>NC_139763.1:44054707-45342667 GCF_965231275.1 Zosterops lateralis
CCTCATCCTCATCCTCATCCTCATCCTCATCCTCATCCTCATCCTCTGCAGACATTGATCAGAATCTTCAGAAACTTGATTTGTTTGGGACTGTTATTACAGATTGAACAAATGTGTGAGACCTTTCAGGCATCACTGGTACAATAGCAGTGGAATGCATGAGGTGATTCGGTGAGTCTTTTATGTTTCTCTCTAATTGTTGTTATATCACCTCACTCTCTCTTTACAATAATATGTTTTCCAAGATAAAATACTCTTCTTTATTACATATAATTCATTACAGATAATCACAGAAGTGAATGATAATATAATAAGCCATATCTATGCATTTTATTGTAATTTAAACATAAAGTTGCCTTGTGAAAGCTACTAGTTACCAGAAGTGGCCCATGCATTTTTATAGTATTAAAAAAGCACCCTAACAAATTATTTCATCTTCAATGAAATTCACTGTATCTAGTTACCTATAAATTTCTGTTATTTGTTTTCTAAAAACATACTAATATCCTCAGGCTTATCCATTTGTAACAGTCCATTGTCAATGTCTATAACTGTTCTCTTGTCAGTTTTAATTTTGTCTCCTTCTGGCCTGTTCCTCTGGTGTGCCTTTGTGACGTCTGGTCCAGCTGATAATCCGTGATCAGGAAGAAGCTCTTCAAAGGGTTATGAGACACTGAAGGAGGGCATCAGAAGCTGGAAGTGCTCAAGGCTGGCTGGGATGGGGCCCTGAGCCACCTGATCTAGCATCGTGGAGAGGTTGGAACTGATTTTTAAGGACCTTTCTGAGCCAAACCACTCTATGTTCCTGTCATCATATTCCTTGGGTTCCTATCTTTTCTTCCAATCTTTCCTTCATGTCCTGTCCAATATTAAACCACCCTCATACCCAGTATACCATTCACCTCCCAATATACCATACCCTAACTGGAGACTTCTTGAATGGACAAAAAACACTGTAGAAAGTGTGGATATTTTGCAGCTTTGCCACGGTTGGACAGCTGGAACAAAGGGGTTCATCTTGTTCACTTGTATGCCCTCCATGAAAGCAGAGATTATCGCATGGAAACATATGCTGCTTAAGAGCCATGTTTCCTCATTGCTTTTTTTTTTCCTTTGGCAAATACTGTGTTTAGTGACTTAGCTCTGATATTATCTGCAGGAATATGAGTTATTTCCATTAGGACTAAAGATTGGCTCACTAAATCTTTTTCTCACCTTTGAACTATATGTTTGCCACACTGTAAGCAATGTCGCATAAGGAATACTACAGGTGCCTTTCTTCCTTCTGCCCCTCCCTCCCTCCCTCCCTGTCCTAAACAGCTGTAAAGACAGACTCCATCTCTGATTGTCAGAGAGGACTGCCAGACTCACTAGCTGGACCGATGTATATACTATCAATGTATCAGTCAAGGCTACTGACCCACCCGGATTTAAAAAAAGGAAACTATAATTCATGAAGATAACATTTTATTTTCTAATTCTGCAAAACAGTTTCTTTCTGTTTATTGACAGGTATGACAACTTAATATAGATTCATAGGAGGTGATAAACCCTTCATTGTGTTTCTGTAATTATTTAAAAGTTGCTTTGCTCACTTTCAGACTAGGGAGATACTCCTTACAAAACCTATGCTGAAATGAAAGCAAAGGCTTTGTTGGAACTTGAATCCATTTAATGGTGTATATATATATATAGCTATAGTGTTTTTGGTGCTATCTATGTTACTGGAAATTACATTTTTAACTGATAAAGCTTCCTATCAGAGAGAAGGTTCTAAAGAAAGTGGAGTGAAAAAGCATATTTTCTGTTAGAGTAGTTAATACAGACTAAGTAAAAAGATCAAGTGGATCTCTTTCAAGCACCTTGAGCTAGAAGTGATTAAAGAACGAGACCCCTCTCCCCAGTTTACACTGGTGAAGGCAGGATTGTGTTGATTCATTTTCTGAGTGAAAAATGAGGGTAATATGTAGGAACAGAATTTAATTTTTTGTGAGATAGACTAAAGTACTTCATAAAAAGGAGAGATTCTCCATGAGAGAAGGGAACTGATTGCTTTCCAGCCACAGAAAATCGGTAGTGGTATTGACAACATTATAAGAATCTCAACTCACGCTCCTAGGAATTTACTAATTCTTTACGTAGCTGTGGTGAGGGTGGTTGGAATGCTATATAACAGCCATTGAAACTTTTAAAATTGGGATTTTGAAGCCCAGACACATTTCCTGGATCAAGAGTTCAGACAGGCCGCTGACTAAACCGATGCACATTATTTAATTGATTCCCTATTTAGCTGAGCACTTAGATGGAAAATTTCTCCTTATCTTTTTGTATGGTGAAACCATGTTCAGACTTATTAACCATATTCAAATTAAAAAGTCTGTAGTCCTTCATAACATTTCCCATGTTTAATCATAAATGGTTTTCTAGGAGAAAAGAGTAGTTTTTTTCCTACAAGCCAGACCAGAAACAAATCAAAGGAAGCTGAATTTATACATCTTTAAAGATAGAACATTTTGTGTTGTAGCTGGTGTTTTTTTTACTGTAATTGTGTTCAAAACTGGGCTGGGCACCCTGAGGCAAGCAGAAGAAAGAAATTTCATTAGTTGATACTTTAGCTGATAGTCTCTAAGAGGCCAAATAAATTTTACACTATTTGTGAAGTCTTGATACCAGCCTGAATTAAGAAAAGGGCTTATCTGCAGACTTGTAAAGTCCTTTCTCATGAGGAGATAAATGATGCTTGTCGTGTGCATATAAATTCTAAGTATCTGTTTGAAATGAAGAAAAAGCTCACCTATCAGTGTTTGCTGAATAACTTCTCCTTTTTCATGAATGATATGTGCAAATCACCATTATGATCAGATGTTGTTAAAATGTTGGAGTTTTTTTAAGACCAGCTTCCATTGATTCTCAAAAATTGTAAGGATTTGTAGTAGATCTTACCTTTATTTTACGGATGCATAATGGTAAATTTTAATATCCATATATTTATATTAAAATTTAGTATTTTTAATCCTAATTTTTATAGAAATTCAGAGTATTGAGCTACTTGCTATGTTATTCAGGAGTGGCAAATACCTGATAAAGGATTTTTTTTTTCTTTGTTCCTGCTGTTCTCTTGTCTACAATTTGAGCAACATATGAATGAAAGACAGGAAGGCACTTCAAGATATTATCTAACCCAAGCCCAGGCATTAATTCTGGATCACTACAGTCACTGTCAGAGACGTTTGACTTATCTGGGCCTTAAAAATGTCTTGTAAAGAAGATTGAGATTTGGCTCTACCAGTAGTACTTCAGTACCCTTTCCATCATATAGTTTTTTCCTGTAGTTTTCCATAAGCCTTCACTACTATCTGTCATCAGAACACAGGTGTTGTCAGCCTGTGCTCAGAAAAAGTATGGATTGACTCCTCATGCTCTAATATCTCTTTGAAAACAGTATGAGCACGGGAATGAGATTTTCAGCCAGAATAATAGAGTTCATATCCAGATGGCCTTATGAGGGATTCACCTGTCTAAGCATATCTGTCTAGTATCATTATTGATACCCTAATAGTTCTCAGGCACCTGCAGACATCTGAAAGATAAAACACAGACCTTGGGGAAGACCTGTGGCTTTCTTGGTGGCAGCTAGAGACCAGATGGGATGCAATAAGGGGCACAAAATGTATAAGAAATCAATTTTTTGAGAACTGAGTCTTGCCTAAAATATCTAAAAATATCTCCCTGTGGGGCTGGGAATCCAGTTTAATGGAGCTTAGAGATGTGTCTGTCACGAGGCTGGTCTACGCTGGGTGCATTGGTGATCTCCACTAATTATAGCGCAAATCTACATGCTGAGGTCACGTGTAGGTACAACTATTGAATTCTGTGTGATTGTACTGAATTGAACTGGAAAGCCAATATTTAGAACCCTATGAAAGGGCCTTCATAGGCTCTGCCTATGAAAGATTATGAGCATGGATGTATGTTTTCTGAGAAAAAACACATAAATAATACCAATAGAAATCACAACTATTCCAATGAAGTTTTTTGTCCATCATCTGACATAAGAGATGTAAGTTTAAATGATTGCTACAAATCACCTGAAATGAAAACATTGAGGTGAAAATAATATCCCTAAAGCCCGGTCTGTATGTGCTACTGAACAGCTGGTGCCTAAACAAAAAAATTGAATTATACAAAATAACAGGTTATTTTGTCTTGACTATGACAACTGTTACATAACTGCTCTAATAATATTACAACAATCCTCTCCTACTCTCCTGAGCAAATGTAATTGTCATTTCAAGGTAGAAGAGATACCTACTGTAATAAGCAGGTGCTTATTTTGTGTCTTCTACAGTAAGAGAGTCCTGTTTTTCAGGAGAAAAAAATCCGGAGGGGAAAAAAAGAAAGCATAAAAAAGCCCAGAACAAAACAAAAAACCCCAAACCAAATCAAACCGAACCCCTCAAATAAACAAACAAAACACCCCACCTTCCCCCAAACAAACAACAACAAAAAACCCAGCAAAAATTCAACTGAGGTTCTTTAGAAACTGCCTGGAATAAATAATAAAGAAAATCCTCATAATTTTAGGAAGCTTTTGCAGTTTAATAGACTCAATTGTTCTTAAATTACATGGAAGTGTGTATAGAAGGGCTCTAAATAAAACATAATAATTTAAGATGTAATTTATGCAGGACTGTTTGTGCTTGACTGATAAGGGAATTACAGGATTGATAAATTTATAGGACACGTGCTCTTTAAGCGAAACACATCTTACGGGAAAAAAAAAGACTTTATGGTTAAAAGAGCCCTAAACAAAACAATTATTAAGCCTAGTAAAAGCAGTTTTGCTCCACTACATAATATGAAAACTAATAACCCCACCTACCCCACTTTATCTGAGGTGTGAAATATTACTGTAGACTTAACTCCAGACATGTACAACCATTACCTGCCCTGAAGGAGTGGCTAGAGATGTGAGGAAACTGAGATCTGTCTGTGAATAACTATGCTTAGCAACTAATAATTACTAGTCTTCACACTTACAAATCAATTAAAAATCTGTAATGACTGCAAGCTAGAGAGATAAAGATGTCAGGAGGTTTTTAGCACTAGAAGTTCTTACTGTAATCATTCTCAATAAATTTGACATTATATGCATGACTATATATGAAATTCTCTTTGATATCTGATACAGGTTAATCTCGGATACCTTCAATATATGCTTTTCATATTTAAAGGCATCTCAAGGCTAGCGAACTTCACAGAATCCAGTTCAATAATTTTAGACAATTTTCACAATTTTTTAAGTTTTTCACAATTTTTAGAGTTTTTAAAAGTACTGTTTTTTATAAAGTTTCCAAAAGCATTACTTGAATTAATATTAAGAATTTTGAAGTTACATTTCCAAGGCTCTGAGAAGAAAAAGCATAAGAAAACATCAGTTTTGCATAATGCCAATGACATTTGTCAGTGCTCATATATTCTTATTGATGTGCTAAATATATCCTTTATAAGGCTCCTTATAATTTTATCTTTTTTCTTTTTTCAAATTGTGTTCCATTTTCTCTTTATAAATTCATTGAGACTCTAGTAATTCTAGTACAGGACTACTTCTTTAAGTAGCTTCTGTTAAGTTCCTAATCTTTGGCACAAAGAAAATGTAAAAATCTTAGTTATCAAATCCAAAAAACTGTTTCTTGGTAGCTTTTTAAAGAATTTTGTAATAAATTGGCCAAGGAGGGCCAGAAGTAGACAGGTCTGGCATTTTTGGGGATCAGGCATCATAACAGTATTTCCTGTCATGTGGATTGGGTGTCTGTCATCCCTCAAGAAAGACCTATCTCTAGAAAGGGAACTTTACAGCACTTCTAAGTAATTTCCACTCTGGGTCAGTAGCTGTGCCTCTGCTGTATGTGTATTACTCCACATTCATCCGGCATGCAAATCATGCATATGTATAAATATGCAAAACAGTTTAATAATGTAGAAGCGTTAGATTGCCTCTTAATGTTTGCTGACTTGCATTTTTAATGGATAGAGCTTATATCAGTTCTGACATGTCAGCCACCTATTTTCTTCTTGCATTTAACCATATGGAAGACTTACAAGGAGCAGTTGAGGTCACTCGGATCCTCCATCTTGGAAAAAATGAGACTGAGGAGAGACCTCATTGCAGCCAAAACCTCTTTGTCAGGGGACAAGGAGGGATAGACACTGATCTCTTCTCTCTGGTTACCAGTGACGGGACCTGAAGGAATGGCCTAAAGTTGTGTCGGGGGAGGTTTAGGTTGGATATTAGAAAAAGGTTCTTCACCCGGAGGGTTGTTGGGCACTGGAACAGGTTCCCCAGCGCAGCGGTCACAGCACCAGCCTGACAGAGTTCAAGGAGCATTTGGACAATGCTCTCAGGCACATGGTGTGACTCTTGGGAAGTTGGACTCAATAGTCCTTGTGGGTCAGGAATATTCTGTGACTCTACGGTTTATGATTGTATTGTACTGTGAAACTATATATGAATTAACCGTCATATGGAATACCTGCAGAATATCATGCGAGGTAGTAGCAAAGGGGGAGGGAATTAAAACTTCCCAAAGATTACAGTTAAATAGCAATAGAAAATACCTGTTGGAACAGCAAAAGTTTTCAGACTGGTAAAAGTATTTTAAGTTAAAAATGTCAGAGGCATGATTTGTAAAATTCAGTGATGCAAATAATTTCTGACAGTATCTATCTAGTGTCCAAATTGTAACAATTTAAATTGAAGTTTTTCTTTATTTATTTTTCATTTCAGTGGTATCAAGCATGTCTCTGAGAAAATGAGAAAATTTTGAAAATGTATTTCCCAGTTTTGGTGAGTGTTATGCTACTCCTAACTATGAATGGAACATTTTTATATGATACTAATTAATTTAGCAAGTGTTTCAGCTTGACCTCAAAAATCATGGGGGTCTGGAGAAAATGATAAGACAAAAACTTCCCACTAAAATGTGCACAGGATGATAGCAGTATGAAAAGGGCAGGAATTCTTCCTAAAGGAAAGAGGATCCTTTCTCTTATTTCCAGTCTAACCTCACTTCTTACAGACTTTGCACAGAAGAGATTGTCTTGGCAATTGGCTTCATCAAGAGGCTTTATTAGGTTCCCGCAGATTAGGGAAACTATTTAATTCAAAAGCCATTCACAATTCCTATCTTTGTGAGATAACGCTTTTGTCCAGTCTTCCTTATTTGAACATATACTCTTGGGAAATATCTTTTTCTCTATAACATCATTGTAGTTTTAAATGTTTATATATTCATAGATATTCATCGTGCTAGCAATTTAGATTCATATTTTGCATTTCCCCTTTTGGGAACATTAAAAGTTTATTATGCTTCATGGATCACAGTCATAACGATGCTCGATAAAAAGTACTGGAAGAGAAATCTGAAGATTTAGTTTTAAGTAAAGTTTTGAGACCTGAAAAAACAACTTTATCAGAACCACAAAGTGAGGACTGCAGATAAATTTTTACAAGAGATGTAGCAGACATGAGCCTGTCCGTCTCTTTGAAGCATAAAAGCATTTAAATGTTAAGCCCTCAAAATATAATTTTGGATGAAAAAAATTTAACTTACTTACCATATATATTTATAATCTCTCTTTATTAGGAGCATAACTGGTATATTCCTCCATTTATAACTGTTTTTTCTAACTTGTATTTTAAAAAATTATTTTGAGTCTTGAATTTTGAACTAGGGCTTTCAACTAAACAAAATAATGTCTTTATCTTTGCAATTTTCAGCATCTCTGTGACATCTGAATTATCCAATGAGTCTGTTTATGGATTACACACACACACACACACACATATATACACACACACAATTTCGTAGCCAAAATATCTGAAATGGGAAGACCTTTTTTAATATATTATATTAAAATATATAATTTCCCAGATATTATTCTGGGAAATTATTAATGTGAAAAAGTGACCTCCAGTTTCTTAAACAGCTTTTGAAGGACTATAACTCAGCAAAATTATTGAAACCATCATTTTAAAAAATGCAAGGAGAAATTCAATCTCTTATTAAAACCCAGTTTTTCATCCTTGGTTTTGTTGTTGTTGCTTTGTTGGGCTTTTTTTAATTTTTCTTTTTGCAACGATTTCTACTCTCTAGCCTCTTAGTGTCACCACACTTGATACAGAGACTTGTGATTTTTCATCATTGTCAAAAGCCTTTGATGGCTTCAGCAACATCTATGCTTACACAATTGCAAGCAAGTAACCCCTAACCCATCAAGAGGTTCTTCAACATTTAATCCTGGAATCTTAAAAATCATTCGCTTAACTTCCAAGTTATCAACCTTCAACTGGGTTGAAACTCCATCTTCTGTGACCACTATTCAGAACAGGGTTTTTTCAAACATTTCAGACGTTTCAACAGGAATTGTTGAACAGCATTCAACATTTGTTTAGCAGCAGATATTTATTAATCTGTACCCGTTGGTTATTTTTTTAATTGATATTTTTTATTTAATTAATAGCTATATTAAATCCTTTGTAGGAAAATTCAGTGTTGGGAATCAGGTAGTTTTCTGACCCTAATCACCATATAATTCAGACAGACTACCTTTTCACCATGGTATCAACATTGGCAGGTGACTTTGTTCATGCTGCATCTATTATATGGTTGTAACTTTCCTATATTAAATGTCACTGAACAGGAAATACTTTTTTATTTTGAAGACTGATAGCTAGGCAGAACTACCACAATCCCAGTTTGTCTTATGGAGCCTAAGGATTAATTTAGAAAGAATATTATCGATCTGATAATTGGATTAATTTTGTAATTTGATATAATCCTTTTTCTAAAAAAGATTGTGTAATCCTCCTGGCAAGAATTGACAGACAGCAACAAAAGCTGAAATGATATTTAAGGGCTTGCTTCTAAAACACCAGCTCAAGCAGACCTGGGATAATTGTATTAAGCTTTTAGGACTCAAATATCTAAGTCTTCCATGTGCAGGTATGAATTGAAGTTTAAAAAATAATCCTTTTAAACGGTACAAATAAGTAAGAGGGGCAATAATAATTAATCCTTAGTATATAATCACAATGGTTTTATTGTCTTTCCTCTAGCAATCAACCATCTAGTTGACTTGCCCTTCCTGCAGTAACCTTCATTTACATTTTATTGTTTTGAAAACCTTTAACTGAGACTGGTTTTGCCAGTTGTACATATATGCATGGTTTCTTCTATCTCTTACAGCGCTCCTATGTCTTCTAGCCATGGCTCTGCCAACTCTGCACACTCCCAGCCGCTCTGAAAAACTCCAAAATATGTGCTGAAATTTTTTATGTAGTTAAGAATAAAAATTATTACGATTATATTTTTATTGGAAAGAATATGCACAGAATTGGAAAACAAATTGGAAAATAAATGCTATCTCCCGTTACACAGGAGGTGTACTCACAGCTTTTTCCATTTCCCTCTAGTTTGAAGGCCCCTTACAGAAAAGCTGCTGAATACTTTGCCTCTTGAAAATTTGTATGTCAATAAAATAAGCTATTTCTGTAGGTTGAACCTACCTTACCACACTTAGGTAGAGTTAGATAATTTAGATTTCTGCGCACTGCAAACATACTCTTATGCTAGAACTTGATTTTTAAAAGGAATATCTTTCTAACATAGTGACAGAACACCACCAAAACCTAGCATGTGTAGGGTCTTTTTTTTTTTTTTTTTTTTTTTTTTTTTTTTTTTTTTTGCCACTGCATCTGTCACTTAAGTTACTCCCTTTTCAGGATTGTTCTCTTCTCTGGATGTCTGTAATGGGATCATTTCCTTGCCATGTTGGAGGATGGGATGATTTTGCTTACAATTGAAACCTGAGACCTGTATTTGCATGTATTCGGACCTGTCTATTTACATGTATTTAGTCCTTCTGATCATTTGAAATAATACAATCTGTAAATTGGTATGCTTTGTGTTAATGCATTCTCTTTGCAAGGTGTAAAGAAAGGCTGACAGAAATGAAAGACACCTTAATATTCCACATGTGCATTAAGAAATATTTCTCCCAGAGAGAGAAGTATCCCTGTCCTCCCTTAAACCCTCAATCAGCGTTCATTCAGGACAACAAATTACTGGATATGATAGTCAGATATATAGTTGAAAGTTTAAACATTTAAGATATCTCAGTGAGAAATATCAGTAGTCTCCTTTTAAATGGATATAATATTGCTCTAGAAGAAGGTGGGTTTTGGTCACCTGAGTCCATTTTGTTAATTTGGAAGCATTTGGAAGACATGTAATTACCTCTTTGCCAACCTGGAATAAGGATCTTTATAATGACTGTCCATCAGCCTGACTCTTCCCAGTAGGATCCTCATGATTATGATAACTTGAAATCTGCAGGCCTTTGAAACCACACTTCTACAAACTGGTTAAAAAAAAAAAAAAAAAAAAGTGGCATTACAGTGAAGAAGGCAATTTAAAAGATTTTAAGAGATTTAATTATTTTTTAATAATAAAATATATAGGCCGATCTTGCTATTTTATGATTTTCTGCAAGTGTAGTTTGCTGAATTCAGCTCAATACTTGTGTAAAGACAGAGTAACTAAACAAAGGTTTGTAGTATTTTTAATATCTGATCTGCCAAGTTGCCTTCCATCCTTCAGCCACATTTAGATTGTTTGTCAGCTGAATCTGCATTTTCACTTGCAGTGGCAGATGAGAGCTATAACTGCCTCTCACATGAGACAGACATCAGCTCTCAATCCCCTAGCATGCTGATTGTATACTGAATAGAGAGCAAGTAAAGCAAATGAAAAGGACATTGCTAAGGCTCTTGGCTTGAACATTTCTATCTAGAAGGTCAGTTCTCCACTGATATGTAACATCAAACATTTGGCATTTGACATTTGACATTTCCCTGCAGATTTTCTTGACACTGTTAGAAATATATGGTGGATAGTTTCTTTTATACAAAGCCTGGACATCTGTTACACTGCTCTGCATTTGTGTACTTCTAACCCAACAAATCAGGAGGGAGCACTGTGACTAGGTTATTGGACAAGCCAAAATTAACTTGGTTTAATTAATTAATTAATTAATTAGAAGAGCAGCGTATGACTAAAGACAAGAATCCTTTCATCCTTACTTTTTTTCTTTTGGGACACCTATTCTGCGTGGAGATGGTTTTGCATAATGTGTGTGATTACATGCAGGAGGAAGGAGTCTGGAAAGAAACATCATGACAGATTAAAGCATTATATATTTTTTTCCTATTTTTTCAGTAGGCATAGCAGATTTCTTCCTACATTGCCAGTTCTTATTTTGTTTTTAAATAGATGTATATATAAATCTAAAAGAAGGACATATTCTCCCTTTGGAAAAAAAAAAGACACAATGAGCTAATATATTAAGGAAATCTCAAATTTTCATCAAAAATATCAGTTCAGGTGAAATGAATGTATCATGATACTATACTGATTCTAAGAGGAGTTTTACTAAAGGAAAAAGTATTGTAAGTAAAATAACATGCTCTGTACATAATGTCTATTCACTACACTTGCTCAGGGATAAATACTGAACAACAAAGAAAAACAAACAACTGGAAATATTTAATATACTTCTTCTGTAGCACTGTCACAATTATCTTGATCATCTCTGAGAATTTTGCCCATGATTCCTCTCAGATTCTTTTACATATATTATTAGTATCTGTTCCTTCTGTGGATATAGCTTTTCTGCCCAGTCTGGGTGCAAGTAAAATCCTCTCGGATTGTCAGCTCCTTGAAACAGATTCCTGGAAGCTGCAAAATACCATACAGGGCACAAGAATTGTAAAATGTACAGTTGACTGGATCTCACCATTTTAAAGGAGAGTGATGGATAGGAATGTAGAAAAGTTAATGCTGTTTTTGAAAGTCATTAATTTTTCCTGTTTAAAGGCTCTTCTTGGAGTAAATGAGTTTCATAGGCATCTTTTAAAATGTAGGATCGATACATTAGAAAGTATTTTTATGTGGTAGAAATTAAAACCTTTAATCCTATATGTGCCTGCTCTACTTAATTGCTCATAGACATGCAATTTTGTCCTTTCTACAAGATTCCTGAGCAAGGACATATTCTTATTCCCCTCAGTCTCTTAGTCTATTGCATTTTAATAATTTTCAGCACCAAGTATACAGACTGAAATCCTCAAGTAGATTACTTCTATCTACAATTTAAAAATGCTTAATTACAGTGATAGGGCATCTATTACATGACCAGTCACCTAAAATGGAGCACAATATTAAGTTTACCCCTTAAGTCTGAAAAATTTAAAATGGTTTAACATTTTGTCTTGGCAAAAGCTCCCACAAACATGTCCTTTGTTCAGAATTTAAGTTCCCTTGTGGCTTCTATTAATCAATATTCAACGTGATTTCATTGGAGTAAAAGGGAAGCAGATATGAGGACAAAACTAATTTGGAAAAGAGCAGTATAAAAATATGACATGCCATCACAAGACTGGTGAATAGGTGTGAAGTAGTTTTCAGTATGAAAAAAATAATCCAGTAGCAACAACTTTTTAGCTTCCCTTGAAGTCTGCTGACTAATTTAAAACATCATTCTATGTATTCTTGGCTTCTATTACTACGCATTCTACATTATTCTAAATCAAGTATTTTGGCTTCTAGCAGTCATCTCTTAAATCCTGATAACAGGACTGTCAAAACCGTGAGACTGAAGATTCAAACACTTAAAAAAATTATGGTCTTTTATTTTTCTAACAGTTTCACCTTCATTCAGGAGAAATTGAAAAGAGAATATTTTAGGAGTACAGCCAATAATAAGATAGACTTATCTTGAAAAATAAACAGAAAATATCAACAAGTTTGTATTTTGAAAAAAAAATATATCTTATTCACAAAGGAGTAGGAAATTACTGAAGACCTGATGAAAGAAAAAAATCTAAGCTTCTTGACCTAGTTCATCTAGGCTTTGTACTGTGTTCCAACATCTTTGTTTCTTCAATCTAGATTCTAGCTGAAACTTGTCACTAGAAAAAAAAAATCCTATTTTCAACTCTCTCTATAAAATAAAAAATTGCTGACGATATAAACCGAAGGCAAAGAAATACTTTTGAGTCTTCCCTTTAGGGTATGGGAGATACGTAGTGAAATACCATGTATGTTTCAGAGACAGCAGAATCCTACATTTATGATGATATTGCTAAAATAAAGGGGGATTGGTCCTTAGTCCAAACCCAAAAGGCAAGTGTGTTTCCACCCAGGCTGCTGAAGACTGGGCTTTTCTGCAGCACATTTATTTTGAAGAGAGCTCTTAAAGACAGTACAAAATGATCCTGACAGTGAGCTGACAGTTAAATACCGTGTGTATGGGATTCAGTGTCGGCATCCTAAGATGCCATGTCCGTGGTTAATTTTGGGCTTGACCTAGAAAAGAAAAAAAGAGTTATAATAGGATTTTCACTGGACTGTACTTGGTATGAGACTATACCTCAGACTGAAGCAGATTCAGGACCAGTATTTATAACTGGGAGTGTGATTACCTGCCACCTGATATGAAAGGCTGGAATATTATCTTATAGAGGAGAAAAAAAAAATCTCTGTACAGGTGGATTCTAATTAATTTCTTCAGAAAAACTATTTATTTATTTTATTTCTGGGAATAAACATTGATCAAATCCCTAAGAGAGTGACTGCTGAGTGCACTCAGAATTCAGCATTAATCCTAGTGCCAAATTTCTTCTTCAAGTAATCTGTGAGATTAAGGTAGTTTTAATCAGATAATATATTCTCTTGCATTTGAAATCGTAGTTTGACAGAAACACCTCTAAACAGAAACAATAAAATATTAGAACTGACAGTTTTAAATTATTATAAATTTTTTTGCATTTTGCTGTCATTGAATTCCTACTAAACATATCAGAATCTTAAAATTGCCTAACCCACTAAACATCTTAATTTACACATTATGTGGATTCACAGAACAGTGCTAAAATAAAATTAAGGTAGGTACTACAGCAAATGACAGGATGATGAGAATAATAGGATTATGTTTGATTTGCTCCAATTTTAACTTCATTTATTATGATAAATAGCAGCATGACAAACAACATAACTTCTTGATATTTTGAAATAATTATGAAATTAATTAATTTTTAAAAATATTCTGAACCATTCAGAGGATTTCATATTGACATTGTTTCCTTCAAGAATTTGAAACTATTTTTCAAGTGTTTCATAGTTTGAAAAAACAGTCTTTCTGTGTAAAGTGATATCAAATTTCATATTCCTTAGAATATGAAGTGGCTAAAATTGCTTATTTGCTGCTGGTACTTCATAAAGAAGAGAAACTCAGACAGAAATTCTAGAGAAAATTATAAAATATATTTCAGGAAAAGTTTTATGAAAATGTTGGAAAAGTATTCTCCGGGTTAATTATGTTTATTTCCTTTTGTATTGAAATGGAAGTGATATGTTTAGAAATGCCGTGCTTTATTGTATGGGAAATCTTGTATGTATACCTCTTGAGGTAAATACTTTACAGTGACAGATTTTTTTTCCCATAAGAACAGTACAATTAAAAGATGTAAATTGTTTACCATTCTACCCCTTTCATCTTACAATATTCTAAACATTTTCTCAAAGCGTTATACAAGACTGAAAGGACTGAGAAAATCAAGGATATGTGAGGTGATTTTGTGCCACAGAATGGATGCTGTGATGTGCTTGGTTTTCTCTTATTTACATGGGTTGCTTTAAGTGTCATTCCAGACTTGCCTACACTTTCTGATATCTGCCTCTAAAGTTGTGCTTGTAAATCCCACTAGCACTTGTTTCTCAACAGGTTTCCTCAGTTTTTCATTAAAAAACATGTGAGGCACTGACAGCAACTAATTCAGACCTCTATGAGTCTGCAGTTCTGGTATTTTTTGCTATCAGGACTTAATTGGTGATTGCTAAAAGCCGTCTTGTGGAGTCGCCTCCTTTGTGCCACATCTATCTCAGACAGAATTTTATTTGGAGACATCCATTTCAACACTTGAGAAGAAAATACCATGCTGTAAATCCAGTCAACTAAACTAATAACAGTAGTAGGTTATCATACTTAATTTTTTTCCCGTATGGGTTCATATAGATTTATGTAAATGAGAATATATGCATAATGCTATAGTAGTCTTAGATACAGTGCGACTAAAGTGTGTGACACATGAAAGGAAATGAATGCATGAAATTTCTCCATGTAACTCCTTCAAGATTGAAACATTCCCAATATCCTACTATTTTTTTTCTCAAGTCTAGAAATATAAAATGGAAATTAATGTGTTGCTTCGCGTATCTGTCTCTCAGGTCAGCTCAGCGTCGGCTGGGCCACCCTGCTAGCTCTGATACGCCCAACAGTACCTTTGCGTGGGTCTTTGGCTCCGCAGCCCCTTTGCCTTGGCTGTCTCGGCCGTGGTTCGAAAGAGGGGACACTCTGGAGGCTCAGGGAGAAAAGGTTTTATTCGGGAAACTCAGGGGCAGTCCCTGGTTCCAGGCATGTGCCTCTGGGGAGTGACCACCGGCCTCGTTTGCAGGGAGTTTTTGTTCCCCCAAAATCTCCGGGGTGGACACAAGTTACAAGACCAATGAAACAAAGCCAGGTGGGTATAGCCAAATGCAATACACAACATTAACAAATCAGGTTGATTAAGGTGGGGTCCTGGGAGATCCACCAATCACTGTCTGACACCTCTCCGAAGGTTTTGGGCCTGGGGGATGATGGACATGTGGGGGAGAATACATTGTGATGGGGGAAAATACAATAGGATGACCGAAACTCTGGGCAGAGGATTAGGTTGCCTTGGTAACTCTTATCAACTTCTGATAAGAACAATCCAAGACAAGAACTTTGCCTGGCTAGGGTTAAAGTCCAAATCACATCCAACTTACAACTAAAAAACCTATGAGACAATTTCAGCACCCCCACATTAATGATATTGTTGAATAGAATTTTTCTGAAACTTTTAATTTTGTGTGGTCTTGGTATTTTGAGTGCTCGTGCGAGTTTTGGAGGAAAAATAAAGTTAAAATATTAATCACTTCCTCAAGTCCTTTATGGTACTTGTCACAGTAATTGACAAGCATACTGAGGTGGCAGTCCACACCTCTGAAACAACATAATTCAAGCTAGAAGAATGATCACTGAGCTTTAGTAAACAGTTATGTAAAATAAAGACTGTAGCTACCCTCTAACTCTGAGCCCAAGTCTGAATGTCTTCATGATACTTGGCTATGGGTTTCTTCCAGAGTACATGTTACCATAATTGTGGGAGCATGTTAGTCTGAAGTGTCTGCAGGAAGGGAAAGCTGAGCCATAGCCCAGTGCCTCCTGAGACTACACAGGATGGAGTATAAATTACTTGTCCATACTGCCTTTTTAGAGTAGTAGATGAAAAGGTCCAAAATGAACCAAGGACTATGCTATTCATGCAGAATATGCCTATACTAGTCAAAAAAAAAAACAGATTAGAAGTGGTCCTCTGACCTTAAAAATAAATTGCAGGGCCCATCTTGTGTCCATGTTGATCAAATAAACAATCAAACCAAATTATCTACTGAGAACAATTCAGTTATATGCAGAGTTTATCTTACATTTGTTCAAGACTGCAAGTTAGGAAAGGCTAAAATGGGATCAAGGACAATGCTAATAATTTAACAGTATGAAAATGTCATACCAGTGCTAAAAGCAATCTGTCCCCATTTAGTTTGCAAATATATCCATAGAAACAAGGGGGAAACCTCAGTGAATGGATGATTAACTTGTTCTGAATTGAACTGAAGCTTCCATGACCATCCAGATTTACATAACAATAGAGCCCCAAACCCTTCCACAAAATTTCAGTACAGTACTCTCAGGTGATCTAAAATAAAGCCAGACTGATCCCATCAGTATGGGCTTTAAAATGGCTGGCATACACAGGGAGATCAAAGGGAGAACCACTTTAGCTAAGTATACACAGATAGAAAAGCAGATTTACTACCCTATGAATTTTGTTAGTATATTTCAAAAACCAAAATCAAATATGAGAGTTTTCAGAGGCAACTTAAATTGTTCATCTTTGACGTGGCCCATAGTAGGATCAGATACACTCAATCATTGTGTCTAGAAGTCATCTAACAGGATGCAGATAGCAAAATATGAGCTACGTACTTTAAATTTTTTATACACAGTATAAATTAATAGACATTGTGGGCTCACCTCTGTGTTAAAATGATGTGTATTTGCTTGTATTTGTCTGTACCTGTTTGGTCAGATGAACCTCAAGTTTTCCAAAAATGGATGCAATAAATGACTGTGGTGTGACAGTTGTGCAATGCCTACCCTAACTTTCTGAATTGTCTTTGTAGACCACCTTTGAGTATAAGTGATCAGATCTTCATAGACATCTGCAGTAATCATATTTTTGTTATTATTTTATAAAGAAACTACTGGGAATGATTCCATTATTTCTGAATCTTTAGCAATAGCTAATTGTTTTATTGATTTAATTACATCTGTATGTTGTACATACAGATGATACTGTGAAACCAAGTAAAAATTAAAAAAAACTCACAATTTTTGAAAGGATTAATTAATGAATCACTTGCATGCTTCTTACAAATACTGTTTTCCTATCATTCTAAACAAATTTCTGGAAGGGTTTTCTTGATTAAAGGCGCCACGGATATCTTTCCATTCTGTGTATTTTATGCTGTTGTAATATCTTACATGGTACTATCATGGGCTACTTTGTAGAATACAGTCATTAGACAAATGAAAAATAAACAAAATAAACCTTTTTTACAGAAAATATTCTTGATTTTGTATCCATCCTCCATATTTTGTTCAGACTTATTTCAGATTCAGAGTACTTGGAAATACATCTACATTTCTTTTCAATTTAGTTTTCCAGCAGAAGATAGCTGGATTGCAAATAATAGGCTGTCAGTTTCTTCATTATCACATGCGTATCCTTTCCTTCTTTGCAGTTATTTTACTAGTGGGTCATTTTATCTGGATTTGAGTGAGAGCAAAAGGGCTAACTCCTCCTGCCAAGAAACAAATTAGCTTTTTACGTTGTTTAATAACTGCATCCAGTTCCAAATGCCACCAAACAGCTATTAAACAGCAAGCCCCTTTACAAAAATTCAATGGTGCATAACACAGTTGATTAGATGTACTCTTTTCTGAAAGGGCCATTATTCTTAGTAGGCATATTTCATTACTGTTAATCTGAGTTTAAATCTATGCACCCATAACCCAATAACTCCATCTGAATTGTCTAATGTTATCTAGCTAATCTTAGGATGTCTTCTAATATTTGTGGGAGATATTTGTGAGGCTGAAGGACTGTATTTAGTATTCTCTGATGCTGTTTCTTCAAACTGAGATCAATCGCACCTCAAAAGACAAAGGTTTTGCTATATTACTGCATACTTTTTTTTTCTCTTCAGTTGAAACAAAACAGTATTCTCAGCAGTTTCCAAGCAAACACATAATTTTCAATTACTGCTTGGTTTTTGTGCCTGGATTACTGAATGCCTTTCCTTTTAATCAATTTTCTCTATTTGTAGAGAGTAACATAGGTATATTGCCATGAGGATGTGTGTGGTTTTTTTATATGTATCAATAAACAATATCAATAAAATATGCTTTCAAAATTAATATCAGCTTGTGTGCTATGTTTTGCTACTGACAATAATAAGTTTTCTAAATTGTGAAGGAGGATTTGCTAGTTTTACTGGAATCTTGATTTAAATGTGTTTCTTGATTTGGTAGTGAGCAAATGTAGAAAAATATCTGCAGGTGATTTTATTAGCCAACCAAATTATGTCCTTGTATTTTACATCTCCGTAAGGCACTCTTATTAGCAATTAAAAATTTAAACATCATTATAATGTAATCACATAAAGATTGTTTTGAAAAGTAATTTGGCATTATGTGAAATTTACTACATTGTGTTCACATTTAACTTTTTATAAATGAATTTAGAACCTTATAAACATACATCATCTATGTAATAATTTTCTTGGGAAATAATACCCTAAGAGATGAGAAAGGGTTACTTACTTCAGCATTGTAAGGTTATCTAGTAGCTCTTATTATAGTGTAGAATTTGCACAGGATATAATCTTTAGAAGACATGCATACACATGTCAAGATTCATGTGGCTGTGCTATAGTACAAACTTTCCTTCTTTGTATAATCTTCAGCCTCAAAATAAATCAAATTCAAAATGTTAGTTGAGTGCTTGTTTTGAATATGAGTGACTTTCGTGATTTTTTCCTACTCTGGAAACCTCTGATGGCTTCAGATGTTCATGACCCAAATAGGTCACCATACACTGAGCAATGAAATCTGAATATTCATTGAAGACAGGGCAAAATATGACTAATAAAGAAGACTGCAATTTAAAGTGGCATCTTAGCCACATAGTATTGAGATAGATAATAATGATGATGATGATGATGATGATGATGACAAAGATGACAACAAAGTTGAGTGCCTGTGGTTGAAAAAGGGAGAAGGACAGCAGGGTGGGTGTCTTGGTAGGTGTCTGTTACAGACATCCTCGCCAGGATGAATAGGCAGATGATAGGTTCTCCAGGTTGCTGGCAGAATTCTCACAATCACCAGCTCTTGTACTCATGGGGGCCTTCAGTTTGCCAGATGCCCAATGGAAGTACAACACTGTGGGGGTGCTGAAATTGTATCATAGGTTTTTTTAGTTGTAAGTTTGATGTGATTTGGACTTTAACCCTTGCCAGGTAAAGTTCTTGTCTTGGATTGTTCTTATCAGAAGTTGATAAGAGTTGCTAAGGCAACCTAATCCTCTGCCCAGAGTTTCAGTCATCCTATTGTATTTTCCCCCATCACATTGTATTCTCCCCCACATGTCCATCATCCCCCAGGCCCCAAAACCTTCAGGAGAGGTGTCTGACAGTGATTGGTGGGTCTCCCAGGACTCCATCCCAAATTCACCTGATTTGTTAATGTTGTGTATTGCATTTTGACCTTACCCACCTGGCTTTGTTTCATTGGTCTTGTAACTTGTGCCCACCCCTGAGACTTTGGGGGAATAAAAACTCCCTGCAAACCAGGCCGGGGGTCACTCCCCAGAGGCACAGGCCTGGAACCAGGGACTGCCCCTGAGTTTTCCGAATAAAACCTTTCTCCCTGAGCCTGGAGTGTCCCTTCTTTCGAACCACGGCCGAGACAGCCAAGGCAAAGGGGCTGCAGAGCCAAAGACCCACGCAAAGGTACTGTTGGGCGTATCAAAGCTAGCAGGGTGGCCCAGCCGACGCTGAGCTGACCTGAGAGACAGATACGCGAAGCAACACAACACAGCAAAGAGGATGAAGTCTAGGAGGTTCCTGGAGTGTGTGGAAAAGAATTTCCTGATGTAATTAATAAGCAAGCCTACCAGGGGGAGGTACCTGACTAGACCTGTTTAACACCAGGCAGTGTGAATGAATGAATCTAGTCTCTGTTTTATAATTCATTAGACCAACAGGGCTGCAAAAGGAACATTAGGTCTTCCACAAGATTAATGAAAAACAGAAAGAAGATCAAGTATATATATTAAAATATATTAATATCAAAGCTACACACTCTTGTCATTCAAAGGATGATGTTTTTAGGGAATTATGACCATTACAGAACTGTCTTTTCATGGTATGAACTGCTTTTGTTAAAAAGACTGGCTTGGACAATTTTATTGACATTTGCATGGAACTTCTATTGCAACAATTTTATATGTGGTATATAAAAAAAATTAGAAAAATAGGCATGTAGTTAAAACTGGAGAGTTAAATTAAACAGTTATATAAGTATATTAGGAAGTCCATATGTGTTTTCCTATGTCTCAAACCCAGTTCTATAAGGTGAATAACTCTGAGATCTAGGTGGCTAGCCAGGTCTCTGTGAAGAGCAGATTTAGGACTGAATTAGAGTAAACTGACCTTTCAGAAAACCTCTAAATTTTATAATGAGAAGGCTAGAACCTAGAACTTTGAGCATTTACAGCAGCCTTTTCTCGTATATCTTATGAAATATTTTGCAATTACAGATATGCAAATATAAATAGTTTCTGCTAAGGAATGGAAGGAGCAAAAACCAGGGAATTGCTGATAGTCACTCTTAAGTGAATTCAAATATTTTAAGCCTCTGAAGGATGATCCTTCTATAGTCTGAACTAGAATAATTTTCTAGGAACGCAGTAAAACTTTGTCAAGACTCTAATTCTTGATTAAGTATTTATGTCAAGTGCTTTTACCTTACATGTTTTTCCTAGAATAACATCATTTGACAGACACCAAGGATCTAATTGTAAAGTTGTTATACCATTTGCTCTTTATATGAGAGTACCCAAAGATAATGTGCATCCAGGTTTCAGAGCTCTCCTTAGTGTCAAGAATGAAGTTCAGAAGAAGACTTAAAAAGTGCAGCAAGGCAGCAAAATGACAACGAACACTGTGATAATCCTCAGGGATTTACATGTGTTTTATGTTACCAAACAAAAACCAAACAAATGCAATAGAACAAATTAACTGCAAAACGAGACTTGTACAATTATTCTATGTTCTTACACAGCCTTTTCTGTATGCTTTCAAATTCTATAAAACTAGGACTTCTCAGATTAGGTTGCATTTAATATCTCAGCCCGTGCAAGTTTATGGTGCAATGGTTAGGCTACTTGTGTGAATCTCCACACCAGATGATGTGCAAGTTTCAGTCTTATCAGAGCCTTAGTACAGTGTTTCATATGACTAATTTCTTTTTCCTTTTCTTATAAACTAGATTATTACCAACTTGACCAACACATATTTTTTGTCTCTCAATCTATCTAGAAGAATTTTTTCTGAGGACATGAGTGGATGGGGGTTTTTATCTTCTTGCCTGTAGCTATGATACAAAACAAATTTAAATAGACCACCTGGAGGTCTGTCTTCTCTTATCTGAGTCTCCAGTATATTTCACTTAATATTATGTAACAATTTTATTACTATCAAGAACATTGGAAAGACATGAGAAGATTATTTTTGTTGAAGTCCTTGGAGTCACTAAAATAAATAAATACATAAATTTTTAAAAGCTCCAAAGAGTGAGAAGGGAATCAGAAACACAGCAAGCTGGTCAAGATCACATCTTAGGACAATGACAAAATGTTGCCTAGGCCAGGGACTTGCAGACCCTCATACTGACTGTGAAATCAGTGGATGAAATAAGACATTTTGGCCTCATACTACAAGTAGCATCAGAAGATGCTGAAAGACTGACTGCTTCTAAGCACTAATTCTACACCCACAGATACCTTTTCATTTACATAATTCTTTTTCTTCTACTTTTCTATTATAAGAGCCACCGTTTCTTGTCTCTTGTAGAATATCAGTTACTAAATACTCTTAGAAGCAACAGGTTTTTATTCAATCCATATAATATATTAATTGACTTTCTCACATTGCTTGTCAGTAAGTTCTAATTTCCAGTGCAAAGAAGAGAAACAATATAAAATGTTTTCACTGAAAGAACGAAACTTCTTCCAAATTACTGTAGTATAACCAAAAACCTAGCCTTGGGTGTTACCTTGGGGTCAAACAGGACACACAGACCAGCCTCTCTCAGTTTCTGTACTTTTCAATTAACAGAGTGCAAAAATGTAGGTCTTGCTCTTGTCAGTACTATGCAGGCACTGGGGTTTGTCTTACATAATGAGAATGAGTGGCCTGCTCCATACAGTTTAGAAATTAAAGAACACAAGACAAGAAATAGAAAAAATATGGTTTTGTAACTGTTAAAAGAAAAAGGAACAAAAATACAAAATCAAAGTAATTCCATGAATTTGGAATTATTTTTAGCTGCACAGATTTTTGGCAGAAGAAAATGAGCCAACCAGCTAAGCCCTCATTTCATCAGTTAGAAAGAATACAAGCTAATTGTCCTCAAGCATACACTAGTCTCGAGACAGTGATGGGTCACAGCACTTTGGTCTGACTATGAGGTGCCTCGAAGGCCAGCAGCTCCCCCTGGGAGATATGAAATAGACTTGCAGCTTTGGCCTGGTAATTAGAAAGCAGGTGTAGATGCCACCATTGATACCAATAGTAATACTTGAGTCAAGTAGAAAGACTCAAATATTATGGTAGAGGGTGTTTAAAACCTTTATAAGTAGTCAAAGACTTCTTGATGTCCTCAAGCTTGCAAACTTGAGTAGGACAAGTGACACTGCACTCCTACACAGCTAATTGGAGTGTACCAAATTAATTATATGTGTGCTTTAGAACGGCATAAATAAATCTCACATCACTACTGATGTTAAAAGTAATTACTCATGTTATTTAATACTTCTAAAGTATCTAGTTCAGGACACTGGTAAAAACTGGCATGACTGCTCTCAAAAATAAAAGGAACGTAAACTACTGTAATAAGAAAAATAGAGACCAAAACAAGAGTTAGGAAGTGTGGGGGTGCTGAAATTGTATCATAGGTTTTTTAGTTGTAAGTTTGATGTGATTTGGACTTTAACCCTTGCCAGGTAAAGTTCTTGTCTTGGATTGTTCTTATCAGAAGTTGATAAGAGTTACTAAGGCAACCTAATCCTCTGCCCAGAGTTTCAGTCATCCTATTGTATTCTCCCCCCCATGTCCATCATCCCCCAGGCCCCAAAACCTTCAGGAGAGGTGTCTGACAGTGATTGGTGGGTCTCCCAGGACCACATCCAAAATTCACCTGATTTGTTAATGTTGTGTATTGCATTTTGACCTTACCCACCTGGCTTTGTTTCATTGGTCTTGTAACTTGTGTCCACCCCGGAGATTTTGGGGGAACAAAAACCCCCTACAAACGAGGCCGGGGGTCACTTCCCAGAGGCACAGGCCTGGAACCAGGGACTGCCCCTGAGTTTCCCGAATAAAACCTTTCTCCCTGAGCCTCCAGCGTGTCCCCTCTTTCGAACCACGGCCGAGACAGCCAAGGCAAAGGGGCTGCGGAGCCAAAGACCCACGCAAAGGTACTGTTGGGCGTATCACAACTAGCAGGGTGGCCCAGCCGACGCTGAGCTGACCTGAGAGACAGATACGCGAAGCAACAGATTGGCGCCCATTCGTGGGGCCTGCAGACGCCTTTTGACCCGCTGTGCCGTGGGAGCTGACACGGAGGCCTGAGGAAGACTCGGACCCTGTGACCCAGAGACCTTCTGAGAGGACGTCGCCTTGCCATGTCCCGAGGTTTTCAGCACTTCACGGAGCCACTGGGGTTGCTCAAAAAAAAAAAAAGCACCCCTGGTGGACGAAGGGAACAGCTCCTGCCCAGAGGAGTCCCCTTCTGGCTTGTGGTTGCCCCAGCAACGTCTCCAGTGTCCCCAGGGCTTGGTGAGTATTTTTCCTCTAAGGGAGGGGAGAATACCCACCACAGAGGCTTGGGGAAGCCTCAGGGAACCCTAGGAGGGACGAGACAGGGGGGGACCGGGGGTCCACCCAAAGGAAGGCCTTACCCCTAGGAAAGGACGCCCACAGGGATTTGGGGGGTGGTTTTGCTGGGAAGGGGTGGTGGAAAAGGATAACAGCTAGTCGGAATGGGAAACGGACTAAACACCACCCAGAAAGAGGCTTTTGAAAGTTTAATTGGAGTTTTAATTGTTGCCAAAGTTAAATACTCAAAAAAGGAACTGAAAAAATTTATTAGGTATTTGTTTTTGCATTTTCCGAATGTTAATTCGGACCAAGTGAACAGCATTTGGTTCTGGGAAAATGCTTCTAAAAAGTTGGAACAGTTAGGGAAGTCAGGAGATGTCCTAGCTTCAAAATTTGTGTTCTGGCTGTGGCAGATAAAGGCTGCTTTAAAAGAGATAACAGGAATGCAAGATAACAAAGTTGCATTCTCTCAGAGCATTCCCTCAGTCCCTTCCCCCCATCCCCCTCCTCCTGCCTCTCCCGGTGCTTCCCAGCCCTCCCGGTCCCATCCCCCTGCCTCCCCGAAATCTCCCAAACCCCCCAGGTCTCCCCTTTTCCCCCCATCCAGGTCTCCCAAACCCCCCAAGTCCCCTAAAACCCCCAAAACCCCCCCAGCTATTTTAAAAAATGCTCCGGCCCCCCAGGGGTCCCCCTCTCCGAGCATTTTAAGAATTCCTGGGTCCCCCGCCCCCCGCAGCCACGGCTGGGCTGCTCGGGGTTCCCGGGGCAGTCTGGCTGGCCAGAACGCCCAAACCCCCCCGACTACCCCCCCGATTTCCCCAGCCAACAAACCCAGAGTCCGTTTCTCATTCGCCGAGGAGGAAAAACAGCCCCCAACCCGCCCGGTTGGGATCGGCAGCGAGGGCGGCTGTGGGAAACCCCCAAAGGGAGACACGGAGGGTCCCTCCTCTTCAGAAAACAAAGGAAAATGCCCCGGTAATGGCGGCAGCCACGAGGTGCAGCCATTGCCTCTTTATGCCCTTCCCACCTCGTCTTCTTGTTCCCAGAATCCCTTTCACCCCCTTCCCCCGCCCCTTCTCCCGCCCCTTCTCCCACCCCTTCCCCCGCCCCTTCCCCCGCCCCTTCCCCCGCCCCTTCTCCCGCCCCTTCCCCCGCCCCTTCTCCCGCCCCTTCCCCCGCCCCTTACCCCGCCCCGTCTCCCGCCCCCGCAGAGCCAGGGGTGGGGTTTACCCGTCTCCTAGTGTGAGGGCACTGCCCCGACTCCGCCCCGAACCCTCCCCCTGCCCTCCCCACCCCCAGAATAGGCGGCTCCTGCTCCGGGCCGGGCGGGGGAGGCTCCTTACCCGCTCCACCCCCTTTTCCCTCAGCCCACTTTCCCAGAGCCGAGCTATCCCGAGCCACGTGGTCCTGGGGAAGCCCTGCACCCCCCACCGCCCCTGCCTAACCCGGTCCCGCTCCTGGGACCGGGAGGGGATCACAGCACGGCCCGAACAGTGTGGGGCTCGCCGCTGCCCCCGGCGCTGCTGGCCCCCCCTCCCCCGCCGGAGCTGCGACCGCTGCTCCCGGAGTTGGGACTGCCCGCTGCCTGGGCTGCTGCCCCTCCCCCCCCGGCACCGCAGCCGCCCGCTCCCCCCCCACCCCCGAACGCCGGCGCTGCCGCCGCTTTTGCTGGTTTCTCGGAGCCGTGGCCAGGTGGAGCAGAGCCGCGTGGCCCCCCCTTCCCCCCCCCCGCCGCGGCAGCACCCCACGGCGCCGTGGAGCCCCTTCCCCGCCCCCCGCGGCACGGCCGGGGCGCCCCTGCCCCAGCCCGCCCCCCCGCAGCCCCCGCGCGGCGCAGACGGGGCTTCTGTTCCCCCCCCAATGCCGTACGGCGTTGCCCCTACCCCGGTACCGCCCCCGCACCAGCTGCTGCCGATGCCGATCGGAACATGGACCCCACAGCCCCCTCCCATGGGGGGAGTCCCGCCGGCACCGCCCCCGCCCTACCCCCCACTCGGGAACACGGTGTCCCCGACTGCACCTCCTTTGGGGAATGCTTTTCCAAGCTTCCAACAGCCACAGCCGCCCGTGCCACAGGCAGGCTGGGAGCCGCCCCCAGCTTACAACTGGGAACCTGAGGCTGCGGCTGGGGTCCAAGAGGGAGCAAAGCAAGAGCCTGGGGGTGCAAACACAGGCGGGGTGCCCACAGTTACTCCGGTGACATACCGAAGGAGCAGGGGGCAGGGAACTACGGTAGCCACCTGGAAAGCTTTGTCACAGACGCTTGTTAAGGATCTCATGAAGGCATTAAAGGAGTACGGGCGAAATAGGCCTTACTTCGAAGGCATGTTGTTTACTTCCTTTGGTGGAATCACAGTTGTCCCTTCTGATTTGAGGCAGATTTTCAAGTGCCTCTCAAGCAAAATGGAGTTTGAGCTATGGGAGGTCACTTGGGGAAAACTGCTGAAAGCTGCACTGCCAGGTTTGCTGGAGGATCCAACCACAGCGACTGACAATGCGGGCAATCCTATTACCCTAAACCACCTCTTAGGTGAAGGTGATTGGAAAGCAGCCTCAGATCAGGCCACCAACATTCCCCAAAATGTCCTTGAGTTTGTAGCTAATCAAGCTTGCAAAGCCTTTCTGAAAATGCAACCAGATGGCCCCTCACAATATTACTTAGACATTTTTCAGGAACCACAAGAACCCTATGTCAAGTTTGTGGAGCGACTTGCATCAGCTGTGGAACAGCAGTTTGCTGGAGAAGAGGGACAGAAACAAGTGATTCAGCAGTTGGCTTTCTCTCATGTGAACGAGGAGTGCACTGCTGCAATAAATCTGATACCCAGAGAACCAGGCTCGACACCTCCTCTCAAGGAGATGCTGCAAGCCGTGAGTGCTGTCGTCCCACGCTGCAGAAAACCAGCCCTTAGAGAGGGAAAATTGCGCCAGAAAATCACCGCTGCTGCTGTGGAGACACCTAAAACACCAGAACCACACAAGAAGAACGCTCCTGCACGAGCTAACAGCCAGCGTTTTCTGTGTGGAAAAAGCGGTCACTGGATCAATCAGTGTCCAATGAAGGCACAATTTGACAATTTCTTAAAACAGGAAAGGGAACATGAGGGGAGGGAGAACAAAAGGAACACCAGGGGGTCAAAAAACTGATTGGGGAGCACGGGACTGCCCAGCGTGAGGACCCCAATCGGGCAGCCCAAATAACCCAAAAAGAAAAAAGGTCACCTAAATCAGATTTGTCTCTCTCTTCACAGGACCTGACAAAACAAGGGAAACCGAGGCACATAGTATTGCCTGAGCCATCAGGATCCTTGACAACAATGGACAGGTATGAGCCCTTTAGGCTCCAGTTGGCTGAGCCTCTTCACCTGCGGGACAGTCAGTGGCAAACAGCCATGGTCTTAAAGGAACCCGGCACGTGGCACATGGTGGAGACAAAATTTGTGGTCATCGGGGACTGTAAGTTCACCCCCTCAGACATACAGGTCGCCCCTGGGACAATCACAACTGACCCAGAGAGATTTGTTGTGTGGCTCCGCAGTGAAAACCCACCCACCTTCCTACCAAAAGGGCAAATTATTGCCCAGGCCATCCCAGCAGTGCAAGGGCTTGCAGTAAAAACAAGTCCAGAGGAAAGTGCCACAGAGAGTGGCAAAGGAGAAAGCGACAAAGACACCACTGTCGCTGTGGTAAAAAAGATAGGCTCAAACAGGCCAAAAGATTTCTGTAAGCTTTCTATGGGTGGAGAATCCAAACTCCTTCAAGGAGCTTGGGACACAGCCGCTGATGTGACGGTCGTCCCAGAAAGGATGTGGCCATCACATTGGGAACTGCAGGACATTGCCAAACATGTAAATGGTATTGGAGGCTTGCAATTAGCCAAGCAGTCAAAAAAGGCAGTGACAATTGAAGGGCCGAATGGGCGAATGGCCGCGCTATGCGCATTCGTTTTGGATTTTGACGAACCTCTGTGGGGAAGAGATTTGATGTCCCAATGGGGGGTCACAATTAACATTCCTGACCCTCCAAAGGTTTTTCGGGCAGTGGTCACTGAGGAGCGCCCTATACAGAAACTGAATTGGCTGTCAGATGAACCAGTCTGGATAGAGCAGTGGCCACTTTCTAAACAAAAGTTAAAGGCGCTCAATGAGCTTGTGGAAGAACAGCTGAAAAAGGGCCACATTGAAGAGACCACTTCACTGTGGAACTCTCCAGTGTTTGTCATTCAAAAAGCCGATAAGACCAGGTGGAGGCTCCTCCACGACCTCCGCAAAATTAATGAGGTAATTGAGGACATGGGATCCCTGCAACCAGGGATGCCCGCCCCAAGCATGCTCCCCGAAAACTGGAGTTTGACTGTAATTGACATAAAGGACTGTTTCTTTCACATTCCCCTCCATCCTGATGATGCCCCACGGTTTGCATTCTCGGTGCCCACCTTGAACCGAGAGGCTCCACGTAAGAGGTATCAGTGGAAAGTTCTTCCGCAGGGTTTAAAAAATTCACCTGTGATCTGTCAAAGGTATGTTGCTTCCCTGCTCGCACCTGTGCGTTCAGCGGTGCCCCAAGTAATAATCCACCATTACATTGACGATGTGTTGATTTCCGCACCAACAGATGACCTGTTGGCACATGCCCTTGACCTCACAGTGTCTGCACTGGTCGATGCAGGTTTTGAACTACAGGAATCCAAAATTCAAAAGATGCCACCCTGGAAATACCTAGGGCTGGAAATTGGGAAGAGGACTATTGTTCCTCAAAAATTGGAAATCAAGACCCAAATTCAGACCCTTGCAGATGTCCATCAGCTGTGTGGAGCTCTGAATTGGGTGAGACCTTGGCTGGGTCTTTCTACCGAAGACCTGGCCCCCCTTTTCAATTTGTTAAAAGGGGGAGCTGAACTGAGTTCACCCAGGGCCCTCACCCCAGAGGCAAAAATTGCACTGGATAACATTCAACACGCATTGTCCACCAGACAGGCCAACAGATGTAAACCTGACCTGCCTTTTCGTTTCATCATCTTAGGAAAGCTGCCACATCTCCATGGGATGATTTTCCAATGGAACAACAAAACCCTTCGAAAATCAAGGGAGGTCCAAGGCAAAGAAGATCCTCTCTCTATTATAGAGTGGGTCTTTCTGAGCCACCACAGGACCAAAAGAATGACAAAGCCACAAGAATTGATGGCTGACCTGATCCGGAAAGCCAGAGTTCGCCTTAGGGAACTGGCTGGTTGTGACTTTGAGTGCATTCACATGCCAATCAAATTAAAATCGGGTCAAATTACAAAAGCAATGTTAGAGCATCTGCTTCAAGAGAACGAAGCACTGCAGTTTGCCCTAGATAACTACCCTGGTCAAATTTCTATTCATCGGCCTGCCCACAAAATTTTCAATTCGGATGCCCAATTTCGATTGGAGTTAAAAAGTGTCCAAAGCAAGGAGCCTCTTAAGGCTCTAACCGTCTTCACTGACGCGTCCGGAAAGTCCCACAAATCAGTTATGTCTTGGCGGGACCCTCTCACCCAGAGGTGGGAATCAGAGGTGGTTGAGGTGGAAGGATCACCTCAGGTTGCCGAGCTGGCCGCAGTCGTTAGAGCATTTGAGACGTTCCCTGGACCTTTCAATTTGATAACAGATTCAAGTTATGTTGCAGGGATAGTTTCTAGAGCAGAACATTCTGTGCTGCAGGAGGTTTCCAACATCACTCTGTTTAAGTTGCTTTCCAAGCTGGTCAAACTGATTTCCCACAGGAAGCAACCCTTTTATGTGATGCACACCAGGTCACACACAGAGCTCCCAGGTTTCATAGCAGAGGGAAACAGGAGAGCCGATGCTCTCGCTGCCCCTGTGGAGGTGGCCCCTCTGCCAAACCGTTTTGAGCAAACCAGAATCAGCCATCAGCTTCACCATCAAAACGCGCCAGGTCTGGTCAGGCAGTTTAACTTAACCCGTGACCAGGCCAAAGCGATTGTGACTGGCTGTCCGCAATGTCACAGGTATGCCATCCCATTCATGCCCACAGGCGTGAATCCCCGTGGTTTGTCCAGCTGTGAAGTGTGGCAGACAGACGTCACGCACTTTGCCCCCTTTGGGAGGCAGAAATACGTGCACGTCTCTGTGGACACGTTCTCAGGAGCTGTTTTTGCTTCTGCCCACATAGGGGAGAAGGCTGGGGATGCTATCAAGCATCTCATCCAGGCTTTCTCTGTCCTGGGCATCCCAAAGTCCCTGAAAACAGACAATGGTCCAGCATACAGATCCAAAGAATTCTGCAGTTTCCTGCAGCAATGGGGGGTGGAACACAAAACTGGGATCCCCCACTCTCCGACAGGTCAGGCGATTGTAGAAAGGACTCATCAGAACCTCAAAAGAGTCCTCAGCCAGCAGCAACCGATCCTCAAGATTGAGCCACCATCTGTAAGACTAGCCCGTGCCTTGTTCACTTTAAATTTTCTTAACTGTTCCTTTGAAGCCATGAACCCGCCGGTGACAAGGCACTTCCGGGGGAGCTCACAGTTAGAGCCCCGGGAAAGGCCAAAGGTCCTTGTCAAGGATCCAGAAACTTTGAGGATACAGGGTCCCCATGATTTGGTCACCTGGGGGCGTGGGTACGCCTGCGTCTCCACTCCCACCGGTTTGCGGTGGATCCCCTCCAGAAATGTGAGACCCTATGTTCCCAAGGCTTCAGAAACGAAAGTACCCCAGGTCACTGTGGCCTCCTGGAGAAGGAGGAAAAAGGAGGAAGAGGAAGCGGGCCCAGAGGCAAATCCTCCTAGCCCAATTACTCTTCCCTCCTGGGTTTTCTGTCGTGACGAGGAAGCAGAAGAGCTGTTTCCCCCAGAGGAGTGTTTTCGATGGTTGTTTAACTGACCCCTTTCTTCTAAGTTACAGAACTGCAGTCCAGGTGATCAGCATGGAGGTCCGCAGCGCAGCAGTTTTTGCCCTTGCAGTGCTGCTCAGCTTCCCGTCGATAACCACCCCCTGGATTGTTCCACAGCCCAAAACCAATGTATGGAAAACCCTCGCAAAGAGTCTAGGTCAAGACCACATCTGCCTAGCCTCAGCAGCAGCCCAAGATCCCATGTCATCCTGCCTGGTAGGAATCCCTGTGAAAGAGGAGGAGTTTCCATTCTCACTCCTCCAGATACAACAAAAATACAACCGAAAACCTGTTGAAGCTAGCCACTTTACAGAAATTGGTGATGCCCCTTCTGCTTTTGTCATAAATCCCCTTGCTTTTTGGAAAGAGTGGTTGCAGACACTCCCGCGTGCCCCCCAAGAGCCCCAAGAATTAGACCTTCTTAGGTCCTCAAAAGCTCCTTTTTGTGTTCACTTTCGTTACACCCCCCAAGACGAACACACCAGGTCATTTTATCTTTTGTTGCAAATTAAGGATTCTTATATAGCAAAAAACTGGTGCACAAAAATTGCACATGTTACCACTCCTTCCACTGATGCTCACAGTCCCTTTCCCCGTTCCCTACCCAAAGGTTTTTTCCTCATTTGTGGTGACAGAGTTTTTACAGGCATTCCTGCTCGGCTGATCGGAGGCCCATGCACTTTAGGCAAGCTGAGCCTGTTTACTCCAAACATGACTCAAATCCTCAATTGGCACAGAAAAAATTCCTCTCTCCATGTACCAATCCAGAAAAGAGACCTAACAAGTCTCGACCCAGATTGTAATTCGGAAATCATCCACTGGTCCAGGGCAAAGGCCACAGCCCTGACAGTTTTTTTACCCTGGGTCTTGATAGCAAAATCCATGGGAGAATTAGGCCGTTTAGAATGTTGGGTGGCCAAACAGGCAAATTTAACAACTCAAGCTATAAGTGACCTCCTATCCGACGAACAGATTACCAGGCAGGCAACCCTTCAGAACCGCGCCGCGATTGACTATCTACTTCTACTGAACCAACACTCATGTGAGGAGTTTGAAGGACTGTGTTGCTTCAATCTGTCATCTAAGGCTGAGAACGTAAAAAAATCAATCCAGCAGCTGCAAGGAATGGTCGATTCCATCAAGCAAGAAACAGGGGACTGGTTTGACAACCTCTTCAAAGGTGTTGGACTCTCTAACATCGCCAGCTCGTGGATCAAAACCGGACTGTTGTTCCTGTTCATCATTTTAATCGTAGCCATTGCTTCTGGTTTGGTCAAAAGCCTGATCATGAATGCAATTTTCCCCACTACTACCCCCTCGGTGCATTCAGCGACACCTGCCGTCGAATTCCCACCAGACTCTGACTCCAGCAGCGAGTGTGATTCAGATATCTACACTCCAGACCAGTGACACAAATAAAAGAAAAAGGGGGAGGTGTGGGGGTGCTGAAATTGTCTCATAGGTTTTTTAGTTGTAAGTTGGATGTGATTTGGACTTTAACCCTAGCCAGGTAAAGTTCTTGTCTTGGATTGTTCTTATCAGAAGTTGATAAGAGTTGCTAAGGCAACCTAATCCTCTGCCCAGAGTTTCGGTCATCCTATTGTATTTTCCCCCATCACAATGTATTCTCCCCCACATGTCCATCATCCCCCAGGCCCAAAACATTCGGAGAGGTGTCAGACAGTGATTGGTGGATCTCCCAGGACCCCACCTTAATCAACCTGATTTGTTAATGTTGTGTATTGCATTTGGCCTTACCCACCTGGCTTTGTTTCATTGGTCTTGTAACTTGTGTCCACCCCGGAGATTTTGGGGGAACAAAAACTCCCTGCAAACCAGGCCGGGGGTCACTCCCGAGAGGCACAGGCCTGGAACCAGGGACTGCCCCTGAGTTTCCCGAATAAAACCTTTCTCCCTGAGCCTGGAGTGTCCCCTCTTTCGAACCACGGCCGAGACAGCTAAGGCAAAGGGGCTGCGGAGCCAAAGACCCACGCAAAGGTACTGTTGGGCGTATCACAGCTAGCAGGGTGGCCCAGCTGACGCTGAGCTGACCTGAGAGACAGATACGCGAAGCAACAAGGAAGTAAAAGTTATACTTAAGTTGAAGCAAAAAACCAGAAAGAATTGAAAATGTTAGAACAATGATTTCAATACTTCTGAGACAAAGCAGAATTGAAATGATAAAGGCAACTTTTAAAAAGCATGATTAGCCATTCTATTCCCCATCTCAGATATTAAGTCCTAAACATTTTTCTCAATAATTTTTATTTTGAATTCTATATTAAAATTTATATTATATTGTCAATCTTCTAACCTTTTCTCAAAAAGATGGCACGCGATTGTGCTAACTGAGTCTGTAGGGAGTGTATCAGTATATATCAATTTGGCATCCTTATAAATTTCTAATTTGCTGAGTTCATAGTGCATTCAGAAAGCAGATTCATAAAAATATTTTATTTAAATGGTGTTATTCACCAATTTCAGTCTCATATCGTTATACTGCAGTTGATATTCAATACTTTGATTGTTACTGGAGAATAAACAAAGCATTTTTTTCTGGGAGTTTAAAATTGCTTTCTTAACTTCAGAACAATCAGACTGATTTTTTATTGTACTATTTCTATATGTATGTCATAAAATAACTTTGCAACTGTCTTTATATAACATTGAGAAGAATGAAAAAAATAATGATATTTATGAGTTAATGTTTTCTGTTGTTCTTCTTGTTCTGTAGCAATTCCTCTCCTGTTAGGAACAGAAGAAAAAAATGTAAACATAAGTTATGTGCAAGCAATAAAATTTACATATTCCACTGTGCGTTGAAATACTAGTATAGTTTCTATATTGGAAAAATAATGCTCTTTGTAGAATCCTGCACAGTACTGGTAAAGCACAAAACTCCGAAAGGCTGCCAATGGTGATGGCATTGACCTTGTCCCCATTCATACTTTGAAGAGAAGATATTCTCCTTATATTTGTCATTAAGGTACAAACTCATAAACATGGCCAAATTATATACAAACTTCTTAAAAGCTAAACCTGAGAAAATACTTACAATGATACTGTATTACTTTTCTTTGATAAACCAAGAAATATCAGTCAGAAGTCTTCTGCTCTCAGAGGATGAAATCAAAGCTCTGATCAGCCTGAGGAATGCTCAGACATGACAGGGTATTCAGAAACGAGGGTTTCTTCCAATCCTGAAAAATACATGTTTTTCAATTGGAGCTCCATGATTGCATTTTTTCAGTTTCAGAGTAGCATACAAGAGGGAATACAAGAATCGTTTAGATTGGAAAAGACCTTTAAGCTCATCAAATCAAACCACAAACTTAGCACTGTTTGGTCCACCACTAAACCACATCTCTAAGCACCACATCTATGTGACTTTTGAACACTTTCAGGGTTGTTCATTCCACCACTTCTTTGGAAAGCCTGTTCCAATGCTTTGTGCCACTTTCAGTGAAGACTTTGCCCAATACATCAATCTAGAAATGGCACAACTTGAGGCCATATCTTGTAATCTCATCTCATCTGGAAAAAGACACCAGCCTCCTACCTTGCTACAACCTTCTTTCAGTTATTCATAAAGAGCAATGAGGTCTTCCCTTCTTTCCAGCATCTTTTCTTCAGGATGAATAACTCCAGCTTCCTGACCTGCTCCTCATAAATTTTTTTCTCTAGACTCATTGTCAGCTTTGTCACCCTTCTCTGGACTTATTCCTGCAGCTGAATGTTTTCTTGCAGTGAGGCCCCCAAAACTGAACATGGTATTCAAGCTACCTCTCTTAATGTGAATTATTATCACAGGATGTACCTATGTATAGCTTTACTCTTGTCTTTGGTAGAAGTGTGAAAGAGATCCTGATCACCATATCTCATTAAAGGCATCAAATTTTCACTTTCTGAAGCAAAAAACAAATTAATTTTCTTTGTGTGTGACCATAAATTCCAACTGGATCACTTCTATTTACAACCCATTTTCCAAATTCAGGGGTGTTATTGCAGATATTATGGATAATACCAGCATAATCCTTGAATGAATGATATTCATCTCAAACTGTTTGTGCATATTGAGACACAGATGCTTAGTTCTACACCATGCTCGATGTATCATTCATGTCACAGGATGGAAATCATTAATTCCTATCTAGAAAGGGTTTTGTGATTTTAAAAAAATAATTCTACCACTGTTACAACAATTGTCAAAATTCTTGAAATGTTATGCAAGAAGCATTCTAAAACTAAACTGAATAGTTTGAAAAGAGAAAAATTCCTTGTATTTTGACATGAATAAATTATAGGAATGACTGGGACAAAAGAAAAGATCAATAAATTTCTACATAATTATATTTCAGTTGGCTCATATTTGGTATTGATGATCTGAGATTAAAATTCTAGTTTTTAATCAAGCATTTAGCTAAACTAGCAAATACATTGGGTCTTGTGTGCATCAAGAACTGTTTTCTTTTTCTTTCAAATGAAAGTGAAATTAGAGGAAGCACATTTATATATGATATCAGAGAAAATAAATTTATTCTAAAAAATGTAAAAATCTTGTCTGAAGTCATGTGATTTGTCAGGTTATCCAGCTAGTTGAAAAATTTACTCCATAAATGTGTATATTATGATTTAATTCAGATGTATTTTCATCTATGCAAACAAATGTGTTTGAGCATGTATTTTATCATAGATTTTCTATATTTTTCCTTCAAACACATTATCTGTGATTCATATATTCAAAAAAAAAAAAAAAAAAAAAGGTAGTGAGCAACTGATATGGTGTTAAAAATTTTCACTCCGTCTCAAATTGTCAGCTGAGCCAAAGGCAACATTTCTTTCTAAAAGTTGCTGTGCCAGTTTGGGCATAATCCTGAGCAATGAGCTCTAGGATGACCCTGCTTGTGCAGGGAGGATGGACCAGGTGAGCAGGTGGCCAGGACTGCTGTGGACCCTTCCAACCTGACCCATTCTGTGATTTGTGATTTGGATAGAAGTGAAAGCAGAATATGCAACTGGCAAAGGATGAGACTGATATAATTTAAATCTATGTTGAAATTGAGGTAGGCTTTGCTAACTGTAATGTTTTAAAGGCAAAATATCTAACCCATAGGTGAGGTAAAACAGGGAAGATGGAGACAGAAAACGCAGATGTTAAAAAAATACACACACACAAAATCTCAGATACAAACAGGTGTTGTTTTGCACATTAGAGTGGAATGTTTGAGCTAAACTAAAGTGAATGTTCCCAAGTTCTTTAATTTCTATTAAGCTGTTCAGCACTATCCTTGAAATTGTCTGTTCAAAGCACTAAATTCAAGTTGTGTACTCAAAATACATAGGTGAAACCCTGCTAGGTAAAATTCTGCTTAGGTAAAAACTGCTAGGAAATCGAAAACAAATAAAACAATGCTGATTTCATCTGTGCAAAGGATATTTATTTGGTCTCAACTAATCACTGCAATTTTTTTGTCAAAAGCTATAGAGATATCCAGGGAAAAAATTGGAAAATTTACAGGAAATAGGACTAAATTGTATTATGATTACCCATAAGACCATATAGTAGAGAAAATAACATCTAGCCCAGTGAAGATTACCATCTGGAGTTCAAACTCCTAATTTAACATTCTTGGAAAAAAACTTTTATCTTTTTCTTTGTTTTCCTTTGGAGATATAGATGACCTCATATACACAGATCCTATAGTACAAGATTCCAAGATGCTAACAGTTAATACAAGTTCATTATATTATTATTGAGTGAGAACAGATAAAAAAATTCCATTATAAAGATAAAACCCAATAAAATAAACTTACTTATTCTCAGGTCTTTTCACACGGTCTCCAATTTAATTTCAATGGAATATGAAATTATCTTCTTAATTATCTCTGAAGGGAAATTAGAATTTTTACTAACAGTCAATGGAGCTAGGAGGAGTCACAGCACTCTGTTAAATTGTCAGTCATGTTGTTTATAGAATACTAACTTCGTGATTGTTTCTCTGAATTTTCCATCACTAAATAGTAAGGAATTTGTAACTTGGTATGTTTTATTCGGTAACAAATCTCTTCCTAAGAAATATTTGCCTTTGTATCATGCATATCTATTAATATTGCCTTTATCTTTCTTCCGTTTTGTCTGAATCAATTCTAAAGAAAATAATCTATGCAAATACTTCACACTCCCAAAGACAGAGAATATAATTTATCCCCAGTAGGCAACTCAGCCCCACACAGCTGCTCACTCACTCTTCCCTGGTGGGATGGGGAGAAAATGGGATGGGGAGAAGACAGGAAGGGTAAAAGTAAGAAAACTTATGATTTGAGATAAAGATATTTTATTAGCTAAAACAAAAACCACATGCACAAAGCAAAGCAAGGAATTCATTCACCATTCCCATGGGCAGGCAAGTTCTCCCAGAAAGCTGGGCTCCATCATGAATAACAATTACTTGGGGTGACAAATGTCATCACTCAAAATGTTCCACCCTTTCTCCTTCTTCCTCCTAGGTTTTACCCCTTACCACAATTTCTGCTGCTTTCAAATATGTTAAGATATGAACAAGGTTAAATATTTAATTCAATGCTGTCAGATTTAATTTTGAGCATCTTATATTTATTTCTACAAGCAATCAATGTATGCAGACTTTTATTTTTAAGGTATTCCTTAGTAATTTGTTTATGTCAAGGAATGAGCTAGAGGTAGAACCTGGAAAAAATCAGTTATCAGTTGTGAAATCTAGACTAAATTGTGTCACTTAGACCTTCTATCTATATCACAATGTTTTCACCTTTTGGAGGTTGTTTTTGTTTGTTTGTTTGATTTTACACATTATTGAAGTAGCAGCATACAGGATTATGGAGATACACCACAAAAATATTTTACAAGCCATACTGAAATCTGTTTTGTGTTTCAGGACATGCTGCAAAAGAAAAGTAAAATTGATTTTTAAAACCATGTTGGAAACAAGAATCAAGGCATGAATTTTTTTTTATTCTTTCTTTATTAAGAATTTTTTTGGGTTATTTAGTATCAAGCTGCTTTTACTCAATTGTCACCCTGCATTTTCTTGCTTTCAAGTGTTTGAATCTTTGCAGCCTGATTCTCCCCCTGCTTTAATGTAAACTATGTGTATTTTTAGAATTTATCTATGTGTTTTGCATAGTTCTTCTCTGAGAGGAGAACTTGACTGATGGTCAGAGTGACCAATGGAGTCAGGAGGTTGTAACCGCCTTGGGCTAATCCTGGCTTTCTGTAAAAAGTGTATATAAGTGATGGAGTCAGAAAAATAAAGCAGCTTTCCATGTCCTGCCCTGCTGTTGCCAGCTTATCCTCTGTGAGGGTCCACACATTGTGTAACATCACAATGTGTAACCCCTCTAAGTGAGGGGTAGAATATGTGATATTCTACTTATCACATTCACTTGAATTTATGAATATAGACTGATTTAATAATATTAGTTATAATATTGTTAATATTATGATGCTTGTCGTTCTAATTTTTTTTTTAAAGATAACTGTAGACCACAATCATTTCTGCTGAAAGTGAAATATCATACTGTCATTCTATAATAAGACTTCCAATGAATAAGAACAGAGTCGGTTTAGATTAGATGATAGGAAGAAATTTTTTAGTGCAAGGTGTGTGAGATGTTGGAACAGGTTGTCCAAGGAATTGGTGGATGTTCCATCCCTGGCAGTGTTCAAGGCCAGATTTATTGGGCCTTTGAGCAGCCTGGTCTAGTGGAAGGGGAGTTCATGGCAGGGGAATTGGAACTAGGTGATCTTTAAGGGCTCTTCCAACCCAACAAGTCTACATTTCTATTCTATGAAATAAAACATATATGGTGCTACATAATGAAAGCTTAATGTTCATATGAACTCTTTGGGTATTCTGTCTTAAACTATACAGGTGTAGGAACCAAAAAAATTACAGATCAAATAATTTATTATTAATATAATAATTCTTGCCAGCATTTAATTTTTTTTTTACCCCAGGGAAATCCAAATATTCATGAATACAAAATGCCAGTTCCATGGTTGTAAAATCTCTATTAGGTTTCTCGGACATAACAAAATTATGCAACCATATTATAAACATCACATAAAACTTATAGGGATTGCTATCTATTTGTTTCCACCTTGTAGATAAAAATATGCAAAACAAGGCATTCTTACTGAAAAGTTGTAGTTCATTTTGGGAAAAAAAGATGGCTTTCAAATTGCTTCTTACACTTTTCACATTTAAAAATTCTTGTCCCTTTTTTAAAAGATGAAGTAAAAAGCTAATTGAAGCTTTATTTATTTTTTTATAAGAATGTGTGCTTTCTTAATCAATCCAAGGCCCTACATTGTACTTCTTCAATGTCATAGGATGAGAACTATTTAAATACTATTTTCAGGTCTTATTAAATGAAAAAAAAACTTGAAAAACAAAATCATAAACATATTTTAAAAAGAACATCAGTGTTTACATCCGTTTATCCTCTCTTTTTTGTGTGAACACTGAAAACAAATTCCTGTGTAATAATTTTTAAAATGCATTTTCTTATAAGCATTAAAGTGCACCAAACTGAATTCAGAATACCAAATTTTAATTCACTTCACTTTCCATTTGATAAAACATACTCTGCCAATAATTCACCTTTTTGACAATATCTGCATCATTACTAGTACTGTTTGTTATTCAAGAAAACAAATTTTTCTGTGTGTGAAAGAGCTGTGAATATTCTTATTATAATCAGACTAATGTCCAAGATTATGCAATAAATTTAAATAGCAACACTTGTAACAAGAAGTCATCTTAAATTTAATACAATTAATTGTACCTTTGTAACAAAATTTTTAATGATGTTATATAGATATATTGCAAGATTGCTTACTGCCTAATTCTCTTATTTTACAGAATATATGCTACCTTGTACAATATAAGCAGTTTTCTGAAAAAATAAAATAATTTTTTAAAAAAGTCTCTACTAAAGTTAGCTCCTGTTTTTATATTTTCTTTGTCCTTGGAAATGTTTCTCCCCATTAGCCAGTATACCAGCTGTTAACTGCTGGTAACAGATTTTGAGAAGCAATTTCTTAAGAAGGGAACTAATAGTTAATTAACTTACATGTTTGTTAAGTATCTGAATGTTCTTTTATATTGACATTTATTATCACCAACCTTTAATCTTAGACTACAAAATAAGGTAATTAAATTACATTTGTTTGTGTAGCAGAGGACCTGATGAGTGTTCTGGAACCATGTGCATTTTTTAGGACATTGGAAGGTCAATAAAGAAAACCTTAAGATCTACTTTTCTGTAGATTATTTCATAACAAAAGAAAGATCATAACAATGACTGCTTGAAAAATTTTTAATATTTAAATATTGGTTGTCTGACTGTTGGAATAGGTTTCTCACAAGAACATGTTAAGTACAAGAAATGGTATACTGGCAAAGGGTTTCCATTTCATTTGGAAATACAAAAGCAAAGTAAGAAGGAAAGGGTGTGTCTTGAACCCTGTCCTTTTTTGGGTTAGGTATCTTCCACACTGAAAATTCAGTATCATCTGCTTGTCATTATAGCCTGTTACCATCCACATCTGAAGATTTTTTCTTTAAAAATTGACAACAGTAAATCTTTTTGTTATAAACAAAATCTTTTAAAGTATGAAATAGAACACTCCATGCATAAGTTTGTAAGAATTTGTTGTAAATCTAGTTAACATTTTAGTGATAATAAAAGCAGTTATACTAGTCCAGCTCCAGTAACACTAACAGCCATGGCCTGTATTAATACATAAGAGCTTTATAAAGCTCTTGAAAATATTACATAGAACAAGCTATTGTATTTTGTTCTCTCTGACATTAGGCTCACCCTTCGAAAGGCTCCCTCAATTTAAAGGTCAGTGCAGACTGTCTTTCTCAGGAAAAGAAATGAGTTAACACAGCAGGCCATCAAGTCTGCAGAGGAAAAGTTCTGTATTGGTCCTGGGGGCCTATTCCACTGCAATCTTGCATCTGAGTGGATGATATGTCATATATTTTCTTTAAAAACCCTGTTTTTTCCTTTTTTAACTGCTGGCTAAATTTTGCAAGGGGAAGAACAGCCTTCCTCCCTCTCCTCTGGCAAAACAGTCTTTTCTTAGGCAAAAACTCCCCTAGGGCTTTTGCAATATCAAGACAGAGTTTAAGTTAAAATAGTTTAGGAAAGAGCAGTAGACTGACTGTCTTAGCCTAAGACAAGTTAGGCAAGTACTGAAACACTGCACTGCCCAATGACTGTACGTCTTGGGTCCTGCTATTTTTTCATATCTGGAGCAGTGGGATGGACTTACGGATACAGGTAACTCTGGGTTAGGCTGAGCAATGAGTATGAGAGTAGGAGTTCCATCTGCATTGTAGGAAATTTTTCTACTTGGTCTAAAGCAGCTCTGGACTGTGTTGGAGAAGACAAGATGGGATACAGAAAAAGCAAGAAAACAAGAGCTGTAATTTAGTGCTTACGACTTTCCTCTGGGCCATCTGGAGTTTGCATTCAGCTTCGAGGGCTGATTAAGTATTTGAAATGTAAAGCACATAAATAGAAACCCTGGTTTTAAGTCTCACACAGAGGGGAAATAAACCAAGAACATTCCTTGTACGGGATGAATGTCCTAGCACTAAATCCTTATCTAAAGGACGTTGATAACTCCTCTGGCCTCTTTCTTCAAGAAAACAGTAGTTAAGTTTTGGGGTTTTTTTATGGTACTTAACCAATAAACATTCTGTGAACACCCTCTTGCCTGTGCTCCTTCCAAACCTCTGACCTTCAAGGTGAAAATAGTGAAAAAAAGCAATGAAAAGCTTTGGGGATTCTTGTGGAAGACAGGCTTGATTTAGAAAGCAGTAAATCATTACTGTCAATTTCAGAGTGCCTTCAGACATAAAGATAAGCAGAGTTTTGATAACCTGAAAATTTTGAGCTTCCCAAGGGTTTATATTTTTAAGAAGTCTTGAGAGTCACAGTACAGACTTAGTTATTTATATTCCACCTAAATTAGTGTCCGGACATTGTTTTTCAAACTAATTGGGCATTAAAATGTTAAGCCTAGGTATGGTTAAATATTTTTGAATAGCTGTGTTGCTGGATCAGAGGTCTCAACTAGGAAAATGATACTTTTTTTTTTTTAAAGAAGGGGTTATTTTACCCTTGCTACATGAATGTGAGGACTACTGTGCACACCATTAAGGGCACAGTATTCTACAGTATTGTATACACCAAAAGTTATTAATATTAAATAAAACCCAAAATGGCAAGTATAAATATATCTAGTGATGACTACCAAATTTTCTGCACCATTTCAGTACTATACGCACTGATATCCTTTTCATTTAAGGGACATGATGGTAATACAGGTCATTTGAGAGCCTTGCAGTTTGTGGGCTTAAATATCCTGTGTCTCTGATACGCAGGAGCCAAAATTATCACAATAATAAACTTTGATGGTTGCTAAAGAAGCCTGCAAGATATCAAATTTGTTTATCTTTCTTTTCCTTAGGACATTAATTTAATTAAAAAAAAACCACCTCAACTTATATTTTTAATGGGTAAATCACCCTTTTTCTAAGTTAATGAGGATGAATGTAGGAAGTATTAAAGTGTCTGTTCAGAAAGAAACTCAAAATAGAATAAAGCATTTTAATCCAGCCAATATATATTTTATATAGTTCTCACACACACTTCATTCCATCATCCTAGAATTTACATGGGAAAAGTAAGAGCATAGTTTGTTCTTGTTCATGCTCTTAAAACCTCTCATTCTGCACATTTTTATAATATACCCCTTGGTTAAGCTGAAACACTTGGGGTTCTCTGTTGCTTTAATTTCAGCCTTCTAATAATTGTTTACATATTTTTACTGAAGATTCTCATGCATGTACCATAAACAATATCTCTCTGTAACAGATTTCTGAATTGACCACTAGGGTCAGAAAGGTGTTCCTCTCATCTACCAATCCTTGACTAAATTCCAAATCCTATTTAAACCCCAAATCATAGTAAACTGTCCTTCTTTTCCTCATTTCAACCTGACCGGGTGCATGTTGTTCTTTTGTGCCGCAAATGGGGATATTTCTCCTGTATCCTTTTCAGAGCTGAGAGGAGAAGAACTTCACAGTGCACTCCATCTTGATTTGGAGTACTAATGGTCCTTACCAAGCCCAGATTTCAACATATGAAGGTGAAATAATTTCTCTCTCTGTGTGCTACATTTTTTAATAATCTACAGTCAACTTCATCTTCTATCTTATTGCCTTACAATATATTATAACCTCCATCATAATCTGCTGTGTCCTTACTCCCTTGAATAACTCTATATAAACAGCCAACTTTTCATTCTTTATTCATATTGCCAAATATTTTATATATAATGATATATTATATGTAGACATACACATGTATACAAATATATACACATACACACATGTATATATAAATTTATATATTTGTACACAGGTATTTATGCATGTGTGCACTTATATGTGAATATTAAAACAGAGTAGAAGCTTTTAAGTTGACTTCCTTGCACTGTGACAATGAACATTTTACTCATATCTTCCATTTCCATTTCTCAGCTGTGTTCTAAGGGAGTGGAGGCTCCTGCCCCATTTGACCACAGCCTTCATTGTCAGCTGGTGTATAGGCACTTGCTCTGTGAGTGCAGTCTGTGACTGCATAATGCCAGGTGAGGTAGGTCCTGCTCTAGGGTGACACTCAAGCATGGGTGGTGCACATAATTCAGCTTCCAAAAATCTCTTCCAAATCTCTGTCTGATTGTGCCATCTAAAGCCAGAGTCACACCACAGCCTGGCTCAGCATGCCTCAGAATATTAATGTAGTATGAATTTATCCTTAGATGGCTAAAACTACTTTTACAGTGACTTTGGATGCTGCAATTTGCTACTGACTATTTCCCTTTTAAAAAATCGACCTATAGAATCACAAAATAATTAAGGTTGGAAAAGACCTCCAAGGTCATTGAGTCTGATCTTTGACCAAACATCAACATGTCAACTAAACTTTAGCCACATTAAACCAAGTGCCACATCTATTTGTTTCTTGCACACTTCCTAGGATTGCAACTCCACCACATTCCTCAGCAACCCATTCCAATGCTTAACTACCCATTTAGTGATGAAATTCTTCCTGATGTCCAGCCTGAAACTCCCCTGGTGTGGCTTGAGGTTATGTCCTTTTGTTCCATTGGTAATTTCCTGGGATAAGAGGCTGCCTCCACCTTGCTACTACAACCTCCTTTGGAGCAGTTGTAGAGAGTGATAACAGCTCCCCTGAGCCTCCTCTTCTCCAGACTAAACACCTGCAGCTCCCTCAGCTGCTCCTCATAAGACTTACTCTTGTAGACCATTCACCAGCCCTTCTCTGGAATTGCTCCAGCACCTCAATGCCTTTATTGAGGGGCCCAAAACTGGACACAGGACTCGGGGAGTGACCTCACCAATGCTGAGTACAGTACCAAGTTAGGCATTCTTCTGGAGTGTGTTTTCTTGTTTCGTTTAAAAGAATAAACCATTTCTGTGATACAAAGCATAGTAAGTGGAGGAAATCAGGAAATTTATTTCAAAATAATCTTTCTGGAACTGATATTCATAGATGTATGCACAGCAGGCAATGCTGAGTTCAGTGCCCAGCAGCTGCACTGGCTGTCAAAGCAAAACAAAGGCAGATGATATACTGCTGTGTGATTCTTGGTAAAAACATTCTCCTGGGAAGAATAAAAGCTTGATTCTACCCCCACATCACTTTTTGCCATCCTCCAAGAAAACCCCTTGACAGTTAAAAGACTAGTCTTGTGCACTACAAAATAGTCTTCTGCCTTTTTTCTTTGGTGAGTAATGGAGAGCAGGAGAGCAGATACACTGATCTATTGTGCCCAGCACTTAAGGCCACTGAGAAAGGTTTTGGGTCCTTCTTTCAGGTGTACCTTTTTTACTCTAAGGCTATGCCTCTGGGGGCCACAGGCAAAAACTATATGCATTTGTTCAAAATATAATTTCAGTGTTCAGCCCACGTGACTCGGTGTGTGAAATAAATGCCTTGGAAGCTGGATGAATGCCATTACGTGTGTCATGTACTCAGATGAGTACATGTTTTTCCAAGCTGAACATGAGGTCATCCTCACAGATTGAAGATATGATTACTCCTAATCTTTATCTGAATTGATTTAATGTTTGAGTGTACTTACAGAGGTGTTCTCTTTCTGGAGGAAAGAACCAAATCTTATAAGATGAAATAAAAATAAAGAAGACGGAAAGTAGCTTGTGCACATCTCAGAAATGTTTACCCTCTCACTCTGGAGTATTCCATCACTGCAGAGTCACAAGAAAGAGGTTTTTTCATTAGCCTGAACTGTTTTTCTTCTACTCTAAAGATCCACTACCATTGAAGCTAGGAGGTTCAGTCACAACCTCTAGAATATCCTACTTTCTTCTCATCGTGTTGTCCGTCCTTCTCTTCTTTTAAGGTCTCATTTAACTTATGACTCAGGATTTAGCTTAACACCATAAACATAACACAATATAAGTTAAATCATCTGCCAAAAGAAACATAGCAGCAAATAACTGCTAGCTTATGAAGAGTATGGATGTTTTTATTTTGCTATTTATTATACTAACTTATAGAAGTAGACAGAAGAGTAAAAAATGTTCTTGATATGAGTAAGTTCTATTTTATTTCATTTTACATCTTATTTTCAAGTCTGACAGTAAGATGAATCTGCATTTAATATTCATTGCTAGTGTATAGATGATATTTATTATTATTTGGGATTCAAGGATATCTGAATTTTTTGTGGTATAAATTTTCCAACATAATTTTGCAAGCTCCCTTTTTGTCCATGGAATGGAATTGTTATGCTCAGTAACTTAGAGACTGATTTTGACAGTATATTAGTTTTAATTTGAAGTAAAATTACAAAGGCTGCTGAGAAGGTCATATTTCAAAAACAATGATGTAAAATCTCTCCTGTAGGAAAGGTCTTATGGTTTGAGGATTTCTTGCCTTCTACTTAACTGATAACTCCTCACCATCATTATTAACATCTTAGCATTGCAGAGTAGCAGGATAAAATATTCAAGGTTATTGGAATCAACCATTTTCTATTACTTCTCTTCTGATCTAAAACATATATCTAATGAATGTCAGTTCTTCAGCTTTGAAAAGTTACAAGAAATAAAAATGAGATACAGGACTATGCTATAAGCTTTGTGACCTGACATAATGTGCCTTAAGATAGAAATCAGACATGATTCCCTCTCTCTGTCCAGAACACTGGAAGTGGAACTAAACACTGTTTAGTGGAAGAACAATATGAACCTAGATGTAAAATATTTCTCCTTGAATTTTACCTTTAATTTTCACACTATTTTTCAATTCTCACATTGAACCAAGAAGTATTGATCATATGAGATTTTACAAGGATATAGAACCTAGCTGTTTAGGTCTTATTTAAGGGAAAACAATATAAGTATTTAAAGTATTTAATTTTACTAATTTCAGATTCAGAAGCAGAAAAATGAGACATCTCTCTAGTTGTTCAGACTATTTTGATGAAAGTTATATCCAGATTGAAATAATGTGAGTTCTTTCTACTTTTTCTTCACATATGTGCCAGTAGCAAACTGCAAAGAGACATACCTTGTAAAATATTAGACATCTACTCAGGCCAAATACTGAAGGAACTGATAGACAGAGCAGTATTTTAAAAATATAGTAAAGTATGTATGGTAAAAAAATGTATGATGGTGTAACTGTGGGAAAGTAAAGAATATTTAAGACTTCAAAATTCAGAAGAGGCCATACATTTTTTTTTTTTTAATAGAGGTTTCTAGAGCAAAGTAAAGCACTCAACTAGTTTCACAGGCATGAACCTTTCTTAATATAGACAAAATATGGGTACATTTTCATATATGTTCAGGAATCTTAAAGTTGCCTTTTTAGCCATTAGCAATGTAATTTAATACAATTTGTGTGAAAGCCTGTATATTCTTATCTCTTTAATAGCTTCCTTTTTCTTTTGGAAAGTTCATAAAGACACCAAAATTATTTTGTAAAGAAAGATGACAGAATTATTCCTTTTTATTTCTGGAGCACTGAGAAAAATAGTGATCAGTCAGGAGAACTTGAAATTGTCTACTGATAGATGTAGAATTGCTTCCAGTTTCCCAGAGGGACTAACAGAAAGAATAACACACTGATTAAACAGGTAACTGTAGCCTTTCTACAAATCTCTGAGAAAACAATGAGATATTTTTATTTATCTTTCTGTGATTTATATCAGATTCTATATTTCTTGACCCTATGTTCAATATCCTTTACCAGTCTGGAACAGGAGGGGTTTCTAGCATTTACAATATCCACTCTTGTTCTTGACCTTTTTGAAGACATAGTTTATATATTTTCTCTTCTTCTCTAATGTTCAAAGATATTTGCTCCACAGGGCTTGCACAGAAGGTGCAACACTGAAAGCTTTTTGGAAGGAGGCTGCAAGATCCTCAGGGCAAACAGTTTTTCTTGATTCTGTGTGCAAAGCACACTTCCCACAGCATAAAAATAAATCTTATTCCCTGCCATCCCTGGTAGGTAGTTTGACAAATTTTATGTGAAGTAATTGCTTTTGGCTTGCTTCTTCAAGGCTCCAAGCATCTTTCAGTTCATTATGGACTTTGGGGGAGCCAGTTAGATTTCTCAGACTCTTGCAGCAAATATCCACCATTTAAAATATTGAATGCTCTCCAATAATATTGTATTTGTTGAAAAAAACTCCTTTTGCACATTGAAAATATTTGTGGAATTTACTACATTTAAGTCTGCATTTTATTTACCTTTTGGTTTTTATATGACAACCCATTCTAAATTAGCAAAGTATTATCCTGTTCTATTGCATTCGGTCTCTTCTGTTCCGGACATACAAAAGATGATTGAATCCATAGTGCAATGTCCTGGATGCATGCACTGCAGACCAGTCCTTCTGAATGCATTCATTTCTGATTAGAAATGAAATTCTTAGAGAGTGTCCAAATACTGCTGTTAACATAGGTGATTTTTATAAAGTCTAATATGGGGTTTTGCATAACATTCACATTTCAGCTTAGAAAATCCTTTGACATGGCACTTGACATAGTGAAATTATTATCAGTGTATGTGTTAAATTTTAAATCAAAGTATAATAAGTCAATAAAAACAATAAAATTTTAGGATCTACATCACCAGATTTATACCCTGTGGATGGTACACTAAATAGAAATATTTTAATTTTATATATCTTAAAAAAGGAGTACAGAAAAAAGGTTTCAAATTCAGATTAGGGACATAGAGAATAGATAAATATTTTTGTCCAAAAATTCTTAAAAGAAGATTTCAAAAAGGTGAATTTTACAATTTTGTTCAGAGATTTAATAAAGAATACATCCTAAAAGTCTGTAATGGTGTTCCAGGGAGAACTAAGTTTTATCAGTAGATCTGCTGAATAGTCTAAACATCTAAGAAATCACCTAATTTCTCTTAATTTTGCAAGTAACTTTCAGTAATTTAAATAAAGCATCTTTGTATTGATAATAAGACTAAAAGGGTTTTTGAAAACCTAGATTTAAATTTTATGTTATTTTGGAGGAGTCAACACCCCCACCCTCTCAGTGACCTTTGCAGCCTTTTTTAACATTTGGAAAGGCTTCTGCTGAAAACTTTGAAAGAGCTAACTGGATATCAAGACAAATATCTTCTGTCTGAGTTTGTTTGGAATCCACTGAGTAGAGGTCCTCCTTTTAGTTCTCTGAAGTAAAGTTCTGCACGGAAATCCCATTCAGAAATATATCTTGGTAGTTGGTAGTGTTGAAGTTTTTTCTCTAACAATCTTGATAGCATTGAAATCTACACATTTTCATTCCCTGAGTACTCTTCTCATCAACACAGAAACTGAGATGTGACTTCAGTCCTTTAGTTAGAGGCAGATCACAGTGATGCCGAAAATGTAATAGAGTCCTTTGTTCACTAAGGAAAACAATGACAGTGTAGGGACTGTCCAAAGGATCTTGATGGGCAAGCTTAGACTTCTAAGATTCGGTGCTTCTTCTCTAAACGGTTTGCTGATATGCTAATTTATTTATTTATTTATTCCCAATCCCCAAATACACAAACTACCTGCACAATTAATTCACCATCTCTATTAATTAGGCATAAATTCTTTGCTTGGTTGCAAGGTATTACCCAATTGTAATTTATAGAATTTATTGATCTACCTTCCAATACAGAAACAAACAACAAAATTATGTTCCCTTTCATTTTCCATTGTCCATTGAATCAGACAGGAGAAGCACAAACATCATCTATCTGGATTTCTCAAAAGCTTTTCAGTTACTAAAGGGAGTATAAAAAAGATGGAGAAAGACATTTTACCAGCTCCTCTAGTTACAGGATGAGAGGCAGTAGCTTAAAATGAATGAAAGTAGATTTTGGCTGGATATTGGGAAGAAATTCTTTACTGTGAAAGTGATGAAGCACCACAACAGATTGCTCAGAGAAGCTGTTGATGTCACTTCCCTGGCAGTGTTCAAGACCAGGTTAGATGCGTTTTTGAGCAGTCAGATCTCATGCAAGTTTTCCCTTTCTGCAACAGGAGATTTAGTCTAGATGATCTTTGAGGTGTCTTTCGACCTATTCTGTCATTCTTTGATTCTAAGATTTAGCTAAGGTAACATCACAGATATTCTTCATCACAGATATTCTTTCCCATAAACTTCTTCATTTGTAAACTGTATGAAGATACCTTTGGTCTCTTTTGCAATCAAAATAGTGTTCTCTGATGCATCTTAATATACATTTATGGGAGTCAAGAGGACATCAAGTAGAAAAGGGTCAGGGCAGGATTAATTTTGGGAAATTTAAGGGAAGGTCAGGATTAATTATGATATAAATGGATTAGATGTATGTTTTCAAATCAACTGTGAGAGTGAAAAGAGGTAAGAAAAGTGATTGATATTGCTTCCCACTGTGCATTCAGATGAGTCTGAAGACCATGTCACTATTAATTTGCTCCTAAATATATCACAGCTTCTAGGCTTGTCACAGCAGGAAATTTTAAAGGCTTGTTTTGCATAAGCAATCACTTTTATTCCTTTACAAGTACAATTATTTTTTTTTCTTACTCTCTGTGTGGAGTCTCAGGCAGGATCAAAGTCCTGAAGTGCAATGTTTCATAGTGTGATTCAGTACCCTATGTACTGCTACTAGAATGCAGATTATTAATTCGATGTGTTCTTTTGTAATGTCCTTAGTCCTGATAAGATGCTTGGGCATCAGTTACTCTTGAAATTTCAGTCACAGAAGGAAAGGGGAAAGGCGTTTCTCTTTCAGGTGCATTTCAAGGTTCAAATACTTACACAGCAAATGTGTTTTAGGATCACAGTTCCTTTGTGTCGCCTCTTCTTACACTGAGGCCAATCAAGGGGGCACAGATTTTCTGTGGCAGTTCTTGTCTGTTCAGGAAGATGTCCCAAGGTTTTAGATGTTTGGAATTTCCTGCAAGAATATACAGTATTTATTTTTTGTAATAAGCATCTGGTTCTTCATCAAGAAATGCTCCAGAAACACTTTGCACTGATAGAAATAATTAGCATTTGCAGTTTGGGGTAATTTATATGCATACAAAATTTTGATTTAATTCTTTGGAATGGCATGATAAGAGAAACTAGCAGAGAGAATGAGCAAATAAAAGAGCAATAAAATAATCTTAAAAGACTCAGATTTGGATTACAGTAATCAATTAATATTATATTTGTCTTTCATATTTTATATATAAGTGTAACTGTCATTCATTTTAGGACTATAGTGGATAAATGAAGCACTAGAATACTACCACAAGTATTGGTTTCTGTCTATTTAGCCAACATTTTCCTAAGTTTTAAAATTAATTTTCATGGTTTTAAATAACACACCAGGAAATAAAAAAAAAAAAAATCTATTAAAGATTCTTATCTCCTAAAAAAATATATCTATATAATTTAAAGCAACCTATTCATACAAAATATCCAGTAGCCAAAGAACCTAATTGCTGAATGTAAATTGCTGAATGATGATCCATAAGATTGGATCATCAAAATGGGACTCTATAGCTGAAAAACATTACTAAAATTGAAATTTAGAGACATCATTCATTATAAAATACAAGATATCCAGAGGCACTGGATGTCTTGTATTTATTAATATGGCATTGCAAAACAGAAATATCTAATTTCAACCATAAATGTTGCAACTAATTTTAAAAAAAGTATTTACATTTTGTAATATGTCTATTGTTGTGCTTTAGGTAGTTTCTCTTTTAATTAAATAGGAAAGATACAAAATTAATGAAAACTCAAGTATTTGCACCTTGTTGTCTCAATCCAGCATTGATAAACTGCACACTGATGAAGAAAAGCAAATGACTGTCTCTGATTTCCTCCTAGCAAATATCTGCTGAGTTCAGAGGTGATTTTGAGACACAGGGAGCACGGTTAGAGAAAGAGGCCACTTGGATCGTACACAGCTGTTTTGATCTCATGGAAGTTACTGGAAAAAAAACCCCAAACAACCATCTTAACGTATCCTGAAGCACAGATCTATGCAGAGAGATACTTGCACACACAGACATGCATGCAAAGGCATGCACACACATAGATATATGTGCTCAGCCTGCTATAATTTCTCTAGCAATTCCAATGAATTATGTAATGGGGAAGTGCTCCTGAGCCCCTGTTGACACCTGGAGCTTTCTTGCAAGAAAGCAGCCCTGGGCTCTGTGCAGAGATATCCCCAGCACTTACTGACTCATGATCAATTGATTGATAGCGTCTACTTGCAGGACTCCTGCTGATCTCTTGATGGTGGGAATACTGCCGCCTCAAATACCACGAGCTGTCAGTCTGTGCAAAATGAGGACTTAGAGAAACTATTAGGTAGGAGCAGGTGCCTTGCTACATGTAGACAATCATCTGTTCTCAGAAGAGAAAAGCCTTCCTAATCTTGCTGAGTTCCCTCAGATTCAATGAAGGAGATTGCCTTTCTCTTTGTGAGACAAAAGCTCGGTGCTGTCAGAAAATAAAATAAAGGAAAAATACAGAAACTGTCATTGAGAATCAAACTCTTTGTTTGTAAATGCAGTGTAGTGACATTTCACTCTGTTTCGTCTCCTATTCTGAAACCTTTCAGACTTTTCCTGGCTTCCATATCTAATTTTAGTTCTCTTTGCACTTTTTTGATGTCCTCTAATCCTCTGTAGACTCCATCCAGCTACAAATCTGCTATGCCCTTAGTGTTTTTTATTTGCTGTTACCAGGATATCATTCCTTGAACAATATGCAAGAATTCAAAGCAAATACATATTCAAAGCAAAACTACCTCTTCCCTGAAACAGTAGAAGTTTGCTCCAGAAACTCTGGAGTGATCTTATGGCCCACAGGAAAAAACAAAGGGAAAAAAAAAAGAGAAATCACAAGTCTTTATGTCTCTTCACATACAGCAAGCTAAAAAAAAGAAAAAGAAAAAAAAAAAAAAGAGAAATAAAATAAAGAAATCTGAATTTATCCAGAAGAGTTTGGAAAAACTTAGAGAAGAAAACAGTGGTTTCAGCCTGTTTGATAAATTGAAGGGGTTATGCCAACATACATAAAGAGGATACTCTTAAACCTGATGAACAAACCATAGAAGGTATTTCACAGACTTTGCCTGAGGATTTCATCCACTGTAGGAACAGTACTTTGTAAACTAAAAAAAAAGTTACTTCATCTGAGAAGCCCTAAATGGCATGATACAATCATTTAAGTTTGTTTTTTTTTTTTTTTTTTTTTTTTCCCCCACCAGTTATGGGTTTTTATCTTGGAAATAAACAAGGGCATATTTGAAAGAAGAGTACTTTTCAGGAGGGACAATGTTTTGTTCATTTGTTCACTGGCGAAATGGAATGTTACAACACTGGATAAAATACGTCAATAGTTCAAACCAATATGGCAATCACCAGACTGATTTTCAGCCCTGCTCCATTTAAGGCATTTCTTATTTTAAGTTTTATGAATTAAGCGTATCTGCAGAGACGTGTTAACTAATTTGGTTACTAAAAAGCTTAAGAATGCGGAACTAATATGAAATGAGTAAAACATTATCATTTATTCATAGTGCTTTCGACTATATCTTGTTCTCCATTGTTCATCTCTAAAATATCAATCTAGATTAAAAATATTTGAGATAAAAACATTGAGTTTGATTCTTGAATCTGCTGCTGTAGTACACAAAATATCCAGTGGATTTTTTTTTTTAAAGGGTAATTAATTCACTACAGCTTTTAAAGAAAATAATAGTGACAGATGGTAGCTTCAACTTTATTCCACTTGCCTTTTCAGTCTTTTGGGATTTTTGCAAATGGGTTTTCTAGTTTTCAGTAGAAACACTAGATGTCTCTGTATTGAAGGGCCACTAAGACAAATTTATTTGCTCGCTCTCAGAAAACTCTAAGCCAAACATAATCACCTGAGTCTTCTTTCAATTTGTCTTTGTGATAACTCATATATAATGATCTCCTCTTATGCAAACGTAATTAGAGGGGTCATCCAACACAGACTGCATTAGAGAAGCTTAGCATTGCCTGGGAACTTGAGAGAGGAAGGAAAGAGATGGCAAAAACCGAGTCACTCTTGGTCACTTGGCATTCAGGTTTTTCTCAGCTGTGGTGGCTCTCTGTGCATCCAGTATCAATAATAATCTAGTAAGAGTTTAGGACTGTCCATAACCCTAGCACTCCTTTGGCAGGTGCTTTCAACAGAAAGTGCAGTCATGGCCATCAGCCACAACTTCAAAGGACATTTCTTGCCAAACTGCATCAGGATTTAACAGGATTTGGGCTAAACCAGCCAGCTTCCTCTCAGGGGTCTGTCTATGCCAAATACAGAGGTACTAAAGAACCAGCTGTATTTGGTTTTGATGTGGAAACACAGAGCTGAACGTTGTTGGAGCACTGATGATAATGGCACTCATCTCACCTCACACCTCTGTTTTACAGGTTTGTGCAGCAAGTGACAAGACCAAATTCTATCTGTGTTAATTTTAAGAACAGAGGGCAAATTGACCAATGTATTCAACTCTGGTTTCATAGCAAAAGGTGTGAATGAACTCACACTACTTTAATTTCATAAAACTGTGTCAAATCTGTAACTTTAATTTGAATAGGTAATGATTAAATTGTAAGTACTGTTTCTGCACCAAATAGTAATAGTGATGTAACTTCTGGTTATTGCATTAACATGTTTACTAATCAGAATTACTATTCTCTTTTCCATAGCCAAGTCTGCAGCATTTGCTTAGCCTATGATACTGAATGAGTATGCAAATACATATGAAAGAACTTCCCCATTTTTAAATAAATAAATTAATTAATAAATTAATTAATGAGTAAAATATTAAATGAAAATAATTGTGAGGTTGCAGAGCAGGATAAAATTGGAAATATTATTTGTGTCAAAGATCAGTCTTTGAGCATTTAAATGTAAAGTTGAAATAATTCTAAATGGATCACATTCTGGATAAACTTGATAATAATCATGGATGATAGAAATTAAATTACAATGCCTCATAAGAGCTAGTCTTGGGTGATATTCAAGTCTATTTCCTCAAATCAAGTTACTTCTAACAAACTATTTCCTACCATTCAAATATATTTGCCATGTTCTGTCATCAAATACTTGGACTATCACAACGTATGGGTCTGATTCACTCAAAAAATAGAGAAATTCCAATTCTGGTCTTAATACAAGGTCTGGGTGCTACTTACTGTATTTTACTAGACATGAAAGACATAGATTAAGTTATGTGAGTAGGGTACCTTAAGGAGTCTCGGGTCTCTGGCTGTGTTATCGAGTGAAGATGATATCAGGACAGCCATGCATTAGCACTTTCATGACCATTTATGTCAAGTTTGATAAACTTGTTTCTTGTGTGTATCAAAAAGCATTTCCACACTCTATTATTTTAGATATACTGTCTAGTATCACGTTATTTAATTACTGAGTTGTTTTTCAACGTATATTTACCTTGCATTGTACAAGATCACACTTTTAATCAATGAATTTCTATGGTTTTCTAATTTTTCTATTTAAGCAAATTATTTAAAAACCAGGGCTTGTCATTTGAAACAACAAAAAAAGCTTTCCATTCTGCCTCTAAGAGACTATGCTTATTCAAATACTGTGTTTCATTAAAAAGTCAGCAGCTTACTTTACTGGTATAGCCTGTGTTTCAGAAGCATTTTAATCCAGCCATAACAAATGTGTATTCATACCTGCAATGCTAAGGGTTGAAGTGCTGTCAGCTTTTGTTGGGGCTGCCCTCCTTTATCCATTAAATTACCTCAGGGGAAGGTAGGACTTCTGAGGCAACCTAAATTCCAAGCAAACTTCTGTCAGGAAACTTTTTTGGAAAAAGCACTGTGACCAAGCACTGGGCATAAGACATACTGGGCTTGTCATGTTTTTTCCAGGTATGGAGAAAATGCTGTGCATCCTGGCAACTGCAAGCAGCACTGTCAACATTGTTCTACCCAGGATATAAAGAAAATATTTATGAATTTATTTCGCTTCACCTCCAGACACTGGCTACTGGATGAAGTGGCTCTTGGTTTGCTTCTGCAAACTCTGCACCTGTAGCTGGACATAATCCTCCTCTTCTTTTCTTCTTTCATCTTCCATCATTCTGGTGGGCTAGGTGGAGAAACAAATTATTAGAATCGTTAAAGTTTGCTCTTTTAGGAGATGTATTTTACCTGAAAATGCTTGCTTTTGAGGACATCATTTCACCTTGGTTTTACAGTAGGATTGATAAAACAGTAAAATCCCTTTGAAGTGAAAATAGGCAAAATTAAAGCTTCTTCTGTTTAACCCACTTTTTAGAAAACATTTCAAGAGACAAAATGGCTTAAAAGCAGACATTTTGTCAGGAGCCATGAGCTTCAGAAAAGCTGAACACTAGCTCTCTAGCACATTTCTAATTAAATATGCAATTAAAAAGCTTTCAGTGGCCCCTAAGGCTTCCCAGCCTAGTTAATAGAAAACTTCTCATCTTACTTTAACAAGCAAGATAAAACTTTTTTTAAAAAAATTATCCAGTGTTAAATAAAGTGTTTGCCTACTTTGTTTCCTCTCGGTGCTTCAAAAATTTATTTTATGATGAAACAAGTGGCTCAGGATTTTAAAAGCAGAACAGTAAAGATAATGAACATTAAATAAGTTTGTTGGAAAGTTAAAGTAATGCAGACTATAGTTTAGGCATTTTCTTGGCAGTGAAGTAATATTCAGATTATGTGAAAGATCTCTGTTTATTTAGTAAATATTTAGTTGATAATTTAAAAATTTAGATATTTACATTTCAGTAAAAGAATTCAGATAAAGTCTTTTGAGATAAAGTCTTTTCATTTCAGTTGGACTTTCAAAATTGTTCCACTGAATGGTGCAGATGGTGAAAGTTGGATCATAGTAGTATAAATTGTAGGATGCTTTTCTTTTTTTACTTTGTCCTCCACATATTTTTTAAATGGTGCTATTATTTTAGGGAGACTGTAGTATTGGCATTTAAGCATGGACGAAAGATATACATAAAAATGGCATGTGGACACCTATGATGGATTGTGGGAAGAGAGCAATAGTGCTGAAGGCAATCCTGCCCCCAATACATTGCAGCTGTGTTAATTACCAAAGAGTGGGAACAGCCCTGTCCTCACAGCTGGGTGTGATAAAAGAGTGAGTTAGGTGGTAGAGAGTCAGTTGGAGTCTGCTGGTCGTGCTGTGAGGAGGAAGGGACAGGAGGTGGTGTGATAAGGTCATCCACTGTATGAGGGACAGACAGGGTTGGGTGGCTGTGCCAGGGACAGGAAGCAGCGAGCTGGGACTGCAGAAGGAAGAGAGAAGAAGGAGAGAAAGAGCCAGAGCTGTGTGGAGCTGCCCATGGGATTGCTACATAGAGAAGGTATGAAAGTCTTCTAGATAACATGGTGCTGACACTTGAAGCCTTCAGAGGTTTTTATTGAAGCACTCTGAGTGCAGTGTCTGTCTGGACTCTGACAATGGATGAGGGTAGTCAGAGTACAAGAGAGGAATGGACATGGCCCTTGTCTTGATGGGTAGGTCAAAGTTGAAAGTGTACACTGGAAAGCAAACCCAGCAGAAATAAGCCTATGGAAAGTGTCAAGGGTTGTACTGAAAGCACTTTATGCTGTCAAAGACTCAGTTAAAGTTAATCTATATTGTTAAAGTTCTTATACAGTATTTCTGTTTTTGAATTGTGGTGATTGGAATGTCTCTCACACCAGCATTAAATCATAATAAGGCATTTAAGTTTGCTGCTATTTTACACATTTCTTGTGTTAATTTTCTCTTTTTACTGTTAATGCTTTTGCACATGCAAATCATTCTTTTTTCTTAAAAATAGCAGACATTACCTCAACCCCCCAATATGCTCATGGGACACACAATGATTAAACAACTCATATGTAATTCCTAATTTCTCAACTCATAAGAAAATAAATCTTTTTAGGTCCTGTAATACGGGTTTTGTGTTAGTCAAATTTCTGTCACAAAAAGTTTTCTGGAGTATTACAGTCTTTCTTTTGTCATAATAGAATTCTAATCAATAAAGAAGTGAGCGCCTTACTGACAGATTTGTTTAGCACAATAACTACTTGAAGGTGTCTTTCCCTTAAAAATAGTGGTCACTTTTGGAATGTGAATAGCTTGCCAACTGTGTAGAAAACTTTTTACTGTGTTCCAAAACTGAGCAGAGTAGATTACTCAGGAAAATAATTATGTTTTTCATTTATATCTCCTCACATATATATTTCTTAAAGCTTCTTTCTAACATTTAATCTTTTCCAGGAACATTTTTTGACAAGGGATTCATGTCTTCATGTGGCTACTTAATTTCAATGTCTGAATGTAATGTAGACATACACGATAAAGTAATAAATAATTTACTCATACTAAAGAGCAGCAAAAGAAGCATCTCTTAGAGATAAATGCACGTTTTTAATCAATGATGCTTCTGAAAACAGAGATGCATAAACATATTCAAATAAATCCAACCAAATCATTTTGTGTTGTCTCCACTGAAAGTCTAAGTAGACAATTTTTAAGATCCCAGTCTTCCGAAAATATAAATACATTCAGTACATTATAGCCCTGATCTTGAGGGCCTTGCCCAAAACAAATTCTTTTCCAAGATAAATTCTCTTCTTTGTAGCTGCTTTTCTAGAAAGAAACAAATTTTATGTCTCTTTGGATATATAAATATAAAAACCTCCCTTTAAGCTGGTGGTGGACCAGTTCCTGTGGTGATTGTTTTGCAGTGGTTAGAGATTTACATCCTATTTCTCCCATTTTCAGTTTATTTCATTGTAATGAAGTTCAGAAGCAGAAATAGACCAGAAAAGCATAAATCAAATGTTCCCTTCTATGTTCTCACATATAAGTGTATATATAATGTACATTTAGATTTTGATGAGGACAGATTTTGTCTCAATAAATGAGTATAACACAGTCAGGAACATGTAGAGTGCCTTTTTTTCCATTGTTTTACTTTGTTGAGGTTTACTCCAGCTTTTTTTATTCAAGGAAAATAAATTACTCTGAGTTAAATGAGGTTTCTTTGGTTATGCAAGTCTTGGAACTCACTGACTAAACTCGTAAGTAAACTCTTGGGATTGCAGTTCTCTATTGAATATTCATGTTATTGAGCTCAAAATCCATGTTTTAGCAGTATTTTCTAATATTCCCAGAAACATTCTTGTCGTCTAACTACTGACTAAAACAGTAGTGTCAAGAGATAAACTGAGCTAAAGCAATTTCCTTAGAGCTGAATTCTTAAAATGCAAGGGGGAAGGGTATAAAGAAACACTATCTTACTGTGCATCTTCATCACGACTTATTGCCAGGGGATTTTTGTTTTGGATTTGGAAAGACATGTAGGGGTGAAATTAATTTTAAATAAATAATAAAATTACAGTCAGAACCTGTACTTCAGTGACTCACCCAAGGCTAATGTATTGATGTTGGCAGAAAAGTAATATTTCTAGAATAAGTTTAATTTGACCTATGCTATTGTAGAGAAAGATGAAAATATGTAGAGTACTTCAAGGAATAAATAATAAATATTTGAAGGAAGTCAAATAAATGAGAATAAGAAATAAATATGTTCTTTTTGAGTCAATGTAAAATACAGATGAGATTTCTGAAGCAATATTGATAGGATTCAGTTAACCAAAGAGAAATAATAAAGTAGAATAAAGAATAAAATTTGAAATGCAGACAATATATCTGAAAATATGTCTACAACATTCATATATATTATGCTTTTGAGGGCAGTTCTTATTTTCTTTTGTGTGGATGGTGATGTTAAGAAATTCTAAAGAGTTTTTGTAGGTGTAAGGAGATTGATAGTATCAGACAAGTTGTAGTAGAAGAAATGGCACAGATGGAAAATATCGCTGAAGTAATCTACACTTTACCAGACCTGCATGAAGAAAAGGTAGCAACCTCATTTCTACTGGGGCTTGTGGCCCAATATCCAAAACATATGAGTCACCAAGAGTGTTTAAAGCTAGGTAGTATTTATGCCAGAAAAATACATCAGCTGCTATAAAATCAATATTATTGAGAGGTTTCAGAATAAATTAATTTGATGCCAGAAAAAGGAACTTTATGCAATATGATAAAATTATGTCCAGCAGAATGTTTTCTGAGTTGAACTGAGTGATTTGGTAGGCAAATCTGGAAGAGGCCCATTCCAAATATATAAAAAAAAGGTATAAGCACCCCTTCACCAGTTGCTCTAAATGCTAATTATTTATTTCTCAGGAGTCACAAACTGATAGTTTTTAAATTGAAGAAGTCTTCAGGAATGCTTCTCATGCCTTCAGAAGACTATTGGTTCCCTGGGGGAACCTTAGTCTTTGTCTTAGGAGTTTCTAGACGTATAATGAAAGATGGTGAACTGACTCAAAATATGCCAAATTTTGAGCCCTGTATGAATCCAGAAACACATAAAAGAAGGATTTTTAGTATAGAATCATTTGCACAATGTAAAGACATACTCCTGTTAAACGGAATAATTTATTCTTTAAAAAAACCTCAAACAAACAAGCAATTTTTCTTCTCTAGCTAAAGAACAAAGTAGCATTACATCTATTCATAGAAAAGATCCAATAGCTTAAGCCATTTACTCATAATAACTATGGTAGTATTATGAATAAAAACTTTAAATACCTTATCTTACATATCTCGATTTTCAAGGGTATTCACAGAGATTAAGTGGCACGTCTCCTATTAGAATATATCACATACCTAAACCAACACACTCTGCCCTGAAAATTGAGATGTTCAGAGCCAATTCAGAGATCATATATTCAGGCAAGTAACTTATATTTACATTTGCATTACATTCAGTGGAACTACTGAATTGTGCATTTTCAGGATCAAGCTATTAAATGTAGCGCAGGAAAATGAACATCTTGCACTCCTTATTCTAAACAGGAGAACTTTTAAATAGAATCACATGAATAATTTCCTGCAGCGTTGTGGATTCATGGTTTCTGAATTGAGCATAGCAATCTTCTGTTACCAGACAAGTAGTTAGGTTAATTTTTGAGTGTTGATACCTAACTGTTTTTTCCTTCTTGAAGTTTGTCTTACATAAACAACTAGCAATTAGTTCCCATTAAACATTTTTATAAAATTTAGATCAAAGATTTTTCGGAGGTGTGAGGTTATTTAATCAATTACAGGGGTTTGGAAAGGACCTTAAAGATAATTCAGTTCCAACCTCCCTGCCACTGAAAGGAACACCTGCCACTAGAGCAGGATTCTCAAGCTCCATTTAACCCTGGCCTTGAACATTTCCAGGGATGTGGGCATCCACAACTCTGGGCAACCTGTTCCAGTGCATCACCACCCCCATCCTATCACTACACGATCTTGTGAAAAGTTCCCATCCAGCTGTCTCTCAGGACCTCTGTAGGCACTGGAAGGATACCAGCTGGTATCTCATGAGAGGGGAGTGGATGGGGAGAACCACTACCCTTGACCTGTGGGTCACACTTTCTTTTGCTGTCACCTAGATGATTGTCTTTCTGGGCTGCAAGTGCACATTGAGGGCTCCTGTCAAGTTTTTCATTCACCAGGTCTCCCAAGTCCTTCTCCTCAGGGCTGCTCTCCATCTATTTTCCTCCCAGCTCATACTCATTCTTGGTACCCTGCCCCCTGACACCCTGGTCTTTGGCAAATGTCAGCAGGGGAAGTAGGATGCCTCCCATATTATCCATGCAGGTCATGCCTGTATCAAACCACAGTGCCAGCAATTGAACCAAGGGCTGGTGTGGCTCTTATTCACCTTCTAGTGCCATTTGTGTCATTGGCTGCTGCTGCCAGATGACCCAGAACCAGCATCCCAGGCAGTGCAGCAGAGCCATTGCATCACTTGTGACCTTGTGTTTTCTCTTGGGGACTGAGCCAGTCACTGTGTGAACACATTGCACCTTGTCTTTCTCACAGCTTCATAGAGTCATGGAATATGCAGAGTTGGAATGGAGCCATCAGGATAATCAAGTCCAATTCCTGGCTTTGCACAGGACAGGCCAAGAATCATACAATGATTCAATAAAGGTATCATTAAAACTATACTTTACAATATTACACACCATTACTATTTAGATCAGAGTCAGTCTTACATCAATCAATTTTTCAAAGTATAGACAATTAAAGAAAAACTTTCATTATTGAAAAAATATTGAAAAAATGTTTTTGATTGAAATGCATGAAAGTCAACAGCTATTAAAATATTAAATCAAAGAGTTCCTAGAAATAAATACATTCATTCATCTATGCTTTACAAATGTATTCTTTAATGTTTTATAAAGTTTTAAGTATATAAAGATATACAATGTCTAGTTCTTTTTATAATCTCTAATTCTGTAATTGCCTTACCATTAATTCAAAAAATTAAAGCCTGTCATATATTAACTTGCATAAAGGCATGCATGTTAATATTTTGATTTTGTAGCAATATGCTTTTCTATACAGTAAAATGGCTTCTTTTTTTCATAGCTATGACTCAATCACTGCAGAAAAACTGAAAAACGTGGTGTAAGTCTTGATGGACCTTAGACTAAGTATATATGATTAGGAACTGTATAAAACAATAATGTCTGCAGCAAAGGAAAATCACAAAATGAAGATACTGTGGAACATATTTCTGTGGCAAACCACGATGTGAGGATGCAGTGAAGTAGAGTGTAACGGTTGGCACTAGTATTGGATGTGATAGGTAATTCTGGAAAAACATGATTTGGGCGTATTCCAAGTCTGCTCATTAGTTCAATCACTCTCAGATGTCAATGTCATTAGACCATCCCTTGAAATGATTGCATGCACATCATAAAAACCAGTAGCTTCTCTGTAGTAAAATGTTCTTTATTTGAAGGAATCTGGCCTTATATTATTAAAAAAAACCCTAAAATTAAATCACCACAAACCAAAGTAAACCCTCATAAAAGAAACAAACCCCCACTTACTCAGGTTTCCTTGTGAAATGAGAGCTGGATTAGTATGTTGGTGGATAGGAAGGTGTTGTGGTCTGTGTATATATGTCCCTCAGTTTCCTGAAACAACCTATAAATAAAAGTATCATGATATTTCTCAATGAATGAAGTCTTTAGTTACATTTGTTTTAATTTCTGTATTAAACAAACGATTCTTTGTAAAGATGAAAGGGACATGTTTTAGCTTTTTCCATGGTAAAAATGCTGACCACATTCTGTATTAAAAAAATATGATAAACAGATTTTATGCACAAAAGCCTCTCTGAAATATAGACCGAATATTCTCTGAGGTAAACATCAGTGTATTAAACTCATTTATCAAACAGCACTTTGCCTGAAACAGGATGCAAGCAACGTTCTTAAACACTGTGCACTCCAATACAATGTAATAAACAGATAAACAGCAAAACAAGCAAAAGCTTCTTTCCTTTTTTTTTTTTTTTTTTTTTTTTTTTTTTTTTTTTTTTTGTCTCCTAGTTTTAAAAGTTTCGCTGTACAAATCATGCAAATAATATTAAGGTAATCTGGGTTTTGGGTTTGTGATTTGTTTTTGGTTTTTTTCTCATATGAAAAGGTTGTTTTCTCTCTCTTTTTCTCTCAAACAAAATTTAAGTTTAAAATGGGAAACAATTGCTCTGAAACCACAACTGTTATTTTTGATTTTTGTGCTGTTATGCTCACATACTGAAACCTACTATTTCGTTTGTGATGACTCTTCAAAAACTAACTTCAAGCCTATTTCTGCTTTTGTGAAGTCTTAGTTTTATCAAAATCTTTCTATCACAAATTTCATATTCTTTCTGCTTCCAGAATCTTTAATGTTGTGTTTCAAATGTGATATAAAACATCGCTACAGATTTATTTGAGAAGATGAGTTGTGAATGTGCAGATGCAGAAGGTAATACAGTTCCTTCTAAATAAAAAACACATCAATATCACTAAGATTTCTGGTTGTGAATTAAATATGCAGCATTTTGGTGATCAGAATGAGAAGAAATTATTAAAAATAAATTCTTTATGTAGTTGGAATATTTGCTTCAGCATAAAAATACTTGAAGACCATCAATGAAGTAAAATACATTTGATTATATCACTGAGTCTTAATAGTACCATTTCCTGCAAGCTACCCTACCAATGCCAGTGGTACTATTTTTGTACAAATATGTTATTATTTGAGGCAGGAATAATTTTTTCCTAATGATATATTATTCATCTGCACTAAAACCATTGTTTTGAATTCGGTTTTTTTTGTTCAGAAATTGTATATCAAAATTATTATAAAATCATTTAATCTAGAACTTGTATTTTTTTTTCTTAAAAAAAGTTTAATGAGTATGTTTGGGGAATGTCCTCTGCATATAAATATGCTGGAAAGAAAGGATGCTCCACTGACACTTCCATATATTTACTATATGATATGATGCACATCAGCAAAAAAATCTGCAATTAGTATATTCTCAATAGAAACAAGGGATTGTTAAATTTACAGTAACTTTAGGGATGCTATAACTTATTTTAATACCATTAATTTGAAGACTTGTGCCAATCCCTCTGGGTCAAACACAGAAATAAATTAATAATTTTATTTTCTGTGATGATACATTTATTATCTAATTTTAACAGCTCCCCTAAAAAGTCAGATTGCTGCTTTTAATGAGTCCAAAGTGGTAATGCAGAGAAAAACAGAGATTAATAAGAACATGCAGCATCATACCACATATTGGCTATGTCTAATCTGAATAGAGAAAAGGATCTATTTCTTCCAATTAACAACTTCAAGATCAGGCCTAATAGCAACAAAAGAAAAATATTTACTTTTTTGGGTATATTTTTAAAAGTTTCTGAGTTGCAAACAATAGTTCCCATTTGTATGAGACCTAGCTGTGCTTTATATTTACATTTAGACAGCTACAGCAACAGGTAATAGTTTTTGTCATTATCTCAACCATGCGAAAGTAAAAAAGCATTACAAGACCATCTGTTTGTAACTGTGGTGATAAATTTATAAGTAATACAATATTAATGAACTTTGTAAGTCAGCTTAATTTTGTGAAATGCAATTTATTTTTTTTTATTGTTTTCTTTGCCCGGTTGCAGAAAATTTAATGGATTCAGCAAAGGTAAGCAAAGATTTTGAAACTGGAAGATTAATGATTTTTTACTTGCAGGTAAATTCTGCTTATCTCTTAATTAACACCTGGCTCAGAAAAGTCAAGCACATTCCTTGCTACATCCTCATAGAGTATCACTTTACTGCTGCAAATTCTGAAGTAGCTTTGGCAATATCGATATCACTAAAACCTTTCCACTATAGTATTGAAGAGATTCAACAGCCTCTGTGAAATGAAGAGTGAAATAACTACACCTGGAACCTCTCTTCATGTCCTATTTTAATGATGTGAAAGGAACCAAAGAGAGTTTCTGTCCTGCCACTGTCCTGTCCCTGCCCCTGACTTCCTAGAGAAACATGAGTTTCTCTTCCAGCCTGGATCTGTGTTTTCAACTTAATACATCACTGTCCCGTCTAACTCTTTAGGTGGTAAAATACATTTAACTTCATCTCTGCTTTGAAGGCTAAGCTGAAGCTCTAAATAGTACACTATCAAAAACCTAAATAAAAACATGAGCTCTTTGAACCTATTTATACCTCCAGTGCCACCAGGGCAAGGCAACAGAAATGTACTCGAGCAGGTGACAGCTGTCTACTGCAAGTACCCTTTTACCCTGCTGTTTCAGACTTCAGAGGAAAATGCTTGCAATCATCCACTTTTGCTGTGAAAGTTCCCTGACTTACTCAATCCTTGGCTTGTGTACAGCAAGTTGTCAAGCAGTAAGAAAACACAAGTCCTCTGTAGTGCTTTAAATAATTTACTGGTATTGAGTAGCTGAAAATTAGTCTAGCCCACAGATGCAGTGTGAGTTAGCACTTTAACTGATTGCTGAAAAAGTTGATGATACTGAATAATAGAACAGCCAATAGTTATCCAGAAAGCATATATTGTAGCAAGTTGTCATGCAGTTATACCCCCAAAGCAAAACTAGATTCCGTATCTGGTTCACAGATACAGATTAAAACACAATCATCAATAACATCTTGAAACAAAATTGGCCTCCTGTCACTTCAGATGAATGGGCTGCAGGAGAGACAAAGCTTCTTCCTCTAGTGTAGACTATGTCAGCACACTCACCTTGTGGTGAGCTTTTCCTATTTATCCTCCCCTGCTTTGGTGCCCTCCACGATGGGAGACCAGACCAGGTCAGCTTCAGCTGGGTGTTGTGTGGTGCAGTGCTGTGGGCTGCTGTCCTTTTGGGGAGCTGCACCACCTGCCTTGAGGGTCTTTGTAGGCTTGCAGCATCCTCGCCAGGAGGGCCTGATGTGGCAGGTACATCCTCACAGGAGGCACGTGCTCTAAGCCCTCAGCAGAGGTGCCTGGGGGTGCTTTCAGGTCTCCCAGCTGGGATACAACATGCTGAGCTAAAGTCTGTGACCTCAGAGACTGCCTGAGCCTTTCCTCACCTGACAGCAGTATGTCTTGTCATGTGCCTATTGCACTATGCAATTTACAGTTGGATGTTCCTGTGCACTTCAGTGCCAACTCCAATTGCATGATGTTGTGTCACCTTTCCTTTTTGACTACTGTCTTCTTGTACTTCACGTGTTAGTGAAGTCCTTTACTATTCCTAGAAGAAGGTAGGAAAGACATCAAAGATAAAGTGGGGAGAGAGAGGGAGAGAGGACAACTCAGACTTATGGAAGTTTTTGAAAAATTCTGCAAAAAGGATCCTATGGTAGAACCTTTCATAAGTGTGTGCTGTGGTACTGAAAAAATCAATGACGTTTCTCCCTTTGCTTCAATGTAGTACATATGCATTTTTCAAGATGAAGTACATAAAATTTATTTTCATAAATGTGTCATCTTGACAACAGTAATCTGAAATCAGTGAGAGCCAGGAGGGCTCTTAATATGTGCATTCAAGTCCCATTAAAGACTGGAGTTTTTAATTAGAATGTTTCATTTCCCAGAAGAGTGTATAGCTGCTAATTTATTCAATAAAATAAAATGTTACTGTTCTTCCATTTATATTTTCTGTAAGATTAACCATCTTTGAGTAAACCTGTTTTTAACCCTGGCCGACATAATCGGGAAAACCCTTAATATTAAATTCTAGTGTTTGCTGAGATTGGGAAAGGTCTGTTCATTGTTGACAAACACTTTAATTTGAGGCAGATACTTACACGCCCCCAAAAAATATTACTAGTAAAGGTTGGTACCTCTAGGATTGAAGGGTAATTGGGCAAAAGTTTTGACAATATTATTTTTGGAATTAGAATATCTCCTTGTAGTGTGCAAAAGCCAGCAGGGGACAGAAACACTTACTGCCTCCAAAAGCAAGAGCTGTTGAATTAATTTATCCTTCTGAGGTGGCTCAGGTGGACTGTGATTTTCAGCATCTTGTGAAGTGCAGCTACTATCTTTCCTCCTTAAAGGAGTTTGCTCCTTTATTTCAAAATACCGGTCTGAATTTGGGGCTTCCATAGGAGTCTTTGTACTGTGCCTGTGGTGCAGTACAGGCAATGCTAATGGACACTCATATTCCTGAGATGTGGTCCTCAAAGACACACCAGTATTTCTGCACAGTGTGTAGTTCTCACTACATCAACTGGGACTTTATATTAAACACCTTTGTCTGTCCAACCCTTAAATCCTTTCCAATATCTAGCCCTGAGATACAGAGGTGAGCTCTATAAAAATTAAAGTGTAAACTTCCTTCCAGTACATGTTTGTGTAGTATGTAGAGACATATTGCAGGAGGAGGGTGAGGGAACGCTGAGTCACAATTTCTTCCTTCTCTAAGTAGTGGCCATCCTCCTGTACACAGAACAAAGAAAACTTCATATGGGGGAAACAACAGTATGTGATAAAGTAATTGTTACTCATAATAATTTGTCATAATAATTTAAAATTTTGCCAGGAATTGAACTAAGGTTAATGAAACAATTTTGTGAATTGTGCTCTTCTTGATGGTTTAATTTAGTTTACTTTTGCATAAGAGTTATGTACATACATAAATATTTTCACCAAATAATCACTTTCTCCAGTAAGAGCAGTACATATTGAATAAATACCTTCATAATTTGCTCTAGGCATAATAGAACCACATAAACTACTATGTGGCACTTTATTTGCTTTTGTGTATGTATGCTTAACTTCTGCCCTTCTTCCTTCTACTTTGTCTCAGAAATAAAAAATTCAAATAGTCAGCTCTTCTAAGCTGCAGGGGAGTGTCTAGTGCATTCACTCAGTCTTAGAGCCTTTTGGTATTAAGGAAGAAATGAGTAGTGTAAGTACATAAAGAAAAGAAAAAAGAAAGTTAGAAAAAAAAGTGTTAATTTCTGTAGAGTTTGAACCAGCAGGAGTCTCTCTTGTTCTGTTCTTCATGAGCACATGCAATGTTTCAAAATGAAAGGTTTTCCAGCTGATAAAGAACAGTAAATTGTAATGCATTTCTTACTGCAGGAGTAATTACAACCATTGTAATACTGCTTACACGTATATGTTTTCCTATTCAGCACAAAAATTCAGAGCTGCAACATAATGAATGTGTTTTTGTTTTTCCTTTTTAATCTCAGCATATTAGGGAAGTCATCTTGATACTGGCTGAATTAGTCATAATCATACCTGCTGTTACAAGGAGAGTGTATGGAATAACTGAAGCACCAACAAATCTTTAGGCTCTTTGTTTGATCAAAGATGCATAATGTATGTAAGAGAAGGCGTTAGGATAATATTCTGTTAATAATAAACTGATATTAGCAAACTCCCAAAATGCATGTAAATAATGACTTTGGCTGTTTACAGTTAATCTGAAAAGGAAGACTATAATAAAAGGCCCATGTTAAGAAAATGGCTTTTCTTTTAAAAAGAAAACCCGGGGAAAAGAAAGTATTATGCTTAGTAACTAAAGTGCAGTATGTGTAATTTTTTTCTAAAAATCATGCATAGGTTAAAAAGAAATTGAAAAATTGATGCTAAGATTTTTTTTTACAAAGTGTTTTTAGGTGCCTATGAGTTTGGACACTTTTTCAGAAGAGTTATTCATTTACATCAATTTTTCCAAACATTTGCAAGCACGAAAATGAATTCTTGGGCAGTTATTTACAAGGACAAGCTACTGTGGTGTTTTCTAAGATTATATTTTTGTTTCCCAAGAAGTCCTGTGAGAAATCCAGCTTTTGGGAGGGAAAAGTGTATAATGTAAATTAAAAACTTAATCAGTATTCAGAAAGCATATCAAAGGTGTTTAAGGCAAAACGTAACATAATGACAATGAGATCGTTTTCCTGAATGTGTATACCACAGTAATGATTCTCTGAATGGAATATAATTCTTCAGTTGAGTCATAACAGAAGAGAGGGCTCACATACTTAAAAAAAAAAAAAGTTTTTGAAGGAAGTGAGGGACAGGAGATTGAGAGGAACAAGGAGCTTAGGAGTATGATAGGAGAAGGCATTACAGCTACAGCCATGGCAGTGCTGCATAGTAAGAGGTTGTTGATGGTGGAAATGGGACCATCACTGAATAGAGAGAAGTGGCATATGCTTGCCACTGTTTAAAGACCAACTCCTCTGAGAACTCTAGTCTGTATGAATCATGCATCTGATTCACAGAAGCCTTTATTTAAAATATTAAATTAGTGTTGGAAACACACAAAGGCCAGACTGCAAGAAAGCCAGAGCGAGTCTTTTTACAAGGGCATGTAGCTGCAGTAGAACAGTTGATGGCTTTAAACTGAAAGACGGTAATATCTAGATTAAATATGAAAAATAAATTCTTTATTGTTAGGTTGGTGAGGCACTGAAACAGGCACAGTAAGTGTTCTGGGCCAGGTTGGATGGGTCTTTCAGCAATCTTTTATATGGCAGGGCAGTTGGAACTAGATGACCTTTAAGGTGGTGCCTTCCAACCTAAGCCATTCTGTGGTTCTATAATTTTCCTTCTGCAATAACTGAATACCTGATGTGACTCATCTGGGTAATCCAAATGTCAGGGACACTGTTCCCTTGTTGCTCCTACCCACATCCACCATGTCTGAATCATAGCCAACATCCAGCCTTTTCCTCACAGATGTCTTTTCCCCAACATGACACAGTTGTATGAGAAGTCACAGCCACAAAAATCCTCTCAACTGTCTCAGACAGAAATTCAAATCAGTGTCAAGTGCACAAACAGAAAGATCCAGAGTATGTGGGCAGACCTGACTAACATGATTCACTGAAATCCTGTTATGCCAGCCTTGACACCTTGAATAGTTAACACCACAAAAGAGAAGAATCATAACACCCAGAAAATGTTTTGCATTAGGGAAAGAGCAGGTGTTCATTTTAATGTTACAATGACAAGGAAAGTCAAAAGCAGAAGAGCAGTCAAGTTCACAAATCACAAATTCCCATTTTCTGAAAGTTTATTTCTGCTTTGAATATCACCTCAATATTTTCAGGGTTAAAACTTTCTACTTTCTTCCTTTTTTTTTTTTTTTTTTTTTTTTTTTTTTTTTTTTTTTTTTTTTTTTATGGTGTGTGTATGGAGAGGAACATTGCACATGACTACATTACAAAACCTAATATTCACCTAAATCCTTAAATGAGCTAGAGAAATACCTTGTGGAAAAATTCTCTGCTTAATTTTATTCAGCCACTCACACTTTGCATGAGCTGTGAGGACATCAGGTAAGACCAGAAGTAACTTCCCAGATGCATTTCTTTGAAATGTTTGATATATCATTCCAAAGGACACTCTGTTTTTCATTAACCTTTCTGTCTATGAGCATGTCTTATTCAGTAGAGACTAAAGCTCCTTGTGTTTGAATTACTTCTTTTGTAAGAGAAGAAGAATTTCAGGGAGTGGTAGAAGGTATTTTATCTCATGTAAAGAATAGGATTAGTTTTGGTTTGGCTTGGTTTGGTTTTTAAAAAGCTACAAAGATGGTGTATTGCAAAAATACTAGACACTCATCCAAATATTTGGGGTTTATTCAAACCAGGCTCAAACCCAAGTTTTTAAGTGCCCACCTAGTATTAACTTGAAACTTCCATAGTAAAAGTACATCTTCTGCATGATATGTCTTACAGGATGATTTAGAGTACATACTTGTAGGCTTGTACTGAAAAGAGCTATCATGGTCTCTGACAGTCTAGCTTAATAAACTCACTAAGCACATACATGCTTTAAAGCACTACACCAGCTTAAAAATGGACATAAGGAATATAAACTCAATTTGATCCTAGTGGTAGCAAGCATTGAGTATCTAGCATGAGGTACATTTTTTTCTGCCTTCATGCAGTTTACAGGGTGCACAAGAACTGAAATGCCTGTCTTATATGCTTTTGCCCTTTCGGTAATCACTATCATTTTAGTAAGCTTCTGACTGTACTGCAGGATATTGGTAATGAAAGCCAATATCAGATGCATACAGTATAAGACAACCTTATTGCAGTGCTGCCACCACACATCATTACTATCAATTTGACCTTGTCAGTACACTGTGCAATATGTTCTTTGCTTTAGGTTTTATTACTGGTGTTCTTATTGTCTGCGGGAGTTACGTGATCTAATTGATCTCTACAGCACACTCACCCACACAACGAGAATAAGTGTTTTGTCTTCAGGCATATTATTGTAGTGATTTCTTGCATTTATCCACAGCTCATAAGCAAGCAGACCTGTTATGTGCATTATTATGCACTGCAATGTATTTTGCCTTTTAGATAAGATCTTGCACTGCCTGTCATTCACTCTCCTTTAACATGAGTAAAGAGCTTATTAGGAATGCATACTTCATCCCCTGAGATTAGCTGCTGTCAACACATTTATGCCATCATTTATTCTAAAAATGTTGTGGGGAAAATGCCATTCAACAAACATATAGTTTTTGCATGTTTATCTTCAGTATATTAAAATTGCATTCAGGTCACTAAGTCAAATTGAAGAGCTCCTGAGACCAGAAATACATAATGCTTTCAGTTTCAGTAGCAGTGTAATGAAGAACTAAGGGCATCCTAAAGGGAAGAATTATAAAATGGCAATAAATAGTTTATGAAAATTATTTCATATTATGAAATTGCAAGGAAGAACTCAACTAGCTGTTACAGCAGCTGGAAAACTTTTCAAGGGTCAGAGAAGGAAGGCATTTTTCTAGAAAGAAAAACCAGCATTTGTTAATCACCTATTTGAATGGTGAGAATGGAGAAAGCTGATGAAGGGAAAAGATTGAGACAGCAAAAGGGCAGAGAGAGATTTAAGAATGAAAACAATAAACAATGAAGAGGCATTAGAAGAATTAGTGCAAGAAATAGAGGAAGTTATGATTGCTTTGGAATAAAGAATCAATTCCAACTCATTTATTTAATCTTGTAAAAGCTGAGAATTTTATCTGATATGAGCATCTTGGTTCCCTTGATAGTCTGCAGAGGTTATTCCAAAGGCTGACTCCTTCCCTCAGAGATATATATTGCTAAGCAGTCTGAATTATAGATGCTTTGTTGGTTCTCTCTTTCAGCAATGACTCTGATGAGAGTTTAAACTGCCTGTCAACATTTTACATGGCTTCAGTTAGGAGGGAGGCATTTCCTTAACAGTATCAAGATGGTTTTACACCTATGACAGTACAACCTGCAGGCAGAAGCAGCTGGGCGGATACAACAAAATATGAAAAAAAGTAAGGGTAAACAAGGTTAAACCTAGCATAAAGCTGGCAAAAACCAGTGGAAGAATGATTCCTCAATGTCATTACCAGAAGAGCTGATAAAATCCCCAAAACAACCTGCCTCCAACAAAATAGTCTTCAGTGGATTTATTACAGAATTACAGGTAGATGCTAATTTTGATAATCTTTAAACAGCCTTATACTGCATAGAGGAAGATATAAGAGTGTATTTATTTAATTCTTTTTTCTTCCAGAGGAAATATGATATTTTGTCATGAAACAGCTTCATCCCTTTGAGATAATGTGCTTTACATTCAAATCTTCAGTGAAACAATTTGGTAGATTTCCCCTCACTTTTAGAGGCAGTGAGTTAGTGGTGGCAGTATGTGGAAAGGACAACATGAATGCTAGAGCCATAATGCAGTTCAGCACAGGAAGAAGCCTAGATATAAGTATTTTGAAAGTCTATTTTTTTACTAAAGTCTATTTTTTTTCTAAATATACATGGGATTAGATTAAATCAGCATTATTTGCACAGGCATTAAAATTACTAGCAAGTCAATATTTTCTAACCTTAAGCTGCAGTACCTCACAAATGTAACATTACATACCCAAAGATCATTTCCAGTAATATAAATTACTCTTGTGGACAGAGAACAGAAAAAAAATGTAAAAAGATTGAACCCATAAACAAAAGGAAACAAAGAAAAGAATATAACTAAATACAGTAAAGCATTTTACACATACTTTGAGAAAGCTTCCATTTTACTATTTTTTTCAAGTGCATCTATACCTTTGATCGTTACATGATCCCTGTCAGTATAACATACATTACTTTTTATATTAATCTTTTAGAAAACCATGGAAACAAAATTTTCCCTTGTTTTTATTGAATAAAATTTTGCATTTGGGGATATATTCAGTGCCGCAATGTGATTTATTAATTCGTAGATTGTCATTGTAATAATTCTACTGTAGTGCTACTTATATAAAATGCTAATTCACATCCAAAAAGCAATTTAGGAGGGACAAAATGAATTCTGTTGTAGATGTAGACTGTATGTTCTGTGCTATATTGAAGTAATTGATGCCTTTCTAATGTCATTTCATTAGTAGTATTGAGAAAGTGCATAATGAAATGTGCATCTGTGTCTTTAGCACAATAAAACCTGTCTCTAGTTGAAAAGAAATGTATTCTAGGATGGAAATTCACTTAATCTTTCAGGGCAGAGTTACAATGTTTCACTGAATGACTGATATGTGTACTAATCATCACAGGTCAAAGCAGACAGCCCAAATTATTTCCAAGCAAAAAAAAAAAAAAAAAAAAAAAAGTGAACTTGCTTTAAACTAGCAGAAATTAAATTAGCAAAAGGAAGCTGATGGAAAGTTGAAAAAACAGATAATTTGTGAATATTTGTCTCAATTGCACATTTATTTTCTCCAAACACTTTAACATCCCTTTGTGGCTAAGAATGGTATTCTCATAAATAATGTGTGTTTGAAGGAATGGTTATGCTTTTTTAATATGTTTTAACGTGGTTTGTTACTATATTTCTAAGTGCAATAGCTTACATTTGTAGACAAAAGTTATCAAAATAAAAGCAGAGACATCTGTTAAATGTCTGTGTCCACATTAGTGTGCTTGCTAAGAGCAATAATGAGGTTTCAAAGTGAATCCTCTGGCTATCCCTGAGCATTGATTCAGCTTGAAAGGGATATTCCTTAACAAGTATTTGATTATTTTTGAAGTTAACCACAACAGGAGCTCTGGTCTCAGATCGGCCTCAGGTGCACTTACAGTACTGGGGCAGATTTAGGTGTTTGAACCAATGATTTCCCCTTTTGGACATCTTCATATGAGGAGGATGGTGGGGATGTTTATCCAGTGAAATTGAGTAAAACTAGCCTGGAGGAAGTAAAAGACACAAAGACACATTGAATATAAAATATTTCATATATTGTCAATGTAGGCACTTTACCATTGGTATTTTATTATAGAAAACCTGTTCTGTGGTACAAAATTGGTTTCTATTGTGGACATAGCATTTTTCATGCACTTTTGATTATTTACTTTCCACCCAAATGAAAAAAAGTAGATAGAGGTGGAAACAATTAAAAGCAATTGGTCATCAGATACCAAAAAAGTATAACACTGACCGCAAGTACTTAGCATGCCTAGTTTGTGAAGAATTCCAAGGATTAATTAACCCAAACAATGTATTTCAACCCACACTAGAATAGTTTCAAAAATATTTCTCTAACATGTATGAAGAAATCAGAATAATTATGCAGTTCTTTATTAAATGAGAGAGAAAAAGAAAAAGATAAATACTTGATTTAGTTGCAATTGATAATATGGGCAAAACTTGGTTATCTAAAAAGTTCTACTGATGATTTACAGGATGGAATTCCATGTTCTTTTTCCACTAAATTACAAAGGAAAGAGTTAACCGATGTCACCACTTTGCACCTAGTTACTGTGGATAGACAACCTATAAAATGGGGGTTTCTGATTTGGATTTATGGATTTTGTGTGCCAAAAGAACAAAGAAAAATTGTCATTAGAATTCTGTTCCATCATGGTTAATGTGTATTTCCAATGCTTCTGAGTTCCATTTAAATCTTTTTCTCTTTGCAAACAGCCACATCTCTTTCATTCAGCACTTACGTTTTCTTAGCCAAGACTTTTCAGTGTAGACATTTATCTCCTTGGCTTTCAATGCTGAGGTGTCCCTAATGTTATAATCAGCATTTTATTTAGGAGGAACAGGAGGCAGTTCCCAATAGCAGAGACAAAGATGATTTATTTTGGCAACCCAGCAAGATTTGAGGTTTGGCGGCAAGAAAAAAAAGGCACAAAAAAGACCTCAGCACATCTAAACTGTACACATCTGATCAGTATGTATGTTTCTCAAACTTTACACTATGGTCTAGACAAAATTGTAGAAATATTCTTTGCAAAGAGGAAGTAGATCTCAACAGTGCTTGCTAAAGAAGGCCAGAAGTTGGAGGTTTCTAACAACCTTGTTTAGAGAGATACTGGCTGGAACTCCTTTGCCAGAAAAGATTAATGCAGCTTGGACAGCTAGAATGCAGAGGGTGTTCCTTTGTTTTGAGAAGCCTGTATGTTCCACAGCAGGCAGAGAGTAAAACACAGTGTTTTACAACTAGGAGCCAAAATAGAGGACTGTGACATCTAGGAATTATAAATGTGTTGATCATTGTACAATTAATTCTGACTTGAATATAAGCAAACTGAAGCAATGTAAGTCAGAACAGTATGTAAGCATTGTGTAGCATTGTGAGGGCATAACACTGTGAGGCAGACAATTCAGAAATTTACATAAGTATGAGAACAATGTGACACCAAAGGGGAAAAGAGAAGTTGCATATAAGCGGCATCCAAGTAAGGCAAAGATGCAGAGGACAATGTAATCACAACGGTCTGCAAACCCACAGGACTTCCAACCAAGTATACCATGATATCTGGAAAGATATCCTTCTCCCTCAAAGCAGCACCAGGAAGAGATGATTTCCCTCCCAAGGTTGGGAGAGGGAACTGTAGCATCAAATAGCATAAAAACAGCAGGTACAAGTGAGGAACGCTGCAGAAGAAACCAGATAAAACAGTGCACATCTAACTTACGCTGTCAACAGCTCCCAAGGCTGATCACCTTTTTCTCACCACAAACTGCAGGCAGCAGTGGCATCAGTGATGTGGAGTTGCACACACACAGGTAAGTCAGAATTTAGGAGTTGAATGCACATTGTACTCATTGTGTTGAAGGCATTGTAATAAACTTTAAACCAATATTGATTGTTAATGTGCAGTTACTAAGCACTGTCATGAAGTGTGTTGCTAATGAATGAATTTAGTACATACAGTTTTTGAAGTTGAAAAGCCGTCTGGCTTCTCTGTTTTCTAAGCACTCTTGTCAGAGTAAACAGGTTTTTCTTTGTTTTTCATGGTGTGTATGTATATACACACATATCTTCAGTTGTAAAGTAATATAGAACTGATTTTGTTTTCTCAACTTTACACTCAAATGTAAAGACACAGACATTTTTCATAACAGAAGGGGAAAACCGAATCTGAATCTTTAAATGCTTTTTAATTTACAGGCAGGTGCTTACTTACATCATAATATCTAAAATCTTTACCTCTGCTATTCCTTTACTTACATTTCCACTCTCTTTCCTGTGGACACAATATAAATTAGTAATCTCTGGCAAATTGCCTAAATAAAGAGTTTAGTTCTTAAGTTTGCTGAGTTTTTCAGCTTCCTTATATGAGAAGTCGTGAAGTCAGTGAAACTACTCAAGGAAGCATAGTGAGTTCTTACTTTCTTATAGGTTAAATGGACATAGATGAAAGTTTTCTCTATTCTGACATTAAAAAAAAACAACTCAAGGACTTGTTGAAATTATTTATGACATATAAATTAAGACACCTTAGATATTCATGTTCTTTGTACTTTCTTGGTTGAATAATGAGTTTTAATATCACCAGTCAGACAATGACTCAGAAGATATCACTTTTATCTCAAAATATTAGTCTTAGTTTGTTGATTAAAGAGCTGATTCTGGGTCTTTCATTCTTAATTTGCTGCCCACACATTCAGTATTTCTCTTAAGTCTCACTGTATTTTTATTCCCTTTAAAAACACCCTAAAAATGAACCAGTTCTTAAACACAAGAGAAGTATTATCCTCTCAAAGGAACACACTGATAGACAATATGTAAGTCTGAATTATTATGGCATAAACCCCCCAAAACCCTCATGTAAGAACAAGCCAATTATTTATATCTAGCAATGAAACATATGATCAAAATATACAAATCTTTATTCATTGTCTAGTAATTTTATTTGTGTTCTCATCTGTAGTTAACTGTTTATATGGTAGCCATTAAGAGCCTTAAATTTTGGATACTTTTTTTAATCCCTTGTTTTTTTCATCCACCTTGCTGTCTCCCATAACTCAGCAATTTGTTACTTCTGTTATATACCATCCACTTGATCTTGTTTTTCTTGACACAGTTCTGAAACACAAAGCTAGAAAGGAAGTTACTTTAAAGATACATCCTAATTTGCTGTCTTTTTTAAAATGAAAAGGCTGTTCTGACTAAGGTTAGCTTTTGGCTTCAGAAATTTCAGGAAAAGTAGGAAAAGATAGCAAGCAAAATAAACAGTTTACAGAATTGCACCATGCCATCCTATGGAAAAGGATAGTGGAGAAGTGATGAGGTTAGGGAACAGATCAAGAATGAGTTATTAAGGCTGTCTAGGATAAATTTAATGAAGATCTACAGTTAGACTGGCATCAAACACCTAAATTCTTGTGCTTAACATTCTAATTCCTTGGTGCAAGGATTACAAGGGTACCAAATACATGGGAGTACACAATATATCAGACATAGATCAACAACTGGATCTTCACTAATTATCCTTCACTCAGATCATGCTCTTATCAAGTTATATGTATTATTATTTTATGTATTTCATGCTCCTAAAGAACATACTAATAATGACAACTAGAACCAAAGAAAACTGGATATCAGTTAAGAAATAACTTTTCTAATGACATATTAAATAATTCACTGAAAAAACAGAGAGAAATATAATAATCTTTCATATTTTTCCCCTTCTGAACAGGCTTTTAAGAATGAAACTGTACATGAAAATTTTCTGATATTTTTAACCAGTTTTAGTCTCAAAAGTTTCACATGGAACCCTTAGAAGCACGTAATATGTATGAACTATATAAAATATATCTAAGCTGAAATTTAAAGCTTAAAAATATAAGCCAAAGAATTGAAAATCACAGGCATAAAGCTTTAATAACTTGACAAGTAATTCAGTTCCTTGAGATACCCTGTCAGACATTTGCTTTTGAGTTAGAGATACCAGATTGTCTTCTTAGCATGTGAACAAAAAGAGTACCTCTAGAATGAGTTTATTTTTTTTTATCCCAAAATAGATGTCCAGGATGACATTTCTGTGCAGAAGCCTTCTTCTTCTCAGAATATTAAATAGAAAACCTGGAGTGATTTGTGCAGTTTAAAGTATCCCTCTAAGCTCCATAGATTTTCTGTGCATAAAGTCAGATGAGAAGAATTGTCTCATGAGTCGCTGATTTTCAAAATCCTTGACCTGCAGTAGAAAACCTGGGGGAGTTGAATCAACTGATTGCTATATAAGTATAAAGATAGTGAAAGACTGCATAGAAAAATTTTAAAATGAACATGACTTTGAAATGTAATCCTTTGTTTCACAGCATTGTTCTCTAACAAATCAAAGCATTCATACTGTATTGTCCTTTATTCCATAAACTAGTGACTTACAAGTAAGAAAAGAGCTTAAAGAACAGAAATTTGAATCAAGATAGTTTAAAGAGCAAAACCAAGACTGTCATCCCTGTAGAAGACTAAAAGAAATGAAAACTATTTTCTAGAAACTAAACAAATGCATCCATAACAAGAAGATAGTACATGTCAGGGACTACTAGTAAATTACTGTAGAAATTGAGGATAGCACAGGTACATATTGTACATTCTTCATCTTAAAGAATGGAGAAGTTGGTACCAGTGGGGTAAAAAAATGAAAGTCTAGTGAAGTAATACTGTGGAATAAAGCAGAATTTTGAAGGGACCAGAACTGCTAACTGCCTGCTTGCTCATCTTCTAAGGGTTAATAAATAATTCTCTAATCATTTTAACACCCTATTTCTCTGGTATTATTCCATTTAGCTGGAAAATAATATTTTAGAAAGCATTATATAATGTAACCCATAAAGAACGGTCACGCCAATATTACTCTGTTATATGAAAGAGGGAGTAATTCTACCTTTCTTTTAAAATATGGTTGCCAATTAAAAGTTTGCATAAAAGCTTATTTTTTTTTTTTTTAATGAAAAATAAATTTTAATGGCCTGGTGTTTAGCTACATGACTAGGATATATTGCAGATTTAAAATCCTAAGCATATACTTATTGTCCATTATTGATTTACTTATTTTAAAGATTTTCAAAGATATAGTGATATGCAAGTGTTATTATGCTTAAAATTTAACTATGTTTTAATTATATTTTTTTACCAAAGAGAAACCTTTTTTCCTATATTCTGCTGGAGAGATAGAATTTGTATAAGGATATGAATCTGGATTATTTATGTTAAGTAATCTCAGATTCACATATATGATTTCTTCATTTCTTTACTTCAAGCAGAATCTTCCATTTTGAGATGAACCCTGGAGAGAAAAACAATAATCATGACAGTTCCTGCTAATAAGGATCCCAGGTCAATTTTTCTATGCAGCACCAATATTTAGTTGAAGAAATGTTGAATTTGGATTCAGGTGTTGGATTCTGACTCAGAACTTGTTCAGAAAATTTTCTTTGGATGTTCACATTTTGCTTTCCTCTTCCTCTTCCCCTCCTACACGCCCCTCACCCCTTCCCCCTGATGACAGGTTTAGGGAGAATTTTGAAGTACTTTGATTTTGACTATGTTTAAATGTAAGTTGAAACAATTTAGAGAGTGAATTTAACATAATACAGGTACTAAATTGTTTCCCTACTGTGGATAAAATGCTTAATATCCCTACTATGCGGTGAAAAATCCTGTAATCTAATGAAACAGAAGAAGCAGGGGCAATGAATGATGCATAGTAGAGATACCAAGGATGCAACTGATTTCATAGATGCATAACCCTCTGACTCCAGCCCACTAAAAAGCAAATGGTTATATGTGTATTTTCTGCATTTCACTGGCAATCAACCCAAAATGCTTAATATTCTTCACATGGAAAAAAATCTTTTCAACTACTATACACAGAGTTTTTACACAGTATGAAAGTGTATTATTCTCTGAAGCTGAGCATGGCAAGAACAATTCTACTAAAACAGATCATGAATAATAATGTTAAAGTCTATGGGAACCCAAATCTGAAGAGGTCTATGAGGGGATATTTGGATATGCTGTTCCTGCTTGGGGAAGAAAATACAGTGTTTGGATTGTTAACTCACATTTTAAAAGCTATTGATTTAGTGTAATGGACTACAGAATAGTTCTGGAGTAATTTTAATGCAGAGCAGGAATAGTAAAGTCACAGCAATAGCTTGATAAAGGGATCTTGGGTTTACTTAAATAAAGCAGAATCTGCAATACACTTTATCATACCATTATGCAGAGATCAAAACATGTTGTTACATTGTGGAAAAGAGAAAATACTACACCTGAAAAAAACACTCGCATAAGAAAAAAGGCTGGGAAAAAAAAAAAAGAGAGACTGTGATTTCCTCTGAGTCAAAATCAGATTTTCTTATTGCAGTCACCTTAAGGGTCAGAGATATTTAGTGCTCCTTATATCATGGTTATGAAAGTAACACTAGCATTCAATGCCTCTTGGAGAAGAAATACATCCATATACATATTTAACATAGATGATCTATTCAAAGCATGTGATTGATTGTAAAATTAAATTGTGACATTAAAAAGGATTTTAGTACATATTAATGTATAAGTATGAGAGCAAGACCTCCAAAAGTAGACAGATAAAGAACGTAGTTGCCATGGTAGGTGAAAAATCAAAAATGCTGATTTTCAATACTCATTCAACTGTTGATTGATATTCAAGGTGATGGTGAGTTTCTCAAGTCTTATCTAGTGGACAGTCTAAGTCTTGTCTATGGGAACAAATAGAGGAGTTGATTTTAAACCAAACATATTTGTAACACACATGTAAAAATATACAAAAGATATACAAAATCGAAGGAGGTCTTAATATTACACCTGGTAGGCTGGATGTAACCATTCACTGGCATATGGATAATGTAGATTTTTTTGTCTATTGAGTAAGTAAAAGTTGTAATAAGATCTTATGTTTTAATTTAATTTTAATTTAAAGTTATCTTAATGATAACTTTCCTGGTTATGTTTAGGAATACCCCTTTTTCAAAGTCTATCTGTATTTAAATGTTTAATTTTTCTAATTGGCAAAGCATCAATCCATGTCTTTTTGTGTCTGTTGTTTTCTATCATTATATGAAGCAACCTTGGCCTTGGTTGCCTAATTTCTTATTGAATGTTCCTGGGAATCTTAATCCACATATGTTCAAACCACCACCATCACCTCCACCTCCTCCACTCTCCCAAAAACAAACAAACAAAAAGGTAAAAATACTATTCACATAGCCTTTTTATTTTTTTTTAAGTATGTATTTGCTTTAAGGATAGATTCAGAACTGTGATGTATCTTGCATACAGAATTGCATTTTCCAGTCTTGACCTCCCTGACAATATTTTGTATTTTGATTGACTTCCAGGTTTCAAAGTAATTTACATTGGCAGCAATTATTTAGATATCATTGGAGAACGCCACTATTGCCACTTGAGGATTTAATTAAACAGCCTTGGGCACTACATTATTAAATGAGTCATAGAGTCATGTCTCTAATGTTCAAACTGTGTTTAAACTTCTCAGTGTGGCTGTTTATAATAATCTCCATCTCATTGTTCTCATTAGTTGCAAGCAAAACTGTGACACATATCCACCTAACAGATAGGGGTTTTGACTCTTTTAAACTCTTAAATTGCTCAAGGACTCAAATATATTTCAAAGGAGGTAAGAAAATGTGAAATTCCACCCTATTGTCTATTGAGAATTCTGTACACTCTTCAGAATGGTAGGAATTTTGATTGGGAAAAGTTCTCCTGAGACAACTGAAATGTCTCACCTAAAAGTAAAGCTAATGTATATTAACTCTAAAGGTGGAATAACACAGTGGAGAAAAGAATAAGCTTCTCTTTGGCAGAGAAATTATCTTCCAAATGCTTCCCAAGACAGCCCTCAGTTTGAAACCTGCAGTGTTCTGTGATTCCTTATCCTGCTGTCACCCAGTGATCCTTCTCTGAAGGGTCTGTTCACTGTATTTGGAAAATATGATGCTCTTTTTTCAACCATGGATGATAAGGTCAATGCCAAGGCCCTAAATTGTCCTTTAAAAGATGCCGTATTTCTGTACAGTACTTTTGTTTTGGGGGCAGCGGCTGCCTTGCACTGCCTTATTCTCAAAGGAAATTGTGTCAAGGATTATTTTAACAGTGGTTTGTTTTGGTTGTTTTCTACCATATTATAGCCTAGTACATCAAACTAGGCAGGCAATTTTTACAAGTGGCCTTCAGTAAAAGCCATGTCTTAATCCTCTGTGAAGTACTACCAAGTTTCCCTAAAGGAGAAGAGAATCCTTCCCACTGCAGAGGGAATTACAGCAACACTACTCAAGGCTTCCTCCCTGCTATGTGAATCTTCTTGAAGTTTTTTTTTTTTTTTTTTTTTTGTTCCTTCTGATGTTGAATAAAAATTAACATGAACCAATGCTCTGGTACTAGCAGCTGTGCCTCTGGTTAAAGGGTGGGGCCCATTCACAGTCTGATCAATAATACTGCTTTTGGAAAACCTAGAAATGTCAAAGCATTCAACTCAAGCACGTCTGTGGTTTGGGGTACTCTTAACTGTGGGGAAGCAGAGTTTCAGGTTTGTGCTGGCCAGCAGGCTGCCAACACACAGATTAATTACAGGGTTCAGGAAAGGCTGAAAATTTTCTCCTGTATGCAGTCTGTGTGAGGTCACCTTGGATTAGGAGAAAGAGCCTTAGGCACAAAATCTGAACTCTGACATTTCTCACAGAATAAAATTTGTTCTATTTACAGGGATTCTATTCCCTGCAGCTGAGAAGAAAGAAATATTCTCCTCCCAGAACCAGCCATAAACCCCCATATTTTATTTAGTGAACAGACCATACAATCAATACAGAGATGTTTAAACCATATTATTATAGTTGCAGACATATAACCATTTGTCTGATTGCAAATAGCTTCCATGTTTATCATGCATGTCCAGTAAGAACAAGACATTATGATTCTTTCTTTAAAGGGATCCATCTTTTGATTAGATTCCAGATACAGCTTTTATTTTTTAAAAAGAAAATTATTATTCAAGTGGTGTATTGGTATGTGGTGCACAAACTTCAGGACTTGCAGTCTCAGTGGTATTAAATCCCACTGAGATAAACACAGCAGACTGCTTTAGTCAAGAAAAAAATGTAGTATGATTTTTTCTTTTTCTTTTCAGCATAAGTTATAACTCTACCTGACTGACAATTCCAGTTAGAAAAGAGTTCTTATAAGAATTTCATCCTGTGTGTGAAAGGTCAGAATCAGAGGTTAAGTGTTCTACAGCCAGGCTTCAGGCTTGTTGTTACAGAAGCCCCAAGGAGTAAAAACATTTTCAAGTGAAGCATTAATGGGTAGAGATAAACAAAACATAAAAGTTCTGGAGGGAAAAACCCCCAACCCAGTCTTCTGTGTTCTAGGAGGAAGAACAGAAAGTAAAATTAAACATAACAAAAAAAACCAAGCAAACAAAAAATTCAGAAAAAGAAAACCTTTACTCAAGAAGATTTAAGTATAAGAGCCTACATCAAACAATATAAATAATTTATATTGAAAAAATCCAACAAAACTACTAACTCTCTCAGGAATCTTATGTTGGAATATATTGCAATTATCCATAAACTAAACAATAAAAAAAGAGTACTTAAAAATTCAAAAAAAATTAAGGCACAGAGAAGAAGAGTGAAATTTTCTATACAACTTAACTTTACCCTAGTTGAGTTTATGCATTAACCATATGATTCCATTTTTTTCATCTGTATTCTTGAGTGAACCTGAAGAGTGACTTTTGAGAACACCATTTATTACTCAGTCCTCCTTTGCATGGGCAACAGTGAGTCAAATACAGACTAAAATTATAAAATTTAGATTCTTGTGTAGAGAGATTGCTATCAGCTGTCAGTTGTCGTATGCTTTTAATTGTAGATGAAAAATATAATTATTTCTCTTTCACGTGAGCACTTGATCTCTTTAATATGTAAAAAAATTGATTCCAATCCTTGCTGATTCACATTGACACATTTCTCACTACTCTAGTCAATTATCTGTAGACACAAGGCTGGTGTGTATTGCTACTGAGGTAGTTTTGGACTTGTAGTTTTGGGCTGCGACACCTTTGCCTAAAAGCTGGGAACCTGCATACTTTAAAAATAGCTTCTTGGTTGATAATGAAAGGGAGAAAAGCCAAAAGAATAACAGGAAGTTTTCTACATATCAGCAAGTTTGCTCACTACTGCAGTTGCAGTCTACCTGCCACTCTAAAGGATGACAGTAGCACTTGTCACAACTAAATTACTGAGAGTGTTAACAGCATTCAAGCAGCAGCCAGCACAAGAGCCTGTCCACTCAGCATAGGAGACGATGGAATAGATAGGAGAGTTTCAAATAAATAGAATACAAGTTATTTCAGGAGAAAGAGAGAGGATAAAAGTGAATATAGATCTTAGAAACTTTGTTCATATATTACACGGTATATTTCAAATCAGCTACAAATACAGAAAATATGTAGAAAACATCATTTTATTTTAACTTGATCTGTCTAGGCTCTGAGTACTCTTCATGATCCTGAAATACTTTCAAAAAAGATAACAAAATATAAATGTATATAGAGAAAGACAGCCTGTCAAATTATTTATTTCAGAAGGAAATCCTGAAAAAACACTTTCATGACAAAAAGAAATGCTTTTAGACTGAAATGTTAATATTTTGTTTCAAAAATGATTTTTTTTAATTCTTATGAGGTAATAAACTAGTCCACTTTATTAAATAGAGTGAGAAAGACAATCAAGAGAAAAGGAATCCCTTTCATTTTGCAAATGGAAGTACAGAGGTCTCTCCATTTATTATAAATAGAGCTTGATGAATCGGCATACTTACTGGCCTGATTTTATGTGCTAAATTTGATTGAGATGGATCGTATCTTTTGTGACTCTTATGAAGAAAGCTTCCCTCTGCTGTTTTCATCAAGACACATACACAAAACCCCCCTTATTTGTTAAAATTATGGTATTGTGAAGAAAGAGCTGTGTAAACAAAGCTGTTTTCTCTGTTTTCTGTGGTGTTTTTATTTGTCTTGTTTGTTTCTTTGTTTGTTTTAACTACTGTTTAAATATATATAATTGTGGTCTTTACCACAGAAAATCTCAAAACTAAATGCATTTTACTGCACAGCCAGGTCTATCATTCCCTTATCTGGTTAGAAGTGACAAAACTTAGGAAATAACTTGCAAGGATTTTTTTTTTTTTTTTTTTTTTTAGATAGTTAATCATACCTAAAACCTAAAGGTAAGCAAAAAGTCACAAGAGTAAATTACTTGAAATATTTTGGACCTAGAAAAATGGGCAGTAAATCTTAATCTGACCTTTTTCAATGATCTGTGCTATAAAAAACAGCACTGAAATGTATATCAAGTTATACATTGATGAATAAAAATGCTTTCTAAGATTTCTAAAAAAATGTGAATTTTAATAATTAATTACATAAAATTAGTTATATGAACTTTCACAGTGAGAAAATTGTAGTTCATACTGTTTTTTTACACAAGTGTGGTTTTTCACTTGAGATGTTCTCATTTTAGGGTGAATCCACTCCTATTTGTAAGTAATGCTGTAATGCAGCCTTCTGAGAAGAGTACAAATAAGAGACTTGTAAAATGGTGCCTAAAAACCCCCAAATAACAAATTCTGCAAGATGCACTGCTGTGTCTATGTCAAAAAGGCATTTTATGTTCATTTTCTATCAATTCACAAACTTAATTATTGGTTCAAATAAAATAAAAGGTATCAAAATAAAAATCTAATTTTTGTTTTATTCCATATTTAGTACTCGTATTGTGTGAGAGTGCTAAGCAATCTCAGTTCTCATCATCCTGGCAGGAGACAAGATATTTTGGTGTTAGAAAAAGTGTTCACAGTTGTAGGACCTGGAGAAATGGGATACGTTTTTTAATCTAATATGGTGCCATAAGGAGCACTACACTGGAGTTTTTTAATATAGCTGTAGTGGTTAGAGAAGAAAGGCAGTAATGAAATATCAATTTTAGAACAGGTCTAGAAGACCCATGTGACATCCGCTGAAAATCCAGGTCACTGGGTTGAACATCACCTGTGTGAAGCTGGGTATCCATTCCTGTGCATGATTTGAGTTATTTAGGAGCCTTTTCTCCACAGGTCAATTAGTTAAGTAAATTCTCATCACTTGGGCTTCAAGTGTAAACAGAAAATGACAATATCACTTGTGAAAAACAAAAAAACTTACAATAGATACTTAGATTTAAGATTTTTGCTTTCACCCATGCTGAGAAATCATTTTTCTCAAAAAGGATCAGCTAGAAAAATTGAGGCAGAAAGCAAAAAGTATTATTAATGCTTTATATAACATATTCTGAGTGTCTTGAGTTTGATAAGTAGAGCAAAGTCTGCACTTATCCATAATATAATGGAATCATATCGGTGTTCTAGAATAATTGGTGTGTTGGGAGCTGCTGTAAAACTACATTTATTCAGGGATAAAAAGAACTACCCTTCTAAGCGATAAGGAATATTAATTGGCATGGCAAGGTTTGAAGAGCAAAGAGGATAACAGCACAGAACACAGAGGCAATAAATAATCCTTCTATGCAGCTTTCATCATAAAAACAAATCAACAATCAGAGTTGCTGCTGAACATTATAAATACTGGGAAATGTGGGCTTACGGTTGCCACTTAATCCTTGATGCATCAGTATCTTCAAAGTTACTCCAATATCATTACATATTTTTATGGTAAAGTGACTATGACTTCTGTCTCCATTTTATCATGTGCTTGGATTTAGCAAGCTACCAAGCTCCATGTAGAAATACATGAATTTCTGTGTGTAATCACTGTTGTAATGCTCAAATCATGCCAGAATAATACAATAATCTTGTCTTTTCAGCTTGCATTACTGCTTTTACCTTGTACAGAAATGGGAAAAATAACCTCTAATAAGTCAGTACATATTAGATAGTTTTTACATCATCTTGCTCAGTTACTAAATGACTATATAGGTCTCCTAATTGAAGACATTGAGAATTCAAAAGAACCTTTGTATATTTAATTTAGATAGCTTCTCACATTTAACTTAAGTTAATGCTAAATTTTCATATAGTTAATTTGTTCTTATTATTCTACAGAGATCAGAACCATTCATGATCCAGACACAAGTTCCACCTCTGAAAGACCCAATCCTTGTCCTTTGCAAGAAACCAGATGGGTATGAGAGGAAAGGAACTAGTTTTAAAGTGCAGAATGGATCATTTGGAATTTTAGTTTACCAACAAATATCATGCAGACTTTCAAAGCCACTCATCCATGTAGTCCTCAAAGGCAGAGTAGTGCACCTGGTATGTAATGAGACATCCTGTCCTGTAAAAAATAATTTTTTTTTTTCAAAATAATATGACAAAACCAAGGAAGAATGGGGGCTGTTCATGAGTTTCCATGAGCAAATGATAATACCTTGATAGAATTAATTTTGTCCCTTGTTTCAGTATGGCATTTCAGTTAATTTATTGATGCATCCAAGAGAGTAAGATAGTAGAATATAAATTATAAAAGATCAGAGGAAAACTGGGAGAAATAGTACAGAAATAATTCTCAGTCACCAGCTGTGAAGGCAAACTATAAATGATGCAAGGTAATGGAGAAAAGCATGTTCCCATTTCTTCAGTGGCAAGGTAGTCAAAATTGAAACAACCTACCTGCTGTTTGTATTTTTCTTCTAATCAGCAAAAGGAGACCCTGTAACAGCTGTGCAAAAATACCAGATGCTACACATGTGCTTTTTCTTCTCCCTAATTAATTTTTTTTGACTACTCTGTGTTTTGCCATTGACTGTTCTCAGGAAATCTGAGATCCTTAAACCAGTCACCTGTACACTCATATCTATCTCCATTATCATCTTCTGCCCTATATTCTCCTTCTGAATCCATATTTTTCTGTTTCCTTCTATTTACCTACTACTTTAATCCTAGAGCTCTGTTATTCCATTGTATCACATCACATTGTATAATTCAAGAGAGTCTACAGAAGCTCCCACAACTGCAAACATGGTTATTTTCTGAAGTGAAATTCAGGATATTCTAATTAAAAGTAATTTTATTACAAATTAATTTTTTGCTAAATACTTTTACCAAGTTCTCTCAGTTATATGTATGCCATTAAAAGTCTCTTCCTTGATTTGTGAATCTTTATGTGTCATTTTAATGCCGCAATGAAGATGGTTTGGTTTTCCGGTTTTGGGGTTTTTTCTTACTTATTTTAATACAAATGTAGGGCTTTCAAGATCTTCCTTTTAAAAATTGCCTGATTTTCCTTATATATTTAAAGTCACAGTGATTATTAATGTATCTGAATGCCTTCAGAAAATACCTGAAATACTGAAGAGTATTGAGTAGATGCCATTTTTCCATTTCTTAACTGTAAGTGAACTCAATAAGTACCTAATTGCATTACTTTTGGAGCTATATGAAACCTTTTAAATTTTTAATTTTTTTTTTGTAGTTGTAATTACACAGTATACACAAACGACTTGAAAATACTGGATATATCATAAAATATAAGCAGACTATTCTAAGTTTAATGTCATTATTATGAAATTAATTCCACCTAAACTAGCCGAAAGAGGGAATGATTTAACATAAGAACCTGACTGTGAACACTCATTAAAAACTATTCCATCTCAGAAATACAACTGAGATGTTTAATATGACTTATACATGCAGGACAAATGACATTTAAAATATATGATAATTGCCATAGAGAAGTAAAAATGTTAATTACTCTTTTAAGAGCCCTGCATAATGAGTTTTGTATTGTATAGTTGCCTTCTGCAATAAAAAAAAATAGAAGACCCTAAGAAACTGTTAGGCACTTAAAATACTTAGTAAAAAACACATCAGCAAATCTATGTAAAAAAATTTTACATGTGTTTGACCGAGACTTTAATGAAAGAGAGGCAGATTTCTTGTATGTCAAAGAATAAAAAAAGGGACAGAAAAAAAAAAACAGAAATGGAATTTATTCTTATGAGTGCTAAATGTGGAACTTCTACTACTGTAAATATTTAGTTGAATGCTTACATTCAAGCATATGAGATGTCTGAAAGAATTATTGTGTTTGACATTAAAAAATGGGGAATTAGAGCCTGAATCTTCAAAACTGAGTAAGTGAATTTGACCAGTGACAAAAAAAATATATATTCCATACTAAATAATGTGCTAAATATTTCCTAGAGGCTAAACCTTTGTAAATGTTAACTGAGGTAGTATTGGAAATAAAATCCAAATATTGGATTGCCTTTTATACAGAATCCATACACTGTTTTCCAAAAAGCATGTGCCCTGCAAGTTAGTTAAATATCAAAGGGTTGAATTCAGAATCCCAGGACTCTGAATAAGACAGAAAAAACGTCACTTTTTTTCCTAGTGTTCCAAGTCAAAATTCCATTTGTCAAAATACACATACTTTTTATAATACATGGGGCTTTTTTTTCTTAGTAGAAGAAGCTTGTCACAGTTTCTGGACTTCTGTTTTTTTATGCTATGTTAGGACAGCAGAATAGTTACTGTTTTTTTTGTATGCAGGGGTACTCGCAAAAATGTATCTTGCATGCCTGACTTTTATTCACCCAACAATGACTTCATGCTCTTCTGTATACTATATGTGGTGGAAGAGATTGTAATGTCTTCAGTCACAGATATTTTACTGTTCCAGGTCTAGAACCAAACTCTACTGCATATGGAACTTCATGTAAACTGTTATTAAAATGTCAGTGTCCCTGTGGAGACCAGGGATTAGATTCAGCTATTGAAATCATGCAAAGAAACAATAAAAATATCCTTGTGGAGTTGGCAGATATGGCACAGAGCTAAAGGAAGTCTGCAATATTGACCTACCAGTAACATGTCAAAGTCATGTTAATAGATAAGAGACATGATCCTTCTGTTTGGGGAGATATTTCAGGAGGCATGGATGCAGGTCCTTCTCTCCCAGGAACAAAAAAATCTTGTCCTTTTTTTTTCCATGCCTTCCATTCGAATGCTATTTGATAAGATACATGGTACAAAAAGTGGTGAGTCTTTATGGCCACACATAGATGATTCATATTTTTACACTATCTCTTAAATTGCTACTTACTCTACATTCTTAGAGTGGCAAAAGTTTTCTTGCTTCTGACAATAGATGGAGTTGTGGTTGATGGAAATTGGAGCACTCATAGAATCATAGAATCAATGACAGAACTCTCTAGATAACACAGAGAGATTGAAACTCAAAAGATGTATAAAAAAAATTTCTTGGGCTATGTAAAAAAGGGCGTCATCCCTGCTTCTAAGAAACCATGAAAATGTAGAGTTGCATTCAAAGGCTTCAGCAACCTGGATTCTGCTCTGCACCAAACACTATCCAAAAAATAAAATAAATATATATATATATATATATAGTCACCACAATGAACTAACTCCTTCCCAAAGACTTGCAGAATTAAACCAAGTAATGTCTGCATATAACACACTTATTTTGTCCAGATAATGAAACCCTACTGGAAGAAACTCATTATTCCATTTTTTCCGGTAAGATAAGCATTACCTATTAAATCAAACACTGTAATACCTTATTTTCAGAAGTTCAGTTCCCATGATAACTTATCAAAGTTTCAAAATATTTTATCACTAATATGATGAATTTGATTAAATATTTCTAGAACTGACATATTCTTTAAGTTCTGAATAAATATGCAGGGCCAAATTGTGGACGATTTACACATGCTGAGCAGCAATTAACTCAAATAATGGGTTATTTCTTTTCCATTGATGTTATCTTCAAAACAAAATATCATTGAGTATGATTAAGGTATTGAACTCTGCTGGAAGTAACTATTGGCTTGTACTCTTATTTCCTGTTAGTTTTAATACTTTGCAGCATTCTATATTTTTTCCAGTATGAATTGAAATGCTACTGGCACAGAACGGTGGATGACTGAAATTATTTATTTACACTACTTCTTTACTTCCTTATTGTCTCAGACTCTATATTAGTTCTTCAGGAGAAAATAGAATCCTCCAGACTGTATTTATTTAAAGAAAAATCATATGGAACTTAATGCCCACCCAAAAAGAGACAGCAACATGAGAGTTCTTTAGAGTCTAGATTAGAACTATGTGTAATTTTGGCAATAGGAAAAGTTCTTTATCTAGAGAAACCCTGATTTTCAGACAAGAATGATAAATATTCTATTTTTGATAGTATGAATTGATCCATGGGATATAAATTCTTTCTTTTTCTAGCAATTGCTTTTATCACTTCAAAAATATGATTTCTTAAAAGGTTCAGAACTGTTTTCTGTACATGGCAAAGATAAATCTTTTGTTCATTTGCTTTAAAGAGAAATTCTAATATTTGAAATCTGTGAAATCAATCTAGTTTCAATAGAAATACAACCCTGTAAAAAAGCAGCATATAAATAAAAGGGATGTTTTCTATTTGTTTTCAAATGTCATCTCTTTCTATTGTTAAGTATGATGCCTACCTGAATATATTTTCCGCACTATTTTCTCATTTAATGGGAGAAATTAAAATTGAAAAATCAGCAATATGATTAAGATTAAATTTGCAATAAATATTCCCCTTTCTCAAAATACTCTTTGTTGATTAATTCAGTTCAAATCCCAGAATCATAGCATCTCTAAGGTTGGAAAAGACCTTAAGATCATGGAGTCCTGGAGTGGCTGCAATTGTCTGCACTTCTAATTCAAAGAACATAGGCAGTGTCTTTACTAAAAACAGTGAAAAAAAGACAGCGTGGTGCTGTACACACTATGTGTGTATCCCAGTACTCAGTTCTCTTCTTGCCATGCCCACTCTTCCACTGTCTCTGAGTGTTAAGGACAATGCAATCTCTTTGGTGTGTATTTAGGGAGTCATCAGCATTCCTATTTGCTTGAAAGGAACATAATGTTTTGTCAACGATTTCCCTTTCTACCTTTCAGGATCCCCCTTTGTGGTGTTTGTTCTTTATAGATTTTATAAAATTTAAACCTTGTTCTTGGTCTGCAAGCTACATGCAATTTTACACTACAATGTGCTGCATTTTATGTGTGCCAGAGCCTTTTCTGTTGTTCTCTCACAGCATGGTTCAGATCCTGGGCTGCATTTCTTTAACCCATCACGAATGTGTTTCTTACAACTGTGGGATGTCCAGCGTCAACTTTGTCCCTGTTTCCCATCATCCTGTGCCTGTGTTCCTTCCTCTGCATCGTATATTCCCAGTTCCTGGGGCTCTACTGTGAGTCCAGGGCTGTATTTCTCTGCACAACATCAATACCTCAGCCATAAGTAGCTTGCTATAAAAAGAGAAACATACTTACTACTACTATTTGTACAAAAACTGTAAGCTTAACATATAGAAATAAGCAAAAGTAGACTAACTCAGATACACTCATGAGAAAGAAAAAAATTGTATTATTCGCTTTAGAAAAAAAGAAAGGAATTAGAAAAAAATCTTCTCACAGCTATAGTAAGTAAAAGTAAAGCTACAAACATTCACAACAGGTTCAGATGAGACAAGTGTAACAAGCCCTTGATTCTGAAGGAGGACCTGCAAACTCAGGTGGCCATTCCTAGCAATGGCAATACAGTATTACTGGCCTAGAAACCTACAGTACCTTTCAGTTTGCCTGTGCTGAGCAGATAGTGCATCTAGTGTCCCACTCTGGGCTTGTGATTAGGGAACTTTCCAGTTTGCATTTCCTGCACTACCAAATTATTAAAAATAATTTCATTTTTTAAGTAACTGAAATATATCCTGTGTATCAGCAGTCCTTTATCCAAGGTGCAGTTGTATAGAGTACAGTGAGTTATTCCAGCAACACAGAATACAAATACTTCTGTTTAGCTGCAGGGAATTGAGAATCTTCTTACCTCTGTCATCCCAGACAGTCTTTTTTATTTGTTTTCAGCGATGACAGGTAATTCATGTCCCTTCCCTAGAGGTGAAAGGAATTACTTCATCCATTACTTCTAAGAGATCTTTAAGCAGCCAGCCACTGGATATATTTAGAGCATGTTGTTTTTTTCTTACTACTACTGGCTTTGTCCAAGAGGGTTGGAGTACCTCATTATGCACAAAAATGATAAATATACATACGTAAGTATTATTGCTGCCATGCTACTTCAGATATATAGGAGTACCTAAACTTTTATTTTACTTATGCAAATGGCTGCAGGGTTTTTTTTAATCTAAAACAGAGATCTGCAAAGTAGCAGTTAAACAAATATCCTCAAGTATTTTCCATTAAAATATTAGAGCCACACTTTTTCTGAATATGTAACTACTCATTATGAAAGAAGATATACATCCTGCATTTTGAAAAACACAAAAAAACCTTATTTTTAAGAAATGTGTTCTTTATTTATGGAGCTAAACTAGGAAAATTATTAGACACTGTGATCACACAGTAGGAAGTGCAGGATACTTGGCAGTAGTAGTAAGTATTAAATATGCATATAAATCCACTTTTTTCTCATACCTGAGATGCTGTGGATAGATGTTTTCTTCCAGAAGACCTCATACTTCTCCCATGAGAGCAGAAACAATTTCTCGTTTTAATTTTTTTTTCTTCTCTTTCTTTCTTATTTTTTTTCCAAAGGAAAAGATTCCTGACCCGCAGGTAGATATTTGGATTTAAGTGTCTTAACATCAGAAAGAATCTTCACCTGGCAAAAACTAAGGCCAAAAAGAGTTAGATTCAATTAACCTGAAATAAACTTCCCATGACACTTAAGCTATCCTTGGATAGTCCTCCTGCCTTTCTGCTCTAAACAAGAATCATTCCGTTTCACACTGATAATTTTAAAGAGAGACGATATGGCAGGTTACATTAAGTTGTGTAGTAATTTCATATTTATTTTACAGTTGAAGGTGTGAGTCACCTTCAATAACAGTGCTTTGAGGCCAACAGTAATGCTTCAGAATTCTATGTATTCCATAGCATATCAGCTTATATGTAATTATAGGCCTTTTGCTCAGAGTGAATATTGATTTGGCCAGTTGCGATCAAATTATGAAAAATCCATGTAATAGAGGAGCTATTAGATTACAAAGAAAGCTAAATATTTAGCTCCAGAAATAAAACCTTCTGTTTCTTCTTTAATGTCTGATAAGTCTCACAGTAAAGCAATTATGTAGATAAAAAGAAAGTGTCATAAAAAAAGAGAAACACAGGCATTGGTCCAAGAGATACAGTACTTTTGAGGATGATAAAAAACCCAACCAAATCCCTTTATATGGAAAGAGACCTATTAGGGAAACAAAACAGGGATATTAAACACTGAAGAATACCAAGAACCGGACTGCAAGCATAAATTGTGGTTATAAACAAAATAGTTTTTGGAAAATTACAGAAAAGGTTACTCCTGTTGTTATTCTCAGCTGATAAAAGGTATTACTGATTATGACTGTTGAAAACACGTTCGCACACTAGCTAAAAAAGTCTGAAATAAACCTATTCTCATAATATTTTAGCTTCTGTCTTTTAGCTATACCTGTTCTCACAAGCAACAGCTCAAACAGAATGTATGTTACGTTTAGAACTGGACCATACAGGTGTGGTTGTATGTTAATAATTTAGATGAACTAGGTAATTATGACGTGATTTATGTTTGTTTATCTTGTACCCTTTTGCTTGGGGCCTCTAAGTTTATAAGCTTATAAAAATAGAGAGATAGGTTTAGTACCTGTCTAATTAAAAACAAATAAAATTGATAAAGAAATAAAGGACTTAATAGAGGAAAAAAACCCATATAGATAATGTTTTCTAATTAATGTTTTTAGTTTACTGATTACAAAAAACCTTTCAGTTTCTTTAACTGTCCACTTCTAAGTTATGTATTGATGATTTACGTTAAAAACTGCATAAAAGTGGGCCCTCAGAGATGACTGAAGGTAGGAATTTATTAAATTTATCAGCCAGGTCTGGAGCATTGCCTCATTAGGAAACCAAGAGAGATTTTTGTCAGGAGAAAAGCTAGACACCAACTAAGTCTGGCATCATCTGCAGAGCAGAAGCAGTGCATTGATGACAATATGATTGTACTGGTTTTGTCTGGGACAGAGCTCATATTCTTAGTAGCTGTGGCAATGCCAAGGGTTTTTGATTTAGTATGAGAACAAGGTTGGTAACACCCTAATGTTTTGCTGTTTCCAAGCCAAAACAGCCCTTAGCCAAGTGTTGCAGTGTGCATTTTGGGTTTTCTAAAGTTCTGTATGATTTTTATTATTAAGTTCCTGTAATGGTTCATTCCTATCCCGTCCCTCTTTCCTTAATCACTGTTGTTAACCCACATAATAGGCCTGGCTCTCCCCATTGTATCTCCTTAATAACCCTGCCCCAGTGTATTGTATCCCTGTTGTATCTTACGTATTGACACACCCCGGTGTTTGATGGCCCTGGCTGAGCCAGGTGGCTCAGCCAAGGTTTCAGGTATCTCCCACCCCTTTTACCCCTAAATGACAATGTCAAACCCCTCTGTACCTAAATCACTCCCCTTCATTTCCATCAATAGCACTCATGTTCATAAGGGCAAGTAAGAGCCAAAAGACACACTCATGCTTTGACCACCTGGGCCTTTGCCCTGAATAAACACCTTCCTAAGTAACACCAAGTGTGAGCTGCTCCATTTTTCCAAGCAAGGTCACGTCTCTGTCTGAAATCTGGACCCAAAGGATTAACTCGTTTATATGGTATCTGAAGAGCAGAGCTAGCCAGGAAGACAAGCTCAGAAGGACCACAGCCAAGGACTTTTCAGTGTCTCATTCTCTACCAGACAGGAGCAGCACAAAAAGCTTGGAGGAACATAACCAGGACAGGTGACCAGAACTGGGGAAAGAGATTTTTCCATATCCTAGATCATAATGCCCAGTACATACCCTGGGGGAGTTTCATGGAAAGGAGAAATTCAGGGTTATGGTGCTTGTCTTCCCAAGTAACTGTTACGCATGAGGAAGCCCAGCTTTCCTGGAGAGGGCTGAACACCTTCCTACCCATGGGAAGTGGTGAATAAACCAATTGTTTTGCTCCACTTGACTGCATGTATTTTACTTTTAAGCATTAAACTGTCTTTTGTATCAGTGTGCATGTTCTCCCTGTTTTACACTTTCAATTCTCTCCATCATCCTACTAGAAAGGAGGAAGTGAGTAGCTGTGTGGTGTCCAGTTGCCAGCTTGGGCTAAGCAACAGCAGATATGAGATGAAAATCTGTAAGTGGGGGAGAAAGTTCTTGAAAATGGGAAAACTTTATATAGTGAAAAAAATTTCTATTTTCCAGAATAGAATGTTAGCTGGTCTAAAGAGCATAATAAATAATTATTAATAAATAATAAGTAATTATTAATATTAGATTTGAAGCATATGTTTTTATAAGTAGATAAAAATGCATTGCAAAAGATCTTTGGTAGTAATATCTTAAATCTGGGGAACCGAGAACTAAAGCTGTTTCCAGGCTATGTCTCTACTGGTAAATAAACAAGCCAGGAACATTTTTGCTGCTCTTAGGATAAACCAGCATACACAACTCCCCTTCCAGGCTCTTTCCCATGTCCCACACACCCCTGTTCATGTGATTCCCCTTAAGGTTATCTATTAACAACAGTCCCTTGCATATAATGTTCCTTCAACTAAACCTGAATTGTCTGATTGTTAAAAATATCATTTAGAAAGCAAAAATAAATAAAGAAGTTAAATTCCTAGATTCACTGAAGCTACAGTTTTGCCACCAGTGCATTATTACTTCAGTTTGAGTTCCTGTGATTAAGTAATTTCCAGAATGAGAAATACTGACAGTAGAAGTTAAGGAGTGTATTTTCTCAGTAAAATATAGAAGCTGTTTCCAACAAAGTCCTTGATGTCTGCCATCTATATTATTAGCACACCAAAATCTGTCTCTACAGCTGTAAGCATGGAACACAAGACAAAATTTAAATGGAGACCAAAGAGAGAGAGAATCAGCTTTATGGTTAAAGGTTTTACATTGCAATATATGAAGTAAGCAATTACCTATGAGAAGCATGACACTGCTAGTGTAATTAATTTCAAGAAAACTGTGCCTTTCAGAAAAAAAATAGAGAAAAGGTATCAGCTTGAAGAGCTGACACACAGATGGATAATCTGATCCCTTGATAACCAGAGTTGTTTAGTGAAGAAAGAATTAATTCCCTTTCCTTGAAGTGACATTCTAAGCACTAATTCTCCTAAAATGAATGTTTCTAGGTTTAACAAGGTGACTATTTTAAGTAAGGGTATGTAATTACAAATCAAATTCTAAATACAGAATTTAACCCCAGAAATAGTTGCAAATAGCAATTATCAAACCAAATTTTAATGCCTATTCATAAAATAAGGGTTGAAGACAGTCATGGACTATTTTTCCTTTCAATAATCTCAGGACATAAGCTATTAGATATTTAGCCTCATTTGTCTACCTAGGAACTGAATTATTTCTTATTTAAAAAGTGGCAGGACTACTATTATCCTCTAATCATTTCACCAGATCCTGTTACATTATATCCAGTGTGACATTACATAAATGTGATGGTAAAACGGTATAACTTCAGCCAGAAATGTTTTTTTGTGGTGCCTGGCAGCTTATAAATCCAATAACATTCTGTCCTTGATGATGTAGGTGTCATCCCTTTGCAATATAGTATTCTCAAAAAAATACTCAGTACCTTGGAGATGCACAATTTTCTATAAACTGGCTTTGATTTAGGTGCTGAAGACAGAGTTCAGATAATGTATCTTGTCTGCTGAAGATTGCAGATTCTCTTTTAATAAAATTCTGCTGATAAGAATGAAACAGCCTCTTACTCAGGATGGAGTAAGTAGAAATTAGGCTGTTTGGAACAGGAGCTTAGTTTTGCCTAAAAGAAAGAGGCTTCTCAGAACAAGATGTGTAGATTAAAGCCTTTAGTTATATGGCCACTTTATATACCCATAAATGTGAATCACCTTGAAAAAAAAAAATCAACTTTATTTTAATTAATATTGGGGCAAAATGGTTTTTAAATAGTTGAAGAAAGCTAAGAATATTTGTCATCTTCATCCTTAGGTAATCAGAAAATTTGACTGAATAGGAACATTTATGCAAAAGGTAAAGCAGGGCTACTTTTCTGGAATCATTAGGCATTTATCCCAATTTCCTCAGCTGTCACTGAATAGGAATAACCAACACAGTTTAATTCTGCATTTCATTTATTGCAAGAGCATAATGTTCTCCCTCCTACCCAGATGTTTCTTTCGCATTGCTTTCCCTGCCTCTGTACTGAGATTCTTTCTCTGCACTAGTTTCTTACATTGACTCATAGAATTAGGCAGTGTCTTTCATAAGAAACCACAGCTATCTTGAGTTTGGAGGCCAGGCTTTAGAAAACCTTCAGGGCAGGGTCTTAAAAATAAATTTAGAAAAAATGTCCTGATGAAAGTAATTTAGGCATGCTGGGAACTTGACTCTATCAATTATGCCTAAGCATTTTAATAACATTTCACACAGCTTGTGATTGCACACATAAGATGAAAGATGAGCTGGCTGTTGAGAGCAGGCAAATAAACTGGAAATGTAAATCATTCAGGTAATTAAAATGCTGACTTACAGAAGCACTCTGCACTACGATAGAGGCTCTTCTGCCATGAGAGTTAACATTTGTGAAAAGGTCAGTTTTCTACTTTCTGAAGCACTTAAAGTGCTTTTATTTTGATAATGATTGTACATGTCAGCCGTAATAATCTTGGTCGTCCATGCCTTTCTGTCCCTAATTGGTACAGAAAACACTTGGGGATTTATTCACCTTCTTGAGCAGTGTCTAGTGCCATTGGTACACAGATATAAGAGATACTTGAGATGGACTAGGAGTTAAAGAATAAGGCTTGAGGAAAACCTGTGCATTCCGGACTAGAAGCTGAATGTTATGTAAAATTTAGTAGGGTACATTAAGTAGGTACTGGACATCTGAATGATGCTGATTCCTTTATTAATCCGTTAATTACAGAGTTCAGAATGAACACAAAATATGAATTTTTAGCATTGGTCTTCCCTTGTCCATCTTCTTTTAGTCACATCTGAAGAGCTAACCTCAATTTTTATAATAAAACTGATACATTTTTTCTTCAAAAAATTTCTTAATGTGGATGAAAAGAATGTTTGATTGAAACCCGCTTATATTTCAAATTATACTTCTTTCTTACATTATCTAGCCTCAAATGGAAAAGAAATATCTTTGTTTCTGTTGTCTAGTCATTCAAAATGAGAATTTAGTGTTGCAGTGTATATTTTGGGTTTTCAATAATTCTGTATGTTTTTGTTATTGGTTTATAATGGTTTGTTCTGACACCCCCATCCCCAAACCCCTTGGTGGTCTTTCCCTGATGACAGACCTTGTCAATCACCTTGTAAAGATCTGGAAGATTCTAGTGAAAATGCCCTGTGATTCAGCAAGGTACTCAGGTACCACCTTTCTTCATTGTTCTGTTAAGTTTTCCTGTTCTGGGTCACACCCTCCCCCTCTTCCATTGGTTCTGGGTTCTCCCCTCCTCGGGGACCCCCCAGGTACCTAAGGTGAGAACCGAGGCCCAGAGCTCATTTCTGCACCTGGGCAGCTCCTGGGTGGAATAAAGCCTGCTGAAACCCATGTGAGGAGTCCACTCTTTTCTTCCACAATGTTGACCACGCTCCAGCCTGAGGTTCAGACCCACCAAACCTTCCTTATATGCTGGTCAGAGGGCAAGCTGGCTGGTAAAGCAGCTCAGGACACCAACATAATTTTATACTTCAACACTCTCTCACTAAGTGACAATTTAGAAAGCCTCTTTTATATTTTCTTCATCTGTATCACAGAATTTTGGAACCAAGTTTGACTAAAGACCTTTAGGTAGCAAAGGCTCATTGCACCTTTTCTGAAATGTTTGGTTAGCATTTTCTTCATACTTGTACATTCTTACTTTTATGAAGGTTCTCTGGCTTTTATCTATTTCCTTACTCTTCATATGACATTTTCTTATCCTGGACTGTTTACCTTTGAGATCTCAGATTCAATTTTTGTCTTTTGTAGAAATTAGTCTTGAAGAGGTGATGGATGGTATATTTGTAATTGTATTTAAATTATTGTCACTCTTTATTATAAATTCCACCAAAATTCAGGTTCTGTCTGAAAAAGATTTTTTTTTAATCATCTATTAAAATTATTGTCTATTGTAGTATATGCCAACATGAGAATCCATTCCTTCCATTCCTATCACTTCTGGTTAACAATTTTCTTTAACTTTCTTTTCCCAAGTAAATAAGTTCTCATTTCATTCTTGCTTTTCTACTACTTGTTTTGTTCTACTTAAACAGTAAGAAGAGCACTACTAAGCCTCCACCCTTCTGTTGATTCATGTTCCACAATTTTCTCTTGTGCATATCCACATCAGGTCTGTACTTCTGAAAGGGATTTTGTTGATCTCAAACATTCATCATGCTATGCAAGATATGGATATTCAAGGAAATATACTTCTCTGCATAGCCATAAATAAAATTCCTTTCCTATTTGATGGACTTTCTCTTTGCTGGCTAACAGGATGATAATATGTCTTCCTAGGGGATCTCCTTAGCCATTCATACAAGTGTGAAACTGATACCCCTCATCTGCAACAGTGTCCTGCAAAGAGGAAAGGCACAGCTTAAGCACATCAACTCTACAATTTACCCACACAGATATCTTATTGATTTTTAAGTTAACTTAAGACCTATTTTTGGTATCATCTTAGATAAACAAATGCTCTGACATAATATTTTCTGCCCACTTAAGAAGTGGTATAATGGCAGCACTTTGAATTGGTGAATGCAGGAAAATGCACTAGATATCACATCCTTACCCCTGAATGCTCTGTGCTACTTATTAGGAGATTTTCTTGAGTGCTCTTTCCATGGTTGGTTTTGTTTGCATTAGGGGACTTTGCCCTGCTGTTCTCAATTACAGTCAAGTTGAAGATTGTGGCTGGTACATCTGAATTACTATGGGAATAAGTATAAGAACTAAAAGCTAATTTTGGCAAATTTGGAGAACATATTTATTGTGACAAAATTTCCTTCTTTTCACATACCCTGACTTCTGCAATCTCTTTCCAATACTCTTCATGAACAAGCTCTGTTACTTCTTTTTAACTGTGTTTTCTGTCTTTCATTTTCAAGTTGCATTAAGTAATTTTGCCTAACATTAATGCTGATTGGAATGCTCTAGGCAATCAGGATTTTAAAAAGATACATTTGTATTAACTGCAAAGGAGAGTAAAACTAACAACTCACATTATCATGTTTGCTTTCCTTCTAACTGAACTGATGAGCTGATAATGAAGGATAATGTCTTTCTCTTCACTAGTTTATTCTGAGTGTGATTTCTTTCTTCAGTAAAGAGGTCAAAAAACAGATCAAGAAAAGTGCTAGCAAATTCTTTATTTTAGCTCCACTCCAAAAAGATCGTAGCAGTATTTTATTATTTAAAAATCTATATACGCTAGTAGCTAAACATACTCAACTTTCAGGAAGCTAGGGTAAAAGAGAATGTCCATTGATAGAGTGGCAATTTGCCCCATTCATGCCATAACAATGAAACAGGCATGGCTCTTCCATCACTGGCACATGCTCATTCTTATAATTACAGAGGTTTGGAAGACATTTAAACTATTCTGCAAAATATTCTTTTCGAAGGTTCCTATTTCATATGGCCTAGTTGCTTTATTTACTATGTTGCTGATTTACTATGACATCCTGTTGTCTTATCAGGCATACTTTGTCTTCTGTCCACTGCTACATTAGAATGAATTAAGATAGCGTTTAACTGCATAATTTCTGTGTGATTTTTCTTTTATCCTTGAATTAAAAAAAAAAAAAAAAAAAAAAAAAAAAATCGGGTGTAGCAGAGTTTCTTAGAGAATGAGGGCATGATCTATATTTGGAATGAAGTTTGAACTATCCCAGCCTGGGCCTCACTCTGAGGCCTGTGAAGCCTGTGGCACAGTTAGAAATTAGTCTGTGAGGCTTGTGGCACAGTTAAAATTAGATGTTAAGGTGTTAACGAGGGACAGTGGGTTTTCTAGAGGTTAATAAATATAGTTTATTACTATAAATATAGTTTATTACTATATTACACTTTAGCTGCCTTAAGGAACAAGTAAAACAATGTTTGTTTGCGTTTTTCCTGTGCTGTATGCCAATGAAAATGTATCTGCATTTGTAAACTATATAGAAGTGTATATAACCTGCCATTTTAGATGAAATAAATGGAGAACGTAGCATTAATCATAGTGATTGGATCTGCGTTTTGCTTTTGTCCAACTTCCCATTATTTTAAGGGTTTCCCTTGCTTTTAGTAGGGCACTTGCTGAGAACTCATTCTTTTGTTCTATTGTACACCTTTATATATAATATCTCTGAAATTGCATTTTTCAGAGGTTTGGGTGTGTTTTTTGCTTTTGCTCTCTGATACAGGAAAATAAAAAAAGACAGAATTAAGTCTCTGTATTTTAATTCTGACTTGAATTAAGAAGCTGACTGGTTTGGAGCTCTCAGCTTTTTTTTTTCTAAACAGTTTAAAAACTCAAAGGAAAACACTTATTTTGCCCATTTTGGCAGTCTCCATTTGAATAAATTGTGCCTAATTTAGGACATACATTTTTTAAAATGTGAGTTTCATCTGTGCAAGCTATGCATCTGCTCAGCTCCTGTTTACCATTGCAGGAGGGTATAATCATTCTTCAAGCATATCTGCCAAATTATCTTTCCCAGTCTCAGTCTGACAACCAGTGGAAGGTGTCCGTGGCCCTGGCAGGGAGGGTTGGTACTACATTATGTCTAAGGTCTCTTACAACTCAGACCATTCTGTGAGTCTGTGATCTCAAATACCACAAGACCATCGTTAGGTAAGTAATTGAGCTGTTGATTTCTATGTGTAATTGGATCTTCAACTCCAAATTCAGACACCTATCTGTCTACAGACACATACCTGATCTTGATATTATTTCTAACCTATGACTCCACATAAAAAAGGATTTTTTTTAGGTGTCTCAAATTTTATTGAATATTTGCTGGAAGGAATTATATGTCATTCTATGGAAACAGATGGAATAATATCTGCGAGGAGATATGGCAAAAATTGAGCAAATGCTACCTTGAAAAAAACAGAAAAACTGGTTCTCTTGTAGTGGTTTAAGCCCAGCTGGCAACTAAGCTCCATGCAGCCACTCACTCATTATTCCACCCATGGGATTGGGTGGAGATTCTGAAGACTAAAAGTGAGAAAACTCATGGGCAGAGATAAAGATAAAAGCTATGCATGCAAAAAAAGCAAAACATGGAATTAATTCACCATTTCCCTTTGGCAGAAAGGTATTCAGCTGTTCCCAGGAAGGCAGAACTCCATTATGAACAATGGTTTCTTGAGGAGACAAACCCCAAATGTCCCCCTTCTTCTTTCATCTCCCAGCTTTATATACTGACCATGACATAGCTGATATGGAATATCCCTTTGGTCAGATGGAGTCACCTGTGGTGGTTCCTGTGACCTGTTGTGGCTGTGCTTCCTCCCAGCCTCCAACTCACGGCCAGTCTCCACACCAGTGTGGAAGTGCAAAAAAAGCAACAAAAGGCCTTTGCTCTGTGCATGCCCTGCCCAGCAATAACAGAGACATCTCTATATTATCAACACTGTTCTCAGCACAAATCCAAAACACACCCCCATACTTGCCATTGCTCTACCCCAGACAAACCCATCACACCTCAGTACATACAACTTGAATTAAAGTTGTAGAGTCTTTGAAAAACATTCGGTTTATATAGCAAAAAGATAAACTCTATGTTGAAATGTGATCCTGCCACCACAGATTTCCTCAGTAACAGCAAAGAGTGCAGTCAAAAGCAGATCATTATGCATGCTAAACAAGCTTTAGCGTTTTTCTCTATTTTGACAGCAGAAGCATAACATTAAATTCATCAGCAGTCCACCAAAGCCAAGCATTTATACCCCTGATGCCTTAAATGCCCTTATTTCATATCATTGGTCACCTTATATCTGTAGTATCCTTCCCAAAAATTCTGATGAAAAATATTATACTGTGTATACTTCTTTCATTATGCTGAAATCTATATACTTTAAGAGATGTTTTAGCAATCCTTGACTTTCATGTAATGTTATCAGATTAGCCCTTAATGCCTTATGCTAAGTCAAATGGTTAACATAGTTTTATTTTTAACAGGAATAAAGTCATTTTACAAAAAGAAAGATGACATTCCTAGCACTCTTTAAGCATTAAACAATATATATACTTTCTCTAGTCAACTCCTCTGCTAGAGAAAGGAAAATAAAGAGCACCTACTACTGAGCAATTCACTTACTAGTTTATGTGAAATATGAATTTTCCTTCTTTGGTAAACACACAATTTAATAAACTTGATGTAATGTGAAGAAGTTTAGGGGGTGTTTTCCATTTTATGGGATATATTTAAGACAGATCGCTTCAGGGAATGGGGCAGTTTTTCATATCTATTTGCTTCATGTCTTCAAAGTGATAAGTCAACCATACTTATTGTATTCAACAATTGTATTCAACAATTTGAATGTCCCTGCATTCTTTTTTCTTTTCTTTTGTTGTTTAACTGATATAAAGATCGCTGCAGACACAGTTGGGCAACTGTAGAGATGTGCACTAGGATTAAATCTTAATATTATTAAAAATATGGGACTGTGGACATGTGGACATTAAAAATACTGGGACTCTGGAATTTTTTAAATGAAAATAGCAGAGTATGTCAGGTGTGGTCATAGTCTCCTATTATCAGTCTGCTGTGATTAGTGCCCAGAGTGGCTGTAGCCTTTTGCATGAGAGAAGACCAGACTGTTTCCACTGTTTCTTGTCCCTAATTCCTACTGTTTAAAAATGGGAAAACAGATGGCCAGCAGAAGGATAGGCAAGGGCCAAGTATGCAGTCTTGCATGCAAAAGGGGCTGAAGAAGTAAAAGATGACAGCAGTTAATGATGAGAAAGAGGGAGGTTAAACCAAGTAACAGTCTGCACTGATAAGAGACAATAAAGGACAGAAGGACAACTGAAGACACAACTGCAGGGGAGCAGAAGGGAAAAGCTGGTGTAAGTAGCTAGTAAGTAATAAAAGGAAGAGAATGCAATGTCAACACCATGTCATACATACTGATGTCCATACTCATTCACAGGCAGAAAGGAAAATGATTCTAGAACAGGCATAGGAAATACATATTTAACTGCATAACTGAAGTGAAGCCTATGAGAAATGAAGGTGCAATAAAAAGGAGAAAATTCTTCAGCTTCTCTAAACCAAAATAGATTTCTGAAGATAAAGGAACCATATTAGTCCAGCTTCAGAGAGGAGTTAAAATTTTAAATTATAAAGCTGAGGATTTGGAATTATAAACAATGTGTTTTCAGAGATATATTAATGCTAAAAGCCATGCATAGTCATAACCATAATGAGTATATGCGGATAATTTAAATGAAAAAATTGCATTAAAATACAAACCTTAATGATTTCTTAATGCAAAAATGTCAAAGAGAAAAATTCAAAAAGAGGAAGCCTATGATAATGATTATATAAATTATCCCGGTTAGCAGTTAGTTTTGGAATGAATGCATATTTTCTATGATATATAGTGTTGCAACACATTTTGTTCAATCAAGTTACTTTCTAATTTTCAAATTTTGAAACATAATATATAATTATGTTCTACTTAATATCTTCTATTTAGCAGTTGCTTTAACTAAGGCCAAATGGACTGCAATTAGATTTCAAATGAGAACATTTAGCACTTTCAAAATTAAACTGGTTATTCTAATTCTTCATGAAAGTGATAAAAATAGAGATGGGGATGAACCACACAAAAGTCTGAGATAAGCCATAGAACACTTAAAAAGGAAAAGGGGGTCTTTTCACCATTGCTCTCTGAAGAGCTAGGATCTTACTAAGAAGAAAAAAAAAAGAAAAGTTTTCTGTTATGGTAGAAGAAAAATAAACAGAAGAAAAATAAATACCAGAATAAATTTTCGTTTCCCCTCTAATAGGAAACATCTGTACTAATTATGAATTTTTGTAAAATGCGAGATGAAAATACAGGTGCTAGAATGAATCAAGCCCTGCTTGTGCAGTGTTTAAGATGCATACACTCTCTGCAGACGAGGTGACCTAGCAATCCTTTACATCTTTGATTTCCCTGGTAGTACATCTCTGCTAATGAAACTAATTTAGGAGAAGAATTGCATGTGTGACAAAATGGAGAAGTTAAGAAGCAGTGGCCTGTATATCTCTCACATTTGCCACTGTAAATAAAGTTGAGTCTGGGTGTTTTCTACCTTTAGACAGTGCTTAATCTAGAAATGGCTTCTTTTTAAAAAATTATTATTATTATTATCTTTTTCTTGTTTCATTTTGTCTGTCCAGTCTCCTATACATGTTTAGTTTATTGTGGTAGATCTAGATGAGTATTTAAAAACTAGAAGTCATTATGTTATCCTGATGAAGCGAGACCACATGTAGAAAAGGATGAAAGGTTAATAAATAAATAATAATAATAATTAAAAAAAGGTTTTTCAGTTAGGAAAGTCATGTGAGAACTGTAATTCTTATTGCTCTTTTGCCTGGTTTATTTATACACAGTGTAGTAAAAATCCCACTGGATGTGAACTTTAAAATTTAGTTTTTATTAATTAAAATAAACTCCATCCAAATTGTTGCAGGTGACAGAACAGGTCACACACCTGTTTTGGATACTAGTAGCATTCCTGATTCTTCGGTCTGAAGAAGGCAAAAAAAGTCAAATATTCCACTACCTGAATGAGCATGTCAGCTTTTGACAATAATATGTATGTATATCTACCCATCTCTATGTGAATATTTAAATTACATTTCCAATTGGTTAATTGTAAGTAGTTTTTTGTCTAATAAAATGAGCATTATGTTTCATATATTGAAGCAGATGAACACTGTTCATGTTTGAATATTGGAATTCATGGTATGGAACAAGTATATCTGGTTGATTTGGAAGTATTTGGGATCAAAGTGCACAGGTTCTGGTTGATGAAACAAACCTTGTCAATGTATTTCGACTTAGTGTTTTACTTGAGACTTTCTTTGGCTTCATATTTAGCAAAAATTCTTAAAGACAACAGATTTACATTACTCATAGATAGATTCAATCATTGTAACAGTGTTTATTTTCTTCTTGTCTTTTTACTTTTTTTAACAGTAACACAGTATTCTTCAGATAATGGTCTTCTTTCTAAGATTTCTTGATTTAAAAAAATAAAAAAAAGAACCACTTGAATCAATTAGACAGATTTTGTTTTGCATAACCTTCAAAAGACAATACTTCATATTTAATCTATGATGGGGCCTCATATTTAATCTATGATTAAATATGATTAAATACCAATTAAGGTGACGGTAAAGCCTTAGGAAGGCAATTTGATTCTATGTTTTAATTGCTTTACTACTACTCCAAACATAATAATGAAAACTTAATTTTTTTCCACACTCACTTCACATCATCCCTGTTCCATGATGTATCTTGAACTCATTACACATATAACTATTTTTCATGAGCTATATAATTTCTTAAAGTGAAGATGCTTGAATAAGTAAGACTTTCCTAAATCAAGCTCTGGATTTTTCAGCCAGCTGTAGTGTTGTTTCCCTATGCCTTAAAAAAAACCAACCAACCCTCCCCCCCAAAAAAAAAACAAACCGATAACAGCAAAAAGCAAAATCCAGTTTAAAAAACCAGCAAAATCCCCCAACAGAATTATGAATAAAGATGACCCAGATAAAAAACTTATTTGTGGATTTATAGCGAAATAATGGCTAATACTAATAGATGAATTCATATTTTAGCTCTGGTAAGAAATATAAATTTTCTTTAAATATTACTTAGTGTGACTCCCTTTTTTTTGTTATTATGCAGCCTCATATGAGGGTGAGAACAAGAATCACTTCCTAAGAGAGTTTAAAAAATGCAGTGCAGGATATTAATGCATAGCTTGTTCACAACATTAGCCCGAAACCATTACTATTAGATGTAGTATATGCCATTGGTATACTATCCCTGAGGTTCGGAATTTCTACCCTACAGAACTCAGTGCATTCATTCATTTAAAAGTCAACCTATGAGAACCAGCAAAACTTGATTATCTAACTCTAAGAAGTCTGTGTTTAAAGAAAGATGAATTTTTTCCTTGATGTGTTGCCTAGCCTAACAGGAAGTTTTCAAGATACTTGATTTTATGTTAACAAGTAATCAGAAAGAAATGTTTAGCCTAGGAAGAATTCTAGGGCTCCAGAAGGGGCATTGATCACCCCTTTTCAGGAAGCTGACCCATGCCACAGCTGCAAATGTATTTCATCCTGAAACCCAGGGGGATAATGTGGACCGTATAAACCAGGACCCAATCGTCCCAGAGTATTATTTTTAATCTCATCAAGACGTGTAAGATCATTAGAGGTGGAATTCATGTGTGTCCACCAAGCTTATGATTCCTCCTTGAGACAGGGCAAAGAGCATCGATGCAAACAGTGGAGTAGCTGAAAAGGAAAGCTGAAAAGCCAATTCACTGAATCACAGACTGACTGGAGTCAGAAAACGCCTCTGGAGATTGTTTCAGCCACCCTCTACCCAAGTAAGAGTATCTTCACCTACAAAAAGTTTCCCAGGACAGTGTTCCATTAGGTTTTAGATATCTCCACAGATAACGACACCACGACTTCCCTAAGAAACCTGTTCCAGTGTTCACCCACCCTAACAGTAAGCAAATGTTTTCTTATATTCAGACAGAATAGCATGTGTTTCAACTTAAGCAGATTGTTTCAGGGCAACACTGAGAAGAGTCTGTCTTTCTGTTTTGCATTTCTGTGACACTCTCTTCCTCAAGCTGAACAGTCACAGCCCTTCTCGTCTCTTCCCAAATGAAAGATGCCCTAGTCCCTTGACTACCTTTGTGGCCTTTACTAGGCTCACTCCCTATTCAAGCCTTGAATACTGAATTTTGACCTTGATCAGTCATGACTTTTCTATTGCAAATGGGTACAGCCTACTCAGGTAAATGAGACCTAGAGTATGCTTACCCAGTTTGTCTGCTTAGGTTGATCTGGTACACATGGGAAAGAAGGAATGAAGACAAGAGGACTTCAAATTGTCATCTTGGCAACTGCTAACAGCTTTATATTTGTTATTTTGGAGGTGTACTTATGAACTTACTGACAAACGCTAATTCGCTTTAAATATGGGGATACTCTGGATCCCTCATAGAGGTCTAAATTGGACCAGGGGGTTGAAGCCATAATTTTTCACTAGTGTGAACTCTGTGCACATCAAAGCATAGAAATCACTAACCAGCTGTTGTACTCACGTTGCTTATAAATAAATTTGAGACTATATGAAACTGAGTACTGGAGTTTGTTTCTCATGGCTTCAAAATCCAAATTCTCCTATTTGAGGTTGGTTTCCCATTTTACATTGGAACGTCACTGAACAAATAGATAGGAGTGAGTTCACTGCATGGATGTGTCCAGAAATTTATCAGTATTTCTAAATTACAATTACCACTGTTTTAATTACAATTACCTAAAATAAAACAAAACAAAATACATTGTAACAAAAGAACAAGGTTTTCAAATTGCATGCAGATGGCAATTTTTGTTTTTCTCCAGGTGATGTTTTTGAATAATTTTTCAATACTTGTGACATTCACATTTTTAATTTATTATCCTGTTTTTGATTAAGACAAAAAACTAAAGAGAAATAAAAATTCCCTTCAGCTATTCAAATACCACAATCCAGGTGCTTTTGAGCTTAATGTATTACTATTAGAAAGACTCTGGAGTAGTTAAGGGAATAGTTCTTTGTAATAAGTAGAAGAGAAAGTGCATTGTTATGAGGAAACTGTGAAGGAGCAAAGAAATACAAGGATGCATACTAATAGAGTTTTGTTTTTACCTTCAATTTATACTGCATAATTGAGGACATTTACTCTTCAAGAAATCTTCATTATTATTACTGTCACATAGGGACGGATCAACCTTCTAAAAGGCAGAAGAAGTGGAAAGTTAAAGATATTATTTAAGTATTTTTTTTACTTTTCCTGCTGTGGGATTTTAAACTCTTGAGTTTTTTCATACTAGCTGAAGGACTTTTGACCTTCACGAATTAATGAATTATAGATAAAAAATGAAATCCAAAGAAAGTAGTAGAGATTGTGTTGGCTGGAGAGACTATGAGAGTTTTACTTTCAGAGGCATTCCCAGTTGAATATATAATATTTGAAAGTTCACTTGCATAAGTAAATATTATGAGCGAGAAAAATTGATGTTCAGGTGATATTTGTGCAGAGAATTGTACATCACAACAAAAATGACATTTTTACTATGCATTTTATATTTTAATGTATGAACTCTATACAATAATCTGTATAAGATCTGGATGATTTCCTACCCCATTTTTTTGTTCTAACAGCTTCATCTAGAGCCTGTAAAAAAATAAAATAGCTCCTTTCAGATGAAAAAAACCCAGAAAAATAAAACATATACATCCCAAAAAACATGACCCAAGCCAAAAGATCCCAAATTACCCAACAATAACCTGTATCCATTAATTTCTTGTTACTTGTACCTTAGGCATTTCACAAAGTATTAGCATAGAAGATGGCTTGACTAAACAATACGGGCTCATTTATTGCTCAGGTCTGATAATTTTTATTAGTTTTATGCTAAAGTTTAATCTCACAGAGAGATTATCTTATTTTTCATTCTATTTTTTTTTAACATCACTCATAATTTTAAGTATTTTTAATATTCATGCAGCAATTTAATTGCCATTTACTTCAAATTCTTGCTAAGAATTTTCCTTTAGCTTTTAATAAATTTATTAAAGACAAATATTGATACTCCTGGTATGTGGTACTATTTATTCTTGAAGAAATATAAAAATTGAATTAGCTTGTAGAATATAATTGTGATGGTCAGTCTATATAACTTTTTTACTTGGTAGAACAGCACATTTCTCTGCCGCTAATTCCAATTTTCTTAATCTGGGTTGTTTGCTGAAACTTTGCAGAATGTGCTTGTGAAACTCCAAGATCAAAGTATGCGAGTAGGTGATTTCCTTTTAAGAAAGGAAATTATGGGAATTTAATGAATAACTCAAGAAATAACTAATACTGCTGTCATATTACACATCATACTTGAGAAGCTTTCAGCCAGCCATCTTCTATTCTCCAATCTGCTGAAGGGAATATTATTTAAATCACTAAGTTACCAGAAAAACAAACAAACAAATTTAAAAAAAATTAAGACAAAACCTTTCCAGTGTAAAGTTGTAGTTATCCATGCTATTCTTTTTCTTAGCGCGTGTCAACTAAATGAATAAAATTTATTGCCAGCACTTTTCTCTTGAACATGTTAAGATGTGGAAAATAATTTATTATTTGCAATTCCCTTGCAATACTTCAGTTACTTATGACAATGTAATATTACATTAAGATACATCACTCAGAGAAGATTTCCTGTATATAATTATAATGAATCAGGCTGCAAATCTCGCTAGTTAAGTTGCCTTTGTAAATACTATTTATGTACTCAGAAGAAATGGGCTGAAACTCACGTGGCATAGTAAATTTATCTACAGAGCAGGGGTCTTCATCCAAGCTAGTCATCCCACCACCTCCAGTTCCTTGCTAAAATACTTTCAGAAAATGAAACTTTTCTATGTTATTGATATAATTGCTCCTTTTTTGAAAGCATTTCTAGCTCTTTGTTTGCATTAATTTTGTAACTCAGCTAGAGGTTTACAGAGAAAAATACCTAAATAAAGAAGAATATCAACTATAAATTTAGAAAATCAGATCCTCATTCTATCCCAGAATCAGAAAGAAGTATGTATTAGCCATTTCATAAGATTTTAAAAAAAATTATTATAGGTACATTTTTATGTATGTATTGATTGTACTGATTAAGGACAAATAAATAATCAGTTTATTTGTGCATCTGTTCATGTGCATCTGTGTGTCTGTGAGTTCTGTATATGAGTCTGAGGACCTGAGATAAAGAATGAACAATATAGAGGAGTCTTTTCAGAAAGTACACAACGTACTTAACAAAAAGTTTTGTAATATTTGTTACACATCCACTCATAACTTGGGAAGGAAAGCAAATATTAGGAGAGAAGGGAAGTAGCTTGATTACTGTTTCTGAGAAATACTGAGTAATTTGATTTCTCAAGTATTCATCATTCAGAATATTCCTAAACTAGCATGTGCAGTAATGAAAAATGTTTGTTGTCCCTCTGTTAAATCCTTTCCAAGACCATAACTTAAAATAATCTGATATTTTTGTGTGTGTGCACTTGTGTTTATGAAAGCTTCAGTGTCATACAAATATCAGATTCTTTTATGAACGGACTTTTTTTGCAAAAATCTCACATAGGTTCTCTGAATTTTCAAAGTTTTTCAGTTATTTTCTCCTGTCTCCCCTTAGCACTGACAGGTTCCAGGAAGAGTAGAACATGTAAGTTTAGTTTTTTAAAGACATGCCATGGCTTAACCTCAGCCAGCAGCCAAGCTTCACACAGCCACTTGCTCACTCTCCCGCAATGGGCTCAGAAGGGTAAAAGCAAGAGAACTTGTGGGTTGAGATAAAACCAGCTCAACAGGGAAAGCAAGAGCCCCACGTGTCAGCAAAGCAAAACCAAGGAATTAATTCACTGGTTCTAATGAGCAGGCAGGTGTTCAGCCATCTCCAGGAGACCAAGGCCCCATCATGGGTAACTGACTTGGGAAGCCAAACAGGATCAGTCCAAATGTCCCCTCCTTTTTCTTTCTCCTCCCAGCTTTATATACCGGCATGATGTCATATGGACATATGTTAGTTTGGGTCAGCTGTTCCAGTTGTGTCTCCTCCCAATTTCCCCAACATCCTTGTCAGCATGGCAATACAAAAAACCAGAGAAGTCCTTGGCCCTGTGCAAGCCCTGTCCAGAAATGGCAGACACCTCTATATTATCAACACTGCTCCCAGCACAAATCCAATATACAGCCCCATACTAGCCATTGTGAAGAAAACCAACTCAGCCAAAACCACAGAATAATACTTCTTGTTCTATTCCTTAAGCTGAAGACTAGATGGGTAAAATGTGAAAATTTAGATGAGAGCTTCTTAAAAAGCGCCCCCTATCTATGTGTGTGAGTGGATGTGTGTATATACACCCATATTTAATGTGAATATATAGAGAAATGCATAGACATTCTAAGTGCTTTATTATTTTAAATGAAATCTCTCTATAAAACCTTTTGGCTAAGAATTTGGTGCATATATTGGTATTTTTTTGTCTGGTACAAACGATAGTAGAATAATGGTACAGAAGATGCTGATGGTTAACACAAAGATAGAAACTGTCACACTATTTTTACAATCACTTCTCTTCAAAATGCAACTCAGTCCTTTATCTTTTGATTTCAATTAGGCAAACAAACTGAATGAGTGGGCAATGAAGACATCAGGGCAAGTTCTCACCATCTGTGCCTCATGCAATATATTTATTTTCATCTATTAAAGCTTCTCAAGATAATTTTCTGCAATTAAGTTTTTATTTTTTTTTTCAAGGTGTCACATTTCAAGATTTTTCCCTTAAAAGAGTGTCCTGGTAAAGACATGGTGTAGCTAAGTGGATATTTGAGATTAGAACTGGAAGTGGTCTCAAATGGGGCAGTTAAATATCATAAAGACACCAGCTTTTAACAAATCTACTCTACCCAACAGTTCTTTCTTCAACTTCCTAAAACCAGAAAATAGCTATTTACCAACAATTAAGAGATACTAAGGTTTAATTTAATTTAATGAAATTGATAAAGATATAATTTTAAAAATATTGTAAACAAATTGAAAAAAGGAAAAATATGGCTGAAGAAACAGCTGTTTCCATTACTATGAAGATTTTTGTTGCCATTTCCTAAATCCTATGAGAGAGTGGAAAAGAAAAGGGGGAAAGGGATTGTGAGAAGGGTTGAAAATAATCCATGTGTTACAATGAAAGTAACAGCATATGGGATTTTTTTTTTTTTTTTTTTTTTTTTGTGCGTGTGTATCTGTATTTTTTTTCCCATTTAAAAAAATTTCAACATCAGGATATTAGTTAAAAGATTCGGAGTTACATCATTGAATATCATACACCCATGTGAACACATCACACAATATCTCTCAAGGGCATTGATAATCTTCAGTAGCTTGCACTATCCCTGGCAATCATAATTGCATTAAAAATGGTTTGTTAATTACAGGTGTATATGAGTTCCTCTTTCAAAACAGAGGATGCAATTATATCAAATCTTAGTTTTATACTTAAAAGGTATGTGTTTATGTGCAATCTTATATGAATATTCAAGGAACATAAGAATTTTTTATCAGAGGCAAAATTTTGCTGTAAAATCCCATATGCTCTCACCACATATATAAATGTAAACAGCAGTCAGCTTTCAAATATAGCAATCTTATTTATCACTGATGCTCTATTAGAAATATTTCAAGGTCATTAGCTTTTTTTTAAAAATACATTTGCATTTATGAATACATTTAAAGAACTGCAATGTCAAAGGTACCTCTTTTTTACAGAGTGACTTCAGTCTGGCTAAGCATGAAACAAAGTTACAGAATTTGTAAATATTTTTCTTCTGTAATTCTTCCCTTCTATCTGTAATTCTTTTCCTTCTCTTGAAAAAGTTGTAGCAAACAAGGTAACTCTCAAAAGAAAATGAGCATTGTCAGCAGTAGCAATTGACTTTATATTAGCTTAAATATTTAAAAGTTTTCAAGCAAGGAAACCCTGTTTTTCCCTGAGGTCCCTCTTTCCATTTAAGCAGTGATAAACAATCTAGATCAGTGTGTATAATTTCTTCAGGGACTTATTGATGAATAAGAAGACCAAATCTTCCACAAAAGAATAGGGTAAATTACAATAGAGTAAGTGCTAAAACCCAAATGAAGTGCCAAAGCAAATAAATAAATAAATAAATAAATAAATAAATTGCAGAGCACAATAGTATTTTAATTGGATATACATCTAAGACAGAGCCTGAAAAATAGATCTTTTGCAATTCCACTCTCTAGCCACTAAATTATACAAAAGATGAACATAGATTTATTATTAAGAACAATTTTGGCATCAGTTTCTGTAGTGTAATTGATATAAATAATTCTAAAATTCTGAAAGATGATTAAATTAGATAACCCTTAAGGAATCGTATGACAGACTAGTGGGAGGCTAGTTCAAGGTGATAAGAATGATAATACTGGGGAAGAATTTAATGAAGGATTTCAAATTTCCTTGGAGAGGTTAGTAAATGGAGTAGCCATTTAAATAATTTAAAAGAGTAAACCTATAAGAAAATTTTGAGTTTAGTATTGTTAGGGAGATTTATTTGATATGGACTAGTTTACTAGTATATTTTTTCTTGTAGAATAAAAATACTTGCCATTTTACCTTAAAAGGAGCTTTTGAGGTAAATATGACATTAAAGTGAACTGGATCACTTAGCTTTCTCAGATTCACTGTCACCTAGCTCATGATTTGTCCTCAAAAATATACTTACACATAGTTTTAAAAGTAGTAATGTTAAAATATTTTTTGTATAAATACACCTTTTGTGCAGAAGATTTAAAAGCAGTATTGGGATTGATATAACCATGTGATCAAATCACTGTAAGAAAGTAAGTTCCATGAGAATATATTGGGTTAGAACCTCATCAGTTGTACAGCCAAGTTAGTGCCAACAAACAAGTTTATGTTCCTCTAAAATATTGATTCCTTTATGCTGTTGATTGATGGGTCAAATAGTTGTGGTACTCTTTGCATCTGCTACAAAGTAAGAATATCCCACTACAGATATGAAGGCTGAGGGCAGGCTTGGCAGCAGTATAACCATGAGATTAGGGAGATTAAAATCCTTGAAGAAGTGAGAAAAATCAATAGCATAACCACAGCCCTGGATTTCAGGGGAGTAAAATTCAGCTTGCTTTGGAATTTCCATTGGAAAACTGAATTGGAGAGAAAGTTGAGCAAATTCAGCAGTCAGCATGGATGAACAGTGAACTCAGCCACAAAACCCCCCCCAAACCAAACCTTAATATAAACCAGAGGCAGAAAGAGTTTGATTATGTACAGTACAGGATGAAATGCTATAAAACAGAGTAACGGTGAGATTTATAAATGCATTTGTTTGGGCCTTTCTGAATGGCTTTGTTCCTACTGGCAAAATATTAAAAGTCTAAAGAAATAAATTCCTACATTCCAGAACAGGCAGATAATGAGGAACATTGTAAGAGGTATAATTTGGTTTTAATCGAAAAAGAATTGAGATATAAAAAGCACAGTTTAGTCTGAATTTCACATGGAAAGATGAATTGAGCTCAATAACACCTTTCGATGTTCCCAGGTGATTGAGTGGTTCTGAATAGCTATGTAAAAAATCTTCACCTCAAAATTCATTTTGCATTAAAATTGAGCATTATGCAAATCAGTTTTTCTTTGCTTCTAGGTACAAGCTGTAAGCTTTGCTTCTCCTTGACTTAAAGAGATAAACTATTATAACTGAGGATTCTAAATAGCATGAGGAGAAATAACTTTTAGTATTCCAATGTATAGAGTGCTGTGGTTTAAGGTTCTGTGGTTTTGGCCATACGTCTACCATTTAAAACAGGAAAACATAAATATTTATCAAAACAAATTATTTCCCATTATACATAGATGAAACATAATTTGTGAAAACATGCACTCTAGGATACACTGGGGAAGCGGGTAGTCTAGAGCCAAGATTAAAAATTAGTTATCTGTTACGGTTTAATGAAAAATAATGAAAAATAACAACAAAATAGTTTTTATCTTTAAAAAATTACTTAAAAATGCTAAATTACACTTCTGAATTTTGTTTCTAAACTAGTTTTAAATAATAATTCTCATCAAGTCAATTTAGAGATTGAATAAATATTAGACAACCTCAGAAAGAAAAAATGCTTTTATGTATATTAATAGAAAATACAAAAATATCAGTCAAGATGATTTTGTTAAAGCTAGCTCATACAATGTATGAGCTTGTTCAAAACTTAAAATGTATTATTCCTCTTGTAATGCAAAATTGATCAAATCAAATCCGAGGGTTATTAGCATGTATTTAGGATGAACAGTATAAAAGTAAGTGAAGAATAGCGTTTCTACTGTCATTACATTTGGAAATCATTGTTCTAGGGATTTTTTGAGACAGAGATTTCATTTGTTCTTATTGTTCTTGAAGTCCAATAATAAATCTATCCTCTGTGGCTTCTGGTCCTGTTATAATTCCATTATAGCTTTGCTCTGTATACACACAGATGAATTTCACAATTTAATTATATTGAATGTGAAGAAAGACCTTCACATCCTTCATTTTTTATTTTTATTTAGACACCCATTAAATAAATTTGCCTCTTTCCTTAAGTGATATTACTTCATTTGGCAGACAATATTTTATTTGTGTAGTTGGAACATTTTCCTCCATTAATTTTGTATTCACTGACATGGGATTTCATTTTCACTGTGCACGGTGTGAATACAGTGGGATTTTTGTTTAAAGTTCTCTCTAATCATATATCTTGAATAATTCAACATTACCAGCAAACTTAGTGGTATTATTATTCATTTTTTTCTAGAATATTTACAAATATATGGAGCCACACTGTTCTGAAATAATAGCATTTGTAAATTTCCTTGAGAGTGATAACTTCCCTTTTGTTCAAACCTTTTATTTCAGGTGCTAAATGATCATCTTTTGACACAACCTTCTGTTTGCCTTATTTTTTTCTTTAGAAGCCTTTGCAGATGAAAACCACTGTCAGATTTTTGAAATTTGAATGCGTTATGACTAAATGATGTGGACAGATATGCTACTTGATTTCTTTAAAATTTCCCATAGGTTTTTGAAGTAAGAATTTCTGACACTAAATATTTGTAGTCTTTTCCCCCTTTTATTTTGCATGTAGTTATATGTCTATGAATTTCATCTCTAATCAAATGCAGGTTGACCTGTAGTTTTGCCTTCAGTGATAAAGTCTTTTATCAAATATGTGCTATTAGATGCAATAATTTTCACTTTCTGCCAAGGTTGGTTTAAACAGATAGGATGTTGACATTCATATTTGAGTCCCTTCAGTGTCTTACTTGGGTAAATGGCACTCAGCCAAGTTGTTAATTCTATTAATTTATTCTAAAACCTCTGCTACCTAGATTTGATTTGGATTTATCCATCTGGTTCATCCATATAAATAATGCCTTCAGTATGGGAATATTCCACAGTCTGCAATATGGTGAAAAAAAATACTGCAATCCTTTTGGTATGGATTTACCTTCCTAGGATATTCCTATTATATCTCATCTAGAGGCTGCACCCACTTATTGGAAGATTTCCTGATTTTGAAGCACTTAAGAGATTTTTTGTGGTTTTTCTTACCCTTTTTGGCAGACTTGTGCTCAAATATTTTTTGAAATGTCTTACTATGATTCTATACATTCTATACTTAACTTCCTGGATATGTGAGCTGGCACAGGCAGGTTGCAGGAAAAATCTTAAAACCACAGATGAAATGCAATGAGAAAATTGATTTTTGTTACTTCATCAGCTGGGGGATCCCAAAGCAGTACCCAGGCAGAGGCACAGGGGTGAAATCAAAGGCACAGCAGTGCTCAGACCATGCTAGAGGATCTGCTGTCTTCATCTGTGGTTCAGGGATTTTGGACAGTGTAATTTACCATTGTGTTTTGATCTTTCTGACAGTAGGGCAGGAGTGTCAAGAATATTCAATAGGTGTCTCTAAGTCTATCACATACCTATGTTAACTAAATATGGATATAAAAGAGTGTCAATACATTAGATATAAGGAAGAAGGTTTTTTCAATGAGGTTAGTAAAAGACTAATGGCCCAGAGAGGTGGCAGATGGTCCATCCCTGTAAACATTCAAGGTCTGGATGGACTGGGTTCTGAGCAACCTGATCTAGATGTTCCTGCTCATTGAAGGGATTAGATGATCTTTAGAGGTCTTTTCCAAACCAAAATATTCTAGGATTATATGTTCTACTTATCAATCACACAAGGCTAAGCAACAATTAATATAATATATGTGTTTTTCAATACCACAGCTGCAGACCACTTGAATGTGTTTACAACCCTTCTCAACAACTTTCCCTTATTTTCCAACTCTAGAGTTTATGTCCTTGTCAAAATTTTCATTTGGCTAAAACTTTCAGTTCTTACTTAGAATAGCTGTCTTTTATTTTCTGTTGAAACATAATGGCTTTTGAATGGCTTTTGATCGGTACCATATATCTGCTCTGAACTTCTAATATTTAATCTTCACAGTACCTTCATTTTGTCTGCAAGCTAGCATTAATCTTTCAGATACTCTTTTTAATTCTCTTCCTCAGTTTAATGTACATATTTGTTTTAAAATGAAAGTTACTAAGAATTTTTGCTGGCTCGGATTTTTTTGTTGTTGTTGTTTTTGTTCATTTGCTTAAAGATCAAGTTTTAGTACATTAACTTCATAGTGTGTATTAAGTATAGAATTCCACCCACTGAAGGACTAAATCAAGAGTAATCTCTCCTCTATTGTTTCAGTAAATACATTCCACTTTTTTTCTACTATGATTCATATTGTCTGTATCTTGAAATTAATGTTGTCAAAAAAAAAAGTCTCATTCCAATTCAATATGAGCTTAAAAGTCAACAAATTAAAGAATAGTTTGGCTGAACAGGGAATACAGTTTTAAAAGGAAAATTCTGCTATGTGAAGATGAAGATGTGTTCCCCAAATCCATGAAAAATGCAGTAAACCTTAGCAATAAATAAATAATGAATTAAGGAGAAGGAAACATGTCAATTCTTAACAACGAAGTGTTTGAATCCCAAAAAAACAGTGAAAGTCAAATCCAGTGGCTACATAGTGATAGATTGCTAGAAGGGATGTTTTTGACTGTCTGTCTAATACGGCCAGAGTGTCTGTGAAACACTGGAGAGCACAAATGAGATATGAAGCATGAAAATGAAAATATAAGACTACATGAATGTATAACATTTTCTCTCTTTGTTTTTCCATACTCATTCCATCCCTATGTATCAGCATTCTTTTTCCCCACTTTGCTCCATGCCCATACAACTCGCAATACATTTGAAATAGTTCCTTAGAACATCCCATAGTAAATTTTACACAGTTCTAAAAATTCTCTCTGCTCCATACCAGAACTCTCTTGCCCCTGCCTCCTACAATAAAATCTATTGCCATTTATATCAAAAAACTGTCTTAGTTTGCAGGGCATCCTGGAAATTTAGGGGTTTTGCTGCTGAATCAACTTAGTGAGTTTTGCAGTGGGGGGAACAACCTAATTGTGCTGGTCTGTTGGTTTTAGGAAAATTCAGGGTTGTATTGGTTTTTTTGATTTCCTAGAAGGAGGTTTTGAGTTCCGATAAGAATCTGTCATACAGAGACTTCATCAAGTTATTTTAAGATGTGTCTGCCTATAGTCCCTTACCTTGACTGGTTTTCTATATCAAGCTCCCCTGACTGTTATGCTCACTTCACTCTGATCCCTGATAGGCTTAGTTTAAAGCTTGCCCTCATCCTCTTAGCGAAATTTTCTTTACATCAATGTGACAAATATAACTTGTCTCTTGCTAGCAGTCCTTTTGCTTCTAAGAGGGATCCATGCTCAAAAATTCTGGAGTAATACCTGCATCACCAGCTGTACCAGTAGCTGTTAATTTATGGGATGGATCCAGTCCTGTCCAGAATTTCCCCACACCTGTCTCCTGATGCCAGAAGTCAAAATCTTCCAAGAACTTCCACTCTCATAGTATCATTCTTCCACTTGTTCAGGCATAGCCTCGGGCTATCCTTACTCTCTTGCACTGAGGTCTTCAAGTTCTTGTGTGTCTGTGAAGACTGTCCAGCTCCTTGTTGCTGCACGGTCTGCTCAACTCCTCCCAGAGCTCCTCCACCTGATGCCTTGGGCCCTGGGTCATGGGCTGGCTTGCACAGGCATTGACAGCTTTGTCCCAGCCACTGGAAAGCCCAGAGAAGAAGCTAGGCAATATAACAGAATTGTGTGAGTGAGTCCACAATGAGACAAAAGACAGAAATCATTCATGTCACATATTTTGTCTCCAACTTTCTCTGTTACTGTACTTCATCTATTCAATTTCCCTTATACTGCCATACACATAACATGGAATTTTCTTTCTGGAAGGGCACAGTCAGAAAATATCTTGCCAAATGTTCCACTTTTCATAAATGGATGTATTTTCTGTAAATTATGAAGACTTTTATTTCAAAACATACAGTGCTGCAGAGAAAACAGATGTAACATGTACACAAAACTTGCATATTTATATTGAAAGTATTGTCAAATTGAATATTTTAAAAATATTTTGTTCAAACTTGGTTGTAAAGTTGGTTGTAAATCAACAAATGAATTTTAATGGACTCAAGTATTAAAAAAGGGATCAATTATTATTTTAAATTTTTTCTGTTTAAAACGGAGTAATACTGAACTCTTTTCTGTAATTTTGATAGGCTAATTCTCCAAAATGATCACTGAACGCAGAATGGAGGGGTCTTTGTCACTGGGTTACAACCTGGAACCATGAGTTATGTTTTCATTTTGTTTCTCTCCAGTGGGATGATATGTCAACACATCTCTATCATATCACTGAATCTCAGCAACATCTCTTTGGTATCCAAGATGATTTACTGTTTAGAAAAGGAAGTTAAACTCCAGTCAATAGTAAAAGAAGTAAGTACTTGAAAAAAAACTTGAAAAAAAAATAGACCGTCCAGAAATTGAATTGTCCAAGTGGGAATTTAGCAAAGATGTGCATTCTCTTGTGGAAACTGTCAGTAGAGCATGCAATAATCCAACCATCAAATTTTATTTTTTTTTTTCTGCTCTGAGTAGGAGAAACTATCAGAGAGTGGGAAGCACATCACCAAGTACATATTTTATTAAAAAAACACCCAAATCCAAAAAAACCTACACAATCCTGTCTATAGATTTATTTGCCTTTAGGTTTTTTTCCTTAAGGTTTATTACTGAATCATTCTTGGCAAGAGAAATATGAAAATAAACTGACTTTGAAATGGTATTTTACTCCTTTACTATCATAGCTGTTATATTTTAATTTATTGTTAGGAAACATTATAATAACGATTAGATATGCAGAATGCAAATCTAATACATTTTGTAGTCAAATGCCAGGTATCCTGGAGGCAAAATGCTTATCATGCATACACTGTAAAATATGTGTTTGCTTCAGTCTTTTGGGATTCCTCAGTATACAACCCAGCTGAAAAATGTAATAGAAATTTCATTTCATAGCTGTCACTGGGGAGTAAAAAAAATATGGCTGACTGAATAATATTTACATGGAGTTTTGTTTTTGTATGCTACAAGTCTTTGAACTTATCAAGTGAAAGCTTAATCAAGGACTTAAAAAATGTTTGTTAAGACATGTCCAGATGCTATTGCATTTGAAAAGACAGTTGCAAAGAGAATCTTGAGTATATTAAATTTCAGACTTCTTGCTGGGATTAAAAATGAGGAATCTTCAAAAAAATGTAATGATCATAGTGAAAAATTAATTTACAAGAGTTCTAAGCTCTTTGACTAGACGTATATCAGGACTGTTTTGAAATATTTGGTATTTTTAATTACATGTGTCAGATGCTTTGCATTTCAGAAATAAACATTCTGGCTTATAATGAAATAAGGTTTTATACCTACATGGCAGACAATTTTGATTTTTTTTAAAACATGCAGGGTAATTCAGCAGGAGGGGGGGCTCATACTCTTGTCAATAAGCAAACCTGTATAAAAAAACCATCAACGTTGGGAAAAAATATCAACATGGAAAAGGACTAGAATAGGAAGCATAGGAAGGAGCAACTGATCTTGAAGGTACTGAAGTAGGGGAAGATGCAAGGATACATTGACAAGGACAAATAACAAATTAATTTTAGCTATAAGATGGCAACTTATCTCTGGTGGCAAATAAAGAAGAGAGTATGTAGGCCATATTATTAATCACAATAGAAATCAGATTTGAAAAGAAATGTGACTGTCAAAAGATTCAGCTGAAGTGTATCCAAGAGAAAAAGTGAAATTGTGGTTTCTCAACCATAGTGAGACTTTATTTCCATAAAATACTGGGATGCAGTAAGTGCAGTAAAAGTTATCTGAAGTTAAGCAGTAACAAAGATGGAGTATGAGAAGAATGATGATTTATATAAATCAAAGAAAACTATAGAAACCATCCATTTCTATGCTAAAAGATAACAGCAATTATTAGATAAGAAAGATATAAAATTATAAAAAAGGTGAAAATTTTCAAAACTATCATGACACAAAACATGTACTGAGCTATCTGCTAGAAGAAAGTGTTTTCAAAACATTTTGGACAGCGCTTCTATTTTTATACTGTTAAGATTTTATAGACATATTTTCCATTCATTTATCCAAATTATATTTGCTTTAATAGCTGACAGGATGAAGTCTTAATTAAACATCTAGTTGATATTTCTAATATAAATCTAATATATCATTTGTAACAAAATTGTGTGTCAAGTGAGCTTTTGAGCTCCACTGCTTTTGTTCCAGTGCCCAAATGAGCTTTGACAGAGAAAAGTACACACTCTTCCTACTGTCTATGTCTTGTATGTAGTATATTCCAAGACAACAAAGAATTCATACTTGCTGTAGGAGAGGGGAATACGGGTGACCTCACCCCTGATAAGTAACAGCTGTGTTAATTAGCCAATACAGCCTCACCCCTGATGAGTCACAGCTATAGCCAATAAAGGTAAGAGTGATAAAAGGGAGCGGGTTAGCTGGTGAGGAGGAAAAGTCATGAGGGAAGAGGAGCTGCCTTGAGGGCGATGGAATGAGAGGCTCATGAAGAAGGAGGATCCTGAGGAGAGCATCACTGCTTTGAGGTCAGTCTGGGTCCGCAGTCAGAGCCTGTTGTTGGAACCTGCAGTCACAGTCTAGCCAGGTAAAAGCCTGCATTCAGAATCTGCAAACCAATACCTGCAGTCATAGTTTAGCAGGAAATAATCAGCAGTCAGGCTGTGAGGGAAACCTAGAGTAGGAACTTGCTGCAGCCAGAGTCAGTGAACAGTTGGCATCAAGATGGCCGAGCTGTAAAGAATAAACCTTTTCATGCTGTGTTTAACAAGAAGTCTGTGTCTTGGCTCATTTCTACCCTCTAACAAGAGGGCTGTTGCAACACTTGCAAAGAGGACACCAACTTTTTCTACAGGCTGAGATTATTGGCACCAAGTCAAATTATTCTATCTTTTAGGTTGCACCTAGAAGTCATTTATCTGTGTCAGATAACTTGCTTTGACTGTTGTCACCTATATGTATCAATAGTCTCCAAAGATGACCTTCTTAAGGTAACCTTATCTACACAGCTGAAAAAATAACTTGCCTTTCTCATGTTCCTTTTGTGGAAGGACTACAGTGTGAGGAAAAAAAAAATCACAGTTCTGCCCTTCCCTCCTTCATTTAGCTATCCAGCCACTGCCTTACCATCTTGTTAAAAAATCATTGTCTGTCTGTTTAGAGGGGTAATAAGGTACCAATTATCCCATCATGCTACACCTGCGTATACACACATTCACACACTACACGTACAGTCATGTGTGAGCACATGCACAGAGAGAAACAAAAACCTCCAAGCTTCAGATCCTAGGCCAACTTCTAATTAGAGAAAAAATAAGGAAATGTTTCTCTCTGTATAGCAGATAAGAAGTTTGCTTCAGAAACTTTTGAGTATGATGTGTGTGAACTTCCTACAGTCAGGGTTAGGATAGTGGACCCAGATGCTCTGATCCAGTATGACAATACCCGAATTTTAATGCTACCCAGCTTGAGGCAAACCATAAAATACAGTCAGAGATAGAATCCTTTAATGCAGCTGCCCTTGAAGTAGGAAGACAGCAACATGGCAAGCAATCTGTTACAAGCCTTTATAGCTAACAAACAGAGATATTTGATTGTCACTTAATGAATAAAAGAGTGCCTTTCCTTAACTTTTAAAATTAGCATACTTCTCAGACACTTCTTACAGTGAGACAAATTCAAAAGAATTCATAACATTTCACAGTGACTTCTTCCTATTTCTTAAGTTTTAAAGACCTTGAGATTGACAGGCTTTTTAAATTATTGTTTATATCCCTTTCATTATTATGTGTGAAATCACCAAAAACACAGCTTTTTTTTTTTTTTTTTTTTTTTTTCCCTCTGGTACATGTAGGATGAATGTTACAGCTAAAATGCCTGCTGCTACTACACTTCAGGAAGTATTTGGTCTCAACAATGTATTAGTCTGAGGAGAGGTAAATTGATAAATCACATAAGCACATTTTCATCATGCTTTAGCACCCACATTCTGCTCTGCCCTGAAACAAGTATGATAAAACTGAAGACCATGTTGGTTACTCAAATAGTTACCATCGCTTGCAGATCTGAAAAGCAAGAAAATTCATTTTTTGTACTCCATAGAGATGTTGAATGATACTTGATGTAGTGCAAGGTGGGTAAGATACTTGAAATTAATCACTTAATGGAAAATGCTCATCACTAATCCTCTGGAAAGTTTCAGTTATTCACCTTTTGTAGACTGTGTTTATTATCCAAATATGCATAGGATAAAGAACTACAAATTGTAAAATCAGCTTTTCAGGCTGTATGTGCACTGGGTAGTACCTTCTCACAGAAGTGCTCTCATTAAATTCTGCGAGACTGTAGCTTAGTATTCAAACAAACAATGAAACAGTTTTTATTTGAAACAGCTTGAAAGGATTTTTTTTTTTTTTTTTTTTTTTTTTCAAAGAAGGCATTTTCCAGAATGGTTCAGTGAATGCTGAAGTTAAGAAAGGTTCAAACAGCATCCTGTACATAACATCTTCAAATAAAACCCAATAAGCTATATGTAAAATATAACCTGTAACACCTGTGTAATAGCATTTTCATATATCCATTAACTATATATTGGCTATTTTCACTCAAGTTTTCAGTACCTGAGCTAAGCGAGAGTTATTCTTATTTACATTTTTATTTGTGTCATATATAGGCAAATAGAAAAGAAAAAAAATTCCAGGCTGTACTTTCCTGATAAGTTGCATTTGTTTTGTAAAAGATACAGTATTTCTTGGAAATATTTTTTGAATTTTATTACTCTCAATAACAAAATAAGATGAAAATAGGAAGGAAAACCTTCAAAATACTTATCTAACAAACGCTACAATCTTAATTTATTTTAATGTTTCTACCGAAAATGATGTGGGAATGACAGATTAGACAAATAATGTTCATAGTGTTCTCATGCTGCACTGGAAAGTTTCATTAACTGAATAGAAGAGTGTAGGGATTCTATACCATAGCTTGAGTATATTCTGATTTTTTTTACTTTTTAAAATTTATCTTAATAAAAACCTATCCTTCTGATGTAGTGGAAAATGGGCTAAATTCTTATTCATGTAGTTAATGTTGACAGACAAGATTTCTTGGTTTTACTAGGATTCCAATAAATGTAACCATTTATTTTTCAGTATTATTTCACATGTTAAGAAGGAAAATATTACAATGGTGCTGAAAGAATTGTCAAGAGAGGCTTATCTCATTATTGTTTTTTTCCTGTCATATGTAAATATATGGCATAGGCTTGTTAAAAATCCTGGAGAGGAACGGAATGTACTTTGCTGACCTTCCCTAGGCTATGCAGCTTAGTTTAGGGAGCTTTCAAATGGAAAAGTTATCTTGAAAAAGGATGGGTGCCAATTCCTGAGGGCCTAAAATTATAAAACTGATCTGAGTGTATTTTTACAGTTTTGCCGACCAATATCTGTAGTGTGATTCAGATGTTCATCCCTTGGCTTCACAGTGTCTAAGTTGAGCTTCACTTTTAATGGACAGAAAGAAATGAGCATTTCATCTTATTCTAAAGACTCTGCTCAGAACAGGGCAGGTCTGTTGTTCCTTGGAAAGACCTGTTTCTGTAACCCAGAATAGTTAAGTGAGAAGTAGGCATTCACATTACAGACCCCTTAAATCAGACTTGCCTTAGTGAGCATGGCAGACACTAAGCAATGCCAATCCTACCTATTCTACCTCCCTGAGTGAACAATAATCAGGCTATAAGGGTGTCCTACTACTCACCGAGCCTTTGAAATGGCCTCTTTTGTCAGAAGCCTTCTTTATTTCCAGGGAAGATAAATGAAAGGAAGGGAGAATGATAAAACCATGATTCCAATGAGAAGCCATTAAATGCCTAACCCAAGATATTATTGAGGGATTTTTTTATTACTATTGTTGCATTTGTATTTCTTTTTTCAATTTATATTTATGTATTTGTATTGCATTTGTACTTTACTGACTTAAAGTTAGTGAATTATCATAGGGTCTAGGCAGCTAAGCTGGTATACTAAAATATTTGTTTTGAGCAGCACTTGAATCTCCTATGAATCCTGTGCTCTTCTGCAAACCCTGCTTTTATGTGTTCACAGTCTGAAATAATAGAGATATTTTTTTCTCCATCCAATGACATGGAATTCCTTTTAATGTGGAATTGCAGATGTATCTTGCATGTCATTAAGGATGGTTTGGAGTGCTTCAGGATACCTTTGAAAATATATTTGAAGGCTTGTATGAGGTGATATTGACAGTATATTTGATACAGCCTTCTGGATAAAGATTTTGGCTCCACTTTCTCTTAAACTATACCTACATAATGGCTTTTAAGAATTGTTTGGAACAGGCTGAAATAGAATCAGACACCTTGCAATGATGTAATGGAGGTGATCAGAATCCAGTGCAATTTTCCTGGTTTTCTTTTATTTAGTCCTGTGGATCCCTTGAAATAAAATCTGTTAACTTCAAACTTTGTTTCCATTCTTATTGTTTGCACCTAATTGCAGCTAATCTTCAATGTCTGTTCTTCTCCACTGATTCCTGAGACAACATATGGCAGCTATTTTTAACTCATCTGCTTTCAGTTCAGGCATGATGAGCCTGTGTAGTGCTTAGAGAATACCTAGTTTAGTATTACCATTTTGCTTTGGATATTGTATATCCCGCTTATTTTATCCCTTCTCACCCAATTGATTTAAACATCTCCAAATTTTAACTGAAGGAAGATATGAAGATGTTATCTCTTGATGATATGTGTGACCTATAATTCAACAGAACGTATATCATGTGCATCTTTCACTACAAATATTGTAGGATGTTATACAAACTGAGTTCCAAGGCTCTCTTGCCATGTTCATATCAAAGATGGATCACAAAGCACCTCTGATTTAGTACTTTACTAAATTATGTATTATTTGGAGAGAAAATTTATTGTGGGAGGATGACAGCCTGAAGGACAATGTAGACAAGAGTAACTAAAGACACAAAATACTGAAGAATTCCCTTGTCTGTATCTAATTCTGCCTCTACAGACTTGTACCTGGGGTCTTTAAAAGTTTATAATTTCAATTATTCTTCAAGTACATTGCTGAGGAAATGTGATAACTTACAGAAAGAATCTTAAGTGGTCTCTACAGTTTCTCTAGGTATCTCTCACAGGTAAATAAAAGCAGGTGCAGCAATTTTATTTCAGTTACTTGATTTTATTTTCATTCTCTGTAAAAAAACCCAAAACAAACCAAACATAATTTTGGATGTCAGCTTCGTCTCTTGTGGCTCTTTCTGTGCTAACTGCCAATGACAGATCATTAAGTTCTTCCCATGCTCCCACCTGCAGAAGAATTAAGTTTTGGAATGGGAGAATGTTAGCTACAGTAAGTATAATATGACTATCCTTCATTTGAGCCTAAAATAGATAAACAAACAGACTCTTCAAAGCTATCAGCCTTTCCAACTCTTTAAGACAACTCCATCTCATTGGGCTCCTACACAAGTGCCAAACTAGTTATATTACCAACAACTATTTTTATCTTTGCTTTTTACTTGACATTCACTCTCCAGTGTTTGTGAAACACCGAGTTTAATCAAATACCTAATAAAACCATGGTCTTTCACCTGGCTTCTACTCTATGCCTTTTATCATTACAAAGAGATTATGTATGCATCCTATGGGTCAGAGTTTTGGGTTGTTTTGTTGTGGTTTTGTTTGGTTGTTTTTTGTGGTGGTTTTTTTTTTTTTTTTTTTTTTTTTTTTTTTTTTTAATTTTTGTTTTGTTTTGGTTTTTTTTTGTGGGCATTTTGGGGTTTGTTTTATATTTTTTTATTATTATTTTTTTTATTGTGATTTTTAAAACCTTGTTTATTTGTTCATATATTTTAACTGGAACAGAAGCTGTATTTCTAGCTAAGTCTCCTTGTACAGCAAGCCTAAACAAATTTCAATTAAATAAAACTTTGTTTTTGTTAAAATACTAGAGTGCAAGTAACTAATCAAATTTTCAAATATGTATGCTGTGTTCAGCTGTAAATGAGGGTTTATACTTTATGATATCATATTAGTAATGAAGTTATACATTTGATTACAGTAACTTATGGATTGAGCTAAATTGAACCATAAAATTTCACTGGTATTCACAGGGAAAATATAAACAGAAAAAGCTGTTAGCACTCACTCTAGGTATTGGCTATTTCAGAGTACACTTGAAACCATGAGTCATGAAATCACAGTTAAAAGATAGCTGTTTCTACTGTGGTTTTTTTAGGTTGAATTTAAGATTCTTTCCATCATTAAAATGACTGGTTAGATTTCCAATATGATTAAGTGTTGGGGTGTTTTTCCTGCAAATCTCTTCTCCAAGATGGTACAGCTGCACTAATTAAAGTAGTCCTACACTAAGAGTTCACTGTGATATTCATTAAATGCAGATCATATCATTATTCAAGAGCGGTGTTTAAAAATATTGAGAAATATAATGGTGTTAAGAAGAAAGAGAGAGAGAGTGAGGCATGAATATTGTTAGTCACAGACTACCTAGAGGAGTCATCACAGTGAATCACCAGGGGGCGGGGGAGGAGAGGGGTCAGGGAGGGGAAATCTTTTTAAAAGGCGAGTCATTTGATCAGATAATCAGGAATAACCAAATATGATGTATTATTTTGCAGATATTTTTAAATGTCCAGCTACAAATTATGTAAAAATTAATGCATTTTTAATCAATTTCCTTGAAGGTAAATTGCCAGGAAAAAGTAACTTTTTTCTAATATTCAAGAAATGACAGTCAGTGACAGTACAATTTCCATCATCTACAATTTGTAATGCACATCTTAGTCTTTACCCAATCATCAATTAAAAATTATTAATTTAAAGACTGTAAACATTATATATCAAAAAGTCAAATACGAGGAAATTCCTTGAAGTTGAAGAAAACATTACTTTTAATAAAACCATGATATTTTGGTTCACTGAAGGGATTGTGCTAAAATATATAGCATGTGGATAGAATATCTGATTTGTATAGGTGTTGGGGCAAAGTTTTATGGAATGGGAGTCATGCAACAAACACATCATTCTTGTCTAAAGTTGTTTCCTATGGGTTGATCTCCCAGGTAGCTGCTTTGTTTAACTGATATAATAAACTGTCAAAATAAATACTTTAAGATATGAGTTAAGTGACAACAATATAGAAATAAATATTTCTTGACTTTTGTAACTAATTTACAAGTAAGAACTTAGAGTTCATAGTTATCATTAGAATTAGCAGAGTTTGAGTGAGTTACCAAAGTATATGGCTCTGCTCTTGCTCTTCTTTGGCTAGACAAGTGAAGCAAAATACCAGAAGAGAACTTCTGGTAGATATTTGAGGTGAAATACAGTCATTGGTATGTGTAATAGTGTTTTTTCTATTTGAACATCTAAATATCCACAGAAGAAAAGCAGAAAAAGGTTTTGAACTTGCTCAGAAGATCATGTTTGATTTGGATCTGTATACAAATGAGTCTTTGAAGATACTATCCTCTAATTAGCTAAATATAGCAAAAAAATAAGGAATTCACAATTTAATTTATTGTTATAAAATTTCAGATACCAGCAAAGCTGAAGTTAACAATACCTGTGAGCTATGAGACATTTTAAAAGCTAAGTCCATGGACTAGACAGAAGGTCATTTTATTCTAATGACAGTAGAAATTTAGATGAGACATCAAGTTATCATCCTAAAGAACAGTGGTATTTTTGTCATAAATGTTTTTTAAAACTAGCTCTAGAAAGTATCCTTTATTTAATAGCCCTGAACTATTCATTTTCCATGAAGTGACTGAGTGATGACCCTTGAAAATGTAGTAATTAAACTTTTGAGTTGCAAAAAGGGTCTCTGACAGTCTCAAAAGGAGAATTACAAATTAGAACTCTGACAGACCAACCCTGTGAAAAAAAGGAGCCTATTTCCCCTATGCATTTTAACTCAAATTCATTCTTGACAGATAGAGTCAGGTGTGGTAAAAAAACCCCTCCTAACAAGTTCAACGTACTAGATCATGGATTTTGGACTGGTATATATTTGCATTTTCTATCACTAATCACCCAAGGTGTAGTACAGATGAAATGACATCTGTACCCATTCATCCTTCAGCTTTCTGCTGAGAGGCTCTCATCTGTCTATTACATCTCCATTCAAGACTTAAGCTGTATTTTAAAAGCCTGAATTAGTACTTCTGTCATGTGATACAAAAATATTTTGAGGCACACCTTGGTTCCCTGTAAGCCTATCTTAGCTCACACTTTTACTTACCATTTATTAGCTATTGTTTTCATAATCTTTTTAAAAAAATCATTAAAAAACTAATTAAATACAACTTAAAGACTTAAACTCAAATGCCTTATTAAGCTAGGTAACAGTAATACATAATCAAATAATAATTAGATAATAACTTTAGATGAAGTAAAATTAAAATTAATGAATTTTAATTAAAGCATTGACCTTGAGCGACAATAAACCACACTAGAACTAATAGTTAATTGAAAGTAAAAGTTAATGTATTATACTACAGATTTTCAAAACACTGTGGGCTTTAGGGTGGTGACTTTCCTCCTTTACTCAATGACACGGGCTTGATTCATAATCTTTCACCCTTAAGAGCTGAACAAATGTATTCTCATAGACTCAGATGTAGCAGTTAAAAATGTCATTGTTCATCTATTAACTAGTTTGTATTGAAATGGTCTGGAAATCTTCATTTGGTCTTACTTCTGAACTATGAAACCCTACAGATAAATGACAGCATTGAGTAACATGTAGTGGCTTCAAAGCTGGCTTTTCTTTTTAGATCCAGCTCAGAATAATAATGATTTACATGGCTTCATCTTGATGGCTTTCATGTTCTTACCAAGGTGAACACATATTGACTCTCATGACCCCCAAGAAAACATTCGAATAAATAAGATACTAGGAATTAAAAAATGTGTCATAACCCAAAATTTATTGCACGTATGTTAAAATTATTTTTCCAGTCTGTGTCTATAAAGTGTATGAAACATGATCAGCAGGTGGAAGGAGGTGATTTTCCCTCTCTTCTCTTATTACACCTCACCTGGAGTGCTGTATCCAGCTCTGGGAACAACAGCTTAGGAAAGACATGGACCTACTGGAGTGTATCCAGAGAAGAGACATGGAGATGATCACGGGTCTGAGCCACCTCTCCTATGATTTGAGATTGAGAGGGGTGAGGTTGTTCAGCATGGCAAAGAATCCAGGTAGAGCTACTGTCAGTCTCCCAGTGCCTGAAGTGGACCTACAAGAAAGCTGGAAAAAAACTTTTTACAGGGCATGTAGTTATATGACAAGTAGGGAGGACTTTAAACAGAAAGTAATAGGTTTAGTTTAAATTTTAAGAAGAAGGTCTTTACTATGAGGTGAGGCACTGAGACAGGTTGCCAGAGAAGTTGTGGATGCTTCATCATTGGCAGTGTTTAAGGCCAGGTGGAATGGGACTTTGAGCAACCTGATTTATTGGAAGGTGCCCCTGCCCAGGGCATGGGAGAGGGGCTTGGAAGCAGATGATCTTTAAGGTCACTTCCAGCACAAACCATTTTATGATTCTGTGACTAATGATTCTATTGGAGGGGTTAATATTATGCTCTAGGAGTATATTCACTTATGGCAGAGTGCTGTTTAGTGAGGAGTTTAAAATTTTGTTTTATGGCCAATATTATTCTATATATATATATATATATATATATATTTTTTTTTTTTTTTTTTTTGCATTTCTACATTAGGTTAAAGTAATTGTTAAGTTCAGTGACTGGTTTGTGCTGTGAATTTCTACAAAAATAAACACCGGAAAAAGAGACATTTTTGGTTTTCCTCTTGGCAATATTTTTTTAAATTGCATCCTCAAGTGACATTCAAAGCTTTCTGTCATTTAAAATAACATTAACCTAGCTACTACAGAAAAGCAGTCATATGGATATTTGCATTGACAATCTGTAGACTGTTTGTAATTCAAGTATATTTTTATAAATTTTTAAGGAGCTTTTTGGTTTCATGGATCAGCTGATACCTCTCATAGTTCATCTTGTTCCGCAAGAAGTTCCATTGATTTCATAAAAACTCAATAATCAGTTGGGGTTTTTTTTTTAAGAACAGAACAGTGTTAGGTCCCCTGTTGTACAACATACATCCATTGGATTTAGTAAAATTGCAGTGCTTTAGACCAGCTGAAGATCTGGCACATAAATCATGCACAAATTTTATTCTAGTACACTGGGAAATCAGTAGGGCTGTTTAGAAAGTAAAGATCATCTGGAAATTCTGGTACTGATCCAATAAAGCTTAAGCATAATAATTATTATTGATGGTATATTGCTTCTCTATTTCCAACAATGAATAAGGATGGTGGAAGAATGCATTAGAATAGATGTTTTGGGAATAACTTCTTTATGCATAAAATACCTTCCCCCAATACTGATGAAGGTTTTTTGCTAGTGCTTTGCCAAGATTAAGAGCTGATGGAGAGAGATAAAAATAGCCTTGTGCAAGACATACCGAGAGGCCAGTCTGACAAAATAAACCTCAATTGTTTGTGTCCTGGCCCCTCACTTACATTGATAAACATTTATATTCTCAGCAGGATGGGTGCTGCATCCTGAACACAAATCCTATTTCCTCTTGCATTGAGAATGCAAACAGAAAGCTAGCCCTTACATTTACTTCACGGATGAATTTCTGATCAGCACCTAGTTGTTTAAATGCTTGCTATTTGGTAATTAAAACAACAGCAAAATGATTTTACCACATTTTACTTAGAAAAAAAGGTTATATAAGTTATTCGCACATTTCAAGGTCTAAATTCAAGACTTTTTTCAACTGTAGTATTTGATAAAAGTATATTAACTCCTGTATTTTTCATGTACTGATTTTTCAAAAGAAGGGTTTTAGCACAGTTCTAAACATCAGCTGTATAAAAATTTACAAACATACATATATATGCATATACATATATTCACATTTGACTGTTTTGAGGAAAATAATCTGCTACTTCTCCTTAGGGTGTCGTGACTAGGTGCATTTGAACCAGAGCAATTTTGTTGTCAATACTCTGGGGCATATTCACTTTTGGCTCACTTCTGCAGAGATCTGCACGAAATGCTGAGCATTTACAACATTGACTGCCTTCCCTGGCTTTCACTCAGAGCTAGAATTCACTCCCATGCTCAAGGACACTTAGAGGACTACATCAAATACAAATGGATGGCTGAGTTATATTCATTAGCGTCAGCTGTAAGCAAAGCATTCAGGTAGTCATGTAAAAAAAACTAACTCCCTGTCACCAGTTGCACATGCAAGGCAAGAGAGAATTTTTACTATTGCCAGTTTCTCGTGGATTGAAGTTCCTTGTAATTACAAACTCTGCATTAATCTATATTAATATATTCACAATGGGTTGGTGTGAAGTGTTTATATATATAGAGAGAGAGAGAGAAAAAAAAATAAATATGGAAACATATCCCATGTGCAAAAATAGAGAGTGAGATGAAAACTGTGGAAGCTGCAGTTCTGCACAAATGACTCTGATCACTTAATGACTCATAATGGCTCACTGAAAATCTAAGGCGTAGAGTAATGAAATGCAGCTCGTTGACAGCCACCCACACGTGACAGCCTGCACAATAATCCAATGATACAGCAATGATATTATGTTACAAGATTTTAAAAACTTTTGACTGAATCAGAGTGAAGTTTGGACATATGAGAGAAAATCCAGCTTGTAGAGGCCTCTTTCACTTTGAGCTCCCTCTTAATTAAGAGCTAAAAATGAACATGCAGTTTTTTTCTGGAAATGGGTTTGTGGTTTGGTGCCTACTGGGCAATTGCCCACATGGGAGAACTTGCGTGTTATCTGTTAAAGCTCAGTACAGAATTCCATCTCCAGTTTCAGGCTAAGCCTTTACAGCAAATTGCCACACGGCAAGTGAACCTCAGAGCTCTGAGTGAATGGAAACTGTTCTATAAAAGGATGGTCCCATGTCCTCTTCATGCTGTCTGGTTTTGCCTATAAACAAGCTGCTGAATTTCTAGTTCTGTCTAACTTAGAGCAAATGATAAAACAAGAAGAATGTGGTCTCATGACACACAGTTAGATAAAATGTTTTCCTTCCTTAGCTCAGTAGTAGTACTACTGAAAAAATGGTAGCATCCTTCAAATTTGTTTTTTTGGGGGACTATTTCTGAATATTCTTGTAAATAAAATAAATACATGCAGTATATTTTGAGGAAGCAATTGTAGCTCGAGTATCCTTCTATACAAAGTTGTTTATCTAGAAAACATCAACTCAGCATTTGGGATTTTTAAGTAGCTCCACCCTCCTTCAGTTTCCTCAGTATTTACTTAGGACTCATAGGCAACTCTCAGTACTCAAAAATGTATAGGCAGAAACGGAAAGAGAAACAAAAAGAAACGTGCCTTCAAAGTATTTTTTTTTTTGGAGCTTCCATTGCATCCCAATATTCTTCCAGCATTCCAGGTCATTATCCTCATGTTGACATCAAGAACATCTTATACCTCTTTTTATACATTTATCTTTCTTTATTGTATCTGGACATTCATATACAAAACCCAAATACTTTTTTTTTAAGATATTTGGAACTGGAGTGCATTTCTAAAATGTTCCTAACATTTTTCAGACAACACTTGTCTTACAGAAAAACAAGAATTGAAGACTGTATGTAGAATAGCTGTACTTAAATGACATCCACATAAAGATTAAGATATAATAAAAGCTGGTGATCCTATAAGAAATATATTCTTCTTGCAAGAACTGTGAAAGCTTAGTTTTTAAATATAAGTATACCACTACTCAGAGTGAGGAATATAATTTTTTAGCAGGATGTTCTGTCTTTTTGTCCTGTACCTGACTGAATAACAATGCAGAGAGTATAAGCCTGAATGCATTAGGTTATTAAAATCTTCTTTCTACTGAAAAAATTTGGTTGGCTATCTAGTGAATCAGCCTGGGAAGTACATCATGATAGTTAGAGATTAAAGATAGTTAGAGATTAAAAAATCATCTGTGCAGCCTCTGTTCAAGTGTTCTCATAACCATAGAATTATGAAGTATGAAGTAGAATGAAACACTTGAAAGTTCTCATTGACACAGATTTTAATAAGAACTTCGTGGAGGAAGCCAAAATTTTATCCATAACCAACAATGTAATTTGATAGGCAAAAAATCATGTCAGAACAAACTGTACATAGACTACAAAATTATATATTCCAGTCCTGTAATAAGAAAACAAAAAAACCCACTATTTCATTTTTGAAATTTTATATTTAATGGGAAAATTTTGACATTAGACTGCATTTTATTAACAGCATTCGTAATTCTCTGTTATTCTTTACTATGTTTCTACTGTACTGTAATTTGAAGAATCTTCTGGCAATATTTTGCAGAATGAAATGCATTCCATTGTATGGAATGGAACAGGAAGCACGTTCACTTGTGCATACACCCAGAGAACTTTGTCTCCCACTAAAAATCTTCTATAACTGCAGAACAACACCCACAACATAATTACTTCTCTCCTTTGCTTGCTGTACTTCAGTTTGTAGATTGATATTAGTTGTTTGCTAATTTCGTGGAATGTAATTAAATTAGGAAAAAAAGAACCAACAAATCAAACCATATTGAAGTTTTTTCATGAAATGGTTTATCTGAAGAAGGCAGTGATGTGCTATTGATTTTCTGTAATGGTAAAATATATTTATGAATTATACTTTTGCAATACGTACTACCATGACTGCACAAATGGCTTTCCTTTGTATAAATCCCTGTATGCTTCTGATTTTCTCAGGACAATGTAGAGGTGGATTTCCAGTCCTGCCTGACACAGGTCTGTTTCTTTCACTGGAGAAAGCTCTTACATTTTCCATACCACTTTCACAGCATGAGAAATTACCTTCTGATTGCCATATCAAAGGATTGCTGTATCGATGCCCTCACTACATAATAAATACCTTGCTAACTCTGGGATAATAGTGCCTCTTTGAAACATTTCATCATATCTCTCTTGCATCTGGAAAGCAACCCATACATTCCCCTATCTTAACATTGTTTTCTTTTTCTGCTCCAATTTTATAGTGGCAGGACAATCACAAACTGAAAACTACTACTAAGCGTATTCATACAGTGGTATAAGGGAGATAAAATGTTTCTGGGTCATTACATTTGTCATCTTTCAGTTGCCCATGAAAATACAGTTGTCATATACAGAGGATTTCTTCAAATTCTCTTGGCCAAATGCAAACAGGTTTTCACAGGTGAATGAGTATCCCTGCCAAATTTCAGATTTCTAACATTTACCTCACAGGTCTTCCACAGGTGCTACAACCCATAAAAAGTATGATGCAAACATTACATTTAACTGCAAGTAATGCTTTTATTTACCTTCTACAGATTGAAAAATTGTCGAACCATTTTTATTCAATAATGTAAGGGACATAAGTTGTGCCTTCTTATATGACAAATTCAACACGAGTCACTCAGAAAAAGAATACCAGCTTCTCAGATCTTATAATAACCATTTAAACACAAAGATAATTGCACTGTTAAATGTAGGTAGAATTCTAGACTGTGTATTTCAGCCTTGTTCAAATATGAACAAGGCTGAAATGGTTCAAATGAACCTGTCTGTTCATGTAGCACAGAGCAGCCAGGCATCAGTGAATGCACCTTATATTTACTGTAAGAAGCAGCTAATTACCTGTATCAGCACCGCAGCTGTATCTCCCTGCTAAGGACGAGAAATTATGTACTCCCTTTATACGGGAGTTCATTCAGTACTATGTCATGCACAATTACATTCCTGAATGATTACCAAAATGCTGGGGGGAGGGGGCGGGGGGCAGGCAGGGAGGGGGGAAATAACAAAACCACTACATGAAAACAACACAAAATAAAACCCCAAACAAACAAAAACCCCCAAAACCAACAAAAATGATAACACACAAACAAATTATTTCCTTGAAATTATCTAAGTAAGTATGACTCATTGCTGTCTGTGGGGGAAAATTCTAACAACAAGCCAAGCAAGTATTTGTCACTATATAAATTACAATAACCTCTAAGTAATGTATTTTTTTGTCAGAAAAGCATATTAAAAATACATTTTGTACATATTTAACACCATCCCCCTTTACCAAAACTGACTTAGATTTTTTAAAAAAAAATTTCACACTTTAGTGCAGCATTAGGATTGCACTACCTTTACTCTGCCTATCTTGTATTGTGCTATTAAAAAAAGGGTTAAGGTCAGAAACACCCAGTAACCAGAAAGTCTTTCACCTTTTATAACACTCAACCCTTAAAGTTTTGTTCTAATTGAAAGTTCCTCTCATATAAACAAGCAGAGTTTCATTTTAGCAATTTTTTTAATGTTTTCCAGTTTTTCACTTACATGCTCTCTGAGGGCTTCCTGAAACACATGTACACTGATAGTCATGAAGGATTTGATGCAGGAAGAGCTGAGACATTGCCTGGTCTGTGACATGGAGTACTAAAGAATAAGAATTTGCGCTGACCTTGCTGGCACTATGTCAGAATTATACAAAACCACATTAAATGTTAAATGCAAATGCTATGCAAAACAACCACAGTCTAGATAGTTAAGAAAAGATAAATGGCGATGGCAGCCTAACTACCCTTGGAAGGGACACCCACAGACATTTTGCTTTATTACATTTTCAAAGTTAAATAAGATTAATATTGGATGTGTAGCACAGATCCAAGGTTGAACATGTTTTACTTCTGTCTGGTTTATTTCCTAAATAGTAAGTGTAACAATAGAAGTATTTATTTGCAAAAATTCAGTTATGCTGAAGATATTTGATCTGAATATAGGCAGCAAAAGAAGAATGTCGAATCCATGTAGAAATAGGATGTTATTTTATTCCGAGATCATTGAGGAAAATATACTAGGTACCTCTCATCTTCTCTTAAAACCAATATTGTGCCTCATGCTTTATTTGATTTGTAACTACAAACAAATGGAAGCTAGAGAGCTGTTTGGTAAGTTTTGAAATACATACATAGATTTGGTCTACTGGGTAGTTCTCTAGCTTCAAATGATATATCCACCCACTGACTAGTTCTCATCGGAGATAATCTCTAATGGAGATTTAAGCATTTGGTTCAGCAAGACACTTAGATCATGGACATCTCAGTGTATGTTTGGAGCTGCCTCACAGTTCGGAATCACACTTCCAAACGTCTTCATGTGCAACTGGTGAAGTACTTCTGGCCAAGAAGTAGTGATATTTGCTACGACTTACCGTTAGGTAAACTTCTTTCTTAATCTTTATAGAGATGAATAATACTAAAGTTTCTATTTCCACTGATATTGAAGCTGATGGATAACACACAAAATAAAGATTATTGGTGTGCAAATGACTTTCAGCATCAGTCTTGAATTGCAAATTTCAATAAATATGAGCTTTGGCAGGAGTTTCTCATTATCCTAAATACATTCTTTGCAGTATCTTAGCTTGCCTTCAAAAAGCCCATTGATCTTTCTCCCTGAAATACAATAGACTGTGATCTTTAATTTATTCCAACATTTTCCATATAAACTTAAAGAGATCACAGTACTGGAAACTGTAATAAAAACAGAATAAGAACATGCAAGTTAGTATAAGGATAAAAATAAAATAGCTTTTCCCATTGTAATATTTAGAATGCTGATGTACTATTAAGTGTAATATTTATGAAAAAGGTAGAGCAATATCTGGTTGAAACAGACTCTCTTCAGTTTTATTATGCTAAACATAAGAAATAGTAAAAACAGATTTTGTAACGACTGTAACCAAATTTTTTTGGTGCATGTTTTTATCTAGGGGAAACTCCCATCAACTACCACCATAAGGATGTTTCCAAAGAGATACTATCACCTTCTGAAATACCCGGGACACTTCATGTATGGGGCTAAACCAAGGTTCTTTTACTCTGGGTAGAAACACAGGAGGAATACTGACCAGATATTTTGAAGAGGTAAAAATCACACAAAAGTTTACCGGCAAACCATAAAAAAATCAAGAAATTTTGGCAAAAGATTTAGCACAACATAAAACACTTATCAAAGCATAGACTTAGCCCATTCAACTTAGCAACTTTCAAACCCATTTGATGTTACGTTCCATGAAAAGAGAGTTAAAAGGTTAAGAAGAAGGAGAGGAAAAAAAGAAAGGAAATATATAGAAAAACACACATATAGCTACCCACTCCTGTGTTCTAGCAATGTAACAGATAAAAAACCTCCAAGATGAAGGTAGGCTTAAACATCAACTTGCTTCATGGTCAGCCTTCTTAAAGCCGTGGCCCATCATGGGACTTTGTCTCAGGTGGAACTTCTGGTCACTTGGCCACTCAGAGGCTGGGTTAGACAACACCAAGGGGCTGCCTCCAGCGAGCCAGGATAGACAGGCAATGTGGGCCTGGGGGGTAAGGACAGTAGGGCACTACCTCACCAAAACCAAGGCCCGACCTGCTCCCTACCAGACACTTGAAGCATCCCAAGATATCTCAAGACATTAATCTTTCCAATCTCTGACACCTTCCTCCAGTCTTCTATATACTAGACTACCAATACAACTAATAGCTTAATTTTATTGCTCTTACACTACTATTAAACGTTATTTAAACCTGAAAGTCTTTGTTATATGAACAATTTTGTTTGATGTGTACTATTGGTGTAGTGTTTGTGCATGGTTTCTTTTTGCCTCTTTACCTTTCTAGATCTTTGAAATTGCATTGTGGAACAAACATATTAAATGTTACAAATCATGTTACTAATTTCATTATACATGGTACTCCTCGCTGAACAACAACTTTGCTCCTCCTCTCTGAAATCTGTGGAGTTGTTTTAAAGTGGGAAGACATGTAGATTTGATGTATGACTGGTATTACTTAGTTTTGTCCTGAAACTTAGTCAAATTCATATTTTTTTCACTTTTCTCATTGTGAAGTTAGAGCAGTGTCAAGTTGAGGGGTTATTGGCTGGGTAACAGTTTCTTCTTCACTTTATTGTGAAGTAGAAGGCAAGACTGGCCTATGGAAAGCTCAATGAATACTCCACAAATTTTGAAGATATTTACATCAAGGTTAGAAACAAAAGTTATGATAGCATTTTGTGGATTGTTTTATGATGAACTGAGATCCTATCTATTAAGGAAAAAAAAATAACCTTACAGTCCAAAAGTCTCGCTACTATTGCTATATATATTTATGTTGTGTAAATTGTTATCATTATTATAATGAAACTATTATTGTCATCTATGAATTCTACAGAATATTGAAATACATGAAATATAAGTGCAGACATCCTAGATCTACTAGATTCCTCTATGCTACTGAAGACATCTCCAGGGAGCAGCTTCTTGCTTTGCTTTTAGTGCTACAGAATGGCTCATGCCTGTATTTTTCTGGGGAGACAGACCCTCAACAACAGAGTGATGGTACTTGCATTGCCTAGAACTTGGTTTGGTGCACTTTTTTTTAGTTCCATGTAGTGTCTTTTCAGCACTAAGGCTTAATTACTGTTTTTCTTTCATGTGCATAATGGAACTTTGACCCAGTAAAAAGTTTCTCAAACTGAGGAATTTAATTTAGTTAAATGAAATAGTGTCTTTACAGCATGAAATTCAAAGTCTATAGAGAGTGTTATGACATGAGAGTGTTAATGGGGACGTTACAGAGCACACAATTTACTTAGTGTGGCATTACCTACAGCAGGCAAAAGTCAGTATCATGTAGTCTTTGAAATTTCCTTTTGGAAGTAGCCTCTGGTGTGAACTATACAGCAGAATTACATCCAAATTTGTCTTAGAGGGAACTAGAAGTTTCTGTGAGAAGAGAGCTTGTGAGTAAATTAAAAATTAAGCAGTATGGATAATCAAGAGACAAAGACTCAGGGGACCTAATTTTCTTCTGTCTGTACTGCAGTGATGTCTCTCTTTAAGCTGAAAGGTTTGTAACACAACTCTTATCAGGATTTACAGTTGGATAGAGCTGGAGTAACAGAGTGTAGGGAAAATGTGACCAAAGTGGAAAAAAGAAAAGTTAACAGATTTAACATACATTCTAATTTTTCAACCATGGAAGATGATAATAAACTAGCTGTCATAGTACTGGGTTTAAAATTAAAAAAACAACTTGATAGAACAAAAAGTATTAAATTATAGAGGTTACACATGACTGTTCTAATAACATGCTTCAGGGAGAAGTCCCTGTTTCCCTTCCGGAAGACCCACAGAGACCCAGGTATTTTATCTATCATTTGTCCATGACACACTGCTTAGTGTATAATCTCAGTAAAACTAAGTTATTTGAACCTATTTGTTTAAGATCAATCCATCAGGTGTATGGTGTTCATCACCCTTGTTTGTTCCTGCTCATGGCATGACTATGGAAGATTTCACCAAGTGGGAAGGGAGAGTTTAATTTTTTGTAATGATTAAAGAGGCTAAGAAATCCCCCAGTGGGAAGCTGTCCTTCCATGTTCTTTTAGATGGATAGAAAGAATCACATAGTTTTTACTTCATCCCTTCTCCCTAGACTCAGTTTGGAGTAGCTCAAAACACTTTACAACAGATGTTTTGCTCTCTTAGCCCTTTGGGGCCTTCTTTTAGATGAAACACTTTGCAATACTAAAACTATCGTTATTTTAAGGCTACATTCTTCATAATGTTGACAACATAATTATATTATTTTGTTTGTCTCACATATACAACATTTATGTTTCTGGGTTAGACAGAACAAAATTCAAGATACCAAAGTGCCAGCAAACAGTCATGGCCTGGAAGAGGATGACTTGGCATGAGCAGTGTACACTGGAGAGGTTTCTGTAGGGAAATTGCTTGTGAACCATAGTCATACAGGCTTGTTAGTGAGAGGCCTGCTTTTCTCTCCAGCTAAAAGAATCACATTCCAGAAGACACCTCAGAAACTCAGAGCAGATCAACTGAGGACCATAAGCTCAAGTACACTGGCACTATTTCCAGTACATTGGCACAAATTGGAACTATTTCCAAATTATACATTGCCTACATAGCTGATGAATTTACATAACTCATGGTTTTTTAATACATCTTCAGTAAATACCTGTCAAGGATGGTTTTATTAGAATTGATCCTGACAGAAAATGGCTGACCTTCTGTAATCCTATCCTGCCCTGTTTTTATGATCCTATGATTAAAAGTATAAATAAACTCGGGAGCAAGAAGCTTAAATGTGGATCGCAGCAGGGGATTTTTTAATGCCCAAATAACTTCAAAAATAAGGTAGCAGACCACTTTCAAAGATCACCCAAAATTCCAGTATATGTAGCCTTGTAGAAAATCAAACTCCAGGTGCATGACTTAATGTTTCTGCGAAAAAAATTTGTCAAGTTCTTCAACATTTTCAGGAGGCAGAACACTGACACTTCTTTGGACACTGAGTCTGAAATTCTGCTTAATTTACACTTCAAACATAAAAGCTTGTTAACAACCTTGCCCCATCTGTAAAGCAATTGAAGATTTATGGGGAATATCCAGAGGCAGAACTTTAGGTACTCTAGACTAATTTCTTTTAAGGATTATGAGATGTGTTAATCAAGCTGGAAATATATCTGAACTGCATTAAATATTCCTCTTTTACTAGAGGAAATCTTGAACAAATTTTTTTGAGTTAATATAATGGACTAACAATTAAATAGACTTAAGTTACCGAATTAGAAAGATTCCTGAATGTTCAGACTGTTACAAATTTGTTTCGACTTGAACGATGAGGCTGTAATATGGAACTTTAAATTTACAAGTTCTTTTAGGTTTAAGTTTGACCATCTTTCAGAGCTAATTTACCTATTTTCCACTACATTTACTGTTATTAATAAGCAGTGTCTAACATCTATAAATCTGGAAAACAGCATAAGGTACAGATACTGTACTTGAGTTTTAAAAAAAGAAATTTGTTATGTGTGAACAAATTCTTATGAGATAAAAATTATGAGAAAGATATTCATGTTAGGAAAGGCTTAAAAATTCTATGAAAATTATCAGAAAGATAGTTTGTGGACTTTCTTCTAAACTGAAGAAGTATGAACGCATAATCTGAAACATTGACTATATTTGTGGCATATAGATATTAGCTGAAAAATGTCAATTTAAATCCTGAAACGGCTTCAACACCTCTGTTTCTCTGATTTATTTTAAACAAATGACATGACTGTTGGAGGAATTTAAAAAACTAGATTACTAGATTTTAGAAGACTTCTAGGGTAATTTTAGGGTTTATATTTTCACAAACTGCTTCTTTTTCATTTTAACAACACCTTTGTGGAGTCTTCAGCTATGTTTGAGGTTTTTTTTTATTCCAGCTACCAAATAATTCGCTCAGCATTCATGGTATGGTAAAGCATATATTTTCAAAGGCAGAGTGAATTCATTTGCCAACATTCCTGCAAGGAGGATGATTTTCCAGCAGGGCTGGAAAGAAAGGGTTAGCATGCATACATACTGGGATATGAATTTTCTCCCACTTTATAAGCCCGTCTCCAGTTCTGCATAGTGCTTAGCTTCTCTTAATTTGAGAGACCTTGAAACATTAGTCACCAATGTTCTTTCAGCTTTTTTGTGCTTCCATTTTTTTAAAATCAGCGTTTATGTCAACAAAACTGTTACAAAAAGCACTAGGCTAAACAGACTTACAATGAAGACTGAAATGACTAACATATAGTCAGAATAAATGGCAGCTTTTGAATTTCAATATAATTTCTTATGTATCTTCACTGTCAAGGCTGAACTACTAATTGAGAAACAATCGCACAGCACTGTCAGGTGTTCAAGGGAATAAGAACTTCCTTGACTCAAATTCATTTAGGCAGATATGCTTATTCCTGGATTCTGCAATTCCTCTGTTCAGGTTGCACAAATCCATTACAGATTTTAATACAGATTTTAATTAAATAGACATGAAAGGTTGTTCTAGGGCCTTTTCCTAAAGAACTTATTAACATTTTATTCCAATTTCCCCTATATTTGTACAGAAATCAGACATTGTGGCATAAAAACGAAAATGAGAAGAACTTGAAAGGATCACTTAATTCTTTCAAGCCAGGAAAGATTTCTGATCATCCTGGGGGTTTGTGTTTGTTTTGATGATTCAGTTCTGAAGGAGATGACATATTTTTGTGTTTTCATGTCTAGTTGTAGTGTCCAAGTTCTTCAGGGAAAATACAAGACCACAAGGGCCAAGACACTGAAGAATGTTCTGAATGGAGGTAAAAGTAAGTATGAAACTCTATTTTTGCCCATAAAATGCACACAGATTACAGTGAGAGCCAGAATGCAATGTAGGATTATGTAGTTTTGACTACATAATGATCAAAATTTGATCATTTAAACACAATGGATTTCAGTTAGTATAAAATCAGGAAGTTAAAAAAAAAAAATCCCCACATGTTTGAGCTATAGAATCTTTAACATTTCTGAAGAAAAAGTAAAAGGAATGAATATACCAAGTAAAAATACTGAGTGAAAATATTGAGTTTCCTGTCCAACTTAATAAATTTATTTATATAAGTCAATTCACATCTTCACTGAAATCTGATGCGCTAAAGAGAGGTTATGAAACCCATATGAAACACTGTTGAATAGGAAAGTGGATTGTATATGAATATAGAAAGCAGAATGAACTCAAGACTTCTGAGTAACACAGACAAAATAGAGTTGCACCATTTCGTTTTGTTATTGTGTTTGGAACATCAAACAAATTTATCATCAAAGTAGTATTTAGACTCTAGGGGTAGGAGAAGGAGAAAGACTGAGATATTGAAAGGATTTTGGGGAATATACCTGGGGAGATGAGTCTTCAGTTTACAAGTGCTTTTCTCCCTCAAAGAGTCTACCCTGTCCTATAGTTTTCCATCTCCTTCAAGTTGTTGTCTATTGTGTTCAATATATTGTCTTTTCTTTCCATTTATTTTCATCTTATTTCATTTCAATACTAGAAATATCTGAATACGAGGGAGGATATATTAATTATTTCTAGAAAGCAGAATTATTGGGATTGTCGTCCCAGTAAGGCTGGAAAAAGGCAAAAAATTAATTTTTTTTTGTTATTGATCTAGTTATCATGAAAATTTCAGACTTTTTTCTCAATTCAAGAAAGAGGAGATAAAAAACTTTTATAAGATTATTTTCTATCAAAAGTGAAAAAAAATTCCTTCAATTTTCATCATAATCAATAAAACTAAAACAGAATTTTTTTCTTCAATTTCTAGGATTAAAGAATTCGCTTAATCTGATATTCAGAAAAAAACATGCATTTATGGCAAGTACATTAGTCATAGATGATACACAAGAAACAGAAGAGTTAGTTGCAACTGCCTTTTGAAATGAGGGTCATTTTGAGGCCTGCAGTTTATTTAAAGAGTTTGCTCTTTTTGGAGTATGAAAAATAAATAAGGTTTAATATATTCTAAGTAAAATCATGCTTTTCATTATGACATATAAAGAAACTTATGACATTATCATGAATTTAATGGTAACATTATTTTTACTTTATTTTTAATTACATTTTTATTATTATCATAACAAACTAGCATACAAAAATAATTACATACTACTCTCTTTACATACAGATTAAAGAATATAGACATGGTTATGGCAGAGAAGACACCATATTCCTCTTCATTTCTTTGCTCTAAAATGAAATATTGGGCATTAGGTTAAGACACTCTCAGACTTCAATGTCATTATTGTGACCCTCAGAACTCATTTCACCTTCCATTTAAAGCTGAGTCAGCTTACAACAGAAAAGTTACACATCTGGGGACTCCCAGATAGTTATGTATGCTGACAGGGTCAGTCAGCGGTTTTCTAGCAGATTAGTCAAGTAAAGGTCTTTGGAATTTACTTTATTTTTTAAAATTCCTTTCCTTTCCTTTCCTTTCCTTTCCTTTCCTTTCCTTTCCTTTCCTTTCCTTTCCTTTCCTTTCCTTGCCTTGCCTTGCCTTGCCTTGCCTTGCCTTGCCTTGCCTTGCCTTGCCTTGCCTTGCCTTGCCTTGCCTTGCCTTGCCTTGCCTTGCCTTGCCTTGCCTTGCCTTGCCTTGCCTTGCCTTCCCTTCCCTTCCCTTCCCTTCCCTTCCCTTCCCTTCCCTTCCCTTCCCTTCCCTTCCCTTCCCTTCCCTTCCTTCTTTCTTGGACTGCTAAAAAGAAATGACAATGGGGAAAAAATACAAAACAAAATAGAAATCCCCAAAACACATCAAAAAGGTTTGAGCCCATTCCTATAGTAGTGGAAACATCTAATACTATTGATGTTCTTGGGATCTAATTTTTATGATGCTGTATGAACTAGTGGGTAGTGTGGTTGAGAGAAGAAGAGTCCACTAGTTAGGTCCACTTGGCAAACCTGAAATAACTGCTTCATGTTAGACATTTTTTAGAAATTATGGAAAATAAAATATCACTTATTGAGGGATATATACATTGTCAGTTCTACACTGCTTGATGACCCCAAGAAAATGCGGTCACCCCCAAAAGACAAGATGTCAACAGGCAAAGTTCCCTATCACTCAAAATACCCTACCTCTGTTCTTCTTTGACATGAATTCTAAAAATTGTAGTAAAAGCTTTGAGTTCAGTACATTTATTTAACAGATGTTCCCTAATGAGTCTCAGGGACTATTAGTTTCTATCACAGACAGTTTAATTTTCTTTTGGTACTGCAAGGCCAGGAATCTACTGTAGCATCATTTAGAGCTTAGCAACTGAAAGATGTGAAATTTAAATACTCTTTTGTCTCTAGAATGGAATCCTTATATTTACTAACAGTTCAAATAATTCAGATATTTGTAATGACTCTTCTAGTAACTTCAAGAATTTCAATACACTACGTTTTGATCCTATTTACATTCTGGACAATTGCTATATTCCCGTTGTGTAGAAATATGTTGGTTTGTTGGGAGCTGCATAAAAGGCTCAGTTGTCTTAGCTTTAACCTGTGAATTTATTATCTGCCTTGTTCCTTTTGACATCTCTGGTTTTTATAGCTCAGTAACAGAGGAAAATATCACTGCAATACAAAAACATCAAATTCAATTGCATTTGAAGCTCATAGTCAAATGCTGCACAAGAAACATCACAATAAGTGTGGAAATGTAGGCACTATGTATGAGGGTTTCTTCTTTGTCTTTAGGCCATGTCTTCTATTTACTGCTACACAGCAGCTCAATTTCACTAGATCAGAACACCTGCAACACTTTTAGCTTCTGACCAGGTCAGAATGCTGGGTCAAGTGCTTAAGCACTGAAAACGTGTCTGAATCATGCTGGGCTGAGGTGTGCCTAAATCTACCCAAGCTGTTTGGTAGGATATTATTTGGAAAGAGAGCATCTCTACCTCTCATTTCTTAAATGAAATAGACTTAGACTCTTGTATTTTTCTTGGTTTGCTTTTGGCATCTCAGTAAGTCTGTAAATGCAGAGTGGCTTTAGAGCATTGCTTGTCAGCTATGTCCCTCAGGATATTAAGATCTTGTCAGCCTATTTTCTAATTCCGGTGGGTCTTGTTCCAAGAGTAAATAACCTGACTACTCTGATAGAGGGAGTTATTTCTACTGCTACAAAAGCTCTGGAGAAAAATTTCAGATCAAAAAGGGACGAACCTACTGAATTTAGGTAGACAGTTACCAGGTGTCTTCACAATCACAAAAGCTGGATTGAAGCAGCTAAATATAACCAAGTTTTTCTTTCAGTCTGGCCTAAATACTTTTAGTTAAAGATACTGGGTGGGTTTTCATTTTGGTCCCTTCTACAGCAAATAGAAATTAACAGTGTAAAACCTCATCAATAACCCATTAGGACTGGATTATAATAATATCTGAGCATTATATTTTTTTTATTTAATGCATCTCACAATTTCAGCCCTACTGGGACTTTTCTGAAGCTACAGTCAGGGCTTTTATGTGTAACAACATATTAAGAGCTCAGTCCATTACACCTTCATGACATTTTTAATGATAAATTTAACAGAAAACTGAGTGACATATCAAAATTCAAACAGAGTTGCAGCAACTAAACAACTAAAAGTTAATGCATAATTATCACAAACAGTCGACACTGAATTTAACTCCATGGAACTGCCTTCATCTATGTCACTTGAAGCTCTACACTTTGAATGCTGTTTTTAGCTGCTGTTTTGAAGTTGCATAACTGGAGAAATACTTATAGTCACTTTAGAATCGTTTGTTTCTTGAAAGGTGCCCTGTAATTAAATAATTGCCATGCTAAAGTTTTTTAAATGGCTATTTTTGAAATTATTTATATTTAGCTTTGGCAGCAGAGTTCATTAGCATAATATGGGCACTGCTCAGGTTTTAAATAATTCAACATTAGGACATGTCTATAAGATAATGTCTTTGCTTGACATGCCATAAAGATGAGGCCAAATTTTCAGTGTTTGCTTATTGTGACAAATATGAAACAATCAAAAAACCTAGAATTTATACAATCAATAATTTTGAACAACTAGAAATTAAAATCTTACAAATATCTCAGTTTACTGACATTAATACTTTCTGTACTTAAACCCCCAGCAAAATATTACCTAAGATATTTTGTCTTTTGCTTGTTTGCTTGTTTTTATTTTTCCTTTTTAATTCTGCAACCCTTATGCTGCCCAGTGTTTTCTTTTTGCACACACAGGGTAACATTTTATTGTATTTAAGAGCCTTCTTTTACTATTTTATTAAGACTATAACACACATTATTTTAAATTAAAGGTATAAAAATGGTTTAAGGCAAATCATATTATTTTGTATTTTATCCTGTATATTACATTATAGGTTTGACTTTGGTAAGGACAAGCAATTTTGAAAACTCTTATAAGTCACTGCTATGCAATTTTACAATCTTTCTTATCACATTATGCCATTATGTTTCTACTGTGGAGCAGTTTTCCATAAAAATATAGTTAACCCCTCAAAAAAACCCTCAAAAATGGATGGTTGTTCTTGTGTATGGTAATTTTGATTTATAGAAAATAGGATTATTAATTTTCATTAATTCCAATTACAACTGAAACATTAACATAGTCAACAAATTCTATATAGTATTAATCATTAGTTCAAGTCACACACTAAGTGCTTACTAATCAAATCACATCATGCCAAAGGCAAAACTGAACTTGATCACGAAAATAATGTTAATCTTTCAGGACATAAGGGTTTAAAAATGTAAGAGTCTAAAGAATCTTGCAGTTTGGCTCTATCTGGCCAAAGCAAGAGAAGTGTGGCTTGTCAGTGCTACAATATCTGAGAAATAAAAGCAGCATAATAATGCTTAGCTACCACTCACCAACAGCAGAACCCAAAACCAAGTTACTACATGGTTATTTTTTTTCTTGTTTCATTCTAGAGAATGTTACTGAACTTGCACTAGAACACCAGTCCTAAAGCTTATTTAAGTGTCTTAGGTACAATGAAAACTCTGAAACGGTCTAAGGCTTTTACTGGATGCTCAATAGATCATATACTGTTAAAATATTGGTATTTTAGAGGCTTAGAATATTTTTTTTTCTGTGTTCTAAGTTATGTACACACACACATATATATGTGTGTGTGTATATATGTGTGTGTGTGTGTATATATATATGAAAATTCGTGGTGATAAAATGTATGTTTTTCCAGAAGGCAGAATCTGTCTAGAGCCATTTTCCTCAAAATGTAGTAATTAGTAGAATTGAGTAATCTTTTTTTTTTCATAATTTCCCAATGAGATAAAGGTCTTCAAACCTAGGAACTTGTCAAGCCAGAATCACAGAATCATGGCTCACTAAGGTTGGAAAAGGTCTCCAAGATCATCTAGTTCAACCTTTGATGGATCATTGTATTTGTCAACTACATCATAGCACTAAGTGCCACATCCAGTCATCTCTCCAACACCTCCAGGTATGGTCACTCCACTTCTCTGTGATGTTTGTTCTAATGTCTGAAAACCATGCAGTGACGAAATCTCTTCCAATATTCCACCTGGGCCTTCTCTGGTGCAGCTTGAGGCTACGTCCTCTTGTCCTGTCACTGGTTGTCTGGGAAAAGAGGCCAAACCCCACCTGGCTACAACCTCTTTTCAGGCAGTTCTAGCGAGGGGTGAGGTGCTACTTGAGCCTCCTCTTCTTTCACTGCTAAACAATGTCCCAGCTTTTAATGAAGAAAAGAAAACTTGCAATCCAAACACCTTCTCTGCTTACAGTTGTTTTCTTTGAGTGTGTTAGATGCTGGTTTAAGCCCCTTGTTTCAGAGTTGAACCTTGAATAAAAGTCTTCCACTTCCTAACAGATAATCGATTATGGAAAAACAAAAAGAGGTTATCACTTTGTTAGACTTCTGACACATAGAAGCATAGCTCTTGACCATCCAAGATATCTCACAGAGGAGGATAATTAGGAGAATTTAATAATCTTTGGCCAACATTCTGTTGAAATGGTAAAGTGAATAATAACCCTTTCCTGGGTTGCTACAGCTTCATTCTAGAGAAAAATACCAAGAAGTCTGATAGTCATTGTCATTTTGTTTGTGAAAATAAAGGATATTGATTCAGAACATGACATGACAGAGCAACACACAGCATAAAAATATTTACACCTCTAAGATGGAACTCTATCCTTCTTGTCTATAATTGGTTGTCTGCAGAATTCCTGGTATTTATGATCCTGTTCACCTTGCACTATTGAAGGACTAACAGAAGATGCCATCACTACGGAAGATACTATCACTTTGTTCCAAGGTTTCTTCTAAATTTCAGCAGTGTATTACTAGACCCGATGCACCAGGTGGGGAGAAATGTACTACTTTTTTTTCTCTTCATGATCCTTATTGTGCCCTAGATCATCTACCACATTTATGCCTTGCCTTTAAACATAGGATTTCAAAGGCACTTTTGATTTCGGTGGGGTATTATTTAGTCCACAGGGGGAAAAATACCTAAAAATCCGGTTTGTAGAGTGTTGTAAATCTCTGATTAGTCAGCATAAATATTTAAAGTCATGAGATTCACATTTTAGTTTTATATTTGTTTTTAAAGTTTTGGTGTTTTGACATCAGACAGGAATAACTGTTGCATAGGTAAATAGATGGTGCTCCAATGCAATAGGCATTTAATACCTATTCCTGCTATACTTCTTTACTTATAGCATAAGTCTTCCTTTAATAAACAGGCAGATATAATGCAGTTTCAGCTTATGGACAAACAAAGAAACAAGAGTAATGACCTTAAAATGCCTTTTTTTGGTTGTATGTTCCAGAAGCATATTATTGTTTAAAATCTTTGCTTTGCACACTGATATCCAGTGCAAATAACATTTATAAATATGAACAGGCATTATTAGATAAGGCATTAAACTTCATTCATTTCACCACACAGTTACTTTTGAGTCTAGAATGTTCACACTGCATGTACAGCTGGGTTAAAATCTGCATGAGTCCTGTCCTGTTCATCGAGATATTCCTGTTTGAGTTTTTTTGGTCAATCATTGGATCAATCAATCAAGTTAATCTCAAACTTTCAGTAAGCACTTCAGTATGCAATTATCAGATAGCAGACTTAGACTTCAAGCTCCAAAGTCCCCAGGCCTTCCCAAAGACACCATGCAACCTTTCTTTTACGTGGATGTCACAACTTTGAATAACCAACCTTTTTTGAATTGTTGTTGGTTTTTTTTTTTTTTTCAAAAGAAAAATAACAACCCAAGAAGTAAAGATTAGATCTTAAAACTCAATTTTCAAATCACAACAACTGTAATGGGAAAATCATTCCTAGTTTATTTGCTGCAGCTACATTTGCTCAGCAAGAATATGTCTAATGACTACTTGAGCTAACATTCAACATAGGTAAAAAATAGTGAAAAAAAAGAGCAGAAGATCACATTTTTAGAATTCAACCTCTTTCATAGTGAAACATGAGGCAGCTCATATTGAAATAAGAAGGTTGTAGGTGTACTCTCAGATTTTTCTGATCAGACCAGGAGTTTTTTTCTTAGAAAGTGTATTAAAAACCAATCATATATATATGTATATATATATAAAAAATTATTTCAGGGACCTGGAATAAATTAATAAAATTTTTGACAATAAGCATGTCAAATACAAATATGAAATCTTAGGGTGAGCTGTGGTTTTTGTTTCTTAATCATTTAAATATGGTGAACTGTTTACCTTCATTCTTTACCTTTGATTTTTTTCTTTCAAAACCAGTTCTCTTTTATGAATATTTTTAGAAATAGATGAAATTATCAGCTGCAAATCACAGAGAGCTGCCTAACAAAATCCTTCAGTTTTGTGATAGATATTTATCCCTTCACCAATATTTCCAGAAAAAAAATATAAACAATTAAAGTCCCACAAATAAACAAAAATCACGAAAACCCAAGTACGTTAAACTGCACATATATCAAGGCAGAAATTGTTCTAGGATCAGTGAAAGACATAAAACTGTTTCTAATGTATTTCTGGTTTAGGTGTCAAATGTAATGTCAGGTTCCAAAATTAATAGTTTTCGTATACTAATGACACTGGAACTGGGTTGATTGGTCAGTTTCAGTTGTTGATTGAATTGTTTAATGCTTATTTCTGTGCACTAAAAAATCATTAACTTTCAGCTCAGGTTATTCAACTGTGTTTCTTCTCATCACAGTTATGAAAAAGCCAAAAATAATTCTGCTTTAGCCTGGAGTCATCTATCTATTACAACGTTCTATGTGTCACAATTCACAGGTTTCTTTCTGTCACAAGTAAAACAGTAAAAGATAACTGATTTCAGTGTACACACTGTACACTGACCTGCAAGTTTCACAAGTAAACAACTTATTAAATGCATTACCAGTAAAGTCAGAACTTAAAGAATTCATTTTTCATGCCTTTCCTTTCAGAACTACCTTTAACCTCATCACATCTTTTTTTATATATATATTAATTTTCTAGACCAAAGAGCAGATATTTTTGAAAGCTAAAGCTTTGCATATCTTTTCAGGTAAACTAATGTTAATTCCACTGCTTTGATATAATTTTTCTTGATTTAGAGTAACAACTGCAAATAGAATCAGGTCTTACCCTTTTATACTGCTTTAATGTCAAAGACATTTTCTTTCTGTCCCTCATGTTATATTTTTACACTTCTCATGCTGCTGTCTTTTTCAGGATCTTATTCCACAAACTGCCTCTCACAGCATGTTGCTGAGCTGGACAAAAATATTTTCATCAGCATGTCTACACCTAACGTCCTAAAGTCATAGGAGATTGAAAGGAAAGTTGTGAGATAATTGCTGTGACCTATTTACTGCAGCCTCCTACTCACTGCTATACTCCTTCAGCAGTGTTGTCTGTAGGGTGAAATAACAAAAAAAAGAAATGGACTCATTACAGTGAAAAGACTACAAACTACAAAAAACATTCATTTAATGAAGTATGGGAATAAGTAGTAATATAACGTGTGAAGTAGTGAAGCCTCTATATTAATACAGCTACATCATTTATGTTTTAACTACAGCTTGTTAACTTTCTGCCATCTCATTAGATAAATTCCCCTTGTCTTTAAATTGCTCCTTTCTTTACCATGCATGTCCCAATGGGGATACAGTGAAGCTCATAATCCTGTATAGTGGTTCTCTTGTTGGTTAATACCACTTACAGAGGGTCTAATGTGTGGGTCTAATAAATGGGTGATGAAAGAGTGCCAATGGGCATATGTTTTCAAAATTAATTGTTTTAAATATTGTTATATTTTACAGAATTTTGAATGCAACATATGGTAGTGCTTTCATGATCACTCCCTTTTAACTAGAGCTGGCTGTTGTTGTCACTTAAAAATTTTGTGCCTTTAATTACTTAGTGTCATATTAACAAAGATGAGTGAAAGTCCTTAGTATAAGAGCTTATAATGAAGAAATGAAGAAGCAAAATCAAAATACCTCCTATTTTCCAGGATACAGTGTAATTCAGTTATTCTTTATTCCATAGGAATAAAGTTCAGTTATTCTTGTCTGGAAAGTTAAGAAAGAGACAGGCTTTAGAGAGAACTTAGAAATGAGCAGCGGTGCTGTGAGTGGAAATCAATATAAATACAGTATGGAACAAGGCACACAATGGTACTTTGGCAGAGGTCATCTGTAGACTGGCAAATCAGACAAACAACAGGATGAGCAGTTTCTCCAGCATTTATTTCTAACAAGTGATGAAATTGTTTTCTGAGCAGTGAAAAAGATGCAGCTTGATTTCCTATAGCTTGCTGAACTGTGCTTCAATGACAGGACAAATTCAGATCTCCTGGCAGACATCCTGTATCTTCTCCTGAAATACTTCCCACACTTCCCTACATTTTTTCTCTCTGACCTTGCACATGCTTCCCAGGATCACTCAGACTCACTAATTCACTCATTAATTACCTATTACATAAGAAGAGGTACATGTTGATCCATTTGTTATTTTTTAGCTGCTAACAGGCCAAATGTAACAGAAAATTGATGAGCTTAAGCCTTTCTCAGAGTGCAAATATACAGGCCAGGCTTTCCTTTCCAGCCACCTGGCTGATGAAACACAAAATAAATAGTCTTTGAGAGTTTCACTCCTCTCAAATGTTACAGTATTTGATCAATCATTAAAAAAAATTAAAAATTGTGAAACAGATGATAAACAGATGGACAGATAGATAAGTAAACAAAGCTTAATTTAATTAGAATTTTTTAAAAAAGTAATTTATTTTACTCAATTTTAAGAAGCCAGTAAATACAAGAAGTCTCATTTTTGTGCCTTGTGTAATGTCATTACAAGTGATACACAATTATTAACATTCTAAATAAAACAGTTACCTGAACTAATTTTATTTAATATCAAATAAAACCTCATAATTGCCTAGGTATGAATATATATCCTATGGCTACTCTTCTTGTGTGAAGAAAGCATGGTTTCAGACCTGGATATCTCTGTATTTATTTAAAAGGAAGTCCTCCAAAATCTGTAGAATTATGAACAATTAATATTAGAGATAGCTAGATGTGAAGTGTTAAGAACAGGGAAATTTTGACAAACTTAATTAAAATTTTAGGAAAAGTACAATTCTGAAATTGCTCTTTGATTACTGATTTGGAAAGAGTATGAGGGGAAAACAGTAAGTATTAGCAAACTGTAAAAACTTCAAATCAGAGACTCGAGAGTACAGACAGATAAAGGTTTCCTTCTAAGGAGGCACTAGGTACGAAACAACTCTGAGTCAGAGAGATCTCCACTTCTTCATGGTGCAGAGAGTGGAGCCAAATTTCCCTATCTGTCTTGGAATTCTTGTAGGAAGATAAAACTGTATTTCAGCATGTTTATATATGTTAGTCATCTAGAAATGCCACTAAGGGGACTTCACTTGCCCCCTGTTATAAAAGGAATACAGTTCTTCCAAGCAGAGCTATTGAATTATGTCAGTTAATAGATCATCATAGGATGCTGTAATTAAAACAGCAAAGAAGATTATTGGATTAATAATGTAAGACTGTCATGCAGGCATAGAGAGAAGATTCCTTATCTACACATATTCCTATGGAAATTACTAGTCTATTACTGATAACATTTCTGGACCACCTATGTTTGTTTAACAGCTTGCTACCTTTTTATAAAATGTATCAAATGCTCCAATACAAATTTCATACATAAAATTAACTAAACAACAAAAAATAATATTGTATGTGTTTAAAATGCTAATAATCACAAAAGACACAAGTGAGTCTGATTATGGAGAAACAATAATAATGTCCACAGAGAGTCAAACAGTAATCATCACATTAAAAAAAAAATTGATAATCACTTCTTTGCAAGCAGATAATTTGTTTGCACACGTAGTTTGTTAATGTAAGACAAGAATATACTCAAGCAAGTATTAATGTGGAAGGAGATTGCAGTCAACGGGGATTATGGTCCTGCAATCACCCGTGGGCATTTGTGTGATTATGTGAAGAATTTTTGTTAGTGTCAGAAGACACTTAAAAGAAAGCTACATGTAAGGATGCACTTATAGATCCTTTTCTGTAAGGTTGCCCCAAAAATGGGAAGCAAGGGAGCACTGTAGAAAATTTTTCATTAAATGAAAAATACAGCTGAGCCAGAATAGTCCCTTGGTTTATGATCTTCAAGTACTTCAGTCATATACCCAATATTAGAAGGAAAATTTCCTTTAAGCTGCTGTCTTGTTATGTGCTGTAAAGTAGTTTTTCCTTTCTGGGAATGAGACAGAATGGCAGAGCAGAATAGAAGCAGAAGCACAGAAATGTCAGAAAAGCCTGATTACATGATATATACAATCCTATGTGAAGTTTTTGCATGGAGAACATTAGTGCTAAAATGTGTTTTAAAAGGTTTTGATTTATTTTAATGATCAACATAGATGTTCTGTCTGGATATATTAATGGTTCTTCAATTTAAAACAGGCAAACAAGCAAACAAAACCTTCACAAGTTACAGCTGAAACTATGTCTTCACAGCTCAGACATTACTTACACAGTTCACTGCTTTATTGTCCTCATCAACTATGGTATGCCTGTAATATTTTCAGTTAATTTCTTTGCTGGATATTGAAGTAGAAAAGTGCAACAGTAAACGTTGCATATTATAAAAAAGCAAAAGCTATAAAGGCACCAGCTATAAAACATGACATTAAGAGTCTTTTACATCGCTTTGTGCTCAGCAAAAGTCAGTCTGTAGCAAATGTTTCTAGAGTTATTATCTTATAGCATGAAAAATTTGGCTCATTGAGTTTAAGACCAAAAAAACAGAGCACTTCTCTGAATGACAACTGGATGGAAACTGCTAGATACATTGGTTGTAAAGACTGTTCCAAAGTAAAAACAGTACACTGACTTCAAAAACTGAAGTGCTACTGCCATTTAAAAGGGCAATATTCCAAAAAAGGTTTCATTAGATAAGAGGCAGCTTGATTACTATCTGTGCTTATTTGGATAAAAAGTAATTTTAGTGGCTGTGATGGTTTATTGGATTCTGCTGATTTAAGCATACTGACAGTAAAGAAAAAATTGCTGAAAATTTTGCTTGTAGCTAAGATACAAACTTACAGTGCAGTGGATGTTCAAGATCCTGAAGAAAATGAAAGGTAAGCAGCTGAGAGAATCTGAATAATCTCCACAACTTAATGGTTCTGGTATTAGCTACAGTAAAGCTGCAAATTTATGAACAATCTATTCATCAATTAAACATTCTCTAAAGTGATAAAATATGGTGTAACAGTGTTACAAATTCATTTACTGCTGTGTTACACCACCACTGCTCGTCACAAATCCATTCTGCAGCTGTGAGTCCGGCAAGAGGCAAAAGTAATGTGAGGCATGATATCAGTTTGGTGCTATTAAGGTATTTTGCATCAAGCTCTTTTTGAATGCATCTGTTTAAATGAAAACGAAAGGTTCTACCCTTGTTTCAGGTAAGTTCTTATGTGGACATTCATAATAACACAAGGATGACTACACAGTGCAAAATGGGCTATGCTGGCCTAGGTACAATTACCAGATAGCAAGTCCACGGTATGCAGAAGCATTGTCATCTTAATGGGTTGTGTGCACAGTCCTGAATGTAACTCCAGTATTATTGCCTATGGAATTAGGGTCTTGTAAGGCAGAGGGTTTGTGTGAAAACCCAAACTAAGATCGAGATGGAAGGAGTGGCATTTGGTGCACCACCAGATGACACAAGTTGATAACCTGAGAGATGTGATGTCTTCCAGAGGTGTTGCAATTTTTTCCGTGGATGGCAGGGACAAGGAACTTTGCAGACCTGAGATTCTCTAGAAGCACGTGGCTTTATTATTACAAGGGTCGTGGGTAAAGCGGGCCTGCTTCCAGCCACCAGCCTCGGCTGAAGCAAAGCCCTAAAGAGAGAATGGGGGGAGAGAGAGATAGAAGAGAGCTCAGGGGTAAAAACGGGGCAGGAGCAGGGGAAAAACGTGGGGAGAAAACAGGAGCAAGGGAGGTGAGAGGGGAGAGGAGATGGGCCAAAAGAGGTAAGGGAAGAAGGGTGAGAGGGCCAGAGGAGAGAGGTAAGGGCAAAAGGTAGGAGAGCCAGGACAAGAGAGGGGAGAAGAGGGGAGAAGAAAGGAGAAGAGTGGAGAAGAGCGGAGAAGAGAGCGATCCTCTTGTTACAATACATTATATCTTTTTTTTCTGTTGAATATTCAGATTCACATTGACCAACTGGCGTGAGATACAAAACCTACAAACTTTGCATGCAGCCTATAAGAACGACTGCATTACCATATCATTTTACTTTCTAATCTCTATAGACTTCTTTCTTATGTATTTGTTCCCGGATGTCTTTGCCAAGGTGGAAAGGCAACATTCTTGTCTTTTTGTCTTCCTGTCTTCAGCTAATCACCGTCTTCCTGCCTGCCATGCACACAGCTCGAAACTGGCTTTCATTCCTATTTCACTCAGGTTTTACATCTACGGTATTTCTTGCCATGCAGTCATATTCATAAGTCCTTCCTGTCCCGTCTTTCCCAACACAGAGGGACCTGGACAATCTCAAGAATTGGGCCCATGGCAACATTATGAAATTCAATAGGGCCAAGTGCACCTGGGGTGGGTTAACTCCTGTTCTCAATATGGGATGGGGGATGAACAGAGAGAAACACTGGGTGGAAGTACTTGGGAGAACCGGCCAATGAAATGAAAAACTGTACATGGCCCAATGATGTGCACTTGCAGCCTGGAAAAACAATTGTTTCCTGGGCTGAGTCAAAAGCAGCATGGCCAGAAGGTTGAGAGAGATGATTCTCCCCCTACTCTGCTTCTCTGAGACCCCGCCTGGAATTCTGCATCCATATCCAGAGTGTCCAGCAGAAGAAGAACACACACCTACTCAAATGCATCCAGAAGAGGACTATGAGGATGATCAGAGGGCTGGAGCACCTCTCTTATGAAAACAGACTTAGAATTGGGATAGTTCAGACTGAAGGAGAGAAGACTACAGAGACCTCCTAACAGCATTCCAGTATCTAAAGGGGATTTAAAAGAAAGCCAGAGAGGGACTTTTTACAGAAGTAACAGATTTAAAGTAGAAAAAGGATGAATTCAGACTAGAAATAAGGAAGAAACTTTCTGCACTGAGAGTGGTAAAATACTGGAACAGGTTGCCCAGAGAGGTAGGACATGTCCCATCCCTGGAAACATTCAAGACATCTGTCTTATTGGACAGATATCCTTGCTCATTGCAAGGGGGGTTGGACAAGGTGACCTTTAAAGGTATCCTGCTACCAAAACTATTGTTTCCATGAATTAGCAACCATGAATGGTAGCTAATGTGTACATTTATATAAATATATATGCACATCTATAAACTATGTTCCCTCTAAGTCAAAAAAATGAGACAGATCATCTTCAATTTTCTATACTGTAGCAAGTTTCTAAGAAAAATAAGATTAATTACTTCTGGAAGATGCTTATCTACAGCAATTTGGTAATTTAGACTAGAAGACTGACATTCAGATGACCTAGAGTAGAAAAAGAGAATACCATCCTTCATTTTTAAGCACCCCAGGTGCACATTGTCCTTTCACAGGTGGACAGTGCCATTTGTGATGTTCTAGGCCTTGGTCTCAAGATCCCACACATTACTATCCAGCCCTGAGCAGGTACCTCCAATACTGTGGCCTCCTGCATGGTATTGAGGGTATTGAGTGTCTATTCCTGGTCAGCTGGAAGTCTCCTTTAAGGCTCAGTGAGATGCACTTAGGAAATAACATGGAAGTTCTACATTTTAAATATTTAATTCCCAGTTTTCACCACTATGCTACATAACAACAATGTTGCAAGCTCTTTGTCTATATCTTTTCATAGTTTTCATTGACTCCACAGGGATTTGTTTGCAAGGATATGAGACCAGAGTTTGTAGCTTCCTTTATAACTTTTTTTCTGTAAGAATTGAGGGCATAGGATCTACAGCTATAATTTAAATATCTGTTTAGTTTTTGCTGGTTTTTTTTTCTTTTCTTTTAGTAAAGCCTTTTTTCCTGCTCTTTACTGCTTATATCTCCCTTCTGATGCAAAAATAATCTGATTTTTCATTGTAGTCAGACATCCATATTTATCTAACACAACACTTATTCTTTCCAGCAAGTTTCCATAAAATCTGTGATCTTCAATAACTGTTTGGTTGGTTTACAGCATTACTCATGCAAGGATCGTGCAGGGATCTGAGTCATGGCTGACCTTTGATACTTGCAGGTCCTTGAAGAGCAGCACGTCCATGGTGAGTATGTACTCCTCAGACAGGACCTTGCATGGTGTTCTGGGGTTGCATCTCTTCCCCCACACTTCCCTTTGTCTCCTGGAAGCCCCGTGGGGGAGGATAGGGTGTAGAGGGGAGACCCCTCGTAATCCCTTTAGCAAAAAGTCAGATTTATGGGGCTGAAATTTCTGCTACACACTTTTAATTTCATGAAGCAAACAGGTATGACAGAAACCAAGAAGAAAGCTGTACAGTGATGCAAAAAGCAGGCTTTAGAAATATGCAGGAGAGGTATACTGAGAATTTTAAATTATTCATCAGTGTCAGCACACTTGACTGCCCCACTAAAATGCACAGGCATGTATGATGAAAAGAAACATCAAGCCTGAACAGGAACGAACAAATAACAAATTTAAGAAGCAAGTTTTCATACAATTTTGCAGATAATTCAGACAAAAATTCTTGAAGCAGAAAAATTACTGCTGAATGAAATAAAAAAAAAAAAAAAAGAGTAAGGGACATGCAATTGTTAAGAAATAACACCTTCATGTGCACTAACAGTGAAATTACATTGGATGTTATCTCAGAAGTGTTCACTATGTTCACTATGTTCAGAAGTTATACCTCACTGACTGCAAGATGGGGACATTCAGAGTAGATATGCTTTCCCTTTCTTGACTGAGCTTTATAGTTTTTTCAGTGATTTCCTCAATTTTCTAAAAAATTCATGTCTGTATAACAGTGAGTTGATGGGAAACTGGAAAATAATGAGAATATTTTATAAACATTTTAATGAACTAGAAATAATTTGTCACAATGTTTAGCCTCTTGCTGCTATAGATTTCAGTTGAATACGTAAAGGAAAAAAATTCTTCAAAGAGTGGGGTAACCTGAAACAGATATTATATTTACTTAGACTAGAAGATAGCAAAGTCCACAAAACTTCCATCCTTTGCCACCCAAAACCTCTTTCTGCACAATATATGGGCATGCCTATACATTTGCCCCATCTTTGCCACTAAATCATATGAGATGATTCTTGCAGGCAAGCTTTGAGCAAATAATTTAATTAGCACAACATACCTTTGGGTCTTCTTCAGAAGTTCCATTTAAACTAAATGACCCTGGTATATTGATTAACGAGCTACACTAGCTAGACAGAAAGGAATTAATTTTTAATTTGGGCTCTTCCAGTAAGATGTCTAAATGAAAAGAAAGTATTTTATCTTGTAGAAAACCATGATGATCAGGTACAACTGAGGCCATGGAGGACTCTCCCCTAACACAAGGCATCCTGGTACCACAATAGATTGAGTTGGAAGTGACTTTTAAATGTCATCTAGTTCTCTTACATACCCTGAAATGAGCAGAGCCGTTTGCAACTAGAATAGGTTGCTCAGAGCCCTGTCCAACCTGACCTTGAATGTTTCCGGACATGGGACATCTACCACCTCTGTGGGAAACCTCATCATAAAAAAAAAAAAAAAAAAAAAATCCACATATCTAGTTTGAAGGCAGTGCTGATGCAGGTAGAGATTCTAAGGAGTTTTAAGAGCATGTGGTAAATAACAGATGCACTGTAGTCAGTGGGAAATGTTGTCATTCAGACCTTAAAAGTGGCATCAGGATTCACATGGTCAAAAAAATACAACAAGCAAGGAACACTGAATCTATTTCAATATGGTCAACTATGATTTTGTAAGCTGCAACATGCTCTGGGGAGTGTGGTATGGTGGCTGACTTTGCTGGGTATGCTCAAGAAGTATGTAGAAGAATTCAGTGTTTTATAACATGAAGGATGATATACAATTCATGTTAACACTTCCATAAGAAGTGACTGATGATTTAGGTGTGTGAAGAAAAGCACACAAAACAAGCAAACAAAATAATTTCTTGGTCTGACATCACCAAAGAATAGTACTAGGGGTTGAGAACTGGAGTTAAGCCTGGACTTCCCAAAGCATTTACACAACATCTGATTAAACCACTTAACCATGGATTTACTAATTTGTAGTAGATGTGGGACTGGTCTACTTTATCCCATTTAGCTTCTAAGTCACACCTTGGGTATTATAGTGCACTTCTTTTGTATCTTGAAGTCATATTGCAAGTTGCATTTCCTTCTAGTTCTACCTGCACAAATTCCTTTTCCCACTATCTTTACAGATCAACTGGTGAGCGAGCTCAAAGTACTCCCTTAGCCAGCCAGCCCTGTGGGTCATTGGCCATGTTCTTAATTTGGTGTGCAGTCATGCTGTTCCTGCACAGAAGGTATGCTCAGCTGGTGGTGGCTGGAAGTGCATGAAGCAGTTGGAAGGGACTGTGAGGAAAAAAAAAATTAAAAAATACAACAACAAAAAGGCAGAAGCAGATGGAAGTTTCTGCTACTAAGCTATAATAATATATCTGGGTAAGGAAAAACAATCCATTGGACTTTGATGGCTGTCAGTATTCTCCTGCCTGCATGGCAAAAGTATGAACAGCTCAAGTGAGTTAAATTTACTGCTACTTTATTTACATCTTTATGTAAATATTTACATCTATATTTACATTTAAAGTAACAGTGGGCTCAGAACTGACCACTGTAATTGTAAAGAAAGACCTTGGATTTACTGCAGACACTTTTGTGAAAATATTATCTCATTGCATAATGAAAATAAAAAAAAAAGAAACTGGACATTGGGAATTACTAGTAAGAACATCATTATGCCATTTTATGCATAAAAAATACATAATCCATTTCCTCTTCTCTTTTTTGGGTCACATTATTTCAAAAGATGCAAAGATGAAGAATGATGAAAAGAAGAGATGAAAATGCCAGCATTTTTCCTGTGAATTTATGGATACAGAGCCTGTCAGCAACAACAATGGGAAAACAGTTGTCATGGGTGCACTGTCTACCTGCACAGCATCTGTGCAGGAAGTGATTGGATTGCATCCAATGATAGCTTACTGAAATACAGAAGATGGTTAAATGTACTTCTTGTGAGTGTATTTGTAAATGCTAATGATTTTTTTTTATTATTTCCTGTATATATTGTTTAGGACTAGAGCTAATCTCCTATTTAAATTCTTGCCATAACATCCCAAAACCTGTTATTTAGGTTTGTGGTACAAGGTCTGTACTGGCTGTACAGACCACCCTTCCTATTTTGCCCTCAAGTATGTATTCACCTTTATTCACAGTCTAGATTCCTTGTTTTATATACAAAGTCATATACATCTAAAATGTGGATGTATAATCTTGGCATGACCCAACTCCCTCCATTAAAAACAATCAGAGATCTGCATCTGTAAACCGTAAGTGAAAATTATTTAATTTATATTTGTATTTTTATTCTATCTGGCTTATTAATTTTTTTCCCAAAATGAGCATTTCCAAGAAATACCTTGTACGCTTCTTGCCTTACATTTTCTCAGGAAAAACTGCAATCAGTATGAACTTTTAAATTTTTTTTCCTTAATGAGCAGACAGCAAAAGGTTACTTAACCAGCCACAAATTAATCTAAATTGCTATTATAATTAGAGGCAATTCAGCCATACAGTTGTTGATTCTGAGGGCTGTTCTACAATCCAGATGTGTGTCTTGCCTGAAGAGCTGGATTGCTCTCTAGCCTTTACTCTCAGTACTGAGAAGAAGCTTGGTCCTCTTGCCTAAGTGTAGACTTCTAGTGTTATTTGATGAGTTTCAGACTGTCTGGGTTGTCTACAGAAGGCAAACACATATGGCCCAGGGAGATTCTCATTCAACAATCTAGCAGTCACAGACAGGTTTCTCTGAGGCAGCTTTCATGGGGCTGTTTACATTTAGGTAACTGGTTCATCCCTCAGCTCTCCCCTCAGTTGTGACAAGGGCTTAGACATCGTTGTGGGCAAGTATCTTAAACCTTAATCAAAGATTTTTAGTGCAGCTTGGGAGGCTGTAACATATTTTATATGACCTCCACCTGGTGCTCCAGATGGCTGTGGGTCTGCTGTAGGTTCTGTGTCAGGTCTGCCAACCACATGCAGGTACTGTGGATTTCTTACAGTGCCTCGTATTGCACTAGGTGCCTAATTTGAACTACTGAACAAATTAGTTCAGGAAATTAATATTCCATATTAAAAAGTATGTAGTGCTGCACCTGCTTTTCACTGGGATATCACTGATGCTTTGAATGGAAGGTTAAGAAAAACCTTCTCTAAAAAATGCACAAACATAAAGAAATCTTTTTGCTTCTACTCCAGTCTCAATTCTTTTTATTTTGTAGTGATTCTTTCATAAGCTGATGATTGAGATTAATATATCTGCTAAACTATAAATTGTCTTAATTTAGAGACTTTTTTTTTTGTTTCTTCTTTTCTTCCAGTAATTAAGTCTTTCCCATATGCATTGTATCCTGCTTATGCTGACTTCCATTTAGAGCTGATGCTGGTCTGCTTAATACAGCTTTATTCAAATCCAACTGTTCTTCAAATTCTTCTTGCTTTTATACAGAAGAACAAAATTAAGTACACGTAAAATCTACTGAAACACCTGCAACCCCCACCACCTCCCACACATGACAGGTATATTTCAGAAAGCTATAGTTTAGATGCTTAGTCAATCTGCGTAAATATTTTTATATTCCTTGCTGCCCATATGAAGCAGCAAAGGATTTCCTTTTTAGCCTTCTATATTTTTTTTCCTAGATGCATAATTCTTGCTTCTCTTAACTAAAACTTCCTGGGTTGCAATACAGAGTGATTAGCAGCTTAAAAGTTCCTATTTGTTCTCACATTTTTAGAGCACCCAGAAGGAGGAAGTGAAGGGGCTTCCCTGATTTCTTGTGGTAAAACATTTCATAGTCCATTTATTCCACTGAGGAGGATGTTACATCTTAGCACTATCAGGTGCAATGGGATAATGAAGCAGCTACACTGTGTGAATATGTTTTTGGATTTCTCAAAGAACCATTTAAACCGGAGACAAATATTCCAGAATGTGCTTTTCACCTATTTGTTTTAAGGTAAATTATTTATTTAGGCTACTAAAACAGGGATTGTATTTATTAAGCTTGGCCAGCAGGGCTCTCTCTTGCATTATATTTTAATTCAATCAGACCATTTTAATTTTGTGGGCATAGTGTCCTTTTCTAGGCAATTTTAACCCCGAAATGATAAAGCACTAGTCTTATTTATGGAACCTATTAGCAAGGAATTAGAACGCCTTTGGACTCCAATTTACAATAGAAAGATATTTCCACAACTTTTCCCTCTTTAATTAATTTGATTCTTTTTAGTGATGATGTGTATGTGCAGTTAATGCCCAACACTTTTAACTGCAATGTCTCTTAGGTAATTTAAATAGCCAAAGTCATAAAATCTGAATACTTGCCACTGAAATATTAAAATCTTAATGTATACATACGAGACTTCAGGAGAATCCTGATGGTTGTCCAGATCCTTTGTGTAGAGAGGCAGATACTATGTCTGTAGCTTGAATCTCTGTTGGGACAAGACTTAGGTAAAGAACATTTCTTTGTATCTTATGATTCTTATGGAAAGAAAACTAAATCAGAGTTGTCCATTTTGAGCAATCATAAAAATTCAGACCTACTTTCCCTTTATACCAAACTAGCTTGGCCCATGAGCCAATCAAGAGCCTTCCTATAACAGGAGTCAGGATACTCATAGCACAGTATTCACTGTGCATATATGCTGCCTTAGTAAGATTTTAATTTTTTTTATTTTTATTTGTTTTTTACAACATGTAATACCAGGACTACCAAAGATACTCAGAAATACACAGAAATACTGTGTATTTCTGTGTAGTAATTTCATAATGATATTTGAAAATAAGTGCCTTAATAAAACATTATACTTTTAAAAGCATGTAAAGAAAAAATTCCAATGTGAACAACAAGATCTAGTTACTTCGTGGTCAATAGGAAGATACTTATCCCATTTATCTCAAATGCCTATCCAGGTCTTTTAAAAATACCTATTTCTCCTCATCAGATACAGGTATACCTGGCTTAGACTAGTGACCTATCTGTATACACAGTAAAAAATTATGTGAGATGCTTCCTCTTCCTACAGAAATTTCCAATTTTATGTCCAGGAACTATGCACAGCCTTTAGAAACCAAATCCTTGTCTTCAGAAACATCCCTGCAATGCAACTGCAAACACCCATGTGAAATAAAGGAGACATAGTAGAGAAGACTAGAGTCCCAAGAGCACCTAACTCACTTCAGGACAAGTAGGTTGCTCAGCAGCTGCTAACACTGACATAAATTCTTTGCAGAACTGGTGTCATTTTAATAGTTGCTGTGATATAAATGGGGTTTTTTTTGCAGGTCAGCTTGCCCTATTTTTTATCCCTATGTTGTTATTTTGAAGAACTATTTCCTTCAAGTCTGACAATGATGCAAACATTCAGCATTTGTAATAACTGTCCTTAAGGGTTTTTTTAGTATTATTTATTTTAATAAGTATCTGCTGTCTCTTTATGGGGAGCACACAACCTTTAACTGTTATGTTTGTACCAACATCATAGAAAGAGCTTTCAAGTCACAATTTTAGAGGTGAGATTTTCAGATATAGTTACCTATTCACGTTCTAGAGTAAAGTTTTATTCAAAACCCTAGAAAATCTTAGGACGGATTCCAGAATGCTAAACACCCAAGAAAAGTTTGGGTTTTTTTAATGTAGATGCATAAGAAAGAATTTAAGCAATTAGTTTTCAAAGTCTGAGATTGCAGACTTACATATGGCTAAATATTTTAACTGTGTATAACAGCAACTAATGACCCAAGATTCAGCTCACCTAATTTAGATCAATCATAGGTTAGATTAGAGAGAGACCCAGAACGGTGAATAAGATCAATATCTTCTTGGTTTCTAACTTCTTCCATTGATTGAAGATGGAATCAAGAAGACTGCTTCTGAGGTAACTCAAGATACAAGAAATTAATCCTTTCCTGAATGACTCTACTGTAAAATTTAAATATTGAAAAGATGAAAAGTTTATTTAAATACTGGTTATAACAGAAAGAGACAGGGTAAATTAAGATTGAAGGTTTAGGTTAATTCTTATTCACAAGCCAGTCTAGAGAGTCTTAATTCTTGGCCTTTGCTTTTAATTTCCTGTTAAGGATTATATCTGCAACTAAGATCAAGAAATTATAAAATACTGATAGAAAGGCTGTTATTATGGAATTTTTTAGCCATGAATGGGACAAGACCAGAAATACAAGTCTTTCATTATTATTATTAATAAAGTGAAAGGAATGACAGTATTTTATTCTCAAGGTTTCCCTAATGGGAAGAAAAATAAGTTCCAATAAACCATGGACATTTATTCAACAAATCCAAAATTAAGTACATCCTACCTCATGGCCTTCTGCCATGGACTAGTGAACATAAGTTTAATGACATTGGTCAAAATGAGATTCCATGTAAATCACAAAACTTTATAGCATATCAGGTATCTCTAGCAGAAATAAGACTTGAGAGCAGATATTTTATTTAATTTTTTTCCACTTTCCACATCAGTGCTGCACAATGCCAGGATTCATTTATGATTCTTTTGTTCATATCACTGTTTCTCTACTTCCACCAAGGTCAACATGCTATACTAGAGACAGTAACAACAAAACCCAACAGAAATCCCACAGTAAATTTCATTTTAAAATCAATCTTTATTATAAAATAACAAGACCATTTGTAAAGGTTACCTATGTAAAACTATGTTTCATATTTAAGGGATAGGTAAAGGTGTATGTAATGAAATTGTAGAAGAAGCAGAAAAATATGTAAACTGTCATTCTATTTTTATTATTAGCATAATTTATTCTGCACATTTCATGACTGCAATTTTTTCTTGTAGAACCATATATAAAATTAGTATAGGTTTATTTGAGTAATTTCATATTCATTCAGCAACAGTTTACACTTGCAAGACTGTGTTTAGAGAATTGCAGTGTTGCTGGAACTAACAGGAGAGGAATTAGGATAACAGTAAGGTGAAGAACATCACTGTCAATTTATCACCCTTTTGCTCTTCCTGTCTTAGAAAAAAAATAAAAGTGGAGGGGAGTCTAGCATAGGTTCGTAAGTTAATATGGAAATCCAGGACTACCTGAACTTCTGCCAGAAATACGCACAGAGTAATGAGTGATATTCATGTTAGATATATTTTTGTACAAATTAGGTAAATGAGCAATTAGCTTGATTAACCATTCTACTTCAGCTTGACATCTACTCACACCTTTAATAATATGCTTTCTACCACCAGGGATCCATATATTGATAGACTGGGGTTTTTTAAGTGCTTGCTATTTTAAGTGTTTTAAGTAAGAGGTATACAATTACAGCAAAAACATTAAAAATAAAGAAACAACAATTAAACAAAATAGAAAATAATCAGCAGCTGCACTGCATAGTTGTTCAATGATAAATGATATATAGATGGTATTGGAAATGTAGAACTTGATAAATGTGACTGAATTTGTAAATTTTTCTGCAGAACAGTAAGGTCACTGCTGTATACCAATGACTCTCCAGGTCATAACTTCTCAGATTGTTTTAACTTCACACATATGTTCTTCCAGGCCTATTCCTGTGGTAAATAGTTTCAGTTCTACCAAGACTTTGCAAAGTATGCTATAGAGATAAAATTGATTTCAACTCTAACCATGGCCTGGCTCTGCCTTTTGACTAGCACTTTAAAGTTCAAAGCTGATACCAACTCAAGACATTATTCTTTCACAGTGGAAATGGTCTACAGTTTTCTGCTAATTGTTTTTTATTGCTGTGGGCAGGTAGGTGCTTAGCTATCTCCAGAAAAGTAGGGATGCATAACATGTTACAGTTGCCTGGGAAGACAAGCACCATCATTCCAAAGATCTTCCCTTTTCTTCTTCCCAAGCTTTATATGCTGAGCATGATGCAATATAGTGTGAAATATCCCTTTGGCCAGTTGGGAATCAGCTGTCTCAGCTGTGTTGCTGCCCAGTTTCTTGTGCACCTCCAGCCTCCTCACTGGTGAGACAGTATGAGACACAGAAAATGCCTTGTCTCTTGTGTGAGTGCTGCTCAGCACTAACAAAAACATCTTTGCATTATTAAAACTGTTTTCAGCAAAAATCCATAACATAGCCTCATGCTAGCTGCTGTGAAAAAATTTCAATCTACCTACTCCAGCCAAAAGCAGCACAAATGGTAAAAAACAAAACTAAACTAAAGCAGCTCTAGTAATTAGCTATTGCCGAAAATTGGTTTGATGAAGAATTAATATGATTTTCAGGAAGAAAACTTTGAGTATAGGGTTATAGAAGTCTATGTGTGAAGAAGAGAGGTGACAGAAAACAAACAAATAAACAAAACACACCAAGACCTAAACAAAATAAACAAACATTTTTCTCCTCAGAAATCACAGCAATAGTCTAAATAAAAGACAAAAAAAAAATAAAAATAGATACAACTGAGAAATGAGATTGTCAATAAAAAGGTTAATTAAGAGAAAATTGGTTTATTGTGCCACCACATCTTCAAAAGTGTTTGCAGGACATTTATTTATTATTCTTCAACTAAAACATAAAACTTTTATCTAAAACAGCTCTCCGTAAGATAACCATATTTATAGCTCGTTTAATGAAAAGCTACAATCAACAAATTCTTTGAATAACAATGGTGGTTGACCTTGGCTGACTTCCATACTGTCACCCAGCTGCTTTCTCACCCTCTCGCAACAAGACAGAGAGAAAAAATAAATGGGAAATCCTAAGGGTCAAGATACAGACAGTGAAATCACTTACCAATTACTGTAATAGGCAAAACAGTTGACTTTGGGAAAATAAATTGAATTTAACACCAAATAAAATAGAGTCGGATAGTGAGAAACAAAGAAAACAAATAAAACATTTTTCCCAAACCCATCCCTTTTTCTTCCAGCTCGGTTTTAATCCTCCACCTCTGACATCTCTACCCACCCTTAGTCTGAGCAGTGTAGGGCTGATGAGAAATAAGTGTTGTGGTCAGATCACAATCTTTCAACTCTACCTCTCCTTCCTCCTAATGCTTTTTCCCTCCCCAAACAGGTGTCTTCCCCTTGATCCACAATTCCTTTAGGAAGTATCCACCCACTTTGGTGTGGGAACCTCCATGGTCTGCAGTGTAGACATCCGTGCTGATGTGGTCCTCTCCATGGCATACAGTAGCACCTCCTTCCCTTACTTCACCTCTCACCTTGATGTCTGAAGAGGTACTTCTTTCAGGTTGTTTGTTGGTTTCTTTTTTGTTTGTTTGTTTGTGTTTAAATTTTCTACTCACTTCTCCCTCCTGTGGCAGCATTTTGCCTTTTCTCAAATACATTTTCCCAGAGGCTCCACTCTCTCAGTTAAGGAGTTCAGCTGTGTCCTAGGATGGGTGCTTTGGAACCCACTGGAACTGTCTGTCCAGAATGGAACTTGGAGACTTGAAGTTGGGTGAGATACTTATTTTCTATAGACAGTATTTCTACTCTGTGTTCTTTTGTCTTTCTCCAGGTAAAACATGAATCATGGCCATGCCTATGCAGCCAAACTGATTAAAGGAAAGAAGAAAATAACAAAAAACTTTTTTTTTAAAAAGATTGACGTTATGTAATTAGTGTATATTTTCTAAAATATGGGTCTGTTATTGGGATGCAAAAAACAGCCAAGAAGTGTTCAAATTTTCTAGTCTTGTTTTCCCTGCTCCCTTGAGAATAGGATTGAGAGTGGTACTCATAAAGAATAAGAAACCTGTAATTACATAATTTTCTAAGTCCATTATATCATACAAAAATTGTTAGTCTTATAAAGGAACTTGTTTCTTTTCAAAGACTGAAAGTGATTATTAACTTCATGTATTTTTAACTGAATCTGAAATGAACAGAAACTTTCAGTTTAACCAAAGGGAAGGAAATAAGGTGGTTTTGGTTTTATAGTTTTGTTTGTTTGGTTATTGTTTTAGGGGTTTTTTTTAATATGAATTAAGGATCACCATAATCTTTATTAGAAATGACATGGGATTCTGTGAGCAAGGCATAACTAAGAGGAAATACAGAAAACAGTGGGTTTTTTCTGTTTCTGTGGAGGTTGCTTTGAATGAAATTCTTCACATTTTTGAGCAGCAAAGTAGTGAAAAAATTACCTGTATGATGAATGCACTTTATTTCTCTTATCTGTCTGCAAGAGGAACTTGTGGGAGACAGAATGACAAAATGATCGAAAATAAGGTCTGGGCCAATTTTGTGTTGAATCTTGATCAAATGTAACATTTCCTTATATCTAAATTCGCTGTGCATTTTGTGTGAGTTCTTCTGCCAAGCCTAATCCATGAGTCAACATTTTCAAAATGCAAAGTATTTCAGTGATACTGAAAACTCTTTTACATATCCATGAACAAAACTTCAATGAAAAATTTTACAGACTCTCAGAGAAGCCAGAGGATTTATTGGAGTGGGTGACAGTTCTGAAAAAATTACTGTAGAAAAGATCTAGGAAAATACCATTCTCTATTATATACAGAAGACGATCAAATATGTATAGAAATTTCTCTTTTACATTTTAGACTTTTCTTCAATTTATTTTTGAAATATAATGGATACCTCAGTTCTTAATGAATGTTGATTCTGTATCAATTTCCTAGATTGGTTCTTGACAGTGTGTGTTGGTTTCTTGTTTTGTTTTTATTTTGAGGGCGACAATTTTTCCCTCCATATCTGTATATTTCCATGGATATTTAATTCTTTGAATGTTGTATCTAATGTGCTCTTTTTTGTGTGTGTGTGTTTTTTTGTTGTTGTTGTTTGTTTTTGGTTTTGGTTTTGTTTTTGTTTTGTTTTTTGTTTTCCATTGAATGCTTAAGTATTAATCTTTGCAATGGACGTTTTTCAAAACACGTCTCAGTGATTCATTCAGGAATAGCACGTTTGGCTGCCACTATCCCATCCTCTTCAGAGGGAGGGAACTGGTTCTGCTGCAGTGTGTCTCAATAATCCTTACACAATTTATGAGGCTACAGGAAGTGTTTATCTACTTGTCATTTCTTTAAAAAATATTCTAACCCCAAAAGAATTCAGAACCCTCTTATGTGTATGATAAAGTCAATGAAAAAGAAAAAAAAAAGAAAGAAAATGAAAGAGAGCACATATTTCCAGTATTGGTTCTTATGGCAAGCTCAAGAAACATTTCTTTGCTGTGTTTTATTATTTAAAAGATTTTCTTTCTTAGCAGTATGTTAAAAGCCTTAATATCATCATGGTGTAATGCAACGATAATTTGATGTGATCGAACAATACTAATAGAACACAATAGTTAATAATGTGATGTGATGGACAGTCACAGTTGTTCACATGTTATGTTGATGGCCAGCCTAAATAGCTAGTGTTTCAAAAGACATCATATCAGAAAACAAGGACTGCACAGCTTCTCCCAGAACCCTAAGACGTGATTATAATAATCAGCTTACTGCTTTGCATTTGCTGGAAGCTGTTTGCTATTTCTATGAGTTCAAACCAGTGCTGTTATGTCATGTCAAAGAATTTCAGATGAGATTGCATCAGAAAGAGGACTTTTATTTGTAGAGGTTTTATACATTTATGCATCAACATAATGTGCAAAATGTATCTTCTGAAAATAGATATTGCTTCAGAAATATGATGAAAGAATTTTCATGAGGAGAAAATATTTTTGAACTTCTCAGTGCGTAGTCAGTCATACAAATCTCGTTTTTTTCCCCTGTAACATGTCAATGCCTTTTATGTCAATATTTGAATACTTTTTTATTTACTAAGCTCGAAGAATTATTTCATTCTTCCAAGGAAAGATTCCCCAAAATCAGTTAATAGAAGAGCTTGTTTGGAGTTTATATTAATCTTATTAAAGACAAAGTATAAATGATTTTGAAAAAAAAAAATCCTATATAAAATTGGAGAAAATAAACAGAACTTTATATTTTCTTTATCTAAATTATGTCCTTCTTTATATCTTCTGTCACAGTATTAAAAGGAATATCAAATCACTATGCAACAGATTTACAACTACTGTGTCTGTGTCTTCCTCCAGTGCCTGAATATCCTAGGCTAAGATTATGCTCACAAATTTTCAACCTCTATGGCAATCTTCTGACATCACTACTTTTCTAAGACCTACCAGTTTCTTACATTTAGTATCAGTCCTTATTACAGTATGCTGGAGAGCAGTGCCTTGGAAAAAAAATTAGAACTATAACTAACAATTTTCTGTAATGAATATAATATCCATGGTGAAAGAGAGATATATTCTATTCTTTTTTGGCCCTATTGTCTTAGGATGAAGGAATTCATGCTGCTGGAGCATATTTTTTTACCGTTTATTTATTTATTATAGCACATACTAATGCATGCTGACTAGTGAGAAAAGCCTGTAATCTCTACAGAAACTTTCTTTAACACTATAATTGAAGCTAGATTTATAGGACAGTGGGCCAGTTGTGCAACTTTGAATGTCCTTAAAAGTTATAGATTACACTTCAAAGTTTACAGTATTAGTGAGAATAGACAAACCTTCACTATGTAGGTCTTATAAGAAATGCAGGTGTTCTGGTTTTCTTGGTCCTTACTGTAGACAAGAAACTGCCTATGAAAATCATGTTTTAATGTTTAGGCTCTAAAATAGTGAAAAGTCATGGAAATTGCTTTTCGAAATTTGGAAATACTCCTACTTTCTCTTTTAATATTTATAAAATTGTTATCAAAAGCTTTAATGGTGACATCTTATATTTTACAAATAAATTTTCTATCTCTTTAAAACCTTTTCCCTTCCCTTCCCTTCCCTTCCCTTCCCTTCCCTTCCCTTCCCTTCCCTTCCCTTCCCTTCCCTTCCCTTCCCTTCCCTTCCCTTCCCTTCCCTTCCCTTCCTACATCCATTCCAGTAGGGTGAATATCTACTTCAGTATTTCTTTTGTTATATCTCTTACATTTGGCAACTGGGAAATGAACATAAGGCTCCAGAAGCTGGTTAAAATTATGGCACACATTTGTCATGTATTAATTAATTTTTTAAATTGCAAAAACTGCAGGAATTTAATTGTCTTAGCTAGTATGGCTTCCATTCTTCTAGCCATGAAGGCATTCTGCACAGTCTAAAGAGTACCTTTTACTTTCCAGAAGTTCTTCTTTATAATATTTCTTATCAGTTTACTTAAACCTTAATATATTTAAAAGTAGGGTTTAAAATACTGTTCTTACATGTCTGACTTTCTTTAATTTATGTAGAATAAATTCACTGAGGAAATTTATGCAGCTTAAAACTCACAACATAAAAGAATGCTTAGATATTGTTCATAAAATCTAAAATACTGTATTCTGGATATGGCTTTGGTGAAGTAAAGACCTATCGTGTACTTGTTTTCATGTTAGTAAAGAACAAAACAAAAGAAGTAGGGAAAGGAGAAGAAATAAAATGCATGGTGTTTGAGGTTGTTTTGCAAAATGTTTTTACTTTTTTTTTTTTTTTTTTAATTTGGTGAATGTCAGATTAGTTCTTATGTACATATCTAAATCTTTAGTCTCATTTTTTGCCTTTGACTCCCATATCTGAAACACTTTCAAGAAAGAAATGGAAAAGATAGAAAGAGAAATGGAAACTTTATTCAATGCGGAAAATAACAGAAACTGCTCTCATAAACCTAAAGCGCCAAGAACTGTAATTTTAAAAAATATCATAGCTAAATCATACCGGGGATCTCTTTCAGTAAACTGAAAGAGGTTGATTTTTAAAGGTTTGCCAACAGTGTGATCACTAGCTAGATCAAGACTACTTGGCCAGCTGGTGAAGTGGCTTAGGAGATGGAGAGATGTTTTTAGACCAGGATCAGGGGAGGAGCTGGCCATCTGTGGGAGCAATGCCAGCTGCTGGAGGGACTGTGGAGTCTGCATGTTTGCATGCATCCATCCCCTCTAGGGGGAGGCAGACGGGGAGAATGAGGATCTAGGACCACCAGCTTCATGGACCATGAGTTCAGGGACAACTCCTGGGGAATCTGTGGTGTGTCAGTGTGGGGGGGTGTGTGTTCGTAGGTGCCCAGTGCACATGTGTGCTAGGAAAGGGGATCTGGAATGAGACTGTGGTCTCAAGTACTCTCATATGTCCAGGTGATAGCCAGAGAGACTGAGTGTCTGGGTGCAACTTGTGGAGGCAATACATGTTATACATACGGATAAATCTTATACTAATGGATGTCTGATAGAAGACAGATACAGGATGAGAGTGTTGATACTGTGTTCATGTGAGTGTTTTGTGTGATCTGTGTGGCTGGATGTGTTTATATGTGCATACGTATTGTGAGTTTGAGGGCCTAATGGGAATAACAGCTCAATTTCATTACTGATGGTTCAGGGAACATGAAGCTGTGTCAGCCTTGACTTAAGTAGCTGGCTTTGACTCTCCTCCAAGAGATGCTCCAGGGTAAAATACGTCTTTTCCCAGATGTCACTTGATAGTTCAATGTAGCTCTCTGAACAACACGGTCTCCTGAGACATTCGGTAAGTTGCTTTTCCCTCTGGTCCATCCCTTGCCCATATTGGGAGTATGGTTTCAGCTCAGCAGGTTTGGTAACTAGGAAAAACTTCTGGATGTTGTACTGCCTTGCTCAAGAGACTTGGTCCTAAATTTGAACTTGAAATACAGGCAGTGACACAGCCAAGTGCATGCAGAAATAGTTTAACAGACTGAAGCAGAAGGAGGAAAGAAAACCAGCAACATATACATATTTTAGAATTGTGTCACAAATAAAATTATGTGTAATGAAAAAAAACCAAAAAAACCCAAACAAAGAAAACCAACAAAAAGAATGGCAACCAAAAGGAAAACTTTATCACTAAAGGAAGTGAGAAGTGTTCATAAGAAGGTATGTTGGAAACCAGGTTGAAAACTATCAAAGATGAAAAAGGAGGAATATTTACAGAGATGTGACAAAGCCAGTATCTCAAATACCTATGTGAGAAAATCAAAAATGAAGCAATTACAGGCTTTTTTTTTTTTTTTTTTTTTTTTTTTTAATTGGAAACATTCAAATAAATGGAATCAGAGATTTGTACATAGGTAGGCATAAGTAGGTGATAGAAACTGGATTGGAGGGAATGTTAAGAGAAAAAAAAACAAAGCAAAAAAAACTTAGAGAGCTCCATAGAAAGAGTATTTGGTAAAAGCTTGCCAAACTGCTGTACTGAAAACAAGGAATAATGATTTTGCCAGAAAGTATTTTGAAATAGAATAAGGTGTCAACTTGTTACTGAATTTTGTCCATTGCAACCACATACACCCAAGCATTCAAAATTTTATCTGAAGAGTGTGTAAAATCTCACAAACCACGGCTCACAAAGTACTTTGCAGTTTCTGAAACTGAGGAAATCTATATATATATATATATACTTGAAGAAAGACTAACACTAACAGCTGTGAAGTTCTAGGAAAAGGGAGCAAGAAACTGTGTGCATTCTGCAAGTATTCTACTTTCAGCGGTATGAAATTTGATGATCTCCATACCAAAGGGGAAAGAATAATAATCCCTAGCAGTTTCTCAAAAATTAATGTGTTGAGAATTTCTTCCTGTTCCAAAATCACATAAACGCTGAGTACTTGAGCAAGACATCAATAAGGAAAATTCCAGATTTGAACAGCAGTGAAAAAACTTATACATTCTGCTTTGCACACTATCTTTTTCTGGGATCGCTACCTAATGTTTGATATGAAAGAGAAAAAACCTTAAAAATTGTATATGAAGGCCGGTGAAAAAAATCTTCCCCATCTGCTGTAAGTGATAAGCAGAGCCATGAAATACGCATTTAGTATAATAAAATATTTGAAAAATAGGTGTACAGCTGAATCTAGAGCTAGGGTTATTTTAAATGGGAGTACAAATGGGACTACAGCTTTAAAAAAATCTTTCATGGATAGATGCTGCATTTTTTGGATATAAATCCTTGCAAAGCAGGAAGCTTGACAATATTATTTTTATTTTGCTATTTAAAGTGAGCAAAGCACTGAAAGGTTCTCTAGTTTCCTTGCAAAGCCATTTTATATCTCACTATAAAAATCTTTTATATGACAGCTTCTTTTAAAATTTATTGATTTATTTATTTTTAATTTCTTTTCACATGGTTAGGATATTTTGTCTGTTTCCAGTACCAATACTGTAACTTTTTTTCCTAAATCTTCAAGACATGCATTATATACTTAATTTATATAAGACTTATGCTCATGTGTCAATTCTTCACACACTTTTTGAAGTCTTTCCAAGTATTGATTATCTTTCTGGTAAAGAGGTACCTATAATAGAAAGAAACATGCCAGGTACAAGGGGCTGGTCTCCAGGCCAGTGTACATAATGTATTTATATGTCCCTGATCTATGGCATTAGTCTCTCTTCAGATGAGAGGATTTTTATCTCCAAGACAAAAAGATATTCTGCTTCATATCCCCTTTAGCTGTGTTTTATTGTCACAGCTTAGTGGTTCCCCACAGTCATCTTGCTGAATGAGGGATAACATGAGGGTTTCTACAGAAAGTGTGACTGAGGAGAAGGTGTTTCTTCCTGCTCTTAACAGAGGTGATATGATGGCATCTAAATATTTCAGATATACTGAGACTGCTAAGTATGAAGAATAAAAGTAAACACCACGAAATTGTTCTTTAAAGAGCAACTAAGCAGATTACTACAGAATAAACATACCTCTTAGGAGAAGTCCAGAACAACAGTGGGTACATGTCCATATTCATCTTTAAAAATTTATTTTCTTTTTTATTGTTCTTGTTCTACTGGCTTCTCCTAAGTGTAGTTCTAGCTCATTTAGCATTTGTCTTTCCTCCAAAACAAAGTCTTGATCATGTAAGTTTGACATTTTACTCTCTGCTGCTTTCAGCCAAGATAGACCAATTTGATGGATGGTAATATTGAAACATACCACCTGCTGAGAATATCTTTCATAGCTTAGAAATATAATATAGTTGTGAGAGGGTTTATCAGCATATCTAGAGCACCTTAACAAGATGTTCTGCACACTTCTAACTATTAGTTTAAAGTCTTTAAAATTATTAGTTTTTCCCTGTGGGATGCTGAATATAATAAATCTGTGTCATCTGTTCTTTAAAGGATGCATGCTGCCATCTTAAGCAGAAAGCACAACATTTGGAGATGATGTTATCACCCAAGGCATAATTATATCTGGAATTACAGACTGGCAAATTACAATTTGCCCACACATAGCTTCTCAATCTCACAAATTTTTACTGAAACCTCAACATCAGAAAACATTAAATTTCTGCCTCCTTTGTTCAGCCTTCATTTTTTTTGTTTACACTACAGAATGATTTATGTTTCCTGGAAGCCATTTACCATGTCTACTCTCTGTGTGGATGTCTTGAATAACTCAGAAGTTCTCATATTTGTCGGAGTTCAGGGCATCTCTCTGGGTACCCTGGAAGGTCACAGACCTTGATAGAGAGGCCTGGGACCCAAGAAAGAGGGTCTGAGGTCTGTCCAGGGGAGTTTGAGATCCTGGCACATAGCCCAGGAAGACACAGGCTTTGATTTCAGTCCATGAGAAAAACTTCCAACACAGGGAAGTATTACAAGTCACAAATGTGTAACAGACAGTAGTGTAGTTAATCACCATGTGAAAAATTTGGTAGTTTTGGGTTCCTAGAATTGGGGAACAAGATGGAGGATTTAGGGTGGTGCCCTGAGTTCCTCTCCTTCTTCCTCGTCCTCCATCTTCTGATGTGGTGATGACACAAAGTAGTTTGAGTGGATTGGGTGAAAGTAGAAATGACGCTTCTAGTATAGGTACTAGGCATTGGCACAGAACTGTAAATGAGAGACACGCAGGTATCTGTATAAGAGGTAGTGACCTCCCATTGTGGGGAGAGTTGTCCTGTGTCTGAGCAGTGATGAACATCTTGGCTGGCACAGAGAGAATTGTAAGATAAGAAATAATAAACACACGAGAAACCAAGAAAACCAAGACCTTGAGACTCCAATTCACTCTCATGCCAAGCACAGACTAAAAGCCTTCAGAGGGCAGGGAGCAAAAAAGACCCACTCAAACCACCACCTGACTCTCAGGCAAAGAAAACTAAACCCAAGAATATTAAGGTTGAACTTGTTGATCTTGGAAATCTTTTCCAACCTTAATGATTCTATATCACACTAGAAACCTATGCTCTTCATAAAATCTTTGTTTTAAACAGACATCAGGTGATTTAGATGATCAGTTGGTCTAACTTCCCTCTCAATGCAGTTCTGGTTACAGAAGGATAACTGTGCCTTGTCCAATTGTATTCAAAAGGATCTCTAGGGCTCAAGAAAACTCAACCTCAACCAATTATTTCCTCTTTCAGGATAAATGAATTTGTAATATTGTTAAACTTCCATATATAGACTAGTTATAGTTCTAAAACACTGTGATTTCTTTGTATTGGAGATTTTTTTGTTGTTGATATTGTGTTTGCTGTTTTAGGGTTTTTTTTTAATATAAAGCATGGGGAATTTTCAGAAGGCACTAGACCATCAATGAGGCAAGTTATACAAAAAGGCCAATATACATTTTTGTGCTTTTAGAGGGACCTATATGCCTTCTAGAGGGACCCCTTTCGAAGTTTCCTCCCAAATTTGCCCTAAACTAAGATACTACTAGAACACTATCACCGCAAAAATTTTCAAATGAATACCTAGTAGCATGTTACCAAAGAGCTATTTGCACTGTGCATTTATCCACTGCAGTTACATAGCTGTTGAAAATATTTGTCAAAGCAGACACCCAGATAATAAAATGTCTTGCAAATGCAATTTCATACATTGTGATACAGCTTTATACTGTTTTTACTGTGCAAAAGTAAAGCCATTTGCATCAAAATTAAGAAAAATACTTCTTCTTGGTAACTTGAAATGTCATGGAATTTGCTGAATTATTTAAAGTCACATTAAGTTCTGAGTGTCTGAAAAATTTCATAAACCTTGCAAACATAACTTTAGTTCCTGTAATCAATTCATATCTCCTTCCCTGACCCAGCTATCTGAATTCAAATTTGTTGAGAGCTTTCACTAAACCGAATAGGGCAAATCATTCCAGTATTGTCTGGGATAAACCATGAATTTTCTATAGTAGTTACACTTGAACAGCTAAGTCTCCATTTGCTGGATTTTTTTTTTTTTTTCAATTTCTTTGAAGATTTTATGAAAGAAAATTGTCAAATAAATGAAATTCTGTCATTTCAATAATTTTCTTTTCATTAACTAGGAGTACAATTTCTAAGAGGACCTTTCCTGGGAAAAAAGTTTTAATCTTTAAATGGAAATGCGGCACTAGTGTAGACCATAACACTGTAGACCTCTAATTATAGTACTTCCATTCCCAGTAACACACCTCAGGCTTTTCATTAACTCTGCATGGATTTGGGACTAGGATTTGTGAGGCTTGCTTTGTACAGACATGTCTTGATCTGCCAGGAAATTTTGTTTCGGATTAGTTAACAGCAGCAGTACCACAGACAGATGACTGTTAAATTATTTTAGTTGTTGTTTAGCTTTGTTCAATTTCTTTGTTAAACCATTATTACCATAACTTTCGCTAATAGTACTAACCAGTAGCCATTCAGTGCAGAATGATCTATGACCATAGAATATAATACATGAGAGAAGTCTTTAAAATGCAGGCACAGGATGAAGCCAGAAAGCCCAGGGCTTCATGCAGGTCATGGATCACCAGTTATTTGCCATCAAAGGAAAGTAACTTAAAATGGTGGGTGAAGAGGTTATGAGGATGAAAAAAGAGAAAAAAAAGATCATGTATGAAGAAACAGCAAGGCATACTGTGTATTAGAAAATGTCTTAAAGTAGTCCTCAGTGAATTCTAGGGGAAGCAGGTAGAATTCCTGACCATTAGTACTCTATGTCCCTTGCCAAAGAATTCATCACACTGAAAATTTTGCTCCAACCCTTCCAACACCCAGCTCCTCAAGGACTCAGAACAACACAAAAAGGGTAAAATAGCAGAAACAGAGATATAAACTGGAAAACTTGTGCATAAAAGTTTAAATTATTATTATTGGGAAGTAGCACTGATGGAATACTGGAGAGGGTATGTGTTAGTATTGTGATAACTGTATTCCTAATGACATGGTCAGATTCTTAATATTTTATTTACACAATCAACAATTTATTGTGTGTACATATTAGCTACATTTCCTTATCCCAGGTAAGCTGCTTGGAGTCTTTTGTTTGGTATCTGGCCTTTGGGACTTAGTTGTGAATTAAATTCAACCAGGGAAGATCCAAATGGCTTTGTCATGATCGACAGAATTGTCCCATATATTTTATTACACTTATTCGGATTCTCTGAAAGTGGTAAATTGTTAAACATGTGCAAGTAGGAAATGCTAGCATTAAGGTCAGATGAAATGCTAGTTCAGGGTTCTTGTGCATATGTTTTATAATATAGTCCTTAATTATATGATCACACTTTATTTCAGGTTTGCCATAAAAAAGGTAGAAGGAAAGAAAAAAGTCACATTTCATTCACCTTGTCTATGTAACTTGCTGCTTAGATTCATTAGTCAGAATTTTCATTCAGCCTTCTAAGTATCCATTAACTAATAGAGTGCTAATGGTGTCACACTTTGGGATGGAATCTAGATTCAAAGAGTAAATTAAAATTTTATACATAAATAGCTACATATGAGTCAAGGAGAGGGATACAATTGTCTAAACATTGGCCATTAATGTAACTAAGCTTACACACCAGCAAGTCTTGTCTTTGCATATGTTTTAAACTGACATTCCAGCTCAATTAAATAGATACTTCTTTGAAGGATGTCCATGCAAATTCTCTTTCTTTGAGAGAACATACAGGAAATAATTGTAAATGTATGCATTTTCCTTCTGATTTTCATAGGGAATACTAGAGACATCATCCTATGCTGAAATTCTCTTTTTCTTTTCATGCATTTTCTGTTAATATGAATTCCTTTACATTAATCTCTGTGAGAACCAAATATGTAAATGTGTCTGTTTATTTCAGAGGATTGCCTTTTTGTGGTTGGTGGGTTTTTTTAATTATTTTTGTTTTGTTGTTTTTTTTTGTTTGTTTGTTTGTTTGTTTGTTTGTTTTGTTTTGTTTTGTTTTGTTTTTGGTTTGAATGAGGTTTATGTTGGTTACAGTTTTTGGGATTTTGGGGGGGTTAAGAAAGAGAAAAAAGAGCAAAACAATTGTCATGGAAATTGTATTTAAAAATCAGTAGAGAAATCTATAAGTAATAGAAATAGTTACAAATATTTCAGGTTGGATAGACACCAAAGAGAAGACCTAATTCTGTATGTCCCACAGGAAATCAGTATGTATATTCTGAGTAAAATAAGCAAATATTCTGAATTACTGGAAAGTGAGATGTTTTGAACACCATATTATGACAGACCTCACACTGAGTACTTACACCAAACTGGGCAGAGTATATGAGAGAAATTCTGAACACTTCAATTAGACATCCAGTTATCTTGCATGAATAACTACCAGTATCTTTATTGACTGCCATTTAAAAAATTAAGGTATATATGTGCTTCCATGTCTCATATGTGTTGAAGCTTGTCAGTGGCGTACCTTGAACAGAGAAACGTCTCATAGACTCAGTTTAGACACATTCACGCTGTCTGAGAAATCAGGACAGTATTTTCTGTCCTGGGGTCCAGCCTGGCTCAGTTTTCATGGTAATAAGCTGAGCCAAGGGTAGAGCATCACAAAGCATCTAGAAAAATCAGAATCTGACAACCCTTAATTTTTTACAACAGTGGGCTATGTCAAAAACCTCTGAGACAGACAAAAATGATTTTTTTTTTTTTTGTCATGGAAATTAAGGATATATAGTCCCAGCTGTTTATTCTCAATCTTTATATGAATTTCCAAAAGGTATCAGCTGGCATTCCATTCAGTGACTAAGAGAAACATTTAGTCCTAATCTTTTGTTAGAGTCTGATGTCTGAATTTTCCTCTTTCATGTGAACAGAACAGATTCACAGGGCCACTCTGATCTTCCTGAATTTGTAGAAACACCAATGCCAGCAATAAGAGTTCTCTGCAAGGAAGAAGAGCAGAATAGATTATAAGTGCTCTATTGTGCAGAGAGGAGAGGAGAGGAGAATTTAGTTTTAATGATCCCATTACTTTCTGCTAGACTGCTAAAAATTGCTGCACTGAATAAACCAGTAGTGTTGCTTTTTGTCAAATAACTGGAATGTCTTTCATGAAACTTAATTTTTTATGGACACTTTGTAGGGTAATTAGGGCAGCTTAGCAAATTCCTTATTTCCCACTGGACATTGTAATTCACAACAAACTAATTAATATTTTATCTGAAAATGCTACATACTTTCATTGTTGTTTATTTTTAATTAAAATTAAGGTCATGAAACAGTCAATGACAATTACAAATACATGCAGGGCATTAAATATGACAATTTGAAATTTTAATTATTAATTATCACATTGACATGGTAATTATTTCTGGCAAAAACACAGGATACTTTACTTAAATGCTAATACAACTGTGCTACCCATTTTAACTACTGAGAAAAATTATGTAGTGCCTTTACAGAATTTTAAGCCTTAGAGAGAACAATAGTACAGGGAATTTTTCTTTGAAAGATCAAAATGTTCATTGTAAGTAAATCTTGTATTAGAGTAGTGGAAGACAGCAATGCACTTACACTGTAACAATGAAAATAACAGAAGACAAGTTTTAAAAGCTTTTCAGGAACCAATCCAAGTATGTGTTTAAATATTAAAAAATTCACCCTTATATAAAATAGAACAAATAAAATGGGCATCTAAATGTATCCCTAGTGGAAAAAAAATTTTACAACGAGATGTGTGCTAGAACTCTCTTAACATCAGTTGCAACATGTAGCTGTCTCAAAACCATAATAAATTTACTGGAAAGCCCAAAGGTTTTTTTATTAAGACACCAAATTGAACATCACTGCTTTTTTTTCCCCATTGCTTTAGCAACAGAAGCTAAAGTCTAACATTTGGTTAAAGTTAACATTTTGGGCTTCAGGATGATAACATAGGGTTAAATTGATTTCTAAAATAGCAAGGGCCCAAAAGCAGGGATCGACTCCACTTGTGACCAGGATGTTATTCCGTGCTATTGTTCTAATTAAATGAAGTATAAAGCATAACTTTGCACAGGTGGTAGGGGGAGAGAAAGGGGGAACCTTGGTAGAATGCATAGGCCCTAAAGAATAAAGTTAGGTCAGGAGGATCTGTACCGATATAATCATTAGCAAGACGCATGCCAGAATTGTCAATTGTAATATCAGTTTGGTAACTAAATATGATTATTTTCTCTAACCAGAATCTTGAGCAAGAATCACACAGACTATTGTTCCTCGGGATGGAATCAATGGAACAATGGGGTTTAATGATTAACACGAATCCTTAAGTAACAATAAAGGTATAAAATTGTAACCATGAAGCATGTTGGATAAGCCAAGATCTGGGTCTGGACCCCCGGCTTCCAGAGCTCTGAAATAAAGCACTGCATACAATTTCGCGATTGTGTGTCCTTTCCTCGGCTAACAAGGATAATGAAAGAAGCAAATTAAAATATTAAACATTCTATAATCTGATTGTTTGTGAGTTTAGCTTCTTTCCTTATAGAATGTAAAGAAATAGCTGCTTGGGGGAAAAAAATGGAAGGCTTGTTCTGACATAAAAAGAATGCAAGAAAATACAGTTCTTTTCTGTTCCTCATGAGCATGAGAGACATTGCATCCTATGAGAGATATGTCCTAAATAACAAAGACAACAGAAAAATTTTGCAGTTACTTAGTTATGACTTCACAATCCTGCATGTATAGTTTAATACATGTTGCTGTCTGGGACATAGGTTTGCCTGTTTTTAATGGATGGCAGCATATGGTCCATCTAATTTATAACTGTTTCTCAGGACTCTTTACACCTTTTCAAGCTGAAAAGTGCATGGTGCCATTGCTTGAAACTCTTAGTTAAGGTGTTTTAAAACACATTTTTCACAAAAAATATTTGTGATCAGTTCTATCAAAGTATATTAGAAATTTTTTGTAAATGCTCTCTTGCATTCCGCTTTATGTCCCAGCAAATTCCAAAGAGTTTTCAAAGTTGCACCTATTTTGTATTATATGTTCATGATAATAAATTATTTTCCCCCATGTTGAAAACAGAGATAGAAATTCTCACTTGTTCACTTATACATGAATACACCCTCAGATTTTGCAACAACGGCTTTTAAACTATGAAATTATTAAAATAATTATTACATTGGCAGTTTCTGTATTCTTTACAGGAAACATTTTCTCTGTAAACTCCATTGTTTTATCAGATGGCAGATCCTTGGACATATAATCTTCTGGAGAATGTCAGTAATTTAAAATTTATGCTCTGTGCTTTGTGCAAATTCTCCTGTTGGAGCAGTCAATGAGGAGAAAATTTTATGGTTTATAAGCTTGCTGATAGTGGATTAAATACTGAAATACATTGCAAAAGGTTGCTTGATTTATTGGGCTTTACTATTTTCAGACCAAATCCTATTCCTTGGCTGAGCTCAAATAGAAAAGGATATAAAAATGCATCAACTGTAGATCGTCTTGATAAATGTCCTTAGCACTTGTAACATTCTGCTTTGGCTGAACTGAAAAAGGAGAAGGACCATGATGTTAAGAATTTCTATAAACTATTTTTTTACACAGACTTGTGGTTATTCCTACCAATATCAGCTGTTTGTTTCTCTAAAAAGGAAGTAATGATGGTTTAGAGGGATGTGCAGCCAAAGGGAGGGAGAGTGAGTGGGAGAAAAGCAGGGAGGGACACAGGAACAGAAGGAGAGATGGAGAAAATTAAATTCAGAGTGTCTGCTAGATAAAATTTTAGTATTTACTCAAATGACAGATAAAATAGTAAGGTTCAGTTCAAATATGATTTAGATTTTGGGTAAGTCTTTACTTCTGTTGAACTGTATTTTGCAGGAAAAAAATTCTTTCTTTTATTCTTCGAGAATTGAAACGACTTCCCATAAGATTCTGTGTAATACATAGAATCAAACCCAATGTTCCCAGTATAGAAAGAGAAATTGAACAACAATGCAGAGTAACAAGAAGAATTTTCAAACCTTAAAGAAGGGTAATTAATTCCAATCTTAAAAGCATTTCTGCACATAAAGAGGCATTTTCCAGGAATGAAAAATACACTTTTGAATGCATGTTTTCAGAAAATACTGAATCAATCTTTGTAGATTTTTTAAAATTACTAAAACTCTAGAAGATACAAGCATGAAAACTAGAATTAGATTTAGGCAACATGGTGCTTTTGTCTGAAGTACATGGAGAAGATTAATTTTGTCAGTATATATGTCAATGGTTTTTCTAGAGAGCTTTCATTCAATGTGCCAATCTTCAGTCAGAAATAGGATATTTTCAAATAAAATCTTCAGTATAATAATACTTCATCTATTTTTGATCTATTCATATAGGTATGAAGGAAGTAAATTTTAAGCCATTTCATTTTAGAGAAATCTCCTGAAACTCTTTTGGTTTCAGGAGAACCTAAAATTTTATAGCTCTTGCTTTCATCACTGCAGTCAGACTCCTAGCCTGTTCAGCAAGTATTCTCTGCTAACACTCTGCAGATCATAATTATGCCTGGGATATTTCCAGTTTTTGGCCTGTACATTTCTTCTTGAGCATAAAAACATAAGGTCAAATGTACTGAGTTAGATCAATATCTTACCTCGGATAGCAGTCAAATGTCAATCTATCATAAAGGGCGTACAGAAAGGGAAAGCACATATTTCCCTCTAACAATCTTTGTTCTTCAAGAAATTGTAATTTGTCTAATTAAGTGCCTATGTAACACAAAACTGTTTTCTTTTTCATAACCTAACACAGCATTCCTTTGAATTATGTAAACTTTTGTGGAAAAGTTCCCCAGTCTAACTACATGTTGTGTGTGTGCAGGAAAAAAAAATGTTCTTTGTCCCATCTTATGGCTTTATCTGATGTTTCCTGACTATTGTGCTTAAACACAGAGAACAATTCCTGTGAACAGACATTTTTTGTCCACCTAGTTCTACATATTCTACTGATGTGGCCATGAATTGTTTTTGTGCTATGTTATCTCCAAAAAGCAAGAGTGTTCTTCTCTTGTGTTTGGGTAATATTCAGAATAAGTTAATGTTGAGACCTCAAAAATATGTTCAGTGTTCAAGTCCTGTTTGAACTGATAAGCCTTACATATGCAAACACATTTAGAGTATTGAATGTGGTCTACAGATTCATCACAGCATGGATTATGAGGGTAAAAAGTATTTGTGGCTTACAGACTCTCTGGCACACAAGTCCAAGGAAATCCCACCAATTAGGGAAATAAAAATCCTTAACTCTTTATGTGATAGCATTTTTAAAATTGCACGGGTTATTTTAGGTTTTACAGCTTCTATACCTGCATTGTGTGATGTGCATTTCCAATGGAGAAATTGGAAAAGAAAGACATTTAATAATTCAAGTGCAATTTCTGTTGGGACATCTCTTTAAGAACAAATTTAATCTAATGACAGTGGTTAAGAACTGATTTAATCTAGAGGCAATGAAATGTCAATGACATCAACTTAGTCAGGCAAATACTAACATATTTTGCTTTGATTGCAACTAGTTTGGTTTGTACTAGTATATGAAATGGTATATAACTGGGGTGTAGGGGGGTGATATTGTAAAATCTAATATTTTAGAAAAGTTATCAAATAACAATTTCAAGTATTTTTTTAAACTTATTGTGCAAGAATGGGATTCGAACTTTTTAAAACTATTTAATCTTTTCTTTTAAACAAGAATTTTCTAGAGAAGACCTACTATCTGCCTGTAATTCTGTGGTATTTTTGCCATCACTATTTTGCTAAAAGCAAGTGCTTTTGGAATGTCAGACTCTAACAATAGAATGATTCACAAATATTATGCCATATGTAGTGAACAGACCCTGCCTGAATGTTCAGCACCCGCCAAAGACACTCACTTGTATCTACAAATGTACAGGGGAGAGAAAATATAACAAAGGGTTCAGGGGTTGAGATAAGGACAGGGAGAGATCATTCACCAAATAGTATTATGGTATTATGGGCAAAACAGACTTAAATTTGGGATATTAATTGAATTAATCACTAACAAAATTAGAGCAGGATAATGAGGAGCAAAATAAGTCTTAAAAGCACCTTCCCTTCACCCCTTCCTCCTCCTAGAGCTTGAGCTCCACCTTCTCTCTCTCAGCAGCACAGGGAGACAGGGAATGGAGGTTGTGCTCAGTTCATCACACATTGTTCCTGCTGCTTCCCAGGGAGAAGAGTCCTTCTCTGGCTCCAGTGTGGGCTCCTATCCACAGGAGACAGTCCTTCACACACCCGTTCAGTGTGAGCCTGTCCCATAGCCAACAGTTCTGCATGAACTGCTCCAGCGTGCATCACTCTTCCATGAGGTGCAGTCCATCAGCCACAGCCTGCTCCAGCATGGGTCCTCCACAGGGCCACAAGTTCTACTAGGAAACCCGCTCCAGCAAGCCATCCTCTCTCCACAGATCTGCAGGTCCCTGCCAGGAATCTGCTCCAGCATGAGCTTTCCATGGGTTCTTTCAGGAATCCAGCTGCTCTGGCATATCAGTTTTGGGGAGACCATATTCTCAACTGATAAGGCAGACAGTATAGGAACTTAAGGATGGTTTTGCAACTTCATCTGTCCCTATGTAGCAGCACTGTACCCCAGATCTCAGGGGAGAAGTCTATACTGCAGTGAAGTCAGAGATTTGATGATCTGTTATGCTTTTTCAAATTTCTGTGTAATAAGCCCTAATTTCTTTACCACTTTTGCATATCTTAAGTGAATAATCCTTATAGAGATTATTTATGTGGACATAAATGGAGTAATACTTTTCTGCCCAATGAAGCCTTTAGAGATAAAATTTATCTCAGTTATCTTGGTACCTGTGTAAAACTAAATTACAGATGTTCTCCTTTAAATTGTAGAATCAAAATGGATACTTGAACTGAACATTCTAAAGTTACATTATTTGCATGAACTAGGAATTCAGATGAAATTGACCAGATGAAATGCAATAAAAGACAGTAGATATTAAGTGTGTATGAGAAAATTTCTCATCCTAGGACTGCTAAATTGCTGTGAATGGGTATTGGGTGAGATATCCTATTGTTAACCTTATATAAGCTCAACTTTACTGATCTAAATCTCTGCTTCAGGCTGAGCAAAACAGCCTCAACCAACACCCCAAAACCATCATGTCACTTTGAATATGTCAGACAGAACACATATATACGTCTGACCCTCCCCTTTGTTTTCCTTTCCCTGTCTACATCTGCATCTCATACAATTATTATATGCTGCCCCATGACTACCTGCTTTATGGCAGGCTGTGCTAGATGTAGTAGTTTGGGATGATGTGTTTTCTGCAAATAAACTGTGCCTGGAGACACTGGAGGCTGAAAATGTCATGCTACTGTTTTCTGGCATCTCTAACTATAAGGGATCTTACAATCAAAGATGACCCTGTTCTTTCCTGAGATCATATTTACCAATGAGCTGAGTACCCACTATCTCACCAGTCAAACCCAGAACCCCAGAAAAAGTGTAAGTTCTAAAAACTACATTTTGATTCTAATTCCCTGTTTTAAATGGGTATTCAAAGCATGCATATGCTAAGCAGTCCAAATGTTTTCTTTATAGAATACAGTTGAGGTCTTTACATTCTCTGAATATTTATTGACTCTGTGCCAGTATTTCATTCCTCAGTAGCAGATAATTTCAATGAGATTTTTGAAACCCAAAATAATAAAATGCAGTACATTTCCGTGAAAAATTACCATAAAACCTTACATTTTATTTTTGTCAGTATTGCAGGGAGCTTTCCACATGCCTTACTTTTTCTGGCATTCAAATATTCTTGAATATAATGTGGAATTCTTCAGAAAATTATACAGCTATAATGTTCTACAAATGTTATGGAAATATTGTGCTGGATTAAGAGTTTCCATTCAAATGAATAAGAACTGTGATTTATATTAATTTTGATAGAAACAGAAGCACCAATGCTAGGCATTTGAAGATTCAGAAACCAATAAACTATTATATTTGTTGTAGGAGAATATGTTTCTGACATATTGTAAGTGCCTGCTGAACTGCTGTTCTGATGTAGCACTGAAAGTTCCTACCACGGCCTTCAGTAAGGATTAGTGGATTAGTTCATCAATGTATTAAAATTTAAAATTAAATAATTGATAGTTATCATGTAATCTGTGAAATCAAGTTTTACATAATCATCCAAAATGAGAGAAAATCACTTATGCATTTTTTTTCCTGTAAAAAGATTCTGATCTTATATTACAAAAATTGCAAGAAGAAAAGCTTCCCCCACCCCTCTCCAAGTTCTGTGGGAAAAGTAGAAGATAAAAGATTGTGTCTATTGTAAGTTTATAATAATACATAAAACTTCAATGAAATGTATAGGAATAAAAACACATATCTGGGAAACATTGATTTGTTTTAGCTTATGAAAGATTGTGTGTAGATGGCAGAAGAAAGAGGAGAAGAGTAGACATTTCCCAAGAAGTTCTTAAGCAAAAAAATCTTGAAGCTCTCATTTGTTATGCACTATCAGTTAGAAGCAGAAGCCAAGCAAAGCTTGTCTCTTGCATAAATGTTAAGCAAGAATGATCACTGAACAGTAGGCACATACTAGGAGAAGCAAACTTTTTGAGAGGCCTCAGCAGATAGTTTAAACACTGAGAAGAAAATAAAAATGAAAATGAGAGTAGTTTCTTTTTGGTTTTTGTATCAAAATGATTGGCCATCTAATGAATTCAAGGTCTGTAATGCACCTGATATCATGGCCATTAAAAAAAAAAAAAAAAAAAAAAAAAAAAAAAAAAAAAAAAAAAAAAAAAAAAAAATCGGGGGGGGGGGGGGGGCAGGTATTATATGTTTTGGTTTTTTTTCTCCCCCTAAAATAAAATGCTCTGATATGAAAAAGTGTCAAATACCCTAAGTTGTGCTGCACTGGGGACCTGAATAGATGAATGGCACAAGTGTGCTCTTGCTTCATTGTTTCCAAATCTATGTAACTTTTATTTTGTGATTTTTACATAAATGGCAATAAGAATGTCTTTGACAGATGATGCAAAAACTGATACTAATGAATTCATTGCTAAATCACAAAAATGTATCTAGGGTAGCTGAGGGCTTTGAACTGACGAGTAACCACTCAGAATCAAATTTAGTAGATATAAAGTCCTATTGGTTCATTTAATGATATAATTATTCTGTCAAACCAAACTAAAATTTTAGCAGCTCCTTTAAAGAGCTCCAATGCACTTTTTAATTAAAAAAAAAAAAAAAACAAAACAAAACAAAACAAAACAAACATTTAGTACCATGCTGACATTTAAATGTCCAGACATGAAGGAAAGGATGAAATCTTTTTGTTAAAAAAGGGAAATTTAATTTGGTACATTAATCCCTGAAGACTGAGTGATTTTCTATAGACAAAAGATTCTTAAGCTTTTTTAGAGAGATATCACAGTGATGGTCAGGCTGCAATTCTTCCCACTTCCCAGTTTCTCTGATTATACTTCTCAAATGTCAGTCTCTTTGCCTTTATCTCTTCTCAGGTTGAATCATACAATTCTCCCACTGTTAGACTGTACTCTTAACAACAGTGCCCTGTATGTCAGCTGTACTAACATGCCAAATCCTGAGGGCTTTACTACATGAGAGATTTGACTTCTCAGAACTAGGAACAATGATTAATATTCCCAAGTACTTTTCCCAATGCAGAACATTTTTTACTTCTAAAAAGGTAAAAAAAGCAACTTCTATGAAAAAAATTAAAAGTTTTTTAAGTCCATACATTTCTTACCTAGGCCATTCTGTCCTTCATAATGAGTTATATAAAGTTAATATTCTGATGGCAAATTTCATAAAAGAAAACCAAGCACTGTAACCAACTAAATCAGATTATTTTTCCCTATTTATTAGTAAAAACTATAGGCTTTGTACAACAGAATCCCAGGAAATGTCTGGACTTTAGCTGGGAATCTCAGAGGGCTGAGCAGACTGTGACCACTGAGTGCATAAATACAAGCCCATATGTACCTAAGATTAAGGGACAGGGACCTTCCCTGGCCCTACATTCTCCCCACTGAACAAAGCAAAATGTGGGCACTCAGTGACTATGGCCAGCTTGCTGCTTACAAGAGACTGTCTCCATTAAATTTAGCACTCAAAATGACCTAGGAAGGAGAAGCGTAATGCAAAAGAATTTGAGTTGATACTAAAAATGCTTTCTATATAACAATTTTGGCTCTGATACTAATGAGCTTTTTGTTCATTAATCTGTATGGTGTCATTACTGCTGTAACAGGTAAAATGAAAAGTGTAAAATTCTGACACGACTGATTTGTTTAGATTTTGCTTTATCCCTTTGTGCCATTTTGTACAATTTCCTGACTTACTCTCATTGCATGGATGACTTCCTAACTCCTTGCTGGACTAAGCCTCACACTTTGTCACCATAGTCTAACTTGGTTTTGTTACAAATTCTAATTCTATCATCCACAGGCATGACCTCTCCATTCTCAGTCTGAGCATATGAGCTAAATTCACAGTCACACAAGCCAACAGGCAGAACAAGAGAGCTGAGTGGCCAAGGAGTTTGAAGATTAAAATTCAATCTAACAGAGGAGAGTAAGGTCTAGATCCAGCTACTGGAAAAAATGAGTGACTGGAGCCAACTAAAGGGGAGTATGACTGTATTTCACATTTGCATGTAACCATTAATAAACCTCAAGTTTAACCCTAAGTTAGCTGATTAGAATTTCAGCATCTGGAAAATGACCAAGTTTCAGGCATTGACATTGGATGAAGTAAAAGTCCACACTAATATTTTTCTCTTAAAGAAGAAAACATCTCTGGCAAAGTTAAACCAAGACCTCTAGAATCATTATTGTAATGGGTAATACTTTTAAGAAAAAATTACTTCTGGGGTTCTTATAAGACTTGGTCTCTGGATAGAGAAAACAATATACTAGAAATGTACTTTGATCAGATAAAAGCTGCTTAAAGATTCAAAGGCCTATTACCTCAGATGTAATAGTTCAAGTTAATAAGCTCCTTTCTGCCATTTATACACTGTGCACAAGAAACACTGATTTTAATTAACAGCATTTACTGAATTAGAAACCATGTGCATTAAAAAGAGTATCTTGTACTGTAGGTGACACTAATTTTATTCTTAGAATCAAGAACAAGATAAACCTGTAACCATCTAAATGCTCATCACTATTTTTCAAGCGATATCTACTCTGTAGTTCTGACAATTCCGTCTCATTTTAATAAAATCTTGAACACCAGATTTAGGATATGGAATTCAGTACATTATGATAATTCAGTGATTTTAAGCTATTTCATGTAGTTTGGTCTGCCTGGGTAGCAATAAGAATTTATCTCCTTCTCCAGAGGAAAGTAATGAAATTGTAAAACTGCTTTACATATTTTATAAATCAGTGACAATTACCTGATGACTTGTTAACAGATAATACAGGAAATGCTAAAATAAGCATTATGTTTTCTATACTCATAACATTTTAATAATTAATTCCTGTGGATGTAGAATAACCACAAAAATTATGTTTTCTTGTTCATGTGCCAAGATAAGGAAGAATCTGTCTATAATGTTGTAAAAGGACTAGTTAAGAAGCCTTAAATTAATTCCATTAAAAGGTGCTAGATTAGAAAACAAAATATTGACTCATTCAATTCTTAATGATATAATTAAATAGCTAATAATGTACTCACTCATCAATAATAGTGAAAACAGGAATAAATACAATAGAAAATGTACAGATGGAGAAAAGTAGAAAGGAGAAGTAATACACAAATAGAAAATAATAATACACTATTTTTATGCAACTATTGTTTAATCTATTAAAACAACCCATTAAATTTATGGGTTTGCAGGTAATAAAAAGAATACAGTAAAAAATTATCTGATGCAAAGAGATAAGAACCATTTGTTAGAGTCCAATAGGTTAAGGATGCAATTCATCTTTATCTCTTTCAGGCATACAAATGCAGCCATTTAATTCCAACTCTCTAGTCAGTGGAGAGACTTGAACCTGCAGAAGGTATTTTACCTCTTAAGGTAATTTAATAACAACCTTAGGCTGAAGCAGCCTTTTAAAGACCTAACTCTTCACTGACTGTGAAGGAAGTCTAGCTTCTTTTCTTTAGCCTATATGGCTAAATATTTAGATAGCTTTATTAATAAAGTGTGACTGAAACTTGAATTGTGGACAATATACCTAAGTAGCTGAAGAGATAGAATGACATACTGTAGTTCACCACAAATAAATGCTAGGGATCATTAAAATAGGTGAGCACATCAGAGTACATATTCATACTTATTAGTGAAGTAATTTAGTAACTTATTGGGATAATTTTCCTTTCTTAGAAACTGTTGTATTAGAACATTGTACAGTTCATATCTCTTAAATTGTATTAACACTCTTTTGATTACATGAAGCTAAGAGCATAATTTCCTAAAAATATCTGGATTTCCTCTTTTCCTTCTCTGTCTTGCATTTTTTTTAAATTACTTTCTATAAACTGATTAAATTAAGATAAGTTTAGAATTATATACAGAAGTAAATATCACATCTAATAGGGTCTTTTCCTTATATTGAAATTCTAATGAAGAAAATCTATAGCTTATTACACAGACACTTAACAGTACTTATTCTAAAACAATGAATTAAAGCTATTTGTCTGTTTTTAAAAATATTTCCTTCAGTAATTTCAAATAGTCAAGTAGTCATTTAAGTAATGCACACAGCTTTAAGGAGTTTCACATTGTTTATGAACCTTTCCCACAACTCTGTACCTGTCTTCTTCCTCAAGAACAAAAGATGTCAAAATAAAGAAGAATAATATTTTTGTGATATGTGACAGCGCGGAAGAGAAAAAAAATTAGGATGCTATATATTTTGGAAGGGGTTTTTTACATATTTCTTGCATTTACTCATTGAGTGTTTGAGTATTATAGATTTTAAAGCAGTCCCTTGTGGAGGTAATTTAATATTTCCAACCAAAGCATACTTCATATAGCATTTATAATTTCCTGCTATATTTTATAACCAGAGCCATAGTAGTGTATCAGTCTTAAATGTGTACTCATGTATATACATTTTTATCTGTATACACAAAGATATATTTTAAGACATTTTCTTGTGCTTCTGTTGCATACCAAAAGATTTCATTTTTTGTAGTTGTTTGTTGAGAAATTTCTTAATATTTGAGCTTATTTGAGCTTATTTATATTTCACAGAATGCCAAATTTTTCATCTGGTGCTCATGTCTTTTAGTCCTCCAAGTTCCTTGGCAAATATTACCTTCATAATCAAATACAATTTTAGAGGATAAATCAGTTAACATCTATGACAAATAAATAAAACCACAGTGTAACAAGACTTGACCAGAGCTTACTTTTCACCACAAAGAAGTCTGTTTGCATATGTTGTCCTGTGACATTTAAACCCCTTCCATCATCCACTCTCTAGTTTCTCAGGTGATATGTAGAACTTATTTCTTCTATTCATCTTCCATATTTTACATGCCCTGTTAACACTCAGTATTTTTTTCTGCTTCCTTCAAACTTAAAACTGACTGAATAATTTGGAAAAACACAGAGATTAAAAACAACCAACATATTCTTTATTTAAAAACTACTTTTCTGCTAGTTTCCTGCCATTATGGTTATAGTTTTTTGAGTATTTGTATAGTCATGTCTTCTCCTGGTTCTGTAAAGTACATTGCAGATTATGTTCAGCTGCAATAGAGTTTAGGAATTTCTGACTATAGAAGAAATAGTGTTACTCTCTTTACAAGAATCTCTTACTGTTAGAGCAGCCAACTGGGAAATCAGAGATTTGTAACCAGTATCTGCTTCTGTCTCAGAGACAAAGGTGTAAAGGCATTTAATGTGCCTAAATTTTAATACCTTTCTATCAATCATGTAGGCACACAGAAGGCAGAAATCATGGCTGGGAGGCCTATATTATCCAAATCAGTTATGTCTAGAGCTAAAGTTTTACGGTGAGCTAAAGACAGCAGATTAATGCACCAAATGCATCCATAGTACTTCCCAAAGTGATTTAAAGAATTTATTAACTCAAGTAGCCCATGGAAAGTGTGCATGAATTGGTAAAGGTCAAGCTCTATTTAAGTTTTCTGTCCAGCTCCAAGAAAGATTTTCAAGATAACAATAGGTTTACATACCACAGAGGGAGTCAAAATGCAATATATTTCACTGGAAACAGGATATGTCTCATAAATTTGATCTCTGCTTTTACATCTCCCAGATTATGGTTTTAGTAAAGCAGCCATAACATTTGTTTTTCACAGTAAGATAAGGAATCTCAGATCGATGCTTTTTAAAAGGAATAAAAGGACTCATGAAAACTGCCAAGGAAAGTTAAATGCCATTTGATCACAGGCGCTACCACAAACTGCATTAACAGACCCCCCAAATACTTAAGATTGATTATTGAGGCTTAGCACAGGATGCCCTTCTCAATTTGTTATGGTAACTTTTCTTTGAGTTAGCATCATACATTATAGTTTATTTTTTCTTTTAAATCCTTCATAGAAGATATGTCTTCATTATAAAATATTTAATTAAGGGAATAATTTATACATAATGATTTCCATTTATCTCAATGAATTTGAACTAGCATTTTTTGAGAACAGTGTAAAAGGAAAGATCTGATAATGTGAGTAACAAACTAGTTATGATAGTTAAAGCATGGCTGCACTCAGTGCAAATTTAAATAGATGCTACTTCAATGCAGGAATAATTCATCAAAATTTGCAACTTTTTATTTTTACCAGTATTAATAAGGGAGGGGTTTTCTAGACTTCATGGAACCTAAAATATTTGGCTTTTAGTACTCTACAATGTTATCATGAAACAGCATGCAAAATAAATTGCTGCTACTATTTAAAAGTTATTAATAATTACCTGACTATAAAAATCTGTGCTGAACATTGTACACAGCAACAAACAAAAGAATATGTTCCAAGTAATAGGATTGTCTGTGACTTCAAAGGTGTATTTGCACTCTACTCCTATTTTTCATTTGTACTATCATTCACTCTTGCATTTCTGAAAAAGTATTTCAAGTAACTGTTCAGAAGTTTATTACATCTATGCTCTGTTACAGCAAACTCTTGATTAACACAATACATAAGAAGCTCTCTAGAGAAATATGAGTTTTCTTACTTATAAGAAGTGTGCATTTGAGAAACAAAGTTCCATGACTGACTAAGAAAATTATTTTATATATTATTTTAATGAACTTGGAACTAAACCATGAGTGTATCTGTGAAATGTGCTGATGACAAGTCAGGGAAATGTGCTGATGACAAGTCAGGGAAACTTTGAATGGGAGTCTTAGAGAAACCATCTCCACAGCCATGAACGCAGAAAAAATAGACATTTAATTCTATGATACAAAAGTAAAAGATTCATAGAATCATATAATATCTCAAATTGGAAGGGATCAGGGCAGATCATCAAACCCAGTTCCTTGTTCCTTGCAGGAGTGCCTAAAATAAGCCCAAACTCCCAGATCTGCTTCTGGAGGGATTCTTTCCAAGTTCTCATCCCCTTGTTTATATGTACAACAAGGATTACACAATTTTAGGTCTAGCATCTGGCACTTGCTCTTATTCAATTTCATAGAGTTGGTGACTGAAGGTCTGTAATCTACCCAGATCTCTCTGAAAGGTCTCTACCCTTGAGGAAGTCCATGGCACCTCCTAATTTTATATTGCTGGCAAAACTAACATGCAATTCTTGCATCCAGACTATTTATAAAAAATATTAAAGAAGACTGGCTTATAAATCAAACCTTGTGGCACCCCATTGATGACTACCACCATTCTAATGTAAGAGCCAAATGCATTAGCTGATTGCTCATTGAATTTATTATGGATTTCTCCAGCTGTACGTTGAACATTAGTCTAGAAGAAAGTATGAGAGACAGTATCAAACACTCTGCTTAAAAAAAAAAAAAAAAATCCGCATCTTTTGGCTTTTCAACTAGTTGAAGGATCTTATTTTAAAACGGAATTAACTTGGTTAAGCAGAACCAACTTAATGGTTAACACTTGTGAATCCATGCTGCCTATGACCAATGACTGCAGTGTCTCTCAAGTGGTTTTCAATAACTCCCTAAAGAACTTTTTCCAGAATTTTACTAGAGACTGATGTGAGACTGACAGGACTATTAATAATCAGGATCTTCCTTCTGACTCATCTTGAACACTGTGACAAGCTCTACCATGAAGGACTCATCATAACAGGAATCTCTGAGATTAGTTAGAGTGCACGATAGAATTAAAAGAGTTAAAACCCCCCAGGTTCTAGTGGTCAGCTGTAAGGATGTTGTAAAACAAATGATAAATATCTTTTTAGGACAGGTCAAGATATGTATGTTCAACAGAGTCAAAACCTTTTACTTCCGTTGTACAAGCACAGCGCCTCATTTCAAAGAGTATTGGTATTAAGTCATGTGTAACAGAAAGCCATAGTCAAATTAATAATAATCACAGAAACCAGCAGATATTCTTGAGGGTAGCACTGTCATTATAAGAGTAATAGAAAACTGGGGGAATGAACTGACAAGAACATGATAAGGACATCATGAAATTCAACAAGCACTGAAGCAAAGCCCTGCCCTTGGGATGTAAAATCCCCTGAGCAGTGATAGAAACTGGGGAGTGGACAAAAGCTGAACATCAGCCAGCAGCATGCCTAGACAACAAAGATGGCCAGCAGAATCCTGGGATGTATTTATGGGGACACAATCAGTAGGTCAAGGGAAGTGATTATCCCCCTTTACTCGGCACTCCTCATCTAGCTCCTTCATCCACTTTGGGGCTCATAATAAAAAAAAATATATATCGAAAATTAGGAAGGTTCAGCAAACAGTCAGCAAGATTGTATGGATATTGGATAAAGAGTCTGAGACTAAAACCAGAGAAGTTCTGACTGGCTATAAGGAGAAAAGTGCTATCCCCTTTAGGACAGTGGACCAGGTTGCCCTGAGAAGTTGTGCAGTCTCTATCTAGATCTTTATAAGTTTTGAACACCAGGGTGGACAAAGGCTTGAGCATTTTGGTCTGACCTCACAAATGGCCATGCTTGGAGCAGGTGGCTGGACTCTAAAGTCGTCATGTCCCAGTCTGAATTCTCCTTTGATCCTAATATGAAAAAAGAAATTAATTATTAGAAGAAATTAAATATTAATTATATCCACAGACATAATTCAGTTTTTACTACAGTGAGTTCTCAAAGAGCTTATTCATTAGAAAAGAATCAGCAAAAAGATTGGGTTTTTGAGGGGAAGAGTTGAATTTGGAGTGGTTGTTTGGTTTTTCTTAAATTTTAATCACCTAATGAATGAGTTTGCATAACTTTTTTGACTGAAATACTAAGATACAGTCTTATTTCTACATTCATTTGCCTTTTTCAATGATCAAAGATCTGACCTAATTTTCTGCAAGTGTTTGAAAATATTTCCTATCAGAACAACAGTTAATATATTTAGATGTGAAACCCACCCAAAAGAACCTCTCAGGTATGTGAGATCTTGACCACGTCTGCCCAACCCTGTCTCAATAGATGCTCTGGTAAAACAATCCAAGCACATGTAACTCTGATGCCGGAAACTTACTGAAAACTCAGACAAAGCAAAGAAATTATTTCTTTCTGGCAAAAAAAACAAGAGAAAGAGACGTGAACTCTTGAAAGGTTTATGTCTTTATAAGCCATTAAAGGCAGAAGGCCAGAAGGTGGTAATGACCCAAGCAGTGATCACTAATTGACCTTGGATGTAGAGAAGGTCAGACAGTTTGGCTTTGGCTCAACTCATCAGAGGCCAGTGGCAGATTATGTAGAGCATCTTGTTTTGAAAGCAATGAATGGAAAATTGAAAGCAATACAAAGAAAAGTTATTTGAAAGCAATTTTGTTTGTTGCAATAGTTGCTTGAAAGCAATAAATGGAAAATTGAAACAGAAAACAATAATCCTATAGAGGTTAAAAGAAATATAAAACTGTAACACTGTACTAAAGGCTGAGGACTGAGCCCATGGTAGAATCATTACACATTAAGCCAGTCTGGCAGCTAGGACTCAGACCTAAACCAGTTGGACAAGTGAGTGTCCTTGTCCTCTGAGTCATGCTGCTAGTCACAGTTGGATTGGATGGTGTGGGTTTTTTTCTTTATCCAGAACAGGCATGAGCATAGGAGTGTGTGTTGAACAGAACTTACAATCCATCCCCAACAGTCATCCTTATCACTAAAAAGATGTTTAATTTTGTGTCACTGTGTGATTTGGTTGTGATGTTGTTGGATGCTTGAAGACTTTGGAATAATTATTAACCATTCAATTTAATGGTATCTTCTGCTCTGAAAGCAAACAAAAAAATCAACCTCTCTAGTGTTGTATAGAATCATAAAAGTATTAATGCATAATCAAAAATTTGTTTATCATAGATGAAGAGCAACAAGAAAATGTCCTTAAAATTGTCAGTCATTTTTTGAAAGCTTCAGTCCATATCAGGAGAAAATGTCTGCTAAAAGTTTTAGCTTTTCAGATAAATATTTACTATAGTAAAGAGTGTAGACCTGTCACCAAGTGTTTAACATAAAGATATGTTATTGCTAAATATATAATTTTTTTTCAATTATTATAGTTGTACCAGACATAATAGAAATTTATGTAGATGAAAAATGATATACAAATTTTTATTGATTGTGCTGGATAATTTTTTTTAATTGAAACAAACACCTAGGTTTGACTCCAGAAAACATATCTGGCTTTTTATAATTAAAATATGAAACAGTTCATATTTAGAGAGAAGGTATTATCTACCTTGTTGACTGTCACTGGTCTTAGAATGTATGGAATTTTCTTTGCCAGAGTGAATATTATTTATCCTTTCTTTAGCAGTAAGAAGTACAAATCTGATATAATCTCCTATAATCTCATATATAATATTTTCTGAGCTCAAATTGATGTGAGCATCTCATTTTTATCAAATAACTGCAGAAAACTATCAAACACCACAATTACTCATAGAGCTAGAATTTCTCAAAAAGTATTTCTATTCTCTATTAAGCTGACTCTAAATCTCCAGTGGGAGCTCTGTCATTGACTTGTATAGATGTGAAACCAACCACATGCGGGGAAATATAGGTAGCTGAAATGCTCTAGTAATGGATAATACAATTAGAAATAACAAAAAATTTATAGCTTAATCCCTGTCTATTCTTCAGAGCTCCAGTAAGTTACCCACTGGTGAGTTTTTGTTCATTCTCTGAGATGTAGAGTCAAAGGATTTTTTTAAAAAAATCTTGATTCACAGCTACCAAAAAACTGTCATTTTGTGACTGGACAAGATATCATAATACCATAAACACAGAAACCAATTTCATTCTCAGCAGTTTAAATTATTTCCTTCTTCCTTCTCTTTTATATGTAAACTAACCATTTCTATGCATAGAATGAAACACTGGATTATTAATTTTAAGCTTAAAATGATGTGGAAAAATGCTGTAATTTCTGAATAGGCATTATTAATACTATATCATGTATTCCTCTAATTTCTTATTGTAAAACATTCTGCCAGCATTTGGTGTACTTCTCAAATTGAAGCTGTGAAAGTCAGGTAAAAAGTAGGCATGTTAATTCCCTTGTGGTCTCTTCAGTACGTTATTGAAGTTGCTTTAAAAAGAAATTCCACTTTTTGTGCATAGTGGGTCCTGAATTAACCATTTACCTCAAACCGTGGTTTGATTGACATCAATTGCATTCACATTAACAGGTTAGCTCATTTCAGAAAAAAAAAATTAATCTTCTATTTGTGCCTTCCCACTATGCTGTGATCCACAGAGCAAAGTTGATAAAATGTCTCTCATATAAAACTGAAGTGGAAGATGTTACTTGAGTATAAATCAGAATCTCTTTAACCAATACAGCCCACTGTCTTACTGGAGGTAGTCCTAAGGAGTTCTTTGCCTCTTCTCCAGAAGGCAGATGGGTGTCATCGGTGTTGGATGCCCAACTCTAATCTACATCTACTGAGCAATACTCTTTGATAATGTAAAAATAACTTTTCCTTTGACTGTCAGAGGAGACAGTAAAAAACATCAGAGTGAAATGTCTAATTGATACTTTCTATACATGAATGTTGGGAAGGTTAAGTCCTTAAAATCGATATTCTAGTACTGAAGGCTGATCTTGACAGTTCAGCCAGAGAGAAAAAATGACTTTTTACTATACAGCCCAGAAGCTTCCTTTGTATTTGAGAGATGCACTTGCTCATAACTTTGTGTGTAAAAGATCTGAAGAGCAGGCACACTTTTATTTCAGTAGAGTAGAAGGCAAAATGTTTCTGAAACTATACAAACACCAGAATTGCAGTGACAATAAGCATCACAGGAGTTCATCCAGATTTTTCCTGCCTTTTGGTAATGTCTTGCCCCATACTTTGAAGTTTGTAGCTACTGGCCTGGTCACCTGTTCTGAGAGGAAAATTCATGAGCTTTTCAACAATGGCAACATCAGCAGCACAAAGGCTCAGATTAAAACCCTTGCCTGTTCTTCCAGTTCTTTCTTTTTCTAGAGAATTTCTAATAAATGTCCTTTAATATTTGTGTGTGAGAGCTTGGCATATACAACAATCAGTCTAAAGAAACATTACACATTTTAGGCAAAACAGAAAGTAAAATAGCAAATTAGGAGGACTTGGGAATTCCAGTCTTATAAAAGAAATCAGAAATAACAGTTTCCTTCAAGATTTAGTAGTCAATGTCTTCAATACTTAAAGTTAAAAATAGTTTCAATTTTTTTATACATAAAATGTGCATCTGCAGCTAGACAATCAATTTTCCTTTAATAGATTTTCCTCCAATTATATATAATGGAAAATACAGTGTCAAAAAAAGTTGTCTTTTCTTTTCTCAAGGGAACCGTGAAGTGGTGGGAAACCAGGTTTAGTTTCTGCCTTTTTCCACTTAACAAATAAATATATTGGTAGAGTCTCCTTTTGCTTTTTGGCAGTTGAGATCCATATTGCAAGTTACAGAGTTGTGCTACTTTGAAAGTAAACCAGCAGGAGGAATTAACCCCATGCAAATACTTTGTGAGAGATTTCAAGTCAGAGTTACAATTTAATAGAAAAATTACAAAAACAGCAATAGTACAGAAACACTGGCTTAAATTGGCAAAATCAAGGTACAACCTGACACCTGGTGGTTGCAGTCCCATTGAAGTGATGGTTGTGATCTTGTTGGAAGTGGGGATCCTGTGGAAAAGCCTAACTCTTCTCTGGATATCCAGTGGTAGTGGTCAGATTCAGGTGGTACCTCCATCAGAGTGTTAGCGTAGGAAAGAACACACAATCACGAAATTGCGTGTGGGGCTTTATTCAGAGCTCTGGGAGCTGGGGGTCCAGGACCCAGATCTCGACTCTGTCAGACATTCGAAATGGGTACAGTTTTATACCTTTCTTGTTACATAAGGATTCACGTTAATCATTAAACCCCATTGTTCCATTGATTCTACCCTAAGTAACAATGGTCTTCATGATTCTTGCTTAATATTCTGGTTTGCAAAAATAATCATATTTAGTTACCAAACTAATATTACAATCGACAATACTATCATATATCATAATGATGATTGTACAGGTACAGATCCTTCTGACCTAACTTTATTCTTAAGGCCTATGTGCTCTATCCAGAATCACCAGCGTCCCCCCACTTTCTTCCCCCACCACCTGAGCAAAGTTATACTTGATTTGGTTAAAACGATAGCATGGAATAACATCCTGGTTACAGTGGAGCCCATGTCCTGTTCTCGGGCCCTTGCTACTTCAGAAATCCGTTTAACCCTATGCTATCAAGGGCAGGGAGTTTCACAATGGAATGATATAATCTTATGAGTTATAGGATATTTTTTGAGTCTCTGATGGTCATAGCTGCCTATTTATTCAGTTCATGATGGCCCATTTGCCCCTCAGGATGGGTGTAACGGTGTTGGTGCTCCCCTGGAGAGAATGGCTGGGTATTTGTGAAAGTGAGGAAACGTTCCCTTGCAGGGTCTAGGTGTGCAATGAGTGGCTGTTTCAATGACCCACCATTAACAGTTCACCAGGAATCATGTAGATGGGTGCAGAATACACAGTTTGGCTGCACATATATTGGCACTCTTTCTCATGTAATCATGACAAGAGTATAGAATTTGTTTTTTGGAAACAAACAGTTCTTTTTAAACTGTTCTCTTATATATGTTTTTGCTTTTGAAACAATATTGAAATTCTTAGAGTGCAGAAAATAATATTCATAAGATGCGTGATGAAGTTAGGTTCTCTAATGTTTGTACCGTCAGTTTACTGAAAATTCCACTAAAAAAATTAAACCATACCTAGTTCATTGAATAGGTAGAAATATAGTTAGATTCCTGTAAAAAGAAAAACAAATCAGATCTCATGAATACTTTTTTGGTCTGTGTGTTTTGTTTATTGCAGTCCCTAAAAGCTGAGAATTTTCTTTTTCTCAGGTATTTAAAATGCAGAGATTTTGGCATTAACATTGTTTGAAGAAATGCACTGTGAGAATAGGAAAAAATATTTAAATGTCTTTTATAAGTCACTTCTATTATTTGTATGTAAGAAAATAAAATTATGGAAGAAAACTATGTCAGTGTTTCATTAAAAACCCTGGATAGCATATAATCATAGTTTGGAAATTATTGGATTGGAATTAGATGGGAAAAGACCCTTAAGACCATTGAGTCCAATTGTAAACATCCCACTGACACAAACCATATTCATAAGTGCCACATCTACAGTTCTTTTAAACACTTCCTGGCATGGTGACTCAACCACTTCCCTGGGCAGCCTGTTCCAGTGCTTTTCAACCTTTGCAGTGAAGAATTTTTTTTTCCTGATATTGAATCTAAACCTCCCCTGGTGTAACATGAGGCCATTTCCTCCTGTTCTATTGTTTCTTACTTGGCAGAAGACACCAATCCACACCTTTTTTCAGAAGGTTGTAGAGAGTGATAAGGTCCCCCTGAGCCTCCTTTTCTTTGTGTTAAACAACCCCAGATACCTCAGTAGCTCCTCATAAGGTTTGTATCTTCACCAATTTCATTGCCTTTCTCTGGACGCACTCCAGCACTTCAATGTCTTTCCCATAGTGAAAAACCCAGAACTGTACTCAACCCTCACCAGTGCCAACTACAAGGGGACAATCACTGCCCTGGTCCTATTGGGCACTCTGTTCCTGCTACATGAGAAGCTCCATTTTGTATATGCTAAACAAATATTAAGTATAAAATTAAGAATTAAATATCATATTCATTTTTTAATAATTCACCAATAAAACTACTTGATATCTCAGCGAAGAGACATCAGCAGAAAAACTCTTTGATCTACTGATAATTTTTCTCATTTATTATTGCAACTTTCTGCAGGAAGAGTTTTAGAATGGGGACAGAAAGACATTTAATTGTCCTTAGGGGAACTGGTAAAGAAAAGAAGAAACAAACAAATGAAAACCCCAGTACAATTTTTTTTGTAAAGGCATTCTTCTGCATGTTATTTTTCCAGGAGAGAAAGGAAAGAGAATCTCTGCATATGAAAAGCTTTATCCAGATAACAACCCAATATTGGATTTTGGGCATTTTCCAACTAGATATTGTTGTGGGTTTGTTTGGCTTTTTCCTCAAGTATGTGCTAAACCTAATAACACATTTGTGATTTAAAGATGGCAATAAAAGGAAAGACTATCCAGCTTAATAGCAAAAATGTAACAAAAAGTGCCAAACAGCAGTACCAGAACAACTGCCCTGTTTTAGTGATCTACAAAGTAGTCCCTCCTGGTTTGAATTTATAAGTCAAAAATAGTGTATATATATGTGTGTGTGTGTGTATATATATATGTGTGTGTATATATATATATCTGTATATCTATCTTATATAGAGAGCATGTAAATATATAGAAATATAAATATACAACAAGTAACAATTAGTAAAAGCTAAGAGATGCAAACACATTGAGGGGTTACCTTCATTTAGAATAGAGCCTCTGGAGCTATTTCTACACAATATTTACTACCTGTAAATAAAAGCTGATGTACTAACTGTACTGATGTTGTAACTTACCTAGTGAGTAAATTGAATGGTGACTGAATTATAATTCTAAAATGTGGTTTTGAATGATTGCTAGTTTGAAAATCAGAGTAGAACCCTTCTTTGTCAAAAAGCAATATGGTGCCTACTTGTTTGTTTTTCCTTCTCATCTTCACATCCACTTCAGACATATTCATATTTTTCATAGTATATAGCTCTGGGTTTTGCAAAGATTTGATGGCTGTGAGATGATGGAACAGTTAAACAAATGCATAGTTCCTAAAGAGGTGATCTGAGGTGCATTTCATCTAACTTAATGTGCCTCACAGAAACTAGGAATTGGATTAATATTGCTTGTTCGTGCTTGAAGCACAGAAAATTGCTCAAAGGCAGATGGAGGGAAAGCAAAAAAATTCTAAAAATAAAAATCTCAGTGGAAATAAGGATTTTCACAGTCCAATTTGGTTTCTTCTAAGATTTGAGTCTCAAGACACTGAAGCAAATAATTCACATGAAGGAAATTCAAAAGTTCTGTAGCATTAAATTTTCTAGGCAAAACCCCCAAGCAAACACAGAAATATGGAATCAAGAATTGTATAATTATAAAATTTGTCTTTATTTGAAACTAATGCAATACTTGAAAATTTAGAATAGAATGGAGACATAGAAAATGGCATTATAATACCAATTACCTACATTCTAGTTGGTTATTTTTCATAATTTTATGATTTAATATGTCTATAAGAAAACAATATCTATAATTTTCAGAGCCATGAAACAGATTCATGTTTGAGGCATTTTTCAGTCTAACAAGCAATACTCTGTGGACACTTGAAGTGAATAAAATTCTGTAATCTTTAATTTTTTTGTCTTCTAACTAGTGAAAAAAAAGAAATCCCTAGCTACTGGAATCACACTATCAATAGTGTTTATTCTCCTGTCTGCATTAGATCAGGAGATCACAGTAACTATGAGTATATTGATCAACATGTAAATATGCTTGCTATACATTTTTCTGAAGTTAAATAGCATAAAATAGTATTTAAATAGTATATAATAGTGTATAAATAGCATAAATTGTGTATACTAAAATTATTTATCACTGAATTTTTAAATGCTATCCTGCACTGTGGTTTTTTTGTTTTGTTTTGTTTTGTTTTTGTTTTTTTGTTTTTTGTTTTTTGTTTTATCCTTGTAGTATAAGGAAGCAAATAATCTAGTTTATTATTAGGTGTCCAAAGGCTGAGTATTTAAATCTGAAATGGTCACCTCAGATGGCTTTAACACAAAAGCGGTTCCAAAAGTTAACTTATCTAACCTTGGTTTTCTATTTTAGAGTGAACAACAATTGTCCTATTATGGTTCTTTTGAGCTTGTTTTCTGGCTAGCTTGCTCTTCAGATACCATATTATTATTCCTTTGGGTGCAGATTTCAGACAGAGGTGTGATCTTGCTTGGAAGAAAAGGAGCGGACTCACACTGGGTGGTAATTAGGAAGGTGTTTATTTAGGGTGAAGCCCTGGTGTCAGAGAGAGTACAAGTGTGAGTGAGTATTTTGGCTCTCCCCTGCCCTTATGAACAGGGGCATTACTGATGGAAATGAGGGGGAGTGACTTAGATACAGGGGGCATTGACATTGCTATTTCAAGGCAAAAGGGGCGGGGGGATACCTGAAGCCTTGGCTGAACCCTCTGGCTTTGCCAGGGTATTCAAGTACCTGGGAGTGTCCATTAATAAGGTACAATGGGAGGTACAATACACTGGGAGAGGCTATTGAGGGGGTACAATGGGGAGGGAGAGGCCTATTGAGGAGGATAATGACAGGGATTAAGGAAAGAGGTGTGGGTAGGAATGAACCATTACGGGAATTCAATAATAAAAATCATACAGAACTTAAGAAATCTCAAAATGCACACTGCAACATCCTATGAAAACATCTTCCAAGTAATTGCTAAGCAATTAGAACACAGATTTTAAAGTAATGTTTTATTTTAAAATATCTCAAGATTGATTAACCTATGCCTACTTCTGCTCAGAGCTTTGCCTAATTTTGCCTCTTTTTTTTTTTTTTTTTTTTTTTTTTTTTTTTTCTCCCCACATTTATGGTTAGTATATAGTGAGAAAGACATATACATATACAGTGGGAAAAACATATTTAGCCTCACTCATTATCAGAAACCACAATCGGCAGATTCTGAAATTTCACCAGGTACTTTCAAGGGGAAGTAAGCACTGAGCACAACCAATTTGAGGTGCAGTAGCGTAATATTGTCAGTCTAAAAAGGTAAAGAGCAGACGAGCCAGTGACATAGTTTTTCCTTTTGTAATGTTTTTCCTGTTCCTATCAAATAGTTACCATTGTGTTCAGGCATGAGGTAATAGAGGAATTTCTCCCTTTTACCTACTCATGAAACAAAGTCAAGGTATTTCACATAAACAAAAAGATCACAAAGGGTAAGAATGAATCATTAATAAAAAAGAAAAATTAGGAAAAATGAAAAAGGCATAAAAAACTAATCTTTGAGACAATAGATAAGACGTAACAGTCTTGTTACGTTTTAATTGGGGCAAAATGAGGGAAAAGAAAACAACATAAATCATAACATTCTAAACTTTGATTACTTAGAGAAAAGAATGACTTAGTAACAACTTTATTTTAACAGCTAAATATCACTTATGGATATTAGTTTATACCTTTCCTTTTATTTGTCACCCAAGAGGAATTATTTGGGTCAGATATAACTTATAAGAAAAATCTAGATTTTAAATCAGAAAGACTAAAATAAATTTACCTTCTTCAACATCTTAAAACCAGACCTACAAATTATTAATATCCAGGGGCAGCTCTTCCCTTGGGAATAGCGAAATCAGTTCCCAGTAGGATTTAACATCCTTTGATTTAAGCAGTACAACTCCCAGCATCTTTCTCTGACTTGTTTTCCTCTCACACTAAGTATGAACATCATGTGTGGCATCACCAAGCCCAGGTCAAAAACAAAGTAGGATGGGAAATGCTTAACTCTTTTGTAGAATCAGGTAAAATAAGTAGCTGTCTTTGAAGACCTCAGGAGGAGCAGCAAGTACAATTTGGATGTGTAAATTTCTTAACCATTACTGTCTGTTTGACAATCTCTACAAAGTTTTTAATTTCAACTCAGATTGCAGGTATTTAAAAAATGGCATGTTTGTCAAAAGACCTTGCACAGTATATGTGATCATTACCTCTCTCGCATGAGGGTGAATTCTGACTCTCACACAATTTTTTTCTGGTGAGTATGAGTATAGAAGGCACAAAAAAGGATAATTCAAAAAATATTTGACTAGTTGTTTCAGAACAACTCCATCACTGAACACATTCTAAAATCAGAATGAAAAAAAAAATAAAAACCAACATTAAATTTTACACTCTGTTTTTATAATTCCAGATTTTGGAAGATTGAAGATAATTTTCTGTTTTCTGTAAAGGAATGTTAAAATTATAAATATTTTAAAAATTTTTAAGAAGTAATTTTTTTTATCAGTGATAAATTTTTTTCTGAGGGTTTCATGGACTTCTTCACCACTCTAGTAAGTAAGAACTTAACACTGCCTTTCAAAATTTGTCTTCTTAAGCTTTCAACCCAACAAAGTCTAATTCTGGCTCCATCATTGGCTGATTTTGTTCTTCAGTACCATGTATAGCTCTACTGAACTTGTATCCCATTTGTGAAATCTCTTTCCTCTTTGGATTCTCTGATTTCTAAGAAGACATGACCTCATTCTGAAGCTTTTCATTTGATCAGTCATTTTATGTGCACTCTTTCTTCTCATTTTAAACTTCTTTCTTTTTTTTTACAAAGACTGTAACTACAGAGCCTTGCTTTAGTCAAGCTTGCTAATGGGTACTACAGATAATGGCAGGCAGATTGCATGCAGGATGATGGCATCAGCCTTATCTCTTTAGGAAAATGGGATGAAAGTAGCTATTTTCATCCTCTATAGAATATCTCCCAGTAGATAGGAGACTGTTTAAACTCCAACTTAGATGCACATTTGCATGCACTCTGATTTGCCTTATTTTGGTTTTGTAATAATCCACATTTAAAACAAAAAAAGAAACAAACCACCAGACCAAATAAGTAGAAACTTCAGATGACTCTCATTTTTGGGTTCTGTTATATATTCTAGTTATTTCTGCTACTGTCCCTTGAAGTCAGCTCATGTGCATATATATATATATAATTTATATCTTCATGCACTTAATCAGATTTAAGAAACTTAGCAAATTAAAATGCAGAATCGATCTGAGCATCCATCTTAAGAGATTTCAGTTGAAATTTTCTGAGACCTGAATTCCTTTAATTTGCCTACATTTTTAAGCCTTGAAATGTTATCTATAACAGTATAGATAACAGAAATTTAATATTAGGAAATGTTTTCCAGTTCAAAAAAAAATTTATATTCAAAAATCAGTGACATTTGTACAATTCTGAGTGTACCTGAATTATGCTGAATAGATGATGGGATGCTTCCACTGTGCAGAGATACCAGACTTAGAATTCCATAAGCAATGAATTTGCACGCCATACCAGATCAATCAATTTTCTGAAAATTGGTGGAAAAACCTCTTATAATTTCACATGAAAAGTTAAGGTAGAAAATACTGTAAGAAAAAGCAACAGAAACATTGTGAAAAAATTGAATGAAATTTTTTTTTTTTAAATCCTTCTGATATGTTAATAACAGAGGAAACTGGAAACTATATGTAGCATGCGAGCAGGCCTTTTTTTCCAACTAAATTTCATATCCTTATGAACAGCATGAAAAATGACTGTTCAACAATTTTTCTTTCAAATTTCATGTGTAAGAAAGCAAAAGTATGCCAAGCTTTAAGATCGCTCTGCTCGAGTCGGCCTTTCGTTGTCTTAAAGCAAGATGGGGTTTTGTGACATTGAGGGCAACACAGCCCACAGGGTAGTTTTACCAGAGAGAGGTTTTTAAATCTTTTTTAAGAGATGTTTTTAAAATGTCAGCAAGGAGAAGACAAACATCCATTTTCTAAGTTTATGTCTATTGGTCTTCCAACATACAGTACTGCAAAAAAACATGCAGTTTTCTTACTTTAGTGAAGAGGCTGCTGAACAGTGCTTAGTCTAAATAGTCAGCTTAATAGTTGCTTTTCTTCAGTTTGGAAGCACAACAGAGAGATGGAAACAAACCCTTTCACTTTCACAGCAGGGAAGCATTCTTTTATTCCTGAAGCGTGCTGTAGTCCTGTGTAAGTTCATGTGAGGGATGGATACAACTTTTAGAACATTGCATTCTGTAGTGATGGAGGAAGGTGTGGGAGCAAATAAGTGAAGAACCTTAATAATTCTCATAGTCCAAATGAGAACTGGGGCATATATCTGTCTCTTTGAAATGTAAGACATCAGACACTTTGCTTTGGCAATGCACCATAGCCTGTTTCATCTCTAAGATCTTGTGCACAAAATGAAGTTGATTCCAAAATCACAGATTAATTTAGCCATGCTGTCATCAATATGTGACTATGCTTTAAATGAATAAAACACAAGAGCAGAAGAGAAGTAATCTGCATGAGCTTTAAAGTGTTTTGCTTTTTCAGCTGCACTTCTATATTTTTTTCTAAATATATGTCTATGTATGTTTATGGACCTTCTTGAGTCAAGTTTTTAAAAAGATTTGCACATTTTATATTATAAAATCAGTGACATTTGTACAATTCTGAGTGTACCTGAATTATGCTGAATGGATGATGGGAAGCTTCCACTCCACAGAGGTACCAAGTACCAATGCTTATAACTTTGGATATTTACAGGTGAGAAGGTCTCATCACAAAATGTATGCGTGTTTTCCAGAACTCTAAACTCCCCCAGCAGAATAAAATCTATCATTGCATAATATTTTCCTGAAATGATCCAAAGACTACTTCATGTTGTCAATATCTTAAATCAAGGATCTTCTCTGAAGTCATGCATCCCATGACTTCTTTTCTATTGCATTTGTCTTCTCAAACTATGCAATAAATAAAAATTTCCTCCTCTCCAGACACTCACTCACTCTATCTATCTATCTATCTATCTAGCTAGCTAGCTAGCTATCTAGCTAGCTTTGGCTCGCCCCTGTGCTGTCTGCATGAAATTCACCTATTTATTAAATATATTTTGGATTAAATCCACAATAAACAAATAAACAAACACTCCAGTAGATTTTAACTTGAAATAACTTATTATAATATATATTTTTGATTTCTCTCAGAAGTATTGGAAAATATTGGTAAGACTTGTAATTACTACCATAAGAAACACAATAGAACAGCATATGAGTAATTGAAACTGAGATTATTAAGCAGCATCATAAGTATCTGTTTCTGTCTCTTTATTATTTGTTCTATGTATATAAGTAAATTTGATTTTGATGTTCTGGGGCTTTTTTCTGCCCCCTATAACAATATCTCTTTTTACAACATATTGAGTGTTAAGATTTTGTAACTCCTAATTATACAAACTACAAAGACAACATTAAAAATCAACTGTCTTTTTTTGAATTTAAAAGTGTTCATTAACGAAATAATACTGTAAAATACAAGTTAACTTGCTTACTTAAGGGAATTACTGGCACAGTAACACATTCTCTCTTGGTTGCCTCTGAAGAAAGTTGCACACCCAATTTTATTATTTTATTTTGTTCCTGGAATATGTTCTGGAAATGCCATTCAATATGAAAATAGAAGTCCCCTCTCTTTATTAATTTCTTCTCCAACTACTGGACTATTTAGAATACAAATTATGCAAAATAACATCATGTTAATTAATGAAAAAATTGTCTGCTTGGAGGAAACAAAACCATCTACCTGCACATTGTTTTGTTTGCAGTATTCCTATTTCCATAGGGAAATTATAACAGCTAAATCACAGCACATAAGGATAAATTAATCTATGAATGAATGATCTATGAATCTATGGATCTATGTTTACAGTGTTGCTTTTCACATGCTTTTAAGTGACGTGAAAAGTGGTACAAGTGGCCATTTGAAGGCAACATGGGAATAATTTTGTGTAAATGATATGAGTTCCTTAAAATATTTGTGTCACACAGTCTTGTCTTGACAAGATGTTGTTCAATCTTTGTGTTTATGAAGCAGTCCCTACAGAAGGAAACAAGAAGGATTACTTTCACAAGGCTTCCCTTTTTGATGTGATTGATTTATCTTATTTAAAAGAGAGAAAAAATAAAGTACGAAGTCTTAAAGGCTGAGATTGTTGCTGTGCTTGGGTGTCTAAGAGATGAAGAAAAACCAAAGGGGCTGAAAATGTTTTGCATTTACTTAGTTAATTTTTTTGTGGAACTGCATAGAGGCAATGAATTTATCTTTTAAAATACTGGTCTTTTAGAGTAGTTCTTATACAGCAAATGATACCATTTGCAGTGGGTTTTTGGGGTTGTGGGTTTTTTCCCCTCACAATGTATTAACTTCTTATGCAAATATGAAACATTTAGACACTGTCATTTAGCACAAAAAGTAGTGGTTTATAAAAATGGTTCTCAGGAGTGTTCAAATTTTTTTACTTCACCAAGACTGCTTTTTCTATAGAGCATGAACATCATACATCCCCTTCTATTATTTCTAGCTTTAGGAGTCTATATGGTAAACATCTATGTTTTGAGTTAAATCTCTTAGAGCTTATCTTCTTATAGAGAAGGAAAATAATTTTTTTCTGAATCATGATATTCATCAAGTGAGAAATGGAGGCAAATAATGTAATACCAGAGGAAAAAAATACTACTGCAGCATTTCTTCATGTTCTCTGGAAATTGCAGCAGTAAATTATATCCATCATCAAAAGCTTTAAAGAACATGCTAAAAATTAATTCAGAGAAAGCAGGGGTATAATATATGCTGGACCTATATTACTGATTGTTGGAACATTCTGGACAAAACTGGAGTTTATTGACAAATTCTAACCTCACTCAATAATGCCTTCCAGAGGCTCTGGAATGGACTCCAAGGTTTGTACTTTGTGTGAACACGCTCCTCAGTATAAACTCCATGACTGGTTCTGGGAACAAACACTAGAGCTCAGGATCACTTTACTTTTAACCTTAAGCCTAAATGGTCAAACCACAGAGTCAGCGACTTTCTGCTTTTCTTTAAATAACTTATTTTCATTCTTCCTGTACTTAGTTTTTAATTATTACCTGGTTTAGGTCACTATCTTGGCTGGCATTGCAAATTCTAGTCAGTTTAATGTTGACCATAGTCAACAAGGACAAAGCGTGCAAACGCTTATTTTCTGACTGAAGAAACATTACTTGTGGTGCTTCTCTTTCTCATCTGGAAAATAAAGAGAATGGTGCCTTTTACTGGTGCTGGTAAGAAAAAGAATATTAAGAAATGCAATAGGCTGAATAAGAGGTTTTATCTCCTATCTAGTGAGGTTTGGAGGCTTTGGCATGGGGTTTTTGTTGATGGTTGATCAACAAACCATCTGGTTATCCAGAACCTGATTAGTGTATACAGACTTCTGGAATTTTAAACTGCATACTTTTAATTATGTATGCTCTGAGCTCAAAAAAGTCTCAGTCCTGAATAAAAATTTAAAAGAAAAATAATGTTTCATTGTCTTGGTGTTCTTCAGTAGACTGAATGTGTTATCAAGGTGCCTTTTTTCAACTGAATGTAAAAATTTTGCTTTTCCTATGAATCAGTTACAAAATATGTGTAGTTCTTAGCCTCAGAAAATCTAGAGAGAAATTCGAGATCTAAAGATCAATTTTCAAGGTTTCAGTTTCAATTAAGCCATTTGGAGAAGCTAGCTCCTTATTTTATTGCAACAGCGCACCTGGGATCACACATCCTCATTTTAGGTGTTCATGTTACTATCCGTATAGGCTCATTATGAACTAGCCTATTAATTATCAGTATTTTTACCTATTAGACCATTGCTTTAGATAATACAAAAGATGTTGGATTTCCCTCATAAGAGCTTTTCAGTATTTATGTTTTGTTCCCTTTTCTTAACTCATATTGTTCTACCTCTGTTCTGAACAGCCGAATACTCATGTTCTCACAGGACTTGTGTGGTCCCTATCATCATACATGCTTTTTAAAAGGTTTAAGAATATTGATAACCTCATACGCTTAACAGACCCTGAAAGGAAAAGAGACATTTTGAGTAGTTTTATAGAAATACTGAGAAAGTTAAATGAGTAGTTTCACACATGAATATATAGGCAGAGAGTCAGTAATTTTGTTTCATGAAGGATTTTGGCAATGGACTTCTCCCTAAACTTTCCTCTCTTTATTTCATTGCTTTCATAAATCAAAACCAAAGATAGTTGAATGCTCTGTGGAAAATTATATATCCACCTCCTCATTTACACCAAGAAACCAATGTCTCTATAGCCCTTCAGACCACATACTAAATGAGAAGCTATGAACATTGTAGGCAGGATTTCAGTATTCTGTGAGGTGGCCTACCAAGTTACCTTCAATATTCTCTGTTCTGTTCTTCCCATGAGTGCAAAATATTTCTTTTTCAAAATACTTCCCTGGAAACTATATGTACTCTTTAATGTAAAATTAATATTGGAATCAGGGAATTATTATTTTTACCATAAAAATGAGGATGTAAAATTATTTAAGTATATGTTACATATTTTAAATATAAGCAGACTCTACAAATGCACTATTCTGGCACATAATGATATATAAAGAGTGTTCTCTTTCAGTTGCACATAATTTAGGAAGAATTCTTTGGTTTTATATCTATATCTATCTGTAAGTTTAACTCAGTACCAACAGTGGCAGCATTTCTGGAAGAATGAACAACTTATATGGTGTCAGAAGGTCTTCATTACCTTATTGAAATGATCAGATGGTGTGCAGAGGGACACTAATAAACATTTTTCAAAATGTAGGTAAAACAGATATTTCTGAAAAAAAATCCTCACAATGTTCTCAGAAACTTTTTACTTTCTCTGAAGATATAATGTCCTTCTTTCAAAGTCAATTTGCAAGCAGTCAGGACACATGTATGACTCACTTGCCAAATTTCACTTTTAAAAATCAAAACCACTTAGTGCTAAGCAGCAAAAGTGTTAAAAATCAGCATATTTCTTACAGATTTAAAATAGAACTAACTTACTCAAGCAATTTCAGGAAAGAAAAATGCCTAATGAAATTCTTGCAAGGACATTGACTGAAAAAAGAATTAGGTATTGAAACACAGCCTTTGTTTACTGGAGTTTGATTAAAACATTGCTATTTTAATTCTTGTTCTTTATCTGTAAAAATGCAGAATTGTTTTGTGATGCTATCTTTAACACTTACTAAAATAATATTTTATCAGTTGAATAGAATAAAAATATATGACAATGTGGAAAAAAAAAATTCTCCATCATTGTCTTCAGGAACAAACTATTTAATTATTTCAAGAGGAAGAAAATGGAACCTGAAGGTATCTTGTAACAGTTGTAAACACATAGTTTAATCTTCTGACTAGGCAGTAAATCCTGATTGGTGAGCATAAGGTATCTGATGAATGACAAATGATAGTTAAAATATGTTTTGCTGTCCATTGGGTCCAAAATCTTGAACTGTGTGTCCATTCCTTGGATGTATATGGTACAGCTGTATTTAATGATCCAGAATCTATCTTAATTCTTAGTTGCTTTGAAAGGAAAGAATGTCATATTACAGTCTCATAAAAATTCTTACAAAAAGTAATGTCACTTCCCCAATGTTATTCTACACAGTTCAGATTTTTGGTTGATAATGTGGTTTATGTTCACCTATTCATGTCCTTCTAGAAAGAGAAAGACTGCATAGAAACACTGATTAGAGAATAGCAGCTGAGAATAGGGGTAGAGATCAAGACTATTTGTGGTAAAATTTCTAATAATGGATGGAACTGGGATGAAAATTATACTAGGATTTACGTTTTATATTTTGTTTAAAGCTGAGTAGGTAAAATGAAGGGTTGCTGAATGTGTCTCACGTATGTACTGACAGCTCCTATTACACATGTAATGAGGTCATTAAGGCCTTTTTATGACAACTGCAAACAAAATGTGAAGTAACTCCAAAAAACCCCCACGTGAATAATAAGACAATATGCAAGGGCATGTAATAAATAACATACATGCTTCAATATGGTTTGCTTTGAATGGCATTTGAATGGCACTTTCAGTACATGACTACTACCTAGTCCTGATGATTTACTACTTACTCAACAATATGACCATTTCACCAGATTTACCATGCAAACTACCTTCAGAGTAGGAATTTGTTTGTCTCATGATACAGATTCTTTTCAAAACTTATTTGAGAGTCGTCACAGTTCCACTAGCATCTTTCTGGCAATACTTTTTTGTAATGTTTTAAAGGAAGTACAGGAAACTTCTTCCATTTGCATTTTTAGTTCCTAGAATATTTTTGTTTTCCAGAATATAATAAAGATACAATATATAATATTGTGTGTATATATAATATGTATTTTATATATATATAATATATATATTATATCAAAAAACAGATTTATTCTTAGAATTACATCAAGAATCAAGTTAGTATTATTCTGGTTCTATTTAATTGTTAGGTAGTTATTCAGCATATTAATATAGGTGGTTTTTCCTGGGAACAGAGCAGCTCCCTACTAATGTAATTTACATAAGTACAGAGATCACATATATGAAGGATATACTGCATGCACTGAAATTATATTTATGTTTAAAAAGAATGTATATGGTAATAAGATCTTAATTTACTACATCTGTACCGAGGGGGAACTCAAAACACCTCTTGAATTTTCCTTAAAATGTTCAGGGCTACTACAGTGAAGCTCCACATTTTCTATGTGTACCAAGTGTTTATTTAGAGCATGACTGAATTGACTCAATTCAAGGCCATTAGATGCCTAAGTCTCCCATCTGTTGTTCAGCTGCCTCCCCAAGACCTCACCAGACTCTTATTAATTTTGTTTCGTATCTGTTAGATCTTCACTGAATAGCTCAGACACTATAGGGTACCTGAGGTATCATTGGGCCTTTATTTTATTGAGTGTTTCATTTGTTTTTCACTTTTGAAAAGAGTGAGATAAGGGATTCCGGATATTGTTGGAATAAAAGTGATCTTAAAAAACATATTTTTTTGAAGGTTTTGATATGAACATCTGTGAACTAATATAGAGATTTTTTCCAAGATGATTAGATATGAGGTGAAGAGTTGAAATACAGAAAAAGGTATTAGAATACAAGTAGTGTTTGACATTATGCATTTGTTAGCATTTAAAAAAAATATTACATGAAAGTACATTAAAAATGCCACATTCACACATAAAAGCATGCTTCTTTTTTAAAGATAGAAGATGAGAGACTACTTTTTTTTTTACTGTTGCTTACAGCCTTACAAGGCTCACATGTAAGTGTAGCTCCAAATAGCACCTTTTATTCACACAACCTTCATCCTATAAATATTTAAAAAAACATAGTAGTAAATAATGTGCCAAAGTAGTTCAAAAAGTGAATTAAAATTACATTCTATTGCATGATCAGATTTACTCACACTTCGTAGCTGCCTCAGTTCCATACTCTTAAGATAAATTCAAGATGACTGACAGAAACATTTTTACATAATTGCCTGTGCTAATGGAAAAATTTCTGCTCATTAGGAAGTAAATTACACATTGGAATGATGTTTCCCTTATCTGTGTGGTTTGATATATGGGTATCTAGGAAATTCGGAGGTCTGGAGTAACATTCATCAATGATGGAAAAAAAGCCATACTATGTTTTGCTTTGTACCATTGAACTGGAAAATGCGTCAGTAATCACGCTTACTGAAAGAGAATAGGCCAGGTTTTTTAAAAAAAGGCTAAAGTCTGGGTTAATTTAAATTAATTTTGAAAACTTAACTGTACTTTGCGACTTTCCTTCAACTATTAATAAAGTCAAAGGAGGGAAATATACACCATTATAAATGACGTTGGGTATGCTTATCTCTTTCCGTTGAGTTCAATGTGAATCTTGATCAATCATTGTCTAATAGATAAATCATTTAAATTCCTGAATTCATGTGAAGGAATCTGGGATTTTTCATCTGTAACTTAATTCTACTGTTAATTTTTCTGTATTTTTTAAAGACACTTTCTGTTTCAGTGCTGAAAGATACTATGGGTGACAAGGCAAATACTGCCCAGCCTTTAAAATTTCTTTGCTCCAAAGCCTCTCTGGAATTAATCTTCCCCATTTCCATTCATCTGGATAAAGTAGATTATTAGTGGCATTAAGGTTCTTCGACACAAAAAAAAAAAAAAAAAAAAAAAAAAGAGAAAAAAACTATGTAAATATAGTGTATATGATACAAGTATGATTATTTCAGATTGTTTTCCAGAGATCAGTGAGGAATTCTGAATATGTTTCATGTACAAAGGATGAGAAATACACAATATGTACCACTGTTTAATTTATGAGACAGAAATGACAGCATAAAAAAAAAAAAAAGAGCAAAAATTTGCTATTTTTTTTTCTTGAGCTTGCCATCCTCAATTCCATTCATTTCCCCTTGTTCTAGCCCTAAGGATAAAATGAAATAGTCGTTTCTAAATTTCCCACTCTCCCATGGGAATAATATAAGTTTCTATATGTTCTTAATCTAGAGATTACTTCTATGTTTCTCAGCTCAGTTTATTGCTGACATGAGGCTGAAGAAGTTGGTTTGTAAGATGAAACATTATGTGATATCCCTGACAAACTTGTTTGCTTTTCTCTCCGTTTCCCAGCAGTACTAAGAAAATGCTGATTATTTTCCTAGTAGTTGAAAGAAATCCCCCAAGATGTTTGTCAAACTTTCTCTGTCTTCCTGAGTTCCTCCAGAGTAGGCCTCATGATCTGCCTATGCATATCCATTCTGAATAGTATCTTCTGTGTTTCTTTCGTAAATAATTACAAAATCCTTAAAGATTACTGAAACTGCATTATGTTTGTTAGTGAAGCTGAAGTGTGATGCATTATAGAGTTTAACACTATGCGTTTTCATTTGATTTTCCACATAAAGTAGAATATAGATAACATCAAAATGAATCTATTAAAGCTTAGTATACATAATAATTAAGCTAATGCATATTTCACATCTAGTGCCTTACAGTCAACAACATTAGCCATCTACTCTGCTTGAACTTTCATTAAATGTGTTTCAGGACATCATTATGTGTCTTTCGGTAATAACTGTGCACAGCCATACTCCATCTGAAATGGGAGACAGCAGTAAAGCTTCTATGCTATAACACTTTCAAATGATGTGATGTTAATTTTATGGTTAAACAGCAGTGAAGCAAGTTCCCATGGGAATGCTTCTTCAGAAAGAGGCATTATTTTCAGCAAGGCTTCCAACTGTAAACATCTCTTACTGAGTTATTCTACTCTTTTCTAAAATGTCCTTCTGGTAAAGACCCCTAAAGTATTCCTCTATAGCAGAGAATTCAGGATTAGGGACCATTAGCGTATATCATTATACTCTGCTACCTCACAACTAGCTGAATTTTGAGAGACATTTTGTTCTGACCTCTTCTAGTACTATTTTTTTTTCTTTCAAAAGAGACATGGAAAAATATATTTGAATATAAGATAGACATTCTTTTCCTAGCACTGCTGGTTTTTTATTTTAGATTAAAAAAAGCAAAAACAAACAAAAAACAAACAAACAAAAACCCAAAACAAAACAAAACAAACAAACAAAAAACCCTAATATTAATTTAAATGGCCCAGAGAATAAAATGGGTCTACTTAATAATCTCAGTGGGTATTTTTGTTACTAAAGACTTTGGAAATTTATTATATTAACCATTGTGAAGTCAAATAGTTAAAAGCCTCAGGAGACCCATCTACAGGACCCCATTATCACTGAGAGGACTGTAGTAGATAGATTTATGAAGGAGTATTTTTATACACTACTATTAGCAGCAGTCATGTATCTTACCTTGCCAGTCAAAGTATTTCAACAGAAATTGAACTGTCTCACCTTTTCTGTCTGCTTTTGAGTGGTAAAGTCAAAGTATCAAATGGTGAGAATTCTCTCCATATGTTCCATAAAAGAAAAGGGAAAATAAAAGCCTATATCCCACGTTACTTGGTTTAAGGGGAGATGGGACCAAATAACTAATTTGCTCTAGTTCTCATAGTTATATTAGTGACATGAAAATGTTACTCTCTTTAAAGACCTTAATAGCTTTACAGTCTACAGATGTTATTTATGACAGTTGTATCTATATCTTATGAACTGTGTGATAGTATCCATATGTTGTTTATATATGTATATATAAGAAATTCTCTCAATTTCCTGAAATACTAAAATATTAAGAAGCCTAAAAAAATTATAAGAGACACAGCACCTATAACGTTATTTCAACTTCAAAAATTACTCTATTGAAACAAGCATATATATTTCTGTGGCAAGACTACGTATATATATATACGTCCTAAACTTTTTTCTCTTTTTAATTTACTTTAAATAGACAAACTACATATTTGTTTTGTACCTAAGACAGTGAATTTAATTTTTTTTTTTTTTTGTGAACCATCTACATTTGGTGAAAAAGGGTTTTTTGTACTTACATAAAATTAAAATTCTCATCAGTTCATTTTCATAACTGTCTGCAGTATCCTAGAGATTCCTGGCAAGGCAGTAACACTAAAATATAATGAAAAAGGATCATTCAAGATATCTTTTTAAAATTTTTGAGATGTTTAATTTATTATATTAGATTTAATCAATAATAAAGAATTTTTTTAAAAAATCAGTCAAAGATTTTGAGAATAAATGTGATATTAAAAATCAAATCATTACCATAAGTTGTTTGAGGCAAAAATATATATTTAGAATTTTTAAATTTCCACATAAAATTTTCCAAAATATGGAAATACACTAACTAAACAAGTCATAACAAATACTGCAGATGAAGCAAAGTAATTTCCCCTGTACCATCAGGAGCTCTATGTTTGGCCTTCTAAAATTGTGAAAATTCATAGAGAATATATGCCAACCATCAATTTCTTGCAAAGCCTGAACTCAAATTCACTTTCCTTGGTGTATGTTTTTAAAGACAACCCACTAGTTAGAGGCTTTTCAGAGGATGAAAATTGATGCCTGTTCAACACTCTTCATTGCCTTACAGAGTTTATGTGCTCAAGAGTGTCCTAAACATAGAATGCATTGGAAACAAACATTAAAGTAATAATAATGGAATGGCATAGTTTAATCTTCTTAAATTCATTACACTAAGGAGAAATTTTCCAATTTTCAAAGATTCCCTGAAGTGCAGGAGGCAATGAGGTTTTCCAGAGCTTTTTCAATTGAGCAAGAATATTTATATCCCATCTCCTGATCCCACATATAAGTACACCTACACTCACAGACATGCAAACTTATACAAGTGCTGACCTATACAAGCACAGACTATTTAACCAGTATCCTGAATCTGAAATGGCACCTCATTTGTCCAAATAATTTTAAACTGAAAATGCCAACATTTGTATTAAAAGAAACCACCTCAGTTCACATGTAATCCTTCAAAAGTGACAGTACTTTGGCTGTAAGTGCAGACTGAAAGGCATAAGGCTAAAAGTGAGCAAACAAAAGGGAATTGCTGGAAGAGATGTAGAAGCCTAAGAAAGTTTTAGCAAAGGAATGTCTTGATAGAGAGGAACTCTCCTATAAACCTCTCTAGATAACATCTCTGCAACTTTTAGAACTAGAAAAAGAAGGGTTTGGCTGTTCATTTACTTTGTCTAAGATAATAAAGGGAAATATGCATGAAAAAATTTCAGTTTGTTGTGTTCAGGCAAAGTCATATATATGTGTGTGTGTGCATGCATGTATGTTGAGATATGTTTGGATTTAAGTGCTCTAAATTCTGAAAAAATAGATATGAAAATATAATTAAATTTTCCTTGTTCAGTTATGTATAGCAGATACAACATTTACTTTAAAGTCTATGCTATGCACTTTTTATGCATTAATTATACAGCCATATTTTATCCGAATACTCATTGCTATATTTTGCTCTATATTTTACATTCTATTTGCTAGTACCCACATTTTAAAAACAATTATTTAGAACAATTTTTATTGGGAAGCAGGCTTGTAATTATTGGGTAAATTAAACCAATGATAAGACAATTTATAGTTATGCTAAAACAACTATTATGAATATTAATGTACCATAATGAGCATTTTTACATGAAAAAAAAAATCCAAACCAATTTTTTTTTAGCTGAGGTGAAGATTATATTTCTCAGCAGGAGCAAAACTACCATACTGGTATTTCCTTTTTCTTGATTTCATTAGGAAATTCATGTTTCAAGGACACAGCAGAAGTCTACTTCATTCAAACACAAGACTGAGTTTTGAAATCACAACAGTAAAGAAATGTGTAAATTGTTTTCTCATTGTAACTGTTTTCTGTATCAATTTAAAACATGCCATTCAAAGGACCTTACTGTATATTCTCAAGAATATTAATGAGGCAAAGGTCAAATTTATCAGCTTTCTGTGTAGATTTTTACTGTCACCTTATTCCTCAGAAACTGCACCTTTCCCCATAAACAAGTTGAGAAGTTTTATATTGTCACTTGTAAGTCAAGATTATGAGATATTTTAGTACAATCTGAGTAACGTAAGGATTAATGCAGAAACAGACTCCATTTCATACCTGAGTTAACTTCTCCTACAAGTTTGTAGCAAGAGTTTCTGTTTCATAGCTCTGGTAAAATCTATAGTTAAAATTTGAAAATACATATATGTATTGCTTCCTTAATTTGGTAATATTCTTTTACGTAATCAAACATTTATATATAGTACACAATAGTCTGGCTATGGCGGCTAAGACTGATTCAATCAGAATATTCAAAGCATCCAACAAAATAATTTTGAGAGCAATTTAAAAAATTGAGCTGACATCAGAATAGGATCAATGTGTATTAAATCCTCTGATAAGCATTTCAAAGAGCAGTCAACTTACTTTCATCTAAGCTATATGCAATGCAGAAAGCAAGACAGAAGCTGTACCAAATACTAAGAGATGCTCTGTCAGCTGTAGAATGTAGCAAACCTGAGACCTCTCTGCAAACAATAAGTCTGTCTACAAAGTTGGGTGCTGAAAAAAATTGGGTCCCTCAATCAAAGAAAATGTATCAAAAGGAAAAGAATGCAATAGCCATCTTAACATGAAGTTGCCTTAAATTCACTCCTGTGCAGCAATGCGCAACTAAATTCCTATATCTATATTCCCCTTTCCATACCCAGACTACACCTACTATTTCCCATGAGTTTTTCCCAAGAGATTCTTTACATGGAGTACTTTAGCTGATTTTACCCTGGGCAACAAACTCTTATACAACATTAAATCCGGGAAAATCACGTTCTGATATTTGATTGATCCAAAGAATTTCTCCTTGAGGGCTATCAAACCAGTTGTCTGGCTTCTCTGTCAGAAAAGTTGCTATTGCCTTCTTTCAACAGGATAAGGTAAAAACAGCTCATGTGCCTGACTGTCATAAATCATATTTAATTCTTTCCCCAGCAGGATCAACACCTGCTCACAGTGTGAGTCTTTCAGAAAAACACAGTTGTCTTGTTTTAGTAGCAAACAAAGATTATGAGCTTGGAAGTGAGTCAATAAAGGAGACTGTAAACATTTGAGGTTTTGGAAGAGAGGAGAAGAGCTGACCTTGTTTTAGCGCGCCACAGTGTGGGTGGTAGAAAATAAAGTTTTATGTTAAAATTATTTTTAGAAATAAAGTTTATCAGAAAAAAACATAGAATCTTAGTTTTTAATAATTTTGCAGTTTTACTTACCTAGAACTTGTAGAGAAAAGCAGAAACAGAGTACTTCTATGACAGAAATAGTTGAAGTGTGAAGGACTCTGGAGCTTTTTTTAATTCAAATCCTTCTGTTTACTTTTGAACTCTGTATTTTATACTACTGTAAGGATTCTGTTTGCAAAGAAATTTTACTTTTATTTATGTTAACACTTGTCTTCTATAATGTTGCTACAAAAACTAGCTGATATTGTTTCTTCGATAACAATTTTCTGTTGCTTAGTTAAAACAGCAATATACTCTGCTTTTTCTTCCCTCTATAGTTTTGGGGGTTTTTTTTGGTAGGAATATAAGAACACCCCATAGCCACCGATTCACTAACAAATGATTTTTAAAATAGTCTGGACTAAGTCAATGTGTCATTTATTGGTGTAATATTTTACTATAGGAGATATAGCTCAGACTCCCAGCAAATTATTTGGGTGCCTAAATTTTAAAGGTTTGGGGTTTCATAGTTCAAAAGGAATTCTACCTTGAAATTCTCTGTTCATTGGCAGGTCTAACTTTAAAGGCCTCTAGACTCTGTCTACGTTTATAGTAGCAAAGTTCATGAACTTTCAAATTTTCATTATGAAAGTACTTAAGTCATAATGTTTCCAGCCAGCATGAAAACTGGCTTTCACCAAAGCACAGTCATTACCTACTCACTACGAATTCCTTCACTTTATTTTTCTCCTAGTGCATCTGAACCCTTAAAATATAGCTAAGCTATTTAAAATGCTTCAGAAGCAGCACAATGTCTGCTTGTCTTTCAGGGTATAATTTAGATTATACCAGGTTATAAGCAGGGTTAACTCACAACACACAGAAAAGAAAAAAAAAAAAAAAAAAAAAAAAAAAAAAAAAAAAAAAAAAAAAAAACAAACCAAAACTATCCACATAAAACCATATTTTAGGCTTTAAAAACGAGCTCTAAATCAGCTGCTAGTAACAGATTCATTCTCTAATAAAAAGCAAAAAAAACCCAAACCAAAGCAAAGCATGAAAGCTCAGTGTTATGAAGCAAAACACATTAAAAAAATGTTTGAAATCAACAAGCTTTCTTTGAACTCTTTCACATAGAAAAAAAAATTGTTTGCCTTTAATTTGACTATGAAAACATGGGTTTTTAAAAATTATTTTCCAGCAAGCTTAACACTTGAATTTGAAGCTTTTAGAGTGTCTACAGTGTAGATCATACTTCACGCTCATGATGTGGGTTCTGTGAGCTGGATTTTTTTTGCTACTGTGAAACTGTACAGAATGAGTGCCTGAATCTCTTTCACTGATTATATATGACTATAGGATGCTGAAGAAACTTGTGTATTTATGAGATGCCCATAAATCATCTCCACTCAGTGTATAAAAAAATAGTTTATTTGCAAAGCCATGTTTTTTGTGACCTCATCTATTCCCACCTGCTGCTTCTAACAGACCTACAGCCTTTTTTATGCCTTTATCATCCAGTTGAAGGGTTTAGCTTTTCTCTGAGGAATACAGTAGATGGTTTTCCTACTTTTTTCCTCTCCTTAACCAATCTCCTCAGAGGGTTAAAAACATCTTCCTTAAAGCACAGTTACCACTGTGATCAAATTGTTCTGTAAAGCCATGGAGACTTTAAACACTGGTGCTCATGATTTTTTGTGCAAATTTCATTATAAATACAATAAACTCTTCTTATAAGACATTGATTTTCAAAGGTTTAGGTAAAATATCTACAATTATTTCTGCTAGAATATAGCTTCTTAACAAGACTGAATGATCAGAAGGATATTTAAAAAACATTAGAAGAGACATCCTTGACTTATGTTGCTAAATCCAATGCTAAGCACTGACAAATGACAAATGTGTTTTAACAAAGGGCTACAACTATTGTCACCTCTCAGAGAGCAGCCTCACAGGTACAATTTATACGGGAAATGTTGGTTGCACCATTAGTAAAAACACATAATCTTGAGAAAAACATTACACTAGAGCAAAGAAGTACCTTTTTCCTGGTAACAGGTTAAGGAATCAACATACCACAGGTTAAAGACATAGCTAACATGGGTACTTAGCAAACAAAGGTCCTTGGCAATTATAGTTCTGGACTGCAGCTTGCTGCAAAAGATCTTTAAAGCATTTAGCCACTATGTCCTGAGGGTCAGCTTAGTTGTAAAATCAAATTTGGGATCAAGATGGAATTTTGATTTCTACAAAGACTCCGGGAGAGTTTTTCTCTTCTCTTCTATGAGGCACAGCTCACTCCCAACAATCGTCATGTCAGATCACAAACTTTCTGCCTTGGTAAACTTCAGACCTCATTTTTGAGTCATCTCCTCTGTGGAGAATATTGGCTTGTGGTTTGACTCATTTGTCCTTCAGACATTTAGGTTGTTACAGGCCACTGGAAGCATTCTGCAACTAGTGTTAAGTACGGTCAGGCACAAAAACAATTCTGCACACTTCTGATACAAGAGCTTTTTGCATTGGTCTGTTACTGAGACAGACTGGTTTCAGTGCCTATGTCTGTACTGGAAAATAGGGAATAAAGTGTTAAAATTGAAATATGTTTTAATCCTATAAGTGAAAAAAAAGAAAACTTTGAAAGTTTTTGGGGAATTTGGATTTTAGCTCAGGGGAGAAGTTTAAAAAAGTTATGTAGGCACATTAGAAAGTTGTTTTCCTTTATTGGAATGGAGATAATACATGGAAGAAATAGCTCATCAGGAAAGAAATATGAGAATGAAATATTTTACCTGGAGGCAATTCTCTCATAGATGAAGCAACAAATGGGCAATACAGATAGAACTGACATTACCTTTGGGATTAAAGTCATTTGGTCCACCAAAACAAAATTATGACTAGAAGAAGCCTTCAGTATGATAGAGTGGCAAAGGGTAGACGGAGAGTTGATCAGAATAATTATAATTACTGTCCTTTACTATAATTATATATGTCATAATTATTATAATTCTGTTCATAATTTTTTAATGTAGGTAAAATATGCTATTATGGTGGAAAGAGTAAAAACACACAGCTAAGGGCAAACATGGATGAGTGATATTACGGAGCAGACATATATTTTAGGAGCTATTATGTTATCATAAGGATCAAGAAAACAAAGGCTATGTGCATGATACAGGAACTGGATGAATGACAGCCTTGCTGCAAAAAACCTGGGGGTTACAGCAGATTGCAGGCTGAAGAGGAGTTGAAAATACATCCTCAACGCCAATAAAGCAAACTGTACATGGGGAGGACACAGTGGTGCAGATGATAGGATGTAATCTACTTTTTCATCCCTCAAAATTAGTAGAAAGCAATATACTTAAATAGCTAATTTTCATTCAGGGATCTCTTTCTTCTGTTTTTTAAAACCAACATCAGTTATCTTTTCTCACCACCTGTCTCAATTTGGAATTGACAAATACTTCTTGGACTGTTTCAACAGCATAGTTATAAGATTGCGTCAATCCTGTTACAGCCACTGCTCTTATGCTAATATGCTCATGCTGTATTAGCATACATTATATTAATATAACAAATATGTCTTTACTCTGATGATAATATGGACCTTCATCTTTCTTTCTGATTTGAAGAGAAAAAAAAAAAGCCAACAAACAAACCAAACAAGTGGTCAGTAATAGGTAGTTGTTGTTTTACATCAGTTCAGCAAACCAGAAGCCTGAGCCAGCAAGCCTCACTCTATGTTGACACCAAGGAAATAAGAGTTTATCCAGTAATATAATGAAAAAGTGTGGGGCTAAAATTTTTTCAGTTATAAATTCTTTACCAGTAATTTCCCACAGTCAGATTCTTGTCAGCATCTTGGCAAACAGCTGTTGTGATGAGTCAGTGACTTGTGGGATTGAGGGCCTTGATGTCACGTCACTGAATTACAGCTCACGAGGGTCTTAAAAGTCCTTTTGCAATAGAACCACACAAACTCCGAGCGAGGTTTTCTCCCCTTTTTTGTTCAGTATCTTCCTGTTCCTTCCTTCAGTTCCTCTGATAATTGCCCATAACTTACTAGTGAGCCCAATTTGTTTGTAGCCTTTAATGCATCCTTTTAAGCATACCATAACAAATAAGTGAGCAGGAAAAAGGAAGGTAGCATGACAACTCCTGTTCACACCAGGTAATTTCAAAGGCTTTATTTTTTTTTTAAAGAAAGATGCAAGCCATGGCAGGACTATTAATTACTGGGGCTCTTGCATAATTTGTTTGACTGAAGCCAAGAAACAACATTTTTGTCTTGCCAGGAGTTTTGATGGATGAGTATCATGTAAACAAATGACTCATTGGTCTCACTTTGTGGAGAGAATGAGACTGTCAGACTGCTTTATAGGTAATGGGAAGAGAGACACTTAGGGAGCAAATTAACCCCTTTTCCCTCCAGAGTACACATTTGAATGAATTGGATGTTTCTAAAAAAATTTGTCTTTGAAACAATGTAAAAAGTTAATTGTGATTACTTCAGATATAGCTGAGATATGGGTGACAGAGCTTTAAATGCTATGTAATATTGATTTGATTGTCCTTTTAGAGATTTAAGAGAATGGAGAGAATGTAATAAATGAAATTTTACACATTTTGGAAGATTCTCTATTATCCTTACGTCATTAAGCCCATGATGGGATTGAAAAAGGAACTTCTTAAATAGGCATATATGTCTGTAAATTACTGTGACATTTGAAGGTAGAATGTTAGCTGAGCTCATTACATTTTTGACACTGATGTTTTATAAGTGTTTCAGTCCATAGAGAGAGCTACAGCCATTTCTGTGAGCAAAAAGCAATTAGGTAAAAAACTCAGTCACGATTTTCACAACACTAACATATTTCTGAGGTGTGTAGCATCATTCAGATTAATGACATAGATTTGTGCAGACTTTATATGAAAAAATAACTTAGTTTTCAAAATGACACAATACATTAAGGCTACTTAAAACAATACTGGGGGGGAGAAAAGAAGAGTGGAATTAGGGAGTTACTTTAAATTATTTGAATTGTAAAAAAGAATTTAGTCCAGAGAAGAGACATAGAATTAAATAATTTGTGGCAAAACAATCTTTCAAGTACCAGAGTAGCAGTTTTGTATCCATGAAACTCTGAGGTAAGACCTTTATCTCTTGGCACCCATTTAGCAGCTCTCAAGCATTTACTGAAAATGCCAAGAGAAGGAAGTACAAATGCAGAACTGGCCACGGTTGAATAGGATGTTACCTATTCATGTTAGATGAAAATGAGACAGCATTAACCTATGTAGAGAGAAATTACCTACAATTTTGAGATGACAGTCCTTTGCAGACATTTGGGATTAAGAGAGAATATTTTTCCTGTTTTGGGTGAGATGGTCATTTTATTTTCATAGATGTAAATCCATAAGTATGCCACTAAAATAAATTAGGTAATATTATTAATACTAGAAGCAGAATATTTTACTCCTTTTCTCTGGAAATAAACATAATGGAGGAAAATTACTCTTGTAAAGCAAGATACTTTTGGAGATCAAAAATGAGTAATCACAGAATCAGTACTGTAAGGAAATTAATAGACTGGTAAAAACCAAAGCCTCTAAATCATATCGAATTAAAATGCACTCTAAAATAAATTTTCTCCCCTTTTTATTTTGCAGGGCCTTCTGTTCCAACTGTACAAAAATTTATCCCTCACTTCCTCATTAATGCTTCATGCCATTTTTTCTATCATGCATGTTTCGTTCTTTTTTGGTCTATTCACTTAAGAAGAACAGGAGCATTTTTCTCTTAAAAAAAGTGGCTGTTCTTCTAATTCTTGCAGGGTAGGCAAAGACCTAAAAAGAGAAATCATTAAGCAGAGTACAATAAGAACTATACATGTAACATTTGTTTGCTTTTTCTTAGGGATAATTAGTAGGAGGTGTTAATGCCTGTTCAGAAACTCAGTGTAGACTATGGTTTTCAAGTTCAGACTTAAAATAGAGAAGGACCATCAGAGTTGCAATATGTCTAGATCACACAAATTAAAAGTGCTGCTTTTCATGGATTCAAATCTTAAAACCTTATGATTACACCAGGCCATCACCCATCCCTCTTTAAGTAAACTTCCAGCTTTGTATGAGAGCGCAGGTATAGAAACATGACATACTGATTAAAAAAGGGGTATGAAACCACAATATTCATCAGTATTTTAAATCTCATTTCTATTCTGTCAATTTAATGACAGATTTAAAATTTAGACTAAAATATTTAGGCTTTAAAGATTGCTTTTGGCATTATTGATAATAAAACATAATTTTTGTCACACTCCAGAGCAATTTTTCTTCAGATGTTTGAAATGCACAAAGATTGAAATACAAAGAGAGATACCCTATATTTAATATTGCCACTGTATCTATTTAGCAGAACTCGCAGTACTATCCCTTGAGATGAAACACTTCAAAATCAGCAATATAATACTGCTGTGTCTAAAAGTAGTAATGGACATCCCGCCAAACAACAGTGTGATCCTTTTCCCTACGTTATTTATGAATGTTTATCATTAACTATAATAAAAGCATAATTAATAACAAAGAATTATGTTTCCATTTATTTGCTTTATAGTCTCTAAAAGCTCTTTGGATATGTGGCTATATAGCCCAACTATATAAGAAGCTTAGGAAATGTAAGATATGGCGTTAAACCCATCCCCTGGATAAATGTATCTCTATCTTTGCTGGAGTAACATAAAACTTTTACATTCAGTGGAAATTCCTATGGTTTTAGTCAAAATTAGAACTTACTCTGCAAGCCCAGTCCTAAAATAAGCTATAGTTTTTACAAGTATAGTATTGAAAATTTGGTTTTGGTCCTTTCTGTAAGTGCAATTTGTATAGGATATCTTAAGAATTACAGGAAAAAAAAAGTGCTTCAAAGATAATATAATGCAAAATTACTCTTGTCTGGCCTATTCTCCTTAGTACCCATATAGAAATAATTTGTGTTATGTCAAATTTCATATACTTCCAGCAGGGAATGTAATCATACATTTCTCTATTCAACCAGTTTTGATGGAATAAAACCCCATTAATTTCAACTTGTCACAACCTAAAGGCTTACCCACGCTTTTGGTGTATGGGCTTCCTGACATGAGTCGGCAGAACTATGCAATATAAAAAGACGTGGAGTATTTTTCCTATCAGTTTCTCCACTTTGTTACAGATAATCTCCCTGCCTTCCACGTTTAGACGCGTCTTTGAGGAGGAGCTGTTCAATGATCTTATGAGGCACAGAGGTGAGACCGATTTACTTTGCCATCTTAAATATGTAAAACCTGTAAATTCGGCAAAATATAGTATTATTTATGTAATCTGGGTGACATCTATTCAGTTTAAGACTCAGAACATTTTTTTAAATTTTTTTCTCTACCTTGAATATTTAAATATCACTTTTTTTTTTTTTTTTTTCCTGTTTTTCAAAGTAAAAGTGACATTCTCTTTCATCCTCTTCCTGACTTCTATTTCTCCTTTCTGCAGACTGGTTATTTTCCAGTTCTCTTCCGTGTCTTGAGAGAAACATTAAGTTTATGGAAATTCATTCTTATCTCCCTTGGTTAATCTATCTTATATAAAAGTTACCGTCTGTCCCAGCTTCCCATATAATTTCTGTCAGCGGGGCATTGGAGTGTAGTGTCTATTATTCCACTCTCCCCACTATTTATAGAAACACATTATGGCACCTTCCTCTCTCCCCCCACATATCTGACATGCATAGTGATATAAATGTCTTTGCTTCATGACCACGTTTCAGCTTCTCCTTCTGATACCAGATGCTGCTTCCATCAGCACTTCCTCTTGCAGACTAAGTGATCAGCCAGAAGACTAAAGGATTTTGTATTAAACCAGTGATGTGATAAATGGGTTTGGCCTCAAAAAGACTCATTCCTTTCATACACTTACTGGAATTGGGAGATTGGTTCATAAGCTGCAATTCCAGACCAATTATTTTAAAAGAACATTAGAACAAATGTAAGTATTCTCTTCATGAAAAGTGATATGAAAATGGTCATGGGGAAAAGATTCTCATTATGACATGAAAGAATAAAGAATATATGGCAAATATAACTGTGATCTCTGCTGGCAGTAATTCCATTGCTGAGAAACATGGGAGTACCAGGTGATTTCTAACATCAGTATAGAGGAAGTGCAATCTGAGCCAGTCAACAAAAACTCATCATGACACTAGAACACTTGTGAAAATGAAATAGCATTATATGTAAACATAATTTTTACATCTCAGTTATATCAACCAGTCTTTAAAGTAACTATATGATGCACTGAGACTTGGTCTTGCCTAAGGCAGGTACTATTCCCCTGTGGCAGTATGACAGAAATGTTTTGTTTGGGTGGAGGTCACATTTCACAAGAAAAAAGTTTTAACTACATCTGTAGCTATCACTTATGAGAAGAGAACTGGGTGTAAAAAGAAAATGAAAACTTTCTCCTTAGTCCATTGGGTATTTTGCTCTTCTATTGTTTAACTCCTGCAGTGCATTTTCTAATCTCCGAATCCAGTTGGTAACATCAGGCTTTACGAGGAAATTATTTTGTTTTAGCGGATCAGGAAGGAAGTCAGCAACAGATAATAGGAAGTTGTCTTCTTTTATTTTTTTTTTCAGCACAATCTAATTTTAAAAACCAAATCCTTCACTTTGCAGAGTTGAAAAATACAGGCAGTGTGCTGAAAAATGAGAGCTGGCAGGACATTCACTATTAAACCTGCCAGCTAGCAGAAACCTTTAGCCTAGCAATTAAGTTGAAGTATGACAAAAGCATAGATCAGGTTGTTTGCACTTAAATTCATAGAGGACAAGTCATTATCCACAATTTCAATTCCAGTATAATAAAAATTATTCATCTAATAAGAAATGATCAATGAAACTTAAACTTAAAATTAATGAAACAAAATGTAAGAAAAAATCCAATAGCTTTAGCTGACAAATTGAAAGAACCATCCTGTATCTTTCCTAGAAATCAACCACTGTTAACTAAAGCTGACTCAATGCTATTTACTTAATAGTTGTTGGTTTTGGAAAGCAACTTAATGACCTGTTCATTAACTACTTTTAAGTTACACATTGTGAAAGTGATTATTTAATAGTAGTTATAATAAAACCACATGCAAAATAACAATAATAACAATAATCTTACAGGAAAGTGTTGGGGCACTCAGTTCATTTGTATCCATATGCCTGGAAGGCAAATATAAATTCAAACTACATTATTTCATCCTTCTCACTGCAATAGTCATTTAGGATGAGAATCATTCCTAACCAAATATAACCAAACTAAATGGTTTAGGAGCAGCCAAGACCTGGCTGTTCTGTAAAGAAAAGGACAGGGGTGCCTTATTCCCTGGCAGGGCAGGGGAGTCCCCAAGGCAGTCTACCACCCTGAGAAAGCTGTCAGTATTTTTCAGCAGTATTTTTCTTATCCTTGGCAACTTTTCCCTTCTACCTAGAACAACTTTACAGCTGCTCATCTCAGAAGTCAAGTTAGAGAGTGGGGACCAGGGCTGGGATCAGCAGAGATGTGGCTGGGCAAGGGCAGGGCTGTGACATAGCTGTGGGATGAGGGACAGAGACACAAATGAAGTGAAATGAAACAGAACCTCCCCAATGAGTTTTCCTCCATTTCTTTCTCATGAAGTAGTCTGAGCCAAGATTGCACCACTGAGCTGCATCCCTCCACTGGCATGGAGTGCAGGCAGCTCCAAGGAGGCAGAGAGCATGCACCAGATCCAACACTAAACAATAATTTAAAAAACAAAAAAAACAACAAAAATCACAAACTCTAAGAAATTATTAAAAATCAAATAATGCAGCCAAACTGGGTTTTATAGAGAGTTTCATCTCTGAAACATTACTGGCCACTCAAAGAACTCAAAACCAAATAAGCTTCAGGCTCCATATTAAACTACATTTTAGGTCCAAGCTGTGACAAAATGCATAAATAAGCAGTCTGAAATGACAACTCCTATAGTTTCATGTACAAACAACAGAGGACAGATTTTATTATCTCCTGCCTTTTATAAATATATATTACTTACAATCAAATCTTATCTGTGAATACAAACAGTAAAAAATAAACAATATCAGAATTACACATTTCAGAGCAGATTGAGAATCACTGATTTTTTACCTCCAGGTAATGCTGGTCACATTACAGAGTAAAATAATCTGGGAAGATGCAGATTAAGAAAAAAAATTTAAAGGGATGTCTGAGGAAGGAAGGTTGGAATTTTGCTACACAAGCAGTTGCTCTGCATGGGTCAAACCTGACATATTAACTGAATTCTGAAGCTTTTCACAACATAAAGAAGATACAAGAAGACAGATTGCAATGCCTTTGGTAAAGGAGAATTTTCCAATGACACAAGGAAAGGTGTTATTTAGAGGCAGAAAAATATATTTATACATATAAATGTACTAAAATAGACATTTATCTGTATTTTAAAGATGAAATATTTTATTTCATCTAACATTTGTCTACAAAATTATAAGATTTTGTTACTGTCTATAATGAAGAAAATCAAAATGCTTGCTATAGTAAGAAGAATAGGAAGAGCTATAGAGAAAAAAGAATCAGAGTTCAAAGACTAGAAGAATAGAAATAAGTGGTGGTTCTGAACAGCTCACTTTCTATGATGTTCAAATTAACAATGATAATGAAGTATTTTCTGTATTTCTCTATAATTACTATTCATTTAATCAAAGAAAAAAATGAATTTGCATGAGAATTACAGTTATGCTAAATGAGGGATTTTTCAACCGCAGGAGGCAGAAAAAGCCTCTAAAGGGAAAGAGGGTTTCTTTAAAGGTCATCTGAAAAAAAAAGTTGATTGTTTCAAGAAAAAATTAAGTAAAGTGTTTTTCAATACATTGAAAAACAATTGTGTTATATTCAGTCATTAAACTGGAAAAAAAAAACCCCAACAAATCCTCTTAGTACTAAATTATTGTATATCTAAATAAGGTTTTAGATATGATATGGATACTGTAACTTCCACAAAGCCTCAGAACACAGTAATTTCCCATAAATGCTTCTTAATCAAAAATTTCCATCGATTTACATTTTATATGCAAATAATAAAAGCTATTGCAATTATGTACATATATGGATCTTGGTGCATCTCAATGCTTTGTGGAAGAAACTTATTTTTTACAGATTTTCTTGACAAATAAGTGCTCAGGGATTTGTAAAAATTACAGCAATTCTCTATTCTTTTGTGAACAGACTAGTAGGGTTGGCTAGATAGGTGTCTAGACCTCTGTTCAGTGTACATTTCTTACCTAATACATTCTGAGGATGTCTTTGCTGTTTTCCCAGCCTTGTCATACCGTTACCTACAGGCATCCCCTGCATTATTTACACACATAGCTACATTCTTCAATTCTTCTTCTCTTTCCTAAATGAAGAGGCTCCGTAATGTATCAAAACTACTTCTTTTGATGCCAAAGTGTGTGATCTATATTTCTGGGTAAGAAATGCAATCCCACTTAATAAATTAGGTTCTCAACATCATCTAATAAGATTGAATCATCCAAAGTATTACTGCTTCCTAATTATCTGTCAGAAATTTTATTAACTTTTAAACTCTTACTTTACTAAAAATCATTGGTGAGAATATGAAATGAGGCCATTGAAGAACCTCTCAATCTTCTGTTGAGAAACAAACTTGTGGTCCCCTTTCATCATTATCAGCTGTATCTTTCCCTTTGAGTAATTCCTTTGTTTGTTTTACAAATCTCTACTTTCCCCAGCTTTCCTAGTAATGTGACAGTGTACCAAGGTCTTTATTGATGTCTAGGAAGATTAGATCAAGAATATTTTACTATTTTGAAAAAAAATCGATTATCCTGTCTAAGAATATAGTAGTTAAACTGGACATGATTTATCTTTGTTAAATATGTGTTGTATTTAATCCAGTTTCATCTAACCGACTTGATTTTTGATTGAGTATATTGTGCTAATTAGTTATAGCTTTTTTTTTTTGTAATTTCATATATTTATTAATTGGAGTAAAACTATATCTTATGTGAAGTCATGCAAAACTAAAATTAAAAAAGAAGACCAAATAAACCCGCACTGATAATCAGGTGACAAATATTTAATTACAAAGATGTTTTCTGCAATATGAAGAAAAATAGGAAAAATACATAAGAAGCTATGGGGGGAAAGTTGTCAATGCATTATGAATCTTGCCTACCATTTCATTTTATCATCAACAGTTTCATTCTTTTAGGACAAGAATACAACATATATCATTAGATTAACCTGTTTTCCAGATACTAGAGTCTGAACTAAAGCAATATGGAAGAGATGATATTAAAATGAAAAATTATATTAAAAGTAAAATTTAAGTCAAATGTGCAATTCATCACTGAATAATTTCTTTTTGTGTATATGTGTAAAAGGAGACAATAGTCTGAATATAGGAGAATGGATTAGTCCTAAACTTCAATAAGCTTACCAAATAATATTCGAATTACTGAATAACATTTGGTATTCACGACGACTACTCAAAGTAGTAATGCACTCCAGGCCAAAAGTTGCTGTTATTCAGGATATTTGGGAGCTTCCAAAACTGTGAAAGTTTACTGGGAGACATTTGGACTTTTTACTTATTTAAAACCTTATTTTAAAATAATATTTGTAAATTCTTCTTTGCTTGTTTGTTTTATAAAAATTCGTAACATTGTAACAGAATTGATGGGCCTAAAAATTCATTTCTGCTTCAGAATTTCATATCTAGAAATCATGAATATCATACAGAATTATATTCCTATGCACCTGCAAATTCACCAAGTATTTTCAGGACAACACAAAATTCAGCTTAAATAAGTCCTTTCTTTCCTTAAAACTGTACTATATATAAGTACAGCAAAACTCAGAGCTACTGTGACATCAGTTTTACTGTACTGGTTGAGATTTCAAAGCCCACTAGTTTTCCTTTTCTTGTATTTCCCAATCTACAGTTTATTAGTCTTTTTAATGCATTGCAGGAATGGTGTAACCTGAATAATGTCCTGGTTTAGGGCAGGACATGCTTAGACAAAAAGTAAAGGCGGCCATTCCACCATTCCTTTGAGAGTTTTCCTTTCTCTGAAAAAAAATCATGTCTTTTATTCATTATAAATTCACACTTGAGAATCCAACAGCATATTCCAAGAACAGTTTTTAAAATAATTATTGTTTTCTTTATTCTGTATATGATTTAGGTAAGTTAGAAGGAGAATAATTTGCAGTTGTATTGCTCTTAATTAACTGCTACAGAGGGAGATTTAATTGGGGATTATAAATCAAGTTAGTTTCTCTGTACCCATTAGCATCCTGCATTAAGTCTCATCTGTGAAACAGAGCAAAATTCTCCTCAGCAGCTGGGGCAGTTCTGTAATTGGCTCAGTGCGCTGTAGGCACTTTTCTCAGGCTTCCACACAGCATCCAGGGTAAAACAATACCCAGGCCGAAAATAAGACAGGTATTAATCTTATACAAAAAAATTAAAATACAATGTCTAGACCAAAGTATTATATGTGTATGAATATGCTAATTTATTCCAGGAAATAATTTTTTTCTGTAAGTATTTTTTTAAGCTTTATTTTACCAATTATTCCAGCAGTTCCTCTTCGTTTCTCTTTTAATCTTGATTTAACTATGCTATTGCTGAATTGGAATTTTCCAGTTTTTTCTAGCTGACCTGCTGTCACCTAAGAGTTTACCAGCAATTGAATTATTGTCATAATTAAATTTCATTAAATTTCAAGCACAATGAAGCACAATCAGAGAATAAGAGATACCACACAGCACATTCAATTTTCAAATACATTCAATATAATTTTTCATCAGTGAAGCATGTAGCTCAGTTTCTGACTAAGGATGGAAGCTGTCTGATTTGTCACTCTTGCTCTGGATGATGATAGCAATATCACACTTCAATATAGACTAAATTAGATATACTTTTATTTATTGCTAACAGTTTGGCTTTCAAATATTACAAACTTCATTATTTTCGTATACACTATATTGTGCGTATTTTTTTTTTTTGATAACATTTTGTTTGCCTTCCAAATACGACTAAAATCATTATTAACATCTTTAAAATAATAAGGAAACAGATTCAGAAAAAAATTAAGTTAATTATCTAGGAACTTTTGGTGTTAGTCATGTAATCCTGGTTTACTGCATTTCATTCCTAATTTAATAATTTTGAAAGGAATTATTTTAAAGAATATGTTACTCGCGTCATTACACAGCTTTTATTAAGTAGGTTAAACATTATTCCAAAAATTGAAAAGCAGGTAAAGCATATTCTTCTAGAGGTGAAGAAAAAATTTACCTTTGGGATACTAGGCCTAAGGGATTTTTAAACCTCTTTGTTACTAAGATATACTTGATTGATAATCCTTAGAAAATATTTATCACAATAAAATTTATGTATAAGACCTCATTACTTGATCAGAATAGAAAGATTTTTATATTATCTCTTCTGTATTATAGTTTATTCCTTTTTGAAATATGTTACAACTGTATGCGGTTGATTGTTAGTGTTAGCTGTGACAATTGTAACAGATATTTTTGATTTCTCTTTTAAGCTGACTGCAGCTGAAGAACTGAGGAATGGGTAATTTCTTCCTCAATAGCTGAAAATGATAAATCTAGTTTAAAGGAAAGAAAGTTTTGAATAGTTATGTTAGCATATTACCCATATAAATCAATATAATATAGAAAATATTATTTAAATATATATTATTAAAATATGTTTATAATAAAAATTTGACTGTTCATTAAAACCAATTCAGTGGGGGTTTTTTTTATTATATATTAATCACTTTGTTTTCATTTTGCTTCCACCTAGTTTCTGTTCTTTTAATTCTGACATCGATTACTTTGTTTATTTCACAGTTCTAGCTCTATTTTTATGTATTAACAATTTTGATTAACTGATACATACTGCAAGATCTGACATCTGAAAATTTGGAAAGTGTTTCAGCAGTAAGAATGTGCAAACTTGAACAATACGGTTTTCACCATGGTTTTTAAAATGTTGTAGTTCAGTTATTATCATTAAACAGATGATACCTCTCACAGCTGTAGCAAAAAATTTGGCACAAAGAAAAGAGGCTTTTTTTTTCCCTAGTTTGTTTCAAAAGCTGCAGTCAGCCAGAGGATTGCAAGGGAAGCACTTTCAAATTCAGCAAATGAGAATCCAAACTATACTCAGGGGAAAGTAATGTGTTGCAGATCTCTAGTTACAGATGGTGCATTTAGTAAGTAACCTCAATTCTTTTGAACTAAAGACTGTTTGAGATTTAAATCTTGGGTGAAAGAGTTACTCACTAGGATACAAAAAGAAACTGTTGGAAACCCATTTCCACTTTTACCTAATAAAAATAATAATAGAAGGACATGGACCTGAAAGGTGATCAACAGCATTGCAGAGTACTGTAAAGCCACCTTAGGTTTATTTTAATGTGATCCTAACCAAAGCCCTATAGTAGAGCAGTGCATAGTTTGTCTGACTTCTCTTAGATATCTTTGTCTAAATATATAATATATCAGAATCTGTATGCATACTAAACTTTGTTTCTCATAGTTTGATTTCTCTCCCTCTTGGAATTCCTGTATGGTATATTTCACCATCATAGACAGCTTTAAAAAACTATAGTGCATAGCTAGATGCATACATTTATATAAGAGATACCTTTAATATAATAGATCATTTTAAAATTTAGCTGTGGTGGCTCAGTGAAAAGACAACATAAAATCCAATTTTTGGAAGACAGTCTGTCTGGTTTGCTGATTTTCTTTTTACAACATAGCTGAGACACTGTTCACTCTTTAGATCACTGAGATATACTGAATATTCATTAGACTGTGATATATGCAAGGACATTTAGAATATTTCCTCCCCTGGAGACAGTATCTAAATTAGAAAATTCTAGCATGTTTTAGCAATACCCCTCAAATTTACATTTTGTACCTATTGAGAGACTCACCTATTAATTCAAGCCAAAACTGTTTACTGTGGTCACTAGCTTTTCATGTTTCTCCTCCAATGTGAAACAAAACAGATGAAATTAATATAATTAACAACATTGTACACTTAAACAAGTAACTATGTTTTTTTGCTCTAACTGCACACTGCTAATAAAAGACAATGTTGCTCAACAGAAAAACTAAACTAATTTTGTATTTATTATATTAATCAACACATGACATTCCTATTATTTACTAAATTCTAAATATTCAACAAGTCTGTTCTGATGAATTCTGAAATATTTTAGAAAAAAATATTGACTAAGCGGCAGGCATATAGATAGTGGATAAAAATGTGAAGTTTACTTGGGGTTTTTTTGATGCGTTAAGAGTAACAATTTTGCTGTCATTACAAAACAGCGTTAAATCCAAAGAGAAACAAATTTGTTTTTCCATGTCTGAAATAACGTAATTTGTTTTGTAAATATTTAATTTTAACAAAATGTATTAAAAATAAGAGGTGCTAAATTGAAGAAAATACTATGAAAGTGAGGAAAAGTAGCAGAATTAAATCTGTCATCTCTTTGCTACAATCTTTTAATTAACTGGATAAACTCAGAAATAATTAGTAAGGGAGAAGATAAAAATAAATTATATTTATTATATAAATTATATTTATTATATAATATATAATATATTATTAAATATATATTTTCCTGCTTTTAAATTAATATATCCATGAAAAATAACAATGGTGTTTTGTATTTAGTTGTTTATGATGGGTTAGCCATGATAAAAATCTCAGCTTCTACTCAACCACCTGCTCACTCATCCTTCAGCAGGATTGGAGTAGAAAATAGGGAGAATAGGAATGGTAAAGCAAAGGTGGACATAAAGACAAGGAGATTGCTACTAATTATTGTCTTGGGAAAAGAAAAAAAAATCAATTTGGGCAAAACAGACTTAATTTATTGCCAATTAAATATTTAGTCACTGTTCCAAGTAGAAGTAGACAAAAAAATCAGCACCAGATAAACACCTCTCTTCCCCACTTTTTCAGGGTCAGCTTCACTCCCTCACTCCCAAATGTAATAATTTTGAAAAGACTCAGCTACACTGCTGTGTCCACACATCTTTTGAGAGAAATTTTAAGGATGTAATGGGGGAGATGCCCAGTGTGTCACCTTTAGTTAGAACACATATTTCTGAGAAGTGAAAGTGCAGACTTTATGGTGTCTCTGCGATACCCTATTTCTGCTTCAAATGCTTGACATTTGAGGATTTGGGGATTTTTGTTGTTCATTTGTTTGTTTTGGGGTTGCTTTGTTTGGTTGGGGTTTTTTTTTGTTTGTTTGGTTGGTTTGTTTTTTTTTAATTAAAAGACTAAAAGAAACCTAAGCAACATTTCTGGTAAGTACCCTGACAACCATCTACTGATCTCAGATGTCTAAAGCAGGGAAGATGTTGCCTCTAAGTTGTTAAAGGCAGCTCAGACAGGAAAGGAGAACAGTAACATTTAATATTAGTATGGTGCTTAAATTCTGGCAGTTAGCAAATGAAATGTCTTACTACATCTAAAAGCCTGTCTCTAATTTTAATTCTACCCTTGCCGAAGTGAATTATAAACCTCACAAGGCTCCCTAGTGTGTTCAAACAAACTTATGAATTTTTCATTGCATGTGTTTGTGTTTCTCATTTTTCCTATGTCAATTTTGATTTGTTTCTAAGGCTTGTCTTACTTTGTTGTGATGGTTGATTGTTGGAAAAATGCTATTTCCTCTTGCCAGATTTATTTTATTTTCTGTCTGATTTTATTTATTTCTGTATGCTCTTTCAGTGTCACTAATGTTCAAGGGCTCCACACAATGCTTCATGATGCTTCATAACTCGTGTGATCTCATCAGTGGCTTTTCTAACAGGTCGATAAAATGTTCTTTCTGGTCAGCACAGAACAAAACCTAACATTTGTTTAAGCCTCAAGGAAAGACCATATCTAATGGGTCTTACAAAGGACATTTGAGGTGTTGCATACTTGTACAATTTAAACTTTTGACAACTACTCCTTCATCTTTTATGCTGTATCAAAAACATCCCCTGCAGTCACACGGTAAAGAATTAAAAATTGTTACACATAAAAAATGTCAATATCTTATGCCTGGTATATTCTTGCATGTAATGATATTCAGTATTGACAGGTGAAAACCAGGATTCCTAAGATAGACCTTAGTGTAACATTATATTCTTTCCACACGTAAAAATGAGAAAATACTCCTTTTTACTACATTTTCAAAATGCAATTCTTGATTTTTCTCGGGAGTGTTTTGGGTTTTGTTTTTTTTTTTAATCTCTATACACTATTAAACAGGTTTTTGTTCCTCTACCAAGATTTCATTCATAACAATAGAATACTGTTTTCAATATGTCATATTTACTATTTATAAATGTCTTAAGGGGGGGAACCAAAGTGAAATGTTTGGAAAGTTCCCTATTAGTATCAAGATGCCTGTATTAGAAAATGGCCATTTGACCGAACAGAAATTAAAAGACTCCCCCCAAAAGTCCCATTGTTTCACTTGCTAAATATGGATTTTTAAAGTGGGAGATATAGGACTGTTTCTTTTCAGTAAGATTTTAAAATAGCTCATATATCTAAAAGTACTGACTGTTCGAGAATTCAAATAGCCAAAACAATATTTTGGAAAAAAATTATTTAGAGAACTTTAGCAATTCATGTAAAAATTAATGGGACCCTAATTAGTAAAAAATATATAAGAGGAATATTAAAAGCAGAAAATAACCAAATTATAGTTCACTCACTGACCTATGAGAGAAATGTGATAATGAGAACATAGATATGTAAAAAAATTATATTCCTGATCTTTTATCAATTAATTTATTACCACTCAATGCTCTAAACATAATAATGCAAATTTTTATTGAGTTTCTCAGTGTGTGAAATGGGTACTTAACGACCATGCTGAAAGTCAAGAAATTTTTTAAGATAATCTTATTTATAGTCATAAATGAACAAACCACTTAGATTAAAAATGTGATAAGAAAAAAAATGCCAAGCTGATAAGTTAATCAAAGGAGAAATGAGGTCACCTGAACTCTTGTTCTATTGAAGCAAATTAATGCATAACAAATATAGAAGCTGTCCATCCCATCCTTTTTATGAGCTGGAGGTGAAAGAAGACAGATGCACAGTCCTTCTGCTCAGAGCAAGCAAGAAAAAGTGGATAATAATGTATTTCTCATTGAGAAATTGTGTGAAAATAAGTCATTTCCTGCCAAACAGATAAGATTAGGTCCTGCGTTCACTAAATTTGAGTATGTTTTCAGATGGAGGACTTTTCTCCCCATGTGACTTGCCTACATTTCTTTCTCAATATAGATTGTTCATAGTCATTCTGTATTTAGTCAGCAGAGCAATAAATCTTCTTGATACCAAAGTTACTGAGAGTTCTTGGCACAACAATTTCAAGATTTGACCTTAGAATGGAACCATTAATAAACCTAAGCCCTTTTATCAAGTTGAAGGCTCTCTTCTCCATTCCTTGTTCTTTGTCCTGCTTTCCATGATTGCAAACTGAGAGGATTTCCTGGTGACCAACATGGGCTAGCTGAGGATCCAATCCCTCCAGATCACTGAATAATGTCCAGAAGGTAAATGTAAATGTAGCCTGGGTGACTACACAATTATTTTTCATCCCAGTAGCAGAGAAATGAAAGAGATGCATGAAAACTTTAGTCTATATGGCAGATATTTATGGATATAATATAGAATATAATGTAGAATCTCATTCTAATAGATCAGAATCAAATTAAGCACTTTAGGTCTTTTCCTACCATATCATCCCACACAGATGTTATGAGATAAAGAAAATGCTTCCATCTTGCTGAATCTTTTATAGAACATTTTTCTACGAAAATCTGAATAAAAAACATCAAAATCTACTATTTTCTAATGCTGATTAAGAAAATCTTTGCTCATTAATTAAGGTGTGCCCCAGCATGGACTGTGTGAACATAAACATAGAGTTTGCAGATTTTGAGGTAAATTTAGTCTAAACCTATTACATTATGCAAGGAACAGACAGGGACTTTCCTATCAGATCTTGTGAAACTGAGTCCTTCTTAAGGCTGAAAATATATTAAGAAGAGCTTGCTCTTATATTGTGGATTGTAAATAATCCATTCCTCACTAGACTAGATTACTATTGACTGATTTGTTACCCTCCAAGATTCTATGCGGTTGATATATATTCATAAAATCCATTTGGGCTTTTATTTAGCTTCCACCAGTGTAGGCTATTTTATCTCTTAATAAAATTACTGTTATGAGCAATCTACAGAATAATGTTGAGGAGAGAATTTCTCACTGGTCCTGACATTAGGCCAGAGTATTAATATAGATGTAATACATGGATAAATTCACAACATGTAAGACCTTACGTGTTCAAAGACTCACGAGGCACTGGATAGAAGAATCAAGTTGGGGGCATTTTGGTGTTTTGTTTTGGGTTTTCATGTTTGCTTGGTTTTTTTGTGTTTTGTGTGGGAAGGTGTGTATCTGATTGACAACAAGTGAAATAAGATTACCTAATATCAGGAACTTCCAATTTGATTAAAATTAAATATAAATTTTAAAAATATGTATTTTACCAGTTTAGTTTGATCCCGTTAATACTTTAACTGAAAGCACCTTGACCTGGAGATTAAGTGAGGAATTTGACATGGAAATAAAACCTAACACAATCATATCCTAACTCTATCCATTTAAAAGTCTGCATGATTGTAATCCATCTTCAGTAAATGCAACTCTGATCTTTTAATACATTCTCCTTATTAAATGAAAGATAGAATTAATACTGATATACTAATAATTTACTTATATTATAACTGAAGTCTAATTTTTTTTTCATTTGAGGAAACAAGACAGATCAGCATCATATCAAAGAGAAATTGCTGAGGATTTATGTAATGAAAAATTAATACTTCTTGTAAGATATTTTGCTTTAAGATTTGGAGCAGAAAGATAGCTGTGAGAAGATTAAAAAATAAGGAAGTTATTCTACACCTTTGTTGAATTGTACACTAATGTTTGCATACATTTCAAATGTTTAATTTGAATAAAATAAATAAGAACATAGGTATTTTACAATTTTTCTGTTCCTGCCTTTTCATATAGCTTGCTGACATTTTTTGATGAAGAAGAGCTATTCAGGCATGAACATTGTGCTTGCATACATAAATCTCCTCCTAAAAATTCTACTTTTACTTACAACAAAAGAGGTTTTTGCAGTGGTCAATGAACAGAGGAAGGGGAGAGCAAATAGAGGAACATGAGCATTTATGTACATAAGAAGGCTAAATGAGTGACTCCCAAATTCCCTGGGGATGCCATGTTTACACCATGTTGGGAAAGAAAATGTGAGCACTGAGGAGCTGGCTGCAAACATCATACCGTACTTCCTGAACTTCAGGTGGATCTGCTGCCTTGGTCTTGAAATCTCATTGGCTCTTACACCTGCTCCTGTTCATATAGTCTCAAATACAGCATACTTTGCTATTCAATATAAAGTTTTAAATGTTCCATTTTACCTCTAATTGTAATGGTATAGGTGGTCACTAGAATTTTTATTCCCATCTAGGAAAATGTCTAAAGACTATACTCATATCTGTGTTTCTACGTATAAATGTGCCTATGTGTATACATGTTTTATATCTAATTTTTTCAAGGTACCTGTCACAGTATGAGAGCAACAACTTCCATCAACTTGCTCTAGAAATAATGGCTGCCTGAATATACTAAGAAAAATCTAGTGTGAAGGTATTGTTTCTTTAAAAGTGTGCATTACTAATAAAAGCTTTATAATGCTAAATTGCAAGGTCAGTGGAAAGCTCCAAAAGGGGGTTGTACTCCCCATTTTGATCAAGGTAAGTTTGTAATTCAGAATTAAGGTAGTGTGGTTTGTACAGGTTTAATTAACTACAATGCAAGGGCACTGGAAAGGTTAATTAAGATCTACCTCCTATAACTGTGTGAAAACACTTTATGGTGAGTATTTCAAGAGGTTTAGTTTCCAATAAGAGAAAAAGAGCCCTTTATATTTAGTAGTTTGATATTAAAAAAAAAAAAGCAGCTTTTTCTGATTTACTTGAAAGCCTGATAATCACAAATGTTTCAGCAATACTAGGAAGATAAAATCATATTATTTGTAGTGTTTCAGCTAGAATTCTCTATATAAGTTTCAAGGCATTTGCCCTATGCCAACTAGGCATTGGCTGAGCCTTTGAGTGATTTTTATAGTGATTAAAGTAGGCTAGTGAAACAAGACCGAAATAGATTCCTTGGCACTCCACCAGCAGGGAACAAAAGTGTATGTCAAATATACAGCTACTCATGTTTGAGCAAATTCATCTCAAAGGTGACTTCTTTCACAAAGAAAACAATAATTAATCAGCTAATTATGTTGCTGGCTAGCCTTCTGAATTGGCAGGAAAAAGGTCATTTTGTCTAAAATTATTTCCCCTAAAGTCTGCAAAAAGAGTAGAAGAGAATTAGTGAGAATTTAGTGAGAAAAGAGTATTTGCAGCATTTATGGGTGTACTACTGACTATATGTAACATCTCTGCTCTGATTCAGTTGCAAGCATTAATTTGGGGGTAAAAATATGGTATTAAATTTATTTCAAAGTTTTTTTATTTTATGAATAATACCATTTTGTGGAAAGACGGTGTTACAAGATAAGATGCTGATGATATATTACTCCAAAGTTTGATTTCCCTTTTGAAAATGCTTTAAAATACTGCATCAGAGTATGAATCCATTTTGTATCATTAAACACTTCTACCATGTATGGATTTATAGCTGAATAGTCCAGATGTTCCCCAAAATCAGTACCCCCAAGTTAGCATTTGGACAGTGGGATTCTCTAGATTTATTTGAACAGTCTAACTAACAGGAAGAGGTGACTGTGTCCCAATATTGCCTAATTATTGAGAATAATAATAAAAAAAAGACCTCTGTATTTGGTCTAACAAGTGGTACTGCATGTTTCCCTTTATCTTGTGCTTTTATTATTTGTAAGTTTTGACACATTGGATTCAAGTTGAGAAGCCAATATTTTTTCTAAAAATCAGTCTGAAAATATATAGGAACCCTCCTTCCACATTTCTACACCACAAAACGATCATGAAATGATGAGAGGGATAAAACCCAGGAACAGGTTGCTCAAAGAGGTGCTAGATGCTTCATGTCTAAAAACATACAAGGTCTGATTGAACAGTGTTCTGATCAACCTGATCTAGTTGAATATGTTCCTGTTGTTGCAGGGAGCTTGGATTAGATTACTTTATAATGTGCCTTCCAGCTCAAACCCTTCTATGATTCTCTGATCATATAGGAAAATAGCAGCTCCATATGGTTCAATTTATAAAGGTCTATCAGAAGGTAAACCTTATTAAATGTATAAGAGTAGGTAGAGCAATGCAGAAATAAAACATGTTTGCAAGTAAGTCAAATTTTGGTACCATTAAAAATATTTTGTCCCTGTATTGCTTCACATTTACTGTAATTTCTTTGAAAAAGTGTTACCTGCCATTCTCTGAGGCTGCTACCACTCTATGATTCTTCCTTCCTTTTGTATTTTTACTATGTTTGTTTGCACAGAACCCCTTTTGCATTGTCAGGCTGATGAGATTTTTGAGCGTGGTCTCTTCTGCTTCAGGATAAGAATGTAAGAAATCAATGTGAAAGACTGTGTGGGACTGAGGTAAAAAATAACATTATCATAAACCAGCCTTTTTTTTCCTAATTGTTCACATAGCCTGGATTTTGTTGCCTTCTGCCTGTGAAAACAAGTGCAGAGAGCCTTCAACATAATACATACCCTTTTTTCAAAGCCAAGATAAATATGTGGTTGAGAATCTCATAAAAATTTCTTCTCTCAGGCTATTCATGAAGTTATGCAGGCTGAACCTAGCCTTGTAATTGGAGCTAAACCAATGCTATTCATTAAATTTTAATTTCATCTAGACATTTTCCTATTCCCATATATTATCTTCTCTACTCATAAAAATAAAAATATCTATAAAATTTTTGAATATGGATTGCTAAATATTGTCAGTTATTGCCAGAGTACAAACTGCTGTTATGATTCAAAATATACACTGGGTGAAAGATTTGGGTTTCTTCTCTACACAATAAAAAAGCAGAATAGATCAGTATTTTAAGGCAAATTGAAGAGTTAATGCTAGCAATTCTAGACATGCCAAACTGAAAGTAATAAAGCAGAGAAAAATTTATTTTCCATGATTTAAAATTCATTAATTTCCTCATAAAACAGAGGAAAAGGTTATATTAAAAAAATAAATTCAAAACCTTAAACAAAATCATCTTCTAAATCCTTACAGAGAACTGCTGTCTACTTTTAACAAATCACAGCATAATTTTTGTAGGGGAAATGTATTCCTGAAAAAGTTTTATCTCCTTTTTACTTTCATTACATATTTGCAACCCTAAATTTCAAACATATTTCTAAACACCTGAATATGTAGCTCCAATTTGAGATTCACCATATTTCTCAGAAAACAGCAGTTTAGATTTGCAAATTAAGCCTTCTCTATAAGTCGGTGATTAATATAAATTTGCTTTGATGAGTGAAAAGAGCTTCTGTTGACCTCCATTATCAAAAAAAACATAGTCAAACAAAAAAAGTTGGATAGGTAGAAACAGAAGAACAAGATAAAGAAAAAAAGAAGTGGTAAACTCTGGGTGTAGGGGTCAAGACGATTTTCTCCTCAGTCCTTCCAGTGAGGGAAAAGACTCAGCTCAGTAAGACTGATGCACCTTGCAGCTCCACACCCTGCTGTGCAGGTGGTGTCATAGGGCTTTGGTTTTTCTCAAGAATGAGAACTGCTACCTAGTCCATCTGAAGAATTGGGAAAAGAGCACCTTTACTGGCAGGCTTGCTAATTCTAGTGAGAAGGACTTGAAAACAACCTGAAGAGAAGACAGACAGAACTGTGAGGAAGCAGGTTAACAAAGAAGATGTCAGAAAAGACTCTCAAGATTCCAACAATTAACTGAAGCTGAAACTACAGAAAAGACAATTGAAAGAATTTCGGTATGGTCATTGGTAGATAAAGGAAATCTATATCAAGCTTGAGGCCTACTGTTCAACAAGGCAGGAAACTGAGTGTCAAAGAACACAACACATTTGATGGCTTCTTTGCCTTTCTTTTTTCTGTAAAACTTGCTCTCGGGCCTTTCTGACACAATTATATTTATTGGGAGTGAAATATTGGCCACAGTGAAGGAAGGTAGGGTTAGGGAGCACTTGTGACTGTATGTGCTTAAGTCCAGAAGACTACAAGGGGTGCTACAGCAGGCAGCTGATGATGCCATGCAGCCTCTGTCATCTCTGGAAGTTCTTGGTGGTTAATTACCTGATGACAGAAGGATTTCAAATACTATGTTTAATTTCAGAAAAAGAAAGAAGGAAGATGTTGGGAACTGCATGTTCATTATGAGGAGAAGCTGAGAGGCCTGGGTTAGTCGAGCCTTAAGAGGAAAACTTAGAGATGCTTCAATATTTTCTTCAATTCCCTAGTGTGAGTATATAATAAAATGGAGCTAAACTCTTCTTCATGAAAGTACATAGTGATAGGATGAAAGGAAATGGACACAAGTCAGAACTTAGAAAATCATGATTAAAGGGGAAAAGAAAATCTCTGTGAGGGTGGTAAAACACTAGAGCATTTAAGAGATTGTGCAATCTCAGAGGTGTTAAAGGCTTGACCAGAAAGGTCCTCAAACAACGTAATCTAGTTCAACCTGCTATGAGCTAGAGTTTGGACTTGATGACCTCTGCAAGTCCTTTCCAACCTAAATTATTCTAAGATTCTATAACTGAATACTTTGTTCAGTTTTCTCCCTCATTTGCATGCTCTCTTACAGATCCCTTAACACCTGAAATTAAGAAACTGAGAATTTAACAGTAACTCTGCAAATTCATGGTCCAAATTCTTTTCATCTTAAAACAAATAAAGAATCTTACTTTAGTCACAGAAAAGTCTTCAATAGACTAATGGACTTTGCTACCTGAACTCACTGTGGGACACCAAAGTGAGTGCTTTAAATCTACATTCAAGTTTACTTTCATTTCAAATATGGAGATTCTTTTACCCATAAGGTTTTAAGGCAAGAAATTTTGCTAAATGAGAGCATGAAGATCCAGAAGTTTACTGGGTTACAGGATTTGTATTTCTTAAAATTTATATCAGATTTCGATATGAGCAAATAAAAACTCTTCATGACAATGGAATTTAAATTACTGAAAAAAGAATGTGGTGATAATCATATGGAAAGAATAAATAATTTTCCATCACACATTTCTTGAAAAACTGATATGATATTACAAACTAAGTTGTTACCTGATGGTAACTTGTGTTAAGTAGTTACAACACATTTTATATATCCAAATGATTCTGTTATGATTTATTAGAATTCATAGTATCCTTACAGTTCTTTGCTCCCTGCATTTGTTCTGCTTTGGTTTTCTAATTACTCACTGTCTTTACTTCAAAGCACTTGTTTAAAAGGAGCTGACTTGATACCAGTTGCCAGTTTTAGGGCAAGTCACTTAGCATAAATATTCAGCATAAACTGTGCACTTGTTTGATACTTCTACAAAGCATCTTTGGTGAGAGGAAGTCTACTTAACCGGTGCCTAACTTTTACAGAATATCTCTTTGATACAGTTTCTGTAACACGAGGGAATCAGTCCGAGTGTAGTAAGTGCAGCTTATGAACTCTTTCAGAAAAAAGCTAACGCTAAAGCTGTTTTTATTTTTTAAAAACCTGAAAATAAAATTTTAACAAATTAAAGTAGCTACCTTTTGTGATATAATTATGATGGCTAAATCTTGATCAATTTAATATGAATTCAGGGTGCAAACTACACTCTGACAGATAGCTATTGGGTTGTTTTCATTTTAAATTTCATCTTTATATGGCAAATATATGAATATATGGGATGATTCTACCTATATTTCTCTTAGAATTCAGATCTCTTTCTTGCACTCTATTTTATTTCTTGCTGAAGAAATTTTTGATAAGATTTTAAAAGAATTTCAACATCTTTCATTACTAAAAGTTCTGAAGAAGTTCATGCTTTTCTTTAGATCAGAGCATACTGTTTGTCATAGCTTTCAGCAAAGACAGTTCACATTCCATTTTGAAGAAATGCCAGAGGAGTGGGTAATAATGTTGTTCACTCAGTAATTTCCAGATTTTTACCTCCATCTCATGTTTTTAATCCATCAAAAATTATCTTGGTGAGGGTTCTGAAAGTAATACCAACACAGTGGTTCTTTTTTTTGCAGGAGTCTTCTTCTTTAGTTCTCTTTTGAAAGTTATGCTGACCTGTGCCTAAACTCAAAAGAACGGCCTTGTCTTTTTGTTCCACACACATCTCTGAAGCTCACCTTCATCTCTTCAGTAGCTAAGAACATACCACAAGCAGCTAATCCCTGGGAGAAATGAGTTCTCCTCTATTTATAAGTTAGTGAGACTGGAATGTACTTTCCTGAGAGCCGGTTTATGAAGGCTGTAAGCCTTCATAAAAGTTCTTGGCCATGACAAATGAACCTATAGTTAATGAAAAACAAAGATGCATTCTGCCTTCAATACTCACTCAATATTTCCAGGAAAGAAGTACATGTCCATCAAAATTCTCTGGATTTTTTTCCTCTCATTCTTTTTAACTATTTTAAGGTTGCAAGTAGGAAATACGAAAGTTTAGACTAATGTCACATTTTAACTGACAAAATATTTAACTTGAATGTTTCTTCTTAAAGATATGGTATTGGGCCTTGTCTAAGAAACAAACAAAAAAAAAGTATTTTACTCTCTATTTCTTATTAAGAAATCCTCTTTTTATTTGAATACTATAAAAAAAGAGCTGGATTTAATCATCAGTTACAACCTTAGTGCTTCCATGTGAAGGTTTGATTGATTGAAGTTTTCCCTTACTGTGACAAATTAATTAAATAAGAATTCTTTCCTTAAAACACAAGATGTACAATCACTCTAAGGAACAGATCTTTTACAAAAAGGTGCATGGTCATCTTATCTTGTTTTACAACTATGTCTTCACTGTAACATTTTAAGCTGTTATTTTCTATGGGTAAATATTAGAAAAAAACCAGAAAAATTGGTAAAAAAGGTGTGAAATAAAATAATAAGATTGAGTATAGAAAAGAAAAAATATGAATAATAATGTTACACAAAAAATGAACTTCATACTTGTACTGACTTTTAAGAGAAAAAAAAGGAATTAAGATTAAAATTCAGTACTTCTTTCTTAAAAAAAGAAATCAGTTAAAGAAGAGACTTAGTTATCAGGGAATTTGAAATATAAAACAAGAAGAGTGGAAAGACAAGTGAAAATAGAGAGCTATATCACTTTTGAGTAAAAGAGCAGAGAATTATTTTTTTACCTTGAAGACATACTGGCCTTAATTGGTTCTCACTGACTATTTGACAAGTGGAAAAAGGAAATACATGAGGATCTGGGATGTCAAGTATTATATGCCCTGTTCTTGTTATGTTATAGAAATAATTGCTTTTGCCTTATGTTGAAATGTGTGCAGTGTTGTCTCAGCTCTTGCCAAGGATATTTGTATTTAAACACTGTCTCTAGTTCAAGATAAATGGTAATACATCTTCCATACTCAGGATTTGAACTCATCAGTCCCACAAAATCAGAGACTGAACTGTTCAAGTTGTAACCATAGGACAGTACTCAAATGGAAAACAATACATAAGGTTATTTCAATGAATGAAGAGAAGGAAGACATCTAATATGGTAGAAATAAGCATGAAACTAAAAGAAAAAAAAAATCTCTGTGATGTACCCAAAATTATTTTTTCATGAAAAATAACATGTCATTTTCTGTGGTGCTCTGCCATAATTATAAAACTATGACTACTGTCACTGATGGGACACTGATGACTATAATTACAAAATTATCATTCGTATATTGTCACTATATAAAATTTGAGGTACCTAAACAGAGTCTACAGGCATGGATTGGATTAAAAAACTCCAACAAAATCTTTTGCACTACTCCTGCAACTGACAAACTAGATTTCTGAACTTCTCTTATGATTTCATATTTATCTGCCTTAATTTCCAGGGAATGAGGACAGGTAAAGGTTTGTAACTATAATCTGACATTATTAAAACCCATACAATTATGAATGTCAGATTGTAACTAAATTGTCTGAACTTGGTTTCAATATGTAGTAGTAATTAGGTTTGTTTCATAAATGTAACAATCTTCACCTGGCTTGTTTCACAGCATGCCTCATTCTGGAATATACCTTCTTGAAAGTAATTAAATCTTTGCACGTACTCACATTTCTTTTTCAGCCTTTCCATAGACATAGGAAAAGTGTACCATCACAGCTGGGATTTTTATGTATTCCCCAAGTCAATGATTTCCTACTAAATCCTAAAGCAAGTCAATAAACAACTGAAGACTGAACACAAAGTAAATACCCAATACTCTTGTCTAGGGGTGAATTCTCACTGGAGTGGTATTGATTATATTATTCATTCTGATGTTTCTGCCTGAGGTATCACTAAAAGCATTGACTCAGTGACACATCTGACGTAATATCACTAGTGGACACAGAAGAATTAAGTCACATTTCTGACACTGATAAATTAAAGACATCTAAAGGATTATCCATCAGGAATCAATATGATAGTAACGTCAGGAGAAATTTGTAATCCTCATAATCATTTTGCCCATTTGACATTGTAGAATACATGGCAAGTTTGTATTCAGAATGCAGAAAACAGGCTGTTGATGTCATTTCTCCTGTCCAACATCTTACAGGTTTCTATTCCCTCTTCTGCTAGAAATTTCCTGATCTGAGTTTTGACATTTAAAGTAATATATCCTGTGGGTTTACCTGTCAGGTGGACTTACATAATTAATATCTGTTTTTCCAGAAAGAAATTGGGGTTTATATGTGGTGGTTTGTTGTTTTTTTTTCATTCACTAACTTAAAACAACCAAATGGAAGAGAAGATGGGAGAAGCACACAGTTTTCACCTAAGGCAATAGTTATCTTTTTTACTGTCTTCTGTCCAAATTAAGTTTCTCTTCTAAAAAGTATTGATGGTTTATATTTTTCATTGGCCGCTAATCTGAACACTCTCCAAAGGCCTTCTAGCTCCCTGGTAAATTAGCCACCATGTTCTGGGCTAACTCTCAGCACAGCACAACCATCTCCGAACAGAAAAATGTTGTATTCTGCGACTACAAATACACAAACTAGACAATTTCTTCCTGTCACTATTAGACATTTTGGGAAGAGCAAACCACTCTCTCATAAAAACCCACAAATACTGTACATTTATATTTTTGCAAACCCTGTTCAAGATAAGTAAATTCCATTTTTTATTGTTCATTCCATCAAAAATGATGTCCCAAAGGAGAAATAAAACTTAAGGTCTCTGGAGATAGATGTCAGACAGGTCATACCTCACTTGCTGAAATTTGGTAGTTTGATTTAGTTTAGCTATATTTATGTGCCTGCAATGGAATGCAATGGGTTTTTAAGACTCAAAATATTTGCTTCACAATTTCAAACTACTCCAGTGAAAGAGAAAATTCTTTAACAACTTAATCTTATTTAAGTCAAAATAAAGCCTAGGAGCAATTTAATGCAATAAGTTTTACAGCATTTGGGGACAGTATGTTGGGATTTTTAATTCAAAGAAAAATTATGAACAAGCTTCTAGAAAAAAAAATGTTGGTACCTCCATAATTTTAATGCAATTCATGACACCTGGATAAGGCATTTCACTGGAAATTAAACAGGAGTTTTCGTTTTAAATATCCCAGTGACCAGGAAGAAACATCATAAATTTTTCATTAATTTTTAAATATGAAGATACATATTACCAAGGAAACAAATGTTGGCTGTGGCTGGGAGTAACAAAACAGTATAAAAAGCATAGCATTTCTGTTGATCTGTACAGTTCAAGAATGATATGTCAGTGCCAGGAGAAGATAAGTGTTTGGCACTGGGATAATTAAAACTGATAAGATGATCGTTACATCCCACTGCACTCATTGTTTTGTTTGAGAAGATAATAATTCTTATTTTTTAATTAAAAGCTGATTAAATGTGTAGAGGTAGTCAATTCCCCCAAGAGATAGATTATTTTCTCCTTCACATGCTGAAATTGTGTGCTACTTTTCTTCACAATTTTGACAACTGTTTTGAAGTCTTTCCTTAGGATGTAACTTACTGGAAGAAGACTGCAGGCTGTGAGGATCTGTGAGTGATATATTCATCAAATGGATAAAGATGATGATATAACAAGGAAGAACTGTTTGATTTGATTAACTCCGATTGCTACATATTTAACTAAATGCAAGAAAAGCAACATGATAACCAGGAGTACGGTCTCTGAAATCATTCTGCTTGAATAACAAATAGAGAACTTTGCACGCCCAACATTAGATGCACTTGATGCCTTTCCGAGGAAAAAAGATGGACTTGTTTTGACCTTATTGCTCTTTCAAAACCCATACCTATAGCCACTATCACTAGCATAATATTTCTGGGTGTTTGAAGTAGTTAGTAACAAAAGACACCTATTTCAAATGTTATTGTATAAAGAAGAGATTTAAATTAAGAAGATTTATCCTAGAAAATGCATTCTGATGATTCAAAATTTTACAATTTATTCCATTATTTTGATTATATATCTTATCCGACTATTTTTACAAAATTAAGTGGACAGTAGGTGTATCTGAAATTAAATACATATACTACGGACATCCCTTGAGCTTATTTGAGAGAAACATGTGGAGAACTGTTCATGAGCAAGTTATTACACTCAAGAGTGTTTTATTTCTCTTATATCTGAGCTGTCTACAGTCAAAAAGCAAACAAACAAACAAAGTCCTGTACACATAACATCTGTTTTTGGTTTGGGTTTTTTTGCATATTTTAATGTGTGGTATGTAACAGCCACTGCAGAGAAAAATAAGAATTTCATAGCTCCTTGATGAGAAATACAGTGCATCAGATACCAAAAAGGTAAATATTAATGCTGCTTCCCAGCATAAAAACTTATATCTTTACACAGTAATAGAAATACAATTCCTTCATTGAAAGACCTATTTTTTTTCCCCAAACAGAGAAGGAAAAAGAAGGGAGATGTCAACATGGGATTGATCAATTATGCTAAGCTTTGAAGAAAAATATTGACTATAAAAATCAAGAATTGCAGCCTAAGAGAAGCAGAAGCATTTATGCAGCTGCATAACTAAAATAAAGCGGGTTACAATTAGCCTTACTTGTATCCATATTGCTTGTGTGTGGGATCAGCAGAATAACGGGCCAGACGGGTCAGCAGAGACAGACATTCATGACTATCAGTAAGACTGCATATTTCCAAGCATGTAGTCAAGTACCAGAATATAGAATCAAACTTCAAGGGCCACACAGAGGTTTTGCTTCCAATCAGATCACAGTGGGCTTGATCTCTCATAATGAATAAAGAAACTCTAAAGAAATAATAAATGCTTATCCCTCACGCTGTGTACCCCAGAGGTGGCATAGTTAAGGATCTGAATTCCGTCCTTACTTGACTCTACTGAACAGAAACATGCAGGGGTATCCAAGTATTTGGGTTTTAAAAGATTCTGGGAAAACTTTGTTTGGAGACATTAGTTCCGTCTGGGACTAGAGAAGTAGATAGAAGACACTTTTGATCTGAGTAGCTTTTAATAAAATAATAAATAACAAAAGCAATAAAATAAAAATGCGGTTTTATTATTATATACTATTTAGATAACTATAAATTAAGTGTAATTTTAAAATTAATATCTGCTCTTTTCTCAATGAAAGACTGGCTCCATATTAACTCTAATATTGAAGATCATTGAGGGTTTTTTACAAATAATTATTTCAGTAAGGTGTTAATGCTAGCATTAACATGACTCAAAAATCTTAATTTTTCAAGTCACTAAACTAGTTTATTACTTGGGTTGGGAAAGTAAGTAGGGATTACTTTCAAATGACAATACCAAAAATTGTAATTTTTTCAGTAAATTTTACAAAGTTTATGCCATAGTCAAGACAACCACTGCACTTAAAGTGCTTCATTAAAAACTTCAGAAGGCTTCAAGTATCAGCACCATGTTATCTAGAAGTCTTTCATACCTTCTCTATGTAGCAATCCCATGGGGAGCTCCATGCAGCTCAGGCTCTTTCTCTCCTTCTTCTCTCTTCCTTCTGCAGTCCCAGCTCGCTGCTTCCTGTCCCTGGCACAGCCACCCAACCCTGTCTGTCCCTCATACAGTGACTGACCTTACCTGTCCCTCACACCACCTCCTGTCCCTTCCTCCTCACAGCACGGCCAACAGACTCCAACTGCCTCTCTACCAACTAACTCACTCTTTATCACACCCAGCTGTGAGGGCAAGGCTGTTCCCACTCTTTGGTAATTAACACAGCTGCAATCGGAGGCAGGATTGTCTTTAGCATTATCTCTGTCTTCCCACAGATTTACTTTGCAAAGTTGCATTAAAATAATATTAAAAAAACAAGCATTGAATACAAGGTGGATTTTTTTCTCTATTTTAGCTTCTAATACTTTTTCATCAACTGAGGATAAAACTGTGCTGGCACACTACCAGTCCCATGTCTTCTTAATAGAACAAACAATGAAAACCTTTCCAGCTGTCTTGTTTGAGTCGGAAAAACAAAGAGCAGTAGTAGATGCTCCATATAACACTGAGCTGATGTGTGAATTTTTAAAAGCTTCCATTACATGAGCATAATGTTTACAAGATGAATTATTGTGACAATACTTTTCAAACTAATTCTGTTCTATGGAAAATGTAATTACAGTTTTTTCTCTTTTTCCAAGCAATAATAGCTTTCATAAGAAAGAAAAGAGGAAAAGAAATTCAGTGTTAGAAACCATTGCATTAGGACCATATTGAAAAACCTAATAATTCTACAGCCTATGGTATTTTGTGCTTTTCAGGCAATGAGTGGCAAATGAAGGGAAGTCCTGATCCATAGTTCATTCAGGACAATGGAAATGTTCCCACAGACTTCATTTCTGTTTGATATGAAACCTTTTAAATAAGATATCTTTCAGATTTCTGTCTCTATAAATACTGAAATTTAAAATACAATTGCTTTTAATACTCATTGCAACTCTTATAAAATAGAACTCTCATTTGCTGGCTTGCAAAATTAACTTAGTATTTGGTTCCATCCATATTTGGGACCCCAGTGTTCTGTACACTGCTAGATAACTTCTATGTTGAGCTGTCATTGCTGAATTTGGTAACAGGGCATACAGCTCACAAAGTGTGAAATAAAAACCCTGTATATATAAGATAAACTCCAAGCAGTTGTAGAGTGGATTTTTTTTAAGAAAGAAAATAAAATGCTTTGTGCAGAGTAATTTTCATTAAATCCATACTCATTACTTATTCCATAAGCTATATCTCATCTGTTGCTATTTTGGGAGTGTTCTAGTAGATTTCTAATTCTGGCACAGATTACTGCTGAATATACACTTTTCAAACTTTGTATGGGAAGAGAACATCAAGAGAATCTTAACGATTAGATATATTGCAATAACATTTAAAACTATACAGAAAACATTTAATTATAAGGTTAAAAACTGTAGTGCTGAATAATTTCATGCCATTAACCAAATAGCTGTGAACTACACAAATTTGCTTTTGGTTTTCATCGCTGCTTATATATCTCATGAAGTGAAAGGAAAGGGTTAAAATTATTTTACCAACATCTTACACTTTATCTCTTCCTTTGCAGTTCTTAATACATTCTTGAAAACTATTTCTAGGGAAGAGTTCAGATAACAGAAGGCTGAGCAGATGGTCTTTTCCAACTTTATAGTTCCAGAAAAAACAAGGGCCCTCGTTGCTGCTGACATCTGAAGTTGATGCAAGAAGATGCCTACCATGTCAGACAAAAAATGTAACAGCTAGTCAGACCCATGATCAGGCAGCTTGGCACTTGCTGACAGCAGTTTGTCCATGTGTTGGAATCAGAAGAAAAAATAAACCTAAACCATGCGACTGCTTAAAAATCTGTTCATTTACTTTCTTTTTTTAAGTTATTACATTTTCTTTCATAAATGAACAAACCCATGAAAGTATGATGTGGTTTAACAGAAAAAGAGAGAAACATTAAAACCTAAAATTTGACATCAAGCAATTCATATTCATAGATCTCAGTTTGCAATAGAAGTGTTATACAGAAGATGTTTCCTTAATACTCAAAGTTCTGTCAATTGTATACCTTAAAACACAACTGAGTGTAAAACCATGCCATATTATAAAGAATGTTTTAAATAATGCCTTAATATCTACTACCTAAAAGGCAATACTGCATTTCTGCCTTTTAAAGATGAGGATTTTCTTTTATGTTAAAATAAGGGATCCCACCATCCTAAGCAATTATAGCTTGACACAATATCATATTAGCACAGGTGAGACAATATTATTGCCTCTCTTTCTCAAAAAAATAAAATAAAGGTTTTACTAGTACCACATGGCAAGTGGAATGTCACCTTACCTACAGTTCTACTAACTACTTTTTACTATATTCTCAGAAACTGTTATGAAAGTGATAGCTTCTCTCTCACTCAAGGCAATAACAGAAATTAATTATCATAAATTAGATTATCGTGGATGTCTTGGTTTGAGAAGACAGATATCTGCCAGGGAAAGCTAGAGTTTCCCTTGGAATGGAGAATGTAAACCACCCCACCCTTTTCCAATTATAAATTTGCAGTTAAAGGCTTTCAGGCAAAGGTTTGGGGACAAGAATAGCAGTTCTTTACTGGTATGTATAGCAAAGCAAACAAAAAAACAACCACAGCATTAATAACAGAACAGTACCAAGAACATTGAGGGCTTTGTTAATTTCTACATGGGAACATAACAGTCATTTTTCATTATTGAAAACATCAGACACGTGATGCTTAGACAATTCTTAAAAGTTCTTCAGGAAATATATTTGAAATATCCATATTAAGCACAGAACTGAGAGAGTCCCTCTCCTCTGTGCTATCATATTAACAATCCCTGTCACAGGTTTACTGAAGCCCGGTGCTTGTCACTCTCAGATTTAAAGATTATTCTTGAATATCATTGCAGAATTTTCTAGAAACTTGCTTGTTTCAATTTTAAATTTATTCACCCCCTTTATATATCTGTTTGACTGAAGACAAACTAGAGGGCTTTTACTGTGACAGTGTGATTCCTCTTCCTCTGAAAAATGCACTGTATTATTAAGTAAAGCTGTTCATTAATTGTTCTGCTCCTTTATCTTGTCTGAACCACAGATAAGTAAATATTTATTAATTTCCCCTGTGTAAATATTTTATATTGTTAAATTCATGTAAAACATGGCTCTATTATTTTTAAAGTCTTAGCATACTAATACAGAAATACTGGTGGAGACTAAACCCTTTCATTTCCAGTTTGGTTGCTTTCCTAATTCTTAGATTCTATAGAAGTTATATTGATATTTACTAATTAAAACTCACAAATTATTATAATTTCAAGTGAGATTTTACCTTGAGTTTTAACTGAAATAATTGGTTATTTTTTAAGAGAGTCCTTAACCAGGAGAAGATAAGAATAATAATCACTTTTAAGAAATAAAAGTACTCTACGAACTATAATTAATTAGCTTTCGTAACATTCATGGGATGCTAGTGTTTGATAATTTAGTATGGTTTTGTAGTACATTAAGCCAGGATGAACATTTCTAGAAGAAACATTTTCACTTTTGTGTGTAATACCACTAGACATACAGATAAAATTTTAGCAAAGATGGATAAATCAGCATACCCACAAACTATGTGACATGCTTGTAGACTAAAGAAATCAGTGGCATATGGGAGTAAATCTGATGAAAATATTTCTAGTCATATGCTTCAGTAACCCGACTCAGTGAGCCAGATTAAAAATATCTGCTAATGGTGCAACTAACTGACATTGATTTACAAGTACATATTTATGGCATACTGAGGGGTAGCTCAGTGCTGTGGTACAGAGAGTGAGTAGATTGGGTTATTTTTTTTTTTCTATTTTTGCCTACTATGTTAAACTAAGCAAGTTATTTTGAGGACTTTTCATGATGATTTTGAAGTTCTAATGTCAGAAATAGTATTGAGTACCACATCCTGAATTCTGATCATCTTAGTATTCTAAGACATTTTCTTAATTATCTTTTGCTATCAGATACGTGTTGGAAGCATGGATGACACGAAGAACAAAAGAAAAAAACCTCACATTTTAATTTGACTCTTTGCTTTTGGGGAATCATGGTTAGCTTTTTTTTAATTAGAAAATTAGTTTCATTAATTTGAATTATTTTCTCAAAAATATTTAATAAACTTATACTACTCAATAATTCATTAATCAAATTACGTTACTCCAAAAAAGGCTGACAACTTGGTTCCCTCAGAAATCAGTGATGTTCCTTACAAGAACAAGATTTGTGTTCACCATCTTTTCACCTTGGCAAGAAATAGATTACAGACCTGGGTGTTTCTAAATTTATCCTGAAATATGCCATTTAATATTCCTCATAAACAGGACTTGACTTTGATCATAGCTGGGAGTCAATGCTTTTCCATATTAGCTTCATCCAGATGCATCTTCTTGTCTAGACATCTAGAGAGTCTTAACAAAAAAAAAGGTAATATAACCAGAGGGAAGGTCAGCAATTAGCTAACAGGGAGAAACAAAGGATTACAAGTTAAATAATTATAAATGCATCCTAGTGTATGCTCAGCTGTAGGTATCATTCCTGGTACTTCAATAATTTTTGCTTTCAAATTTTTAATGTTCTGTTAGACACCAGTGGCTAGGGTTGAATAAATATTGTTTGGAGAGTTTCCTATGTTCTGAATGTCTCACATCATAACTTATATCTCTCTCTTACCTTGATTATAGGTGTTTATTAAACATGAAATTACAGTTTATAGTCCTATCAGGAGTTTTATTTCTTTGAAAGTGATTTCACATTTGAGCTTTGCAAGCAACCAGTCATTAATATATGAAGTGTTGTGATATTAACTACTCTTATTTTCTGCTCTGTACTGTTTATTTTCTATTTCTGAGATAATTTTCAGTTTCATCTTGGACACGCATGTGTTGTTTGAGCTGATTAGTGCTGGCACAATACCAGGTTTGCAATAAACCTTACTCTTTAACAGAGAAACACATCCTTCACCAACAGCATTATTTAAGCCATGTGAACTATTCTCAGTAGCCTTTGCTGGGATTCCCGTCTCATATACGGTCCCTGTGACTATCAAGGCATGGATCTTACCAGCAAAATTCCTGAAGATATGTGAAAGTGAATATACCATAAATTGCTGATTCATCTGACTTTTTCAGGAATCATATTCAGCCACTCATCACAGTTTAGTGTCATCTGTAAAATTGCTGAGTCATCATCCAGACCGTTAACAAAGATAATTATATACATCAACGAGATCTCCCTCCTCCAAGCCTTCTCTTCTCTATGTTGAACAATACCAACACCTTCAGCCTTCACTCAGTCATCTCTGTGAATCTGTGTGTAACCTTATCAGTACTGAGCAGAAGGCCTCAGAGATCAGATTAGTGTGCTAGTGTCTTGGATTTGAAAGTGAAGTGCTAACAATTAGCCAAATCTTGTCTGCTGACATGATTGCTAATCAACCTAAACCTCACCTCAGTCTCAACCAACAATTCAATCAGTGCCTACAGTAAAAGTCAGTTACGTTTCCTAGTAACCTCCAATTTGACTTTTAAGTGTTACAAAGCAGTAAACTCTGGGTGTCCAAGCTTTCCCAGATGTGCCTTTGGAAGACAAAAAGCACTTGTCTTCCTTTAAGAGACTGACCTCGACCTACTTAAGACACGAAGATTGTTCTGAGCACTGATGCCAATGGATTCAGCACTATGGGAGCAGCAGCCAATTTTTCTGTAATTGGGTAGTGATTTGAACTGAATCCAGACCTTTGTCTGTTCATTTGAGTTTATGAATCTTCCATTTCTGGTTCCATGGAAACCCACATTCAATAACTGACATAAAGGGTGCTGGAAGTCAACTCTTTAAATCAGGAGTTAGGAATATTTTAAGACTGGTAACATGAGTAAAATATGAGTAAAAGCCATTTGAGATGAATGAAGAAGAGTAGAAATCAACTGAAAAATTGACTTCCAGCAAACAAAAAAGAAAAATACATGTCCTTATATTTGTGGATACACGATCTATTATTGATTGATAACTGGAGTGAGACTATATTTTGTGTAACCACTAAATGAAATTTGACATATAATCTTTGATGCGATTTTTCCTGTCATATTTTAGAATGAGAGTGTTTTAAACTATCATCCAAAAAACCCTAAGTACAGGGATGCTTCTATTCTTGTAAAATCCCATGCTCAAAAAACTGGAATGAAACCTGTAAATTAAATGGGATTGTCTGAGGCAGTTAGAGACCTTGGATATCATGTAGCTTTTGACCTGTAATTATGCATTATTTCACTTGTTCAATTTTCTGCAAAGTTTCTGACAGTAATGGAAAATTATGTCCATTATCTAGGTATTATTTTCTGTCCTTTGGAATATAGGAGAGGACAGTTTCTTTTAGAATATTCTACAAGTCTCTAAAAAATTAGAGAAGATGTGGTATTTATTAAATTTTAGAACATGTCACCTCTTTGATGACACTCATCATTCTCTGAAAAAATAAAGAATTTACTGAGCTTTTGGTTTAACAGATATGACAAGAAAATGTGTTAGCTATTAACAACTAATAAATTGACAAATGCTTGACAAATGAAAATGTAATTGAATAATATATATCTATATGGGAAGAATGGAAGTTAAGTTCCCATTTTAAGTGTCTGGTTCACAGAATTTTTATATACCTAAGGCAAACTAATAGCATACTACCATCAGAGAAAATAATGAATAAATTTTAACAACTAAGAACTAGACATCCTAGTTACCCAGATATTTGCAAAGTCACTAAAAACTAAAATGTGTCTTGAGAGTGTAGGAAGTTACCATGAAAAGTTTTTCAAGTATTTGTGATGACAGAAACCTGTCTTCTTCAACATGAATATGACAACTTCTCAGAGTAGAAAGTAGCATTTTAAAATGTTTCCAGTTTCACAAACAGTTAGGATTCCTGAATTTCAGTGTTTCAATCATGTTTTCTGATAGAATTTTTTCTTCACAAATAATTTAGCGATATTTCTAGATACAATAATATGTGTATAATCAAGATTGTTCCCTGTACATTATTGGAAAGTTAAAAACTGCAAGCAAGTGTTTAATCATAAGGCTTCTATTTTTTGTTTCTTTTTTTTTTTTTTCTTTTTTCTAAACAAAATACATAGTAAGATTTTTTCCTTTTTTTTTCTTCCTTACACATTTGATTTTAGTCATCCCACTCTCTATAATTAATAAATAAGGAAAATTTCTTAGTCTGAGCAAATGTTTCTCATGAAAAATCATACAAAAATCTAAAAATAACAAAAAACATTAAAATAGTAATATTTAATGAGTCACATTTTTTAACACATTTAGACAATATTTATCTAGAGCAAGTCTGAGAAACAAGTACATTGGGAAAAAGATGTGATAAATATGTTCAAAATCATCATTCTTTCTCTGTACTAATTGTGTCAGAGATTTTCTTGCAATGAATTTAAATATAGTACACAAAATATTCAAACACTTTTTTTTGTTTGTTTTTGTCTCTAATTTTCATGAAGTCAAGAGAAAAACCTCAAACAGGCATCAACTCCCCTTTCATCAACGCTTCTTTTTTTGTTTAGTCTTACAAATGATGTGTCACTATCACTGCACTTTTCAGCTCTTCTCCCAGCTGAAAGTAATGCACTGACTGAAAATCCAGTCATGTTCAGAAAAATTATTCTATTGCCATAGTTACATTATGGGTGGTCCCTTCATAAGTGTTTGGTTCATAGTGAGAACCACCATACACTAAACATTTTTCACTACAAGATGTTGCTTAAACTTCTCCGAAACAGGAATTACATTATGGAATGCTGCATCCAGCTCTTCAGCCCCCAATGTAAACAAGGCATTGACCTGTTAAAATGAGTCCAGAAGAGGGCCAAAAATTTGATCACAGGTTGGAAGTGCCTCTACTGTAGAGAAAGTAATTCAGGTTGAAGAAGAGAAGCCACCTTCTAGTGCCTAAAAGGAGCTTAAATAAAGGCTGCAGAGGGACTTTTTACAAGAGTATGTAGTGAAACAACAAGGGGGAATGGCCCTAAACTTAAAGAGAGTAGTTTAGATTAGATAAAAGTAAGAAATTCATTAAGGTGATCGTGGAGAGGCACTGGAACAGGTTGCCCAGAGAAGTTGCGATGCCCCATCCCAGGAGATGTTCAAGACAAGACTGGATGGGGCTTTGTGTAAGTTGGTCTAGTGTAAGTCTCCCTGTCCATGGCAGAGGTGTTGGAACTGAATGATCCTTAAAGTGTCTTCCAACCCAAACCCTTCTCTGAATCAATTAGTCTGTGAAAATCAATTTATTCATGAAAAAGCACAATACATTCTTCATTATAACACTGTCTAGGTCTTACCATGGAAAACTCAAAAGATTATGTTTTACATTCCTATCTAATGATAAAGTAAAAAAAACGAGCAAATTAAAATTTTCAGTCATATTCCATATCTAAACAAAAAAGAATCTGATAAGTGCATAAAGTCTATGATTTCCATTCATCTTCAAAAACCAGTCAATTCAGCTATAGGACAGTTTAACATTTCCAAGAAGTCTGATCATCTTCAAAAGTTAAAACTTGACAAAAGACAACTTCCACTTGCAAAACATTTTACTTAAAATTTCAGTGGCCTTAATGAAAACTGAAGAACAGGAGTGACAAAAATGTTTTTGAAGATGATTTGGTTTTGTCATTTGATCCAGACTTTGCATCAATGGTTTTGTTGTGATTTGCAGTTTTTGCTTTGTAAACATTAGAGACTGTTGCATCCAATGCATGTTAAACATCTGCATCATTACAAAAATCATCTCACAATATAAAGATATAAGAAAACAAGTGTTGTAAGTTATGAAGTACAGAGGAAGAAAGAAATACCATAATTTATTTTAAATTTTATTTCTTATTTAAACTAAGTTTCATCTGACAGATATTAAAAATGCTGTTTCTTCTTTGAGGTTCTACAAGAGATCTGTGTTTCTAAGGTGAAGAGTTTTTTTTTCTAATGACAGGGACACCCTCTACTAGACCTAGTTGCTCAAGGCCTTATCCAACCTGGCCATGAACACTGCTGGTTTGGGGGGCATCCACAACCTCCCTGGGCAACCTGTTTGAATATCTCAACACCCTCACAGTAAAGAATTTCTTCCTGTTTTTCTAAATTATGTCCCCTCTTTCAATTTGTACCTATTACTCCTTGTACTCTCACGACAGACACTCCCTTCCTTATTGCAGTCCATAAAGATTTGTGTTCTATTTTACCCCTTATCCTGTTTATGAAGAGGGAATTATGTGTTTGGTGGGCATGTGGCAGCCAACCAAGTTCAATCCACTGTAGATAGTTCATCACATAATACAAAAATTCAAGCGTCAAAGCAGCTAAATACCTGATATTTAGACATTGTATTATCTTGATAATAAGAAATGGAAAAAAAAAAATCTATCTTTTGAGATCAGCTTGATTAACATTCAAATCCATTTCAACCTACCCTAATGCTTTAAAATTTTCAATATTTTCCTTTCTGAAGGGTTTTGTCTGTTATACAATTATAAAACAAACAAAAAAATGGCTGCAGTATTACAGATTGTAATCTCATATTCAGCTAAGCAAATTAGATCATCTCTCAAGAAACAAGAAATTAATGTCCAAAAGTGTTATCTATTGTTTAGTAGCATACAGCAATAGGAAAGATTTTCTTCTTATATTGATAAAACATAAAAATAATGTGAAACAGTAACTTTAACTACAAAATAGTTCTTGTTGCGAATACATTTCTTACTATAGCAAAAAATATATATTGGTCTGCTTTTCCACTGTTATTAAAATAAAAACAAAACCAAAAACAAACCCCTGAAATTTTTAGTGGCCTTGAGCTTGAACACCGAAGTTAAATATGCCCAATAAAATTGACTTGAAATATGATGATAATTTTCTTTAAAAAATTTGAGTGTAAAAAAGATTGAATTTTATAAAACTTGAAAATTTCCCCTATTTTTTTTTTTCTTAAATACACCACTTAGTTTTAGGATTTTTCTGCCCATGTACCTAGCCTAGAACATTGAAAAAAAAAATCATTCTTGAAACAGGCTGGTAGCTCTGCCTTTGTTTCCCTGAAGGAATTATTTTACATAATTCATTGAAGGCTAAACTTTATCAGAACTCTGCTAGTTTTCTCTACATGGGTAATAACAAAATAGTACCTGGTTTATTCTCTGAAAACCACTAAATTAAAAAAAAAAAGTCTATGATGGCATTCAAGGTTCTCATTTCAACGTGACTGTCACGTGGATCACTGGTTTCTTTTGGCAACTAATTGTAAATAAGAATGAAAGCCACCACCTCTGTCTTAATGTGAAAAACGTTGATAGGTTCATTGGGGTTTTTTGGTTTATAACTATGCTGTTCTAATTTCATTGCCCTTAGCCAACTCTTTTATGTCAGTTAAAGGCCTGATTCACAATTAATAAAATTAAGAAAAAAATTCTTTTTAACTTATTCCCCACTAGAAATGAGTATGTATGGTTGAAATGTTCTCTTGATTTCAATCGTTTAACCATTGTGTTCACATGCAACACAGACATCACAGTTTGTGTCAGAAAGGCTGTTTCAAAATGAGGCTATTTACAACAGTTCCAGAGAATTTTTTTTAATTTTTTTTTTGTTTGGTTGAATTGTTTATATATATATATATTTTTAATGTGATCATATATTTCTTCTCAGGTTGAATATTTTACAGGATTCAATAGGAAAAAAAAAATTCTTTCAGTACTAATTTATATTTAGACAACACATTTTGGTTATAAATCACCTTCTCACTACATTCAAAACTGATGTAGTTCAAAGTATTTAAATAGAAGAAAAGTACTGGACATATTTCCTTTAGATATCATAATATTTAGATAATTAAAATAGCATTGATAGGGACCTTTGCCTTGAACTACACATAAGATACATTAGGAAAAAAAGGACGAAATCTATTCAGCAATTGTAACTAGATGCATACTGACTCTTCAGTCTTATATTTCTCTAGATATATTTTTATGTATCCTATATATGTAATAAATGCATGTGATCAAAACAGCAATATTGATTTTACTCAAAATAGTAAAAATATTAATCTTAAAGCAAATATTGAAGTTTTATCAACGAAAAAGAAACTGCTTCTAAAAAAGGACTAGCATCTAGAAATTTGGAACTGAAATTAGAGCTGCTATTTTCATTAATAACAGCTGACATGGAAAAAAAAATTGTACTAAATTAATTGAAAGAACAATGTGACTTTAATACAAAGGAATTATTGAGAAGTCATGATAATATAATTGAAAAATATCAAAACCACAAAAAAATTCTGAAGAGGAGGGAAGAAAGAATGTTTTCATTCCTACTATAAAAAAATAAAATATAAAAAAATAAAGACTATTTAAGTAACAGACTTCTAGTTATTTTTTAAAGTAATCATCTCAAAGTGTAAAATGAATTAAATGTGGTTACATCACTTTCATAACTAGAGATCATTAAAATGAGTTTTGATTAATATGTGTGATGCAAGAAAGAATTAGCTATTAGTTTCCAAATGTTCTTTCTGGTGTTCTAACGTAAAAATTACTTGTATTGCTGTTTTAAACTAGGTTCTAAGGACAAAGCACTCCATCACTGAAGGCAAAAACTACATCTAATACAGTGCAAGAATTCATTTACTCCTCACAGCTGCCCTCGTGTAACAAATTCAAGGACATGTTTAGACTGGTACCACAAATAATAGTGCTATTTTAATAAATTATAAATGTCTGGAATGTATGAACAGTGTTTTGGAGAAGCATGTAGGTAAGAAAAAAAATGAGCAGGTTGTGGCAGTAATTGGATTTTGTTTGCCTTAGTATATGCCCCTAGACTTTTCAAAGAAAGTAAATGTGATACCATATCAAGACTAAGGAGCTAAAAGATAATTTCCTCTTCAAAGAAGCTGTGGAGCATATACACTTATACATAGACAATGATGGCATTGGAGAAGAGAAAAATTAAATTACGTGAAATGAGAATGATAAATTCAATTTGAAAATACCATACCAGTAAGTCCTATGAGAATGGAGCTGAGATAGCAAGGCCTGGCTTGCTTGCTTGAACTGGTCCTCATGTGACAGAAATAGGACCTGCCAATACTCTGAACCAAAGGGATTCTAAAGCTCACTACATGTCCAGTGATTAATTTTGGAATCAGGCGATCTATACCTTCTTCCCTTTTCTCCTTACAAAAAGCAAATATACTTACATGGTCTTGCTTTTGGATTTGATGTAAAATGGCCCTGCCACAAAAGGTTTGGAGAGCATTTTGGAACAATGAGTTGTCACAGAATTGCAATGTCACATATCTGTCTTCTATTACAGTGACACAAATTAACCCATGGCAGCTTTCGATTAACTGGAGTTTATTTAAGAAGTACCAATATGAGAGCTTTTACCCTACTTGATTATTTCACATACTTACCTAGCTTGCCAAAAGGGAGTCCAAAATCATTAAAAAAGTGCTTTTAGAAGAGCTGGGTTTCTGCTGAATAGGATCTAAACAATTCAGTCCTAGACTTAGAAGTACTGTGACATTGTATTTTTCAAATATACAATGAAAAAACAAGAATGGAATAATTTTAAATTCAGACTCAGTGGCACAGTTCAGCTCCAGGTTGTAGGTATCTAAATATAGGAGCATATAGGTGAGCTTTTAATGAGAGCAAGTTGCTCAAATTCACCTTCATAATTTCATTTCTTTCAGTGGAAATCTAGAGCTCTGTGAAATTAAACACAGGCAGATGCCCCAGAATATCTGAGAGAAGAACACCAGACTATGAAAATGACACAGAATAAATGAGATGACCCACTGTCATCTTTTGCAGTAGCTCAAGGCCAGAAGGAATATCTTACAGAAGCTGAAATTACATTAGATACATATCTCTTTGCAAATAAATACCACTCCAAGAGTAAAATTCAGGTGTCTTAATTTAATATCTGGTGCCTTTGAGATGCCTTGGGCTAGCAAAAAACACGGTACTGGAAACAAAAATATTTCCAGAGTAACAGCTGGAGTTTTTACATACTTGGAAGGGTTTAAATCATTTTTATTCATACCTGTGTACAAAGGAGCCTTTCCCAATGTCTTGGGTTATGTAACCAAAAAAGGTTTATTCCATTTTTCCATCTGTTGAAACCAGCTGGGGAGATGTTTTCTTTATCTCTTGTATAAGCCATTCCTCATAAATCCAGGGGGGGAGGGGGCATGCGCCTTCTGCTAATGGGCCAGCAGTTAAAACGAGGTGGGGCAGTGCTCCTTATCTCTTCCATGACCATCCTCCCTCCAAGGAGATATCTGCTGTTAATGGGCAACTAAGGCTCACCACATGACTGATAACATTACCTCATCTCATTGTGAAATGCTCCACCCAATGGCGGGAGCCAATCATTCCTAACTGGATAAAAACTGACTCAGGAGCAACAGGCAGCCTGTTTTCCACTGGATTCCTGGAGGAAGACTGGACCCATCTTGCCATTATTGAACTTTTCTACAGGACCGTCCCTGCTCCCACAGAACCACATCTGCCACTCCAGGAGGACTTTGGTCTGCTTCCAACACCCTGACCAACAGGGTGTCAGGTTGTATTCCTGACTCTGTCAGTGTTTCTAAGATTTTTGTTTGCTTAGGTTTATTTTGTACTACTACATTTGTATTCTTAATATTCCTAGTAAAGAACTGCTATTCATATTCCCAAATCTTTGCCTGAAAGCCTCTAACTGCAAAATTATAGTAATTTGGGGGGAGGGGGTTTACATTCTCTATTCCAAGGGAAACTTCAGCTTTACCTGACAGATACCTGTCTTCTAAAACCAAGACACCCATGATGTGTAATTCACAGGTTCAAGTATCTTTTATCTCTTAGCGCATTCAAACATGCATCTTTCACTAATGTGTTATTTTCAGTGATTGCATAGCACACATATGTTGAACAAGTGCAAAATTATTTAAGCCTGTTTGGCCCATAAATTAGCATAATAAAGCATTATTGTACAGCTTAGAAATTAAACTACTTACAGTGATGGTAACAAAAAATATTTTGACATTATGAATTCATGTGTTGTCAATTTTAATGGCATGATCTTAGTTAGTTCATTGGGTGTTTGCACAGGTACAATATGCCCACCTCTGATGAAGGTGTAATATATGTATTAACAACGTCCTTACTGTCAATGTGTATGGTGTGTTTTGGGGTTTTATCAGTTTTCTACATGCATCTGTTTGTTTTATATTGTTTCTCAATGGTTTTTCCCATGTACCCCATGTTTTACCTCATTATGGTTTACCCCACTTATTGTTATTAATCAATCATCATGTATGTGTCACCTGGGTCCTGTCTATCACTCTGCAGCCCATCCTGAAGCCTGGAAAGTTCTAGTGAGGCTGTTGAGTGATTTCCAGATTCTCAGTTCTCCTTCCCCATTTGTTCTACAGATTGTCATTTAGGTTCGCGGTCACTCCCTTCCCATTTCTGGATTTTTCCATTTCCCAAGCTGTATCCTCCCTACTCCCCCACCTCCATATTTAAGGTGAAACCCAGAGAATTCAGTGGGCTTTGGCAGGCTGACTCCTGAGTGAAAAGAAGTTGTGTGGATTTAATAAAACCCAGTTGAAATTTCCCACTGGAGTTCAATCCCTTTATTTCTCACATTGTTCATGCTTCTGCCAAGGAAAGGACCTACAGGATTGGAACTGTGTTCCAGAATACAGGACCGTACCTCTTATGCAGCGCTGGTGCCAGAACTAGCCAGGAAGTGTGGGTGAAAGCCCCCAGAGAAACACCACGCCCCTGCATCAATGTCCTGTTTTGTTTACAGCAAACAGAGGACACTAAATAACCATTTCAAAAATGGTTATTTCAATATATCAGCTGATTTCTTGGTAAGTAAAATAGAATATTGTTTGCCTTTTACCACAAATCCAAACCAAATGAAATAAAACGAAATAGGAAAAAGGAATTACCATTTGCACTCAAATAACACTATTGTTTCCTGGCCTCTGCTAGCTGAGGGATCACGCTCCTGCTGTTCACAACATGGAACAGTAAAATGAATTTGAGTGTGATAAGTTACTGAAGAAATTAACATAATTTGTTGCTTTGAATATCAAAATGAAACCAGCTGTGTACAGAAGGAATACAAGTACTGAGTTCTAATCAGTCCAAAAGTATTGTCACCTAAATATGCTAAATGAAAGGAAAAAAATAGTAAACAGTGGGAAGAAGAAAAAAGAAAAGCAAAGTAGCCTTATGGTAAATTTAAAAGTAATTCACCTAGGTAAAATTACTTTCATCTTCCTTTGAGGATGATAGACAGTTCTGAATAAAGTCCTCATACACCTCAAGGTTTCATGCACCCCACTGTGGCCAGAATGAAAAGGTCGGTGACTGAGGCAAGGTGCTTGTTTCTCATGGATGCACCTGCACATATGAAGATTAGGAATTATGGAGCAGAACATGGCAACATTTGGAATATTAACATTAGACTGTGTGAAAAAATGCTAATGCATAAACACTAAAGCTTGTTTAGTGTAGTGTTAATACCACATTCAGCTAAAAGCATAAATTCCTGCATTGCCAGGTGGGTAGTCTAAATAAAAAGCAAGAGAGGAAAACTAATGTTCCATGAAAAAATGACATACAGAGAGAAAATGTATAACTAAGTACTATACTACTTCCTGTTTCTCCTTGAGTTACATAAAAGTGTCTGGCAGATCTTTTTATCGTGATCTTTCTGATAATCTCCAGTACAACTTTTCAAAATAACTGGAAAATGCAATCTAGTTGCCTCAACTTGTTTCAAGAACAGAGAGAGAAAAGAAGCATTTACATAAGTTATGTTTAGCTTTCCTCTCTCTTCCTAGAGACTTATTCTTTGTCAAGATTTTATGTATTTATTATTTATTTTGCAGTAACTACTATCTAAATAAATAACATATGTATCACAGATACAAAATGTTGGTGTTAATTTACTCTTTATTAGCTTCGGTGTGTAGTTTTCAAGTATTTATGTGGCTTAATGAATATGTAGGAATTCAAAAACTCTATTGACTCATGACTTGACTGTCAGCTGTATTTGAAGCTTACAGCACCCATAAATACCTATATTCACTATTGAAAGGTGTTTTGATGAGTGTCTTTCTGAAACAGAAGCTAATATTGTGATACAGCTAATACTGTAAAACCTTCTAATACTGTGAGAGATGTCAAAGCTCATGCTAGAAATTATCTACTTCTTCTATTCAGTGGTATTTATTGCTTTTTGTCATGATTGTGTCTTTATCTGCAACAGCAGTTGTAAAAGTAAGTTACTTTTCTCTTTAAAAGTGAAGTTTGTTTAAGCTTTTCTTCTACATGACCTGCTTGAGGCAAAATACATATCTTTACTAGCTGTGGTAAACAATTGCACTAGCTGATACTTTGACTATTAAGGTGAAGAACAGCTAGCAAAGACTACATTTCAGAAACAATTCAAAGGAATTTATTCTCTGATAGGAAACCATGCAAACTACATCAATTTACAGGAAGATGTAGTACAGGGTAAGGAGAGGAAAGGATAGCTTTGCCACCTGTATACTGTGAGCTCCACATCATGAACACTGCTGCTCATGAAAACTCTTTTATGTACAATTGTTAGCTGCATTTCTGCTCTATAAAGCACATAGAAAACATTAAAAAATACACAAATATCTAATTTGGGTAAAGCACAGAATTGTATGTTTAGGAATTTTACCGAATCAGGACCAGAATCACAAGTGACTTATGGGGCATAACACTTCCACATATCACAGAAAAGCTGAGATTGCAAACAAAGAGGTTTTGTCTTATATTCATAAAACCATGGAATGGTTTGGGTTGGAAGGGACTTTAAACATCATCTCATTCCAACTCTCTTGCCATGGGAAAGGGGCACCTTTCACTAGACCAAGCTGCTGAGAGCTTCATCCAGCCTGGCCTTGAACACCTCTGGGAATGGGACATACTTCTCAGGCAACCTGTTCCAGTGCCTCACCACTTACACAGGGAAGATTTTTTTTTCCCCTAACATCTAATCTAAATCTATTGTCTTTTAGTTTGAATCCATTCCCATACATCTTTGTATCCCTCTAAGAGGAAATAAGTTTTATTTTATATTCATTTGCTTCTAACATTATGATTGAAGTTCCAGCAATTACAAAAGCCAATCTAATGTGTGGGTTTGGAATTCTGCTATCTGATGGTGCTGCTAATTTGAAGGAGATGGGGCAAAGTGTTGTAGGATTGAGCATTTATTTGTTTTTGGTTTATATATCAGCACAGTGAATCCACAGAGACTAAATCTGACAGACAAGAAGCAGCAACAATTTGCTCTGTTTTGTAACATGGGTAACCATGTTCACATGGTAATTTGCAAACAGAAACAAGTGAGCTCATGCAGTGTTACAGACCAGCCTGTCACTAGCCAGGTGCTTGTCAGCTCCAACTGGAAAGCCTTGAAGGCAAGTTAGCCTGGTGCTATGGCTGAGCTTCTGCCTCTACGCACAGCTTGTTTTTCTGTGCTTGACACTGCTCTTTTGGTGATTAACAGCTGTTTGAATTAAAAATAACTTTGGAAAAAAGCTGAATCCTGAGGAGAAAACAAAAGGCTCCAGGTAAAGAGTTACCTGGATCCTGGGTTAATCACTAATGTTAGCACAGCTGGAAAAATGGGGGTAGCTCTCTGGGGTCTGCAAGCAAAAGTAGCTCGCTTTGACAAAGATGAATGGAAGCAAATCTGTTACTGGATGGCTCAGCCTAACATGAGCAGATGCTTTATATTTAATAGATTAATTTAGAAGTTGTATCACTTTGTTAATTGTAAATGTGATCAGCTAACTTCAGGCATTTTACATGTTTATGTCCTGAGGTCCTTTATTTCAATTTGACCTCAACACTGCAGATATATATATGTGACTTCAGCAGGAGCAGCTGGAATATTAAACACATTATGGAAACACAGTCAGGATCTAATTAATATATATGTGCTTATAATAACCACATGACACTAAATAACTATTAATTCTTTAAACTGCATCAAACCATGCCTCTTAAGGTTACCCCCAAATATTTTAAAAACTTACAGTCACTTAAGAAAATCTTTAACAGCTTAAATCTGCCACTTATCTCATTTCCTGTTCTCAGCTAGTTTAGTAATAGTTGCAAATTTCGAAGCTGCAAGGTGTCTCAGTAAATGTATTTCAAAGATAGAACTTTGAATAAAGGTCAGGGAGGTACATTATAATATTGTGATAAATGTAAAGTTCTTTATGTTAAAAACTGATCTGTATCTTCTATTTTAATTATATAATAGAATCACAGAATGATTTGGATGAAAGGGTCCTATGGAGATCTGACTTGAATGCAGACATTCTACAAATTAGTGGAGTTTATCAACAAATTTCTCCATGGAGAAAAGACAGTACCCTTAAGAAATATTGGGAATGTTACAGAAACTCTTTGCTCTGTTTTAAAGTGACTTTATATCTTGATTTTATCTTTTTGTTTCTTAAGAACAAAAAAATATGTTAGCCTTAAATTACTCAAATTCTATTTCCAGACTCGAAAATTTAGACAGACTAAATCATAACTATGAGGTTTTTAAATTTCTTGTCTCACTTTGGTGTATTTTTTTTTTAATTGCAATTATTTTGGTGCACCAATTTTCACTGCATTCTTTTGGTAGTGATGACAGCCTTTGAACTCAGTTCCTAAAGAGCAGAGATTTAACTAAGCTATAAACCACTGAGTGAACAAAATGATTTTGGAAGTGAGGTGAGTTGACCACAGTCAGCAACGGAGCAGCCGCACAACTTCTTGCTCACTCTCCTCACCATCAGTAGGGTAGTGGAGAGAATAGAAAGAGCAAAACCAGAAAAGCTTATGGATCAAGATTACTAAGTGGAGGAAAAAGGAAAAAACCCACAAAAACCAAACAAGAAATGCAAAAAAACCCCCCAACAAACAAAAACCACCTAAAAATCATTCAGCACCTACCACAAGCAAAGTGATGCCCAGATAGCCTCTAAGTAATTTCCCTTTTGGAAGACAAGGACCTTTGTTTATATACATTTTTTACTGCTAAATATCACACCTTGTGATGTGGACTGTTGCTTTGTCCCATTTGTGTCAACTGTCCCATCCGTGTCCTCTACCAGCTTCTTGATTGTCATGTTGTGGTTTAAAACCAGCTGGAAATCAAAGTCCAAGCAGCCTTTTCCCTTTCCCCCCACCTCTTCTGATGAGAAGGGGACATGGTAGAGAATAGCACCCTATACATATCCACACGACTCCAGGCTCCTCTCCCCTCATGGTAATTGTGAGAAAATCATCTCTGACCTGGATGAAAAGAAAACCCACCCTCAGTCTGTTCACTTGGGGAACAGAGTTGCAGGGAGGGAAAGTGAAAAATTTGACACTACAAGAGTTCTTTATCAATGGCCAAAACATTGACGTGTTAACAACATTCCAAAGGTCCGAAAAGCAGCACCATATGGTCTGCTGTAAAGAAAGTTAACTCCTCCCTAGTCAGAACCAGTAGAAAAACTAATTTAAAAATTACACTTTACTTCTGAAAAATACTAGTAAAATTTTAGCCTCTCAAATACCACATCTTTATATACTTAAAAATAATCTCAGATAGCTTGCACAGAAGTAAGATTGGGAAGAAGGAGGCAGTTGGATGGAGGTCTAAAGAAACCAAATGGTATGGTACAATTGTTCTCTATTTTATTCAGTCTGTTTTATCCATTTAAAATATGAGAAAAACGTTTAACTGTTTTACCTGTAATCAATTTACAAGTTTTGCATATAAAAACTTGCTACTAAATTGTTCTAAGTTTTTCTAATTGTTATAGTTGCATATTCTTTAGTCACATCTCCCAGCAGATTTTTGCATTCTTTCTTATCAACTACAGTTTGTAATTTAGAGTGTACTTTGCTTCAGATTACTATTATAACAAGCCTGAAGATGTAAAAAAATTAGGAGTAAGATTTTTCTACAGCTGCTGTAAAATCAGGTAGCTCCATGGATTTTACAGCAGCTATACTATTTATGCTCTCTCCACAAGTAAGTATTTACTATCATTACAGCTCTCTAAGAGAAGATTTTAGAGTGCAAGGCATCTTGTTCAGGTTTTCTTCCTCTTCAGTATAGACTGGTGCTTCCAAAGGGTAACTTTTCTAATTGTATGGCAAGTTAAATCTTCTATAACTTCCTGCGTCAAATCAGCTTGATAACATAACTTAAAATTTATGCTTCAGATGGCTGAAGTGGGATTGGGTAAAGCCCACTGTGGGTATCTGTATGTGTAACACAAGAGGTAAATTTTATTCCCTCTCACACCACATTATCTGTTCTGATATTACTGTTTTTCAGAACCTTTTGGAAGAAAATAAACCCCAGGATTTAGGGCTACTGTTTGTCAAGAATTTATTTTCTGATCCTTTCCTGATTTTTTTTTCATCCCTGCCACTTTCAGATTGGTCTTAGCAAGTCTCACATAGTGTAAGGAAACAAACAATATCAGCAGTGGAGTATACACAGAACAGAATGACTTCATGACTTCATGTTGCTATTTAACAAAAATGTTCCTCTGAAAATATGTATAAAAGATATAATAAAAAATAGAAAACGTAAGAAAGGAAGTACGTGGCAACTTGAAACTCACATTTACGTACACAATGAATGCTGTTGGCTTAATAAAACTTCAACTATCAAATTTATAATAGTTGTAAATGCCAATAGAATGTGTCTTCGTAAACTTAAAAATGGACTTGAAAATGTACATCACATTTTTCAAAGGTCTAGGGCAAGTACAATTCAGTTTTATAAGAATAGGATCTTGACATTCTCGGTGGCTTATGTTTAGAAGGATATAAAGGGTTTCTGCACTGCAAGCCATCATTTGTTGAAAAGTTTGGCCTCTGCATTTGTCTAACATGCATGAAATTTGAGGGCTCTTACACATAAAAGAAGACCACCACTAGGCTTTTAATGTATATACTAAAGCAAGTCAGTTTGCTAGAGAAAACTGTTAAACAAACAGCAAAACAAATTGACTTCAACTGTGATGAGAGGAACAAAGCTTTCCTCCAGAAATAAACCCATCACTGAAGAACAATGGGAATGGGAAAAGCCTGAAGAAAAGATTCTGATAGACACCAAAGTTCTGACCTACTCTGTAAATATATTTTTGCTGACTTTTATAGAGGACTTTCTCAGGAGGAATAATGTTGACAACAAAGTCATATGAGAAATGAAGAAAATATTAATTTTTCAAGCTGCAAGACAAAGCTGAAAAGAGAAAACTTGATCTTACACAGTAGTTTTCCAGATCAGACTTACCAAAGCTAAGGCACCTAGGTATGAATTCTAATAATTTTTCTGTAGTATATAAATACAACTGAAGTGACAGGCATAAGGGAATATGGCCACATGAAAGAGCACTTTAATCACAAACCAAGAAAGTTAATACGTTTTTGATCACAGACTTGTGATATTTGTGACTGAAAGCTGAATAAAACAGCGACAAAACCCTCAAAACAAACCACTGCACCCTTGCTGCTTTTCTGTTGTCTTTAATGATCAGACATGGGGAGAACAAATGGTAAGATATTGATGTGGATGTTATGGAGCTTTACTCTTCACTGCTGATTGTCAGCAAAATATTATGAACATCCACTAAGCAGGGATATGTTATGCAGTCCTTTCAACAACAGTGTATTACAACTATTGTTTATTTAGTTTACAAAAAACAAAAGAAAATATGGAAAGTTAACAAATATAATTCAACTGGTAGGTTATTTGTGTCAAGATTGCACATTTTATTGGCCTCATTCTTACTTTTAATGCAACTTCAGGTGATATGACAGGAAGGTACAAACATTTATAGACACAAAACTTCAGCTTATTTCCTTTACAAATAGAATTTTGCAGTGTTATCACAGCTTATCTGAATAATTTTCTAACAAAAGAGAGAATAGTGAAATAATATGGAAATTATATGTCATCATTACAGTTCTTTAACTGAACATAAGATAAAACATTTTCAGTTAGAGGTAGGTGAAATTTATTAGTCTAATTAATATTGTTTAGGTCTTCATTGTTTAACAACTGATGTTACATAAACTGTTGGTTACTTCTAGAGATATCCATATATTAACAATCAGTGAAATGGTTCCCACAATTTCCTGGCTGCTACTGAGCTGAACTGTGACAATGATTCACTGTCAGTATCAAAGAGACCTTTGAGAAGCGGTAGAGTCTCCTGCAAGGGTGGAATATCAGATACTGCAACTTGCACGTTTGAATGCTACACACAAGCTATTGCAGAATCAAAAGTGAAACGCTCTTCCCTCAATTCTGTTATCACAGCTGTCCTCCAGTCTCTGGAGATACACCTTTAGTTTTAAAGACAAAAAGGTTAATCATAAAGAAGGATAAAATAATAACCTTCCACCGTGATCAGCAGGAGAGCTTGGATTTAAGGGCTTATCGCTAGTCATAAGAAGAACCTAGCTTTATCTGAAATTTTCAGTGGTAATGAAATATGTGACTGCGAGCAATACAATTTAAGCACCGAGATTCAAATACATTTAGGACCATATTAACTGCAGTTTAGAAGTGTAAGGCTCTATGTATCACCTTCTGATATTTTAATCTATTCAGTGACTTTCATTTGAGGGATGGTTTTTGCTGTAGCAGATAGTTATAAAGGAACAGTCCTCTATTTGCCTGTTTTCAACAAGGAAAAACTAACAAATATAGTTTATATAGGATGTAATTAAAATAAGAATTATTTCTAATCTTTTCACTTTAAAAAACACAACCATTTCACAATCTGAGTCTTTAAAAGAGACATTGCAACAAAATGTGCTTCAAGTAATTTGTGTTTTATTTTTCCGTTAATATTCTTGATGTTCTGTGAATACATTTACATAATCTCCAGCATACATAAATGTAGCTGCACTTGATTGCTATTTTTTTTTTTTTTTTTAGTTGTGGCTGAATCTCAAAGGAATTCCTTAAAAGTTACTTAGATTTTTTCCTCTTTTTGTGATGTGTAAACAAATACTGATTGGTAAAGTTAATTTACATGCAGATTTAAATACCCTTTGGTTCTGTTTCCAGGAGTCTTGCCTTGGTCTTCAGCCAGCTGTCTGCATCCTGCTTCAATACCTATGCTTGGAAGAACTGTGGTCTAAGAATACATTAAATGCTTTCTCACATAAGGTCTGTTATGTTCTAAAATTTGCAGGAAGCCAGTTGTCCTCTGAGTGGCACTTTTAATTTTTTTCAGGCTGCATTTTGGGTGTAGTGTAGTGATCTTTTTTGTATATGAGATAAATAGTTAGAATATTTTCCTGAGATCAAGATGGTGTTTATAGGTTTTAATGATGAATCCCCCACATCTCAAAGCAACAGAATTTTGTTAGAAAGAATCATTCTGGATAAGCCCATGTGTAAACCCAGACACTGAAAAATCAAATATCCAAGAGCAACTGAGACCAGAAATAAATCAGGAAGGGGGAACCTTTTTTTCTCCAGTGCAGCAACTTTTTAATGATGTAATAATTTTAACCAAAAAAGAAAGTTTAGTGTATGCTTATAAATTACTCACAAAGTTCTGGCTAAGGTACTCACATGCAAAAGGACACGTCTGGCTCTCTTTTTGGGTTTGTTATGCTTATAATGGTCTAATAAATGATAGACGTTCAAGATACAATTATTTGCCTTTTTCTTTCCCATAAGGACACTCAAATCTTTAATGCAAGTATTGTCTGTAAATTTTCCAGGTGCAAATTAGAGCTTCTGATTAAATTAAAAGGAATTTTTGATACTGAATGCATGTGGCATCTACCTTCTTTTTTCTTTAAAGAAATAAATAAAGTCAGAATAAAGGTTGGTTTAGGTTCTTTTTAATTGTCATCAGGCATTGACGTAAAGAGTGGGCAAGTATCTTATATGAGAAAATAGGTAATTTTTTAATACTGTACTGCAAGTTTGCTAAATTAATACACTTAATAAGACACAGGAATTGTTTCAGTTTCTGATCATGACTCTTGGGACCAATTATCCAACTAGAATAAATCAATAGCTTCTATGAAGGAAAAGATCTTTGTTGAATTTTTTTCACTGGAGGTGGAAAGTAATGTTATTTCTCCTACATTAGGAGGAAGTAGATGACTGACAGTACACAGCTTGAATATCTCTAGGGAGGGACACTGTGGCAGTTTTGGTGTGGTTTCTTCACTGTGTCTAAGATACTTGCAGCCTGACTCTTGATCAGGGTTTCTTGCTGGATATCAGACATAATTATAGAAAAAAATGCTTTCAGTCTTTGCTAAACTACTAATCTGTGTGGGAGAGATGCAGTGAAAACTGTTGAAGGTGCTTTGTAGTTAAGAAAATAATGGAAATGATAAGCAGACTCAAGGAGTGAGGAGATAGTTTAAGAATTCAGAAAAGAGAAATAATTCAGCTTAGGAAACAGAAGAAAAGACTGTGTTTCCAAAGAGGTACAGGAATCAACTTTAATACAAAAATAAGAGCTTTACACTTTGATGCATTTGTATGTGGGACTAAAAGTTCTTTCTATATTTTTTTTAAAGGAAAAAAATGCTAGAGAAAATTCTATTTTTATTCAAAGTCCTTCATTTAGGCTGTCAATACAAAATATAGTTGACAAATATTCAGATTATACTTTCCCATCTTTTAAAAAAATATTTTAAAAAATTAATTTTTATGCATATTTTCAGTTCATGCTTTACTTTGGATAATAACTTACTTCACAAAGTAATAAATAGGAATCTGAATATCTTCAGTAAACAAAGTGACAAGAATCCGTAAAAAATAAGATTTCTACACATTTTGAACATGTGAAATGCTTCACAGACTGACATTTCAAATGTCTATGAGCCCAGTTTTTAAGGACAACATTCATAACATATTGCAAAGTTTCTGAGGGATGGGGAAGGGGTGTCAGAGTTTTCTTTAAAAAAATACTGACTGAAAAAATGTATAACTTTTTTCTGCTCACAGTTATAAAATGTTTTTAAATAATAGAATCTGGTTTGTGATATTTAGAGACTGAACTGATTATGCAGGGTGAAGGGTAAAGGAAAAAGAAAAGGAAATAAGGTTACTTGAATTAACTACAAATCACTGGCCAACAGTTACCAGGCATTTCTGAGATAATGAATTCAAGGTGATGAACACAATACTAAAACATTCTAAAAATTGTTTCTTATTGACATGTGAATAATTTTTAATATTAAAATATCCCTGACTCCAGTAGACATGAACTAGAATTGTTATACCTGTGCATTTCTAATTTAGCATGGAAAGATTGAACATTCATTATTAATACATATTAAAAAGTTAAATGGTAGTTGAAGCCAGGTAAATTCACAGACTATGTCAGATCATTAATATTAATTATGCATACATTTAAAATAGGTGATATAATTTCATATTAAAAAATTTCTTCATATTAGTCCATTATAAAAGCTTTTTTGCATACCCCAAGTGTCTTGCAACACCATTTCATTTAAAATAAAATTCTGTTTCATACATCTGACCCATCCATCTTTGAAGACCCTTATTTATTTAATGATAACCAGGAAATGGCTTGGTGATTTTATTAGGCCTCCATTGATAAGTAATATAACATGGGTCTAAGACCTTTATTATTTGCTTCGATCATATTTTAAACTTTCAGTTTCAGGTCTGTATCAAAATCATAAATTACTTTTCCTTTGCTGACAATACTACCTGTTAACAATAATAATTAAAAGTTGAGTGCAAACAGAAAGTAATGAAAAGTTTTCTAAATATTTATGGTTTATATCAAACTTTTAATGCTAACCTCATCCTGAATATCAAGTCTAAATTTTTAACCACATACGCTTAAATAGTAATTTCAATTTTCTTTAGTTACTAACTCTAAATATTATGCTTCAAGGGTATTTTAAATATTGTATGAAAGAGAATAAAATTTTCTCTGAACAAGTCCTTCTGCCTCAGGGTATGTTTTCTTTCTCTGATTAATGCAGTAGTTTTGTTATGTGACATTTCTAAGAAATACCCAACCACTTAGGAGTGTCACCACAGACTTTTTATTCTTTAGACTGTTTGAAAAATATCTTTATTCCCCCGCCTGCTCTTTATTCAAATTTTTCTTTTCTTTGTGTTTAAATTGTACAACTCATTGCTTGGGACAAAAATGTATATAGAAGATGTCTAAAAATATTAATGAAAGATTGAACCAATGAAGGCTGGTATAACAAAACATAGATGAAAAGTCTATTTTAAGAAGTCCTAATCTGTCTATTAATGAATGAGAAGAGGATCCTGAGGAAAGAATTACAATATATTTGTAGTGGTTTCCTACATTTTCTCCAATCATATCATACTGTCAGAGTCAGAATATTGGGGTAGGTTAACTTTGTCTTGAGCTTCTAGTACTGGGATAATATATGCTAATACATATGTATAGTTTGAGAAACATTTTAGGAATAATGAAGACAACTAAAAGCAAACAATTTGCCAAGTCTAAAAGTTCATTTGGTATAATATCTTGTCCTGACACGGTAGTAGCATGAGCAACTACAACTGATATTCAGGAACAGTAGAAACAAAGGTCAATATATAGATATAGATATATTTTTGCATTGTAATTTCTTGCTTTGCTGAAAGTACTAAAAGAAATCAATTAATAGCACTCTCTTTGATTAGTTTAATAACTACTAAATATATCACACAAGAAAAAGTCATATGAAATTTCTATTAAATTTCCACTTTTTCAGGAAAACAACAAAAACCTTTCATGGAAGGCCTGTTCCAGAAAGTAGGAAAACAGACTGCCCCTATCCAGACTAAAGAAGGGTGTGTGTATATATACAAACTAGGTTTATTTTTCATCCCACAACTTTGGCCTAAATGTCTCTTTGAGGGAAATCTATATTTGCTCTGTGAAGAATAACTTGTGAGACTGAATAAATTTCTCTTCATACAGATAAATGAGAGTTCTGGAGAAGTTTTGGAATGCAAGAAGAAAAGAGGCTCAATGGAAGTCAAATTTCTGTCTTTCACAGTTAAAATTTTGGGCTCAAATTTTGAAAAATTTAAAATATTCTTGCAGCATCCAAATCTCCTCATGAACCTACTTTGTCATATCCCTACAAACAAGTCTGAAAGTGTACTATGTAATTAATCTGTATAAACTAGCCCCAAGGCACCATTTATCTGGCAAAATTATTGCCTGAGGAGTAACTTTGTTTTAATATTGCAGTCTTTTGATGCTTTTACTTCCCCCTGCAAGTTCACATAAATCTATAAATGTCTGAACGGCTCTTCTCATAATATGACAACTTGCTCTGATGAATGAGCTTCCACCTGAAATATCAGAGTCTCAGAACAGAATATCAGAGTAAAGTCACGATATCTTGAGTTAGAAGATTCCACAAGGACCAAGTCTAGCCATTGACCCTGCACAGGACCATGAGAAGAATCATACCACGTGCCTGAGAGAGTTGTCCAAATGCTGTTTGAACTCTGCCAGTCTGGTGCCATGACCACTGCCCTGGGGAGCCTGTTTCAGTGCCCAACCACCCTCTGCTAAAGAACATTTTTCTGATACCCAACATAAACCTCACCTGACACAACTTCAGGCTATTCTGTCAGGTCCTGTCACTGGTCACCCAGAGAGGAGATCAGTGTCTGCCCCTACTCTTCTTTCCCTTGTGAGGAAGTTGTGTCTGCAATGAGGTCTCCCTTCAGTCTCCTCTTCCCCAGGCTGAAGAGACCAAGTGACCTCAGCTGCTTCCCCTCCAGGTCCTTCACCATCTTTGGAGCCTTCCTTTGAGTATTCTCTTATAGCCTAATATCTTCCTTATATTCCAAAACTGCACACAGGACCCAAGGTGAGCCCACCTCAGTGCAGAGCAGAGTGGGACAATCCCATCCTTCCCCAGCTGGCAATGCTGTGCCTGATACACCCCAGGACACTCTTAGCCCTCCTGGGTACCAGAGCTCACTGTGAACTCTCCAATATGCTGTCAACCCAAAATGCCAAATCTCTTTCCATGACACTGCTTTTCAGCATCTCAGTGTGGGAAGACAGATGGAGATAGTGCTAAAGGCAATCCTGCCTCTGATACATTGCAGCTGTGTTAATTAACAAAGAGTGGGAACAGCCTTGTCCTCACAGCTGGGTGTGATAAAAGAGTGAGTTAGTTGGTAGAGGGTCAGCTGGAGTCTGCTGGTTGTGCTGTGAGGAGGAAGGGACAGGAGGTGGTGTGAGGGACAGATAAGGTCAGGTGGCTGTGCTAGGGACAGGAAGCAGAGAGCTGAGACTGCAGAAGGCATAGAGAAAGGGCCAGAGCTGTGTGGACCTGCCCATAGGATTGCTATATAGAGAAGGTATGAAAGACTTTTAGATAACGTGGTGTTGATACTTGAAGCCCCCTGAAGTTTCATTGAAGTACTCTGAGTGCAGTGGCTGTCTCAACTACAATATCTCATTCCCCAGTGTGTAGATCCTGCATTACCCCATCCCAGGTGCAGGATCCAGCATTTGCCCTTGTTGAACTTCATACAACTGGTGATTGTTCAGCCCTCTTGTTTGTCAAGGTCTTTCTGCAGTCCCTTCCAGGGACTAAACAGCTCCTTCCAATTATCATCTGCAAACTTACAGTGTCCCTTCCAGTGCTGCATCCAACTCATTTGTGAAGATATTGAAGAACACAGCCTTGAGGATGGAGGCCTGCAGAACCCCACTAGTGCCAGGTCACCAATCCAAGGTCACCCCATTCACTAAAACTCCTGCCCAACTCATGAACCACTTCCTCACCCATCACATGATGTGTTTATCAAGCTGTGGGCTGGACATTTTGTCCAGGATTCTGTAAAAGACAGTATTGAATGCTTTACTGAGATCCAGTAAGATTATAAGAACTGATACTTATCACTGATAAGAAATATTACAGGAAAAAATATAAAGCCAATTTTAAACGAGTACTGCTTAAGCCTCATTGAATTGTGAGGAAGAAAAAAAAGAGACTAACTTTGAACAAGGAGAAGCTTATTGCACTTTAAAGAAGTATTAGTTGTTCTTGAAATTTTGTCTAAAAGAAAATAATTAGATAAATATAAAGGACAAGATTTTTGTACCACATTTTAAATAGGCTGTCAAACTTCACAGTGCATTTTCACTCCAGTAGTCTCTCTGGTAACTGAGTCTACATATAAAGGGGTGAAGAGACACTGTGAAAGGTGTCCATGCTACGTATTTTAGACTGCCAGACTTTTCTAACAAAGAATTCAGAGAACATTTTTCCCTTCCACTAGCTGTAGAAGGAACCTAGATCACAGAATCATAGAATCATTTAGGTTGGAAAAAAACTTTAAGGTTATCAAGTCTAACCAATGGATGTCTTGCTTAAAAAAGGTACCAATTATTTTTAGATAGCTGGCATTGGAGGTGATCATTTGTATGCTCTATACTGCTCCTTCTTTCTTTTTAGAGTAAATTTGAAAGCAAAAATCAGGGGACAAATAAATGTCTTCTTTACCTTGGTTGTAATGCAGCAGCAGATGATATCATATAGAGATTAATCAAAGTAATGTTAACTTCGAATGCCATCAGTCCTGAATATTATCAAGCTATTGCTTCCTTTAGAAAAGAATTTTTGCCTGCATAGCTCAAACTTGCACCATTTCTATGCAGGAGAGATTAAAAACATGAAAGCTCTGCTTTAGGTTATTGTACTTTCTTCCTTAGCCATATTGATTTTAGTTTTCTTCTGAAGAATCAATGACTTGAATGACAGCCAGCCAGACTTCAAGTACAGTGCATTTGCTAAATTGGTTTCAGTTTCTGCTTCTCTCACCAATTTCTACTCATCACACAATAAACATTTTTATTACACCTACAGCATGTAGCCAACTGATTGCCTGTTAAAGACATTAGACATATATCTGGAGAGATCCTCTGTGGCTGCCAGATTGGTCACAGAATTTTTCAGGTATAGAGCCCAAAAAGGTAATACTTTAAAAAATGAATGCTAGTGTTGTAATGCTAGTTATGCCAATAAAATAACCCCATCATGCTCTCTTTAATTGAAACAAGGTTTCTTATTGTCTTTTATAAAGCTGTTTATTGAGTATGTGGGTGTCAAGGTTTTAGGAGTGGGTGAGCTGCATGGATGGCCTCTACAAGATGGCAGAGCTGCCCCAAATTGGACACATCTGGTTCCAATCAGTTCCAATGGACATCCTCAGGACATGGCTGATCCCACCAACCATACTTAAATAAAGCTAATAATCAGTATGCAGTGGTTGCGAGAGAATAAAGTTCAAAACCCTGTGATCAGCAATTTCAGGGAAGCAAGAGCAAAGGAGGGGGAAGGGGCTCCATGCTGGAGCAGAACTTGAAAGAACTAAAACCCTTGGGATGGGCCCCACACTGGAGCAGAGAAAAATGTGTGAACGAAGGAACATCACAGAAGAAATACTATTAAGTGTCTGCCAGCCCCAGTCCCCTCACCCTGTACCACACAGTAGGGGTAAGAAGTGTAGGAAATGAAGCAGTGACACTGAGTGAAAAGGGCAGGTGAAAAGCAAAATGGATTTTAAGTTTTGGCATTTTTTTTCTTAGCATCCTTCTTCATTTTTAAGTGGCACTAAATCAAATTACTTCTCCTTAAGTTAAATCTTGTTTGCCTGTGATGACAATTGGTAAGTAAACACCATTTCTTTATCTTGACAAATGATTTTTTGCCATCTCATTTCCCCCACCATCTTACTGAAGAAGGGTAGTGAGAAACCAGCTTGGTAGGGTTCTGGCAGCTAGCCAAGTGCAACCCACTACAATCTGAAATATCAAAATGTCCTAGAGGTTATTCCTTTATCTTAATTATGATTGCCATCAATGCAATACAAATACATAGCTCAGTGAGCAGCCCATTAAAGCTGAAGTTCATGAGAGTAAGAGGTATTCTTAGCATGCTGATGTTACAGATGATATATATTTCTGATAAATTAAGAAACATATATTTTAAGATGTAGTTGAACTGGAGCTGATCTCCCATCTTTTTTTTTTTTTTTAATGAAATCTTTTGGGAATTAGTTTAATGTCTGTGTGGAAAAATGTCTGGGGGTAATGTCTCCCTACATCTCAAATTTGATAATAATATCAGATCTTTTCTAGACTGAGGCTTTTAAAAAATTTTGTAGTAGAAAAGTAGAAAATTTTCATACGATTATATAGCAGGAAGGAAGCAAATGCAGAAAAGAAGTTTCAACATCATATAGTATTACACTAGTAACCTCAAAGAATTTCTGGCATCTCTGAGCAAGGATTAATATCTGCTCTAGTTTAGTCATCCAGATATGAGCTACCTGCTGTTTGGTCTTTTCATTGCCAGTATGAGAAATAGGTACCTCCAACTGGGAACATTTTTCATCCTACAGTACTTTTCTTTAAAGGTTTGATAAATATTTTCTTGAGAGTTTCTGCTTCTCTGCATTGGATATGTAGCTGTAATAGACATTTCTATTTTTTACATTAACTAAATCTTGGCTGACTAAGATCAATACAGCTGTGATAGTTTTTCAACATTTGGAGGACGTTTGTTTTAATCTATACTAGACAGCAGGTCCTTAAACTAGTTACTTTAGCGCCCTTCAAATCCAACAAAACATAGCTATTCTGCCAAATAACACTGAATATATGATGTGAAAAAACAATCCTTGAGACTTCTGGCATGAATATTTTTCCTCAATTTCTTAAAGGCATGACATGGATAAAAACATTGGTTGCAATCTCTTTCAGCTGAAACTTATCCTCTCTGACGTGGTAAAGGACAGAATTAGTAATGCCAAGCAGACTAGTTACTCTGCTGCAACCTTTGAGGAAATGCTTTAGGAGTGTTGCATCTAAACAAATTCAAACTTTCTATCCACAGATGATTATTGGTAGCTGTGGCTGATTGTATTAACTCCAGGATCTGAAGGAAAAAACCTATTAATACACAATGTATAGTGTTGCAAATTTATTTTGTGTCCAAGACCAACTTCTCTTTTCTGCTCAACTTCTGTTCATTGAAATATTGTGTGGGTCAAGAAAATAATATATCATTTTAATTCTTTGCTCAGTATATCTGTGCACCGGTGGTATGAATGTTCTAGCAGTCATCTCTAAGTCCACTAGCTGAGAATAAGAGAAGTTTAACCCTCTGAAACCAGAATTATATTCCAGACTATCATACACATGACCTCGCTTTTACAACATCTGAGATTTTTACTACATCAGAGGGTCACAAAGGCAGTGAGCACAGTAGTAGTTCAACCTTTAATGTTTCATATAGTACCAGGGAGAAAGTAATAATCAGGTCCTAGATATTTACTTTGTTCTTACTTACTTTTCATACATATTTTTAAAGAAAATTTTCATTGAAATCTGTTCTTTTTGTATTAATAGAAATGTATTTAGTCACTTCAATTTATGGTTGATGTCCAATAGATTACACACATCAAAATCCTTTAGAATGGCAGTTTTGTTTACATTTCCAATTAATAAATTAGAGCTGGGAAATACCCATGTGATATGATGCTCTTACTTGTATTCATATCCTGATGAATAGATGGAGAAATGATCTGTTCCTTTCCGTGTTGTTGCTGCTTCAGTAACCATAATAATTTGATTACTATTTCTGGCTCAAACTACTAATTAAAAAAAAAGAAAAAAAAAGAAAAAAAAAATTGTATCTTGACGTGGGAGATTAGACTTTGAGGGACAAAACCACACAACACCACATGCATATGTTGATTGTGCTGTATAGAAGTTAATGGCATAATTCCCCTCTGTATTAAATAACCTCTTTTCAATATACAATCTTTGATAGATAGCTGGTTAAAATTTACCTCTGAGTTCAGTGAAATCAACCATGACAACCTCAGCTTCATTTAGAAGCAATCATTCCTTGGGCAGATAAGTAGCCTTAGATATGCATATGATTAAAAATCAGTGACTTGTGCTGAGCCAGTTAGATGTGGAGATCTAACATGCTTTTAATATTCAGACCTATAAAGGATTATATAATATAAATTGAACCTGAAAAGCACCCAACTAGAAAGCCAATAATTTGTTCCTCATTTAAGACTTTTGGTTCTTGGTCCAGTTCCCCTGCCCTTTCCACTTTAGAATTTTGAACTTGTTTTTTAAGTTAATGGATGAATTCCACTTACTATCTAAAAAGGGATCTGAAAATTATTTATGTAAAGAACTCATGACAGAAAAGAAAATATTTGGAACAGCTGGAATTCATCCTTTAATTCAGCAATCTAATTCAGTATTTTAGAAAAACAAACAAAGTAATCTCAGGGAAATGATTTCCTTTTTTCCCATCTACACAAAATTACATGCAAGTGAAAACAAAAATATCTCAGAGAATTAGCTACTACAAGTACCAAATTCTATCTTTATAAAATGCCAGTATTTGACGTAAACTCATTTAATAAAATATCGATCTAAAAATAGATATTGTTAGAAGCTGATATTTCCTCAAAGGATTTGTTAATACAATGAGGCTTTGATCCAACATATGAAGCATTAAGGTCAAAGTTGAGATTTTGGAAGGAGGGCTTTTGCAAAGTAGTGATACTTCACTGGCAAAATTAGTTGAGATTACAGTGTTGTCAAAAAGGCGAAATGTAATTGTTAGCTGTTTCTTCTTTTTGATGTCATTCAAGATCTTTGAAGTGTTACTAAAGACTATACCCCAAAAGCATTGGATCTATTTTTATTAAACCTTTTAAAGGGTTTTATTCTATCTTTTATTTTTAAAATAAATTTCTGTAAATTAAAATGAATTTCATTTATTTTACAGGCAGTCAAATTTAGGATAACAGGAAATATTAGAAATCCTTAGAAATGTTGGAAGACAAAAATGCTCAAACATATTCCCTAAGTATTTAAACCTTTAGGTTAACTGTACCTTTGAAAGGGGGAGATTTAACCCAACTCCATGGCTGCAGTGGCTGCACAGGGATAATCTGTTGCTGTCAGAGGAGAGGACTATATTATTTCATTACACCTATTGGGGACCTATTGGTTCTTAAGCTTCAATTTTAATGATTGTTCTTGAATACAGTTGCTCAACCTTACGCAGATCCCAGGAAGGACAAGGATATCTCTACAAGGGAAAGATCTATCAGAGACACTTCAAAGGAAGGAACCCAGAGGAAAAAAAGAGTCACATTTCAGTGATATGATAGATCTGTATAAAAAACCCAAACAGTTCACTTTACACCTGGACAATCTCTTGCTTCACATTGAAGGTCTACAACTCCCTCTCTCATTTGTGTGTCCCAAATATTACGTCTCCCACTGGTAGCTTAAAAGATCACCTTCTCCTTTTAGTGTTGTTGGATGTGGCAGTGGCCCAGCAAAGCCATTTTTGGTCAGTCAGACAATAAAAAAACTATGTTTGAAAAAGTTGAGCTCTACAGGGCTGCCAAGCAAGAGGAACTTTATGTTGTTATTTGTTAATTAATTTGCTTGTTTAGCTATTTCCTTTAAATCTTAAAAATATAGCAATATGCTCAAAATACACAAATCCATTTCAAAGAAAATTTCTGGAAAAAATACCATATTTTCTCAGAAATAATTTATGTCAATAAAACCATCCTTTACTCTGTGGTAGGACAATTACTTTACAAATAGTAACAGGATAAATTCTTTAAAGTAAGGGAAAATCACCATTTCAATTCTGTGTTGGGTCAGGGTGTAGAGTAAAAGATGTACTTATTTAAGTGGAGACTTAGCTGTACATAAATCCTGCAGGGACATGATAATCACTGGAAGGAAGACCCTGAGTGAAAGTCTAGACAGATAGTAGCATCTTGAAAAAATGGATTATCTAGTTCTGGAATACACTCAAATTGTAGGTCCATCTGTTGTAGGCATTTGATTAGTTATGATGTTTTATAGTGTCAATTTTTTTTTGTAAATTTGTTGTCAAGCCATGCAATGGATGCATAGTAACATACCTCAAAATAAATAAATTAAATTCCTTAGGTGTGAAAAATGTAATTCAATTTATTTTCGCTTTTTGGGTGACCAATTTTTACTACTTCCTGTGGCAATTCCAGGTATTGAGATTTTTGGATATACATGAATGAGGGATGAAGTATGGAAAATAAAAGTTGTCATTCTGACACAACAGAATTTCAGACCACCTGCTTTTTTTTTTTTTTTTGTTCCTAGCATGTCTGTAATATGTAGCTATATGTGTAGCCACATTTATATATATGTATGTCTCTTTCTTTCCAAAGTAAAAGAAAAAATAAATACTTGATACAACAGAAATTCTTCAATTTTTCAAATATCAGTTCATTATTATTCTATAATGGAAGAAGTGCTTACCAATGCATATTTTATGATCCTGCACATTAATTCCATTATTCAGAAATGCTGAGGTTATACTCCAGGTAAAATATAACTCTTCCTATTTGGCACCCTAATTAACGACAGGTTTGAATTCACCTTGCAAAACACATTAGCATTCTGACTTGGAGGTACAGGTCAAATGCAAATTACCTGGCAATTATGACTGAGAGTCCAGAAAGTGCCAGCTTAGAGTGCCTGGAGACTACTTTTTGTTGACCTCATTAGGAATATTTTAAGTGAATACATAAACATGAAGACAAAATATGGAAAACCTTCTTAATTTAAGTTTTCAATTAATAAGTCATGTTGATAATGGCTTCATCAGAGGTGCCAAAAATATTTGAAAAATAAATTAATAAGATGAGGAAAGAGAAGTAACAAATATTTTATATACTATATTCAATACTACAACAAAATTAATGCATAAGGTTATGCAGTGGTCATAAGTAAAAATGTAAAACTGGAAGTATTTTTCCAGCTGTAGAGATACAAGCTTCTTTAGAGAGTTACAGAGATTTGTAATTTTATACATATATATGTGTGTGTGTATATATATAGATACATATACACAGTGTGAGATGTTTTCCATTTCCCCACTACTAGTGGGGATTTACAACTGAAAGGTTCTTTGTCTTGCTTTGTTTTTCTCTTATGTCTTGCTTTGCCTTCTGATATGCCTTCTGCCCAAAATTGTGTTAACTATTTTGTATTTGTATTGTACTGAATTATTAAAATCACAGAAGGTAGCAGACCAAGTAAGATGTAGTTTTGCAAATACTTAATGGTCTATTCTGACCTTTTTGGCCAAAATAGGTCTGGTGTAGAGATATTTGGACAAAATTGCGAATGAGACCCTTCTGAGTTTCTGAAGTTAAATAAATGAAAAATTGTTATTTTAAAGTCATCAAAACTAATATAAAAAAGGATGAAAATTACTATCACTGTAATTGTTATTTGCTGCCTTTTCTGATGGTCCATTTTTTAGCTCATCAGTTTGTGGTGGTGCTTAAATTCAATTCCAATTGGGTTTTTACTGCTCCAGTTTGGTTTTATAATTTGTGTTTTATAATTTTGTAATTATTACTATTGTTTAAGATGGCCTCTCCTTCCCTCTCCTTCTCTCCTTCTCCCCTTCCCCCAGACTTTCCCGCCAAAACCTTGGTTGTCCTGGTAACCCTATCCCATAATAGTTGTTTACCACTTTTCTGTTAAGTGTCAATCTTTAAGTTATATAACTTCCCCACCCCCTCATCATGTATTCCTCCTCCCCAAGTTACTTATTATTGGTCCAAAAGTTGTGCATCCCCTCATTATACGTTGGCAAAAGGTTGTGATTGGTCCCACGCAATCCCACCCCTGAACCCACTCAATAAAAAGCCGTGCCATTTCGAGGCCAGCGTCTCTCCTCGGAGCGCTGCCTTGGGGACCACGCACCCCTTGGTTGCACACCCTGAGAGTCCCACCTTTCTATTCTGCGCACTATCCCCACCGTGGTCGAGTTTGCCCACGCCTCTGGCAAAGTGGCCCCTGGATGTAGTGGCGGCAGGGCTGGCCGGAACTGCACCCATTGGAAAGCCGAACCACTGCATCAGTTACCAACTTTTGCCTTACTTGTTTATCACTTTTAAGAAGAGGCTAAGAAAAGTTTTAAACCCTACCCCCCCACCAGAAAAAAAAAAAAAAAAAAAAAAAAAAAAAAAAATATATATATATATATATATATATATATAAATTGGAACATTCCAGTGGGGAAGAGTCAGTGAATAAAGTGAATAAATAATACAAAATCAGTGATGGAGATCACAGTAACCATGAATTAAGTAGATAATGGGTTCAATTTAGCATGGCAGTGTTACTGTTTGAATATAAAGTTTGATCGGAGATGTCAATTGAATTTATATATTAACTAAATCTAACTTTCCTAGGAAAGGGAGACTCACACTTATTTTCATCTAAAAATCTTATAAAGTCTGAACTACAAATATTTTCTTGTAGTCTGTAATGTCTGTGAAATATTAACACAGTAATGTTACTTATAAATGCAGTTTTGCAAATAATATCTCAAATGCATCATGGAGTTTTTTGTTGAATTTGCTCTGAATATTTTGTCAAGGAATTAATGAATATCTCTAGATTGACTGCCTTGTCCTTATGGGTGATTTTAACTTCCCCAATATCACCTAGTGGTATCATAGAGCAAACATAAACAGCTTCAGGAGACTCCTGAAGAGTCAAAGATAACTTCATGGAGCATGATTAAGGAAGACAAGTAGTAAAAGAACCATTCTAGATTTGTTGTTTATGAACAAAGAAGGACTCATGGATGAAGAGGTTGTTGGTTATTGGTTATTGTCTTGGGCCAGGACTCTTAAATATTTTTATAGTTTATCAAGGTGTAGGAATCGAAACTACAGAAAGTAAACTTGCTTAAACTAAGAAGGGGTGATAGATTCTCTCAAGGGCCCAGAGGCCTTAGAGAGATTTGAGTAGGCGTGTGCATTCACCAGTCATATGAACTTTAATAAGTGCAAGTACCAGGTTCAGCTCATTGCAGAGGGATTGGACTAGATGACCTTCCAATCCACGCTTCCATATCTGCTATGATTCTCCACCTAGGATGAGGTAATCCTGGTTATATATACGAATTGGGGGATGATGAGCTTGAGAGGAGCCTCGCAGAAAAACACCTGTGCAATTGGGTTGATGGCAAGTTTAATATGAGCCAACAGTGTGCCCTGGCAACCAAAAGGGTGAACTGTGTCCTGGTATGCATGAAGCACAGCATCAGCAGCTGGTCAGTGGAGGTGGTTGTGCTGCTCTCCTCTGTGCTGATATGGCCTGACATTGAGTACTGTGTGCAGCTTTGGCTGTGTAAAAATAAGGACATTGTTTTATAGCGTGTCCAGAGGAAGGCAGCCAAGATGGTGGAAGGTCTCAAGGGCAATACATGTAAGTAACAACTGACATCCCTTGACTTGTTTAGCTTGGTGAAGAGAAGACTGAGAAATGACTTCATCACAGCCTAAAGCTTCCCAAAGACAGACAGTGGAGTAGAGAGTTGATCTCTCTGGTGAGCTGGCCAGGGCAGTTCAGACTGGACATTAGGAAAAAGGCTGTTTCCTGACGTGGTGATGGGGCACTGGAACAGGCTCACCAAGAAAGTGGTCATGGCAAGAAGTGTGTCAGAGTTCAAGGAGCATCTAGACATATTAGTTATATGGTCTATTTTTAGGTAGTCCTGCAAAGAGCAGGGCATTAGATACAGTGATCCCGATATATCTCTTCCAGCTCAAGATATATGATTTTAGTGAGGAAAATTGTGAAAAATTGCCTGCCAAGTTGCCTTAAATAGGCCTTTTTGCTTAAAGTTTTGAAATATTGAAGAAGAAAATAAATAACAACAGTGCAGATATTCTAGTAATAGGATATCCTGGATTCATCAGAATTGAATATTGCAGCAGGCAGTCTTATGATGTGGTATTGGCCTCCCAGTTGTACATTTCTGTCATTTGAAGAGCTGTTGGGTTCACTCTGTAACAGCAGAGTTCGGCAGAATATTTTTCTATTTAACATGCATATCATGTATGCATTTAGGAATAAGAGTTCATCATCTTTCTTGTGAGAATATAACACAGATACGAACTGAATGATGGTGTCTTTGAGGTCAGTACTGCAAGAGTATAATGGTTGTGTGAATCAGAGAAAGAAGAGCTCTTATTAAAAAAAAAAAAAAATTTACAAAGTTCCTCTAAGTCTAGGCTTTCTGTAAATAATGAGACTGAAAAGGTTTTATGTAGGCAGGCTTTACTCACCTGTATGCTTATTATTAGAACTGTTATACAGTATCCATCAGTTTCCCAACTGTTCCCACTGTTTGTCATTCACAAACAAATGTACTGTGCCCTTGATTCATTGCTGATTAAACTTAGCTGTTTAAAGAAATTAGAGATGTTTTTTAGGGTCTCCTGGCCTCTAACTGCTGCTGCAGTAGTGTCTGGCTTTCCCATGGGTCACATCATATCTGACAGCCATCTGTTTCAATGTCTTAGATGGCTGATAGAATCTCAGATGTCTTCAGACAACTGAATAAAAGTTCAAGAAGTGTGTGATTTTAAGCTGTAGACACTGAATTCTGAAGACTGTATGTAGGCATAATCATACCAGCAAGGTATATAATCTCCAAATGCAGTCACTAGGGATCTAGAGATCAATAGTTTAAGCATAATATCCAATGTCATCAGACATGCAACCCAATACTTCTATCATAGAATAATAGAATACCAGATTGGAAAGGACCTCATGCACCATCTGGTCCAAATTTTCCTGGCAAAAACATGGTGTAGACAAGAGTGCAGCAATCTGTCCAGGCAAATCTTAAAAAAATCTTATTCTTGGAGAATCCACTTTCCTGGGGAGATTATCTCAATGGATGATTGTTCTCTTTGTAAAAAAAAAAATTAAGTTTATGTCCAATCAAAATCTCACCAGAAGTTACTTATACCCATTACCCCACCTCTTTTCCAGGTTGCTTCCTGAGACAAAGAAGTCTCCATTTTTTTTGTAGCCACCCTGTAAATAGTAGTGCATGATGATACAGAATCCCCTAAGCTTTCTTTTCTCAAGGCTGAACAAACACAGTTCTTTGGGCTTTTCCTCATATTGAAGGTCTCCTGTTGTTTGATCATCTTTGTGACCCTTCTGTGGACTCTCAGCCTGTCGTCGTCTGTTTAATGATAGGGAACAAAACTGAGCATGATATTTCACATATGACCTGACAAGCAATGAGGGAAATAATGGATTTTTTATCTCTGCTGATGATGCTGTTGTTGTTGCATCCCAGCACCCTGTTGACTTCCTTTGCCAGAGCAGCTTCACACTGTTTGTTTATATTGAGCTTGATGCCCATTGGAACGCTCCATATCCCTTTCTACAGAGCTGGTCCACAATTGGGTAGATCCCAGCCTGTGCTACAATTTTGGATTGTTTTCCTGGATGTGAGGCCTTTTACTTGTTGAACTTCACAAAGCTCTTGTTAGACTACTTTTGAGGTCTATTCAGGTCTCCCTGCAGGGTGGCTTTCCCTTCCAACGTGCCCACTTCCCCACTCAGTTTGGCATCATCAGCAAACTACATCAGGATACACTTGATCCCATCATCCAGGTCACTTATGAATATATTAGATAGTGTTTGGTCCAATTTTAGTCTCTGGGGGACCCCACATATGACAGGCTGTCAGTTTGAATAGGAGTGGTTTGCCTCAGGGTGCTGCCTGTCAGCCATGACCCCGCTTGCCCCACAGATGCCTTATCTAAACTCAAATACATCAGTTTCTCTAGGAGAAGTCTCTGGGAAACAGTATCAAAAGCCTTGGAGAAGATACAGTAGACAATGTCCACCAGTTGCCCTCTAACAGCTGACTGGGTTACTTTCTCATAAAAGGTGGTCAGTTTTGTCAAGAACAATTTGCTGTTGGTGAGTCCATGCTGGTTTTCCCAGCCATGTGCTTCATTTGATGTGTGGTAGTTCCCAGGAGGATTTGTTCCATCACTTTCACAGGAACTGAAGTAAGACTGATGAGCCTAAAATTTCCTGAACGCTCCTTTAAGCCCTTCTTATAGATAGGCTGACATTAACATTGTTGATGGTCTAAACCAGCAGTCAACCCACTACATCCACTCTTCTAAGAAGTCTCTTGATCTCCACAACCTCTCTCAAAGATGGCCACAAGCTCTCAAACATTAGGAAAAGCAGCCTTGCAATGACATCAGCCAGCTCTGCTAAAACCCTTGGGTGGATATTATTAAGGCCAACTGTTTTGTCAGAAACAAATTCCTGTAACATTTCACAATCCAACTCTTCCTTCACTGACAGGTGCCTTGGTTTTCATCAAGAGATTATTAACCTGTGCACATCTTTTTCAGATACTTACCTTGTCTCCATGAGAAGGATCTGGTTGCAACATGCCATATATACTGAAATCTCTTTCCTTACCAGTTCCATCTGTGCGAAAGCATTAGACATCTGTGGGGTTTCCTCTATAGAAGCACTGGTTTTAACTATCAGATGAATGCCAGCCAATATGGAAGCAACCTGATTAAGCATCAACTTAAAAAACTGTTATCTTGTCAAACAGATTGGTTTAGTTGATGCCTTACTTTGATGATGTATTTATTGATTGAGAATATGTCAGAGGGAAGAATCCAATAAACTGTTCTTCCTGCACAGTTCTGTTTTCTTCTGTACTGTTTCTTCACACTTTAAATACTTTTATAATCTCTCCAGTACCCATTTCTCCAAGTGTGACTTGTCAAATATGTCTTGGTAGGATTCCATGATCAAGCCTCAAATAAAGACCAGGAAGTTGAATTCTACTAACTAAGCATTCTTAGACTGAACACTGATCTTGACTGGAAATGTTAGATGCAGTGCATCTTCCTTTAAAATGATTGAATTTATTATTTTGTGTGTTCCCTCAGTCCAATATTTCTTCTTACTGTCATTTGAAAACTAAACTCATCACAGCAAATGAAGTAAAACACCCACTGCATGATGTCAGGTACATCTCACAGGCTGGAAGGGATCCCTGCAGGCTTTCTACATCAATTTAATCAACATCACAAATCAAACATACTTTCTGCTGTGTACTATTTACCATATGTGCTTTATGATATTCAAGTATCAGACTTCTTTAGCAATTAAATATGCCTTTCAGTGCATTTTAAAAGAGGCAAACAATTAAGAATTGCATACATAACATGTTGCCTCAGCTACTTTCAGTGTAAAAAAATACAGTAATGTCTATCAGGCTACTTTCAGGGACTGATGAAATGAAGATGAAGAATAATTTAACCCTGAATAGATCTGACCAGCTCACAAATCCAGGGCTGAGTAGGAAAGAAGGTAGCCTCTGAGGCTGTCTGTCTTCAACTTCATATCATATTCTGGGAAAAGTAAACAGGGTAGTTTATGTAGAAAAGATTTAGTGATTCTGAAGGCAACACAAGAGACAGTAGTTCCATAAATATTTTGGTGATTATGTCTCCCCTTTGAGGGACAGCACTTAACATCTTTCATTGCAGCCACAGCTTTATGTTTTCATGTCAGTGGAGACTGTGTGACCTGCCAGGAATTCTGAAGATCTATCTCACTATGGAGTAATGGCATTGTGACATATCTTGTCAGCAGGCGGAGGAAAGTCTGTTTTTGAAGTACAAGACAGAAAATTTCTTTAAAATATTTTGTTGTCATACTCATTTTTGTCTCAAACTGTGTCAATTTCCATAAACAGCAGCAAATTTTATATGGAATATATAAAGTAATTTATTGAATGGGAGATTGCTTCTATTAATGTAAGCTACCACCTGAGAGTTAAACCAGTGCTTCTGCAGAGAAAGCTCCTGAGATGTCTGATGCTTCCACACAGATGGAACTGATGGAGACTACAGTACAGATGGCAGATTGAATGGAAATAGCTTAATTAAGACAAGTGATGTTTTGAGTAGTATACATAGCTTGCTGCAATAACTATATCTTAAGTAAATAATTCAAAAACTAGAGGGTCACAAATTTGCCCAGTGCGAAATGCAATCTGTTCTTATCTAAAATACATGATACTTTTTAAAATTATATGTTCCTTCTCCTTGCTTCTTTTGGTGTCTAAATGTTTAATTTAAACATCATCGATATTCTTAAACCTATCACTTACTTATTACATTCCTTACCTTTTACATTCCTTCATAATCTTGTGTATGAAGCCATCTAAGAAATGAAACTGATCTACTCACTAACACTTTGGAACTCTTGAACAAGATTCAGCTTCAGATGGGCTGAGCTAGAATTAAATCAGGAGGTCATATTTCTAGAGTATTGACAATTTCTTGCAGGCATGCTCAGAAAAGCAGAGGCTAGAGCTTGAAATAGCAATTACTCGTTACTTGTACAGTACCACTACAAAGGTACTGAGAGAATTTATGTATTCGGATACATCAAGGCGGGGGATACACAGAAGATTAAAGTTTCTTTTCTGGTCATCCTCTAATTCTGAAGTTTGACATACCACTTTTTTCATTGGAAGTGCAACCAGCACTCTTTTTTTTTTCCTCTCTCTCTCTGGCTTACAAAATAATTGTTACAAAAGTAGCAGTGCTGTCCATGATGTGACCCACTCCAGAGAAGTCACAATATGTTTATTGATATAACCTTGCAATTTAAAAAAGTTTGATAGTAAACGTGTTGATGATAATGGCAAGGTACACTAGGTTATTTACTGCAGAGAGGACAGGGACAGGCAAAACTGTCAGGGAGCCTGTTGAGCCATGAGATTCACAAAAGCACCTCTTACATGGTAAACTCCTTCTCAGAGGTGAGGCTAGGTGCATCTGTATCCACATTTAGTACCAGACTTGTTCAATGCTTTATGTCTGAAGGATAATGTGTGCACAATCAATCCCTTATAATCACTTAGTTAAATTTCAAAGTGTCAGTGTACTTATTCCAAATTCACTTACTGAGTATCTGACATGATAAGGATCTTCTCTACCTCGAGGAATAACCTTGGGACGCATAACTTCTTAAGGAAATATCCTGCTGTGCAGGAAACCTCAATGGACCCGTGGCTGTTCAGTATGTATAGAGTAGGACAATGAGTTTATTGTCATATTTGCATCCTGACTACAAATATTCATTTGTTCTAAATTTGGTTTGGCCAGATCTCAAACAGCACTATGATTAGATGGGTGCATTGCCCAAATTCGCCCATGGATTCTGTGCTTGTATCTGTCTCTCCTGAATTTATTTTGAGCTCGATGCAGCCATTATGACTAGACACACCCATTAGGACTGCTCTTAAACAGAGTTATGGGAAATAAAGGTCAGATTAAGAGGAAAGGAAGGTGACGACACTGTCCTACTGAGTGGGTGACCTGCTTCATAATTGTCTACTGCCTAAGCCTTCTTTTCAGAGCTCTTACTTACTATGGGTGAGAATTGTAGGTAGAAGCCCATGAAATTATTTTAACTGTCTCTACTACATCTCTTGCTAGACCTCCCTTGCTTGCAACAGAATACTGAAGTAGAAATACTTCCATAATTATATTAGAATAAAATCCTAATCACGGACTGTACAACTCATAAATGCAGAGGCTTATTTTATATCCTAATAACTTGAGTGATGTCATCTCTTCAAAAGAACGTTTTCTCACTTATTTGAGCAGGCAGTTCAGTTGACTAGCTGAGTTAACTAGAAATCTGGGAAAACTGAAAGCCCTCTCTTAGAACACAGGGAAACAGAGTGGTCTTCTGAAACTAAAATTTAGATACATAAATTGACTTTAATGTCTAGGATTGCAGCCTTTGTCATACTTCTTCCCCTAACTCTTAACCTTGGAGTTTCATAAGCAAGCTTCCCACTTGCCTTGAAAATTCCACCAGTATTTCACATCAAGAACCAAAAAAACACGTAAGATCCTTTGTGTGTTATGTTTGGATGGAGATCTCCCTTCACCTAAATCTTCAGAGAAATTTGTATTGCCTGTATGATCAATTCTTTTTCTAACAGAAGTGACCAAATGAAGTATCAAAAATCATGCAGTGTTAATGTATGTGAAAATCAAATTGCTAGCTGTGACCTACATTTGTAATGGCTACAGCTTTCTCTTTCCACTTCACTGCACTCTTTATTTCATCATTCTACTTAGATTTTATCTATTTTTTCCTTTATTTATTTCATATGCTTCCTTTATATTGCATGGAGAATTTTAGTCCTTAACTGAGGCCTGGGTCATTAGCCTGCCCATTAGGCACTGCACTGCTAAATAATATCATTGCCCTTAGTGTCTTCAAGAATTTAGGTCTAAGCATTTTACCATAAAAATAAAAGGAAGCTTTTGGAATGGACGTAGTGAATCTTGAATCTTTTTTCTACATATGAACAAAAAAATATTCCTCCAGCCATTTCTAGAGTGAGCTCTTATTTGATCACACTGGTTGTAGGTTCATCAGATGATAATGAAAATAAAGATATCATTCACAACAGGTTTTATTCACAACAAGAGTTTACTTAGGACATGCATCTATTAGAAATTGCCAATATCAGATACCTAATCCAAGGAAAGAAAAAAATATTCTTATTCATAAATATAATGGCTGAATTTGAAGAACACTTCCCCCCTCTCCCTCCCCATTTCTAGCATGTCAGCAGCAGATAAAAATAGTAGTATTCAGATCAAGGTTCTGAAGCAAGTAGATTTTTTGATCTGGCATCACAATCTCTGTGGGCTTTTTGGCTCATATTGTATGTGAGCAGTTCATCCTGAGGAGGTGTTGAAAGCAGAATTCATTTCACAAGCCATGGCATCAATTTCTGTATCCTTGCAGCTCTCTTGCCCTGAGATTTTTTTTTTTACCTCTGCATTTTCAAAGCAAGGGACCCTAATTATTAGGAGAGATGAGGGGCACAGAAAGGCACCATAACCTCACACAAAACTGAGCCTTTATAAAATCAGATGTCAGGACATTAATTTTATTCTTTTCTATGAGTAGAAACAACACTCTGTAACAGTGTTTTGTCTTTGGAAGTGATGGACTTCTTTCTGACAGCACCAGTGTCAGATTTCAGAGGATAAGAAACAAACTTCAGCGTAGCCCCTCTTTCTCATGGGAGATACAGAGTATCTAAGAATCATGGTTTGTGAAAAAAAAAATAAAAATAAAAAATACCACATTTATTTGCAGGTAAAATTGTTCAGAGATGCATAACTATTTTACAATGTAGTTCTGCAGTTTATCAGATAATTCCAATCACCAAATCTAGCAAGTGCTCAACACCTGTGGTAGCAGAGATGGGGCAGGTCTCCACGTCTCTCGGAATTTGGAGTGGCCTTGGCTGGTTGGAGACTGTTGAAACTCACTGAAAACAGTTTTCTTTTCCCACACTCCCATGGCTGTCCCTAGCCATTAGAAGCTGCTGCTGACTCAGGGTCTCCACCAAGCAGACAGACACAACAGCCCTGTAGACTCAGGGTGGGGATGGTAAAAGCCATTTTTGTCATGGGGCGGAAGGCTCACGGAAGTGGGAGAAGTCTGCCAGAAGTGTGGCCTTCAGCAGGCTATTCATAGTTGTAGCATTGTTTGACATCAGACTTGGGAAAAGTAGAGCATTTGGTTGATGCTTAATTATCTCATGAAGGCTTGTTCTTGTCTGTGAGATGCAATTCATCAGAGAAACAATCTGCCTTTGAATACTTATGTGAGTTTCTGTTGATTTGATTTTGGTATATTTTTTCTGATGCTGTACTTTGATGTTCAGTATTTATATTATCTGTTTTCCCCTTCTGATACAAAACCAGAAGTTACTCCCCATAATAGATATAATAAAAAATACAGTACCAAGAACAAAATATTATGTAAACATGAAAATATTTTCAATATGGATGAGATTATGTTTTTTGGGTTTTTTTTTTATTCTTCTAGAAATATTGCAATTTTTATATTCATAAGTGGAATTCATAACACATGTATAAGTAATTGCCATTTGTGGATTGTCTTTACACTTAATAGATAAATTTATAGTAGTTGATCACAAAAGTTTTCATATTATTTTGTAAGCTTTCTCAGACTCTGGCTGTTATTTTCAAATAATCCTTCTGTTAATCCCTGCAACATCTTTTTCCTTAGTTTTGAATATATGAAAATCCATTCCTTTGTATTTTTGTTCCATACACTAAACAACATTTGCATTTTATGTAAGATAACATTCTGTCTTTTTACCTTTAACTCTTAAATTGAGAAGTAGATTCTCAAACCCTTCCAGGTTTGAAAGTATTTCTGACCATTTAATTTTGGTGGGTAGGAGTCTCAGATCTGGATGGGGAATTTAAAATCTTTATATTGTAAATGAGAAGAGTTAGAGAACTTAAAATGCGATACTCAGAACCCAGAATAATGTCATGAGTGAGGTAATGCATTGCTTGTATGTTAAGGATAATATTTTATATTGGGCAAAGCGACACTTTTAGGTGAAATGGACAGAAGTCAATATAAGTTGCAAAAAATTTCTCCAGGTTTTTACCTGTCCAGGTTCAGGTCAATTCTTCCAAGACAGCACATGTCAAGTAGATTATCTGTGATGTGCTATTAGTACCAGTGTCATAGAGACAATGCTGAGGGAAAAGAAGACAGAGAGAAATGATAAAAGTAATTAATCTCCTAAGGAAAGGAGTGAATTTGAAGTGAGCAAAAAGAAGAATTGAAATGCGTCACATCCCATGGTGTAAATTGCCTGATTCCTCAATAATCTGGCCCTGGATGACATAGTCATTCATTCTGGGAAGCCAAATCAGAGTCAATTGAGAAATAAAGGTGAAATATCTACAGTCCACAATCACGTCAATCAGTAGGTTTTTCTGTTGTTTCTTGAAGTAAACATCACAGAATAGAAACTGGTTTACATTCATTAAAACTTAGACAATTTTCATTGTTTACTCTAAATATCAAACATCACTATACACTCTTCATTTGCCCCAAATGTTTTCTAGATGCACAATTTCTTTGCATAATCATCACCTCCACATTTAGAGTAAGTTAGTTGGTAGGTCTATTGGAAATGAAACTAATATTATGACATTCCTTGAAGATGTAAAAGCTGTGGGTTTCCCAGTGCAGGTTAAAGAGAAAAATATACTTGCTGAGTAGATTAAACCAATTTATAGTTTAATCTGGATTTATGCAGGAAGCTAAAATCCCTTTAAAATTTAATTTGAATGTTATAGTTCTGTATGCATAAACTTAGAATGTATCTTAATTACAGAGATGCATTCATATTTGTTATAATTAAAACTTAAAAGTGCACGTTGACATACAATTTAGGCAAAGTAATTTTAAGAACATGCAAATGAAACAGTTACCACTTTGATGTAACTGCTACCAAAGTTCAGAAGGGAAAAATTCTGCCTACTCCAAAGTCTTTTATTTTTTCTTTGGCTCCAAGATGCTTCTTTCCCTATAACATTGAAAATCACATCCCTTCTTCACATCTCTTTTCACCTATAACTATACCCATACTCTGTTTTCTCTCCTATCATTTACTCCTTTTTTCTTTATTGAAAAATAAAAAGGAAAAACAAGGCAGATTTTTTCTTCAGGAATCTAAATAAGGACGATGAAAATCAAAAGAGTGGAATTTCTGATTCTATTAATGCAGTCAATGTAGTGTTTGCAACTCATCTGGAAAGATTTCTCTTTTTTTACCTTCCATTTTTAGAAAGAATAGCATGAACATTAAGGAGCACTGGAACCTAAACTGGTGACATTTTACTTGCACTTTTGGAAACAGGTTAAGAGAGGTAAGATGGCCAAGAAACATAAGAAAGAGTATAGAATGGTACTATAATTCTATATGGTATATAGAATTTGCTTGTGAAGCACATGAGCCTTTAGAAAACTGCGAGTTACTTAATTTTGTCATTCTTTTAGTGAGCTTTTGGACAGTGGCTCACTAGGAGACAGTACAGCTACGTTTTTGATCTGTACGTCTCAGAGCTGTGAACAAGATGTAACTCACATATTGTGAGTTATTCCAAAGTGTCTGACATTTTAGCCTGTTTAGAGCCCTCAAAGTTGCCTGCTTTTTGCAGTCAAAGTAACTCTTTTGTTTTGTTTAGTTTTGGTTTTTTGTTTTTTTTTTTTTTTTTCCACTAACTGCTGATTTTCTACTTGTCATGTCTAGAGGTTGTTTTTCTTTTGAATATTATAATTTCCTTTGTATTTTTTTCTGTTAGCCTGTCAGATCGCAACTGTTTATAGAAGAGGAAGAGATATTCTGTGATGAACCTGCTGTGGTGAGGAAGGAGAACAAAGGAGAAGAGAGAACATTTCTTGCTCAACTCAATGAGTTATTTAGTAAGTCTTTTCTTCACATAATATTTTGGAAGTGAAAAGCATATTCATTTCATGACTACACAGAACAAAGAAAACAAAGCAACTGCTGTCATCCTTTCACTGCTTAGCAAGGTAGCTTTTTTCTTCTGGGGTTCCTGGATACCTGGAATCTTCTTTATAACCTTTTCCCACAGCTGAAGTACAGCATTCAAAATACTCATGCTGAATGTAACTCTATTTTTGAGCTGTTTTTTGGTCTTGAATGCTTACCCAACCTATGACAGTGCTTCTTTAATGACTGTGTTCAAAATTGCCCTTATGCTTAAGTATAGCAATTATAATACATTTATAGCTTCCAATTAAATGCATTGAACACTTAAAGGAAACCTTGGGAGAGTCAGACATTTTAAAATACAGTGTAAGTGTATTCAACAAGTTATATGTTAAAACATTCTCTTGTGAGATCTATAAAAACTCATTAAAATATTTTCTGGACAATAGTATTGTCTTCTTTTTGTTTTAAGAGCTGACTTTCAAAGGTACAGGTACTGGAAGTCTTTTAATTAGCTAAATCACCACACATTTAAAGCATAGTTATACTATTAAACATTTCTTCTCTGAACTGTGAGTCATGGGGAGCACTGATATCTAGGCTAGCAATAAATGTGGTAACTCGGAAGATCTAATTATCTTGTACAGGTAATTGTAGAAGAACAGGGTTAATTGGCCTGGACGCAGGACCTTTCCAATGGAAGCACATTTTCTTTGTTTACCCAGTCAAGTATCTCTGTTTCATATTGTGGAACACACGCTACTCCTGCTGCCAAAGGCTTCACCATGGGTGTGAGAAACAACAAGTTCAGCTGTGCAGCTCTTGTAAGTGCAAAAATAATTTTAGGTAGCTCCCTAAATTCTTTTGTAGTCATAATATAAAAATAGAATGCAATAATTGAATTTATAATGCTTTTTTTATATGGCACACATCTTTGTTTTGTGAATTATGCCTGTTTTTACAGATCATGTTTTCCATGTAATTAATTTTTAAAGGAAAAATTAATTAAAATTTTCTTCTAAATCTACACTTAGGAGGTGAAACTTAGTGATTACAATATCATACATCTTAACAACTCTGTATCTCATTTATAGTTTGTGAATATCAAGTTATTGTCTTTAAATTACTGAGGCAGAGATGGTATCTTTGCCTGACAGTCAGAGGTCACCCAAGACCATAATTCACTTTTTTAGTACCTCTCTTTCTGAGCAAGAAAAAAAGAACCACATCCACTCTGTAAAATGTCTCATCTGAATTTTTCAGGTGATTAGTTGCAATTTATTTTAAAGAGAAAAAAAAGAGAAAAAAATTTGGTTTTTTTCTCACTCTGTTGTCTTCTCCATTTTTCTTATTACTAAAAATTAGCACACAAAGACGTAAAAGAACACATCCTGAAAGTTCCTAAATGTGTGCCAAAATTAATGAAAAATAGTTAAAAAGACTAATGCAAGTCCTTTAAAAGAAGTACTTTTTCAAAAACACAGTAAAATTCATGTAATCAATGATCTCAAATTTATCTTTTTTATTTAAAAACCTTTCCTTTTGGGAAACAGAAATTGACAAACATGAAACCACTACAGTTATCAAAAGAATTATCTTTATTAAGTTCCAGTTTGGATTAGAACACCAACGTATGGTTATTAGTACTGATCATTGGAAAAATGTGACAGCTAAAATATGTATTCTATGGAAAACTAGTAGAGAAATATTTGTAATTATTTGTTTAAAATGTATGGTCTTGAATGCTTACCCAATGATTATGTGCATTTAATTAATTTTAATTGAATTGTGTTCTTAAATAGAAATATTTTGAAGCTAGGACATTTTCTAAGCTTATAAATCGATATTAGGTAAAAAGACAACGTGAAAATCAAAGACTTCATCTGAAAAGCACTTGATAGGTTGTACCATTTAATGAAATTCTAGAGGCATTTAAGGTACTGAGAAAGCTTTCTAGTAAAAATATTTTTTCACATAAGTATTTTCTGCATCCCTTTAAGAGCTTAGCAGTAAATGAAACCATAAATACAAAGGTTTTGGGAACTTGCAATAAAAGTTTATATTAACCTAACAAAGTCTTGAATTATAGTGACAATTCAAAATTATTTTTTTCAAGCTTTCCCAGGAAATACAGATCACCTTCTTATATCTTTCTGGAAGTGCTAAACTCTCTTCTATGCTTTTACTCTTGATATGTTATGGACAGCAGGCAGAAGCAGCAGCAGTGCTGTCATGCCCGTGTGCTCTCCAGGGCAATCCTGAAGATTTGCCACTTTATCACCCAGTTTACAGCTCATAGCCTGTAGTGCATACTGGAGGAAAAAAAGAATGCCTGCTTCTCATCTAGCTAATTTAATGAGCTGGGAAGTGCAGGCTTAGACAAATACTGTGTAGTGCACTTGACAACAAATTAATTGTATAAACTCATTACATGAATAGCAAATACCACTGATCACTTAGAAAATAATTTTCTTCCATATTTGATCTTCATATCTTTCAAAACAGAAACACAACACATATTTTTGATTCTATTGCTGTAACCAAAGTTGAAAAAGGAGAAACAACACATAATTTAATTAAAGCAGTGATTGGAATCATCACCCTACCTTACATAGAAGGCATAATACATGGAGGAAAGGAATAGGGATACTCAAAAGTTTATGTCTGATGAAAGATCCTTCAATTATGCAGATGATTCAATATGGAAAAAAATATCTATCAGCCATCTGAAAAAGAAAAATGTTGTATGATCATGGTTTAAATGCTACATATCTGGTCAGATTAGTATTAGTTCCTTCTTCCTGAAAAATAGATGAATAGATAAACTGAATATGCCCAAGTCCTAAGTGAGGTATGACCAGCTTGACTGAAAATCATTCTTTTACCTTAGTCTGTTATAAATTGAGAAATATCATATCAGTGGCTATAAGCCTTCAGTTCAATGAAACATGCTATTTCTTTCAGCAAATCTTGTTTCCTCTGTAGAGCCAGACGCTCAAGATACAGTTTGAAAGCTTCCTTAAACAAATCCATTCTGCAGCATAAAATATTTTTGTCACTTTTTATTAGTTATAATTATGGCTCTATATTTGTTGAGATAAATATTTTAACATTAAAAAGAAAAAGATAATCCATTCTAGATGTTTCTAATCATCTTCCTGCCCTTCATGTGCATGGAAGTAATTTTCAGGAGAAAGTACTTCAAGCTCTTCGTGGGACTGAAGTGTAGCACTCTAGCCTGTAGTTCTTTAAATCCTCTCCCTTGCCTTACTGAAGACAGGTATAAGGTTTGCATTTCTCTTGAGGATGATAAAGAAATGGTCCAGGAAACAGCACCTGTTATAGAAACAAAAGTGTAAATGGAGTTACATGAGTTAAATGCTGGAATTAGTGGTTCCCAGAAAAAACAATATTGTTAATCAGCTGCACTAAGTAGAGAGTGATTAGGGAATGACCAAGAGATTGTTGGGACAACAAAAAACAGTCAACAGGAAATGAAAATAAAAGAAGCATGAATATTTGTGACAGTAAGGAGAAATGGTGGTGGAAGCAGCCAGCACTGGGAATCTGCACTCAGTAAGCTGCTCTTTGGTGTGCAGAGGACACAATCTGGGACAACTACCTGCTGTTGCGTGGGCAGACCTACTGATATGATCCCTACCATCCCTTCCATGGCAGGGAATTCAGAATTATACTTTTGAGCTGGCACAGTGACACCCACAGTGCCAAGAGGCAGGGCGTGCAAGCAGGGGAACCTGCACTCCCAGGTGTGGGGCAATGTGACAGTGGTTACCTGGCTGGTTGGAAGGGGTGGATAAATATGCACACAACTGTGCAAAGGTGTATGTATGCATGTGGAGTCAGAATTTTTTGGTTTATGCTGTATTCATTCTGAACTATGACTGTTAATATAGCAATAAACCACATCTGTACTATGACTTGAGAAGATTTTCTCTGCTAAAAAGCTCAGACACGCTGAACATATCTGTACATTCTCCATGCATAATTTTGTCCCAGTGCGATGTTCTCTTGACTTCCTCCTCAACAGAGTGGAATTTTCCCCTCCTTTTTTTTTTTTTTTTTTTTTTTTCTCTCTTAATATTGCGAAGGATTTCCTTGAAGATTAACCAATTACCTTGGGTCTCTTTGCTTTCTTCCATTAGATGCTGCCATGCAGATCCCTGAACAAACTGAAATTGCTATCTCTTGCCATGAAAATAAATTTGCTGAATATGAGAATAGTGAATTAAAATAGAAAATAATTTTTATATGAAAATAAAAAGAAGCTTAATGTGCAGCATCCTTCCAAAGTACAGACTTTGACTATGAATTGCACTTGGCATCTGGGAACTCAATTAGCACAAGTAAAAGGACAGCTTTTTAAATTAACTGTCTCCAAATAAGTATTTAATTTCTGCTTAATAAGGTGATGAGAGATGGAAGTGAAGGAATACGTGCATAAAATTGAATATTTAACTATTCTGTTTTTTGAGAAATAAATAGGAAGTCAGACAGAAACAAAAACCCATATATTAATTTTTTCATTTTATTTTGTCTGTATCTCAAGGAGAAATATTTCAAAAGACTTGACAGCATCCATGTTCAGCTTAAACAAAAAGGAGAGGAAATGTGTAAAAGAAAGTTACTGAGCATGAACGTAGGCTATTAAAGAATTAATATTATGCAAATAAATATTTTGGGGCCCTGAACTCTCTGAAATTGGAAAAGAGAGTCTGGCATATACATATGAAAAAAAGAGTGATATTCATTACCAGTGCAAACATCCATAGCAAGAATTGTTCTATCTTCCTTAATATTTTCAAGGCATCTACCTAAAGACCCCTATCCCTGGATGAGCTGAGAGATATCTGAAAAGATTTCAGTCACCAGTCAGGAGAGCTCCTGGTGACCTGGCTGTTTTGACACTCGGATATTGTGGTCCATGCTATGAAACTAGATTGTAGTTGCTATTCAACTGGAAAAAATCCCAACAATAAAGTTATTATTTTTCCTTTATGTAAGGTCATTTATACTCCCAGCTTATAAACAAGTTTAATTTTCAGACACACATGAGGGATATAATTTAACAGGCTGCATTTGAGCAAATAACATGCCTCATCATTCAGGTTGTATGTGGAAAAGCTGTTTTTTAAAGATTATTCAGTCTCCTGTAAATTATTTAACAATCATTTTTTACTTTTTTTCTATTGAATTATTCAAAACTGCAATGGAAAATAGTATCTAAAGAAAAGCAAATCAGGATCTGTGCCAGGGTTCTAACACTTTCACCCAATAAAAATTGCTAATTCAGATATTGAATTGTATTTTAAGATAGTTGTGTAAGTAATCTACATAATTTTTTATTTGAAATTTAACCACTGATTTTTGGATGTATCATCAAAGGCTGTGAGGCAAGTGGCAAAGATGACTGTCCTTCATCTCTTTCAGAAAGTATGCCCGCAGCAGTCCTCCAGCAATGCAGTCTTACTGCCTGTATTCTAGAGAATTTATAGTTTTGTAAGTGTGGTGGATTACACAAGCTTCCATCACAAATAATAATAAAAAAAACCCAAACACTTTTTTATTTTTTCCTCAGGAGTATTTTGGTATATAACAGGTTATCATTCAGCCTGTTTATAATGAACTTCGTCAACAACATAATGTGCTAACAACACCTAGAGCAAGTTCCTCAAACTTATGCATTGCTACATTTCTCAGAGCCAGAAATACTCTGGACATTTGTATCCTGACTTCAAGGTCTTAAATGTGCTCAATAATTATTATGTTTATCGTTTCTGAGTTCTAGCAATACTTAAATGTCACATGATTAACTATATCAAGGCTGAGAAAATTTGTTGCTAATAATAGTGTGTGGGCATTTTTCCATTCACAATTGCAGATACAGAATTCAGTAGAATTTATAATCATTAAAGTTGGAAAAGACCTCCAAGATCTTTAAATCCAACCTCTGACCTGCCACCATGTCCACTAAATCATACTGTGAAGTGCCACATCCACTCATTTTTATAGCACTTCCAAGGATGGTAGCTCTACCACTTCCCTGGGGAACCTGTTCCACTGCTTAACCTCTCTTTCAGTGCAGAAATTTTTCCTAATATATTTAACCTGAACCTACTCTGATGCAGCTTAAGTTTATTTCCCCTGTTGTATCACTAGTTACCTGGGAAAAGAGGCTGCTCCTCCCCCCATAAAAGTATATGTTAAGGGCAGTCCTCCAAAATCCTCCAGATTTTGTGGCAAAGTATCATTATTATACTTTTTTACAATATACTTTCAAAAATTTAGCACATATTCTATTCTCCAACAACAAAATATGAACCAATACAATAGAATTGAAAAACAAAGATATCCCTCCCAATTTACATGTTAAAATAAGGAGTTTTATGCTTGTTAATCCAGAAAGGTCTCCAAAATAAACAGAAAATTAATCACCATTAAAAAAAATCCAAACTGCTCATTTTTATTCTTGTTTGGTTATTCTTCCATCCTAAATATTTGCTTTACCAAAATTAGCAAATAGAAAAAATTCTTCAAACTCAAACAAAAAACCTCACTGGACTTAAGAAGAGTTATACTTATAGTTGTATATGTCTCCAGAGAACTTGATTCCATGTGATTATGATGCCAAACAGCTCTGTAAGTGTGAACAAAGAATACAGCAGACATTTAAAATTAAACTGCCTGGGGCTTAAAAATATGACCAGAATTATTGCCTCCATCCCACTGTTAGTCATGCTAATTCTAGAAAACTAAATAAGCAAACAAAAATATTGTTTAAACATATATCTATTTTTTTATAAGCTTCAGCTGGAGTTTTCTTTTAATTTGTTTTCTTCTTCTGTAAAGAGATATTGACATGTTTCTGGGACTAGGAATGTTAATTGGTTAATTACAGTGTCATTTCTAAGTTTGGATTGAATTTTGTTGGCTTTTCTTCTCATGGTGTCATCCTTACAAAATCTTAAAAAGCATCAGTTGATCCCCAGACAAAGTGCCCTTTGAGACATTTCTGTTTTTTCTGTACTATTTAAATAAGACGAACTGATTTTCAGATGACACAGAAAAGAGGACAGCTACTGTTGTAGCTTTCCTCAAGGATGCTATTAAAAATGAATCTGAGAGTGTGTCTGTTTCGAGAATTACTTGTTCATCTTTGATAAGAATGACTATTGAAAATAATGTGTTTAACTCTTTGATCTTTTACAATGATGATCAAAAATAGAACTTATTTAATACTGTTATCCATATTTGTTAATCTGTGAGTTTGGTTCAGAGATCTTGCTCTCTGTTAATCTTTATGGGACAGAACACAACTAAATAATTCTAGAATAGTAGGGATTAGATGCCTACTTTCCAAGTGAAGTATCCAGTGCAATTGTAACTGCTGTGGTCTGAGTGAACAGATATAAACATAAGGGTATAGTAAATAATTATAATTTTTAATAATTCTCATGTGTAGGAATCATGATAATTATCAACCTTGCATATGTAACTGATTGAGCAATCAGATACTATAACAGAAATGGCAACATCTTTTCAGACTTTACTAAACATTTCCATCAAGTGTCTACCATTTTTATCTCTGGAAGGACAAGCAGACCAAGACATTGGGGAAGTGGGTATGCCCTGTGCACAACAGGACATCATTCTCCTAGTGCTGAGAACTGGTCTTGTCTTGGCCGTACCTGTGTCTATGTGTCTGTGAGGTGTGGCAGAAGGCAAATGAAGAAGTTCAATGTCTTTATTGGGAATAAAGTCCCCTATGTTTCCTGCTGCAAAGCTAGAGAGAATAAAAACCAGGCTGCCTGCAGGTACAAGGAACATAAGAATTAGGGTCTTGATAGTACTTCCAGCTTCTGGTCTCTTAGGGCAAATCAGGAGGAAGCAACTAATTGCTCATCTCTCTCTGAGGGAAGCAGTGATTTTGAAAAGCAGAGATGACATATTGGGTTTAAGAAGAGATGGTGTGTGCACTTCCGCACTTGTTTTTGTTTAACACAAAGTAGATTTTGAGATTATCCTTATCAACCTTGGTGGAACTATGCTGCTATTACAAAAACAATAGTTAATTTGAGCAGATCAATAGAAGAATCTGATATCACATTTTCCTGCACAAGCAAATTTCTTGCTGGGAGTTATACAAATACAAAAATAAAAAAATTAAAAAAAAAATTCAAAAGAGTACTGTGAATATACTAGTGCCTCTACAATAAATTCTTAAGTCCTGTGGGACATTTAATCACCATTGAAAGTTACTTTAAAAATACTTTTGTAGTAAATATTCTTTAGATATTGAAAACTTGATAAAGGCTGTTTCAAACAGCTCTTATAAAGCCTTTGTAAAATGTTTAAAGATCTTAAAGAGGTTTTTTGTTCGTATGTTTGTTTTTATTTTGAATAAATATTTATTAACATAATTAGGTATTAGAAACTTAGCCATTTAGCTATTGTTAAATTAACATTACCTCAGCAAATTTCAGTTGATAGACTATGATTTTTGACAAGATTTCTTGAGGATTACTTCTAATCCTGTTGCTATGGAAACATTTTTGGATGAATAACCATACTATTAGGAACACATATATACCACTATTTCAGATGAAATATCAAGAATATGTTATGAACTGTCGTGCATTATTCCTGACCAATGTGATTAGAGTAGTAGCATGTGGTGATGGGAAAAGATACTTGAGTGTTCAAGTGTGTCCTTTACACACAAACCCCACCCCTGCCCCCTCCACACGCTCCTGTGCATTTCTACTATCTTTGATGGGCAACGTAATTTGTCCTAAAACAAAAATACCAGGTGGGTATTTCAGGAGAAACTGTGTGAATCCTGCCATAATTAATATATTTCAGAGATTGGGAGAGCAGAGATGTTTATGGCTTTGGTGCACTTTAGACTGCAAAAGTGTACAAAATACTTCTAGAGACTGGGTTAGCTGGGCAAACTGGCCTACTGAGGCGGAAGGCAACTCCTGGGTAGATACCCATTCCCAGAGGGATGCCTGTAGGATATGTCCAGCCCAAAGACAGGGAACACTCACTTTAAAATGAGTGAAAAAAAGCATTAAGATCTGGTCAAATACAGAAATAAAATTCTAAAATAGGTGCATAGGAGTTCTGCTGCTTTGTTATTGTGTATTCTGCAAGATCAAAGACAGTAAAATTGTTTCTATCTGAACCTGCTTATAATATAACTCATTAGCCCTAAGCATCATTGACCAAATCTGAGACTTAGTAGACCTGGTTGCACCTCATTCTCTGATAAATTCAGAAAGAAAGGGGGCACTGCTCATTGAAGCTTGGGACAAAACAGGAGGGCCCAAGACCTGATGATACTATAATTTGCTTTAACAGAGTTATTATTTAGATACTACATTAGCAATATTTAGATACTATATCAGCAACAGCAAGCATCTAATCATAATCATCCACGTAATCATTGTGTCCTACTTCTCATGCTTGGCTGTGAACCTTCCCTCAACTACTCTGCTACATAATCTATGTTGATGAGTTTCCAAAAATATGTTTCCAAAAATATTTTCTATTTATAAAAGCTCAGAAGTGTACCTGAGAAGAAGCAGAAAAGCCTGGTTACATCTGTTTACAATGGATATGGCAAACTCTGAGGATGAGTAAGAAATATATGTGTTTTGTGGCATAAGAAAAATTTTACTTTAAATTATGGTAGCTGTTCCACTTTCTGCATCAGACTTCATCATTGACAGTGTCCACAGACATTAATGTCTTAAACGGATTTGAGAATGTGGGATTTAAAAGGAAAGCATCCAAAATACTTACTGACAAACAGTTTTCCAATAACCTCATCTAATAAACTGTTGAGATCAGTTGTGTAACAGAACAGCTAACCTCATAAGCTATGTATGCAAAAGTTTTTGTACGAAGATTTGAGGAATCTGATTTCAAAATTTTTATATTTAAATTTTAATTTTGAAAAAAAACTGTTGGGTTTTGAGAATATCATCATCTTAGATTCCTCTTTTGAATACTGTTAACTTTAAAATAAGATTACATAAAGAACCTGGTTATTTCATACTGTAGTCCAAATGAATTTTCTGTATCAAAAAAACTCTCACAAATAAATCTGTTAAAAATGGCTTTAATTTGAACTTTATTTTATATTATTTGTGTTTTAATGTCTGTTTCATTTTCATTTCACTGACTTTAATTAATTTTCTCAAATAAAACGTTCACATGATCCAAAGATCTTCTTTCTAAGCTTTTCAAAAGTTTTATCCTTCAAGGTTTCTGCACTGAACTTAAACAATGCTGACTAGAATGTGCGCTATTATCTACATAAGTAGAGTTCCTTTCAAATATTAGGGTCTAAAATAGGTAATGGAACAATTTTGGATGTATTGATACAACAAATATGTTCAGAAACAACACATGCACTTCAATTGCACAACTCACATGGCTAAGTGACAAATCAAATATGTAAGTCTACAACATTACTTTAATGTATTTAGGATGGTGTTATGAGCTAGTAACACCAAAACTGGAAGCAAAGCCTGGCAGACGAGCAGTTTGGCTGAAGCGCCTGAATACAGATAAGCTCTTGCTGGAACCCTACAAATGAGTCTGCATGTGTATGGGCTTTGTTGATCCTTTTTACTTCTAATCCTTTTTGCCTATGGCAACAGCAAGACTGATACTCATATCATAAATAAAAGTAGATAAGATAAAAATATAATGGAGTGAGAAATCCAAATCTAGCTTCACTAAAGCTGAAGCAATAGCCTTATGCTAATATTAGTATCACGCAAAAGAAAGCCTGAATGCATTATATCATTATGGTACAACCTAATAAAATCTCCCATGTCCATATGAAGGAATGGACCACTGTTCCCCCTGCCCCCATCCCTCTCTTTCTAAAGCTCTTAAAGCCACTAAAACATTAACCACTTGTATAAATAATACCAACCAAATAATATGACTCAGATCATCCAGATGCAGGCTCTGAGCATTATGAAGGAACGATGTGCTCATATTATTCCAGCCAAAACAATTTCCTGTTTAACCAATTTTTAAGGGTAGAGAATGTAATCAGAAATATGGCAAAAATTCAAAGTGGTGGATGAAACATGGGGGCAATGTTGTGGGGTGTTCCTATGTGCTGACTTTTTTTCCCTGAGTCAATTCCACAAAACATTCTGGCATCTGGTTTATTGGTTTTAGCTGCTATATTCAGTTGCAAACACCTACACAATAAATACGTAGAGCTGTATGTGCATCATCACTGATCTGTCTGAGCAAATGAGATATTCCATTTGTTTGCAGGGAAGGAAAATCCATTCAAATGAAAAAGTTTGCTAGCCTGAAGCATTATACTTAGCTTTAATGGGAAAAGGAGCAAGTAAATACTTTCCTCCTGTTCCTTTCATTATGGATTATTAACAAAGTACAAGACTTCATTTCCTCTGCTGTAAAATAACCTTAATGAAACACAAGAGCAAAGAAATATCTACTAAGAAAGTGTATTTCTGGTAGAAAGGCATGTTTTTCCTATGATGTCCTTACATTTCTCCATCTCTTTTCTACCTATCTTGAGATACTTTCCTTTTAAAGACACAGTTCAAAGTGAGTGAGAGAGAGAACTATTAATTATCTTATTAAAATTTAAACACATGTTTTTTGATTTTTTTTTTATTTATGGTGTTAAGGGTATTTAAAAATTCTTTTACTGTTTGTGAGAAAATAGCATGCCCAGTTTTTTTTTCTGTGTTCAGGCTGATAAAAATCAAAGAAATTTCTGCCTAGTGTTAGTTATTGTCTTTGCTATTTGGCCTAACTCTACTTTTTCAAGGCCTGGAGAACTAGCAGGTGTGACAAAAGTGTTTCATGCACAGAGTTAAATATTCCTGCAGATACTACAGTTTTGCGTGAAAAAGACTTTGGCTCAGTGAGATATTGAGCTTGTGTTTTTATGGAGATCAAAACAGAAGCCTTTACATACTGCATGTCAAATGCTTTAATATTGTTAAAGATATTTGCAGTTTTAGTCTGCCTTTTTTCTTACAGCCCACACAATCTGCAGCTTTGATGGCAGCGTTTAGGCAATGTATTATTATCCTCACTGCCTACATTTTGAAGCACAGTCATTCCATTTTCACTCAGAAGGTATTTGTTGAATGGAGTTTTTTGTTTTTGTTGTGGGGTTTGGTTTTCTTGACACCGTCTCTGACAACATACTCGTAAGCAAGCTCAGGATGCATGGATTGGATGAGTGGACAGTGAAATGGATTTAGAATTGGCTAAACAGCAGATCTCAGAGGGCTGCAATCAGTAACATGAGGTCTAGCTGAAGGCCTGTCACTAGTGGTGTCCCCCAGGGTTCCCTACCGGGTTCAGTATTGTTTAATTTATCCATCAGTGACTTGGATGAAGGGACAGATGCATCCTCCACAAGTTGTCTGATGACACAAATAGTGATCAATACCCCAGAGGGCTGTGCAGCCCTTCAGAGGGACCTCAACAGGCAGCAGAGATGGGCAGAGGAGAACCATCTGAAATTCAACAAAGGCAAATGCAGAGTCCTACACCTGGAGAAGAATAACCCCATACAACAGCATAGGCTGGGGGCTGACCTGGACAGCAGCTCTGCAGAAAAGGACCTAGGGGTGCTGGTGGACAACAAGCTGTCCATGAGACAGCAGTGTGTCCTTGTGGCCAAGAAGGCCAAAGGTGTCGTGGAGTACATTAGGAAGAGTAGTGCCAGTAGGACAAGGGAGGTGATCCTGCCACACTGCTCAGCCCTGGTGAGGACACATCTGGAGTGCTGTGATCAGTTCTGGGCTCCTCAGTACAAAAGAGACATGCAACTCCTGTAGCAGGTCTGATGGAGGACTATGATGATTATTAGAGGGCTGGAACATCTCTCTTACGTGGAAAGGCCGAGGGAGCTGGGCCTGTTCAGACTCAAAAAGAGATGACTGAGAGGAGACCTCATCAATGTATATCAGTATCTGAAGGGAGGGTGACAAGAGGTTTCCAGGCTCTTCTCAGTAACAAGCAACATAACAAGAGGCAATGGGCAGAACTTGATGCATAAGAAGTTCCACCTGAACATGAGGAGGAACTTCTTTACTTTGTAGGTGACCACACACTGGAGCAGATTGTCCAGAGATATTGTGGATTCCCAGTCACTGGAGTTATTCAAGAACATTCTTAGTGTAATGTTGTGCAATGCAATGGGGATGACCTGCTTGAGTAGAGAGATTGAATCATATGGCCCACTGTGGTTCCTTCCAACCTGAGCCATTCTGTGATTCCATACTACATGATGGTAGTATGATGATACATAGATAAAAAGTGAGTGTCATGGTTTATCCTGAGTCATCAACCAAGTGCAATGAAACCACCCACTCTCTCCCCCATCAGTGGAATAGGGGACAAAATTGGAAGGCTAAAAGCTAGAAAACTTGTGGGTTGAGGTAAGGGTAGTTGAGTAGGGAAAGGAAAAAAAATGTGCACACAAACAAAACAAAATAAGGAATTACTTCATTGCTTCCCATGGGCAGACAGGTGTTCAGCCATCTCCAGGAGAGAAGGGCCTCATTACATGTAGCACTGAAAAAGGATTCACTCTTTAACTAAATGTAAATATTTTCCTCTATAAATCAGAGAAACTTTTTCATATTTCAGATCTTGTGAAAGCATTTTAGTAACAAATTAAACACATTTCTTCCACATTTCAGTGGGTTTTCTATAGGTTATAAATTTAAAAAATCTTCATACTAAAAAAAAAAGAAAAGGCAGAGAAAAAGATGGGAGAGGTACTGATGCCATTACATCACATTGTATTACACTGTATTTCATTTGTGCAAAGGGGGGACGTTTCTGAAGAGGACAAATTAGTGGTTTTAAAAATACCATTGTAATTTTCACTGCCAAGTGTACCAAAATAACTTTTGCTGCAATATAAAACTCCTATGGATATAATACTGAAGCTTTTTCAGTGGCCATTTATTTTTAGAATATGGCTTATTCCAAGATTAAAATGAAGTGCATGGGAGGAAAAAAATAAACCTTGGATCTGTTTACTTTATCACTTAAAAAAACTTAGTATCTGACTGTTTATGAAAAAATATTTTGACTAGAAAAAAATTTGGTTTTCTTTACTCGGAAAGGGATTTTTTGTGTGTTTTGCAAGATGTAAGGTTAGGTGTTTTATCCATACTACTTTCTCTAATTCACCTCAGAATTTTTCAAGAGTCTCTATTTCAAATCGTACCATGGCTTTCAGCCTGATAACAAAAGATTTTATATTTGGGAGGGTCTTAATATTTATTACACACAGATACATAGATATACAGATATATATCTTTTTTATCAGAAACACTTAATGGAAATGGAAGAGGAAACTGACCAGCTTTTATTTCATCCAAAGGACTGCAGTCCTGTGGAGTTGAAATGCTTGTCACAGAAATGACCCTGTTCCATCTCATGGAGCATTATTATACAATTAAAACAATAATGCTCAATACTGTTAGATTTTATGGTGCATTTCTACACTTTATTTTCTTCATTGTTTTTTAGATATCACACAATAAGAACTTGGTCTGCAAAGAAATAAGACACTTAAATCCTGATTAATTGTCCCTGTAGGCAGTTGCATATGAAATAAAGACAAGATGTTAAATGGCAAATACCGTTTTTTGTTCAGCTTCTGTATAGTCAGAGACTTTTCATTTTTACCATTAAGCCTAAGCAGCTAAGGACTGTATAAACTCTGTCGGGGATTCTGATTGAAGATAAGTGCATTCCTACAGTTACATAATTAAGCCTTGAAGAGAGAAGAGCTTATGATTTACCCTGTAATCTATTGTATGTGACTCACACTCAACTGCTAATTTTGGCTCTCGTACTTGGGCACTTAATCCTCCCTCAGCATGAATGCAAGAGTAGCCTAGGTAAGTAATTTAGGACAATGTCAAATAGCAGGACTCCTAAAAATCAGTTATTCCTTGTACTGTGATCTTTTAACTCAGCATCTATCAGCATCTACAAAATTTCCTGTGTTCTTTTGTGATCTGCATCTCAGTTGTTCATGATTTGTAAATAAGATAGTCAGACCTCAGATAATTGGAATCTCCTGTTAATTATTGCAGGGCTTTTTTTTTTTTTTTTTTTTTTTTCCAGCACTGGGGTTGCTGCCGTGAGTGCAATAGGTAACCCAAGGAACTAATTTTTCTGGTTTATGGCTTTTGCTTTCTACCTCTAAAAATCCAGAAATTGTATATGACTTATTTTGTTAGGGGCTCTGTTGCAAATGAAAACTCCAAGTGGAAAGGGGATATTATTCCTGTTGTAATATGCAATAATGTATTCCCTAACTGTGGAAATCTTCATTCAGATTCTGTGCAACAGCATGTCCGCGTTGCATAATTTGTTTGTACTTGAGCTGGCTTAGTACTAGCAAATAAAAAAGGACCTGAAGCCAACTGACACTGAATTCCTCACATCCACACTGTTCAAAGGCTAGCATTCCATTTAAGTTTGTCTCAGAGACGACCAGTTGTTGGTAGTGACCTAACAATAAGTGCAGAAAATGAGAAGACATTGAGATCTTAGTTCTTTTCCATTTATCAGTTAACTACACTGAGGTCCCTGAAGTAGCTCCTTAGAGGATAAGTCTGAGTACTCTGGAAACAACTAACATTATTTTAAATTTAACCCTATCTACAGCTTGATGATTAAAACATTTTTCATGCCAGAAAAGTAAGTTTGAATCTTCTAAAGAAGTGCAACGAATTGAATCTGAGTGTCTTATAAATACATAAAAAGAAGATGGCTCCATTAACACAATTCTTTCTAAAGTAATCTAGATGTTGCATGAGGAATGCTTTCTGGTCTGGGAAGATTTTCAACATATCCCCATATTAAGAGCTCAAATCAAGACATGATAAATGGTCTGAGTGAAGTGATAATGTCTTAATTTCTGCACAAATACTGGTTGCTATAGTCCCTTTCCTGAGGTTTTCAGTATATGTCTGTATCACACAATGCTCTGCAATTTACATAAGTTGGTGCGAACTACCAGTAGGTTAAAGATAATACAGATACCACAGACATGGTAATAGTAATTCTTGATGATCCGTGTGAGCTCTGAAAGAAATCAAATTCAGAAATCTAAGAAACAAATTTTCATCTTAGAAACTATCTATCAAAATAATTAATTTTATTTATCATGTCATCAAACAGCTGCCTTTAAAACATATCTGCGGCAATTTTGCTGATCAAGATATATATATATAAAATAAAAAAGTGCAGCAAAGTTGGTAAAAGGATAAGAGCACAAGCTTTGTGAGGAGTGGCTGAGGGAGTTGTTTAGCCTGAAGAAAAGGGGGCTCATGGGGAACCTTATTGCTCTACAACTACCAGACAGGAGGCTGTAGCAGTGTGGAGGTCAGTCCCTTCTCCCAGATAGGAAGAAACATAGAGACAAGAGAAAATGGGCTCAAATTGTGTCAAGGAAAGTTAAGGCTGGATATCAGGAAATTCACTGGAAAAATTGTTGAGATTTGGAACAGGAACACTGAAAGAAGTGATTGAGTCACCACTCCTGGAGGCATTAAAAAGATACGTAGATGTGGCACCTGGGGATGTGGTTTAGTGGTGGACTTGGCGGTGCTGGGTTAATTGTTGGATTTGACAATATTAAGGGTCTTTCACAATTTGAATGGTTTTGTGATTCTGTAAAGGAAAAATTAAAAGGTCTGAAGAAAATATAAGACAACATTAGAACAACAACATAAGACGTTTTCTATTAAAAAAATGAAAGACATGAAGCAATCTTCTGATTGTGTTCAAATTAGAGTGGCAAAACTTAGAGAACCTACTACTTAAAAAAGAGAGAAAGACTTGTGAATTGAATCAACATGCAATTGCAAACGGTCAGTCACAATTAGACACCAAAAGAAATTACAGTAATGACAGTTGGAGGAACCAACTAGTTCCTTTTCCAACAATTTGAAAAATACAAATGTTGATCTATACGAAGTGAAATCTTCCCACAGCATGGTAAAATTGTAATTTTTCATGGGAGTTGTAAGTGGTACTTAATCCACTTTTAACTCTGTATTTATATACATTTAAATGCCTTAGATTTTGTTCTAATTTACTCAAATAAAGGTGTTATATTTCAAAGTGAGCATATGGATTTGTGTCAATCATGAAAACTGTAATTAGACCAGGAATATTTTTAATTGAATTACTCTGAGACTTTATCAGAAAGAATTAAATATACCTGATTGAATTTATTATCATAATAAAGATTTTCCTTTGAGCTTCTTTACATTATTTGAAACCACTTGCTGAGAGAAAACAAATGGAAAGCAATGGGCCATTATAAGTTTTTTGAAATATAATTCCCCTTTTCCTAAATCAATGCAGAAACTGCTGGAGCAACTTTCAGAAACATACAATGTTGCATGTTTAAATATTTTTTATTAGTAAGAAAAATAAGACTTGACTATAAATGTTCCCAAAATTAATAGACTATGACAGAAAATAGAAATATAAAGGAACAGAAACTGAGGCAGGGTTGCAGCTACAAACCTCTATGGGTAATAGCTAGAAGTTGTGAACTACAAAATTTTTAATGGGCATTTAGAAATACGGAACAGACCAGGTCTGAGCAAATTCCCTAATTCTCACATTAAGAAGCTGCTGGTGAAGTTTGACTTTAATTTCTCATGTCTAATTTAAGGATACGTATTGTAGTATAGGTTGAGATTTATAAAACCCGCCTTGTCCTATTTTCTGAAAAATATTTCATGCAGCACTAATAAATAAATAAATAAATAAATAAATAATATTTAAGTATACAAATATATTTATTTCTCATAGGAGGACTGCTTAATTCCAGCATCATTTGGACTAAGTGTTCTAACTAGTAAGTTGTTACAGGCTATAATGCAGGTGCAGAGAGAGGAAGAAATGAAGGAAACTGGTGGAAATGTGGTCAGTATTTAAAGATAAAAAGGCTAATTTGCTTACATTTTAAGATATTTGTGTCTAGAAGACAAACAGATAATTAAACTTGAAGGCTTTAAGACTAGTTTTCTAAAGTAGCTTGAAGATAGTTTTATCTTTTGATAACCCCTTTTATTTTCAGGTCTCAGTCTCCTGAAGGGATTTGTGGAGAACTTGCATATCCACTGGGAGATGTGGATTGCAACACCCAGCCGGGGCTGTTTTCATGTGCCTGCTGCCCAAATTTCATTATCTTTCAGTATGATCCATTTTCAGGATGGCTCATTGTCTGTATAGAGTGTAGTGTTCTATGCCTTTGAACAAGATAAAATTCAATTTAGACCAGTATCCACTCGTCTAAAACAACTATAGGAGAAAACATGAGCCATAAAAACAATGGCCAAAAATTGTTAAAAATGAAGGAGTATAAAGGTGCAAAATTATTGCCATCAGATATAACAGCTTCACAAAAAGGTTATGAATGAAAATGTGATTAGGAGAGACAAAACCACAGATTTAAATAAAACTTGTTCAATACAATCTGCTTCCAATTTACAATGTAGTGTTGTAGTTCAGGAACACTCTTAAAAATTCTTCTAATGTCAAATATGAAGGGCAATTGCAGCTAGGAACTCAGATAACTCAGATACCACACTGTTGTGTGGTAGTCAAATCCCAGTGCACAATAACACTTTTTATAAACTGCTGTCTTTCATATTTTCTTTAATTAATGTCGGTTCCTGGTTCTATTCAGTTTTGTTTTCTTCCTGTGATATATAGATTTGATATTTTATTTTCAGTCTTGTTTGTTTTATCTTTGCCTCCAGGACTGCATTATTGTGGAAAAAAAACAACAGAATATTTTCCTCAAAATAATGTAGGCATAGATGTATTATTAACCGGAACTTCAGATAAGTAGTTCATGATTCTTATCATGTTCACATATTCATCTATGCAGCAGATGTTTAAATGAGACTCAAAATATTAAAAATTGATTGCTTTATATGGATACCCATAGGTATTGGGAAGTATAAATTTGAATTGTTATTTTATGTTACATGTTATTAATTAGAAGCAAACCTGCTTCTAGACCTGTGAACAGAAAAAAGATTAATGCATCAAGAAATGCATTAGAAATGCATCTCAGAAAACATTTGCATAAATTCCATCAGTATTTTCATTATTATATATTTATTTTATTTCAAAGTATATTATATATATTCATCATTGAAAATAATCCTTATGATGACTGGCCTTATGATAAAGAAAAATGTATCTTTATTTTTTGCTTTAAAAAAAAATTTAAAGGACCTGTCACGTAAATGACAAAACTACAAGCTACTTGTAATGCAATATGAGAAAATATGAGATTTTGTGGTCTAGTAACTGTTTAAACTTTGTGTTTGTTTGGGATTTTTTTTCTTCTTTTCTTTTGTATTGCATGTTCCGGGAGTAGCCCTCTTCACAACTTACTAAACAGTACTATGAAATCATCCAGTTTAGAAGATAAACTTGTGTCTGAATTCTTATTGCTTTTATTCATGGGTTCCTCCCAGAGTGACTGTATCACTATCAACTTTTTACAGTATTTATAGCAACAAAAGAAAACTAGGGCAAAAACGCAGGATCAGGAAACCCAACATCCAATTGTGCTTCACTTTAGGACACAAATCCTGGAGTCATTGGACATGCCTAGAAAAGAGTTGAAATTCATAGAAAAAGGGAATATAGTATGAATTTATGGATTCTCAAGAATAAAAATACATCAATGCTTGACTTTTAAGAAAATTTTTGCAAGGAACAAGCTGGAAAATATAATTAGAAATCTGAGGAGTCTATATTGGAACATATGACTATAATAGCAATTGCATTATCTGGATGTAAAACCTCACAGTTGTTTTACATGAACACAGTAATGCAGAAAAATTTCATTGCATTTAGTTTGCTGAACCTCATACAATTCAAGCATTATTTTTTACTGAGGTTAGAAGAATGTGAATATGTATTAGTGAAAAACCTTTTATCCATTAAATTCTGGTAGTGCTTCTCTGAAGTCTGCTTCTAACTTAAAGCTGCTAGTTTCACTCCTTCACTGCTTATTTACAAACTGTAGTAAATCAGTTTTCATGCTGGTTAAGAGAGCAGTAGTGGCTATTAATCTACAGCTGTTCTTGTATTGAAGACATCTCAACTAGCTATATTTCTACATTCTTTTTTTTTTTTTCTGCTTTGCAGCATAATGACACACATTTTTTGGGAATTTATACTTAGTTTTTCATAAAATCTTTAAAGGTGCCGATGTCCTAAATATACTGGCATAATTTAAAATCATAGTTGAAGTAACCCTGCAAGTTAATATATTTTTATCAGTTCTTTAAAAAAATCCAAAAATTATTAATAAAATATGATAGTTGGCTTTTTTGTTAATTTTGGATGTTCGGTTTTCTTTCTCTCATAGGATGAATCCTTGCAATCTAATACAGGTGTTTATGTTGATTTGTATTCCCAAGGTGTTCCACTTCTCTCTGTTGATCATATAAAGGAAATTTCACTGCCTTTGACCAGACAAGTAGCTTTAGATAATTGATGTTGGCTCAAATATATTTTATTTTTAAATAAAGTGAGAAATACTAACTGTTTCAGCAGGTTTTGTAAGTTAACACGTTTTGACTTCACATTGCTGTGTTTATTTCCTAATACAGCTTGAAGATATGAGATAGTACCTGAGATATATCCTCTTCACTCTGTGAAAATGCAGATCTGGAAGATTAATCCAGTGGATTAATCTTTAGTCTTTAACACAATTAAGAAAACAGAACAGGATAAACACAGATCTTCAGGGGCAGTAAGCATTTATATCCCCTGTGAATATCATCTCTAACTGTTGTTACTTCAATTCTCTGGATCATTATGGTTATGAAGAGTTAAATCAGCTTAAAGGTTGTAGCCATTTGCCTCTAGTCTTTCCTTTGCTTGAGACATCTAAGCTCAGCGTGCTGTGACCTTTCATGAGTAGACATGAGCAAGAATAAATTCTTTAGTGTTATTTTCAGATTTTCTTCAGAGAATAAGGAATTTAGAAACAAAATGCAACTACATTGAACCAATTACATTTGGAATTTAAGACCTCTTAATATGATCTTTAAAAAATCATTAGAAAAGTGTGCAAAAAAACCCCTGACTTTAATTTGAATATTTTTAAGATACTCTAGGCCTAATCATGCTACCATTGAAGTAAAAGCTAAAACTCCCACTGATTTCAGTGGGCTCAGGATTATACACACAGCAGGGGACCAGACTCAGTAATCCATGAAGTCCTTTTCATCCTCATGTTACTACAATAGGAGCAAAAGTCTGCAGAAAGCATGATAATGCCAGGGTTTGTAAGGCTTGAAAAGTTTGAAATCTAGGACTTCTACATGAAAGATACTCTTTTTCAGAAGTGCAACTAATATAGAGGAAACTATGATTTTGAAATTAAGTTTCTATTGGCTATAAACATTAATCACTACAAGATACCAATATACCTGATACAGATTTGCATTTTATAATTATTTTGGCTTAGGACTGCAATGGTTGTTTGAAATCTTTTCTTACTGTGAAAAGGGGCAGGATTTTAATTAGTTTTATTTCCAACATTCTAGCTGATGTGTATGGGTGACAAAGCCAAGTATGAGGCATGGAAATAATTGTGAAGCCTTTACTGCAGTATCAGTACATTTATTCAGGGCAGAACAACTGGAAATCAGCTTGAATGCCCTGTCAGTGAAAGTAACTCACCATCCTCTTTTGCATTTCATGTTCTTTTCCTCATTAACAACAGCAACAGCTGTGCTAGTCTAAATTCACAGACTCTTTTTCTAAATCCTCTTCTTCGACAATGAAATGCTCTAATTCTAGAAAGAGGGAACTGCATCAGATTTTCAGATTTGGCATATCACAGTTTGTGCTGCTTTATGTCACCTATATGTGACCAGACTGAGAGCAAAGGATGAGCCATTAGAAGTCAAGTTCAGATCTCAGAGCTGAGTGTAAGCATTGCAATCACAGAAGTCTGAAAATGGACATTTAGGTGTCTTACAGCATTTAAAGTGTTCAAGAGTGCCTGACTCAGAGGTCTCTTTCCTCTTTATAGGGAACCAGTATGACTTTCATTGCCATTTAGCTTTCTGCATGCAAACAGATAATTGATCTTAGCGAGTAAATAGAAAACAATGGTAGTAGGACTATGTATGTGTTCTTTCAGACCTCTGTGTCGATAAGCATGTGGCTCAGTTCTACTGCACCATGCCCCATGCCTTCCTATCCATGTTAACCATCTGCATCCACCTGGGGTACAGAAAACATCATTATTGAAGAATAGATGTTCATATAGCTAGAAGACTTATGGTTTTTAGGGCTCCATTGGATCCATTCAAACTAATCAAAAGTAAGTGAATCAGTAAAGTCCTTGAAGCATTCTGTATATTTTTCCCTGTAATTTGGAAAACATTTATTGTTTTTTCCTTTTTTCTTTTTTTTCTTTAAATAAACCTCACAGTTTTCCATAGCAAGATACAGTCTAATAATTTTTTACAGTGAGAAATATGTTGCAGTAATGGCCTATTTGATTTCTTAGATATTCAGTTCAGTGCTGTTTGGAAATAACTTATAAACAAACTGCTTACACATTCTTGAAAAGATTGGTTACCTTAATTTGAAGAAAGTTTTGGTTAAGGATCATAAGCCTGCTTAAGTAAACAAAAGATTGGGATTCAACAAATTGCTCATAGGTTTTTGTTATTTCAACTCAAGTTCTAGTTCAAATTGATTATGTTCAATACCACCCAGAAAAAGAATTAGCCTCTCATATGATCTTCATGTTAATGAAGTAAAATAAATCAGCTTTAAACTGATGTGACAGTGACATACCCGACATTGAACCATTTTCTTTTTTAAATTTTTGATTTTTAAAAATTATTTTTTACTCAAATTATGCTTCTGAAAGATCCTGTTTTAGGAGTCCTGGGAACTGACATTCCCTTTGTATTGACACAAGAGATAACACAGACTGTTCAGACAACACTGGTGATCCTGCACTATCCTGACAGCACATCTTGTCTTTAACATACTGGAACATTCTGAAACTGAAATGGTAGATAAAATTTCCAGTTCTTGACTGTGCTGAGGTACATTCAGGTCTGTAGTTTGAAGGTTTTAAATACATGTTTGTTTACACATCTAACTCTTTGGAAACTGGTAATTTCTTTTCAAAGTAAGTTTTAGGCAAATGGGTTCCAGGCTGCTGTCAGCAGCATAAACAATTCTTGATGTTTATAATATAAACCTAAGAAACAGATTGTCGTGGAATTATTACAAAAAAGGTTTTTTAAATATATTTCTAAAGACTATCTTGTTAATGTTTTGTTTGAAGTAGATCTGTCTGTCAGCACGAGATCAGTTTGGCTGTGATGTTGTCTGAGTCTCATAGACATCCAGGGGTGCAGAGCCCAGGACTTTTCAGGGCAACCTGTTTGAGTATGGCACTACCCTTTTAGTTACAATCATTTCCTAATTCCTCATAGGAGACTCTGAAGCCACAGGTTGTGGCCATTTGTTTTCACTGTATCATCTGGCCATTTTCATGGTTGTAAATCCCCCTCAGGTAATATTACACTGTTGTGAAATGACCCCTTAGCCTCTTCTTCAGGAGACTAAACAAGCCCAGCTCCCCCTCCCTGTCTTGTGTAGAACACACAGTCTAGACACTTGATCATTTGGATAGCCTTATTATGTCTTTTTCATATCTCAAAATCCTTTTTGAAAGAGGGACTCAAAATCTTAGTGCAGTATTCCAGAGGTGTCATCACCAGTGCTTGCACATCACTCAGACATTCTCTTTTTCCCCACTCTGTCTTTTCCCAGAGAACAAGAGACTGGAAGAGGACAGACCTGAAAGACCTACCTGATCCACAAGACTTCTCACTTCTAAGCCAAGACTCTCCTTCCATTTTTACTGTTCCATGGGAGGGGGGACAAGTGTGCAGCTGTATCAGTGTTTAGCTGTTAACTATGATCAATGCAGTAGTCTCCCAAACAGTAGCATCTTTTTGTACAAAAACTCAAATTAAAGACACAAAGCATTATTTAATATTTTATTACTTACAGAGATAACTGGAAGATTTAATTAAGTAAATAAAAGCAGAGAAGTCTAAATTAATAGGACATATGTAACTGTAATTTTAATGTTTACAATTTTGAAAACCTATTTCCATTATTTCATATTCACATTGAGATAATAGGGATTACAATCTGATTTCTTGCCTCTGGACTAACAAATTCTGTTACAAAGAGCTTCTACCATCTTGTATGCAAAAAGTTAACAAATTAAGGGCTTTCTTAATTGATACAGGGTATGAAACAGAAGCCATATAATGTTGATTTTTGACAAAGACTACCACGACTTTGCAAGTGTTAGTTTGGTTCAATAGACCTATATTTGATATCTATCTTAAGGATGCTTTATTCTTCACAGTTTCTTTCATTTGCTATATTGAATCTTAGGAAACTGTGAAGCCTGGCAGGTATCTTCTGTGTCACTGAGTCTAGCATCCAGCAGGGAAGTGGACTGTATCTTTTCCTGAAAGGTCAAAAACTATTAAAGCACCACTGAAGTTTTTTTTGGGGGTGGGGGGAATTGAATTCATACAGTTGAATGCAGTACATGAAACCACTACTTTACACAAGCTATTATACTTTCTTACTTAACCAGGAGGTCACTGTGAAAGTGCTCTTTTGGTGATGTGCAGACAAAGCATAACTTTGGTGGAGAGTTTTCCTGAGTTAAAGGAAATCTTAGAGGATATAAAGAAAGTTCTATGTCTTTCTAACAAACACCATCCCCAGTCCCAATAGAACATACATAAGTTTCTGGAGTATGCGGGTAAAGTACAGGCAAAGTCAAGATATCAGTCAAAATGTCCTAGGAATTTTGTATACACATAGTTGTATCAAAACACCATTCTTCTAATGAGTGTTTTCCCTTACTTTCCTCTTCTTTATTTTTGAGAAGGCTGGTCAGCTACAGCTAAAGATCAAACCACTAGATTATTGAGATCCCAGTTGAGTAATCAAAAGAGGTCTGGAAAAATAACACAGTAACCTTATTTTACAGATAGAATTTGGTCATGCATTTTTTGATACACAGCATACACCTCAAAAAAACAGACAAATTCCCTTTAACTTTCAGTACTCTGAAGCTATTTATTACTACTAGCAGTTTTATAGTTTCTTTAGAGTAATATCCCTTTAATTCTTCTTCAGCACTTATTTTCCCATTTTTCTATCCACAATGTTTCAAAAACAATTTATATATATATATATATATATATATATATACCAAGAACAGGAGAATGAAACAATTAGCTGAATGAAATTCCGAGATATGAAAAAGACACAAACAATGAATAATGACAATGGTCTTATGCAGTTAAATTATATAAGACCATTAATCTGACCCTAAGCAACTTCCTAAAATAAAATTAAATATTGTTAATGAAGAACAAAAAGAAAAACAACAAAAAAAACCCCCACCAAAACAACAAAAAAACCACCCCTCCCTTCTAACTTAAAATATTCTGTGAATATGAAAACTTCCTTTGCTTAATTGAGTTGCAAACATCATTCTTCTTAGATTACAGGGGGATTTGTTTAGACAATTATAATTTCCTGCTTACATTACTCCTTTTTGTGCTGAAGTTAATGTATTCATATTAATATTTAAGAACACTGCAATTGATAAAAAAGCAACCTCTCAGACAAAATTGTAATTTTACATAAAATGCAGTGGATCACTACTCTGAGTCCTGTTTTTAAATTTATGGATGTCTTCAGAGTCACACCAACGAGATAACTTGAACTATTGCGTGTTGAATGCAATTAATCCATATACCTATATGTGCTATTTATAAAAAAAGAAAGTTTAATGTGACAATTAAGAAACTATGTAGCAGTTTAGATAATATTTTTTTCTTTTCATAAACCCCTACCAGTATCTGAGACCTTAAGATTTGGTGATTTTTAGTTACAATATTAAGTATGGGCCCAAGTCCACCTTGGATAAACACACATCAGTGTTTCCCAATGTTTACCAGAAAGTTTGACAGCAAATACATTATCAAATTTTGCTCTGTGTGTTTGTATATGTGAAACATCAAGTTCAACGTTTTACATTTGGCACTGGTACCTTTCATTTAACCTTATTAAAACCAAAGGGGTCACTTCAAATTAATGACTCCATAAATTTGAAAAGGATTTCTTCAGATTTTGACCAGGGAATTGCAGAATGTGAAGGAATGATTGATGAGAGCTGTTCTGATATTGCAGATAATGAATTATCTGCACAGATAAACACGACCAATTTCTCCACCAAAGGAAAAAAAAAATTGGGAACAAATCACAGTTGAAAGCAGATGAGAACAAATTAGATTATGTTATCTTTATTTCCCAATCTGAGTGTAACGCGAAACCAGTAGATTATCTGTCATTTCCTCAGGCCATTTGACAGTTTCAGATAAAACCTGGAAAATCTGGACTCCATCTTCTCTGTGTCCTCTGATGAGGTAATTGTAGACAGTAACAAAGATTCCAGAGATAATGCTGAGGGCTGATCTGTCAGCTTCTGATTGTAGCATTTTCTCCAACCATGACTCTCCTGATGACCTCCACTTGACTTGTCCCAGCACATTAAAATGCTTTTCTTCTTGGGCAATGCAAAACTGCATATTTCACCCCAGATGTGCTGAACAAAAGGGAAGTACTGTAATCGTGGTCCTGCTGGCGACAATCTTTCTTGTGCAGACCAGAGGATGTACATGGCATGTGAGCTGGAGGCTCATTAAACTGGAAGACAGATATATATTGTTAGTTGGTGCATTATTTTCTAAGGTAATGAGACAGTGGAGCCTATATACATATATACATGCACAAAAATATATGCAGAATACATGTGTTTTATGATGCAGGTAGTTGTCCTTCAATTTTATTTTATTTTTTTTTTAATGCAGGCAGCCAAGCAATATGTAAGTAACCACATCATCTTGTTATGCTCATTCTCATTGCCCTAGAAATATGTCACTGTTTCAAATCTCAGGAAAAACCCCAAACAATAACAGGAAAAAATGCACAATTATTTCCATCCTTATCTGGATATGAAAGATAGATGGAAAAAACTCTTAGCACAATAATTTTTATTCACATATGAGAACAGTCTGTCGAGTGAAAAGGACTTATTCAAGTAGCGGCTGCACTGTATTTGGCATAAAATGTAATGTATGCCAATTTTTTCTATTTGGCATATATTATTTATTCTTTTTATTCTTTCTTCTCATCAACTGCTTCTCCTTTTTAACTCTTTGTCACTAATGCATTAAAAAAAATTAAAAGCCACTGAAGATTTTGCCACTGCAAACTTTTACACATATGAGGGATACAATTTTTTACATGAATATTTCAATCTGAAGCTAAGTCTATAGACTTTAGAGGCACATACACTTTGCTTCATTTAAAATTAAGTGATTTACTCTATTTATCCATGTTTTATTACCATTAAAAGTAGCTCAATAAATTGCTTAGTTAAAATAACAACTGGGCTTAAGCCAAGTAAAGTAGTAATTTATGTATGAAGTAATTAAACCTGAAATTGGAAAAAAAATACAAGTTTCAGAAAAAGGATATCTGAAAGGAATCAGCTCTTTAACCTGCTCTGCCGACCTTATTACTAATGCCAGTATACATTTAATATCTCCTATATTACAGACACTTGAATTTTCCTGATTTCTTACTGTGGAAGAATATATTGTAAATTCTCTGAGTTTTCCAACTGACCTCTCACAGACTGATTAATTTATACCAATTTGTTCTTGTCTCAGTGCTGACAGTTCTTAATTCTTTGCATATTTATAGAGATGAAAAAATTATGTCTCCTAAGATTTTATGTTTCTATGCTAAAGGTTTTGAATTGTCTTATTTAGTAGGTTCTTCTTTCCTTGAACATTTTTGAATTTTACAAATCTGTAGAAACTTTCCCAAATGTTAAGTCACAAGAACTGCACACCATATTTACTCCTTCCCTGTAAAATGTCACCGGAACTTCATTACTAGGATAAAAAAGATAGACTTTCATACTTTGGAGTATAACCATATGTTTGTATCTCTTTGTTAACCAATCTTTTTAGCTAATTTTAACTGGTCTTAAAGTTATCTCAATCTTTACATTTTCTTTACATTTTTCCCATTTGATGAACAGGAAATCTATTACACAATTCTATATGAATTTGATGATAGTTTGTATGCTCTCCAGATGCAGACAGATCAAGATTACATAAACATGAAACATATCTCATTATTTATCCCATACTATCTTTTTATAATAATATTGGCATTTTCTCATATACCTGTCAATCTTGAATATATTATTTACATAATTATGTTTATAATTGAATTGGTAACATGTCTTAACTGGAAATTCTGAATAAAATGATGTTATCTGTTATGGGTTTTGCATATAACTAGGAAAATTAGAAGTAGTAGAAAAAGTAGCATAACTGCTGTTGCTAATTATTTTTAAATATTATTCTTTGTAGTAGAAGTAGCACATAAATTTTCAGTTTATTAAATAAATAGCTAGTGAAACCTAGGAGAACTTAACCAAATTTAGTTGATAGCACTTAGAAAAAGCACAAAAATTTAATTTGGTGCTTGTTGTGTAAAAATGCTTTTGAATATAGTTCTTTGAATTTACATATATATAAGCAGAATTTCTTTCAAATCTTTATAAAGGCAGCTATTGAATTAATCAATACAAAAAAATTTTCTATTGATTACCAGAATAAAGTAAATTTCTATGCAGAGAAAAGCCAGTGTTTCTTAGTAAGCAAAGTTTGATGAAATGTCCTCTTAGACTGAAATAAATTAATTCAAAGCATATAGAAATGTACCTGAAGCAAAGACATTAATGATATAGGATGTTTTTTGGTGCATCCATCATGATACGCTTACATGATATTCTAGAAGAAAATATGTAATCCTCTATTGCATTGTGTGGTGTTGCATTTTACAGTTTTCTCTTTGTTGCCTGTAATTCTGTTGTGCTTCCTGTAAGTTGGTTTATTCCATGTATCCCCCTCCCACTACTCCCCTTTGGTTTCTCCCTGGTTACAGTTAGTTATCAATCTTACGTTATATAACTCCCGGGTCCTATCCATCACTCCGGGGCCTCTCCCTGCACCTGGAAGGTTCCAGGGAGAGTGTCGGGTGATTGGACAGGATCCTGGCTTCCCCCTCCCATATTACCCTGATTGGTTATTGTATTTATCAGTTATGTTCCAGGCTGCTCCCCTGTTGCCACCGATTGGATCCTCACTGAACCCATCCCTCTGTACCACCCCAAATAAAGGTTGATGCACAAGGTGCTCCTTTGGCATTGCAGAGGCTGCTATCCTGGGATTTAGTTGGGACAATAAATTCTGTTTGGTTCACCTCAGCTGTGTCCCCTCTCTCATTTCTTCACCATCGTTGCCCTCAGCCAGAAGAGCCTGAGGACAAGCCAAGACTCAAGGGGTCCGGAAGGTGGTGTACCATGAAAGGTACCTGACTTGCCGTGGTGCCAGGGCTGGCCGGGTGAGGAAACCAGAGCACCGCGACAGCATTGAAATTCATATATTGGGAGAGAAATACTTCAGAAAAAGAAAATCATTTAAACTAAAGGATAGCATTCCATGACACTAGAAACAAAAGTATGCATCCTAGTAATGTGCTTGATTCAAGGGCAGATCAAAAAAAGTTCTGCTTCACTAAGGTGAATCAAAATTAAATATATTATAATGGTAATGTATTAAAGTCAGATCTTGATACATAATCTAGTTAGTACTGGAAAAGAAAATCTCTCTATGTCATTGAAACAGATTTGAAGAACTGCAGGAACAGAAAATCTGAACGTTTCTTATCCCTTGTTGAAGCAAGCCCCTCATTTAGAGAACAGAAAAGTAGCATACAGACAACATGACCTAGAAAAGATTTAGGAAAAACACATTGTTGCTGTTGTAAGAAATAGCTGCCATAGATCCTACTACTCTGGTCCAAAGCTTTCTACAGCCTTAAATGTGAAAGAAAATGTGGTATGCAAGACCTTGAATCCTGTTTCTCCAGTTTCTCAGAACAGAAATTCATTGCAGCACAGCTATATTTTCTTAGCGTTGATTCTGATATGCAGCATATGCATCAGGACACGTGAATGCAGCTTGGAAACTGCTTGGCATTAATCTAGACTCCAGTATTCATAACATGAGACCAAATACCTCATCAGTCATTTTCCTTTCTAGCTCTGGGATTTTACACCTGTGAAATACTCTGTGGGACCATTGCCATCAGAAAAAGGACCTCAGCTACTGACAGAGATACTGAGATACAACTGTAGAATTTTAATTCACTAGTTTAAGTTAGATAGTTGAGCAAATTTTCTCCCAACATTTCTTAAAATAAGAGCAGCTAAATATATTTTCTCATATCATAGTGCTTTCACTTACTATTTAACAAGTACAAAACACGAATATTACTAGCTGAAAAGATTTGTGATACGTCATAGGGAGCTAACAGTTTTGTCTGGTTTTGTCACCACTAGAAATCAGCTGCATTGCATGCTTCTCAGTAGTGACACAAAAGACATCTTTTCTGCACTGCTTTATTTCGAATGAAAAAGGCAAATGGCATAATGCATTTGTCTTTTTTATTGTACCCTTAAAAAGGGAATGAAAATAAAGGAATCCAAATAATTAAAAAAAATTAATAATGAAAAAATCTGGAACTATTAGGCAAAAAAAAAAAAAAAAAAAGGAAGAAAGTTTCATTACATTTCTGCTATTTGACATCTTAATAGTCACAACAGAAATCTTAGTTAGATGAAGAAATCGATAATTTTTTAGTAAATCCAGTCCATTTTATTAATTAGCTTTTTGTAGTCCAAGCAGAAACGTGGTCCTCCTGGTCTTCTCCATCCAAAAAATCTAAAGTCAGAAGAATTTCGTGTAGTAAAGTGAATGAAGCATCTCATGGAAATATGTGGGCGCTTACTTTGTTTATGTGTGCTTTGTGGCCAACTTTAGCTCAGGATAGATGGAAATAAGGGTTGCTGGAGATGCTGGCTTAAGAACAGTTAAGGATTCCTAATGGAGTTTTGTTACTGTCTTTGGCACGGTTAGAGGAAAATGATCTGGCCAGAACCTTGCCCAGGACCTTGTGGGACAATTTCGATGAAGCAGAAAGCAGCAGACTAGAAAACTGTGGAATAACTGAGGTGGAGAGAACTCAAAACCGGGCATGAATACAGGTTGGTGCTTTCCTTTCATTTACTATGGAGGATATTCTTGTCTGTATACAAAACCTCGACCACAGGGAAAAGAAAGGTCACAGTTAATACAGATTGTTTTCTAATTAATAGTTTTTGTTACGTTTCGTAATAGTTTTGTGTTCCTTTATTCTACTTTTGACTGCAATAAGACATTTTCATAGATTTCTCCAGATTTCATCCAAGGTATAGACTTTTTGTTCTACAGTGCTACAAATATGGCCATATATCACCTTCATCTCAACAGGGTATTTTGAGTTTAAAAATATGCCTAGTGATACAATTTGGAGTAAAAGAAAATACATACAAAATTTAAGACAATTGTTAAATAGAAACAAATAATTTTGCTTGTTAAGAATACTAAATAAGAACACCATATTTACACATTTCTTGAAGTCATGGAGTCAAAGAATGGTTTGGAATGGAAGGGACCTTTAAAGTCTCTCTAGTCTAACCCCATTGCTGTATGAGCAGGGACATCTTCAAATAGAGTGGGTTGCTCAGAGGCCAGTCCAACATGACCTTGAATATTGCCAGGGGTGGGGCATCTACCACCTTCTCAGAAAACATGGTCCAATGTTGCTTCTTATCTGCTTGCCAAAAATGAGTTCAGTGGTTTTTTTTACCCTGATCTATGCATCTGGTCTTTCTTTACCAGGCAAAAAGTATCATAAAACCACAAATTTATGCAAAGCCAACACAAAGTAATGTAGCCAAGAGTATAGTTCTGAACTGTTAGTAGAATCAGGAATAGTCAAGATTCTTACATTTTAAATCCTTGTTAAAAGGAAAGAAAAAAGGAAGAGGAAGAAGAATAAAAGGAAAAAAAAAAAAAAAAAGAAAAAAAGAGAAAAAGAGAAAGTTAAAGGAAAATAAGAGAACATCTGAAGCAAATCACAGATAAGACAACACACATAACTTGTTTCAGTGTATCTTCCTTTCCAATAATTCTTTTGGTGACACATCTTTATTTTATTGTAGCCGCCTCCCATTGAAGTTTAATTACTACACACATGAATACCTTTTATTTCCATATTTACATGAATAATATTTCTATACTCACAATTACCATAAGCTTAAAGATATCTTTTAGACTATAACAGGAAATCACTTTTAACAAATTGATGGGGAAAGAGCTTGAGATTCAAACCAAAGTCCAAATTTATTATTCACTATGCAAATTTCAGAGTTAACCCAATGTTATTAAGATTGAATTTATACAAATTTCATGAGATAAATATGAATTCTGAGCATAGAGTTAAAATGACTATTATCCTTTAGAAAACAGGATCCTATCGTTGCAAATGTTACATAGGAAATGGCATGAGATTTATTGCAAATGTTACATAGGAAATGGCATGAGATTTATTGAGTTTGGTTTTGGTGCTTTTATGTCTAAAGAAAACCACATCACTATTCTCATGAAAAAATTAACTGAAACAGTCCGTTCACCGTACTCTCAATTACTCAAAAAGAAACAAGTAAACAAACAAACAAACAAAAGGAAAAATGGACAGAGAGGGTGCAATGAGAGACTGAGTAATCTTTTTGTGCTGCCCTGGCAGTTTATAGCACAATCCAGAAAAGTGTCCCTGCAGGAACTGGCAGAATCTGTGAAAAGGGGATGAATACAGCCTACTTGCTGGGATAATTGTATCACACAATGAGGGATAAATTAAGAAGTTATACATGTGATACACCATCTGTGTCTGTTTTTGTTATTTTCTCCATATACATCTGTTTCTATTCAGCTATAGGGCAACACTCCATCATATTATGCAGACCAGAATAACACAGAAAGTTCAGTTTTGTTGACAAAAAAGAAACTTCTCTTCCTAAATATATGGTAAGCCAGCAGAGTAATTTTTGATCAGTAAGCTTTGAAAATCAAAACAAGAGAGTTGATCCAAATATATTCAAATTTTATGTTTGATATTTATAACTCTGGATGAAGATCTCCAGATTCCAACATGTAGTTGTAACTTCAATCAGATGCTACAGTGGTAGGTGTTAATTTTTTCATCCCAGCTGGAATGTAACTGAAATCTGGAGAAAAAGAGAAAATAAATATCTACACTACAAGCATACAGAGGTTAACCTAGAAAGAAAACAAAGAATGATATCCAATTGTATAGGTGAACTTTAATGATTTTATATCTGATCTCAGGTCCTAGCTGGAAACTGAGCCTGGGGATTTTCCTTAGTGTCTTTCTCATCTACTCCTCTCCTGACCTAGTAGCAGAGCTTTGACAATTAATCAGCAAAACAGTACTTGATGTACTTACTGTTAGATAATATCTCAAAGCAGTTTTTCAGGCACTTCAGAAGTAATTGATATAACTGTTGCTCGTATAGTTTCCACTTTTTTTTTTTTTTTTTTTTTTTTTTTTTTTTAACCCTCATATGTCTGACTAATCTTGGTTTAAAATTCTAGGGTTTTTTAAATGCAAAACCAATATATAGTCACACTCAGAGAAAGAGATATAATCTAGTTAAATGCCAAAACCTTGCAAACCTGGACAAAGAGCATCTGGTTTGGAGTTTCAGAGAAGTGTGGAGAGATGGTATATATTCTTGCCTGAACCAGAAAATAGTTTCATGCAGCCATCGTAAATTGTATATATATAAAACAGATAGGGTCCTTCTGGACTATAGTTGTGGAAATTGAAATACAGAAGTGTAAGTACTGTCACTAGTTGCTGCAAATCAAAATATTATTCAGGAGAGAGAATTGAACTAACAAATCCAGCAATTTTTTTTTTTTTTTATTTCAGTCACAGTGATAAATTCCATACTTTCTAAATTGTCCTACTAAGCTAATTCTACCATTTTTGTAGTAATTTCAGATACTGATCTCAACTAGATTTCAATATGTTCCTAATTTTTTTTTTAATTTTTTGTTTTGTTTTGTTTTGTCCTTCTGAAAAGACCATCTACTAAAATAACTGTATGGCCAAGAACCACAAAGGAAGGAGCTCTGACAAGGACTGCAGATGTCAATAGCATGGTCTTTGAATGATTTATCAGGCCTTGGGTTTTTTCTGGGATGTAGTTATATTCTAGGATGGCATTTAAAATAATAACTTTGGTAAACTTATTTCCTTCCACAGCAATGCTCATATCTAACAGAGCTCAAGTCTGAGAGACAGAATTCTTTCTACAATGAACATGTTTTAGGAATAAGAGGACATTCCTGAAAGAACACAAAGAACAAAAAATTAGACCATAACCTGATTCTTTCAAGGATTCTGTGTTTGCCTGAATGGAAAACTAAAAGAGGAAGTGTCAGAAAATTGTTAAAACTTTTTTTAACACAGTTCTTATAACTTCTGGTTGAGCTTACTAGCTTTTAGGCTTAGTATCCCACTAAGCCTAGCACCTGAGGAACAAGGCAATAAAATTTCTATCACCTCAAAATCACTTCTTAAACATATGAAAAATGCCCATATGAATGTATACATAAACATATGAAAGCCAGCCCATATTGTACATTAAATTTTGATTGTAAAAATCATAATGTGTGATTTGAATGCTCACACAATGCCTTGAATTTGTATGTATTTTTCCTGTACTGAAGACATACTCAGAGGAGGGCAGGGCAGCACCTGAGGTTTTATCAACCATAAGCAACATGAATGTTGCAGTTGTTCTCAACAAATGACTTGGAAAGGGATGAAAAAGCTCACCATTTTAGGGAAAAAATAACCAATGTGAATCTAAGCGCTTTCCCTGAGATACATCCTGGATGACATTTCAGTGCTGCTCAAATCACCTAATTTCAAGAATTCACCCTCTTGTGAGAAAAATGTAGAAAGGATTCGTTATTTTATAACATTTTTATCTAATGAACAAGCAAATATGTAGCAAAGATGCAGACAGAGAAGCCTGAGCTCAAGAAAGTAATTTATAAAAGCTCAATCTATTTTTTTACAGGAAATAGACATTCTACCAAGCGGGAAAACAACCAAACAAATAAACCCAAACCATCAACTCCACACATCTTTTTAGGAGTCTAACAGCTGTGTTACTGTAAATGCTCAATTGTCAGCTGCACTCCTGTCTATTCCAATGTAATTCCCTGGGGACTCATTTTCTGCCTAATATAATTTAGCATTAAGCATTTGTAGCTCCTAGGTTCAAGACGAATTTAGATATAAGTCCTCAGACTGTAACAATGAGGGCTGTACACGCTCCTTGCAAGCAGCTTAATAATCGGACCCGTCATTCATTAAGTAGGAGAGAACTGAGTTCTCACTCTTAATTACAATCCACAGCTTTCCCATCCCAGAAAAGTTCCCCTTACTGGAAGATAAAAAAATTGGCAAGTGGAAGAATATTTTTCAATGTACTTGTTAAAGATACAGGACTACCAAAAATAACAACATTCTGAAGCCATAAAAATGGGTAGATTTAGGTTCCCATTTCTGGTTACAGAGGTGAGGAATGAGATATTAGTAATTCTGCTCTCTAATCTTGCACAGTTTTTTTGATAGTGGGAACTTTTTTCAGTTTATTTTGATTTGCTGAGTTCTGTTCAGTGCGTTGGGTTTTGTGTTTTTTTTTTTTTTTTTTTTTTTTTTTTTTTTTTTTTTTTTTTTTTTTTTTTGGTTGTTGTTGTTGTTGTTGTTGGTTTTTTTTGTTTTGGTGGGGTTTTTTGTTGTTGTTGTTTCCTCCAGTGATAATATTTTGCAAAACATAAAAATAATCAAATAATCAAAACCATAAAAACATTCTTGTACATAGCATATCCTTATCAATTTGTGCCACTTACCAAATTTGTTCTTATCAGTACCTTCCATATCATTGTGTTGGTCAGATTTGTATGTTCTGGTCTCTTTATCCTTTGGCCAGGTAAAGTTAAAGGAGCAGACACATTGCTTCCACATACCCTTATTACACTCAACCAGTGAATATTATGATTCACAGCTGTCTCCAGTTTTCCTTTTATTGTCAAACTGAGCAAGTAATTTTGTGGGAGGAAAATTTCATAATCATGCAAGAGCACACACATTTTTGGGTTCATACCACAGATTTAGTTTCAATTTCCTCAGTATTTGTACATTAATATCCAAAATTAATCTTCCAGTATGTTTGGGAGGCTATTTTTAAAGTTTTGAGCTTTCAAAATAGATTGATTCTCATTGATAAGGTAAAGCTTAGAGTAACTATTTGATAGATAGAGGAGAGGTGGCAAAGGGGGATATCACTATTTCTGCAAAGAGAACTTTATTTCTAAATCTTCAGACAGATTTTCTAAGAGGCCATGCTATAAATCTGGCTATTGTGTACAGATGATAATACATCAAGTACAGGTAATAACTCATATGGGATCGGTGGTTTAAATCCAACAGAGCTGTTTGCCAGCATGTCATATATATCTCTTCCAAACTTTCGGAAACTTTTTGAGCTCATTTTATACTAAGAATGGAGGCTTCAATGGAAGACTTAATCTGTCACTTGCTATACCTACTGATTTTCTTAGAGAGCACAGTGTCCCACAGTATTTTTAAAGACCTGAGTACAAAAAAACTACAAAGTCAAATATAAACTTAATCAGAGGTAAAACAGTTAAATTTGCAACTGCACATGAATCGTTATGACTGAAATTTATATCTGCCTTCACTGTAATTCAGGCCACTGGAGTCTGGTTCAATTCCACTGTCATCAATAAATCTTTGGAAAAACAATTGCACTTGACCTACATTGAGAGGGCAGGAGATCAAGTATAAAAACAGACATTTAAGTGAATTCAATAAAATCAGTCTATGGAATGACATTTAGAGATCTATGATGGGCAGCTTACTGGCACTGATTTTCTAGGAACAGAAGTAGAAACAGAATAAATTACTCAGAGGAAGTAAAAAGCAGAAAAAAGTGAAAAAAAGAGAAAAAAATAGAACATTGACATGCTAGTTTTTCTTTTCAACAGTAATTTCCAGATAAAAGTCATCAAGAAAGAATGTGGTGATTATGCCAAATATCAATCAAAAAAAGAAAATTAACACTATTGCCTTGATGCAATTATGTTGCTGTAAAGCTTTCTCTAATTAATTTTATTATCAAATGAGTTAAATTGTTAGCAATAGTGTGGGGGGGGGGGGGAACCAGCAGAATAAATAATAAGGATTTCAGACTACAGAGACAGATATTAAGTCAGAAAAATTATAGATATGTACTTTCTGATGGAGACACAGTATTTTTGGGCTGTTCTTTTCAGTTTTGTATTTAAAACAACAGATGTAAAAGTTTGATTGTAGACATAGAAAAGATATTTTGTACAGAAGATGTGTCATCTAAGTATCTGAATGCAGAATTTAATTAAATTTCTTCATAATTAGGCAGTACCACTATTATGAAATCTTTTGATGCACTGAAGAGAAAAACAGTATCTAATATTAAGAGCTCTGAAATTACCAGGTCCCTAGCCCCCTCCTCTGCCTCCCCAAAACTCAAGAGCCTAGTTCTTCACAATCATCTCTTTCATTAAAAACCAATAAAATAAAAATGAAAAAAAGAGAATCATAGCAACAATGAAAGGGCTTTTATTTGTTGCTTGTGAAAATTTAATATGAATGCATAGAAAATGCAGTTCCAATCAAGAAAAATTCATTCAATTTGGGTTGCTTATTCTCTGAATAAAGAAACAGGACCTCATGGAAAAGCTGAATCTTGCATATATTGCTTGCTAGACTATTTATCACACTCCTGAAGGAATTCTTGGATGTTCAGTTTGTCTATTTTATAGTTTATTAGTTATTTTTCTGTTGTTCTTAAACTATGTTCAGGATTCAAACCCACTCTTATTCATCAACCATTTGCAGAAAGAAAAGAAAGCTGTAGTTTGTTTATTTTTCTGAAAAAGCTATTAACCTTGTCATCTCTTTATCCACAGCTTGTTTTCTCTAATTTTATAACATCACCTTATCTGGCACTGAGAGTATGATTATTTATTTTTTAGTGTAAATTTATGTACATTTAGTAGATTGGAATAATTTGTGGTCTCTTTTCTAAAAATGTGGTTTCTGCTCTCTTACTTTTGTTTCTGATAATCAGTCATTTTTCTTGTCCTTCTAAAATTGAGCAGGAAAGGCAGTGTATGATTCCTAGACTTTGAGATGTTTCTTAGTTTTATGAGCAGCTCCATTTTCTGTTTCTGACTGATACATCTGAACATGACCTGCACTCAGCAATTAATGCATTAGCCAGTGCTACAAGATAAATGTCATTGATAACACATTTTGACTTCTAGAATTTTATGAATTCCATTGTCTGCGTCATCTTGCATATTGTCAGCATTAAACTAGGAAGTAAACTTCAGGCACTTACTGTGTTAGGCTTTCAACTTTGAATCCTTTCAGATTACTTGTTTCTGAATTGATTTGCAAGATAATATTTATCTTCTGTACTTTAGTAATAGAGTTTCCTGTAGGAAATGACACTTTATTCCCTCTCCATTGGTTTTAAGCACAACGATTCCATTTCCTTGTTATAGTGTATATAGTTTGTTATCACCAAAATAAATCAAATAATTTTCTACTTATATCTGTGCATATAGCATAAAATTCTTTCCGTTACAACTCTGATACATAGCTTGGCTGGTTATATAGAAGGAAGCAGTTTTAGTATAATGCACTCAGTGTCTACAAAAACCCCAAGCAATCAAATAATTATGAGATTAATCTAAACAGAGCATTCCCAAAGTTACCTGCTATGCTAGCTGCCACAGCAGTTTTTGAAAAGTTTGAATTGATGTAAGTTAATGTGAAATTTCCTACATTCATCTAACCTCTAGACTGGTTATTTACTGTTAGTCATTAAAAAGGGGAAATTGTTAAAATCAATATTATTGAGAGTCCAAGAGCTTACCCGAAACATAATTCTAAAATAAAAGTGAGTTTTCTGTCACAGTAACATAAGCAGAGCAGAAATACATGCTACTACCTTACTGTGAACTTGCCTAAAATACTTCTTAAAGAGTAGAACAGAGACAGGTGAAGTCTTTGAGTGCCTGGCAACTGCAACTGTCCTCACAAGATCTAGAAGAGGTGAAATTTGAAAGGTTCTTCTCATTGTATGTATTCCACTGACTCCTCAACCTGCTACTCCCTGCTATGAAGATGAAGAGTAATGACATTTTTCATGTAAAAGATTGGAGTATATGTGGAGACAGAAATTCAGCTATGTTTTTGCAGCCTGATCTTATGTCTTCAGTGTTTTTTTTTCCATTCTCTTCATTCACTTTCCCCTGCCAGGCTAAAGACAAAAAAGAGAAAATCCTTAAACTCTTCTTTTATGTGAATGAGAAACAAACTATGTGTCCTTGTTGAAAAGGCTTTCTCTTTTGAAACTATAGGCATCCTAAAGAATCTCCAGAATTAATTCCTATCTCTGAATTTCCTTCAAAACTGACACAAAACACGTTCTGTTTTTAGTCAGGATAGAATTAATTTTTGTCACAGCAGCTAATACAGGGCTAAGTTTTGGATGTGCGCTGAAAACAATGTTGAAAACACAAAGATGTTTTGGTTATTGCTGAGCAGCATTTGCACCACGCTTTCAGCTCCTCACATGAACCCACCATCAAGGAGGCTGGGAGTGCTCAAAAAGTTGTGAGATGACATAGATGGGACAGCTGACCCTAACGAGCCAAATGGATATTCCATGCCATATGGCATCATGGTCTGCAATAATCTAGAGGGATGGTTGTTCGGGGGACTGGCTGGGCATCACTTATCTTTCTCATTTTTTATCTTTGTCTCCTATTTTCATTTTCATTACAATTTTTAAAATTTTAGTAAATTTTACTATTTTATTTTCTCCTGTTTCAATTAACAAATTGTTCTTAGCTCAACCCACAAGTTTTCTCTTTTTTTTTTTTCCAATTCTCTTCCCCTCACCCTGCTGAAGGAGAATGAGCAGCTCTGTGGTGCTTCGTTGCCAACTGGGATTAAATGATGACATGAACAGTTCAAATATAAAAGGGAAATCTAAATATAATTTAACAGGGGTTAGTTGTGTATATTAAGAATGAAAAAAATCTTGATTAACAGATTTCAATGATATGTGTAGAACTTTCAAGCAGAGTTAGACAGGATATAGACTAAACTGTAGAAAATCAAAGGACCAATTCTTTAATTTTACCTCCTTTGCTTTTGCACTGCTTTTATCCTTCCTCCTAGGAGCATGTGAAAAATATACATATGAACTATAAAATAATTTTTTATGTTTGTTTTCTTGCTTTGTTTTTCAAGTGTTTATTGTTGTCTGGCTTGATTTATGGATGACTTTATGAGTATATAATCATAAATATTAATTAATTCAGGATCTTTTATTTTGACCACAAAGAAAATGTTTTAATCCACTGCAGTACCTGAAACGAACAACTAATTTGATGTGCAGAATTAATTTGTCCACTCCTTAACAAAGTTTGCAGTCATATGTTATGAGGTTAGTCACATCAACAAAAGTAGTTTTTAAGCTAAATTATTCAATGAGTGATAAAATACATTCAGCCAAATCCATTTCTTCCATCAAGAAAACAGTATCTAGTCATTACCCTGATGTCTCTTGAGAAACAGAAGATGCTTTTATGCAATTCAAAACATAAATTATGTGGACAGTTTTTCAGTATTTTTTTGTAAATAAAATTAACATTCAGAAAACAATTGGGAAAGAAAAAGAGAGTACAGCATGTTTATAAGAATTAAGGTTTTTAACAGCAAATTTAATACTTACAGTCTCTTCTCCACAAGCTGGCAACAATGTTATAAATATTGATCTTTATTTCAGATCCTTCAGGCAGCAACTGATGAAAATAAGGAAACTAATGGTGTTTCTAAGAACAGCTATTATATAATTCAGGAAATATTACCTTTCTCTTTTTCTGCTGCATACAGTGTTATTGAAGAATAATATTTTGGTGTTTAACAATATAACTGGTTAGATTATATAGCTATGGTTGTCACATGAAAACTAGGAATAAGTTACCATAAAATCATAGAATGGCTTGAGTTGGAAGGGCCCTTAAAGATCATCCAATTCCAAGTCTCTTGCTATGGGCAGGGACATCTTTCACTAGACCAGGTTGTCAGAGCCCCATCCAAACTGGCATTGAACACTGCCAGGGATGGGGCAGCCACAGATTCTCTGGCATCACCTCCCTCATGGCAAATACCTTCTTCCTAATACCTAATCTAAGCCTACTCTTTCATTTTAAAGCCATTCACCCTTGTCCTGTCACTAAATGCTTATGTAAAACATCTCTCTCCACCTTTCTTCAGGTGGATTCAAGATGGAAAAGATGGAGTGTCAGTCTTCAATTAACATGATTTGTAAATATATCAAAGTCCTCAGAAATATAAAAAAACTGAGAAGCATGTAACACTAAGAACAAACAACCAAGGGGTTCTAATAGACTGGTCCTTTTTATTTTTCTTATCATAGAATCAAACAATATCCTGATTTGGATCCACAAGGACCACTGAGCCCAACTTCTGGCCCAACACACAAGAACTTCTTGTCCCTTTACTTTTCCACATTGATTTCTCCCAACTCCCATTTGACTCCCACTCCCCTGCCTCTGCTTCCTCACCTAAATACTGTAAATAAATAAACCTCTCTGAGCCTTGAAAGGGATCTGGAGACCCTCCCCTGCTGACTCAGGGAGATGGTTGTCCCCCTGGGCCCCATGGGGATAAGGGTCCCCAGGAACAGCTCTGGGACGGTCAAACCAGCAGCTTGTATTTCTGACAGGAGTGTTGCCCTCTCACTTGCCATTCCTGCCCTGTGCCCCTTCATATTGGTATTGGTAGGAATAAATGTTTAATTATGTAAACTAGTGGTCACCAATATATATAAACATTTGCTTTTTTTCATTGCTTAAAGTTTGATGAAACTCGTCAGAGTTAACAATATTACAATGTTCCCTTTAGTAAAATAATTACTGGGAGGTTTTCCTTGTTTAGATCACAATTTAGCTTTCTTTATATGTCTCCTTGAGTTCTTCTTTGCCAAGCAGAGAAAACTCTTTGACAAGAATCAAGATGAACAGTAGAAGTTCTTGCTGGTTCGGTAAAGGAGCTGAGAAAAACACTAAGATAAATAAGTAATCTACAGCTTTTAAAAGTGCAGTTTCAACAGGCAAGAAATACATTTCCTTTACATACTTTTAAAATCTGGAAGGGTATTGTCAGCTTACCCAACCTTAATTGCAGCAGGGGACTGACTGTAAATATGTGAAATAGTGTAGCCTAGAGGGGAAGCCATAGGAAGAACAGCTGAGGTCACTTACCTTGTTTGCCTGGAGAAGACTGAAGAAAGACCTCTTTGCAGTCCTCATGAGGGGAAGAGAAGGGACAGACACTGATCTCTTCTCTGGTGATCAGTGACAGGACCTGAGGTAATGGCCTGAAGTTGTGTCAGGGGAGGTTTGGGTTGGATATAGGGAAAAGGTTCTTCATCCAGAGGGTGGTTGAGCACTGGCACAGGCTCCCCAGGGAAGTGGTCACAGCACCAGCCTGACAGCTCAAGAAGCCTTTGGAAAATGCTCTCAGGGACATGGTGTGATCCTTGGGTCAGTCCTGTGCAAGGCCAGAACTTTGATGATTCTAGTGGGTCCCTTCCAACTTAGGATATTGTGTGATTCTATGATAACTATGATTTCAACACTGAGAATGAAATTTGTAGGAGATCCTTTTCTGACTTCTGAAATCCTTTAAAAATCCTGTCTAGTGAAATCTAGTCCACATTAATGGTGTACTAAATTACTTGAATGAGCAAAAAAACCCAAAGCACTGACTGACATATATGCAAAACCATATTCTCAGGCACCAGATGCTCTTACTACACAAGTCATTGTCATTAAAATGAAAAACACATGCTCCTTGCTTGTGACATTCAATCACTTATGCCAGGTTTCTGATAATAGGCTATTTCCAGGCAGTGGCTCCAGCTGTGTTGCTTCATTTCTACGCAGGGATTGAATATATGAGCTCAGACTCTGCACAGGAGACAATGTATATATGAGCTGTGCTCTGCTTTGTTTAGGATTTACCCTGCCAGGTCTTGTTTCTGACACAGAACAGACGTATTCTAGCATTATGTTTCTTTGTGTATTTTTTTTTCCTTTTCTTCCTTTTTATACTTGGCATATCTAATTACTGCAGAAATGCATTAATTCCACAGAAAAAACATTTTATAGAAAATGTTTCTGCTCATGTAAGAGATCCTAAAGGAATGAAAAATCTACAGCCAATTATGATATGCAGATATACAAAATAACAGTAACAAAAATCCCCCAACCTCGCTACCAGCTGGTTTGCTAATACTGACAGAAAAATACTCATTTTCAGTTTTCTCAAACCTTGATATTGCTATTTCTATCACCATTAATTAAACTGATTCCCCATATTTTGTTCAGTTATCAACAAATTTTGCTGTATTTCAAAATAAGGCAAGTGGAATGCAAACTGCATGAAGAACGGATCTATAACTTATAAGCCTCGATTTCCTAAGCAAATAGTTAAGTCAGCATCTAGTAATAGTCAGAATAATAAAATAACAAAGGGAATTTTTATAACAAAACAGGAAACTAAAAACAGGGTTGAAACATAAGCCATCCATAATTAATGACGGTGTTTAGCTGTAACCTTCTTGATTATGGAATTCTCAAAAAATTACTAGTTTTTACTTCTATTACAATCAAGACACTAATGAGCTTGCCTTTTTTTTTTTTTTTTTTTTTTTTAATAGATTGCTATAAATTGCAGATATTATAAGATAGCAAGAATTGTACTAAATAAAAATTTCCAATCAGTTACATATTTCTATGGCCAAATATGCAACAACAAAAAAATATTTCAAAGGCTAATGCTATCTGTCGCAGTCGGTATCCCGTCCACCTGCCTGGGCCAGCCCTGGCACCGGCGACAAGCAAGGTACAGCTCAGTGTGTGGACACACCTTGGGGATCCTGTGAGTCCTTGGCTAAGTGCCAGCATAATTCCAGCGAGGGAAGAAAGGAGAACTCTGTTGAGAGATCTGCCACAGAAGTTTATTGGTGCCCCAAAAAGAGCAACCTCAACCTCAGAGACTCTACCTCAGCAGAGCACAGACTGCCCTATGACAACAGCTTTTATCCATGGGAGGAGAAAGGGGAAGGTTAGGGAAGGGATCAATAGGGATGCATCTGGGAGTGGCTCTGGGTTGAGGGACTTCCCAATGCATCAGTCCTTGGGGGAAGGAGGGAGCTTCTCGGATTCCTGGACAACCACATGACGCTCTCCCTGGAACTTTCCAGACACAGGGAGAGGCCCCAATGTGACTGACAGGACCCAGGGGTTATATAACATAAGATTGACAAATAACTGTAACTTAGGGTAAACCATATAGGAACAAACTTTGGGGGTACATGGAACAAACCATTAATGAAACATACATTTAACAAATAGAACTGAAAAACACACCACCACAGTTATCAGTAACAATTTTTACAATTTTCCTAGCTGATATCATGAGTTGTCCCCACCCAGTGTTTAAACACCCACACAGTGTCTCTCACTCTCTCCTCTTCTTAAGCAGAATGGAAGAGAGAAGTAAAGCAAAACCTGAAAAATTCTGGGTCAACAAAGAGGCAGTTTAGAAAGTGAAAGACAGAGAAAACAACAGGTGATACAAAGGCAATCATTCGCCACCTTTCACAAGTAAACTGATGTCCAGCCACCTCAGAGGACAGTGCTGCTGCTTTTCATTCTACTACTAGTGGTCAATTTTAGATCAGTTGTCTCATCCATGTTCCCCCCTAATTTCTTGCCCACTTGCACACTAGTTCTGGAGTAGGACAAACTGGGTGGAAAAATGGAACCACCCCCTCGAAAAAAGCCAAAAAAAAAAACAAAAAACCCCCACATAAAAGACCCAAAACACCCCCCCCCGAAAAAAACAACACCCCCCCCAAAAAAAGCAAAACAATAAAAAAACTAAAAAAAAAACCCACCAAAAAAAAAAAAAAAGGGTAAATTTGTAAATTTCAAAGCCTTGATCTGTTCTAAACATTATTTAGTAATACCCAAAACACTGCACTCTTATCCACACTTTTGGCAGGCAACCCAAAATACAACATAATATGAAGAAAACTAACTTCATCCCAACCAGAGCCAGGACAAGTGATTTACTTCCCAATCAAAAGATAACCTAGTTTTGATCATCGATACGAGGTTTCTCAAATCGATTATTTTTTACTGCTATAAGCAAAATGGCAAGCACCAATTTCTTCCATATAGCAAGAATGAACTACTTTGGTTGGACTGCAGGATGTTCTATTCACAATATCTCTCACACTACACCATGGAAACATATCAATTGCTAATTGAATTAGAAACTTTACAGTCTTCTTCAAATACTCTCAGTTCTTTTATGAGCAATAGAAGATGACACACACTGTGCCCACATTTTTGAGCTTGGCAATGAGAAGTAACCCATAAAAGGGCAAGAGGAAGATAATCAGATGCTTATGTTGTGTCTTAAGCATTTCGACAACAGCAGTTAAAATCACTGAAACATATGAAATTTGTAGGATATTTTGAAATTCAGAAATTATGTCACATGAAACTGCAGACTGTATAAAATGAAAAAAGTCTTAGTGGGCTGTTAGACAGAGATTTATTCTTGGTCTTCCTTGATAGAAACCAAACTTGCATCCCTAGCCCAAAACTCTGGCAGATACATCCACTTATCCTCAGAACTACCATTCTCAGGCTTTAACTTTCAGAAATGTGTCATTCAGATCTTGTTACTGTAACTGCTAATAGAGATGAGACTCTTGGAGGATAGTACTTCTCAGCATGACTGAGACAGGATAATAGCATCCTCATAGGTGTTCTGTGACTGCATGTTGGGGATGTGTTTGAAAGAAAACTGTAGAAGCAGTACTGAGCAATGATAGGTAGTCGGGACTGATCTGATATTTCACAAGAACATGAAGCCTTAGCTTCACTTAAAAGATCAATATGACTGACTAGGAAGACTAGAAGTGAAGACTTGAAGGTAATCTACAGTCAACAGTTACAGCAAATACCACAACTCTCAGAAATAAGACCAATCTACTCAACAGTGTTTAGCTTCTGGGCTTGTAGGAAGTTCAAAATAGACTCAGCAAAAAAAAAAGCAAACCAAGCCAAAACACAAAACAATTCATATACAAAAACTTAATCTGTTTCTTCTTCAACTGAGGACTCTGTACAATTCAGTTAAGTGAAAAATAAGTCTTTAGTAGCTTTAATTGTTAATTTTGCATTGTGTCTGGGTTTGTTAATTAGATTATAGAAAATAAACTAGATCTTCAGAAAAAAAATGAAGTTGTTTGTTTTCTTTCTGTGTATGAGCATTGTTTCCTGATAATTTTGCTTCTGACATCCAGAAGGAATTTATTTAATGGTTAATATTGATTTAATAGTTTACATTAAATCTCTAGAGTTAAAATATTTTCAACTTGTCTATCACATGGTAAGCAAATTCCACTTGTTTATTTGTTTCTTAAAATCTATTACTTATAAGAATAAATGCTTTCCTGTATTAAAATTATGACATATTTTCAAATATTAAAACAAGTAAGACCAAATAAAAATGAAGTAAGGATTCCTGGAGTTCTTCCACTGCCACTTTCATGTATCCTTAATCTGTTCTGTTGGAGTTCTTATTATGAGTTGTTGGAAGAGAAAAATATAAGATCTTCTCAGTAACCCATTGATGAAAAGCAAAGGTGAATATATACACATTTTAATGATTTTTTTTTCTTTCTTATTTTGCTTCAGCTGCAGAGAATGTTGTCTCCTGTGATTCTTCTTCATTCTCCCTCACAGGAAGAAGGTACTCCCCTCTTGCTGACCAAGTTAACCTCTTTTTCCACTGTTTCTTCTTGACTACAGGAGAGTCGTAGTTGAGGCTTGAGTCTATGGTTTAACCACAGTGTTAATTTATATGGCCTTAGATCCTGAGACACTCTTGCCCCATTGAGGATGCAGAACACAGGCTCAGTAGGTGTAGCATGTGTTCTAACACAGCACTAGAATTTCCATCTCTTTGATGTGGGTAAGCCATCCTTTCTTCATATGGTTTGCCACTTCAACAGATTATCACATTGGTTTTACCATGAACCCCTAGACCATCAGAGGGGAAAAACACTATAAGCACCTCTCTAAATTCCTCCTCACACCTTGCCACCCTGGTCTATCCCAAGCACATCCCTGTGTAGCATTATCAAGTGGTTGGCTAAACATAAAACCAGACTCATAAAACACACCAATACAAGCACTCTGGTTACCCAGGAAGATTCAAGAACTGAAGGGCACTTGCAAAAAAGGCAAGAAAAACAAATCCCAGAGAAGCATGGTAAGACAGATAGAGTGCTAAAGACAATCCTGCCTCCGATACATTGCAGCTGTGTTAATTACCAGAGTGGGAACAGCTTTGCCCTCACAGCTGGATGTGATAAAAAAGTGAGTTAGTTGGTAGAGAGTCAGTTGGAGTCTGCTGGCCGTGCTGTGAGGAGGAAGGGATAGGCGGTGGTGTGAGGGACAGGCAAGGTCAGCCACTGTACAAGGGACAGACAGGGTCAGGTGGCTGTGCCAGGGACAGGAAGCAGCGAGCTGGGACTGCAGAAGGAAAAAGAGAAGGAGGGGAGAGCCAGAGCTGTGTGGAGCTGCCCATAGGATTGCTACATAGAGAAGGTATGAAAGACTTCTAGATAACATGGTGCTGATACTTGAAGCCCCCTGAGGTTTTTATTGAAGCAGTCTGAGTGCAGTGGCTGTCTTGAGTATGACAGAGAATAGGGAAGTGCCATTGTTATATTCCCCCATTAACTGACTCCTGGAGGGAAAGAGGAGAAAATTCTAAGAGTTAAATCTTCACAATTTCTTTCCTGGAGTACCGAGGTGGCAGCAGAGCACACCACGGAGCAGTTGAAGAACAAAGGAAACAGAATCAAAAGGTATCAAGTCAACATTGTGACAAGCAACAGCAAGCAGGTACCTGCCAACTACCCGCTAAACTGTTGCAACAACTATGAAGGAAGAGTAGCGTATCCCAACCAAATCTGTAATTATCTAAAATCTCCCAAGATCCTTGTTGGCCTCTGAATAAGACTTTGGTAGCTTGACTCCGGCCAAAAACTGAGCACTTACACAGACACTCACTCCTTGTCCCCCCTAGCAAGATGGGGGTGTGAGGCATAAGAGCAAAACCTGAAATTTCACTGCCAGAGATAAAGGACATTTAATAAGTGAGGGAGAAGAGGAAAAAAACCCAACAAAAACAAACAAACAGAAAACAGACACCCCCCCCCAAAAAAACAAAACAAAACAAAAACAAAAACAAAAACAAAAACAAAAACAAAAAAAAAAAAAAAAAAAAAGCTAAAACAAGGGTAAAACAATACTCCCCAAAAGTAAGCAATTTAAATGTAGCTGCTCACCTCCCCCCACAAGGAGGCCAATGCCCAGAAAGTCTTTGAGCAACAGCTGCTTTGTAAATAATATCCCCCCAATGTTGTTGCTAAAAATTGTGTCCCATGCTATGAAACAGTTTTTTGGTCATTATTTGTCTACTTTCACTATTATGTTGTCTGCCAACCTCTTGCCCACATCCTCACTGTTGCTCACAGTAGCATCAGAATTAAAAGCTTGATGCTGTGAAAGAAAAGTCCAGCAATAGCCACGACATTGATGTATTGTCATCAGTGTTTTAGTCAAAAATCTGTATCTAAAACACAGGTCCTTCTGGGCTATGGGGAAGAAAATTACCTCCATTCCAGTCAGACCCACTTAGTTAGATGTCTTGAAGTTTCCTTTGAATCTAGATGAAGGGGGATTTCATTTATTTTCAAGAATGTATGGAAATGTATTCTGAGCTACCTATCATAATCTCCCTATCTATTATCAGTTGATAGTCATAGAACTTTTGCCTTATATTATCTAATAAGCACAAAAGTTTGCAGAGATTTTCAAATCTCTTTGGGGATTACAGAATATCTTAACATCCTCTAGCGAGAGAATATGTCACCCATTTAGATATTCTTGTCTGTGAGACAGTTTGTATCATCTTGGTTTTTTGCTGCACTAAGCATGAGTATTACTGCATAAGCTACATTTACTGTTTCATTATACAATTAAATATATAGTGTTATGTGTATGGGTATATATATTTTATGCATAGATTATTTATACATAGAATTTTAAAAATCTTTTAAATTGTCAAAAAAAATCTATTTCATTAAATACAAGTTATTGTTCTGTTTGCTATATTAGGATTTATTCTATTAACTTTTCTGGATGAAGATTGATCTGTATGCTCTCTTTTCTAGCTTGATTGCCAGGTGGCTATTTTTATTAGGATTGACCTGTTAGCCATAACACAATATTTGTCTCAGACTCTTAAAATTAAATCAGCTATACATATGTATTTTATTTTATCAAAACTCACATTTAACTTTACAGCAGAAGTTAAATTAAATTAACCCATAAGTACCCTCTCATACTAATCTCATGTGAAGAACCAAATCTTTGCTGCAGTCCAAACCCACCACATCTACTGGCTTCCTTTGGTCAAACAGATGGCTATATTGTGTTTGCATGACCAGGCTTTGGTAGCAGCGGGCTACAGGGGTGGCTTTTGTGGCAAGCTGCTAGAACCTTCCCCATGTCCAGCAGAGCCAATACCAGGTGCCTCCAAGATGGACTAGCCACTGGCCAAGGCTGGGCCAATCAGAAGTGGTGGTAACACTTCTGTGATAACATATTCAAGAGAAAAAAAGAAAAAACTTACAGTGCAGATGTAATTATGGCCAGAGAAGAATGAGGCAAGAATATGTCAGAGGAGCAAATCTGCAGACACCAAGGTCGGTGAAGAAGGAGGGGAAGATTCTACAAGCACCTGAGCTGAGTTTCCTCTGCATCCAATGATGCAGCCCATAGTGAAGCAGCTGTGCCCATGAGGCCCGTGCAGATCCACAGGGATGCAGAGATCCGCCACTGAAGCAAGTGGATGCTCAAAAAAGGACTGTTAATCCATGAGAAACCTGTGTTGGAGCAGATTACTGCCAGGGACCTGTGGACCCATACAGAGAGGAGCCCACTCTGGAGCAGGTTTTCTGGTAGGACTTGTGACCCTGTGGGGGACCCACTTTGGAGCAGGGTGTGCCTGAAGGACTGCACCCCATGGAAGAGTGACACATGTTGCAGCAGTTTGTGGCTTGGACTCACAATGGAGTGGTTTGTGGAGAATTGTCTCCTGTGGAAGGGACTCCATATTGGAGTAGGGAGAGGACTCCTTTTCCTGAGCAGCAGGAAAAAAAAAATACCCATAACCCGCATTCCCTGTCTCACTGTGCAGCTGAGGGGAAAGTAGAGCCTGGGAAGGAGAAAGGGATGTTTTTAAATGTGTTTTTTTTAGGATAACCTGAATGAAACAGACTTGAACCTTTAGTTCAAGGCAACTTAGCTAGTGCAGTAATATTATGCTCACTAAGGGGAAGTAGTGCAATAATGAGAATTAGTGACTTGTACTGAAATGTGTAAGATGTTCTGGCTGAAGAAAAACTGTAAGCTTTTATTTCCTCTTAAAATTATTAGAGATTCCATTGGAAAGAAATCAGAGAGATATAGTGTATATATAAGAAGCATGACTATATAAGATATAAACCCATGGCAATAGTATCATAGCCATATTTCTCTATGACATTGAAAATGTGTTTATAATATTTAAATAATCCAGTTTCAAATATAAGTAAATACTAGATATTGTAAATGTAGGGGGGAGTTTGTTGTTGTTTGATTGTTTTTGTGTGGGTTTCTTTTTTTAAAAAATCTAAACCGACTTTAGTATTTTTTTTAATTATTTGTTGATTATGATTTAGTGTGTTCTGGCTTCACATGTGTAAGGTTAATGACACACCACAGCTGTCACTATTTAACAAACAGCAGTTGGTGTTACAGGGTATCAGAGCCCAGGACATCATCAGGTGCCTCTGTTGGGATGGGCACAGAGCATCAGGTGTCTCTGAGGTCAGGACAGGGTGTTAGCCTGTGGGAGGTTGTTTGGATCAGGCCTGGGGGAGGTGAACCAGAGTCACACAGCCCCAGAATGGCTGGAGAGGGCTGTGGGCATGAGGCCAGGCTGAAGGCCAACTAAAAATCTAGTCCAGCGATGGAAATAGGGGCAGAGATGTGGGTGCGAGGGAGCTGGGCCAGATCCAGGGACTTTTCAGTAGGGATTTGAGGGCAGACAAACCTCCTGCAGTGATGGTGTCCTGGTTTTGGCTGGGATAGTGTAGCTGATACAATGTTGTATTTCTTAGTGTTGTGTTTTGTACGAGCTGGTACAATGTTATTTTGGATTTAGTACAAGAATAAACCACACCAGTTTAGGTGGGTGTGAGTAGTGTTTACCCTAAATCAAGGACTTTCCAGTTTCTCATGCTCTGCCAGTGAGCATAAGAAGCTGGGAAAACACAGCCAAGACAGCTGACCCAGCCAGGACCAAGGGATAGTGTATACCACAGAATGTCATGCTCAGCACATAAACTGGGGGAATTTGGCCAGGAGACACTTTGTTGCTTTGGAGCAGGCATGGCGTCAGTCAGATGGTGGTGAACAATTGCATTGTAAAACACTTCTCTTGGGTGCTGTCTCTCTGTCTCCTTTTCATTATTATAGTGTAGTTTGTTTCAATTATAAAACGGTTTTTGTCTCAACCCATAAGGCTTATTTTTTATTTTTTTTTTGCTTGATTCTCTTCCACACTGAGGGCAGAGAGGGGGTGTAGGGGAGTGTGAGTGAGTATCTGTATGGGTCATTGAGACAACCAGAGAAAGATGAAACAAACTGCAGAAAGAAAAGACTGAAGAATTATTCCAAAGATACTGCAGGACTTTGGGAATGATTGTTGTGCTCTATCCACATTGTTGACAATTCCCAGCAAAGAGGAAAGGATGGAAGTGATTAATGGTGGGGCTTCAGCACCCTTTGCTCAATGGAAATCACCCCTGGGACCATCACAGAGAATTAGCACAACCCTGTGAAAGAGGGGCAGGTGCAATAAGGACTTTTATTGAATGCTTTTTATTTTTTTTTTTTTAATTAAAAAGCTTTTCCTGTTTTGGTTTAAAGTGTAAATGTTTTTGTAACTGGACTAATGGTCGTTCTTTGCTCTGTTTCAATTTGGTAATACAGAATATAATTAGGCAAACAATATTTACCTTGTTCTAGGCATGAATTCCATTTTCTCTATGTATAATTTTGACTGCAACAGTACAGGTGATAAATAAAACTGTTGATGCTTAATATCTAACAGAAAACAAATATTGATACATTAAAACAGTATTTTAACTATTCTAAAATATATCAATCAATTAAATCAATGAAGGAAAGGTACTGGAAAGGCTGTTCTCTCTTTCAAATATAATAATCAAAGAATCAGTTCTAAATTTTGTAGTTATTCCAGAATAGCCCTACAGTACTAAGAGACTTACCAAACATCTAGAAAACAAGATCTTCAAGTTGAACATCAATATAATTTATCATAAGCTGTTAGAAAATGTGTAATCCCCTTAGAAATTTCCATTTCTCAACCATCCTGTATTTTAAGCAAAGCTGTAAATTTAAATTTCAGTATTTATGCTAGAAATATGTTCCATTCTTCTTTCTTAAGCAATATGTCATAATTTAATAGTTACAACATAATCTCCAAAAATTACTTGAGTTCTGGATGTTTACAATTGTGAACAAGTAGCTTTTGTTATCAAAGTTCTACAGAAGGAAATTATCATGCAAGAACAGCCCTGGGTGTTGTAATCTGCCATCTGCTTTAGAAATGTGCAAGTAGAAAATTATCATGAAGAATGATTTGAAGATAAAAGGGTGAGTTATGTGACATGTTTTTTTCTTATTGAAAAAACTCCATGCACAGAAAAATATTTGAAGCTTACTTAATGTCTGATCTTTAAGTGAATGGATGTAGGGCATCACATTTTTTTACTGAGATATGACTACATGCTACACTGAGTGGTTATTTGATATACTGTGAGATAAGGTCTATGCTTTAAACACTGGTGGTCATGTCAGTAAAGAAAATGGCACATTTAAGTTATCTCTGTACAAGTTATGTATCTATTTCAGTAATAAAGAGAAAGTAACCATGACATCTGCCATTTCAACAAGCAGTCTCTGATAATGTTTAATTTACATAAATCATCTTAAATTAATTTAAAACTTTTGTGGGGGTGATTTCACTTTTCTTTCTGATTAGATTTTTTTTCCTTGCATTACATCTTTGTCTAACTTCTCCCACTCACAAATTTGTGTTTCACTGTTGTTAACCTTCTGTCATTTAGCATTATTAAACAGTTAATAATGCGAAATGCGGCAAACATCCACTGTTATGATCTTAATCATTCTATATTCATGTAATTCTGACCAAAAAGTGTTGCTTGAAATCCTCCTGACAGAAATGGCTTTTTGAAACTTATGTCAAGTTCTCATTTTTTTGCTGGCTGTATGGTTTATTTTAAGGCTGATTTTTGAATAGTATTATCTACCTTGCAGAGCACTTGCAGAACTTGATCTATGTTGCTAATGAATGTACAGATGTATTTATACTTAGAAAACTGGATATTTAGTATGACTATGTTAAAGACAGAAAAACATTTTTTTTTCACATTTTCAATACACATTGCTGGTGCTTAATTCTTAATTATTATTAAACATTATAATTACATATCCAAACAATTATTCCTTATGAAAAATAGAATAATTTTTATTAGTAGTATACAATACCATGGAAATTGTTGGCTTACCAATGAGTGCTATGATCCTTGACAGTTCCTAGACCCAGGGGTTGAGGTTGCCAGGCTTGAGAACTCAGAAACAAAGATGAAAAGTAGAGAGGACCTTCCTCCCTCCCTCCTTTCCTCACTTCCTTCCTTCCTCTCCCCTGCTGTTTCATTTTTTCACTGCCAGTGCCCAAAATAGTAAAATATACAATTAATATCTTGTTTTGAGGACCAAAACTTGGTCTGGTTTTGCTTATTTTTGGAAAAGCATTATGTTTTACTAGATGCTATTGGAGTCTTCTCTACAGGATCATTTGGCATTTACCAGATTCTTTGCTCTTTTTTTCTATCTTATTGGTGCTACATTTTTTTGCTTGACCTCTTGAATTTATTTTGTATTCATAGTGGGGATTTCTTTCTCTCCAATGTGAATAATATATTGCTTATGCTTTTTCCTTCCTTTATTTTTGGTCTGTTTGGCTTCACTTTTAGAAATTCCATTAATATTGCTTAAATGCATTTTCTTTCCATTTTTTCCCAGCTACTAAGTTTAATTGTGTAGGTAAGTGCAATTACAATATTGTATTATATTTTTTAGTGAACTGATGCAACTTCGGAGTGGTTGTACAGATTTCGTTTTTGTTTTTTTTTTTTTTTTTTTTTTTTCTTTCCCCGTGATTTCCCTTATTAAAAACTACAAAAGTGACTACTTATACCACCAGAGTTATAATACATTTTAGTACTGTGCTGCTAAAAAAGATTGTAGCAACAGGCATTATCTGAGAAGTTGATTTACACCTAGCTTAAGAAATTATTCACAATTCAGATTTACCTCATAGAAGAAACTAAATGATTCATACAGGAAATATCTTACAAATGCTTAGCTATGGGAAAAAATGTTTATTTTACTTTCTTAGATACCAAAACCATTCACCCTCCAGAATCTATAGCCAGAAAGACTATTTTAATTGAGTTAGTGATGCCCATAATGGGTAATCCAGGTTTACATCTCTGTATGATGGATACCATGTGACTACTAGTTAATCTCAGTGTATCTAATCAATATTACATTTAATAATGCAGGCATGGTATGGTTCTTCTGAGCTTGTCTTCTGGCTAGCTCTGCCCTTCAGATACTATATAAATGAGTTATTCCTTTGGGTCCAGATTTCAGACAGAGACATGATCTTGCTTGGAAGAAGAAGCAGCTTACACTTCGTAGTAATTTGGAAGGTGTTTATTTAGGGCAAAAGCCCAGGGTGCCAGAGTGTGAGTGTGAGTCAGGATTTTGGCTCTCCCCTGCCCTTAAGTACGGGGGTGTTACTGATGGAAATGAGAGGGAGTGACTAGATACAGGGGGGATTGGCATTGCCATTTTGGGACAAGAGGGGTGGGGGGATACCTGAAGCTTTGGCTGAACCATCTGGCTTTGCCAGGGTACTCAAGTACCAGGGTGTGCCTACTGATAAGGTACAATGGGAGGTACAATAGACTGGGAGAGGCCTATTGAGGGGGATAAGGACAGGGATTAGGGGAAGGGGGGTGGGAGGGGATGAACCATTACAGAAACTCAATAACAAAAATCATACAGAACTTTAGAAAATCCAAAATGCACATTGCAATAGCACAGCTATTGCACAATTGCTCAATGTACCTAGAGATAAATATGTATTTAACCATAAATACATAGAGAGAGCATTGTCTTGTCTACTTGAAAACTTACGTGAATCTGCTCAGAAACTGTAACTTTCATGGTGAGATAATATTAAAATGTGTTCTTCAAGGGACTCTTCAAGGATGAATCCTCATTCTAGGACTGATTGATTGCTGTTACAGAGGATTCTGAACCAGGAGCAAGACCCTATAGCTGAAGAACCTCTCCAGGGATAGATGCCTATACAATAGTGTTTTGACTAATATTGTATCGTCTCATGGTTTTCATCATTAGAAAAGATACAAGATTTTATAATCTTTCTACTATTTTTTTTTTCTTGTCTGTTATATTTCTCTACCTTATAAGTGTTTGTACCTTTCTTCTTGGAGTCAAGGAGGAACAGGCATCTTGCCAGCGCACAAGAGCTTACACCACAGAGAACCATGTTCAGTACTCACAGCTATATGCAAAGTTCCAATAATTCAATCAAATTAGCAGAATTAAAAAGAATACCATATTTTATAAAGACAGACCAAACTCTTTAAGTGATCAAAGTAGGTTTGATTTCTCAGAGACTCTGAGTATCCTTCAGAAATACTGATAGGTGTTGGTCAATAACCCTGACTCCCTGGAGCAAGAGGATACTATCTTCTGCCCCAGGTGACATGACATAAGGTTGCAGAAACTTATAGTCCTGTTTTTGTGACTTACTTAAATATTTAGCTGAAATGACATAATGGGAAATATGATGACATAATAAGAACCAGAAATAAAGATTTTACAAAATAAAAAGGGGAAAGAATAATGATTGCCTAGAGATGCCATGGAAAAGATATAGAAAGATTTTATTGGTCTGCAACAGTTTCTTCTATGGAGATATATTAAAAGTTAGCTCCAATTTCTATTAGTACAGAAAAAAATATTTTAAAGACAGTCTTTACTCAAGTTTGATTTCATAAAATATATTATAAAGAGATTCTGTTGTGTTGAATTACTTGCTCTTAAACATAACATTTCAGATACTTTCAGATGTTTTTTCTTAGTTTTATCAGCTAATTTTTAATCAAGTAGTCAATTTAAATGCTCTCTTGCCAGATACTACTGAACATTTGCAAAACTGAAATTATTTTTAAAGCTCTCCTGCATTTTTGTACATAAAAGTTTAGTTTATAATTACTGTGTTGATGTCTGAAGCAGAGATATCTTGGAAATTGTTTATGGTATTTTGAAACTTATTTTATTAATATAAAGTGAAAAACATCATAAAATGTAAAGGAAATTTCACATTAATATTATAAGTGAGCACATAACTGAATAGTTTTGCAAGATATTACTAAAACAACAAAGCAAAATTCTTTGTTCATCAATTTACTGTAAAAAGTGTTTGATATGTGATGATAGCACAAAGAGCACATGTAGTATATAAAGACCTCATTCATTCAAAAATTACTAAGATAATACAGAAAAGTGTAATTTAACCAATATGATAGAGATGATAATGGGAATTGATGTATGGTAGACACAAATCTCTAATAAAGAACAGTCAAAAAACTTCTGTTTAAACCTTGATAGCCACTGACTCCTGTGAAAAGATAAGATGTCTTCATTTCACAGAAAGTTAAGTGCTTTTGTCAGGTAAAATGATTCTATTTATCTGTTGGCTTATCTTCCATTGTAATTAAAAAAAATACTCTTACCTTTGACATCACAGAGAAATAGCTTTTTCAGAAATAATCTTAATTTAACTTTCCAGCAATAACTTAGAACTTGTAATTTTTTAGCAGCAATTTCTCAAGTTAATTGCTAATTGCTCAAAATCAGTCATAAAATGATGGAAGAAAATATTCTTTTCATGTTTTTAGTTTTATCAAGGCTGATTTAAGAAATCTCAAAATAAAAGTGTTTTTTTCCTTGACATTAGATTTAAATTATCTCCTGATCTTTACTCAGCATTTTTTTCCTCAAATTTTAAATCAATAAAATGCGATGGTGGATTTGTGTATTTTTACAGTAAAGACAATATTACCAGTGTTTATTTCCAAGACAGTGCCAATTTTTGCCACTCAGTCCACTACACTGCCACTCAGTTCTGCAGTGTAGTGGACTTCAAAAAGAATAAACAAGAATTTTCCAAAGTGCTGGGACTCATATTCATCTGACTGTAAAGCTAGTCACTTAGGAAGCACCTGTAGTCAACAAAGAGAAGTATTATTTATGTATAATTGTTCTTTCTGCCCAAAGGTTTCAGAAATAAGTTTAAAGAATACTACAAAGGAGTTTTTCTTTATATGTTTGGGATTTGTCATTCAAGCAAGGTGGGTTCAAACTTCTCCAGACTTGAAGGAAATTATCACCTGATACATTTCTTCTCACAATTTTGCATGTTCTCTTTTGCATCATCCTAGTTAACATATGGCGTACCACAGGCATTACCACTTGAAATATAGAACAATTAACAATAGATGTGAACTCTTCATGTACAGTTCTCCATGTGTCTACAATCTTTTCACTTTACTGGGAGCACTAATTTATTTTTAACTGTTATATTTTGGTAAAGCCTGTTTCCCTCTCTATTTTTTAAGCAAAAATCTCTGGTCTCCTTTCTATTTAAGAAAAAAAAAAAAAAGAGTTGTGAATCTGTTCTAGAGATTCAGATTCACGTATTGGTTCCAGAGAGCTGAGTTACAGTATCAGCTCATTGCATTTCATTGCACATGTGAGGGAAATAAATATATTTTTAAACTCATTTATAAACTCCTCTCTAAAAGTTTCTATTGGGAGGAATAGAATACACTGACAAAATGGTAATTTATTTTTAACATTTCAGCACATATGAATATTTTATTGATATTTATAAGTAAATTTGCATAATTTCAAAACTTCCACTGAATTTTTCCCTCAAGTTCTATTCCCTAAATAAAGATTTTAGAAATCCCTTTACCTGCAAGAAAAACCATCAAACTGGAGAAAAGCAGCTGTCAGGATTTTAATTTCATAGGAAAATATTTTTGTAAGAATCTTGCTTTGAAAAATATAGCATAATCAGTAGCTTTCATTTAGTAGTGGAAGCTGAGATGTACGCATGAATTGAGATTTTTTTTCCCTCTGCAGGTTTAGAAAATAATTCCATAGACCATTTTTAGAAATTATTGGCCTGTATATTCACATTTCTGTTGTTCCTTTCATATGATCTAATGGTCTCATCTACCTGTTTTTCCCTACATTTGATTAAGCCATATTTTCAAAATGCTACGGTGTCAAATAATCTTATGGGTTATAAGTAGAAAGTATATCACAAAATTTAGTAAAATATTTCCAATAGTCTGAAAATTATTTTTGTAACTTTTGATGGCCTGCTGTTATCAGTGCAGTTTCATTAGCCAAATTTATTGTAATCTAACAGACTTCCATGATGATAGGACACATTTTCTTTCTCAGTGAAATATATGTATAGAACAGTTAATAAAATTTTGGAGCTAATAGCTAACTGAATTACTGAGTCATCCTGTGATCAAATTTAAATATTAGTTCCCAGAAAAAAATTATGAAATTCTAGTTATAATTCATGTTCCGGTAAGGAACATAACATATATATAACATATATATAACATATTTGCTAAATATAAGAATGCATTTTTATCATCTAAATGTACTGGAGAGACAAATACTCAGATCCTGGAACTGTAATTGTGTGCTCAATATACTATTATTTTATTGCCATTTATTGTAATTTCTATCAGTTGGCTGTCCTGTATTTTAATGGTTTTATCTGACAGGTTGCTTAAAATATGTACATCCAGCCAAGAGAAAAATAAAGTTTGCATGCAAACAGTACTATAACCAAACATCACTTCAGTGAAACCAATCATATGAAGTACAACAAGAGAAAGTTCCAGATTCTGCGCCTGGGATGAGGCAACACTGGATGTACACACTGGGGAATGAGAATCTAGAAAGCAGTGTCTAGTAAAGTGACCTGGGGGTCCTGGTCAGTGGCAAGTTTAATTTGAGTCAGCAGTGCCCTGGCAGCCAGGAGGGCCAACCCTGTCCTGGGGGAGGACAGGCACAGCATGGCCAGCCAGGCAAGGGAGGGGATTGTCCTGCTCTGCTCTGAGCTGGGCAGCCTCAGCTCCAGTGCTGGGGCACTTCTGAGAGTCGCAGTAAAGAAAAGTATAATGTTAGAGAGAGTCCAAAGAAGGGCCATGAGGATGAAGAGCCTGGAGGGGAACCTGTATGAGGAGCAGCTGAGGTCACTTGGTCTGTTCAGCCTGGGGAAGAGGCTGAGGGGAGACCTCATTGGAGTCACAACTTCCTCATGAGGGAAGCTCTGACCTCTTCTCTGTGGGACCAGTGACAGGACTGAGGGAATGGCCTGAAGCTGCATCTGGGGAGGTTTAGATGGGATGTCAGGAAAAGCTTCTTCACTCAGAGGGCTGTTGGGCCCTGGCACAGCTCCCCAGGGCAGTGGTCACAGCACCAGCCTGACAGAGTCCAAGAAGCTTTTGGACAATGCTCTCAGGCACAGAGTGTGACTCTTGGGGATGGTGATGTGCAGGGCCTGGAGTTGGACTCGATAATCCTTGTATGTCTCTTCCAACTCAACAGATTCTGTGAATACAGAACTTTAAGAATGATTTTGAGGAAGAACACTAAAAGCTTTTCAGTAAAAAAAAAAAAAAAAAAAAAAAAAAAAAAAAAAAAAAGTGAAGGAATAGTATACAGATTTACCCTTATTATTATTAAGAAGCATAATTTATTTTCACAATACCTGGTAATCCTATTCTGTTTCATGCAACAGGAGAACAGCAGAGACCTTTCATCCTTTAGTGACTAGTTTTCCCTTGTAAAAAAGTGAGATTAGTCTCTGGTTGAGGAGTCTGATGAATAGGTTATTACAGCACGTAGGGTTTAGATTCCTGCCTTTTTCCTTGGCAGACTGTATAAGGCAGGAATATGAAAAGTCATGAAAATTTACTAGCCCAGGGATAAAATCTGTCTATTGTTCTTCTTTTATGGAAGCAGAAGATAATTCAAGGAAATAAAATGAGTACAAAAACAAAAGATCACCGAAGGGCAGGGTTTTTATATATTTGATCATTGAGTACATTTAAATGATAATAACTTTGTTCTTACCATCTTGGTCAGAAGACAATTTTCATCTTCTCATACACAAGATGAGTGTGTAGGTAATTAATTTTCAGTTTTTTCCTAGAGGAGAAGCTTAACAACCTAGCTAAAATGAATATATAAGCATAACACATACATGTCAAAACTATAAATCTAAATGGATCAGCTGTCTGTATACATGCATTTTATATATTTTTTTGTTAAGTTAAATTACTCCATGCAAGTATAAAGAGATGTGATTTGTCTGTCATCATAAAGAATGAGTTGGCCAAAATGAGACCATTTAAATAAGACAAAGAACACAGCAAGAAAAGAAAGCACTTAATGTGCTTTATCATGAGTTTAGCGCACCTGATTTTACCTCTTCTGATATTCCCATCCTCTCTATTTTCCAATCCATTGAAAAGACTTTTAGATCTAGGTGGAGAGAAGGCCTTATTGTAGGCAATCCACATAAAGCAATATTTCAGTGCATTAAGGGCAACTTGGTGAACTGAATATATGAAGTCAAGACATCAATGTTAAAAAGTCCTGTCTTAAAGTATTTGGGAACATGAATCATCTATATCCATATATAAATGCTGATAAAGCACCAGCTTGTAATCTGATGCCAAGTGACACTGAACAGCTTTTATCTAAATTGGGTAGAGCTTCTCCCTTTGTAGTGACTCTGTCATAGAAAAAAGTAATTCATGTGGTAAAGAATGCAAACGGGCTGAAATGACAGATAAATAGGATAGGAAATCAAGGGTTCAGCATGAGTTTAAAAGAAAACACTAAATTCTGTAGTGAAAATTCCTTAGGTACTTGGAGGTAGATTCATTTATTTGAGTTCAGTTGCCTTAGGTCATGTCTATGGTCTAAAATAATGTTTTGATTCTTCTTCAGTTCATTAAAAGATAGAACAGCTAATTGTATCTCAATCCAAGAGTGATGGTTCATCTAAAAAAGCTTATCTCTTTTTATTTGAAGGAAGAGATTTCCATACTGCAGAACCCTAAAATCAGATTTCTGAAAACAAATATCCCTATTTGAGTTAAATCTAAACTTTTATCTTTCTTTTTTTTTACAAATGAGATGCTGTTCTTGAGTTTCTGCTTGCAGAAAAAGTTTAAATTTAAAGGAAGAGTTGTTTGTTTGCTTTCTTTTCTTCCATTTTTAATCAGACTGCTCAAGCATTTCAGAGGCAAGAATAAAATCCAAATAAAATACACAATGGTTCAGCAACAGTCTAGTTTCAGTGATTGAGAAATCAAGTCTGGAATAATGAATTACAGGCTCAGTGCTTATCTGCAGGTATGATGTATGGAACTAGACTAGAAGATACTATTGTATTTAAACCTGTCTCTCTGTATAATGTTTTCCATTAGCAGATTAAGGTAAAACAGTGCAATGATGCTCAGAGGTCATTTAATTCCAAGCCACTTGCCACGGGCAAGGATGCCACTCACTAGATTGGGTTGCTCAGAGCCCCATCCAGCTTGGCCTTGAAAACTTGCAGGGATGAGGCATACACTATTTCTCTGGATAACCTCACTAACCTCTAAGTAAAGAATTTCTTCCTGACCTCTAACCTAAATCTACCCTTTTTTAAGGTTTAATAGGTTTAAACCTCTTCTCCCTTGTTCTGTCACTATCTGCCCATATGGAAAGTCACTCTCCTTTTTTTATAATCCCCCACTAAATGGTGGAAGGCTGCAATGAAGTCCTCCCAGAGGATTTTTTTTCCATGCTTTTCTGGAGGTGGCTGAAGACCGGCTTACAAATAGGAAGTGATGGATGAATTCCTTTTCTGCTTTGCTTGCATACAAGGTTTTTGCTCTGGTTATTAAGCTGTCTTTATCTCAGCTCAGGAGTTTTCTCACTGGAAGTAAAAACCAGATGGGATTAGTTATCTAACTTTAAAAGTACAAGAAAAATATCTCCAGACCTAAGCTAGTCATCCTTGGATCTTTTTATAACCAGTTGAGAGAAAAAAAAAATGCTCAAAGGTCATGATTTATCTCAAGGGATATATCTGAAAGTAGGTTAGATCACTTTGGTCCTTAAAATATTTGTTTCTTTTCACTGACTGCATAGAGATCCAGGAAAGAATAGCTGACAAATCCACAACAGATAAATAGTTTTCTCTTTCAACCCTATATTGCCTTCATTCAGATCAGAGAGAATCTGAGATACTTCTTTCATCCCTCTCTTCTGAACTTTTTAATTTTCTCTTAATGCATAAAGCCACAGGAACTCAAAAGAAGCTTCTTGATCTGAAGACCAACTTTTATACTTTTCTGTTTACTCCTTTTTATAATATCACAATTTAGATACTATTATTTTTCTAATCTAATCTATGTATAGTCCCATAGGAAAGATAATCAGGTATCACTGGAAGATTTACAGGTAAATTTACAGGTTGTCTAGCAAACTTTTTTTAAAAAATGTTTTCTAAATTCTTTTCTCTGAAAGAAAAAAACTATTAATGTTTAATAAAAAAATCAATATTACTTCTATGTCAATCGTTTCAGATGTCTTCTGAGCACAGAGAATGAAAAACTAGAGTGGATTCATATTTAAATATGTTAAATTAGTTAACCCTAGCAAATTGGGCATTCATAAATACATCGACCCTTATGAGAAGCACACATGAGTGCTGAGGAATGTGGTTGATGACATAGCAAGGCCAGCCTCAATAATCCTTGATCAATCATGGTGACTGGGAGAAGTGCCTTAGAACTGAATGAAAGGAAGTTTAACTCTTACCTTAAAGAAAGTGAAGAAGAAAGAACTGAAGAAATACAGCTCAATTAGTCTCACCTCAGTCCCTGGAAGTAGCTAAGCCTGGAAGTAATTTCCAGGCACATGAATACCAAGAAAATTATCAGAAAATGTTAGCATGTATCCATCAAGGGGAAATCAGGCTTGACTTGATAAACTTACATAATGAAATGGCTGTTCTGATTGACGAGAGAAGAGAGTGAATAACATCTACCCAAACTTCACTGAGGCCTCTGACTCCATCTCTCATAAGATTCTTATAGACAAGCTGTTGGTATATGGGCTGGGTGAGTAGATAGCAAGGCAGATTGAAAACTGGCTGAGTGGCTGAGCCCAGAGGATGGTGATCAGCAACATAATATGTAGCTGAAGGCCAGTAACTGGCACTGTACCCCAGAGGAACTCGGAATGGTCCTATTCATAATCTTCATTAATGGTCTGGGGGCTGGAACAGACTGTATGCCCCACAAGTTGACAGATGACATCAAACTGAGAGGAGATGGTGATATGCCAGAGGACTGTGCTCTCATGAAACAAGGACTGCAACCTGTTCTACTGGGGAGCATCCTTTCCTAAGATGAAACTAGCTGATTTTTAAGGTCCCTTCCAATTCAAGCTTATCTATGATTTCTAAGATTTCTGTAATTAATTGGGACAAATGTAAGAAAGCAGCTCAATAGAGTGTTTTTAAAATGTTTTATCAAGTTTAGTGTGCTTAGAATTAAGACGCATGTGACTTAACAAAAATAAGAAAGTAAATAAAATATATACAAGACAATATAGAAGCTGGTAACTCTCAACTTACTCACTTCAATAGAAACAAAATATTTTCCTCCAAATTGTGTAGCTGTGACTTTTGAAAAGAGAAATCACTTCCTCCTGATTTTTGATATTTTTGGCCAAGCTACATTAGTTGTTTCCCCAATTCAACAGACAACATTGCACCTACTGGGCAAGTGTGTTGTTGCTCAACTATTGTTTTTTAAATAGACATCCTAGCTAGGCATTTTCAAGCTGAGAAATACCTCAGTATTTCTCAGTATCATATGTTACTGACACGGTAATACAGACAGTAGCCTTGAATCAAAGCTAGTAGCTTGAGTGTGCAACTTGAAGCTGTTCACAATGTGTGTGGCCACACTGACCTATGCAGTTCAATTCTATATTTTCCATTTAATTTAGATTAAAGAGGTAGATATCCTGAACAATCTCTTTACAGGTGCAAGTCAGCTAATTAATCAATACAGTTACAAGTCCAATCAAGTAAAATAAGTTTCAATGATTAATTCTTTCGGAACAGCTACAAACATCTTCAATTTAAACCATGACTTCTCAGTAGGGATTAATTTGAAATTTGAAAGTTTCCATCGTGGTTTGATCAAGCTGGGCATACTTGTTCAACCAGTAGTTTTACCTCATTCAAATACAATGTTTCTGGCATTCAACTTATGGGAGAAAAGCTATCCCCAGTATATTGCAAACTGTGAGAATTGGACATAATGAAAATTATATAATTATTCCTTGCTTATTAATCTTTTTCCCATGCATGACAATGTATTATTTTTTAACTTAAATACCAAAATTCAATGCCAGTATTTGTTACCAATATGACATAAGCTTTTCCTCTGAAAGTTCTTTCTTTAGAAGCTTGCTTTAATTGCTTTTTTTTTTTCCCATGCTTTTCTTTCTCAGTCAGTACAGCTTCACCATATGGCAGTAGGCTTTTAACTAATAAGTTGGCACTTAGAGAAGAAAGGGATGAATATTGTTTATGGTTAACTTTATATCACAGGTGCACTTCCAGATAAAAAGAGTGTGCTCAAGTCCCAGCAAGGCATAGTGCATTTGATTATATTGCTTGCCATCTCAGTGAAACAAACAAGGACTGAATATTCAGTCTTGACATATTTTAAACTACATTATTTTCCCTCATGTCCATGAAATGTCTTTAGCATCAAAGTGAAGACAGCTTATTAGACTTCACTAAAAATCTCAAGGAAATACTTAATCATGATAGATCAGGGTCTCTGAGTCCTGGGGAAAGGTATTTTATCAAAGCGTTTAGATGAAACGCTTTTTGGAAGCTTCTTTGTAGTAAAGTTTGCTATTGTTTGCTATTGCTTGCTTCAGTAATTCTGCTTATGTTACAGAAATAGAAGAACTAGAATTATTCTGTGGGTGCAATTTACTTGGTGGCTGTGATTATTAAGTCTAAATGCCACCTCAGTTGTCAGAAGGTCAGGTTGGCACAGAGGGTCAGGTTAAGATGAAGATGACTCTCAGCCAATATAATCCTCAGAAGTGCTCATCTGAAACCCGTGTTACTCTTTAGACTTGGTCATACACCTAATTGTGTAAGCTCAATGGCATTAGACAACTTAATTAGAACATCCTCTGGAGGCTATTTTGGATACAACCACTTGAATAGCATAAAAAAAACTTCTGAAAAAACAAGTGTGGATAATATTTGGAAAAGCAGAATAAGTTTACAGGAATCAAGGATGTAATTCAATTCCAGATCAGATCCTCCTCAATTGAAGTGTCTGGATATGGTGCCTAACGGTTATAAGTTTATGAGATCAGGACACTCAGAATAAATCCACAGTTCATTGGTTTCATCATAGGGGTCTCATAATACTTGAGGCTCATTAGGGTAAGGCACCTGGCTGTGTGGCAATACAGCTCAGAACCAGGACTCAGAGTACTGCTGAACTCATTACAGAACTAGATGTCTAGAGGGCTATAAGTGCTGACAAGTCAAGGCAAGACCCTGAAGAAGGAAGAGATCAAGGTGTGTGTATGTATGTTTGTGTGCAAGACAGTGCAGGCCTGTACAAGTCTGTACTAGTCCATAGTTAAGCAATGTTATTAAGATGCACAGATATTGTTTTTGTTTTAGTCTGTGCTTGAAAAGTATTTAAACCAGCTGTGTGTTCAGTAAAATTGGCTTCATGGAGTGAGCCATGGAGACTCATCTCTTTAATCGCCCGACATGGCTGTGTGCTAGTGATACAGAAAGACTCTAGTCCTCTCTAAAATCTGTATCAGACTTATAAGAATGCTTCAGATACCCAGCCACTAGACATGCCAGGTAGACATAGTTATGTTTCACCCCTATTCAATATGGTTGATGGAATCTGGTGATGTAAATTGTCTTACAATAAGTTTAATTATTTATATTTCAATTGGATATTATTACTGATGTTCTTCATCAGTAGCAATCTTAGTATGCTTCTGCAAAATCATTATGGAGAACTTTACATGTCAATCTTGGAAATACAAATCCAATTCAGTATGTTACTTTATCCCTAGGTAATGTCTTTTGTCCTCACAACATGATATAATGATCACCTTTTTTTTATGGAGTTAACATCTAATGGAAATGTTCACACACAGTGACCCTGAATCTGTGGACCATGAGAATCTATATTTATTAAAGTTATTTCAGTGAAGATTTATTTGGTCAGTAATGCCTTTTCTCACCTAAAATTTACTACCAGAGGAATTCACTTTGATATTTGAAATAGTGGCATGTTTTATAGTTATTGTTTCTTTCTATTGCTATAAAAGCAAGGGAAGCTTAATATCTCTCATGTTGCACAGAAGCTGAAATAAAATGTAAAGATAAGTGTATATAGATACAGAGTATTATTGGCTCTGAGCTGTAACAGCTGTGTTACAATGTTTACTGCCAGGAACTATGAATTTCCAGATGGAAACATGTTGTAATTCATGAATTTTCTAGGGAAAAAGAGGTGGTATGCTCTTGGAAAAAAAAGCTACCCATATCAATCACTGCTTAAAGAAAACTCAACAGTTCGGTTAAATAAATCTGATTTGTTACAAGAAACACTTAGAATCAGCAGCTTTTTTATTGTGTTTTTTAGGCTGAATAATGAAGCAATGACTCATGCCCAAGGTACTACACAGGTTTCAGAGAGATATGTTGATATAAAAGCTAGAGTAATGCGAGTGAATCTAGACTGTATTTTAAAATACAATGCAATCATCACTTTATTAAACCCTATTAACAAAGCTGATTTAATAACTGCTTAACTCACACTACCTACAATTCTATTTCTCTTTTTTAAGGTAAAGCAGGATGTTCTCATGTGAACATCCTTGTGCTCCACCATGGAAATGACAAATCAATTTCTTTTCTTCTGACAGCATGCTATCAAAACTATAAAGACCAAAGAGCCAGGGAAAACTCTAAATGGACATGATCTCTGTCATGTGCCTTCCCCAAATTGGAGGTCCTTCCAATTCAACAGTAAATGGAAGGGATGTGAGGTCATCTGCACAGTGTTTTTGTTTTGTTTTGTTTGGTGTTTAACTCGCATGATGGTATTCATAAGTGACATTTTAGTTAAATACTTTATGTTGTCTGAGTGTTTTTTGACTGGGACTACTAGAAACACTTGTACAGGTGCATTACATTATCCAATTTAGTTATAGATTAACAATTTAGTAGATGATAGAATTTTATTTAGAATATTCTTGTAAATAGATTGGGAGGGGTGCATTTGGTTCTAAGTCCTTACATTTTTGTCATTGTATATTTGTTTTAAAGTAAATATGTAGGAGAAGATTAATGTCTGTAAAAGAATGGAACTTAAAATAATATCATGCCCATTTATTATTTTTAAACACTTTTGAAAAACATATGATTTGCTTTACATTAAGGCATTAAAAAGTATTCAAATAGTAATTGATACTAAGGGCTTCCAAGTTCCTTTATTTTTACATGTAGTCTAATTACCTGAGAAAAAACTAGCTGTTTACTTCCATATTGATTTATCTATATGCATTTCAGAACCATAATTTTTTTAAAAAAATTATATACTTTGCTTCACATTTAAAACAAAATCAGAGACACAGATGTAGCATCTGAAAGTGATCTTACTTTTTGACTTCACTTTCAAGTTGGAATCAGTAGTATCTAAATGCATACTTCCCTTTTTTTTGTGATAGATTATATGATCACAATGCGTACTTGTTCTGGACTTTTACGTCTGCAGCAGCAGTGAATACTAATGGAGATGTCCCACATAAAATACTAAAACTTGCAATAAAGGTATAAATACTTGTCATCTAACAAATCTGAGCCTCAAGACTGCTAAATGGGAGAAAAGTCAGTTATATATTTGTATCTTTATGAAGAGAGGACTCACAGTATTTGAATATCACTTTCCACACACTTCTCTAATGGGGCATGTGGTATGATTTCACATGATATAAAAAGGAAATTTACTGTAGCATATGCAAGACAGCTGTTGATTATTCTGAGAGCTCATTTAAGCCTAAAAGGTTCAGACTTTTGGGTTTTTTTCATTTCATCATAAAACTGAGTTCTTAAGATGGAAACATTTTGACAGCAGATGCAAAACCCCTCCACTATACTATGTATATCAGAAAGTTTTATTTCATTTCAGTACATGTATCTAAATATAAAATGATTGGGTCTGTGTCCTGTATTTAAATGGGCTGTCATGGTTCAGGAATGGTACTCTCCAAAACACACTGCCATTTGTTCACTCCTGCCACCTGTGCTGGTATGGAGGAGAGAATTGGAGGCACAAAAGGTAAAGATCTCAGCTTGAGATAACAACAAATTACAGAAACTGCAATGAGATCAGAAAACAAACAGTAACAACAATACTATTAATAATAAAAATGTATGAGAGAGAGGTGAGTGATCCACATGCAAAATGCTCAGGTTACCCTGATTGCTTCTTCCACCACACTTACACAAACAGAAGTCCAGGAAAGAGACTGTTGCCCCCACCTCTAGCAAAGACATGAGGTGGTATAGAATAACCTCTGTGTCCTAGCCATGCTCCTTTGTGGATACTGCAAAAATTAGCCCTGTCCTGGCCAGAACCGGAACATAAACTTAATAAATATCCCGGTCCATTTATAACTAAGAATTCTTCCATCCAAACTGTTGTGTTTTGTTAAGAGAAGTTATAATGGTTTGTTCCTTTCCCTGCTCTCTGTTTTTCAAGAATGTTATTTTCCCAGGTTATCCCTTCCCCTTTTCCTGTCAATCCCAATGTATCATTCTCAGCCTCCTCCCCTGAACCCTGCCTGTCATTCAGCCACCCTCCCCTGCTTCTAGAAAGTTCGTGGAAGGGCATCGAGTGATAGGAGGGGAACAGGGGAATTCCTCCCCCCCTTACTCTCCCATTGTATCCCTGGACTGTCCTTCCTACCCTTACCCACTCCCACATTGTCCCTTATTGGTTGTAGGTTTGCTCCCTCCCTCTGTACCTCCCCTGTTTATAAGTTGTTGCAATCTTTGTCCTGGGGGTCAGCTGGAGCAGCTCTCCTGGGACTGGCAGCTCCCTCTGGGGACTGTAATAAGGGTCTTGGATTTCGCCCTCTGACTGAGCCTGATTCCTTCCTCCTCCAGCCTCTCCTGCATCCAGGGAAAGGATCCCTGAGCCGCCCCTCGGGTTCTGCCCATCCTGAGGAGTGTCCCCCGCCTGTCCACAGTGTCGGGCCAGCCCGGGCAGAGGCTTCGCTCTCTGTGAGGGACACTGCGACACTAAACTAACTGATTTGTTACATAAAGGTAAAGATATTATAAAAGAAAAGCCTTATTAAATATAGTTTAGGCCCTGCTATGCTAGCTAAGCTAGCAACTAGCTTGTAAGTTTCTATAAGGAAGAATCAGAGGAATGAAAAACAGTTAGCATAACAAACTATTCTTGTAGTGTAAAATCAGTTGCACTTGTAATAGCAAAAGATCTGTCTCATGAGAATCTACAAAGAAATACGTAAACTCTAAAGTGAAAGAGGGAGTCTTAGCGTGTACACACAAAATGACCTTTTAACTAATGTATTGGGTGGTAAGAAACTACAGTTAAACACAAGGTTTGTGAAAACTGTATAAAAATTAGTTATGTAAATAAAGAAGGGGATTTTCCTGCATGAAGAAACCGAGTCCCATCTCCATCACTAAAACACTGACCAAGACAAACACTTCAATATTATACAGGTAAATTACAATAAATATTTTTACTATTAAAGATAACATAAGCCACACACACAAACAGACAAAGAGTGTGTCCTCACAGAGCAATAGTAGGGAGTGGAGATATCAAATAAATGTTCTGAAAAAGGAACAGCAGGAAAAAATAGACACTTTAGACCATGAGTCATCTGAATTATTTAAAGTCTATTTTAAATAAAAAATTAAATGTAACTAAAAATACTTGTTTGTTCTCTACTGACTCTAAATAAAGACTAGATATTGACCTTAAAATACATGTCTACATTAGAGACATTTAGAACAATTAGTCTCCAGACTTGAGACACACGAAAGATTCCTCCCCCACCAATTTTTTAGGATTAGTAAATCTGTGTCTGGGTTTTATATGGGTTACATTTGTTTTGTTTTGGTTTGTTTGCTGCCTTGGGTATAACAAGTTTCTTGCTGAATTTATTTTCAAAATCTGAAGGAACAGACAATGATTTCTTCAGGGTATAAGTCAATATCCAAGATTTATTCTGGCTGCTAAAATATATTGCCTTTTGTGAGTCATCTCTAGCATGTAAGAAGACTCAGCTAACTGAGGAGATAGAACAAGAATTTCCAAATCTAAGTAATTTCAAGGGCTCTCAAAAAAACCCTCCCAAACACAGAGGCTGAAAAACTTTGAAAACCGAGAAGCTCAACTCTAAAAATGACAACATTGAGGAAGGTTTTTGCACATTAATAAAGGAAAGATAATAAATGCTTTAGAAATTTCTGTTAATGGTACAAAATATGCTATTTTCTGACAGAATTTTTTCTCCTTATTAGACATGCTGAAAAATCATAGAATTTATATTAAAATGGTATTAATTGTAATGAAAAATGGAAAAAGAAAAAAATCAATAAGTTTGTTGTGTCCACAGTTGACTACAAAAGCATTAATTTTCTGACAGGTGGTATTGTGAAAAAGAGGTAGAACTGTTATTTATAGCATGAAAAAAAGGCTTGAAATATATATGCAGACTTGTCCTGGGAAAATAGAAGAAGATAGCAGAAACCATTTTTTTTCTGCAAACCATAAAATTATAGACTTAAGAAATCCAAATTAAGTGTGGAAAGGAGATTTGGTATGTATGACAACCTCTGATTTGGAAGTCAGTTTGAGCAACTGCATTGGCAGATGAACTTTTCCTGTGAGAAATTGCAATAATTAGGCTACAAAAATAACTTCTGAAGAGGCAGTACTTATATAAATAGTATTATACAGGATGAGAGTACAGAAATATGACTTTGGATCTATATATGTACATAGTGAGAACTATAAAACAATCATTGTCTGAGATTTGTTGTTGGTAATTTCTTGAAGAAAACCTAGACTAGTAACATGTCAATGTAAAAAAACCTCATAAAGCGTTGTTCACACTTGCATTTGACTTGCTTAGTATTATATTCTAAGTATATAGGATTTTGGCAGCAACAAAACGTGTAGAATATTTTTGGGTGTTGGTACTATATAATCAACTATTCAGTACATTATATTAATGAAACATTTAAATTCTGACTCAAACTTACAAAACTGTAAACTTTAGGAACTGAGATTTTTTGCTCCTGCTAACGTATTTTATGAATCTACCCATTATCTGTTGCTATGAAATGGAATGGAATTCCATGAGGAATTAAGTATTTGCCCTTGCAGAAGAATCTCATGGCACTGTGGTTCACAGATTGGATATGTGTATGCATTCTTCTTAGAAACATAGAAGTAAGGATACAAAGAATAATATAGTGAGGGTCCTTCCTATTGAAGCATCTTTTACAGGTGAAAAATTAACATTGTAGCCTGGAGGAATCCAACATGTCAACCAAGTCTAAGGTCCACTTAACCAGTCAGCAGGCATTCGGCTGAATACAAAAAAACCCAATTTCTCAGTTTGAAGTTCATGAAGAAATACTGCAAATTGATCATGGAACAGATATTTAGGGTACCAAGCATATGGATAATTAAAATATCTTGAATGTACGGACCTACATCAGAACACATAATACATTAATAAATTTAGAGAAAATAGCACTCAAAGCAATCATATGAAAATTTTCTAATGTCCTTGCTGAATTAGTTAAATGATACTGATAAGTAAGGGATATTTTTTGTCAGCAAAAACTATCCCATTCATTTATAGGTGTAGAGGTTGGCTAAAGACACTAACTTAACATCCAGCGCTTGATGCTGGTATTTACGCCTACGCTGCTTATTCCATGGAAATGAACAGAAGGGATTGTTCTGCAGATGTTGACGTGAATATTACAGTTGAATGAATATATATTCTTGAAATTGCTGGCAGTCACATAGTGTAAGTTCAGATTTTTTTTTTCTCCAAAGAAAATTAAAAAAAGCACTTGTGATAAACATGTATTCAATTACCCTCAAATAGACTAGTGTGATTCAAGTCACAGCAAGACATTTTCTTGCTTGGGAGTTCTCTTTTATATGCCATTTAGCAGTGTTTCATGGGTTGTTTTAAAATGTTTTCCATCATTACTACGTTTACCAAAATAACCTAGTATATAGTGATGCAAATTGGAATTCTCAGTCTTCTGTGACTTCCATCCTTAAGATCCTTAAATGAAAAATGACTTCTTTTTTATTCCAGCTAGAGAGTGCAAAAAGTACTATAAGAATTTTAGTACTTATAATGAATTGGGCTGAAAGTCCCATAAGCTAGATTAAATATTTTACATGATTCTAGCCTCTTGGTGAAGTGGTTTTTGTACTGCTTCATGACACTTCACTGTACCATGCATTACCTGATTTTCTCTGTTTCTGAGCATCACAGAATGAAGTCTAGCTGATGCTCGGAAAAAAAAAGAAAAAGAAAAAAACCCAAACAAACCCAAACAAACAACAACAACAAAAAAGACCCCCAAAAAACCAAAAAAGAAACTATAAACAAAGAAAAATAAATGCCTCCACAAAAACCGAACAAAACTAAACTACCATGAAATTCTAAGGTATATTTATTTTCAGTACTATATAAAAGGAACGTTAAAATGTGACTAAATAACAACTTTATATAAGTCATCATACAGTAAGTCTCTGCTATCTATCTAACCCCCATTTCTAGCATTTTATCTCCTCCTGAGATACTGCTGTTTACTGGTACGGAATCAGCAACACCATGCCCTGTGGTGATTAATTTCCCTTATTGTTAAAGAAGGAATTTGTAGACGTAGCATCAGCAAAAGCTGCAAGTTTTTATCATGTCATTTTGCAGTCATCTGTCTGCTGCCTGCTCCTGCAAAACCCCATAAGGACATTTTCCAGTCTCATACTGCAAAACCTCTATTTAGTTAATACTGATGAAGGATAGGAATAGTTCATCTGCTTCATTTGACCCTTGCAAATTTGGGTCATTGTCCAAATTAAATATTGAGTATTTTTTTTGCCATTTTGCTATTGAATACAAGAGAACTAGATTCTAGGTAGACGGTCTGCTGCTGTCAGATATATTTGTTCTGATTTGCCATGATATCGTTAATTAAACTCTTATTAGTTCTGAAAAAAAATATTACAGATAGCTACATTTAAAGAAAAGGATAAGAGTTTATTTGTTTTCCAATTAAAATTTCACTTTTGTTCCAAAAGACAGAAGATAGTAATCCCACTGCCTTTCCTTCCTTCCTTCCTTCCTTCCCTGTCTGTTTTGAATGGTTTACAGCTGCTCACTGCAGTGTTTCAGTAATTCAATTCATTCCAGCATTTTTTCACTGATAGCAAATAGATCAAGTTTCTAGATGGACAGTGGCTACCAACTCCTAACATGGTTGTTAGCCATGCATTGATATAGAGTTGAGTATCATTTGTCATCTTCTTAGAGGAACATGTCCTAATTCCTTTGAAGCATTGCACAATATTTTTTCCCTGTTGATTCCTAGAATATCAGGAGGGCTTGGGTCTTTGTTACTCAAAACTCCATCCTCCACTCTCTGCTAAATCTAGTTAAAAATTCATAAATCTGGCCAGTTTGTACTTTATTCTCATTTAAAATTTTCTTTCCTTTTCCAAAGAAAGGGCTTTCCATTTTTTCAACAAACAAACTAAAAAAACCTAGTAATATTTATTTCTTTTATGAAGTGCCTCAGAGGTTAGAGAATTCATAAAAAAAACCAAATCTGCTAAATCTTTTCACATCTCCAGGCTCCCCTTAGCACCATACTTTAACTATTAGTCTGCAGCTTACTCTAGTTAAATATGACAGTACAAAGAACCTCACTTTCTCCCATCCAAGTGATTAGGATTCACGCCTTTGGCAAAGATTAAAAAATAGTCCTTGGAAAGAAAGTGAGAGTGAAACTCTTCAAACATATGTTCAGGATATTCACTTGGATAAAGAAGCCTGTTTTCCTGGACTATTCTTAAACAAACAAGAATTGTTCTACCAATTTTTTTGTTTGTTATGTGTTTGTTTTTGTTTTTATTCTTGGCAGATATTGAATGAGATACACATGCCCAAGATTACATTTCTCTGGTAAGCACCTTAAGACAAATAATTTAGGATAAGTGGAATATTAAAGGAGAATGTTTTCCTTTAATATCTTACCCTATCTGATGCTTGCCTTACAAGACATACATATATGCTGGTTTGTATTCTCTCAAGTAAGGTCGCAAGTAATTTCTCTGGTGGTTTAAATTCATCTGATTTTATTTGAAATAGGTTAAAGTAGTAACATGGGCAGTCACCAATCTCAGCTGAAAAGTATGACTGACAACTGGAAATGCAGACCCAGCAACTTTCTGATTTGACTCCTAGACAGCATTCTTTAGAAAATCATTCTAAACATGCCCTTTAAAGAGAAAGACCAGGGATGGTACAGCCAGTCCCACAGTCTGCTTGCCTATGCAGCTCCATGTCTACAGCTTTCCCCTGCTGGCCAGTGTGTGTTCTGCGCATGCTCAGGATGTCAGACCTGATGTGTGGGATCAATATTGGACTAAGATGATTATAAGTAAGATCTATTTCTTTCTGGGTTAATGGCATTATCTTCATGCTTAATCCCTTTTTAAGGAGAATTACCTAAACAATGTATATACTTTTTTTTTTTTTTTTTTTAATGTCAGATCAGTTTGGGTAGTGACTAAAATGTAATATTGTCTCACAAAAATTTTATGCTGTCATTTTTCTTCAACAGATCCCCTGTAAATTTATACATATGCTCAGACCTACTTGACATGTTTTGCATTTGTGATGCCTTTGGAAAGATACCTTCCTTCTTTCTTTGACATTATCTTTTTTTTCTTTTCTTCCTTAAAGGAAAAGAAGCTCTCAGGTTTTAAAGACTTCCTTCAATAAGCAGCTAGGAATAAGTAATCATGCCATAGGAAGAAGCAAGCCTTGGCTTGCTAGAGGCATAGCACTCAATGGGATTTGTTTCATGTGTAGTTTTTTAATAAACAGAACAGAACAAAGTGTAAGTTCAAGTCTGTTCATTATCATGACTTCTAGCACATAAGTATCTAATTAATTAAATGCAAAAAAATAGTGCCTTCTGTTCACGATCATAAAATGTCCTTGACTGGTACTAGCATTTTTATCCCAGCTATTTTTCTAACTCATTTTTTTCCATTGACATCAATACTTTCTCAAGTGTGGCTCCATAAAATAAAATAGTACTGATGTTATAGGTCTGCAAAATGCATCAAATGAAAACTGTTGTTCAGGATCCACTTCTGATGTAATTATCTCCCAATGAGCACACCAAGACAGAGCTATAGGCATCCTTCACCTATCAGATCAATCTGTGTCAACCCACATATTTCCTGTGAAGTTTTTAAACTTGGTTTAGTTGTTTAAGGTTATATTCATTTTACCACTTTAGAAATACAGGCTGAAGTGCTTAAATTGAATCCATGGTGGTTCTACCACAGATGTTTCTCTTAAAAAATGTGCTTTTCAGTTATCTTTTAATGCTTCACTGGAGACTGAAGATGTTTAAGTCCCTATCTCTTTGAATTGCAGTCAATCCAACCTTTCTCACTTTCATCTGTGTGACTCTAATTGAAATAAGCCGCAACACATATTTTTTCCATGGCTGCTATCTACACTGGCTTTTCTTTTACTTGATGTGATTTATTTCTCACAGACTTAGAGGCTTCTAGCAATGTTTGAGTCATGCTTCAGACTGTCAAAAGTGGTGGTATACTGTCTATTAATTACTGTCTCTGCTGTCATTCACTTTAGTGCCCAAAGGAATCGTCAGAATAAATTCAACTTCTGTATAATATTCCAAAAAAAACACTAATATACAGAATTAGTCAAAAGACATCCATGGTTTTCTACTTTATTTATTTAAAGTAAAATTGAAAATTAAACTTTCTAGAAGGGTATCTGGTATATTTTGTGGTCAAAAAAATTCTTGTTTCTGCACCCATGAAGGAACACAGAGAGACTATGGCAGATGAGGAGCCCCAAACATACTCTGCCTGGCTCTTCCCGGGCCTGTCACAGGGGTCATCGGCCCACCAAAGGTCCATCTTCACAAGTGCAGAGAAGCACAATGGCAAACTGGAAACCTAACATAATAGCCTCAGCCTAAGTACCCAAGTGTGAAACCCATCAGGAGGAGTCAAGGGGAGAGATTCTCCAGAACACTTTTCAGACTGATGGAGGTTGCTGCTCAGGCATTGGGGACCCTTATAAGATACAGTGATAGAGCATTTTGGGGTTGCACAAGATTCATTTTGGGATAGTCAGAGGAGGTACCAATGGCAGCAAAAGGGAGAGAATTAGAGGATTTGGGGACTAATAATTGTGGGAAACAGAAGGGTAAGAATGAAAGGGAGGAGCTGGTTCATGTGCCCGTCTGGCTATGCCCTGTGCCTGATTGGAGACAGTTGTGTCTTCTCATTAAACTCCTTTCTAACTCTAACCTGGGTGAGGATTCCTGGTCCTGTGTATGAGGGCGTGAGCTGATCTCTGCTTTCAGCTGTTTCCCAGTAGGGGCCTGTCATAAATGTGCATTTGTAGGAGACTAGGTTGCCAGCAGTTGGAATGAGAGCAGGTGAGCCAGAGAGCCTGTGAGTGGAAGGGAAAGTCAGGTTGAATGGCTGAGCCCATTGGTGCTGTTTATTTTGATGCCAGTGAAATGACTGTGTGAGAACTGGGGCTGTTGCCCGTATATGCAAGCAAGCATGTCTATGCCTGTATGTGTTTGTATGATTCATGTACTTGTGTCTGCTGGACATTTTCAACCTCTCTGTGGCTGGGACCTGGGGCTATGGAGCCTCATCTCTCTTGGGCTGGCAAATCCTGAGTGGTGTACTTTCCTCTAACAATATTACATATTAAAAATTTGATTTCAAAGCAATATTCTAACTTGGCAATTTTTGTCATTTTCAATACAGTATATTATTTTTCTCAATTTTATCATCTGTAAGAAATATTTAATCTGTCCTACTATTGATATTTAATTTTATTATCTTATTCTAGACATTAGGATTGCTGTACTTTGAAGATATAATCCTCCACTTTGATAGAATCACTGACTACTGGTTACTCAAAATGCTTTAAAAGATAGACTAAAAGAAATACAACATGAAAGCACTTTGTAATACTTTGACAGAAACAAAAAAAAAAAAAAAAAAACAAAAAAAAAAAAAAAAAACAAAAAAAAACAAAAAAAAACAAAAAAAACCAACCAGAATCTAAAGAAATATTTGATTTTTTAAAAATAATGTGTAATGATATTAAGATAAAGTAATTCCAAAATACATTTTAAAATTTAAAAGGTAGAAAAAAAGAATTATCTGAAATACTTTTCATAAACCAATATTAATTGTATTCATCCCCTCAATGCTATTTTGTTCCTTGCTGCTCTTTCAATCTGTAGTGGTTATATTACTACTAATTTTTAATAATTTTAAGCACATTTTAATGTAAACAAAAATATCTAGGAAGTTAATGTCAACTCAGCTTTTCAGGTCTAATACAGAATTTGTATGAAAAATATAATTAACAAAGGTCTCATACATTTATGCCATGTAGAAGAAAGAGAGGAAATTGAGCTTGAATCAATTTTATCTGCTGACAGAAGACAAGAGATTTAAGTTTATTTAAGAAAGTACTATGCTAAAGCAATTATGTAAAGGTACATAGACATTTTTCAAAAGAAAACTGGAAAAGGGAAGCCACAAACAATCCAAATTCAAGAAACATACAAAAATGCAGGGGTCTTGTCTCAGGTTCTGCAATCTTGTCAGTGTTAACTGACTTATTGTATTTGCAAAATGTATTTCCACTAGTTTGAACAAATTGCAAAACCTTTCCTTTACAGTTCTGATAAGTCTTTTTATTAGAGATGCAACACAAAATCCTGTAAATCTTTGAAAAGGAAAAAATGCAGATTGCTTTTCCTTGGCATAGTTCTTTCTTTCGCTTTTGCTTTCACAGCTCTCCTCAAAGGGCTTGGAAGTATTTTTATTTTTACAGAATTTGATAGTAGCATTGATGCGACATCTTTCAATAAAAAGATGGGAGTCTTAATGCACTTGAAAAGCATTTGAGAATCAAACTAGCAACCAATTTACTTGTAATAATTTTCTACTACCATGTCACATAAGCACTTCATCAAACCACCATTTAAGACTTTAAAATATTATCTCATCTTACACAGAGAGAAACACAAAACATTCTGAAAAATAGCAAAAGTGAGCAATCTATATGTTGTTAAATGTGTGAAATGGTCTGGATTCAAAACAATGCAGTCAAGGAACAAGACCTTTTATACTATCTATATAGATTCTTCTGATTAAAATTCAATTTATAAAACATTAAAGTACTTCAAATAAAAAAAAAAGAAAAATTGGTTTTAATTATGTCTTAGAATGTTTTATATGTAATGAGCAACTTTTCAATACTTTTCAGTATATAAGAAGGAATGTGAGACAACAGAGTTAAACTTTTAAAAATCACTACTGGAATATATATATATATTCCAAAATGCTAAACATCACATTTAATAATAAAGACATTTTGAAATTACCATTAGACGGCTAAGTGCTGCCAAATAGTGTTTCTAAAGCACAGATGGTCTAAAACCTGAAGATGAAGAGATCGATCAAATTACATTATCACATTACTATGAGAAACAAACATGGATTTACATCAAAGTTGTTTCCAGGTTTTGCATGTAAGAGCTATCATTTATTTATTCCATACAATAAACAATGAAGCATTAACACAGCTATGTGACTTTCTATTTCTAAGCAAACATACTCTAATTATAATTTATTTTCAATTAAAATGCTTCACATAAACCTCTATCTGAATAAGTATTGCATTCATGACAACAAGGAAAACAGGCAGTTTTTCAATGGCAGTGCATAGAATACTGGAAGAAAGATAACTGCTAAATAATTGCTATCGCATCATAACCTTGAGCAATTAGAAGCTTAAAGGGTAACAACTGTACCCATGAAAGTTCCATTTCTTGAACTTGAGTCATTTAGAGCATGTATTCCATTAAAAATAAATGTGTTTTAGTTTCTGGTGTCATCCTTTAGCAAAGAGAGAGCAATACCATGAATATTTATTTATTGCTGAATTCTGAAGGTCTCAGGGGTGAATTTCTTCATACATATGTATTTATTCTTCAATTCAAATTATTGCTTGGAGATAACAGTGGAAAGAACCACCTAATTATTTTTTTCAGAAAAAGAAACTAAATACAAATTGTGGCAATTAATTTCAAATTTTTGTAATTTAAAAGTCTAAGTATAATTTAGTGTTGAAATTTAGGTGCTTAAATCTTGATGTCAGTATAATTTGAAATCTTCACGTGTTTCATGCCTGACCTCTTCCTGTTGCTATAGGCAGGCATGGTTATTTTATAAAATAATCATATGTTTTATCTGGCAACTCAGACAGAAGTACCCTATTTGCTAGGAAATAATAAATGGATTAAAAGCATGCAAGTTAAGGCAAATAATATGAATATGAAATGAAGAGCTAGTCTTCTAGCTACATTGACAGTTTTAGGAGTTTAGGCCCAAATACACAAAACATATGAAGTGAAAAAGCAAATCTGAAACATTAACATGACAGTGACTCAAGTGTACAACTTTAGATGGAGTAGAGAATGACAAAGATAAATATGATAAATATAATTAAAATAAAGACAGTTTAATATGCAAAACGAAAGTTGGGTCCACAAGCAAAACAAAGTAAGGAACTCATTTCACTGCTTCCCATGGGCAGATAGGTGCTCAGCCACCTCCAGGAAAGCCAGGCCCTATCACATGTAATAGTTACTTGGGACAACAAACATCACCACTCTGAATGCCTCCCTTTCTTCTCCTTCCCCCGCTTTTCACTGCAGTATGACACTGTACAGTATGAAATATTTCTTTGATCAGTTGGGATCAGCTGTCTCGGCTGTGTCCCCTCCCAGCTTCTTGAGCCCCTTCAAGCTCTTCACTAGAGGAGCTGAATGGGAAACAGAGACAGCCTCGATGCTGTGCAGGTGTTGCTCAGCAATGGGTGGGAAATCAGTGTGCTCTCAATATGTTTTTAAGAACATATCCAAACCGTAGCACTGTAGCATCTGCTAAGAAAAAATAACTATCTCAGCCAGAACTGGTACACATGGATGTTTTCTTTATTCTCTTACAAAACAAAAAACAAGCAGACTAAAAAGTAAGGATACAAGAAAAATAACTTTCCAAGGATGTACATCTTTATTATTCAAACCTCTTAATATTTACTCTTGTATAACAAACTCTATTTTATCAGAGGAATGGTATTACTTCAAAAACATCCCCCAACATTTTAATATAGCATGTAATATTTTTGAGGAATAAATAAAAACATTTTCTTCATTTTCTTCTAAGCTGTTTTATTATTTCATGAAATCAAATGTGATAGGTGCTGTTTTGGTTTGAAAATATCTTGCATAAGAAAAGAAGTAGCCATGCAAACATAAGTGAAATCCTGTCATGCAGAAATCACTTGGAAAGACATAGACGGTATCAATGAGTTTTCTGTAGATGATAACTTTTGCAAGAAAGCCTTGCATAATGATGGATAGAAAAATACATTGGGAACATGTACCTCTTAACTCTTTCCTAAGAGGATTTTTTAATTGTATAAATGGCAACAGCCTCAGTTACTGAAAAACTCTATCAGTCCCAATGAGACATAAGTTGAGCTGTCCTAATAAAAATAGCAAGAATATTTTTGAGGTCTAGAATTTAAAATTAATTATGCAATAACTTCATTTTCATAGTTAAATTTACTCTTGAGTTTTTTCCCCTTATCATTTTTTAAAAAAGCAAGAAGGCTCAAGTATTCATCATCTTTTAAAAATATTTTGAATTTTAAAGAAAAAAAATGAAAGTATTAATCTGATGAAATATCATATATATATATACACACACACATATATTATAGCTGATTATATCATCCTAGCTCCCTCTCATAGCTAGTAGAGAGAAGTAGAATATATAAGTTTCAGCTCACCTTAAGACACCGTAGTGGATTGACCTTGACTTCAGAAGGACAGATGGAGAAAATAGATCAAAACCCTTCAGTGCACATAAAAGAAATTTAATGAAGAGAAGGAAAGGCTGAATGAAGAAGTGAAGTAAAATAAAGAAACTTCTTCTCTGTTTCCCATCAGATAGTGCTGTCCAGCCAGTTCCTGGGAAGTAGGGCCACAGTACACATGGCAGATGCTTTGGAAGACAAACACCTTAATAGCAAGTGTCCCCTTCCTCCCTCTCTCTCTTTTTTTTTTTATATGTGGGCATGACATCATATGGCATGTAATATCCCTTTGGTCAGTCTGGGTCAACGCTTCCAGATTGACCAAAGGGATAATTCCAAAGGGATAATTGCAGGGTCTGGTACAACCAGACCTCCCCCATAGCCACTCCTTAAATCTTCCTGCCCACTCCTGCTCTGCTAGTCTTTGGTGGTGCTAGCAAGTTGGAGAGATAGCCTTGATGCTGTGCAGCAGCAGCCAAAACTCTGGTATTTTATCTTAGTACTTTTAGCTACAAACACAAAGCACAGGACTGTGAGGGCAGCTATAGAGAAAGTTAACTCCTTCCTAGCCAGACCCAAAAAAGAAGGAAATTAATAAATATTCTGCAGGCACCCATTCCTACTTTTATAATATTTACCTCCCTTTGATGTGTAAATTAATTGAGAGGAATCCCCTACCCTAAATATCTTCCATCAAATCAGATATCCTCCTTTAAAAAATTGATTCTTATCTGAATTAGGAACTCACCCAATCGTATAACTCTCATCTTGGTGAGATTTACAATTTTCAGCAGACAGATGTTTGGAGGAAGCAAAGATATGGCAAACCTTCCTGCCACAGATGTGTGTCAACCACCCCTGAGCAAAAAAATGATTTCCTGGTTCTTCTCAAGACCAAGGTTAATCTTATTTTCTGGCCTTTAGTTATGGGCAATCATGTGGAATCACAGAACCATAGGCTGGATCAGGTTGAGAGGGAGTACAATGGGTCATCTCATCCAGCCTCCTTGCTCAGGCGTGATCTTCCCAGAGTATGTTGTACAGCGTTGTGACCAGATGGTACTTGAGTATCTTCAGTGAGTGACACTCCACAACCTCCCTGAGCAATCTGTTCCAGTGCTCCATCACCTGCACAGTGAAGATGTTCTTCCTAATATATTAAGCATTTGTTTGAAGGATAACCTCTGTTTCTTGAAGTACACATTCATGAGAGCAACTAGAAAAAAAGCCTAACCTATTCTAGGAGCAAAGTTAACCTCAAAGAACCCACCTCACTGAGCAGAGTAATTTCGATTATTGTTCTGATTTCTTCAAGAATTGGGTGGTGTGGTATGGCAGCAGCCCTCTTAGAGGGTAGAAATGAGCCAAAACAGACTTGTTTATCACAGCCTGAAAAGAGTCCTGGTTTATTCCTCCTTACAGCTCAGCCATCCTGACTCCAGCTATTCACTGACTCTGGCTGCAGCAAGCTCCTGCTGTAGGTTTCCCTTGCAGCCTCTGACTGCTGGTTATTTCCTGCTAAACTCTGCAGGTATTAGTTACAGACTGACTGCAGGCTTTTACCTGGCTAGACTGTGACTGCAGGTTCCAACAACAGGCTCTGACTACAGACCCAGACTGACCTCACAGCAGTGATTCTCTCTCTCCCCAGGTCCCTCCTCCTTCATAAGCCTCTCATTCCCTCTTCCTTAAGATTCCTCCTCCTTCATAATTTTTCCCTCATCAGCTAATCTCCTCCTTTCTATCAGTTATCTTTTTTGGCTATAGCTGTTACTCATCAGGGGTGAGGCTGTATTGTATAATTAACACAGCTGTTACTAATCAGGGATGAAGTCACCTGTATTTACTTCTCCTACAGTGTCGGGTTTTTTTTTTTTTTTTTTTTTTTTTTTTTAACCAGAGTGAAAGAGGAGTTTTAAATTCTCTAAAATAAAGTAAGTAATTGCTTATTTGCAATCCTTTTCTCACTGCTTGGATATTATTTTTGTATGTATCTTCAATTAAGATATCTGTAAAATAAAATTCTAAGAAAATATAGATCTACTTTTAGACTTGTAAATTAAAACCAGAAAGAAACACCTCTCTGCAGTTCTTGATATAGTGCTCAAGAAGCATAATTTGCATCTTGTCCTTTTCCTCAGCACTTTTTAATTAGTGTCTTCATTCAGCCATATACGAAATTTGCTGACTGACCATTGAAAGGTTCAGCAGGTTGACTGCTCTGACCTGCCATTTGGGACTCCAAAATTCTACAATGTAAAATGCAGTCAGTCCAAGTCTTCCTGTCTGTATTCCCAGCTTCACAGTGGAAGTAGTTTAATTACACTGAATTCCATAATTGTTGCTTAACTACTGTATTAAGGCTGCATCATCTCAGGATATGCTATACTTTCTGTTAAGATGTGCCCCTCTGGTGTTTCACATCAATGCTATTAGATACAGGACTATCAGGAAAGTAACACAACCAGAATTTGGTCCTCTGTGTATTCTGTACAGTGACTTATATTTTCATTTATACTATTTCAAATGGAAGCCTAATCTAATGTAATTTTCCTTCTGCTTTCTTTTTCTAGAACTATAAACTTTAATATTTATTGACTAGTCCCCCTATAAAAACCTTATATTTAATCTTGAATCTAGTAATCTATGCTTTTTTGATCTCTTCTTGTTGCCTGTTTATGACTAATATGTTGCTGCACACTGAAGTAAAAAAGGGTTACAAGTCTTAAGTTCATAAATGAAATTTAAAAAATAAAAAGCCATTTCCTAGAATAGCATAGTATTTTCTAAAAGAACAATGGGAATAATGTAAAAGATAATAGACTATTATTAGGGCTTCCTTTACTGCAGTAAAAAAAACCCAATAGAATTACTTCATTAATGCTTCTACAATCTCTGTAAATCTGCCCACATTATCAAAGGAAAGAGAAAGAGAAGATCAAAATAAACTAAAGGCGTATAAGCATATAGATAATATGATACCTTAACTCTTGCACATTTTCGTTTCTAGGGATAAGTGTAATGAATTTGGGCCTAAACACTATAATTCAAAAAGCAGTTTCATACTTTCACGCCTTGAAGGTTAAACAGTATTTTCATTTCTGACCCTTTCTGAGCTCACTACTTAATATTGGGTAATGTGTCAGGTGATAATCAGGGGTCATAAAACAGCTCAGAGATATTCAGAAGAATCATTTCAGCAAAGGCTCCCAGGAAAATGAAAGGATATAAAGAATGTATTCAAGTTTCAAATTTCTGGTAATGCAGAAAACATTATGTTATTGTTAGGAGCAGTACTTCAAGGCAAAGTACAAGAAATCTTTGTGTTTTTAAAAATGTCTGGTGCAGAACCAACAAGCTTTAAATCTTCTAAAAATTATTACTCCATTTTATTGAAACCTTTGAAAGGAAGCCAAAGGGAACATTTGCTGTGACTTGACCTACTGCCACCTGAGTGCATGTTTTTAGGTTTTAACTTCCCCTACCCATCAGTTTGGGCATAGAATGCAGAGAGTGAGCTCTAGCAAGAACATTAGAGCAAGCCATCAAGTTGTACTATATTGTTATTTACAGCTTTCCTCAATAAATCTTCAATATCAGTGAACAGTTCATGCCTTGTCAAGCAATGGGCAACAGACTGGATCTAAGTTTTATGTGCTTTTTTTTCTCATATAGTTTTTGTTTTATAGGTGAAATGTTGTATATTTACATTTTCTGTGCTATTGCTTCTCCCCTCCTACATTTGAAATACAAATGACAATATAGTGGGCCAGATTTAAGAATATTTGGCAAACAGAAAGATTGAAAAATCCAAAGGAATATCAAATTAGTTAGGAAAACAGTTAGAAAAACATTCCTTTGCCATCCTATGGACTGATTGAAAGCTCACTAGAAATTTTCATTGGCTACAGCAAGTCTTACTTCAGGCTGTGAGGAAATAGTTAGGAAATAGTAGCATAACCAAAAGACATTTCTGCCTAGCTGAACTGAATGCCTGATTCTATTTTGTACATTCTTATTTGCTGTGGCAAATCTGGATTAAAAATAGTCAAGTTGAACTTAGAGATTGTTTCTCATTTCTGTGATTTCTGCTGTATTTTAACATCTTATTCTATAAATTTATTTTACTGGTTTGACTTTGCAGTGAAAATCACTTGTCTTATCATTAAAAAAGAGAGAGAAAAGAGGAGAAAAATATAAGAAATAGATTTTTTTCTCTTTGATATAGAATGTCTTAGAGAAAAGGAGGACATTTTTATGTCGTTTATGTTTGATCACTTTGTGATTGATGCTGAATATCTATTAAATTTTTTTAAATGTGAAATTGCATTCTATCTAAAGATGAAACTAATTCTGTTCAAAAAGAAGTATTTTCATGAGATTATGACCAACCTTTACATTACTATACAATTTAAAACAGATCTTATGAAAAATATTTTTGTTAGTGTACCATGTTTCTTATAAAACACATTTTAAGAATGGCAAAAAGAGACATTTTCATCTTGTTTTGTGTGAAAGTTTTGGTGCAGTTATTAGTAGTAGTTAAATTTATTTCAAAGTCTTTTGGCATCATATTGTTTAGTCTGGATATTCTGTATTTCCCTGCTACAATTACTATTTCTTTGACATAACTAGGTGAGTGAATCATAAAAGATTTACTGCAGTCTTATTTGAAAGAACAGTTTCCATATTTTCTGCAGTCCAGGGGACTGGCAAGAATTACAGCACTTAATTTATGCAAGACTGACCGTCATGAAAGTCACACTTTTCATTTTGTTATAACTGTGGTATATCTGCACACCAGGACTATGCCTCTGTGCATGTGTAGTACTTTGTCATCACTTCCCAGGGTGGTCCAGGACTTCTCCAGGCAGTCATTTGCAGGAAAGAGCTAGCAGACTGCTTTTAAAGAAGGAGTCACCCTGAAACATTTTTCACCAGCTTTTATTTGTGCTCATGATGCCATATGTTATGGAATATCCATTTGGTCAGTTGGGGTCAGCTGCCTTGGCTGTGTCCCCTCTCAGCTCTTTGTCCACCTCCAGACTCCTCACTGGTGGGATGAGGTGAGGAGCTGAAAATTTCTCGATGCTGTGTAAACATTGCTCATCAATAACTAAAACATCTCTGCATCATCAGCTCTGTTGTTGCCACAAATTCAAATCTTATCCCCATACTAGGTACTATGAAGGAAATAATCCCAGCCAAAACCAGCATATTAATAAAATAGAGAAAGTTATTTTACCATGAGCAATGGAATGTAGAAAATCTTACAAAAGTACATACTTAAAAATGGACGGCTAAAACCCCCAAACCCCTCAGTCACCAAGGAAATACAGTCACCACCAGATCACTTGAAATCTTCCAAAAAAGAGTTTATAGAAATGACCAAAAAACTTTAGGAAGCTATAATTCCATTTTATATCCACTACACTATTTGACCCTGGACATTCAGTTTAAGATTGTGCTTGAGAGTATTATTTGTTCCACACAGGAGTGCTGAGATACTCACCTCCTAAAGCATATGTGGAACATGTTGTTTTTTCTCCTAAGGTGAAAGATATGATCAGGAATATAAGAAAAGCCTGTGTTGACAGTTGTAACATCAAGATTTTATCATGGAGATACATAATTTTGCATTTACAAAACAAATTACATTTGAAGATATTCTTAATGTTTAAGAGATCAAGATGAAATCTTTTAAACAAACAAACAAGCAACAACCCAAAATTAGAAAAAAAATAAATTCTTGGTTGTGACAATTATAATGGTATCCAAGGTGTGTGACAATATTTCAATTTGTTATTCCAGACCTGTAGCTCTCTGTTTAGAGAACTGTGAGCTTTTAATAGGAATGGCAATTAAATTGCTGTTCATTGACAAGATAAATCAAAAGAAAATTCAGGGACACAAGCTGTCCTTCTACAGAACATATTTTTTCAGCTCATTTCCTATTTCCATTAGTGATCAACTGTAAGAACATTTAGCTCCCTTCCCTTCCCTTCCCTTCCCTTCCCTTCCCTTCCCTTCCCTTCCCTTCCCTTCCCTTCCCTTCCCTTCCCTTCCCTTCCCTTCCCTTCCCTTCCCTTCCCTTCCCTTCCCTTCCCTTCCCTTCCCTTCCCTTCCCTTCCCTTCCCTTCCCTTCCCTTCCCTTCCCTTCCCTTCCCTGCCCTGCCCTGCCCTGCCCTGCCCTGCCCTGCCCTGCCCTGCCCTGCCCTGCCCTGCCCTGCCCTGCCCTGCCCTGCCCTGCCTCATTTGAAAACATGTAGGAGATAATGAAGGAAAAGCCAATGTTATGGCAATTACAGAATACCAATGAAATATACATTTTTAAGCCAGAGGTCACCATTTTCAGAAAGATAGAATAGGTACCACAGGGATCACCTAGCACAACAGAAGGATGAGACAGCATAATAAATATAGAAATAATGGAAGTATATGGTGGAAAAGCAGAGCAGGAAAGGACAGGAGACAAGTGGATAGCAGGGAATATGACCTACCCTAGACCTGTGTTATCCTATATCAGGATAAAGAGAGAAAGGGCAGTAGGTGGAAGCAGTAGGAGCTGAAATCTGCAAAGGGAAAGATAATCTGGAAGGATAAATTAAATGAAAAGGAAAGAGATAAAAACAGAAGACAGAAATAGAAAGAATGTAGAGTAGGGGAGCACAACTATTATACACTTTTGTCTCTGTAGACCTATTCAAGTGCACACACAGAATATTGTAGAATTAAAAAAAACTTCTCAGTGATTTCTTTCTTGGGCACAGATTTTTTCATCATTAATCTGATGATGTAGCACACTACTGAATTATCACAGTGTCAGCACTATGATTATATGCTACATTAATACATCATCAGAGTAGCTGTGATAAGAGCTGCCATTCTGGTGATGCATTAGTCTGGTCCATCACAAAGGCAACACATACTCCATAAAGATGTAATATAGATATCACTATGTTTTTGTTGCCATTTCTTATTTATTCATTCACTTTCATAGTAGGCAATATCAAAATCAGAATGCTTTTTAAATTAAATTATGTGAAAAGCCAATGTAATTTTGTTAAATAAGGGAAGGAATATTTGGGCAATACCATAAAGGAGGAAGTAGGAGCTAGCTGAACCGTTGGCCATAAAACATCAAATTAACACATGCTACCACATCTCTTTAAAATTAATCTAAAGCTATCACTATTTTATTCAAGCATTTTCTAGCATTTCCTCCTAAGTAATTATTTTATGTGCAGACTCACACTTTTAATGGTAACAGCAATAATAAAGGATAAAGAACATTGTGGTTCTTAACAAAGAGGAAGAGTCTAATTATTTTTGAAGGAAGAAGAATTTTAAAATTAAAAAGTTTAGTTGATTTTAAAGCAAATTTGAATGAGGCTCTGAGCAGCATGGTCTAATGGAATGTGTCCCTGCCATTCCACTGGGAAGGGAGACTGCAACAAGATTATCCTTAATGTCCCTTTCAACCCAAACCATCTTATGGTTTTATCATTACTTACACATATATCAATTTACATTAAAGAATACAATGATCCAAACCACATAAAATTATAAATTTATGATTATATGGAAAGTATCCTAGGTGAAAAACATGTTTGCATACATGTTTGGAAAGCTGTGATATTCCAGTGATATATATATTTATTATTGCTAGCAGGAGCATTTTGAAATAGCAAATAAACTAAAGAATTACTGAATTTGTCTTCATAAGCTCAAACTGAAGATATTAATTAATACTTCTGACATTAAATTTTCCAATCATTGGACCCTACATGTACTGGTAGGAATGAAAAAATTCTCTAGAGATATTGCCTGGATGATAATGAGTGAATCGGCGGCTCTCAACAAGAAATCTCATTACTTTGCATACTTTTCTGGTGGCGCTGGTTTTAATGTAGGTGGGTAATTGGATCGAGTTCTCATGATTAACTTCTCCTGAACTTCTCCTCTGTTACTCATGTCTTCATTCTTCATCCTCAGAGCACTGTATTTTTATGTAGGCTTTCCTTACGGGAAAGTTCTTCCTTCTGCCCAAGTAGTAACTCATCTTCTGGGTTACTTGTGTCAGTCAGCTCAAGGTTGAGTTCAGGCTTGTCTTCCCCTTGCATGGCCTCCAGGCCAGGCCATTGCTCAGCCTGGGACAACACACAGTCATTAGTACTGATCTATCACTCATTCTGAGATACTGAGCTGCCTGTTGTGTGTCTCTTGTAACATAGCCACTTGTTTGAAAAGTACTTCTAGCTGGGCACACTTGACACTATAGCATCCACCACTGTGTTTAGGGGTTAGAGACGCTTCCTGATGCTGCACTCCATGCAACCTGAGGTCTGGATAGCTATTTCAGTCCTTTTGAGGTCAGTTTGGGTGGAAATAACAGCAAAGCTTTTCTTTCGGCAGGTCACCATCACCTTGTACTTTTATAAAATGGTAATTCTTTTGAAAGATGTATTTCTAATTCCCTGGAGATCTCAAGCTTTCAGGTAGTTTTGCATGGCCACTTCCTGTCTGGTACAAGCATCAAGTTTGCAGCCTAAACCTGTGGGTGAGTAGAGCAGGCAGCAAACCAGTTGTACTTGGCCACTCGCAGTTTGAACTCTCTGCAGGGACCATAAGCACTGCCCCACTTTCTTCTGCTCCTCTCATGAGATCTGGCACTGGGTGGCTGGTACCTGCTTTTTCTAATAAATGTAAGTTTGTAAGGCTTAAACTGTGCACTTGGTAGACAGGTTAACTACTGATGATATTTTATACAGTGTCCTCTTAAATTGCACTGGAGTATTCTTAGCTTAAAAATATCAAAATCATACAGAAATGTAGTTTTTATTCTGCTGACTGGTATTTCTCTTTTTGAAAACTTACTGATAATCTTTTATGCTGACTTGGGTATTTCTAGTTGGCATTTTTTCTACTCAGCACTTTGCGATCTTAGAGCATGAATTGAATATATTTTAACAAGCATCAATCTGTCACTCTGCTGGCAATTAATAGACAGACAGATATCTCGGAGCACTACATATTTATTGATTTTTGTACATTATTGTATGTTAGTGCTCACTATACAGACATTCACTTATCACACACAGAAACTGCATTTGCTGCTGACAAATCAGCTTCTTAGACTAAAGTGTCTGAAAATAATGGAACAATGAAATTTGGATTATTAGAGATTAGAGCAAAGAGGATTTGATGGAACAAAACGTGGAAATACTCATTTTTAAAAGAAATCCAGTATGCTGTGTCACTATTCTAACATGCCTTAAATATCAGCATCAGCACCACTTTGTTTAAAATGGGAGGTAGGTTTCTCTCTTTCTTTTTATCAATGCCTACATATTTAAAATAAAGTTCTACAATATTAAGAAGATGGTAATATTTATAGGCTCAGCAGAGGTACTAGTTTTACTACAGATTATTTTCTCCACATCTTGCCCCACGGAACTACTCAGTTTTCCACAGATGATTTTCATCTGCCTTTCCCTTTCTCTCTGAAGGCTAATGGATTCATTGCCATTTCTATTGTAGACTCTTTTTCTGCTCTCTATATTCCAGCAGTCCATTTGCCACATTATTTAACTGATTTACGTAATTAAGTTTAACCCCAATAAATGGTATCCTTAAGTGGAAATTTTCAGCTTTTGAAGAAGGTGTGTGTCCTCCTCACACAAAGTGTGCATTTCTTTACAGCAATCCCTTGATTCCTGAATCACTAAGACCACAATAAACATAAGGTACCAGTGTGTGTAAATGAAAAAATTAGTTGCTCCAGGCATTTAGACAGTGATTCCCCTGCAGCTTATGGAGAACTGACAATGGAACTGATATCCACTGCAGCCCAAGTTCCAGCCCATGCTGGAGCAGATTCCTTTCGGGAACTGTGAGCCATGGAGAGAAAATCATACAGGGGCAGCTTTTCTAGTAGAAGTGTAGACCATGGAGGAGCTATGCTGGAGCAGACTGTTCCTGAAGGACATGGAGAAGATCCATGCTGGAACATAGGAAAAATGTGAAGAAGAAGGAGAGGCAGAAAGGAATTGTTAGGAAGGGACTCCGTGTGAGCTAAAGCGTGTGGTGACCTGATGCCACATATCTCATAAAGAGCTCAGTCTTCCTGCCCTCAACAGCAAAGCACAGGTGTATGCAGCATTCAAGGAAGTTCAGCTAAAAGCTGCTCAGAAATATCTAGAGAACTAAAAGTGTCTGCCCTCCATGTCTCCCTGGAAGTTTGAAGATGATGGCTGGGTAACCTGTGCAGAATAGATGTATGTAATGCATTTCATTATGAAATGTCTTACACAATTATGTAAGAAAATCTCAGATCTGTGTGTGACAGCTTATACTAAAAGATATAAAAATAATGTTTTCCTTACCAGTAATTGATACAGTCCTCAGTCTAGCCTAACTTCTTTTTCAGCAGTTCAGTGTTTTCCTGGATTTCAGCCCTGCTGTCACTATTGAGGCTTGACTTCAGAATTTACCAAAGGCAGAGCTGTAGTTCTGTAGGAACCTCCAGAAGTCTGTGCACACTGCCAGTTTCCTGCTTGCTCCCTCTCATTGCATGAATTTCTTCCTGCTGAACAGGTACAGTTGCTCAAAGGAAGAGAAAATATCATTCTTGTAAACATTTCCAGAAAATTTAGTTTGTCACAGATTGAACATGGCAAACATCCTCCTAAGCAATTCTTTCGAACCCACTGCACTTGATCTTCATCTAAATTGTGAACAAGCAAATTAAACGACAGTATATTTCTCACAGAGGTATTTGATGAAAACAAACAAGCTTTCAGCTTCATAATGTAGAATCTTAATTTTACATACTTTTGATTTGACAGAAATTTGTAAACTAATGATGATGTTAAAGCAAGTACTTTTTGACAAATATACATAGTAGAAGCATTTAACTTTAAATGAATTACAGTGCAATTGTGAACTGAAAAGCACAGTGATGCTACTCAACTTCCTTTGTGATAGACAAAAGCTTCAGTAAATCAGATCATGCTTCATATTTTTGGAGGTAGTACATACCTTAAAAATAGATAAATATTGTGCTATCAAAGAGCATTAAAAACTGATTTCCCTTTATCAATTTGGATAAATTCTGATATTTTGAAGGTTGTTAAATTGAGGTAGTATTTTAAAATGTTGGAATTTTTAGTGGTATCCAAAACTTTAAAATGTAGCTTTAGGAAAACTTAAATAGCTAAATATTACTTCTAGAAATATGCAAGAAATTAATTCCATTATTTACTTGGTTTTTATATTTCCCCATGAAGTTAGCATTTGAGTATTTTGGTCTTTCATTTATACAAAAAGTAATTTTTAAAATTGTAATCAGTATTACAATTTTATTGCTACTATTTTTGCCTAAACTCTCTTTTTCATTAAAAAAATATTTACCAGGAAATACCAATGATCTTCACTAAAATTGCTAAAGAGATTTATTCATAACCCAAGGGAACTTACAATTCAGTTGTGTTCCAATTCCTACAAGCAAGCTGTAAAAACAGTTCTTCTTTCATCCCGTGCTCATCACCAGGGTTTCTTAGAGACACCACTGCGTCATTTATGGTAATAAAAACTGTTTGGGCTTTACAAAATACTTATAAGGTGGCTCCTCTTGGGTTTTTTCAGGTATTATAAAATGCCTTAATTTCTAGGTTAGGTAATATGACGAACAGCTTGCCAGCAGTTGCACTGCTGGAACAGCTTGCAGAAGCAATTGATAAAAGCAGAAAGAGAAAAGCAGAGGAAGACTTATGCAATACAATACACTTAATTTCTTTTCTACTCAACTGGTTGCTTTCAACCATAACTTTGACCTATCTCTTTTTATAAAACATGTTGGCATGTTTGTGTTATTGCTAAATACCACATATTAATACAAAAGAAGAAAAATGTGTGTGTGGGGAGGGGGGGGGGGGGGGGGGGGGGCGGTTCAGAGCTGCTTCCCTGCTCGCTCTTTCACCAAACTCACATTTAAGGGTACGGCTTGGTGCCTTTCCCATGTTATGGGTCTTGGCCTCAGGCAGAAGCGTGGTGATGGAGAGGAAGAAAGGAGGATTTCACGTGGGTTTAAACTGGGTTTTATTTTACCCAGAGAATGACCCATGTAGAAGTGAAGTTTTCTCTCTGGGGTCTCAGATTAAGTACAAGGGGTGTGGACAGGGGCAGGGGACAATCTAGAACCAATCCCAGAAAAGGGGGGAGTGACCCAGAACAAAAGAACAATTCCATACATAAAAAAAGGGAGTGGGGAACCGAGGACCTGACGAATCACCCCACAGCCTCACCAGAACTTTCCAGACTTCTGGGTGGGGCTACAGAGTGATTGACAGGACCTATAAATCAGGAAAAACCAAAAGGATTTAGCATGGGGGTATGGGGACAAACCATTATAAAACAAATGCAGAAGCATGCAGAAATTTGATAAAGCCAAAATGTACACCACAACATGTATGCATACACAAATCAGTATTGTAGCAATGTGGTGATTGAAAGAGGATTCATTAAACTATGGATAGAACTTGGTTGGTGTTTGACAGTGAAATTATCTTTACAAAGTTTTCCAAGTTTCTTGTGAAATAAATCTGCCAGTGATAAACCAAACACCCTGTTTCATAAATATTGCGTAGGCTGATTTGTATTGGAGATTGTTTCTAATGTGATTTACAGTTTTATAGTCCATATTACAGACATTTTGAAACCCTGAAACTCACAATATATTCATAGCATATACCTGTCAACCAGACATTGATTTGCCAAGAGCTCAGATATAACAACAATGCAATTCTTACTACTAAAATAGCAAGGTTTTCTGAGAGGAGGTGACATTTCTCTCAGATTGGCTGTGGTTTTGTGTTTTTTCTTGGTTTTATTTTAAGTTTGGATTGGTTTGCTTTTTGGATGCCTTCAGTAGCCTTTAAGCTGTGTCCTCTTGGTAGTACAGTTTAATGTTTTACTACCTCAACATAGTCATACATCTTGCTGATTTAGACTGACTGAATAGTCACAAACACATTAATGTCCTAAGGTCTATGAATAGTTCACTTAAAAAACTTTAATATACATACTAACATCATTGTGCATATATTCAATTTTTTTCAACAACTCTTTATCAATATCTATTTGACTATATCTATATGCCTGACACTTTTTTTTTTCCCCCTTCCCAGTTGGCAAAAAATTCTACTTTTCTGAGCAAAAACAAAACTTCAATGTTCTATTTATGACCCCTGATGGTAATACTGTTTTGAGGCAATTTCAACTACTACATCTGTAATTTGTCCTTAGAAAAACAGGGACATTACTCCAGGAATTCTCAGGACAGAAAGCAGACATTCTGAGGCTGATGTTCTGCTTTTGGAGTGTTTCATGTATCTCATATGTCCATTTACTAAGCCCAGAAAAACACTCTATGACAGATCAGTGGATCCTTAGGCAGCTTTGTGACTTATGGTAGCAATTATTTTTTTCATGATGGGCCAATAGTTACAAGTTTAAAGTCTATAAATCTTTTATAGCCATATCATTCAATGTTAATTACTGTGATATGGACAAACCAGAGTGGATCAAGACATTTCTTTCTAAGCTTCTTCCTGCTGAAACATTTCTGCTCTGGCAAAGCTAGAACAAGTACACACATGTTGATTTTGAAGTTATTTTCAGTATGAAGTTTTCTGAGATTCAGCATGGACACTCTGATGAGTGAATTATAAAGTAGAAAAAGGGAAGAATCTGAAACCTGTCCGTTTCAACTGAGAATAAATTACAAGTCTATTTTTCAAAGGTTTCAGTGGGCTCTTTCTGCAGTCCAGGATAAAAGCCTACTTCAAAACTTCTCATGCTCACCATAAAAACTGCTACAAACCAATCAAAATTACTTTAAAGAGTGAAACAAATTAAATATATATTTTTCAAATTAAGTATTTTTTTCTTTCCTTACTTTGGAGGAATCTCATCACAATAAACTATTTTTTACATTTTTTAAACTGTGATACTCACGCATGCTACAAATTGTTAGTGTGGGTCTGCTTGGTGGATCTGGTAAAACAAAATTAAAGAATATTGGAACTGTCCATGATTTGCAGATTGTGTAGAGTGCTCCTTGTTAATTGTGTATACTTGCATTCTTATATTATGTGTGTACCAGCTGAAAAAAAATGTATTTATTTTCAAAATCTGAAATTGTCTTTCACATATGTTATTGGTGATGACAGATGATTATGAAGATGTAGTCTTTGTTTTCAAAGGATAGTGTATTAGATCTAATCACATTAGCAAGAAATTTAGCCTTTTCACAAGCTGCAAAATTTGTACAACAGAATGATACATGTAAACTTCACTACCGAATAGGCTGAAGGTCCATAAGAATTTGGGAAAAGTCACAGAGAGGACAGCTGACTCCAAATGACCGAAAGAATATTCCATAACATATTGTAACATGCTCAGCATATAAAGCAGGGGAAAGAAGGAAGGGGTGGCATTTGGAGTGATGGTGTTTTTCCACCCAAGTCACCATTACACACATGGTAATCTGGCTATCATGGAGATAGCTGAACACCTGCCTGCTCATGGGAAGTGGTGAATGAATTCCATGATCTGCTTTCCTTGCACATATGGCTTTTGATTTACCTATTACATATTTTTTATTTTAACCCATGAATTTTCTAATGTCTACCCTTCCCATTCTCTCTCCCATCTCACAAGAGAAGATGGAGCAAGCAACTGTGTGGTGCATAGCTACCTACTGGGGTTAAACCACAATAATTCATTTGGGGAAAAAACTCTTAAAAGAAGATCTCCAAGTTTCTGAGAGAACATGCTGTTATATTTTTACCATAACAGGTGGGAAAACATTTGATAAACATAGCAATATTAGGATACTAATAGCACATAAATTTGTATGATGATTTAGAGGTTTATTTCTCGTTGAAAAAGTGTTGGTACATAGAGACTGGAAACAAAACTGTTGCATAAAGAATAAAAACTCTGGGCTAAGCATATCTCCTATAAAGATCTGTGCAGAAAAACCTGAGCTAAAGATGGGAAGAATATGCTGTTGGACAAGTAAATATAAACTGTCAATCCTGGTTTTGTTTTATTTCAAGTAAAAATATTTTAAAGTGAAATCTAATTTCAATTATTAACTTATTTTTAAATTTATTGCATGATTTTAATCTCTATTAATTCAGCAAAGCTTCAAGTGTTTTTAGTTATTCAATTACACTGAGAAAATCCTTGGTTAATAAAAGTTTAATAAAATTTAAGCTTCCCAAGACCATTAAATCTCAAACTCCTAATGCTATCAAATGCGCATGTCATTGGCAGAAATTCAGAATTTAATCTTGAGGCATTCTGCAATTATAATGAATAAAAATCTCAGTAATAATTCAGAATAAAGTACAGAATATTCTGAGTGAGAATGAGCAGACTTTAACTTCATTTACGCCTTCATATTTCTTAAAATATTGGAAAACCCCTAAATTATAATAAATAATTCCTGGGCATATTTTTTCTAGTGTCTAGCAAATGTTTGTAGTTATAGTGCTGTACAGACATGCAATTTGTGTTAAATGCATTATTTTGAATAAGTTTAGTGACCAGTTGCTATTCCTAGCACTAAGCAGTCCTTCTCTAACTGAGCTAAGAACTATGTTGTTCCATGAAGTCTGATTCTAGACTGACTCCCACTAACCTCAGTAAATGATGAGACGTCTTTAATTAGCAAATACCTATGCTGATTTAATAATTAAAGAGGAGACCAAAAACAATGCAAGGCTTTTGGTGATTTTCCATTAAAAGCCAACACATTCCTTGACACCATGAGAGTTTTATGACATTGAATTAATTGAAGAATATTTCTGTGAAATCATCAAGGCACCAATAACACTATTTAAAATAGTTTTTACTGCACCAATTAGTATCAGTGGAATTACACAAAGTTTGGAATTCATGGAAGTATTTTTTTACTTAAGCTCAAATTTATAAGATATATTACTTGCCTTTCTTTTTTGAATGTTAAATGTGTCCAAAGTTATCCTTACTTCATAGTATCAGTTGATTGCTTCATTCCCTCTGTTAAAAGTAGAAAGGAATGCAACAGTGACTTAATGTTGCTAGTTTTTTAATATATAAATATACATTTTTAAGTAAATAAATCACCTAAATCCAAGACAATGAATTATATGACTTAAAAATGTCTTAAATTTTTATGCTTATGGATGTATAGTAACATTTCATTTTGAAGCACTGAAAAATTCAATTATCAACAGATTGTTAAGCCTGATGATGATTTTAAATCTCATCCAATCCCTTGAGCAACTTGATCAGCTAGGCTGAACATACATTGATGGGGTGAAACAGTTCTACACAAATTACTTCATCATAGAATGTTCAGGATTATTTATTGCAAATTTAAGTAAGCCTGAGATAAATATTTTCTCCTAGTCTCAATGGCTTTTGGTGGTTTACTTTAGCCAGATCTTTGTTTAGCTTTGATGTGATGCCTCTCTGAAGGGCCCAACTTTGCCTATACTCTGCATGTAGAGTTAAGGTGTGCAATAAAGAATTAAAGTTTACTTTATGGAATGGACCTTGCTTAGTTTTCTAGATGCCTAAGTGTTTTTGGGGGTTTTTTGACTTAATTGACAAGCCTATGAGCTTTTTTATTATAATAATCATGGTACAGCATTGAATTACAATTATGTTATATAATAATACAATATCAGAAAATTGCAATCTGATATTATATTATAGTAATACAAAATTCAAGTGCTATTGCATATTTCTGGTGAGTGTGAAATAAGACTATCAAACTATGCATATTTTTATTTTTATATTGAATGTTTTAACATTAGCTTCATAGCCTTTGATGCTGATTTTTGCAGCAGTTAAAGAATTTGTGGTGTTTCTCTTGGCGTTTCATTACTAGTTTTGGCAGTCAGTGCAAGAGTGAAATTAGTTTATAAGTCTGATAGGTCTCTGTCTTGAGCTGCTTTTCAAAACTGTTACACTGAAAAGGAGATCATAATGATGGGTCCAAGGAAACAGTACACCTTGTACTGTCTTTCTCTTTTATTGATTTTAAGATGTCCTGAAACAATTTGTTTTTACATGTTTATTACATTAACTTTTGCTATAACTATATTTTCAGTATAGTTCTCATTCAGCTTGAGCTGGTGAAGTTTTACTTTAAGAAACTTTAATTCTGAAAACAGCTAGCTCAAACATGTACCAGTATCATTGGTATAAAATCATATTTTTTGAAAGCAACAGCAAATCTTCAAGTTGATCTAAATAAATTATAAAAAAGAAAGTTCTCTTTTGAAGTCCTTTAAAGCCGTCGCGAATATTCAAGTGAGAACAGATTATATCCTTAAATGAGGATGACTGATCAAACCGTGTTTACCATTTAGTTCAAAATACTCCTCTAGCACCACTTAACTCCTGGATTTCAAAACATATGTAATTTTGTCACCTTCAACTTGTGACATTTATCTGTCCAACCCCTTCAGTAGACCTCTTAAAAATTTAAGACAAAGAATCAGTGCAATTAGAGAATCTTGTAGCACTCCTATGTTTTGGGATTTTCCTGTAAGGAAAATGAAGTGATAGTTTTAGGGGATTTTGAGTGTTTTTTCTTGCTTTTTCTTTGGGTTTTTTTTTTGGTTTTGGTTATTTTTTGGTTGGATGGTTGGTTGATTTTTTTGCTTGGCTTTAGATTAGGCTTTATGTGCTTGATGATTTGGTGTTTTCATTTATATCCCTTCACATTCATTTGCATCCTTTCATAATTTTTGGTTTATACCTTTTATGCTTCTTTTCATCATCTTGTATATATTAGTTCTCTGTAAATATATTGCAAAAAGCCAGATATATTAGGTTAATTTAGAGTGCTGTCTCACTCACAGAAGAATTTGCAGAACTGTAATAGATAATATGTTACTGACTGGAATAATTTAGATTATGTTTTATTTTGACAGGCCTCCTATTTGTTCAGTTTTCCATAATTTCTGTGATTTGACAGAAACCAATATAATACTGCACATAACATTAAGCAAATTTACTTTGTATATATTTTGCTCATAATATGCAATTGAGTTCTATCCTTGTAATGTTTTTTGTTTATTTCTTTGTTTTGTTCCTGTTTCTCACTGACTACAAAGACATCCTAGAGAAAGTGAATCAGATTAATATATCCATACTGTAAACATTTCTGACAAATTAATTCCACACAACAAATCTACATGTGCAAGGTCTCATATTTATTTCACTAATCTGTATCCATTTGAAAAGTAGTTGTTTTTACGCAGTCTCTTCTGGAGTTTTCTGGGGACATCAATTGGATCAATTTGTTACCTAAATCCCAAGTAATTCTATCTCAAGAGTAAATGTCCTTTTTTGTTGTAGATAGGGATCCAATTACTCTGCAATGATTTGCCCTGTCATACATCTGTTCTGATTTTTCCCAGCCACCTGCTTCATTTGGTTTGTACCAAGTTCTAGGAATACTCTTCCCATTACTTTACCAGGGACTAGAGTAAGACTAGTGGTCCAGTAATTTCCTGGGTCCTCCTTAGGGCACTGCTTGAAGCTGACAAGCCTGTGACATTTTGCCTCTTCCAGTCATAAGGGATATACCCTACTCTCCACCCCTTTTCAAATATTATAGATAGTGGCTTTGCAACATTGTCAGATATTTCTCTTAATGCCTTGGCTTGGATTACATCGAGGCCCATAGATTTATGTGGGCTGAGACTTTGAAAGAGGCTGAAGATCAACCCTTCCTCCACTGCTGGGGGGTCAACACATGTTGTCATAGCTACTTGACCATGTGATGGTAAAGACAGAGGCAAATAAGGTATAGAGAGCTTCTGACTCACCAGCATTAATAAATAGTTTCCCTGCCCTGTGTAACAGTGTGAGCTACATCTTCCCAGCGCTTCTGTTAATTGCTCCTGTGTCTGAGGAGCTCTTTCTTCTTGACTTCACTCTTGTCCAGTTTTAATTCTAGCTGAACCTTCACCTTCCTGACTGCACTTCTACACCTTCTATCAAGATTCTTTTAGTCATTCTTACCTATTTAGCTTTTTTTCTATAGTTAACATGTTTCTCTTTTGCTTTTAAACAATCCAAAATCTCATAGTCAAGTCCGGGTAGTCTTTTGTTCTGCTTTCTTCTTTTCCTTTTTTGAGGGATGACCTTCTTGCCTTTCTTCAGCCATTCAGAAGGTTTTTTTAAAGAAAACCCTCCCAGCACTCACAAACTTATTTGCCCTACCTGTTTTTTTTCCTTAGGAATTCCTTGTGTCTGGGTTCTGAACATACTAAATTTGGGTCTTCCAAAATTCGAGGCATATGTCCTACTCCTGATGTCAAGAGCTCAGCCAGATCTTAAACTCCACAATGTTATGATGGGTGTATCGATGACTACCCATGTTGATTATGTGGTCAAGTAAGTTTTCTCAGTTTGTGAATAGTAAATCTAGTAATGTTCTCTTTCTAGCTGGCATGTCCTGCATCTGCGGCAGGAAGCAGTCCTCAGTGACTTGCAGAAACCTGATGGGCAAGTTGTGCAACACCACGTTGTTTTCTCAACAAGTAACAGTAATGAAAACTCTCCATCAAGGAGGAGCATGTTCTATTGACACAAAACTTCTTCAAGTTGCCAAATTAAAGTTTTCTTGGCCTTATCACTCTGACTGGAAAGTCATAAAATTCCAGTTCCTTGATGATCCCTCTAATCTTGACAGGAATTCAATAGAACTTTAGTAGTCTCCATAGCTCAACTTCATACACTCAATTTTCAATTTTACATGAAGTGCAATTTCACCTTCTCCTCTTTCTTACCTATCCTTCTGAAACACTTTGTAGCTGTCTGTTGTGATCATCGAGTAACATGAGTTTTTCTGATTCCTACAATATCATAGCACTCAGACAGGGTATAGAGTTCCACTTCCTCCTAGTTGTAGTCCAGAATAACTGCATTGGTATATATGCACTTGAGGTGTCCAGACTTAGTAAATTTTCTTTAAATTTTTGTATATGCAAGAAAATTATGTTGTTCAATTTACTACTGAAGGTGCACCTGCCTTTTCTAGATTTGTGAATCCCTTCTCTCCCAACTAGGCTGCATGCATCAAAAAAGGTCTAGCAATTGTAAGCCCTGATGAAGACACCAACCACAAATTCAGATATTGATCTGGATAATTCATCAACTTCTGCCAGCAACCTTTTATCTTACTGGTAATTTAACTGATTAGTCACACTGGATTAAAAATGGTAAACAAATCCAAAATCTGTTAATCTAGCTATTATTTTCAGTACATTACAAATAATTTCCTCTTCTTCACTGCCTGCTATTTTCTAGTTATCATTTTCTTTAAACTTCTACTACTAGAATTAAACATAATACTTCACAGAGTATCACATGCTCAGTGGTCTTTTGTAGTCAGGCTTTAATATTTTTCTCTTTCAAATGGAAGCAGCTTGTTATCTGAGGTCACATTATTCTTCCCCTTTGTGAATAAATTCACCCATGCAGGTTTATGCTTGAATGATATCTGCAGCTGCTGAGATCCTAGCTGATAGGAGAAAATCTGTTTCTTAGTCCCTAAATTCATGATCTTGCACTTTCTATTATGGCATTTTTTCCATTTGCCTTAGATCACTGTTTCACAGATGATACTCAAATAGGATTCCAGTCCTTTTCTGTTTTAACAATATCTCAAAGATTTGCATCATCTGACATTTTGCTAGCAAATTCTGGATTTTAGTGTAATGAATTAAAATATTAACAACAGGAGCACTAGTCTAATATCAGTGTCTCCAACCTGATTCCCATTGCATCAGAATCAGTTGTCATCTCTTCTGGCTCTACTTTTAGTAGGATATTGTAATTGATAATATGTAGGATTTATTTGCAGTAGAAGTAGGTTGTATTTATCTCTAATTGTATTTGGTTAGTTGCAATTTAATATTGAAGTAAAAGAAAGATTCATTCAGTGCTATACATACAAAAGTATTATTTCTTTTTGGGGGGGGTTTTCAATTAGCTGTCGACTACATTCTTTCAAAATTGAGTGAAAAAAAGCACAAACAGAAAACAGTGAAAATGAAAGCAATTTCATGTATTCAGTGACTGCATCATCATGCTTTTACAAATATTGAACTCATGCAAGTAATCAGGAGATACAATGTGCTCTTACTGCCAATTTAAACTAATGAAAGAAGTACTACAAAGAAATCCACAGAAGAGAAATTACCTTTGCAGAGCGAATTCCTCTGACTGACATAGGAAATAAAGCTGCCAGCATATAGAGGCACTAATGTTATTAATCTAAGTGACAAGCAAGAAAATAAAAGATAACAATAGACGCTGACAGTGCACACCATGAGCAATGAATCAATTTACCTTGACACCAACAGTACAGAACGGATATTCATCTGATCACACGGTTAAATACCATGCTATATTCATCCAAAGGTGGGGCAGCACAGCTTTTTGTTTCTCTTTTTCTAAACATGAAAACCATCTTCCTTACTTCCTATCGCCTCTGTCCCTCTTGTTTTCTCCCCTCCATCCCACTTCCTTCCTTTCTTTTATTCTCAGCTTTTCTCTTTCTTATGCTTACTTGGACTTTCTGAGGGTTTAATTTTTTTAGAGGGTTTATTATTTTTTAATATTAAAATTTTTTTAAAAAAATTGTTTTGGATAATTATTAAGCTTTTATTTTATTTTGATAAAACACACAGTGAAACGTGTTCGTCATCAATGCCATCACCTTCATCACATCTTCACTACCATGAAACAGAGAAATTCTGAAGAATGAGAGCATTCTGTCACCACAGATGTAGTTCATCCACTATGATGACCAAAATATTTACTCAAAATTGCAAAACCACACATTCACCTAAAATGTAACTTGGGTCATCCTTCTGTGTGGTTTCTGCTTTTTACAGCACTCACCTGAGAGGGAGAAATATTTGTGTTGAAGAAAGGAAACTTACTGGCTTCAGAATGAGTTCTGTCATCCTGAAGATATTATATATAAGCTACATAGTGACCCAAACAATTCCTCCACATGTGCTTTAAAACAAGGGCAAAATGTGTCACCCATAGCAGTCTTTTATGCTGCAAATCCTAAGAAAAACTTAGGATTTCAGGTACTTAGTTTCCAGTGATTTAGCTGGAAAAAAATTATTCAGAAAGTGGGCTCATCTATGCTCTAAAGAAGCAGAAGAGGCCTGCACCACAGTTTTCCTCTTGTGTATGTTTGGAGAAGTAGAGCCAAAACATAGGGAGAATGAAGACTTGTTCTTGAGTGCAGTTTTACTAGTCAATAATGCACAAGGTATTCTTGATCTGTTTGATTTAAATCTGTTTCAGAATGTTGAGGGTTTCCCTACTGAATGCACCTTTACTATACTTATCCATATTGCGCTGGTTTAGAGGTTTTCTAATATTTTTAACAAAGGATTGAATGCTTTCTATTTATACAGCCATCATTTATTTTTTATAATCAGTACTTCAGCTTTAATTGTGTCACATTGTTAGCGGGCACCAGGGGATAAGCCGGGCTTCCTGGTATTTTCTTTTATTGTAGAGTATTTTTAGGCTAGTAACATATTTATATATTTTTCTGTTCTGTTTTTAAGAGAATTTACTGTGAGAACTCCAGCTAACCCCTGCACTGAAAATGTCAGTTTTCCCCAAAGATCCATCTCCCTAGAATAAATCAGTAACCCTTGTCTGAACTTCCTGCGCTACCTAAGTTTGAAGCAATACTAAGACCTAATTATTATTTTTCTCTTTAAAATATTCAACATGGGACTTTTTGTTTGAAAAGAGCTACTGTGTTGCATTCTTTTTTAATTATGGTCTGCTTTCAAAATTAATACTATTTTACCAGTAGAGGGAGATATAATACTAGCAAAATATTTTTTAAAAGATGATTTATTACTTGCTAGAGGAAAAGAAAAATTATTAGTATTTGTTGGTGCTAATTGACCACAGCTGGAAAATTATTTCCAGGGCTCCAAAAAGGTAAGCATCCAAGTGGTAATGTTAATGCAATATTGAAAGCCTTAGATACTTTTTGGAGACTGAAATACTCATAAAGCCAAAAAATGTCACCAGATCCACTGCAACTGAGATTAGATCCTTTTTTCACTAATTACCTGCATACATTAAATTAACAGGTAGTGCATACACAAGTTATGTGAATGGGGTCCATATTTCAGAATATGAGTTTCAAAATACATGTTTGAAAACTTTTTATTCCAATGAAATCATCCAACTTTATTTCCACTGCATTTAGAAAGTTGCATTAAACTACTTGTAGTTTTTATAGTGTGATTAGAGGCTCTGCCTCTTGATAAAGTGAGATAGGCCTGTGCAAGAAATTAGTCATCAAACTCACACTACCAAAACTATGGATAAGCTACCTTGCCCCTAAAGCTTTAGGCAGTTATGCCGTTTCTTGACTCCTAATTTAGAGTACCTTTCTAATCTATGAATTTGAGTTTCTTAGTATTTCCCTCCTCACATTTTCTTATTTAAGCTTGTTGGTTTCCTATATCTCTGCAATAATCTCCCTCTTCTGCAATAAATTGCATCACACAACCTCAGGAGCAATAAGGACACAAATGACATCCCTAAGCACTGCCATAAAAATACAAACCAGCAACATATTCTTTAAGTAGAAAATAGATTGCATTCACTAAAATGTTCAAGTACAATCTTACTGTCTACCGTACTTGAAGGGCTACATCAAAATTCTCGTGGGACAATATTTTAAATGTTTGGATTTTGAGCTTCGTAGACTGACATGTATTTCAAATGAAATCTGTATGCAAATATGATAGAACTTCTGCATTCTTCTGCATTCCTTCCTTTTTCCCTCTTTCCCGCAAACAATGTAGATTATTTAAATTATATCAGGAAGGCAAAGACTAAGGAATTTTTAAATGAGAAATTCTCTAAAAAATTATCGTAACAATAGCAGTGATACAATTACTATCCTTCCTATACTATTTATGAAAAAACTTAACTACAGAAAGCAAAGTTAATTTATCACCTTTACTATTTTAAACATATAAGCATGGCACATAGAACTTCTTTGTTCCTCATGTCTTTGTTTTCTTGTCCAGTTTTTCCAGCTATTTGACATTTCATAGAATCTATCATAGGATAGAATTTAAATTGATCCAGCTTCAGAATTTATATATAAGGAGGGGGGTTTTATTGGGAATTTCACAATTATTTCTGCAGAATCATTATAATATGAGAGCAAAACCACCTATATGGTGGCATACAGATTAATAAGGAATGTTCACATCTATGACCATTCAAATTTAAAGGCATCATGCTTTACCCAAAGCAATTTTTTTTCTATTAGCAAGTAGCTGATATGAATTGTTGTTTTATAGTCCATGCTGCCCAGAATAGAGAAGCTTTCTTTGGGTAGCTCTTTTCACTTCTAAAACAACTGGAATTTCAAAAACAGCAGAACTGACAGATCTTTCAACAACCTGTCATGTCATTTTGTCTAGTATCCTCTGTTAGTACTGCAGGGAGAAGCAGAAGACAAAATTAAAAAGTGACGTACAATATCTTATGGGCTTCTGTTTTTAAAAATAATTATTACATAACAGCAATAAAAAATAGTTCTGACTGATATTTTTATGAGGGCTATTCTTATCTTGATAGCAATATAACAGCTTTAATAGCCATTTTTAGTACATTTCAGTAAATACTATTTGGAACTTGGAAAAAAATCTAAAATGCTGCCTGAATTATGCCTGTTACCAAGAATGTTCACCGTAAGATAAATTATATATACAGAGATGTACATTAGAAAAGTCCATTAACCAACTAAAAGGAGACTTGTTATGATTGTGCTATATAAGATAAATTAGCATATATTTGATTTGCTTGTACTGCTTATCTATCACTGACAAACATATTACACAAAAATACTGTTCACTTAGCAGCTGATTTGATTAAAGCTGCAAATACTGCATCTAAGTGTTGCTGAAGAGTAACCTTTGTTGCTTAGTAACACCACATAAAATCCAAGCAGTGACATAGAAAGCTAGAATCCTGCTGACTATTAATCACTGACTTTTCTATGCTTATGAACATTTTGCTTAGTTTGATTTAGTATATTTTACTATTTTTAATATTTTCTCATGATATTCACTATCAGCATTATCACAGTAATTTTTGCATTAATATGCATACATTATTATTAGGTCTTATATAATAGAGTGTATCACATTTTTTTAAGTAATGAAAAGCAAAATTCTATATTAAAAGAAAGGAAAATAAAGAGCTTTATCTTCCTATACAGAACATGGAAAAAAGAATATCTTTTATCAAACACAAACATCCTTATTAGGGAGTGATAGGCAAAAAATGTTGTGCTTCTAGTACCATGATTTTATCTGATCAGCACACAGTGGTGAAAATTTAGCATCTTGAAATTTCAACGTTGTATTCTTTATTAGAAGCTGTCCAAGATATAAAGGCAAAAATCTTCTAAAGATTTTAAAATTAGGATTTGAAAGAAATTTGAATTAATGGCATGATGAGTTTAAAAATAGAACCCTCACTCAATATCTCCCCATATTTCTTGCTAAGTTATTGGGTTTTCAGCATTTACATTAGAGACCTGAGGGGCTCTGGGTTTGCATCTGAGTAAGCAACCTGGGACTGCATCAAAAGACTCACTTTCTTTCAGATAATAGAAGTTAAAACGTAACAGAATGCTAACTTCTGGTGGAGAAGCGTCACCATTCAGATACCCTGTGTGGAGGAGGTGTTTGAGAACCATAAACCCTTCACTTTTGGGACAAATAGTTACAGCATTGTGAGAGAACACAGGCTTAAATTAAGATGGTGCAATCATACAGTGATACACAACATGAGTTGTGATTTCAGTTAAAAATATCTGGAGTCTCTAAGTTGGTCATAAAAGTTTGCTGAAACCTAAAGAGTGATATACAAGGTATAAATTTACCGAATAATCTATTGAAGTTTTGTTTGAAAAACTGGCACACAGAAGAACAAGCACTATACTTCGTGAGTAAAATGTTGACTAAATATACTTTGACTATTACTCAAAACTGAGTATATAAAGATGTAATAATGTTTTTTGTCATATTTGACAAGGAAAACAGACAGTATTGCACCTGGGTTGGTGATATACAACGATGTGAAAATTGAAAACAATGCATCTAAAATAAATATCTGTCTATGACACAACAGCAGGATACTCTCCCTTAGAGAACTCTGGAGAACCAATGCATCACACTGTATGAATAAATCTAAAAAGTGATTTGATAAATATTGATATGTATAAAGAGAACAAAAATTGAAATATATGCATACATACATATATATATATGAATTTTCCTGTCCTTAAATCATATAAGTTTTTAGAACAAATATTTAAGGAAGGATAATTAAAACCTTGAGGAATCAAATACACATGACATGAGCTTATATAGAGCATGCAGTATCATGTGATAATAGCTGTTTTGTTATATTAAAGAGAAAATATTAAACTATGAAGAAGTCATACTTGGAATTTATTGAGGATTGGGTACAGTCACTATCTCAATCCTGGATTCTGACCTTGGCTCAAAGGTTAAAGTGACATAATGAAATTAGATGATATCATGAAGTTGGCAGTCATTTTGAATAGAGAGAGGAAAGCAGTGAAATATTACACATAAATAAGTGAATAGCCTTAGAGAGTGAAGTAATAGGGCATGGGGGAATTTATGAGAACAAAGTGAAAATGCATTCATTTAGACACTCAGGACAAGAATCTGTAAGGCAGCCTTGGGTCTGCAAACAAGCTGGAATTTTCTCAGCTGGAAACAAGAATTAATTTTAAAGAGCCCATGTATCTATCTGTTTATAAGAATGATAATAAATCAATAAAGGAATAAAGCTATAAAAACAGTAAATCTGGTCTCCCAAATCAGTAACAAAAATACTTCCAGCTAAGCAGAAATATTAGTACCTTTGTGCACGACATCAGTGAGACCTCAATTAGAGTCAGTGTACAGTATAATTACTCAAAGTGAGAAAGAATCATGGACTATATAGAATTAAACAATTAAATAAGCAAATAAATAAAAATAAAGAAGAAACTAGCTTATCAAAATGTACTTAGCAAATGAAGATTCACTCAGACTTCTTTTCTGACTGTCATGATTTTTCAAAAATGATGGATAATTGCTTAGCAACCTAGCAGAAATTACATTAGCCTTGTTGGATGAGAGTGGTGACCTCAGTGACAGGGACAAGGTAAAGATGTTTAGTGCTTTCTTTGCCTCCATCTTCACCCTACCTGACAGACTAGGGGAGGTCTCAGTGCCCTGAGCTGGAAGACCATGAGTGATGAGAGTTATAAACACACAGTTGACCTTGAACTCGTGTGTATCTGCTGCTCCACCTGGATCCCTACAAATCTATGAGTCCTGAAAGGATTCACATATGGGAATACATAGAGAGCTCAGTAATGTCAGTGTAGGGTGCCCCTCAGTGACTTTTAAATGGTCTTGGAAAACTAGAGAGGTCCCAGATGACTGGAAGGTGGGTAATTTTTGCCCCAGTTTTCAAAAGAGAACTCTGGAAGGATAGCATTGGAAACTACAGGTCTTGCTTCAGTGATGGTAAAATTATGGAGAAAATTATGCTGGGAAGTATTGAAGGACACTGTAATCATAGGTCACAGCCAGCATGGCTTCATTTATGCTTCTTGAACCTGACTTCATTTTATAACAAGGGTACCCACCAAGTCGTTCAAAGAAAGTCAGTTGTAATCTTTTCAAATTTTTAGTAAAGCTTTCAATACCATCTCTCTCAGGATCCTTCTGGACAAAATGTCCAGCAAACAGCTGAATAAACTTATCATATGCTGGGTGAGCAACTGAGTCATGGGTTGGACACAAAGGGTTACGTTCAAGGGGGTGACATCAGACTATCACTAGTGGGGTTCCTTAGAGCTCCATCCTCAGCCCTCTGTTCTTCAACATCATCACAAATGACTCGGACACTGCCCTAAGCAAGTTCGTAGATGATGCAAAACTGGGAGGAGCTGTTGACTCTCTTGAGAGCAGTGAGGCCTTGCAGAGATACCTTGACAAATTAGAGAGCTGGGAAATCCAACCATACAAAGTTTAACAAAGGCAAGTTCTGGATTCTGCACCTAAGATGGAACAACCCTGGATGTATGGAGAGGTTGGGGAATGACATGTTGGAGAGCAGCACATAGGAAAGGGCCCTGGGGGTCCTGGTCAATAGAAAGTTGAGTATGAGTCAGCAGTGCCCTGGCATCCAGGAGGTCTAGCTTTGTCCTCACTTTGAGACCTGTGGGCAGTTTTGAGTTCCATAATATAAAAAAGATATAATGCTATTGGACAGTATCCAAATGAGGGCAACGAAGATGGTGAAGAGCATTAAGGGGAAGCCATATGAAGAGTAGTTGAAATCAGTTGGCTTCTTCAGCCTGGAGAAGAGTGGAGGAGACTGAGGGAGGACCTCATTGCAGTCTACAACTTCCTCATGGGAGAAGAGGAGGGGCAGACTAAATATATATTGACTATATCCCTACTCTGTGGTGACCAGTGACAGTACTGAGGGAATGGACTGAAGTTGTGTCAAGGGAGGTTTCAAGATGTGTTTGGAAAATGCTGTGAGGCACATGGTGTGATTCTGGGGCTCTACAGGGCCAGCATTTGGACTTTGATGATTTTAGAGGGTCCCTTCCAACTCAGAATATTCTGTGATTCTCTCAAGTAAAATACACAAGAGGTAAAACTCCAGCAGCTGATACTAAACTATCCACACTGCTTAGCTCCTTGACTCTAATTTGGAATCCCCCAACTAAGTTTTTTGAACAAAGCCTCATCATTGTTCTGGAGGTAGTTCACTCCTGTAACTACTCTTACGTGTCAGTATTGTCAACACAGAATCAAATACCATTTGAAATTTCCTACTTTTTGTCAGAAACTCTATCAGGAGTCTTCGTACTGCAACACTAGCAATATTTATACTCAATTTTACACCTCAGGTTTTTATAGTGTAGCCTTTTTAGTAAGACTGTACTATAGTCTCAAACACTGAATAAATTTTAAATAAAAAAGAATCCCAAAGCAGCCTATGTAGCAAAACTACATAATTTTCTCGAGTCACAGCAACAGAGCATCAGACCTAATGCTTTACAGTACACTTGGTCTGAACTTTGTGGACATACTTGTTCCTGGCCACAAGAGAAAATTGATGCCCTAGAATGGAGGTATTTAACAATACAGAGTTGATGTATTTGCTTTCTAGAAATGCACCAGGCAACAAACATTATGAAAATGAAAATAAACATTTAATTCTAGAACACAGTGAGCACAAGCTATGCATCGTCTCAAAGACACTGTAACTTACAAGCAATTATTTAATAATGACACAAGTGAAATTCTGGAGCAGTGACCCAAAGGAAGAAATGGGCTTAAGAGAATACTAATAGTTTTAGACAAAACATAATGATTTTATGAAAGCTATTTCAGTAACTTATTGTTTGCAATAGAAAGAGACAGGACTAAACAGCAAAGGGAATTATTCTCCAGCTGATGTTTGGAAAGTGAAGCATATTCATAATTGAACAGAAAGCTAATAGTTTATGTCACAAAGATTCATATGGTTCTGATTTTAAAGTAGCACTAATGGAGAAAGGTATTTTTGTCTGGACTTCACCAAAGTTTTTTTTTAAGTCTACTTAATTTCTTCTGTCTACATGCTGAGCACCTCTTCCGCATAGTTACCAGAACTTCCTTCATTTACAGTAGTGACCATTCAAAACTTACTTCAGGTGCTTCCTCTCAGATCCACTCTCTGAAGGAACCTGTCTTTCTGATTAAAATGTGCACAGGTATACTATTGTTGCCTAAATACTTTTTTACATGCAACTACATAAAATCAGGTATCACTAAAGAATAGATGTTTTTGAAAGATACATTTGAAAGTCTGCCCATAGAAACTTTTCAGATACTCATCATAAACAAAAATCAGACTGGAAAGGAGAAGGCTTTGCTGAGATCTTATAGCAGCCTTCCAGTACCTAAAGGGAACTTACAAGAGAGCTGGAGAGGGACTTTTTACAAGGGTGGTTAGTGATAGGACAAGAAGGAACAGGTGCAACATAAAGGAGGGTGTGCTTAATTAGATATTAGGAAGAAAAATTTCACTGTGAAGGCAATGAGGCACTGTTGCCCAGAGAGATTGTGGACTCCCATTTCTGGAAATGTCCAAGACCAGGCTGGATGGGCCTCTTAGTGACTTGGTCTGGTGGTAGGTTCCCTGCCCATGGCAAGGGGATTGGATCTAGATGATATTTAAAGTCCCTTTAAATCTTAATCATTCTATGACTTTATAAAAAATGTAGTCATTAGTGACAGATTCTCTTTACTTCTTTCATTTCTTATTTCCATTTTTTCTTTTATAATTATATGTATGTGGGGTGTGTGTGTGTGTGCACTCAATTTAAAATTATTATCATCACATGATAAAGGTGACCCGTGACATCACTTTTCCCATCTTAAAATTATAATTGTTCTCTGTATTTTTAGTCCCCAAAATTTCAGGGCTACAATAAACTGAAATTTGTATCTCCTGCAGTAATTTTGGAGGACAAAATGGGACTAATAAGGAAGTGTTTAGAATCCTTCCTGTTTTTAAATAGAAACTTTTGGAGGAAGATTTGTGTTTACTGTCTGGAAGTGCAAGATTATCACAATCACTGCTCATTACATGAGATTATCCAAAATGCAAACTCTTTAAAACACAGAGGATATAAATTTTCTCATTGGCTACAAAAACATTTTCTCTTCCAGGAGCAATGAAAAATCTTCTAGACTCTTGAATTTGTGTACCTATATAAAATGTGATTTATTCTTCCATTTTTTATTCCATTATCTCACATCTCTGTAATTTCTTACAAACATTAAAAAAAGTTATACTGAACTTTCAGATGAAAGATCCACAATCACCAGAATTCTGTCTAGGAGGGTGAGCAGCACAAAGTGCTGGAAAGATCACCAGGACAGAGAAGATGAGGAACAGTACTGAACACCATTCTGTCTCAGTGTGTTGTAAATTGTGCTTCAGACGCTCAGTGATTCAGAGGTGGTGACTTCATATCAGTAGAATAATTTTTCCTCCATGAATTTATGCAAGAGGTGAATGCAGATAAGTACGAGGGCATCTCTATTGTATTAGACTTGCAATCCAGCTTTCTGTTATCTTATTCTGAAAGGAACCACACAAAGAACCAATAACATAACATACAAACAAAATTATTTTCTTAATTACTTTTCTAGACCTGAGTTATTTTCACCTTTGTTGCCTTCAATGGATTTGCCTATGAGTCCAGTTATCCCATCTGGATTTCATTCCTTGGCATTAAGCCTTGAGTGGATATAAACTTTAAGCATTTTACAGTGAGTCTTTGACATTGAGTTCTGTTTTCTGGAAAGATTCAGCCTTTAGTTCTCCACTTAGATACTAACAGTTTAATTTGATGTTCCTTATTTAATATATTTGAATGAACAGTTGACTTATGTGCATTGTCTTTTCATCAGACTTAGAATTGTAGATTACTTTGGGTTTTTTTCACTTATCTCTTTCCAATCAGAGAAGTTTTGGCACTCATACCTCAAGTGAGAATTATTTAGTAACTTTGATCATCTCTTTCATGGCCATATTCAAGATATGTTTAGAACAAGAATTTACACATTTGCTTTTATTTTTTGACCACTACAGAGCAGGTGTCAGTTTTTCTTTACTGGTCTTACCTTGGGGATAATAGCCAGTGCAGGGTGTACATGTTATATGTTTTCTTTTTCCCCAACCACTTCATACTTGCTACATTAAAATGAATTTTCCATGCTGCTGCAAGTTTCTTGATGTCATAAACTCTATTTTTGGTCTGTCTGCAGTTCCGCATGGTCTGCCTGTGTGTCCACATTATCTAGAATGACTCTATACTATCAGCAAGTTTTTTTCACTTGCTGCTCACATCTAGTTCATTTATGTACACAAATTACACCAGAGTACTTGCTTTTCCTGAAGAAAATTTAATTATTGCCGTTAGTTACCTGTGAAAACTGAAAACAAAGTGATAGGTGTATTAGAATTGAGGGCAGATGAAAAAATATGACATTTATAAAGCTATTTAACTACATTGCAAAGAGTCTTGTTATTTTTACCAGTATAAGAGTGTTGGATGGTTGTTAATCTGAGAGGAGAATTTTTTTGATTATTTAGAAATTTAGTTTTCTGTAGTGGTATGAAACAAGAATGGCAACAAAAAGCACTTTAAAACAGTTGAAGGTGAAAGAGCTCAAAATTTCTAGATTCAGCAATTTTTATCCCTGTTTCCTAAGTTAAATTGGAAGATTTTATAATGGTTTTGATGATGACTTATTTAATACTGCCCATTACACACTGGAGTATCCTTAAGTAAAGTGTCTTAAGTGCAGCCACAATGCAAAAGTGATTTGTGGGACCCACATCTATGCCAGAAGTAAAAATTAATTTTCTGTAAAACATGAGACCCGCCCCCCCCAAACACATTCTAAAATTATAGTGTTGTTAACAGTCCTGTTCTTATTATAATTTTTATGCATTTATTTTGTTGAGTAAATTGATTCCATCCAGTTTCGCTTCTGCAAAATTATTTGCTAAACAAATTCATCATTTTTCTTTCAGAAAACTACATTGCCATGGCTGTGCAATGTGCACAGTACGTCTATACTTCGAGTAACAAGGTCTGTAAGAGGTTTTTTGTAATCCATTATTGGTACATTGTAATACCGCTTAATAGCATAACACATGTTTTAAGCCTCTTCCAGCTGGCATGGTCAGCTTCTACTAACTCCCAAGTTCCCAGATAATGTGAATTTGATGATTGCTCTCTGCCACAGAGACACAGGAGTGCATAGCAATGGAGCTAATCACTAGTTCTGTATCTATAACGTTCCTATAAAAATTTGTCACAATGACATGGCTAGAGATGACCTGACTCTCATATAAAATGCCAACTCTCTTCTTCTCTGTAATTTCAATCCTATTTTACACAAAGCAGAGGATTCTGATGAGCACTAGCAGAAAGGCAAATCAGGTCAAGATGACATAAGAATACGGGAAAGCAATAATGGACCTCTTGTTTTTTGGTTTATTTTTTGGCTGACATAGCAGTGATTTCCATGTGTACGTGAGCATCTATCTGGTCCTTTTTTCCAGACAGTTTTTCACAAGTTCATGTCATCCAAGTATGAGAAGACATTATAAGAGGGATGAATTAGAAGAACCCATATCAACCAAAAATGGAAGGTTTTTCAAACTGACATACGCATGACGCGATAAAGAAAAGTATGGGGAAAAATATTACATTAAGAACACTGAAACCTTGATTCACAGAAGAATCTTTTATATTCAAGACACATGCAATATAAATATTAGCTTTATTTTTCATTGGTTATTCATTTGCTGATCCAACATTCTGGATAAAAAGTTCTTATAAATCGACCACATAATTACAAAGTTGCTACATTTAGTCATAGCATGGCTCTGCTAAAGACAGAATGCTGTGCTGGGGCTTCCTATTTATTTTTGAGAAAGAAAAATTAAAATAAGGTCAATTACATACAAAGACTCAAAAAAGACACCTGGGGTAAGGATTCTGTCTGGATATTTTAAACTAGATTAAGTTGTTTCTAAGATCTTCCCTGTTTCAGCTATGTACATATCTTCATCTTGATTCATCAACCTGATTCAACCAGATATATACTTCAAGGAGATATATATTGCCTCCAAAATAAAGTTCTTCTAACCCTTTTAGGCATCTATACTAGGATGAGATAAAACATGTTCTAGAAGTGCCCCTTTTTATTCAAGGAATAAAACCTCTAGCTGACAAGCTCAGATGTAGATGTCTGCATTATAAAAATTTAAAGGTAGAGGAAGTAAATCCCACTATATTTGACTTATTTCAGTGGAAGAGAATATGAATTGCTACATAATTCTTACTAAGCATCTGGTGTTGTGGAAGGAAATTACATTATCAATTGTATCAGAAATAGTGGAGCTAATGATAACTTTTGGCTGCATATGATTCTATGAAATATTGCAACTATTTCCTCTGTGCTACAGCATCATTTTTTAAGTGAAATGAGTGTTAAGATTCTGCCTGGAGAAGCCTGAAGAAGAAGTGGGTTGTATGATATATTCCTGCTCCACTAAATTAAAAGTGCCCTGAGCCTGTTCTCTGACTATGGTCACATAATAACTGATTTTCATACTGGTAAACATACTGAGACACAGAGCTTCAGTAAATGCATCAATATTAGATTTTGATAAAGGTCTCTGACACACAGTAGCTATGGACCTATGCCTAGGAATTGCATGGAAAAGTGCCAGCAGGAATGGAAAAACATCAGGCCAAGGTCTGTTTTACTTGTTCAAGTCCCAGAGTCATGGACTATCCCAAAAAACTATATATGCCACTAGCATATATATTCTCTTATATCCCATAAATACCTCTGAGCCATTCTTATAAAATGGGAATAATGACTGAGTCATACTTCTTTATGGCATACTACATTTCTAGCTTCTGTTTTGGGTATAAATAAAGTGGGAATGGAGAGTGTTTCACAATTTACTTGGTATTCACTTGTTTATTCACTCATAAGAAATAACAACCACTTATTTTTCATATTCACAAACCCATTCAATTTAATCTATCAGAAAGAGGGGAGAAGGAGATTGGAAAATTTTTATATGTCTTCTGATAAGGATTGCTATTATTCACCACATAGAAGATGAGAAAACAATACAATTTAAAACTGAGGTCAAAATTAAAATAATAATTCAGGAAACAGAATATTCTGGTGAAACATCAAGGGTATGGCTATTTTCAGAACTTTTTGGCATACACCACAAATGTTCACACACTGTAAAACCTAAATCTCAATAAATTTTGACAGGAGATATAGTTGGTTGGAGATAAAAAGGAATTATTTAAAAATATAGAAAAATTGCAACTTCAATGTAACTTCAGATAAGAAGTTGCATCAAATTAAAGCCTCTTAGGAAAAATGAGCTCATACATATGCTTTCTAGAATATCATACAACACATTACAGAATAGTTTTTTTCCTACCCATAGATAAATTTCATAGAATGTTGAATGGTCTTCTGTTCCTTAAAAATTGCATCAGTTATCAATCTTTTTCAATTATACAGTGGTAATTGCTTGACCAGAGTATTTTTTGGTAAGTTTTCTTTTTCACTGTTCAGTGTCAGACTTAAACAGGAAGTATAGAAAATACAGAGTATAGAGTTTTATAGAATTTTTAGAATGACTCTCACTTTTTTATAGAAAGGTAACTTGTAACAGATAGGTAATTTTAGGAGAATTTGACCTAAGTTCCCTTTCTTTAAAGCATTTTCCAGTAATTCTTTTTAATATTCTCTGCTTATTGAGGGAAAGTTTTAATTAAAGTTTTAGATGTGTAACTTATTAACTGAAAAATCTATTTTCTGAGTAGTATACTACAGCAAATTTTCATTTACTTCACAATCCTTCCTTTTTCTTCCTTTTTTTCTTAATTCTACTACAGGTTTATTTTCTTGGTCACATGCATTTTATTTGGGGTTTTTACTTCTATGCTTTGTAGTTGGGTTGTTTTGTTGTTTTTTTTTTCCTGGAATTATTTATAATACACTTTTAAATGTGTATTGGATTTAAAAGTAATTGGATGCAAACATAAGAAACGTCTTATTCCTGAAGTTTATAATTTATACTAAATTTATACTGCAGGTTAAATAATGGATAAAATAGTTAGGCTATTAATTTACAGTCCAAGCTTTTAAAATAAAACTCAAAATTTCAATTTTAATTGCATTATATTTTCCTGCTTTTATAAAAATTATTTATTCTTGGTTTCTAGGTTACTCATGAAAGTTCTATGTTAGAACTGAGTTTCTTTGATTTAAAGTGTGACATATTTATTTTGCCTAATATGGTAAACATAATGCTTAACATGATGAAACATCTTCTCAAAAGCATTGAAAATCCTGTCTATCAGGTTGAGGTTTGGGGGATTTTTAGGAAAAGTCCTTTAGGAATAACCACTATAAACATTTATTCGTAGCAATTCTAGTCTTCTTTAGAAGCATATTTTCCAGATATTGTAGGGCTGTCTTCCACCTCATTTCAGGGGGAATCTGAACTAGGCCTTTTTGATCTGGCACTCCTATTTCACCATGTATTTACACATCCTTCATGACACCACTGACAGAGCAGGGACAAAACAGATTTTAAGATAAATTTTTTAGAAGAGAAAGAATCTTGTCTTGCACACTGGGATAAAGAAAGCACTCCACCACTCAATTAAATAAACTTGAACATTACATTTGTAAGCAACTAAAATTAAATTCTACTTTCTTCAGATATCCATCTTTTGTTCCTTGCTTGATGGAAAACAAAGCATGCTTTCTTACATCAGTGAAATGTCATTTTTAGAATGGCATGCAGTGTCTGCAGTCAGGCTCACACATAAAAATCAGCTGCAAAACGACTACTGTCTATTTTTTAATGACTCAAGTTTTGGTGTATGGTTCCCGAGATGATTCATAGTTTATATTTTTCTACATATTTAACTACCTAATAAAGATAAAAGAAGCATTTTGGGACAACAAAGAATAAAGCTTGAACTGAATAAATTTTTATTGCAGACTTTACTTGCAGTATCTTGCCCTTTTAATGTCCTTAAATATGCCCCAGACCCGTTCTATAAGTTCATCTGACTTCTCTCAGCAGTAGTCCATATGTCTCTTAATATTCAGAAATTAACAATGATAGTTATACCAAGCAGTCTGGCAAACTATTGTCAGTATTTGAGGGAACAATTTCTCCCTATGAATTGCAGTAAAAGGCAATTTTGTCTAATTACATTGAGCGTATTGAAATGTTAGCTTTTCCCTCATGGGTGCTAACACCAGATTTGTAATTGTTGATGGGACTGAATTTTAAATGTCCCTCCACTTGGGAATTAGAAGGCACAAGTTTTCTCTTGAATATATGACCCTTATTTTTTAAAATTTTAAATATCTTTATTGTGTTCCTACAGTGCTTATCTCTATGCTATTACAAAAGAAAGACTTCATTTTTTGGAAAAGATTTTCCAAGTTGCTGTATTAATTTGTTTTACGTGATAATTGATACACTTTTAAAATAATTTCTACAATTGCAAATTTTCAAATATACAAATATTTGTACCAGTTTTCAGTAATTTAAAAAACCCTAAAATTTATAATCTTGTCCAAATGTTCTTGACCAATTAATTGGTTTGTTTTGAAAATGCTAATTTACTGAAGAGCTTATACAAAATACATAAGTGAATGTCAATGTATGGCCCTTCGCCATTACTGTCCTGGATTATAAACTATGAGATAACCTTCCTGCATAAAAGACATGCAACTTACATTGGCTTTCCCCTAAAAAAAATCCCAGTTTTATTCATAAAAATCAGGGGAGAAAAAGGAAGAAAGAGAGAGGAATAAGAAAAGAGTAGTTTCATTTGTTCGCCTTTAAAACAGTTCCATTTACAAAGATATGAGGTGATAACTGAGTTTTCTAAAGAAGTTTTTAGTTTATGTAGTGTTAATAGTAAAACTGTTCCCCAGTAAAATCTGAAAAGTAGAATTTCAGTTCACCAAATTATATGGAGTAATTTCTTTTAAAATTTTACTTCACAAACTGATCCATAAAATTTGTGGAGGTTGATATGCATATATAAGAAGTAACAACAGGAATAATATTAGCACTGGGGTTTTATTGTGTTCATCCTTTCATGTAATAATATGCTTATGTAATGGAGAAATCAACAAAAAAACCTAATGCTATGCTAGCAGTTTGTCCAGCAATAAAATCTAAAAAAGAGCTATTTCACATATTAAGAAAACTGAATGTTTTTAATGAAGAGTAGTAAATTTTGTACATGCTTTTAGTTAAATATGGGCAAATTACCAGATAAGGGTCAAGAAGTATTTCACTGATTTAATGGTTTAACTCATTAGAAACAGGAGTCTAAAGTTCAGAGTAGGTTCTTGCTCAAATCATGACCCCTTTTTAAGGCATGCTACATATACATGTATTTATCCTTATATACATAGAAGAGAAATAATTCTATATTTTGCCTGGAATATTCTGTTTTCCCATGTAAACAATTATAATCTTCGTACAACTTCATTTTCATTCAGTAGCTCAAAAACTCAAAGGAAGATGAGGGAAACTATAGTAAGTCTCAGAATGAATGTAGTAGTCCAGATAAGCACAAACACAAGCTACTGTCCAGATTCTAAATGGATATTTTTAGGTAAGGTTTCCATTTTGTTTTATTTTTCCCATCATGATTACCAGTAATATTTTTATTGATCCCATATTTGCCTTTGACATAAGGATTGATGGAGATAACAGATAAAAAATTCAGTGTCAAAAGAGCCTCATTCTCAAAATAGAACTCATAAATAATTAGTATGACTAAAGGCGGATGAACACTAACTCTGTCTTTATAGTCAATAGGAATAAATCCACATGATGGTTAAATCAATAAATCAATATTTTTATATATGCTATATTCTCCTTTGTATGCTTTTACTGTATTTTTTACATGCATTAACAAGGCATTAAAGCATTAACTCTAAAACTAGCATTAGTGTAGATCTCATCAAATAATTACTTTATGCGAAGGTGGAGGGAGAAAATGCCTGTGAAGGCATTGAGAAAGCAACCCTGTAGAGGATACCAGGTTCTGAATATGTACTGCTGTAAGTGTGTTCTCATGTTAAAAGTATTGAGTAAGGTGGTGTTGTGAACATCTTTATTCCACAGCAGAATTAAAGTTAGAACAATTTCAGCCCTAGGATTTTATGCTACATGTCCTTCCTGATATTCCAGAGTCATGGAGGTAGGGAAAGGCCACTCAAGAGTGCTGACTCCAGCCTTTCACCAACCTCCGCCTTGTCAGACCATAATGCTGAGGGCCACATCCAGTGGTTGGTGACTGGGTGGTGACTCCACCCCTTCCCTGGGCAGTCTTTTTCTATTCTTTTTCTGCTGAGATGTAGAATATATATCAAGTAGATATTGGGGAAAACCTCATCTTTTACTCCACTTTTTAGTGGGTTTTGTGAAAAATCTCTGACCATCCAAGTGCCAGACCTAAACTAAGAGGTATCTTGTTTAGCAGGTAAGACTGAAGCAGCCCATGATGGTCTGTCATGGGATATTTTTTAATTCCTCTCATCTCCTAATTATTGCTTCCTGCCATCAAGATAGTCTTGTATCCCATTTCTCAATCTATATTAAATTACATTACTTTCCATATTTCCATATTACTTATAAGCAAAAAGTCAGAATTTTTTTCATATTCCTAGGAGAATTCCTATTCATTCAATTTGAATGCCTGAGCAAAGTGATTAATGAATTTATTAATGACAGGCTATTTAACTGACCATATATTCCAGATTAGTGTCAGTAATGAAAGATGCAAACTGTGACATTACTTTTGCACAATGAAACACTTGGGTCTTATCATTCTGCTAAGTGGGACCAGGCTACTGTCAATGACTTTGGAGTAGGCTGTGCTACCAAGCTTGAAATGTTGTCAGATGTCCTGGGAACAAAGGACAGTTGGGAAAGAGCTCAAAGATTCTTCCTTTCCTAGGTCTCTATTCTCATGCTAGAAATGTTCATGCTTCTTATCTATTTCTGACCAGACTGATTCCTCCTTTGCTTCAAAAGTCTTTTTGGTATGTCCTGGTTACTGTTGAGTCCAGCTGATGATCAGCATTCATTTTATCCTGATGCTTTTCTTCCTCTTTAACAAGATGAGATTTTGGCAAATCCCCTCCAGAGGGTTTTGTTTGCTGTGGGTGGATCATGTAGGCACACCCACGCCCTTTTATTCTCCTATACCAACCATTTCTTTTTAATTTACAAGTTATCGGAAGGTTTTAAAAAAGGAATGAGTACCCAAAGAAATGTCTGAGAAGTAAGATAATTTTCTCTTACATTCTCCTTTTTCTTCTACAACCAGTGTGCACATATGTGCTTGCAGTTATACAGGAGCTTTTTTGGCAGTCAGGGAATGTTTGAAATATTGAATTTATAAAGCTGGAGTCAATAGCCTAAAATAATGGATAGTTTTAAAATGTAACACCATGTCAAGTTAAAATTTGGGTACTTTAGTTTCTTCTGTCTAGCCATCACCTATGGAATCAGGAAAATTATATCTAATTCCATTGTGCTGTAAATGCTGCCAAAGGTTTTATAAATTTCTAAGAAGGAATAGGAATAAAGTAATAAAAATAGAAAGGTAGCTTATGTTAGATCCTAAAGATAGTTGGTATTATGGAAACCAATTAAATAATATTGAACTTACCTGAAAAAATCACATTTAAATATTGCTACATTCATAGAAACACACACATACACACATACACACTTGAATAGTTATTGAAATGAATTGTACTGTTTCTATATTATATTCATATAGCAACATGACATGTGCATCAGTTGCTTTTTGATCAATGCTTTTTCCATTGGACAATCTTTTGATGTAAAATTTGGATCTTCATTTTAAGTGGTGGGACACAATCTTTTCTCCAAGGACAAAATTCTAGACAGGCCCTTGAAGAAAGAAGTATAAAAACTATCTAAAGTGTTCAACAGACATTTCCAGAAAATTGCCAAAGGCAAGGTTTAAATGAACAGCAGATTGGTGCTGTTTAAGTTCAATGGACACAGCATGTCACTTTTAGACACTTTCTTATCCTGTTAGTGGATTGATCAGAACAGAGCGCTGTTCCTGGTTCTGCCATAAAGGATAAATGACATTCTCTGCCTTGTCAACCTGTCAGCGTGGCTTGACCTATAATATAGACCTCTGAGTAACTCTTGAGATATTGATTCCCCAAAGGAGATGTGGTTGTTACAGTGTAGCTGGGATTGTTTCTGAAAAAACACTGGCGCATCCACTCAGAAGCATTTTCTGATCCCTTAGTAGGGGAAAAAAGGTGTGAAAAACATAAAAGCTTTTCTTCCAGTCTATTTGGTAGGCTGCAGCTCAAGATGATAGATGTCACATCAAGCATTCTCAAATTTTATTCATTGACTCAACACGTTCCATCCAGGAAACATAACACATTTCACATCACCACTGAAATATGGATGTCAGAGGACTTAGAAAAATCTTCTGATAAAGATCAAGGTAGCCTTAACTTAACTACTGAATATTGAAGGTCCTATTCCTTTTTTTTTTTTTTTTTTTTTTTTTGGTTTATGTCTATTTTTTTCTGCGTCCATGCACTGACTTCTACACTTATAGAAACATTAATTAAAACTTATACAAAACCTCAAAAAGGCTGTTGGAGTTTTTTTGGTTTTTTATTTTGCAATTCTGACAATTTTCTCTGAATCACATCAATATTAACAAAGACATTACAATAAATATTTGAAAGTATCTATAATGTACTAGAACTGGATTTTTAATTCTTCTTATATCTTAAGAAAAAGAGAAAAAGCTTTACTAAACTTTTCCCAATAGTATTAAGTTCTTGGTCTCTTTGATTTTCTTTAGTGCGAACCAAAATTTTTCATGGGAAATGAACGTGATGGCTAATTATGACATTAATTGAAATTCTTTTTTATATGTGAACTCCAACACTGACAAAATCCACCATATGTAGGTGTCTTTGTTCCAGCCAGAAGAGGGTTAATTTTTGCAGTAGCCAGGAGGAATATGCATAGTGCATGGAGGATCTGCTTACTGTTTCTGACAAGCTAGCCAAAACATCAACTCAATTATTTTGAAAAACTATATCACTTTTCTCTGAAGAAGAAATTGGGAATCATTAGAAGATAGTCCCCAGAGATAAGTCTTATGGAGGTAAAGATATATCTGTTTGAAATACAGAATAAACTGAATTAAAGGCTGTGCATCATTATTTCAAGTAAAATACTACTTATGTGACCAGAAAAAATAATTGCATAAAACCATAATCGATCTATGCAATATTGTCTTATTATATGTATTCAATATGGTTTTGAGTTTCTTAATTTTCTTTACAATGTAATAATGATATCAATAAAACACATGACAGTAACTCTGATGAGAAAAAACTAAGGTATATGCCAAATTAAATCCCTGTAAAACCTCACAAATGCGTATTTTCTGATTTTGGTTATTTGGGGTTTTTTTAAGAGCATATGAGAAACTAGGAAAACAAGCCTAAGAGAAAACTGTTTTGCACTCTAAAGGGTGGATGGTGGTGGCATTTCTTATATGCCATTTTTAATTTCTCTTTTGTGTCATTTTGATGAATTGCTGAGAGATACTGCTTCAAGTATGAACATGCTCCTCAATTTTGAAGCCTTGTGAATTTGAAGCAGGAAGAAAGAAAGATCTATGAGGGAAGGTTACTCACACTCTTAGCATGTTCTGGACCCATCCACATCAGACTTCTCACAAAAAGAAATAATTTAAACTCTATATACATGTGTATATATATATATATATATATAGTCTGTGTATATCCAATTTATACATAACGTGCCTCATCCCTTATGTGCATTTTGGTCAATATAAAGTATAAATCGTCCTTAATATAAGCAGTGTCATGTTGCATTTACCTCACCATCTACATCTTCTCTACTCATACAGATGCGATCATTTGTTTGCAGAGCTATCTTTTCCCTATGGGTAATGGAATGTTTCAGATTATTAATGGGTTTATATTAGAAACATTCATCTAAGAGAAGTTATACGTATTTATCTACTACAAATAGGGAACATGAACTCTAAGCAGTGGTTTTTATAACTCCAGGGTTTGTCTGTATTATTGTACTGTAATTCACGTGTTCAAAATCCTGCTCTTTTAAAATTCATTACAGCTGGTAATACTTAACATTTTGTGAAAAATTTCCTGGCATTAAATCCAACTTCTAAGACATGACAAGTACATAGTAGCTACTTTATAAACTGTTGTTAACAGGCAGCTTGACATCACCTTAGAGCAAAAACATGGAACACTTATTTTTTACATTTAATCCTAAGAAAAATTCTGCAGTGTATCATCTACAGTCCTTCCATTCATGCTGGGAAAAAAAAGTCATTCTTTGTATTAAGTAGTGGATGAATTCCACAGAAAGTACCTCAGGGAACACACACAAGGAGACCAAATTATGGCTTTATTATGTCTTCAGTTATGGCCACTCAACTTCTCAAGCACAGCTGCAGAAATCCTCACAGGATGGTTGCTCCATGGGGTGAGGCTGTCCCCTTGGAATATCATGGCAGGGACTGGCAGGCAGGACCCATACTGCACCATCCAGCCAGGAGAAGGGCAGCCAGGGAGCATCAAGGCATGTCTAGTCCTGGCATCAGGCTCCTTAGAGGGGCTGGGTACAGGATGAGACCAAACCAAGACAGGTCTGCAGGTGTGCCTGGCTTGGTGGGGCACAAAGCAGAGCTGTGGGCAGCTGGAGACTGGCTCTGACATGGTGTCACTGGAGCAGGGAGTGTAAGATGTGGACATAAGAGTCCACCAAAAGGCTGCTAAGAAGATGAAGGAATTGGAGTATCTCTTATGGGGAAAGGCGGGGACTGGAGAGGAGAAAGCTCCTGAAAGATCTTTTCAATTTATATAACCACCTGAAGGGAGGAGGGTGCAAAGAAGGTACTGGGCTCTTTTTGGTAACACACAGAGACAGCTGAAGAGGAAAAAACTGAAACATAAAAGGCCCCCTTTGAACATCAGAAAACATTTTTACCTTGTGTGGTGTTGTCTGAAGACTGGCAAAGGTTGTTCAGAGAGGTCATGGAGTCTCTCACCTTGGAGATATTCAAATACCATTTGAACACGAGACTGAACAACTGGTTTTAAGTGGCCCTACATGAATAGGGTGGTTCCACACTTTATTCATGAAGTCCAATTCAACCTCAATTATTCTGTGATTCTGTGATTTATCAATTTTTTCTTTTTTTTAAGTTTTCTGAATTTACTGTATTTTATTTTTAATAGAGCAATGGGAAAAAAATAGAGTAAATGGTTTTTACACTCAAAATAGTATGCAAAGTATATTCTTGTTTCAAGAACTGTAAAATTCTAATTCTATTGTTAAGAATAATTATAAACAATAAAATTACTATTGCTTTGTCCTTCTTCAATAATTTTAATTTTCAAGCATATTGGTTGTAAGAATAACAGAAATGAAGGTTGCATTGTTGTAAACTGAACAATTATGCATTGTTTACTTGCTTCTATTTCTCAGCATCTTAGAGCTGCAGCTTCCTATTAAGGCATATTGCAAGATTTTATGGAATAATATGCTTTGAATTGATAACAGAATTAGCTATTTTGAGAAATCTAATCACCCACACTTTGCTATCTAATTACTCTTAAATGCTCCTTTAGAAATATTTTTATTCCAGCTCCATTTAATACAGTGTCTATGACACTTGATTAAAAGTTGTGTTTAATGGTGACTACATAAGACCATATTAAAATGTAAAAAAAAAAAACTTTGTTTTTGAAATGATAATATACCATTCACCATTGTATAGAAAATGAAGCAATTTTAAAATATGTTCTAGAGTTATTGGCATTTAATAGCATTCCAGTAGTAATTATTTTATTAAATGGTAAGGAACTAAGAAAAAAGATTGGCAGCCAATGATGATGATAAATAAATGTGTGACATTTTTCTAAAGTGTCATAAGTGCTTGATATAGGTCTATGAGAAAACATATTTTCTTCCTTTTGAATGAAAAAGGAGCTCAATATTTTATCATAATTATATTTGGGAACTCTGAAAACAAATGTGAGAGTCAGCACTAAATAGTGTTTGCTTCCTTGGAATGGAGAAAACAAATATTTCCTGGTATTATCATTCACCACTCAGTTCATTGAGGATCAGTGATAATTGCACACTGATTGTAAAGAAATAAGTGGCATATAATTAGCTTTTTCAAATAAAACAAAATTCAAGAAAAATAACAACAAAGTAATACATATGAGAGTGTGGTAATCAAAGACAGGAGGACAGATAATTATATGATCATAATTAAGTAAAGAAGAAATACTGCTTGTTAACTTATTTCTTTTTTTTTTTTTTTTTAAGTATTCACTTTTTTATATCTTGGCACTGAATTAACCCCCTGGCAAAAAAAGAAATTTCCTATTTGCACATTTGTTGTGGAATTTTATTTTATTTTTCATGCAACAAAGGCAACCATCTCAGTCCTTGGGGTCTTTTTATGTGCATTTTAATTCTGTTATTTTTAGACTTTTAAGAGGAGAGGAAAATAATAATAATAATAATAATAGAAACATTAAATAATTCCTTAATAATTCAACAGTTTTGAGTGTGACTTCTGAGCTTCATAAATGCTTGAAAATAGTGAGGCAACTGGTGTTTATCTTTCTCTCTTCATTTGTGCAAGTGTGTATCTCACACTCAGGGAGTTGACAATTTTACAATTAACTTGAAAATGTTGTAAATATCTTCTCATTAAGTTATATAGCACATTTGAGAAAGCAAATATTTTGTACTATATATACACCATAGAGACAGAGAGGATGTTGTTTATTGCCACTCCCTCATAAGGCATCTACCAGCTCCAAGATAAAGGAGACTCTGAGGACTTCACATGAACTGCAGATCAGGCTCCACCTGTTTCTTTCTTTCCAGCATCCCCTACGCTTGTCTTCCTTGCCTCAGTAAGTTACAGTTTTGTAAGAAATAGCTTTTTCCCTTGTCTGTGCTGTAGGACGTGATTTTTTCTTTTGAAATATCCTTTATTTCAGGATTAACATTATTCTCCCAAACATTGAACTCTTTATGGAGAATATAGGCTGAAAAGCATCAAGATTGTTCCTTTCATTTGCTTCGCTGCCTAAGTCAATTATTCGAAAACAAAGATTTCATGCAACTGCAAACTTGCACAATTTTCTCAATTTAACTAATAAAAAATCAGTGATTTAATGATAAATAAATCCTTACTTGTACACAGCTAACAAATTAGTTCTTCAAAAGATCTAAGAGATTTGTGTCATATCCTTATATCTGAGTACAGTAAATAATTTACACTCTTTAGGATTCTGCTGAACATTTACATAATATCCTACAAATGCAGCATTCAAACATTCAACTACTCCAAAGTGAAGTTATGACAGTTGGATTAGGGGTTTTCCAAGGAGTCTGATTGACATGAGGAGACATAAATTGTTCTTTCAGATTCAGGTACTAAGAATTTTTGGATTTAGCAGGTCATTTATGGAAAGTTAGGATTTTTAAAAAAAGCTGGGTATTTTAATTCTACAAACACCTTTAGAAAACAGTAAGGGTTTTCCTTAAGAGTATTTATATATGTAAATTAATATGTACATTTATATACTATATATACATGGATGTACCTATCTATGTATAGAAACACGTATAAATATATAAATATGAATACTTGTAAAAACTTCTTCTCAATCAATAACTACTGAGAAGTTCCATTTCTTTAAAATTAAGACAGGAAGCCCAAAATCTGTTCTATGTTCAAGTTTTCAGTGTCATAAGCATAATATCTCTTCCTAAGACTCATTTTGCTACATGATGGTAGTTTTCCCTTCCCTGCCCTTTTATCCCTTTTCCCCTCCTTCTTTTCCTTCTGCTTCCACTTCCCATTCTCTTCCCATTTAACTATGCAAAACTATCTCCAGTTCTGGAGATCAAAACATCAGAGTTAAAGTACATTCATAAAGCACCTACTTCCATTGTTTGTGAGTTAGCAGAATCACTGAATGATCAAGGTTGGGAGGAAATTCTGGAGGTCATCTTGTTCAACTCCTCTGTTTGAGCATGGCCACCTTGGGCAAGCTGCCAAAGGGTGGAGGCCACACATTCTCTTGGGGCACGTTGTTCCCATGCTCAATCACCATCACAATAAAAAAGTGTTTCCTGATGTTTAAGATAAATTTCATGTTTCAGTTTGTGCCCATTGCCTCTGGTCTTGTCACTGGTCACCATTGGAAAGAACATGGCTCCACCTTCTTTGCATATCATCTTTGAGCTCAGTGCTAAATATGGTGGGTGTTTTTGGTTTTTTTGGGTTTTTTTTTTTGTTTGTGTTTTTTTTTTTTTTTTTTTTGTTGTTGTTGTTGTTGTTGTTGTTGTTGTTGTTGTTGTTGTTGTTGGTTTTTTTTTGAATAAAAGAAGGTTAATCAGAGACAGTAAAGAATATCTACATTTCAGGTTCATTCTGAAATAAGTAATCCAACAAAAATGATGAAAAAAAGCAACAAGCTCACACACTTCCTTAAAAAGATTGATTAATTGCTTCAATAAAGGTGGAAGCTCTTGACTTTTATAATTTTGATTAAAGAAGCAGAAAGCATCCAGATTGATAACACTGGGGGAAAAGTTGCACTAACCTTTTCCTTGAATATGTCATTAAAATTAAAACATAGTAAAATTCAACTTTCAAATGATCAGAGAATAGTTGAAATTTCCCTTTAGCACATCTAGTGAAAAAACCCTGGCATGTATTAATAAAATTAAATCTTATAAATAGTCTATTTACTGACTGAATTATTGAGCTTTCAATGTCATGTTATTTTAGCTTTTTAGCAGACATCCCTTTCTATTATCTAGAATTAATTTAATAAAGATCAGATTTCTTGGCCTGAAGAAACACCCTAAAGATTGTTTACTTGCTCAAGCTTTCAGTGGAATAAGATCTGCAGGAAAGACTTTCACATAGATATTTGTATCTCTCACACATTCTTTAAAATGAAGAAATGCACAACATAAGATGCATACGAAAAAGCCACTATAAAATAGGTTTCCTTTCAATTAAATATAAAATACAAAATAAATGCTCAGTCTTTCTTTTTATGAGACATTACATCGTACTTCTGAGACTTGACACTAACAATTCCAAATTCAAAAGAATACATAAATTATACATATTTACGTATTTAAATTCAAGAGGTATACAGAATTAAGAGTACCTTATAATCTTTGGTACCCACAAGAAATAAAATATGTTACTTGTTTCTGTAAGACTGACAAATTTGTCAATTAGCTGAAAAAATAGTTTGAAAAAATACTTAGTTAGATGTTAAAACCAAATTATTTTAGGCCAAGAAACAAGGTAATTCTTTTGTATGAAAATACATTTTATACAAAGAGAAATTTTATGCCATTGTTTTAAGAAAAAAACCTTGAAACTCAGATTACTTTTTGCCACATGTGGTCCAAGAGGTGTCATGGAATTGTCATCAAAGACTGCAATGTATTTCATTGCTCCGGAGAAAGAATTTGATGTATGATTAGTATGATTAAAAATGATGAAGATAATGGAATAAATTACTCTATATGCACATATTTATACTACATAACGCAAAACTGGCTGCATCAGTAATGCATTTCATGTTTCATATAGCAATCCATTATTTGAGTGAGATGAACAATTAATGCTTCCATAGTGTCTGCATGCTTCAGTTGGCATCATTTTGTCAGGGTGTAAAAAAAAAAAAAAAAAAAAAAAAAAAAATAATAATAATAAAATCTTCTCTCTTCATTGTTTCTCAAATAATTGTGCGGTGTTCACAATTAAATCTTACTTTAAAAATTATTCACCTAACATTTAATATTAAAAGTAAAAATTTCAGTTTACCTTTTTGAACTGATAAAGAAGTCATAGGCTATGCGTATCCAGTTCTAGTGGTATATGTAAATGAAATTCAGTATAAGTAGAAAGGATTGGAGGGGAAGGAGATTGAAAAAAGGAAGAGGAAGTAAAACCAATCTTCATGTAGTAAAATGAGACTTAGGAAGACCTTTTGCTGTGATTATGCCAGTGAAAATTAAGAGAATTGTGGAACAAATTTTGGTTTTCCTGTCCTAATTTAAAAGAATTATAAATTCTTGTTAATGGTTGGCTGACAAGAACTTTCAAAAGCATTTCCTTTATAAAATATCAAGTATGAAGTGACCAGTTACAGGCATATACAAATATCTTCTAACTAGCCCTCCACACAATAATATTAGGCACAGGTACAGAGTCTTGTACTTATTCTTCAGCCACCTGGAAGCCAAATTCAGCCTATGCAAATAAGGCTCAGAGTATAAGGTTACTTCTGAAGGGGTTTCTCATGTTTAACTTATTATCCACTTCATCTTACTCTTGTTTAGTCTAATGGTGTCTTGCATCTCTGAGAGCATTTAATCTATATACATATATCATGTATATGTAATACGTCCTACACAGTTTCAGCTTCGCCTTCTGTTCTTTGTCTTCATTCAAGAAAAAAGAAATAAATGTGATAAATGATCAATCTATACACATATTTTAACAAATGATAAAATTTATGTGCAGTTATGCTTCCTATGATATAGTTACTAATCAACAGACTCCAAGTATATATTCAAATTCTTATTCTACATTTTTTATTACTTTTCCTAGATTTGCTACTTCAGTTTTGCTCAGTCACTGAGTTAATTTATTTTTAATAAACAGATCTCTATAATGAACTGTCTGATTTAATTGTTTTGTTCATGGCTCATAGATTCCCTGATATATCTCAATATAATAAGTAGAAAAAGGAGCAACTCTCCAATAAATATCAGAGATTACATGTTTCAGACAAATTAGGAAATAAAAGCTTGAACTGCTAACATTACTGCTTGATTATAAAAGTCTCTCTTGATAGCTTTAAATTAACATGATCTTAATTTCCTTGAAGGTCCTACATATTCTCTCATAGAGTTACAGTCAGCTAACTTGTATTCAGTAGATTAAAAGATTCAGCATCCTAGAGCCGATTTACTCACACAGGGATTACACTATGATTTATTTTGAAATTAGGGTTTTTTTGTTATTTTCTTGAGCACACATTGAATCATATATTTATTTCACCTCAAAAAATCACAGTGATCTGAAATTAAATTTTAAACCTTACAGAGTAAAAAAATTCTTTGAAACAACATTTTTCTCTAAAATTGAAATAGGAATGTTTCATTTGCAGAAGGCTTAATTTGTCTTTTATTCATTATCTCAGGGCCTAATGTGCATAATAAATAATATCCAGACTCATTATTTTATATGGACAATAGTGCATAATAGTCTTAAATATCTACACTTTGCTAACTGGAAAAAGCTATGGTTAGATGGCAGATACAGGTATTACAGCACAGTGAATTGTTATATTTTCATAATTAAGTAATGAACTTTTTAACAGAAAGAAAATATGTCTTCCTCCTAGGCAGAACTAGACACAACATATGGAATTTTCTTTTTAAATTTTAGGTTTTGAAATAAAAAAAAACACCCGCTAATCACTTTCGCAGGGCCATTATATCTTAGGTTCATTGTGCCTTTTGTCACTTTGTTTTTTACTTTGTTTAGTTAGATGTATCCTAGTTGAGTTATTAGTAAGTGTAATGGTTTTGTGTGCCAGGTTTTAGTAGAGGTGCAGATACAGGGCTGGTGTCTGTGAGAAGATGTCAGAAGTTTCCCTCATGTCTGGCAGAGCCAATTCCAGCTGACTGCAGGATGGACCCACTGCTGGCCAAGGTTGAGCCAATCATGCATGATAGTAATACCTTTGTATTACATATCTAAGAAGAAAGAAAAAAAAAGTTATTGCATGTTTGTAATTGGCCGGAGAAGAGTGGAATGAGAACATGTGAGAAGAACAATTCTGCAGACACTCAGGTCAGTGCAGAAGGAGGGGCAGGAGCTGCTGCAGGCACCGGAGCTGAGATTCCTCTGCAGCCCCTGGTGCAGCCCATGGTGAGGCAGCTGTGCCCCTGCAGCCCATGGAGGTCCATGGGGACACAGAGATCCACCCTCAGCCCATGGAGGACACCCATGTTCCTCAGAGCCTGAGAGGAGGCTGTGACCCCATGGGAATCCTGTTGTGCAGTAACCTCCTAGCAGGGACCTGCAGACCCATGGAGAGAGAAGCCCAGCCTGGAACAGTTTCCCTGGCAGCACTTGTAATTCTGTGGGGCACCCACACTGGAACAGCCTGTCCTTGAAGGACAGCACACTGTGGGAGAGTGGCCCACCTTGCAACAGTTTGTGGAGAACTGCTGGCCGTGGGATGGATTTACATTGGAGAAGCTCATGGGGAATTGTCTCCCATGAGAGGCACCCCACAGTGGAGCAGGGGAAGGACTCTTCTCCCTGGGCAGCAGAAGGAACAGCATGTCATGGTCTGACCATAACTCCCATTCCCTGTCTCCCTGAGCCACTGGGAGAGGAGATGGACTCAGGGAAAGGAAGGGTGGTGGGAAGGTGTTTTTTGGATCCATTTTGCTTTCATTTATCAAGTTCTGATTTTATTAGTAATAAATTCAATTAATATCCTAAATTTGAGTTTGTTTAGCGAATGACAGTGTTTGGTGAGTGATCTCTCTGTCCTTATCTTGAACCCATGAACTCTTTTTTATATTTTGTCTCCCCTGTCCACTTGTAAAAGGAAGTGGCAGAGAGGCCTTTAGTGGATACCTGACATCCAGCCAGGGTATTAAGAAAATCAGCCACTATATTAAGAAAAAATGAAGAGGAAAATTTCTCCAATTTCTAAAGAAAGAAAAGTCCTTTATTTCTTCAGATTATTTTGCAGAGAATCAAAAAGTTTAAATACCACAAAGAGCTGGGCAAGATTTTAGAGAAAGTTTACTCTGAAGTCTTTTATTATTTTAATAAGAATTTCTAACTTCTGCAAGTCATAGTTGTACATTCATGTTAGATACCTGACGGATGCTAGCAGTTTTTTCTTGTAATTATGAATTTTCTGACATCTTAAAAGCTGAATGGAATTTTTGTATAACTGAGATGTCCAACAAATCATATGCTTATATCTGTCTTAGAAATGTTCACAAAATAAATGTTCTGAAGTGAAATAAAGCAAAATACTTAGAATTATTATAAATGAATCTTCATACTAGCATAATATTAATCAATTAGATTTCTAGTCCTCATAATTCTTTCCAATACAGACCAGCTAAAGGGCAACTTCTGACACATTTTTATCTGGAGATTTAGAAGTTGGAGTATAGTTTTCTAGTGGAATTTGTACTTTCAGGTTTTGATGAATTTTTTTCGTAATTCTCCCAGATTCTTGGAGTACATCTACCTGAAAAATTTGCTTGTCCACTACCTACAATTTACCTCTTAAACTAGTGATTCTAAACCAGTTATTGTATGAGAAATTTTTGATAACGTTCCCCATTTTAAATGTTATGGACTGTTCCAACTAAAATAAAACTATGTACAGTGCAAAAAACAGAAACTTGACACTACAGATGAATAAAAAATTCCATTTGTTTTTGATTACACAGTAAAAAGAATGCTTTTTTTAAGCACAGATATTCTAAGTCTACATATAAATCACTCCTCTGAGAAACAAACTTTACTACTCAAACAAATATGACTATAGTAGGATATGAATAAGATGATTTAAAATTATAATAGCCAAAATATGATTTGTTGTTCATATTTTAAAAGAATTACAGCCTTCCAAAACTGAATTTCTCTGTCTGCTCCCTCACCTGAGTGGTTATTTTAATTTAATTTAGTTAGTTTTTTTTTTTTTATCCTGATTTAGTCTGTTCTTTTTATTTTTCAAAGCATAATACTATGATTCCTCAGCTATTTGCTTCTAGTTAGATCAGGTTTCAAGTGCTCTGGCTTTTAAGCACCTGTTTCTTAAAGAGTGGGCTTTATTATAATGAGGATATTTCACAAGATTATTCATTGTGAAAATGGAATGCATTAAAAAATGCCAAAGATAGACTAATTATCCTATCTTTATCCTTTATCTCCAGCTAGTTCTCTAGATGTTCTAATAATTCCCTTGCAGTGACTTAAGCTTGCAGAACACAGATAATCTGTGTGGTGTCTTAACATTTTGGCAAAATAGTTAATTACTCTGCTGAGTAACACCACAGTGAAACAGAATTAATCTTGTCATTGTAACTCTAGATTTTATAGTTTTAATATTTCTGCACTGGGCTCATGTGGAAAGGTTTTAATAGTGTGTATAGATAGGGGAGGGGAGGGGAGAAGGGAAAAGAGAAGGGAAAAGAGAAGAGAAGAGAAGAGAAGAGAAGAGAAGAGAAGAGAAGAGAAGAGAAGAGAAGAGAAGAGAAGAGAAGAGAAGAGAAGAGAAGAGAAGAAGACTTTTTCAGTGAAAGGTCTTTTGACAGGCTGGTGATGCTGTGTTTGATGCACCCAGGGTATGGTTTCACCTCTTGGATGCCAGGGCACATGGCTGACTCACACTCAGCAACACTAGACCCCTTTCTGCAGGGCTGCTCTCCAGCCACTTCTCTCCCAGCCTATAGTCGTGGACAGATAGAGCAATCTCCAGCCAGACTCAATGCAGGACAGAGCTGAACCTGTCAATCATGATGGTGGCTCTTCTTTGATTATGTATTTAGGAAAGGGTAAATGTGAGAAAGGAGTGTGAAAAAATAAATATTATGCCGAAGCAAAAATTGACTGCAGGGCAACTTCACAGCAGATGTACACATTACAGCCCATGAAACTCTCCACTTCAGCAAGTGAGAAAAACATGATGGAGCAGGGAAGAACTAGGAGGAGTAAGGAATGGCAGACAGGAACAGTTATATAGTGACCCCAGCCCCCACTTCTCTTGGCTGCTTTGATGTGGCATCAGTATCAGCACTGAAGTTGACCTGGACAGACGAGGGTTGTGAGAGCTGTTTTGAGTTTTGTCTTCCATCAAGTCTGAAACTCTGAGGGCAAGTTATTATATCCCTCTTTACTCTACCTGTTTATCCTATTTTTAAGTTTAAAAAAAAAAAAAAAAAAAAAAAGGGAGGGGGGGAAGTACAAAGTACAAGAAGAAATTACAAGTTTTGTCTTCTTGCACTATTTTTTCTTTACCTGAATTGATTCTTTTTCAAATGATGTACTTCCCTTATTATTCTAGAGAGGTGTCTGATGTGTCTAGCTCCTGTCCAGATTGCAATATTTAATGTTTGAATTTAGTTTCATTGCTTATACAAAATATTATTTATCTAGGAAACTAAGAACACTAGCTCTGTGTATCTAGTGAAATCAAACACAGCAAAATGATGAGATGAGAATGTCATCAAATTTTTTAGTGAGAAAAATCTACCCTAGATAATTAAAAAGATGGAATTGAGGGCAATGTTTTGGTGAAATCTTTACGCAGCCCCAGCTGAACAAATATAGTCCTATAAAATATTAAAGAACTACCCTTGTGTGAAGAAAGGAATTAGTGGCTCTAAATCTGATCTGAGCTTCCTAGGCTCTCATGAAGCACCTCACTGACAATTTTCATGGAAAAGTAGCATGTCCAAAGAACTTTTTTTTTCCCACATGAATTCCCCAGTGCTGTCCTAGTCTCTAGGCATTGTTATCTGTAGATGTAAATCAGAAAGTATTGTTGCATAGAAAAAAGTTGTTCTGTATTATTTGGCCTATAGGTCAGAATAGGTTTTAAATTTCTTTGCATAAAGTCTCGGCAGATATCTATTCTAGCTTTCACTAACGAGAAGCAGGATATTTTATTTTCTACAACATGATTTCATGTCTGTATATTCATGTATGAAAAAAGAACACTGAAATTGTCCCATCTTAGCCTTTTTGTAGTCTTTAATGAATAAAATTTATTCAGAACACACATTAAAAGATAATCATAAACATCTACTAATTAAAATGGAACTTTGGAGTCAATATTTAAAAAAATACACTAGAGATCTTCTATGTTTTTCTAAGCCTTTACTAATAATGGTGGGAATTGTATTAATTAAAATGGACTATTTGAATTACTGCTAAAATATAGTTAATGATCCGAGCTGTCTCATAAGAACTATTAAATGAAGACTAGTGAATACCACAAGGTTTGAGAAGATATTAATACATGGATTAAAAGATAGGGAAAAAATTACATAAAAGAGGGGATAGGGTTAATTAAGTTTGCATCCAGCTGTTATATCTTTGTCTTGCTTATTTCTAATATCTGTCTCAATCATAGGACTACATTACCATATTTCTTTAAAAGAATTTCAAGTGGAAATTTCCAGCAAGGACATTATTTGATCAAAAATCTAATAAAACCCATTCTTATCAAACCTCTCTCTTTGATCCACAAGGAAATATTAACTGGTAGCCTGTATTTTTAGAATTTATAATATGTTACCAGATGTGTGACTGTGGGTATGCAAAATACTGTTATGCAAGTTCTTTATAATTGGGATAAATTAAACAAGAATTAGTCTTTTCTGAAACTTGTTCTACAGACATATTCATATAAATGTTGATTTGTTTGCTTTGATTTATTTATTTTGTTAATTTGTTTTGATAGGAACACAAGTACATTCTGTTTACATCACTTTTATACTTTATATCTAGTATATGATTCAGACACACTTTGCAATGGTTTTTTTTATAAGGTATCTAATAATCTAGCTGGGTATTTAAAGTCTGTTAAGGTGCTTACACATTAAGCCATCCTATAAAGCTTTAATTAATATGAAAAAAGTAAATAAATACCAGAATCTTTTATAGTATAAAGGAATAATAAAAGCTTGCAAAAATACAAATTACCATATTCTTGAGATTGTTACTATTCTTAATGCCTTCAACCTTCTACTTTTCTGAACTATAGAAATAGAAGAGAATGGAATGGTTTGGGTTGGAAGGAGCGTTAAAGATCATCTAGCTCCAATCCCTCTGCTGCAGACGGGGAAATCTCTCCTAAGACCAGGCTGCTCAAAGCCCCATCCAGCCTTGTGGAGGCCCCTGCCTCCAAAGAGGGCATTGAAAGAGTCATGCATCCTGCACTCCCTTGGAGAGCAGACAGTGCATGAGCACCCCCCAGCTATGGATTGGCTACCCCAGTTCTGTTCCCTGGTTGGTCAGTTCTGTATCCTTCCCCTGATTGGTCCAAGTTTCGATCCCCTAATTTGTTTATTAATGTTCTCCCTGATTGGTCCCTTTCCTCAGCTTCTAACCCCATTGGTTGTTGGTAAAACCCCATCCCCTTTGGTAGGTGCATAAAAGCCTGACAGCCGAGCCCTTCGGGGTCTTCGGTTCGTCGACGGAGATGAAGTAAAGAAGCCTCTGGAAGACCATCCCTGGCTCCTGTGTTTCCTTCTGCGCCGCTTGGGATCACCCCCTCAGGAAGAGCAGCCTCCAACAGCCAGAGCCTTGTCCAGACTGACAGTCTTGGACTTCACAAAAGAGCTGAAATCTGCCAAGGCGCCCTGCGCCACCTGGGCTGAGGCTGCCTTACTCAAGGCAACTCGCTAGGGAAGGTCGCTGCCCTCAGAAGAGCTAGCCAGAGGCAGAGGCAGGTGGCGATACAGCCTTGCCTTGAACACTTCCAGGGACTGAGCACCCACAACTTCTCTGGGCAATCTGTTCCAGTGCCTCACTGCCCTCACAGGAAAGAATTTCTTCCTAATATCTAGTCTAAACCTATCCTCTTTCACTTTGAAATCATTCACCGATGTTCCCCTTGGTAAAAAATATCTTTCCATTTTTCCTGTAGGCCTTCTTTAAGTACTGAAAAGTTGTAATAAGATCATCCTAAAATCTTCACTTCTCCAGGCAGAACAGACCCAATTCCCTCAGCTTTTCCTCATAGGAGAAGTGTTTCATCCCTTTAATCCCTCCTCTGGATTTGCTCCAATAGGTCTATGTCTCTCCTGTGCTGGGATTATTTAAAATAAAATTTACAAATTATTCCAGACTTGGGAGTGGAGTGGGCAAAAAAGGTACCCAGACATACTGGAGAAATAGAGTGACAGGAGTCTAATGAACCTAAAAAGCCCTGGCCTAAGGAAGAAAAACACAAGCAAGTCCAATCAGAATACTTCAAACAATTTATCAGCACACAGAGTGGTCAGACATTTCAAAATTGACTCTGGATTCACTTATTTCCTTCACCTTTAAAGCGTTCATGTCTCATATGCCAAAACCATTACATTTTTATTTTGGTTTTATATTTACCAAATTTCCATTTCTATAATCCACCATTTCATAAACAGTCAAGCAATTTTGTTAGTAGGCATTTGCTAGGGGACACGTAAATCCTGAGAAATTTAACCATGTTCTGTGAATATTACCAAAAAAGTAGAGTTGAATTTTGAGAGGTACATATCATTCTAAGTACAAAAATAAATTCTGTGTTTGCATTGTGTACTCATTTCTTAGTCAATTTGTCTGTTATTTTGTATGATTTCTGCTGAAATAAAATGAAGTTGATTTTCTGTATCGATATGAAACAGAACATATCATCTGTAATAAACCTATCTTGAATAATCAAACTAAGGATATTGTCTAATCCACCTAACTTTTAAGCAGCAAAGCACAAGCATAAATAACTGTTAATATGCAAGTAAAATCCCTAAGAAATTCTGTGGCTAGAGCATACATGATCTAAACAGAAATGTTTTTGGTACAAAAGAGAAGTTGGAGCAGAATTCTCTGCAGTCCCTTAAAAGAGGAAATCATGAAGGTGATTCATCTGCTATGAAGATAAGCTGCTGGAAAGGTGCAATGACTCACCTGCAGAGGTGTCAACACTTCTTCATTGATTTCAGGGAAGAATAGAATGATTTATGCTATATGACTTAAGATATGTGAAATGAACCTCATCCTTATTCCCACTGTCAACAGTTACTCAAAGGAGAGGAGGGTGGAGGGAAGAAAAAGGAACAAAACTAGTGGAGAAAATAGTAACTATGATCCTTCTCTTCATTCCTGATTCCATTTGTCATTGGGCTAGTCCATGCTTTGCAGACAAGTGGGGTAGTATATTACATATTCTTCCTTTTCCCATTGAGGAATTCAGAAATCAATGCACAAAGGTTCCTGTTATTTTTAGGCAAGAGAACTGTGAAGGAGTAATAAAAGTCAGCCTGAGACCTAATTATTATCAATAAGGATCATGACTAGCCATGAATATCAAACATGGCAATATCAAACATGGCAAAATCAAAAAAATATCAAACACATGGCAAGGCATGACTGGGTAAATATGATGTTTCCAATTACTGGTTAAAGGCTTTGCACTGACATAGAGCAGTGAGCCTCAGAAGAAGTCTCCCATACTTGCCTTGGTATGATTGGGTTCCTGCTTGTTCAACTCTGGTAGCAGCTTGGACAAATCAAGTCACCGAATTAACATTGAACTCCTAGCCCTATGTTTGCTCATAATCATAATTAAAGTAAATGTCTTAAGGCTGAAATCTGTGGCACATGAATTTTGCTTTCCATAAGAGGTCATCCTCATCAGATAGAAAACAAATTACCTTTTTTTCTCATATTGTTCCATTATAATGCAAGTCAAGCCATGAAATTATTTTGCTGTATCAAAGGTAGTTTTGCCACCATTGAATCCTTTCATCCGACTGCCCATATATCCTCAGTTTAAAAAATTTTCACTTGGATATTATGACCAGGAATTTAAGGATATTTTTATTTGTCCTGGCAATGTAAATTACTTTTACATATGTGGAATTTTTTTTTTTTTTTTTAATAAAAAAACCCCTTAAACTAGTATGACCAAATAAATGTAGTGTTTTTTAAAAGTTATTTCATAATTTAGTTGCCCATGAGTTGCTGATAATTTTCTTAGGGAGGATGAACATCTGAATAAAAAATTAGGAGCATAGTTTCATCTGTGAAAAACTCGTTTATATAATCTTATCTTCCAGTTCTGACTTCTATGAGTTGCTTGTGGGCACTGCCTGAGATACAAATATTTAATATGGAACTGGAATGTATAAAGTGGATAAAGACTGAACTGCTGATTCAGTAGGTGACAGTTATGGAGAACATTTTACTTAACTTCAATAAAGATCTGAATTACAGTAGGTCTTGATTTACAGTTATAAATTTTTAGTAGTGCCTACCTTCATTGTGTTTACAACAACTTTTAGAAAGAAAACAGTACCAAAGAATCTTTTTGAATGAATGAAAATAGTTGTGCAATTGGAACACTCTTTGGTTTTTAATTTTCTTGGAAGATTGGGCTATTAAAAATAAAATACAGAGACATTGATCTTGTGTCTGATAAAGAGAAATATTTCATATCAGAATAGTAACAGAAACTAAAATAATATTTCTCAATACTGTGCTTTCAAATAATTAATATCAATGTAACATTGGGGAACATGGAAATATCCAAATAAATACATACAATTAGCCAAAACAAACCCCAGAAAAGATGTTGCAGTTACTGCATGGTCTTATTTGATGGATACTGCTTCTCAATGGGTCTACTGAAAAGCAGGATCCTGTGATCAAGCCCAAATGAAGATATTTCTAAACTTACCAGTTTAAAATATCTGAGAAGTGGAACAACACAAAATTTAAAATTACTTTGTCTTCCATTTGTTCTATAATATTAATCTGCACAATAACAAATACTACAACTAAAAATAAACAGAGACAAACAAAAAAAATCCTCAAAAGGACGCTGTTTTCTTTAGGTAACAGAAACAAAAAGTTCACTTCTAAAGCCAACATTTTTTTCACTTAGCCTTGAGACATTCTATGCCATTCTCTTACAGTATCACCTTCTAGAAAGCTGAAATTCAAGGAAATGTAGCTAACAATAAGTGCATTAATAAATAGTTCTTTTTAAATTTCTTTATCCTAATCCATATAATTTACTTCTTAGTTCAATAGGGTTATAAGAAGCACTAACTTCTTAAATAAATTTATGCAAGTATTTAGTCTTTAGCTTATCCTAATATTATAATTACCTGCGTAGTTGTGAAAATGGGGAAACAGAATCCTAACACCTTGATATCCTGTGCTGCATATTAAGGGATTTTCTTGTTGCTTTCCAGTGGATGGAAAAGATTGACTTTCTTCTTCTTTATTATTATCTTACAAGATGGATTTTATATATATATATATATATATATATATATATATATATATATATATATATTTTGATCCTTTAGGTTTTAGGTTTTCTGAATCTAAGAAAATCACAAAGAATTTTTTTCCTTATTATTCTTTTTTCCATTTATCTAAATTTTTTTGTAAAACACTGTCTCAAAATAGACTCAGATAAATAATTATCTTGTTTTTCAAGTTAAGAACCCTTGTTAATTAATTCTTTAATTAATAAAATCTGTCATTTGTTTTCTGGTATCATTAAATTGACTATCATTTGGCTAATGCTGAACCCATCCCTTTACAGTCCTAGATGAACTCCAGATTTTCCTCTCATCCTTATTTATTTTGTAATTCTTTATTTCTTTTCATGTGCTGCCAGATGTAATTATCTTTATTTTATAATTTTATCATTGCCTTTTTTTGCTGACACTTTTTCAGCTCTCCCTTGTTTCAAGATTAAAATGAGAATTTTGTCTTAGTAAGTGCAATAATGTTCTCCATTATAAAGGGGTAAGTAAGATGTACCAATGTTTGCAGTTATTCCAAAGGACATAACACTTGTGCATGCCAAATCGATCAAAGTTTTAAAAAAATCAAATTATAGCTGGTGTTTGCATGTCCTTTTCCACTGTTATCCACCCCTTGACTAAAGGCTGGAGACAATTTAGCATACACATGAAAAAAGTACCAAGAACTTGGAAAAGTTTTCAGTAGAAATAGAAACATTTTGACAGAATGTCTTGTATCTGAAAGAGATGATCAACAGTGTTCTGGAATGGCAATATCTTTTGATGGAAGGTTTTTTTCTGTTTCTCACTGATCATTATAAGTTTACACTTCTCAAACATTTGTATGACAGCACTATGTGCTATTGAAAATGACACATCTCATTCTGCAAAGAGGGTAAAATTATTTTCAAGTATTCCTCAAGTCTTTGATTTTCTAACAAGCAAGGTTTGCTTTCAAGATTTTTCTTGTAACCAATCGGGGCTAAGAAATTATGACTCAGTTTTATACTGCTTAAGACATAAATGACAGCAAATTGGAGATGGGATTTGCACATACAACAGATGTCTTTTCTGCCTATCTATTATCTACCTGTCTATCTATTGATCCATCTGAAAATGAGAAGAAAACAGGTGCACTGGTTCAGGCTTCAGCTTATAACAGAGTGTAAATTCAAGACACATAGAGACCTTGACTTCAGTAACTTCCATCTACCAGACTCATTCTCTATACACAGTGTGCCAGCCCATCTCTAGTCATCCTCCTGTGAAGAAAAATTGAGAAAATTTGGCTTATTAAAGCTACAGAAGAGGAGGCTCCAGGGAGATCTTAGAGCAGCCTTCCAAAGCCTAAAGTGGGTTTATAAGGATGACGAGGACAGATTTTAGAGGGACTGATAATGGTAGGACAAGGGACAAGGAATTGAAACTCAAAGAGGGTTGACTGAGGCTAGCCATAAGAAAGAAATGTTTTACCATGAGCATGGTGAAACACTGGAACAGGTAGCCCAGACAGTTTGTGGATGCCCTATTGGTGGAAGTTGTCAAGGCCAGGTTGGATGGAGCTTTGAGCAAACTGCTCTGGTTCAAGATTTCCCTGACCATTGTAGGGGAGGGGTGACTAGATTTCATTCTTCTATGATTTCATTATTTTATATTTCTTGATTTGTTCTTTCTGATTTTTTTTTTTCTTTTGTGATTTATGAAAATTCATGGTTATATTCTGAGAATAAAAATATTCTAAGAGGGTTAAATTGTCTATATAGTAAACAAGGAAATCTTAAAACCTACAAAGGTTTGTTATTTCAGATATAACATCTAGGTGGATTCATTCTTCATCTAATAGCAATACTAATGATAATGATGATAATGACAATGATGATATGATGATGGTTACTACTACTACTACTACTAATTCCCTGCCTTCTATTAATTTTATTTGGCATTTTACTGAGCATTAGGATAGTTGAAAGTATTTACCCATTTTAAGAGGATTAATTCTTCAGTAGTAATATATAAGGCAAATTTGACAATACTTTTAAATTTGGAACAACATTCTGGGCGCTTAATTCAGTCCTTTATTGGACAGGATTTGTAACTCCCATTAAAAAATCTGTATTCTAATTCAGTTAGTGCAATTAAATTACTTTCTACCTCAGAAAGAATACCAATTACAATTATTTTCTTCTCTAGAAGGCAAAGTATTTACTTAACGGTGATGAAATTTGAGTTGTAGACTGCAAACACTTGTGCCATGTTTTCTTTCTTGTGAAATTATATTTTGCAAAGAATAAGGCTGCCAGATCTGATATTTAAAGAAGTGCAATAAGTCAATGTGTTGCATGATTATTAGATTCAGCACTAATGGACAAACTGGAAAAAAACAATGTTTGATATGTCAGAAATACGCTTTACACAGCAGTAGACCAAAAATGCCTACTGTTTTGCCAGGTGACTGGAATGAAAAGAGCAAAGAATTAAAGGTTAAATTTCAGGGAGTTTCTGCTAATGTTCAAATAAAGATTTTGCATTTATAAAGGAAATTTCAGTGCTGTAAAGACTAAGAATCTGTGACCCAGGACACATACAAGTGAAGAGAATGCACCACAGAAAATATGAGGACAAAATTATGTATAAAACTTTTGGTTGCTTCTGTGATCTTATTTGCCTAGTTATCTAAGCAGTAACACTAATTAGAAGCTGTATATTTTCCACATTAACTTATTAAATGACATCTCTGGCTGCTTGCACCGAGAAATTATTATTGTTGTCATATAATGTACAATGTTCTCTTCATAAATATGTCTGAGTTGACCAGATGTGTTTAAAAACAATTCATGGTTTGTGGGTTTTTTGGGTTGTTTCTTTTTTTTTTTTTTGTCTAATGAATCAGAAGAATTTATTTAGCCTTATTGTTTCAAGTTAAGAATAGCCTTTTAATTTCATGAATTCAAAGTTTATGCTTCTTCTGTACATGCCTGAAAGGTGTGCACCACCTGCTTTTTTATTACTTAGTTTTCTTACTCTTCACCAGAAGTGCACAGTTTTCAGAGATTTTATAGGACCAACATGCTGGGTTGTCTTCTGTTTCTCTTCAGTGGCCATTAGTGTCCATGAGGTTGGGGTAAGGCCCTGTCAAGTGTGGTCAATACTTAAAGGTAAGATTAGCTTTTCCAAATACATTATTTGGTAGCACTGAACACTGTTCCAGTACAGGTTTACAATAATAGAGAGAGAATTTTCGTGTGTGATAAAAAACTATTTGTCAATATTTTGATGTATTTGATTCACATTATATTGCAATGTTTTGGTAACTGGGGGGAGCTGCAGGGGTGGCTTTTTTGAGAAGGGGTCAGGATGTGTCCAGTGCTGAACACAGGTGGTTCCAGAGGGCTCCAATTGACCCACTGCATGGCACAACTGAATGTCATGGTCAAGGTAGTACATTTCTATTATAATGCAACAACAACAACAACAACAACAAAAGAGAGAAAAAAATGCTGCCCAGCAGTCAGAGAAACAACCCTATGAACAACAAGGTAAGAGAAGAAGGAGGGGGAGGAGGGGCTCCAAGAAATGTAGATGTTCTCCAGCAGTCCATAGAGAGGATCAAAGAAGAGCAGATATTTCCCTCCAGTGCCTAGAGAGGACCACACTGAAAGAAATAACCATGCTGCAGTGTGTGAAGGGTCCATTTGGGAGCAAATTTCTGACAGTATCTGCAGTCCATGCAGAGAACCCAGGATGGAGTGGACTCATACCAAAGGACTGCAATCTGCGGGAAGGACCCACGCCAGAGCAAGGAGAAAGTATGAGGAAGAAGGAAGGGCAGAGAGGAAGTGTTACAAACTGACTATAATCCAACATCTCTCCTCCTTCATGTGCTACTTGGGAAGCAGCAGAAGCAGGAAAGGAGATTGAGGACATGTGAATGAATGAGTGAAGTTCCATCTGTGTAAAACAAGTGAGGGTGACAGGAAGGTGTTTTTGGTTTTTGTCTTTTTTTCTCACCATCCAACTTTATGTTAATTGACAACAATTTTTTTTTTCCAAGTCAAATCTGTCTTGCCTGTGATTGGTAAGTGGAAATTGGAAAGTGATCTTTCTACCTTTATGTCACCCCATGAACTTTTTAATCTACTTCTCTTATCTTATTGAAAAGGAATGAACCAGTGGCTGGATTGGAGGATCTGGCAGCTGATCACTATCAACCTACTATGTTGTTGAAAAAGACTGCAACAGACAACACATAAAATTTTAGTTAGGTTTTGGGTGTGTTTGTTGTGAAACAGGCTGAAAACAAACAAACAAACAAGCTTGTCAGAATCCTTACCCCTTCCTTTAGCGTGTTTAAGTCAATGAAGGGGGAACTTTTGATAGGATTTAAAAATTATGTGTTGGCTGCAAGAAATTATATACAACAACTGGCACAGTGGTCTGTTCCTGCCTCTTTATATTTTCACTGCCTTACATTGACAAGAGAATAATTCAGTTGGGTTTTTTCACTTCATTATGATCTCTTTGTGTCTAAGCTTGGTGCTGGGTTTTTTACTACATTAGTTCAACAGTGCCAAATTCTAATGAAAATAAACCTGGTAATGTGTTTGGTATATTTCTGTCAAGCTAAAAAAGTTAAAAAAACCCAAAAATATCTCATTCCACTATGAAGAAAGCAAGGATTCAGATTTGAATATATAGGGTAGATATTTAAAATAAATACTTTTATTGGTCTTAGAGAATTAAAAGTATCAAATATGGAAAAATGCCTAGTTATATTAAGGAGGAGAATGAGATGAATGTGACTACTCTATTCATTGAAAAATTTTGTACAAGTCATTTGACTGCATATTAAACTCTGTTGCATCAGGGGGAAGTAATGACATTCCCAGAAGCCATTAAGTGAAAAGCTACACTATGTATTAAGTTCATAGTATAGTACTTATTTTAAACTGCTTGCACAAATTAGTTCATTAAAATATGCTTCTGTAGGAGATGCCAGAATTTATGATAACCACTGGGGGATGGAAAATCTAAGTGTGAAGACTAGCAAATAAATCAATAAATGGTTTAGGGAGTTTCTACTCCTTGGGATCTTTGAAAGAAATGTTGATAAATACTCTTCAGTTATGACAAACTATATATAATGGTTTGGATGGTGAAATAAAGAAACATGGGTTGTTTCTTCTTAATGTATGTCCTCTGGTTTATTGAAAGAACCTGACAATTCATATTAAAAAAATCTGTGGCCTGTTCAGTTTCTCTTTTTCTCATTCTTTTCCTTTTTATTTATTTTTTGTTTGTTTGGTTGGTTGGTTGGTTTGGTTTGGTTTGGTTTTCTGCTATTGTTGTTTCCAGACAGCAGAAGCAATCCATAACTTATTTAACATTTAATTAAGAGTAATGTTGTTTCAGGGAAAAAGAAAAAAACAAAGCCAAAGATAATTGTATTGCTTTGGCTAAGACATCTTTAAGTACAATGATAGCAATAAACCCAAATGCAACTTGCTTCCTGATAGTTTTTCTTTGGCAGACTTCATCAGATGTTTGAGAATAATGTGTAAATCCAGGTGTATCTGAAATGCAAGTCATCACGAAGAGATTTTTACACCAGGTATTTCAGGTGATTGGCTAAAAGCCTCTAGAGGTAGTTGTCTCTCCCATCTGACTACGGATGGAGCTTACACAACTACACAATCTGCATAACTCTAAGATAGCTAATATTATAAGAAATTGATAGTATTTTATTTGTGCATCACCTACAATGAATTATAACTTCTCCCAGCTCCTCTAGGGAGTCTGAGTAAAACTGGCTATCTCAGCTTATTCTTATAAAGTCTGATTTTGACTCTTTAAAGAGTACACATAAACAAAAAGATCCATATAGAAATTAAATCAGAATCCTGATCAATTTTTCTGACAATAATTAATTATGTACTGCAAAAGGAATGGAAACACACTACACATAACTCCCAAGGTACACTTAAGAATTATCAGCACCATTTGTGTTTTTGTGTTATTGCCAAAACCAAAAAATCAATGAGGTTTCCTTTACAGTTTTTTTTTCCTTTACAGGAAAACAGAATGTGAATTAATTTTGATTCAGACATTTGTCTTTATGTGCATAAATAATTATTTTCCTTAAAATGAATTAATTTTTTTTCCAGAAACATTGTTTAACAAGATATGTCTTCCTTGGCTGACTCGAATGTTGAGGTTTAATCTCTGTAGTACTTTTAATGTCATGTAAAAAATGCATAATAATTTGCAGAGAAGGAGACCAAACACTGAGAATGCAGAAGCCAGATACTCAGTAATTTTTAAATAAATAGCTTTCTTGTGTTGCAGTACCAATCTTCAAATCTACCTGCATATATTACTTGGAGACCAATTACTAAGTTGTAAATGTAAGAAAGGTATTTGTGATTAATAAAAGATGAGAAATGTATACCCAGAAGAATTAATGATGAAACAGAAAGATTATGCTGCTTTGAAATGAAATTAGCTGAGAGCTTTAGTTATTTGCCACCTTAGATTTACTGGGGGGGGGTGGCGGGGAAGAAAAGGGGAAAAAAAATAAAAGAAACACAGTAAAATGTATCAGAGATTTATATTTTAAAAGAAAAAAAACCCTCATTCTGGTGGCTTTAGTGACAGCTGTGGAGCTCAGGGAAAAATCATAAAAATTACATTCCATGCAACCCACAAAATCATATGTATATTCTCTCAGATACATGTTCTTATTCTAAGAGAATAGAGAAAAAACAAAAGAGCTCTGTAATGAGGACATAATTTAATTTGAAGAAGATATTTTATCTCAAGGGGACAATGGAGGAACTTATTTATCCTAAGAGTAGTCACATGTTAAGGTGACTAATCTTTGGTAGAAATCTCAGACTGCTCCGGTCAGTAGATACATTTAAATGGCTCTCTTAGGACTCAGTGGATCACATGGGGAGCTGAAATAGTTGAAATTAGAGGCATGAAAATGTAATTGCTCATGTTGGATCAGTCTTACTTTATATGTGAAGCAAGTATATTGATACATCCCTACATATTTTTGATATTTAAGGATCCAGACACCTACACCTTTGCGCCTTACTTCTTAATAGTCATTTAAAAATTAAAACTGTTGATGCAGACTATTTCCTGAAGGAGTTCTGGGTTGAGAGCAAGGGTGGCTTCTTTGAGAGGATGCTAGGAACTTCCCCAGGCCAGACACAGTTGGCTTCAAGTGGCTAAACAATGGCCACATTACAGAACATAGCTGAACTCATGAGACAAGCTGGTGGTCCCTCAAAGTGAAAAAAGTATTTAAGAAAGGGTTAAATTGCTACATGGAGGAAGGAGGAGAAAAATGAGTGAGATGGCAATGAAAACAGAGTGAGAAGTTCTTGCCCAAGAAGACGATTTCAGTGCTCTTTTATCAAGTCAGTTTAAGTGGTCTTAGTGTATGTATTTTTATGGACCACACTTTACCACTGGATTAATTCAGGTTATTTTTATTTTTTTTTAAAAGGATATGTGATATAACTTTAATAAACTACCTTATGATGCTAGTAATATCTTTGTTGACAGTTAAGGGACAGCAAATTGTTTCACTGAAACAGCAAAGATTGCTGGAAGTGGTAGAAAGAGAAGAAACAAATCAGTTCTCTTGCTGAAAAAGAAATGCCTTAAAACACCATAATCAGTAACTTGTCTTTTTCTTTCCCTTTTCCCTTTTCCCTTTTCTTAATCTTCCTTTTCTTTTTTCTTTTTTTTCCTTTTTTTTTTCCTTTTTATTTTTCTTTGTTCCTTTTTTCCCTTTTTATTTTTAATTTTTCTTTTTTCATTTTTCATTTTTCTGTTTTTATTTTTTCTTTTTCTTGGCCTTTTCTATTTTCTTTTTCTGCTTCCTTTTCCTTTTTCTGCTTTTGTTTCTGTTTCCCCTTCCTGCTTTCTTTTTTTTTTTTTCTTTTCTATCTTTCTGCTTTTTTTTTTTTTATTATTCTAACATCTTGAATAAAAAAAAAAAAAAAACATTTTCTGAGATTTGAGATAAAAATGAGATGAAGAGCAGAGATATGGCTGTGGACGATAACAGGGAAAACATTTGCTTTTTAAATTTTTCCTCTGGCAAGTTCACAGCAGTGCATAAATTCTTCTCACCGATTTCTCAGTTTCAACTAGATGTGACAGGAGGAATACCATCTCATTGATAAATTTCTCTTCTGGAAATGCAAATCCTCACTACAGGAAAACAATTGCATACTATCAACTGTGTGGGATTGTCAGAAGTTAGTCTCTTGGACTCATTTCAAAACGGTATTGGACCCATTGGAAATCATCTCCAAACTATCCTTCTGCAAAATAAACAACTAAGTTAAGATAGTGCGATACTTATCTACTTATTCTTACTTTTCTGGGGGAAAAAAGGTCAAACATTTATTTACAAAATCATATCCAGTAGAAGCTTCAGCAAGTTCAGTATCTTATTAAAAACTTGCAAGTAATACCAGAGAAACTAATTAAAGCCTAAGGGATACAGAAATCACTATGTATAAATATGTAATTAGCAAAAGTGTTTTAAAATATCCTAGTAATGCATCATGTTTCCCCTGTAACTACAAAAAATTCACAAAGGCAGCAGTAAGATAGCTAATATTCCTGTACTGTACATTTTAAGTTAAGGATGCTGATATCAAATGAAAATGTCAATGCTTCCTTCATTCTATCTTGCAAAAAAAAAGTTGGATATTAATATCATATCCTTTTTCTCTCCGTGTCCCTGATTTAAAAGCTAATACTATGAGAATCACAGATTAGAAATTTAAAAATCATGATCATCATAAAATTATAGCTATTTTTTTTCTGGGAAATAGAATTGTAACATGTTTGTAAATGAAAAGAGAAAAATGCAAATTTCTAGCATGATTCGGAATCTGCAATAAATATGTAGCAAAAACATGGTCCATGTTCACCAGTGAAAAGAGAAATGTAGAAATTATGTTGCACTGTGCCTACCTAAAAACATGGCATATCCAAAAGCCAGAGCATACAAATTTAGAAAAAGTAAAAAAAAAAAAACAAAAAAACCAAAACAAAACAAAACAAAACAAAACAAAACAAAACAAACAAAACAAAAAAAAAAAACAAAAAAAACAAACAAACAAACAAAAAAAAAAAACAAAAAAAAAAACCAAAAAAAAAAAACCACCAAAACCCTGAAACCAAGCAGAAGAGTCATTCAGTAGTGCTTTAGAAATTGATAGTGTATAATTTAAATTTGTTTCCCTATTGAAGAAAAAGGTCACTGACTATTGGCTGAAACTTAACTCACAGGCAGTGGTAAATTACATAAATTTTTGTGCCTTAGTGTCCAAATCAGAGACTTCTCACACCTACTGTGGCTTCAGGTTGGCTCCAACAAAAGGGAATTTGAGGGAATGCAGTCCCAAATGTGCCTGAAATCTTGCCACTGCTGGAGCACATGCTGGACTCAGAAACTCATTGAGATAGGGTTCAATAATACAGACACCAGCTTTGGACACATTCCTAATGATACGGAAGCTTATATTGACTTCCATCATACCTCCATAAGATTCTTATTCAGCTAACTCCAGCAAAATTCTGAAGATCTAAGATTCTTGTTGTTGATATTTCACAAATTGAAAGCTGATGAAAGACGTCATGTTGCACCATCAGAGAATTGAAGCACCAGAACTTTGAAACCACTCATATTTTACAGATTACACCCTGAAATCAGCCCAGGAGTGCATCAAAGTCCATCAAAAGCAAAATATTTCTCTGTATGGATTTTTCTAAACTGGTACCAAGACAGGAAATTTGATGACTACCAGATATTTTTTATACAATAAACATAATTTTTGTGTTGTAAAATGGGACAACTAAATATATAGTACTGATAAAAATGAAAATAAACTTATTTATTTTTATTTTTTCATTCTTTGCCAACAGATTTTGGATTGGGGAGCTCTAAGTTTGCTTATCAAATTCTGATGTAATCAATCTTATCCACCTTGATGTAGGTTCTTTTCTTATAGGAGTTTTATTCAATTCAATTCAGTGATGCTCATGATGCATTAAAGTTTTTAACTTTGAGTAATTCATGAAATGGAAAAAAAGTAAAAAGGGAAAAGCTTGAAAGTGTTTACAGTACTTGAGGAGGAAAAGTATAGAACCTAAAGGCCTTGCAATCATGGAACAGTATTAAAAATATTTCTCACATTCAGGCCACAATTCTTACACGTTTCCCTTTGGGGAATTTTGATCCACAGTTGCAATCCTGAAAGAGTATAATCTGAAGGGCTTCCCAAGCTACCTGTTCCCAAAGCTGATTCAACTCAATTTTTAATTTCTTTTTTTAATTATTTTTTTTAGCATCCATACTGAAAATAATCTCTCCAAGAAAATATCACACATAGTGTCCATGGTCTTTGGTTGATTGTCAGTAGACAGAAAGAGCAACTAAGACAAAGACTCACAAGTTGGGTGTTCCATGAAAGAAACTTATTCTTTCACACTAGAATTTGCGCCTTTGAATATTCTATTCCCTTAGATCTTTCCAAAGATCTAAAGGGGCTCCTGGGGCTTGCAGAAACCAAGTTGCCCTGAAACATCACATAAACTACTGTTATGCCCTATACATGCACTCTAAATTTGCAAGAAAATTTCTTCTCATAGTATCAGCTGTTCAAATTATAGATAAGGGACTCAAACCCCATTCTAATTTATTGAAATAACAGATATCCCCAGTTTCAAATGCAGAGGGAATACAGGGACAGTGCAATTACTAAAAACCAAAAAAGTATTTTCTGAAGCACAAAAAGTGAGAGTCTGTAAATCAGAAGCTTATTTTTGCAATTATTAAGTCAGGAGACAATGAAAAAAATAGTTTCATTAATTTTGGTAGAAGCCCATGAATGGTAATTTTAGTCTATGATTTCTAGTTCAAGTCTATTTGTAGGTGAAATTTATTAAGGAATATTGAATATTTCAATGACATGATGAAAGACAAAAGCTCTCAATAGAATTTACATTTAGCCTGGATGCCAATTGCACATTATCATATTTTATCTCTTTGACACAAGTGCTATGTTTCACAGGAACACAATACTCAGATGACTGCAATATTTCAACATAACCTTAAGAAGGAGAAAGAGGAATTAAAGTTTCATAGTGCATTTACATGGCTTGTTGAATATTTTATTTTTTAAATAATATTTATAGAGTGGAGAATTAAGTTCTTTTCTCAGGAAGGAGACCTGATAATCTTCTCCATTGTATTTCATATTTTTATATATTTCATATTTTTATAGAAAGATGGTAGAAAATATTTTTACTACTCCTCCTCCTCCACGTAAACCACAAGATTTTCTTTTTTTTTTTTTTTTTTTTTTTAATAAAATCCATGAAAAGAGTAATAAAGGTATTTAATCTCTTACTGTGTTGCTGAAGTTTCTGGATATCGGTTTGAAACAAACATTTTATGTCACACTGATTTTTTTGTATTTTGTGGTTATTTCTGCTATATTGTGCAATTCAGATGTATAACATGAATATAAGTAGTAAATATGACACGACCTTGGTAGAATAAAGGTTTTATACCTCTTGAAGAACTGTGAATAAAAAAGAATTTATCAGATACTTGTATGTAATTGCAAATCTCATGTTAGAACTGATTGAAAGAAAATATTTAAACACATTATTTATAAGAATACTTGAAATTTTTGTCTGCAAAGTAATTTCCTTAGATAAAAATAATCATGTTTTTTTTTAAAAAAATATAATAATTATTCTATATAATGAGTAAAAAATTGTCTCATGTCCTGTTTTTTCTTGTCTACTGACATATCTGAGAGGCAACTCTTGTTCACTACCTCAGTTTTTGTTGACACTACAGAAAAAATCTAAGTTTACTTTACTAATACTTCAATGAAAATCTGAAAGAACTTTCAGTAAGACGCAAAGTTAGTCATGTATTAATCAAACAACATGTTAAGGAATCTTGAGAAGTCAGGAAGGAACCTCTGCTGCTACACTGCGTGCCACATCCTGTGACTATGAATGCTCTTGTAAGATCCTGCAGTGCTGCCAGAAACAGTTGAGGCCTCCCTTGGGCAGCCATACAGTGAAAATCAGATCAACTTACATGACTAATAGTAGGGAAAAATGTGTTAGGTTAAAACTCTGTGCAAAGATCGTTTCATTTGTTTTAGACACCTTTCTCAAATTTAAATGCTTTAAGTCAGATAAGTTTTGTTAAAATGGGTTTTAACTTGAAGTCCCCAAATTCAGAGAAGAAGAATGGGAGCTAACAGTTTTCTCTATCTGAATGTGATAGCAAGGAATTGTAAATACTGAAATGTAAATATTAGTAACTGCATATCATATTTGTCATATATAATGGTGTTGCCATCTGCCAAGGTATTTCTGTGTGCCATAAGCGTAACTAGTAAGTGTTGATTGTAGCAAGTGCAAACTCTTACCTGCTGCACTCCAACATTTTTTGCTTGCAGTTGTCAATTTCTAACTTTATTTTTCTGCTGTGTTTTTAGGTAATGGTGTTCAGAATTATTTGCTGATCCTTTTTAAAAGCTGTTTCATTTCAGATGCACGTAGTTTACAGTACTTTGTTATTCACTCTCCTTTAAGTTTCAACAATTTTCTTGAAGTATAATACTGTTTATTGCTTGCTGAGAATTTAGGCATTTATTTCAGAGAATCCTTAAGCTTAGTAAAGGAATCATCTTTCTAATGCATTCAGTTAACACAGATAAGGACAACAATAGAAATTCAATAGAATAACTTTATTAAGTAGAGCAAGTTCAAGAGACAGTCTAGAGGTTTTAAAGTCATTGAGTAGCAATGACTTTAAAAGGATGAGGAAAGAAAAAGCAAGAAAGGAAGACAGGAAGAAAGGAAGAAAGAAAGAAGGCAAGAAAGAGAAAGAAAGATGAAATACATGCTTAATGAAGGAGATTAGAAAAACTAGAAAATTCTCTTTTATAAGTGGAACATAAAACCTGTCAAAGAATTTAAAGCCATAAGGCTGTAAAAAAAGAATTAATGAGCAACTAGCAATAGGCAGTAAAACTAATAATAAACACTTCTTCTAGCACATCAGGAATAGAAGATTTCGAAGAGAGGTGATAGGATTGACAGATGATCATCTCAAAAGAAGAACATTAAAGGAAAGATAAAACATAATAGAAATGCTAGACAAATTATTTGTATTAACGTTCACAGCAAATGAGTTTAGGCAGATTCTTATTCCACATTGCTGTCTTTATTGGGTAGGATATAATAAAATACCACACACTAATTCATTAGTAGTATACTTTGAGAGCATATCAATAAAAAGCATGGAAGTTATTTCAAATGAGAGTTCTAAGATAAATCAAATATGGAATTAGCAAACTGTTAACTGGTATGTTAACTATCACATAAATTTGCCTTATTTTCAGATGATAGGTAGAAAGCAAGTAAGAAAATAATTTTTAGAAAAGTTTTCAGTGTAGATGTAAAGAACAGACTTGTGGGGAACAAAAGGAAAATTGGGTTATGAGTTAATGCAAACCAGAATTTGATTACAAATGGAGAAACAGAAGACATGGGAAGAACTAATCCCAATTTTTATATCAAAAGGTTATGCTTTAGTAGTCTTTCAGAGTTTTCTAAAGCAGTCACTAAGCATTCAGATAAGCCTGAGTTTGGTAGAATGAGCCTGGATTTTCAAAAACTTGACTTTTAAAGTTAATCTCTTGAGATACTGGAAAATTAAACTGTTTTAAGCATTATTAGATGTAAAATATATTACCTTCTCACTGATTAGTAACTTTATTGCAGGAAACAAAGGGAAAGAATGGAGAAATTTAGTGACAAAAAGAAACTTTAGTGGTGATCTGTCATGATCTGGTCTGGTGGTGGAGGTGCCACGACCCTCCTTGCTGGAAGAGTCTTTAAAAAGACACCCATATCGACAGAAATACAAACACTGAGGTACAGAGTGATTTGGCTCTTTGTGCATCCTTAGGTGCAGAGTGATCAGCCTTTTAGGTGCACTGTCAAGTGCAGTGATTTCCTCTTTGTGAGGCTGCCTGAACACTGGGAATATGATGTTAATGGTATCATTGTTAATATGACAAACACTTTAGTATGAAAATGGTAAAATCATTTCAAAACCAAGAAGATGCACATATGGTGCATCTTCAAAAAGAAAGCAGAATTTGTAGAGGGGACCATGTAAAAATAAAACTGCTCCTGGTCCGTATCTCCTACTGTTTCACTTTGGTTTAAATTCAATGACAAACAGAAGTCTATTTTGCAGTACCAATTAATCCAGATTTAATAACAGATTTTTGGTTCCTATTCCTAAGGTTGCTTTAGACTGAAGAAATAAATAATGTAAAACACTAAAAAAGGAAAATAAATCTCCTGTCTGCACCAAGAAAGTTAATGCATGCAGTGCCATTGTTTCTGTGAAATCAACTTAGTGCAGTCCTTGCTGAAGACAACCATAACCATAGCATATTTAATATCCAAAATATAATAAATGAAATAAATATTACAAATGGAATAATATCACACTCTAAGAAGGATTCATCCATGAAGCTCACTATTCAAACTTGATGTGGATGTATGGGCATGACTGGTTCACTATCAATATTTTCATAAGTGTATAGATTGACCGACTAAAAGCAAACAAAATTTGTGACACTTTTTTCAGAATAGTTCCCTTTCCTTTATGTCTTTTTTGACAGCTCAAACTGAAAATATGCTGTGCCTCCCCTGCAGCTGATGTACAGTGGGTACTATGTCAAGATGCAGGGCAGCAGTGAGAGGCCGCAAGGGGAGTGGAGAAGGAGCAGAAGCAGCTGTAGCTGCGGCACTTGTCTCATGTTGGAAATGAGGGAAAAAAACCCCAAAAAAACCTGTGAAACAATGCTAAAGATTGTACTTGCGACCCATTTAATTTTGAATGCTGTAAAAACTCTTTATTCACAGAATTTACACAATCCCTTCCCAGAATGTCAGCTGTGAAAAAATCTCCACTCTACTTCTCAACCTGTAACACAGGTATACAGGAGGCATTGTTATTTCCATTGAGTTTGTGAGAATATTTCTTTTCCACTGGGATGCTCAATCTATTATACAGAGTTCAGGATCAGCATTTTCATGACTCATATTCATATGTGAAGGTTAATATTTTCATGGTATCAAAATATTTAATAAAATAGCCAACCAAACAAAAAGCCCCCAAAACCAGATAAAATAAATGACCTTAAAAAAAAAAGACATAATTATTCAAAGAATAGAAGTGGGAAGACAGAGATAGTGCCAAAGGCAATCCTGCCTCTGATATATTGCAGCTGTGTTAATTACCAAAGAGTGGGAACAGCCTTGCCCTCACAGCTGGGTGTGATAAAAGAGTGAGTTAGTTGGTAGAGAGTCAGCTGGAGTCTGCTGGTCGAGGTGTGGGGAGGAAGGGACAGGAGGTGGTGTGAGGGACAGGTAAGGTCACCCACTGTATGAGGGACAGACAGGGTCAGGTGGCTGTGCCAGGGACAGGAAGCAGTGAGCTGGGACTGCAGAAGGAAGAGAGAAGAAGGAGAGAAAGAGCCAGAGCTGTGTGGAGCTGCCCATGGGATTGCTACGTAGAAAAGGTATGAAAGACTTCTGGATAACATGGTGCTGATATTTGGAACCCTCTGAGGTTTTTATTGAAGCACTCTGAATGCATGGCCATCTCAACTATGACATAGACAGATTGGTATAAGCTATTTGGTGTTGCCTTTTTTCTAGCAAAGTAATATTAATGTGTATTTGAGTTTGGCTTCACATTATATTGTTCTTAATTATTATTATTTTAATTTTCTGTCTCTCTACATTCTGCCAGTATGTCAACCATACTGACTGGAAGTATTTTTTTCAACTTTATCTTGAGAACACTGTATGTTTTAAGGTTAAATATGCTAACATGGTACCTTTTTAATTAAGAACAGAGTTTAAAATCAAGTCTAAAGTTTGAACGCAAGATCATTTCATTAACAGAAAAAAAACCTTTTTCAGTTTTGTATCTTTAGCTTGTTGCCATTTTTTGCTAACCAAAAAAAGAAGCTTTCTATGAAATTCCTGAAAGAGCAGTTAATTTTTGTAATTTTTATTCTAATTCTAGATAATCCAAGTCTGTAGTCTCGAGAGGACTTGATTATGATTGCAACTCCTGCAACTTGACTCTCACCAATAGACTGTGTCAGAACAATTGAAAGAGGGGTAATGATAATGCTTTCAATTTCCTGAACAAGGAGTAATTTTCTTCCACCCACCAAATGTCCTATAACTTTATGAACAGTTTTGCATGTGGTACTTCTGTAGCATATTGTCACAAACAATCCTGAGTTCCACAAGTAAGATTTTTGTGAACTTTTCAGTTTATTTTTGCTTGACCTTCAATGGTATTTGTTTTTAAGACTGAAATTACTAAGCAAAAAGGAATAGTAACTGAGCAAAGGCTATTGAAGTGTTCTGTAACTGTATTCGCATAAAATCAATCAAAATAGCTACGCTATATATCAGCAGACCAAAATATATCATTAGGAAAAATAGACATCTGATTCAGCAACAGTGATACAGTATCAATTAATACATGTCTTGCATGAGTAGTTCTTCAGTTAATTATAGATAAATGTTCAGCTCATCTTTATTCTGGGGCTAAACAGTGATAAAATTCTACAAAGAATTGTCAAAAAAGAGCAGAGAAGACATAATGCTGTTGTGAACATAAAGGAGTGTTGAAATCTGGTCTCAGAGATAAGGAAACAAAGGCAACTACTCAGACAGATGAGTCTTTAAAATAAACAAAGACATATTTGTTCAAGCACAAATCCTCCAAGTGTCTGCACTTCTAATGGCTAATGTAAACCTTTGAGTGGATTTAAAGCAGCACACTGAAGCCTGGGGGACCTTAGGTGGTACCTGGTTTAAGTTCATTACAACCAAAAGCAATTCAGTGGAATTCAGAAAAGAAAGTTTGCTCTCAATTTGTTAGTGTGATTCCTTAAGTTTTCTCCTAATTAAGGGTGTAAAAATTTGGGGCCAAAATCCCCACTGTCTTTGGACTTGTTATCACTTTTCCTAATTTCCCTCTTTTTCTCTCTCTCCCTTACTTCATTTCTTTATTTCTTCTTTTTACCCAGTAGTCTTTACCTCTTACTTTTTTGGAATGTAGTTGATGAGACTTTCACAAGGTCATATTATCTCCTGTTTCCTTATGGAGTGGTTAGCTTCAGCAGAACCAGCTGACAGTGAATGTCTGAAGTGTTCACACCTTACTGTACAGACATCTGCTGGAGGTGCCCAGTTGAGTAACACACTCCCTGTAGACCACAACACTGAAAAGCAGAGATAATTGGCAATTCAGAGTGTTTCTCAAATTCATCTTAATTCTACTCAATATTTCCCCTCTTTCCAAATTCTCTCACTGATTGTCTTCTGTCTGTAAGTGTCTGTTGCTTTTACTTGGTATCAGCTTTTTAAAATAGAATCCACTTCTAAGATCCTAAGCATTTGGATATTGAAATTTTACTAGGGGTATTAGCTTAACTGACCACTGTTATCATCTCCAAGGTATAATTAATTTGACAAAATCCTCACATACAAATCAGAATACAAGAATAATCCTTTAATAGGTAAGAGGAAGGTCTATATTAGCTACAAAGGATGTGATGATTAAGAATCTCAGATTGACTAAAAAGAATGTCACTTTGAATGTCTATAAATTATGTGAAGTCAATTCATATTATAGATGAACAGGAAACATCTAATAAGCAGATTTTTTTTTATTTCTGATGTAATATCCACTGATGATGTGAATGTGTGTGCTTCCTTTAACAGTTTCAAACACTATTTGAAGTTCAACCTTCACAGTGTACTGCCAAAATTTCACCTCATAGGAATTAAAAAGATATTGGTTATCAGTTTTCCCTGCAGTTCTTTATTACTTAAGACCTAGCATAACTTGCTTGAAACTAATTTATCTTTAAATACAAGAGGAATAATAATTTAAAAAAAACCCCTGTATTACACTTAAAAACTACAGGTAGAATATAAAAATTCTTAGTCTTGCAGTTTCTGTATGTCCATTTATGTCTGTCTGTTCCTTTCCATGGCTAGCACAAAAATTTTTTATTAGCAGTAAAGTAAAATGAAGTTGTCAGTAGAATGTTGCTGTTTATTTTACTAGATTACGAACTTGAATTTTTAAGTATTTTTTCTAAATTGAAGGTATAAAAAAAAGTTCTATAGATCTTGAGGTCTCAATGTTTGTTATTTTTAAAGTGCTAGAATATACTTTTAAAAGGCTTTCAACCAGTTCTATGCAAAACATATAAACCTACTGTCTCCTATTTGTGTATGAACATAAAAATCTAAAATCCCGCAGATTCCCAGAAGTATCTGCATTGTTGTAGATGGATGTGAAATCTATAGTTGTCTTATTAAAGCTCATCTGGCAACTAAAGAGCTATACCTGCCCATCTGTTCTGAGCACATATTATAATTCTACCTGGACAAGAATTTAGAAGAGGATTATGCTGTCCGTAAATGTTGTCAGATTCAGGAAACAGTAAATGGGGGAAAAGGAGGGGACAAGAGCAAAAGACAGGACCAGAGGGGGGAAACATACAAAAAAAAAAAATTACCCCACAGCATATAGATTCTGAATTTGATTGAGCTAAATAGGAGAAATCTGATGTAGAAACAGAATGAGGATGAAGGACGTTGTTCCTCTTTCCTTCTTCTTTTCTGGGTAGTCACCTAAAATTAAATAACTGCTGTATGAATTCTGCTCCGTACAACCTTTTCACTAATACACAATGTTTAAAAGACAGGATCAGATTTTTAAGACTTTTATTTTCAAAGAATGACAGAATCATTAGGATTGGAAAGGACCTTAAAGGTCATCTAGATCAAAGCCTCCTGCAATGGGCGGAGACAAAATCCAGTAGAGCAGGTTGCTCAAAGCCCCAGTTTATCTGGCCTTGAGTACTTCCAAGGATGGGACATCCACCATTTCTCTGGGAAACCTGTTCCAGTGTCTCATCACCCTCACAGGAAAGGACTTCTTTGTGATATCTAATCTAAATCTACCCTCTTTCAGTTTGAGGTCACTACCCCTTGTGAAAAGTCCCTTTAGAGATGTCTTGTAGCCTCCCTTCAAATCCTGGAAGGCTGCTAGAAGTTGTTCTGAAGCCTTCTCTTTTCTAGTCCAGAGAACACTGGTTCTTTCAGTGTAGGAGGGGTTCTCCAGCTCTGTGATCAACTTAGTGGTCTTCCTTTGGACTTGGTTCAAACAGGTCCACATTCTTCTTATGTTGGGTGTTGGGAAGTGGATGCAACACTCCAGGTGGAATCTCATGAGAACAGAGGGGAAGAATCACCTCATTCAGCCTTCTGGTCACACTTCTTTTGATGCAGCCCATGATGTTATTGGCCTTCTGGGCACTCATTGCCAGGTTATGTCCAGCTTTTCATCCACCAATACCCCTAAGTCCTCCTCAGGGTTGCTCTCAATCCATTCCCCACGCAGCCTTTATTTGTGCTTGGGTTTGCCCCATCCAGATGTAGGACCCTGCACTTGGACTTATTGACCTTCATGATTCCTCGCTGTATCAACACATAAAGTGTTCCTCTATATTTTAATGGTTTTGATGCATTTGCTTGTCTATGTCCAAAAAAAATGGAGTGCACAGTAAATTAAGCCAGTCTTTTATCCCTCCTTTCACTTGCATATATTATAGCTAGGGTACTATACCCAAAAAATACATTTACTCAGGAAGGAAATATTTTGTAACTTGAAAATCTGACCTAAATCTTGGCCTAAATAATTGACACTGGGGCACTTGCAATGATAGAAGCTCAGGAGTAAATTTTTGTCTGTAAATAAGTAGCTGACTGATTTTCTCAAGTACTGAGCATCTTCACTGCTTACCTGTTTTTTTTTTCCTGCTAAAAAGATCCATGATTCATCTGCCTTAAATAAAATGCCTTCAAGCTGAATCTCAAACTCTGAGCTAGTCACTCAAAATCCTTGTTATAATCTCTGCTTGTCCTAAGATTGAATGAATTTCCTTTTCAATGTATTTATTTCTCCCCAAAGTCCAGTCAGTCAGATTATTATGTATAAGAAGTTATTTTTGTTCTTTAGCAATAGAAATATCCTTAAGTAACTTTATCAGATTTGGACATCAGCCTTTTAGACACATAAATGTCAGCTTAGTATTAAATCTAAATTTAGAGCTGATTCCCCCTGAAGATCACAAAATGGAAAATCACATGCTATGATTTTTTAAAATTTTTTGGTGTTACAAACTTTCCCTAATTTAAGGATACTCTTTTTAATGACAACTTACCCTATTCATAATAATAATATTCATCTATTAATATTGCTGCTCTGAAGCAGCTTAATGCAAGCAGATCAAATCCATATTCATCCAACTCAATGAAAATCCCAAGGTACTCTTCTTTTTACTCAGATTTTAACTGATATAAAATTTTAGAAGTCTTTTCCCTGATTGTTAAAATCTTTTCCACGAATAACTCTCATTTATGAACTTCAAAACCCAAAGGAAAAGAAAGGGAATCACAGAATCACCAGCCTGATACCATCAAATCACCCCTAAACCATATCCTCAAGTGTCATCTGGATGCCTCTTGAACCCTTCTGGAGACAGTGGATGTTTGATTCTTCAGTACAGAAAAGTACTGAAGAAAATCAAATACTCATATAAGAGCTGCAGAATGAGTTGATACTTGGTTGGATGAGTCAAGAGATTTCAAAAAATTGTTATAAAATACATTATAAGCATGTGAAAGATATATTTGTGTAAGCAGCTGCTATAGATTAGCAGAATTACACATGAAACACTGACACAATCTGTGTGACTGTGTAACCACTATACTCTTGGAAAACAATGGGAAACTGTCTTGACTTTTTAAGAGTATTTTTTTTTCTTTTGTAAATAGAGCAATAGCACTCTACAAGGATATGTGTGAGTGACTGAAGATGTAAAAACAGTACTGATAATTGGAGAACAGCAAAAGAAGATCCACAATGAAATGTTGAAGGACAAGCTATATTATGTTTTGTTTCAAGTGTATCACTGCCTATCAATTAAATGGCATACCATGTTTTATATTTAAAATAAAAAGTATAATGGCATTTTTTGTTCTATTTTTAAAAAATATTTGGTAGCTGAACCAGATCTGCTCACGTAGTTCTCAATCTTTCAGCCAAATAATATCTATATAATTATTTTTCATTATTTCTCAAAATTATCTTAACCATTTTACTACTAGTGAACTTTCTCCCCTTTCTCTACAATCGCACTTTTTTTTAGTAATACAACGATCAGAATCAAATGAACTCATAGGGATGTAGGACATCCTTCTGCGTGTATACACATCGTTGAATTCAGTAATGTTCCTTGCAGATTTTATACTGTGAACAGGAAAAGCCTCTGTGAACAGAAAGCAAGCTTTTTAGTACTTGGAGGTAATATTTGAAAATGACTAATAAAAATGTACCTAAACCCATAGCACTTCATCACATACCTTCCAGCTTCTTTTTACCCAATATATTTTATATGGGTTTTTCCCTTTAATTTTGATTTTGCAGTAGTAGCAATGCATATTTCTTTCAGAAATACATAACTGCAAACTACACATATAGTGATACTTCCTGAATAGAATAATAGTAGCAGTGGATCAAAAAGAAACATTACTATTTTATAGATATGCTAGCTTCTTTTATAGTTATAGACAAAAGTAATAGAAATTGTATCTTAATATCCAAGTTTTCTCAGAATTGAAAAAGGGATGAATACTCTCACAAGCAAAATGAAAATGAAATTCTGTTAGAATAGTCTGGACTGCATATAGAAATGACTCTCAAGAAGATTATAGTGTGTATGTTGCTTTGACAGTAAAAACGCACTTGGAAAGGAAGGAAGGAACATATGAATGAATTTTCTTTTCAAATACAAGAATAAAATAACACTGAAATAATTTTGAAATACTAAAATCCAGACTGTCCAAACAAATTGATTACTACTTTGTTCAGTGACCAGGAAAAACCTTAGTATAAGTTGTCATAAATCCTGCAACAAAAGTAGAAGTCACGGAATTAAAGCATGCCAAGTACTGTTGACTTCTTTTTCTTCAATCGTTCATAGATGCCAAAAAATTTGCAGGTCCTAAGAAATGATGAGTTACAGTGGGTGCATTGCAGAGTCCTTTCCATTGTACTTGGCTGCATAGAATAGTTTCAAACTAAGAGAATAAAATATTATTTTATGTCTAAAAATATTAGGATGAAAACAATAACCAGATTATTTTTATCTGTCAAAAAACAAATAACACATTTAATAAAGCTGGCCATTCAAGGGCTATGAACCTTCTATTTGCATGTTTTCTATTTATTTATTTATATAGTTGTAAAAATTTCTATTGTTTAAAGAAGTATAATTAGTAATAGTTGTAATACTTCATCATGTCTTTATATTACATTATTCTATTTTTATCCAGTTGCATTTTAGATCAAGATTAGCTGTTCCAAATTATTTTGGAAATAACTCTGGACAACTTAATTTCCATATAGTTTTTCCTGATATGTCATGTTTGTAGATTGCATCAATAGTGTGGAAAAAGTGATCATGTTCGTTTGCAAACAGGAAAAAAAAATTCAACAATGATCTATCACACTTAACACTGGTATTTTGGAAGTTTTCAAGGTTTTCTGAGAATTTTATGAGAAATAGAAGGGACAAGTTTTGTAATGAGAAAAATGAGAATCTTTCAGTTTACAGCATAAGAAGGTGATGTATTTCATTATTACAGAACAGATCACAGCATATGCTGAACTTGAAGAAACTAAGCCAAAACCCAAACATACCTTCAAAATATTTTTACATGTATTGTAATAGCTTTTTGTTATTCTTTATGGAAGAAGAAAAAAAAAAGATTAAGTCATGGATACAGATAAGTATTCATATGTGTCTATGTAGAGAAATGGAGGCTGTTTTGGAGTCTTCTGAAGCAGTTTTTGTCCATATGTAAAAGAAGCTCTACAGTTATAAAGGTTTTATCTTTGTAAACAATTACATTTTCCTTCACTCTAAGTTGTTAAAATTCCAAATGGCAGAATTCAAAGCCCATGAAAACATGTGTGAAGAGTGAAATATAGTGTCTGCAACACAGTAGATTATTCTAAGGTACGAAAACAGTAGTAGATGAATTTGAGAACAGAAGGAAGAGGACTTTGTAGATGACAATAAAACATTTAATCTTTCTGCCAAAATTATGACCTCAATTTTAAACAGCAGATTAAAAAGAAATTAAATATTCTAAGCATCTCTGATACTTGGAGAGTGAATATTTAATTTATGTAATTTACTAGAGAAGAAACAGAAAAATTAGTAAGCAAAAGTTAATGACTCTAGACAAAAAGCTGGTTTAAGGCTTACAATGATGTACTATAATATAAAAGAAAAAAGATGAGAAGGAGTAGGTCATGTTGACCGCTTAACTCAGTGCTCTAGCAAAACGTTTGCAAATGGATGCCCAGCTGCTTGAGGGCTTGGCAAATGTATAGACAAAACCCAGATAATATTGATATGCACGTATCTGTGGAATGCATATAAAATAGGAAATATTTAGTGCCTGTATTCGGTATATCGATAAATTGCTTCATCATTGAGCACTTATTCCAAAGGTGATGCAAACCCTCTTTGGAAAAACATCTGAAGCTTCAACATGAGTAGATGACTGCTAGGTCTGGGTCTTCCCTGCTGCTGCCCTGCAGGGTGGTCCCAGGGCTTCCATTTGCTGTGAGATTTGTGAGTATACACAATAAAATAACACTAATTTCAGCATTCTTGTTTTTGTCTGAATGTAAATCCATTCATGATATATTACACATCTGGTGATAATGGAGAGTAAAAGCCACAGTAATTCAGATGTTGCAGTAAGTAAAATGCCAAGATTTTTAGAGTGCTTACTTTGAAACACACAAAGCAAAGAAGTAAAAAAAAAGGTGTGGTTTTTTTTTTTTTTTTTTTTTTTTTTTTTTTTTTTTTTTTCTTCTGAATTAATCACAGGGCGAATTCTCAGAGTGCTTGTGAGTAGCTACCTGATGAGAACTTTGGTTTCATACTAGGAGAAGCTGAAGAGGGTTCATCTGGAGAGGCTACTAAATCTGAAAATTATGAAAATGTATGAAAAGCAAGCAAGATGAATGAGAAGGCATTTGGTGGCATAATGTATAGGGATATATAAGTGAAGTGGCTGCCACTTGATGGTGCTGATGAAGTAGAAAAAGAATTTGTACAAAAGATTAACAAGAAGAAATTGAAAACATAAAGGAAATCGTTAAAAGAATTGCTGAAAAATTACAAAAGACTAGGAGGTATTACCTATAAGATCTCCCAGAGAAGAAGGAACATCAAAATCAATTATTGGGTGAATTTTAATTGAGCAGGATGGTTACCATAGCCAGACTAAGGGTTGGTTTTAGTGAAATGAAAACCTGCTTATGTGGAAGACAGCTGAGGGTTACAGGTTGTTTTTCAGTGTTGCTCAGTAAAGCACAATAGGTATAAATTGGGAGGAGGCAAAGAGATATCAGCAATTACAGAGAATAATTGAAATGGCTTAATAAACAGTAGTAATTTTGCAGCGGTTACTCTGGGGAAATTTTTCTTGCCTACTGGAAAACAGGGAAGATGGATTGTTCATGTAATGCACATACTTCATCAAAAGGGAGATGACATATCCAAGAAAATAAAACCAAGAAGAATGAAAGTGGAGTAAAAAAATACAAGTGCAATACATCTTCCTTAATTAAACAGTAGCTTCATTACAAAGGCAGCTTTAGAAAGATTTAAAAATTTTTGAACTATATTTTTTGTGAACAATTATGTAATTAAGTGCTTTTTATTGTGCATTTCCGAAGTATTGTTTTGTAATATAACTGACATTGCTGATAAATTCAAAATAAAATCTTTGGAACCATCTTGATTCGTGTCAGACACACTAGACCAGTAGCTTGTCTAATTGGCTGCTGTGGGGTACTGGTAACAGCTACATTGCCCCGATAGACAGGAACATTTCACCCTTTTGAGTGATCATTTACCGAAATACAGTTTTCCAATTTGAAACAGTAATTCCGATGGAAAATTTCTAAGTTTATCCATATTTCCTGTTATTGTAGAATAATAAAAAATTTATTTTAGTGCTATAATAATTTGTGGAAAGTTCCATTCAGATAAGGAGAATACAATCAAAGTTTTCAGATTCACCAGAATAAAATGCAACTAAAAACTAATTGTGTGTATTGCCAATAAATAATACTTCAAGAGAAAAATTTTGAATGCATTTGCATTTTATAATTTTGTTTACTATTTTTATGGTATATATGTACAACTAAATATGTTACATAGTTGCTATGGAACACATTTATAATCAATATATTTGCCTGACTATTAATACTAATTGGATCCTGACAGATTTATTTAAAACCATTTGAAGCACTAGTAATTTCACCAATAGTAAGGACTGATAAGTATCTGAAAATTAATTTGGTTTTATTTATTTAAAGATACATTGTATTGCCTTAAAAATTATTGCTAATAATTTTAATGTATTAGAGATTCTGACATATCAGAAAGGTCTGTGAGACTTAGAATTGTTCTGGAGGGAGAAGAGTCACCTTATGGGAACTTAACAGATTGTGAAAAACTACATGGAGGGAAGTTAAGGAAACAGAGCCAGACTTCTCATTTCTGTTCAGTAAAAAGAAAGGTGGTAAAGGGCAAAAAATTGAATTTCAGGAAACTCTGTTTAAACATAAAAAAATATCTCATTCATTGTAAGGATGATCAAACAATGAGACTGCTTTCCCCCAGAGGATTTGTAGCCTCCGTATTTGGAACTGTTTAGGAAGTGATTGGACATGGTTCTTGGGACCCTACTGGAGCTGACCCTGCTTTGAGGGAAGGTGGACAGGCTGATCTTCAGAGGAGCTTTCCAATCTCACATATTCTGTGGCTATGTGTTTCAGGTTTACTGGTTTTGTTTGGATTTTGGTAGATTGTTTTTTCTTTTTAATATTATAGACAAGATGTCTTAATTTACTTCAAAATATTTATTCTTAGCTTTCATTTCTATTTATATATAAATTTAAGAAATAGAGATCTAATCCAAATAAAGTCTACCAAGTCAATCAAGAGGATGTCCACTGACAGTAGTTCTTAATTAAGGATTCACTGTATATTTGTTGTAGTAAAGTATCCCCCATCCCCGGGTGGGCATCTCTGTTTAAGGAAAATATTTCAGTTTACCTTTAGACATTTTAGGAAGTTTAACTAGAAAGTTCTGTGCCCTTCTCATTGTAATTGGCTCAGTGTCAAGAGAGAAGCATCTGTTGGACCTTGTCACTGGTCTTCAAATACTGCACCTCTCCTTATTGGCAGCAAGCCAAATCATCCCTCCTAAAACATTCAGTATTTAAGAAGGAGCATAAAGGAACTAAGGGGCTTTTTGGAGTGTTTCTAGCAGGGTGTCAGAGGTTTTCTTGGACACCTGTGCATGGCTTTTCTTTTGTTTCTTGTAATGTTTCTTATTTTTCACTTATTAAACCTTTTACTTTACAAAACGCCTTGAAAGAGCGGTCTTGCTTAAGATTATTTTAAGCCAATTTGCAAGAGCTGGACCCTCAGAGATTGATACATTTACAGGTGGCTCATAACACTCTGGCCACAGTGTTAAACTCTATCAATTTGTAAGTCATTATACATACAGAACAAAATCACAGGAAATTAATATTAATTAAAATATTCTAGAAATAAATAAACAATCCTTACTTCCAAATATATTGGAACTTCATAAATTTTAAATTTTGCAATTATTATCACAAAAAAAAATGCTGGGTCACAGTCGAGCCAATGTTGTTGAAATAAATAGTAGCACTTTTTACTGGGTTTATCCTGATGCTTTATGGAGATGACATAGATCCTTCATCACATGTTGGACAGTATAGATTTGTTCACACTTACTGTGACTGAGATTGAAATATTTTTATTTAATGAATTTTACTTAAGTAGCAAAATACTTCTCAACAGAAAAAAACCAGAGTTTTAGTTACTTCAATCCCCAAAATTGATGTTTTGAATAAAATCAGGTTGCCTTTCACTCTAAAATTTATTTATGTAAACAGTTCCCCTGAAATAAAAAAAAATGCTTAGAGACTTCCAGCCTTTCCTTAGGAGAGTTCCCCTCAGGAGAACAATGGCAGAGCCACCTTGACACAATGCATTTCTGCAGAGCACATGATTTATCATCAGTATTACCCAAATGGAGACAAAACAGTGCATAAGAATTTTATCATTTCAGTTTTTCTCTAACAAGATGAAAGCTTTGGTAAAACGTGAGAGACAGTGATACACTAAATAACACTTCACTTCTGATTTCACAGAGGAATTTATTAAAACTACATAGACATTTTTATCACATAGATATGTGGTTTACTAAAAAACAAAGGTTTTGAATTTGTCCTGCTAGGCTCTTTTTCTAGTCAGTATGCTTTTATTTGCAGCAGCATACCAGACTTCTTATTCATAGGGGCACCAACCCTGGTTACCAAAGTTGTGAAGTTAGCAATAATATTTCCTTATAAGTTGATATCCATTTTATATTTTTAAAACATGTTTTGAAAAAGAAACATCAGATTTTCTTTTTTTCCCAGCATATCTAACATATGGAAGTCTGTGCTCTTTCAGGTTGGTCAAGCAAGAAATATACACTACTCCTATGAGGGGGAATTTTGTATTCCTGCTGATACTGCAAGTTGTTCTACCTCTGCCTCTCTGCTGAAGATTTCAACGCCTTTGCAGCACAGATTAAGTAACTGAAGAGTGTGTAAAACTGTTGCGTTTTTCAAATGCTTAATATGAGACTTCAGAGCTAAAACTAGTACTCAGTAATTGAAGACAGTGCCTAAAGTGAAACATCATAAATTCTGGGTAACTGTTGGCTTCAACCAACTACCATAACAAAACCCCTTACCTCCTCACCTGTGTACATGTAGACAATGCAATTTAGTTAAATTACTTTAACTAAATAACTAAATATACAATGTACTTTATTAGATTTTGTATTTGTGGTGTAACATCTAAAGATACCACACTGAAATCTCTGAGTAAAAGTCTATAAAAACTTGATTTTGGGATGATTTTCTCAAGAAGATAAAGAGAGAAATTGCCTGAATCATATTTTGTACCATACACAGTCACTGAAAGTGAGAATTGATGGCATAAACATGATTGTTGGTATAAACATTAACATTTTGCTTTAGTACAATTTCAATCCATTTTGAACTGAAAGAAATTATTATATGCAATACCGAGCAAAAGAAAATCAAAACAATTTTTAATTAAGCCTAGAGATATTAGGTATTAAATGTTTTGTTCATTTTAAGAAAATATTTCTTAAAAAGTTTGTCCTATAAGCAAAAGTCTATATATATATAACATGGATAAAGAAAGAAAATTACTAAAATAAAAATATTTGGATATTGATTAACCTTTCTTCAAAAAATATGGGCTTAAAATACACAAATACACAAATAAACCCGTAAAAAGTAAATCTTGAGCAGCCCCAAATCAACAAAAACAATAAAAAAGGCCACAATAAAAATTTGCTTTTAAACATAAGCTTTGTCTACATAAGTATCTTCATTAATACTACTTTGTGGTTACAAGCTGAGAAAATTGCCAAACTGTTTTTGTTTGGTTTATTTTTATTAATAAAAAGCTAAAAGGCTACATGGATGACAAATATGGCTGAGAGAGAAGTAGAAAATATTTTAGGTTTCAAGATTACAAACTGCTAGATAATCCTATTTTGAAGAAGGAAATTTAATAACATGAGGCAATTAGGCAAAGATTTATAACACCTGAAGAGCCTTAAGCTATCTAGAAAAATAATTTTACTGCATTTCTACCTCTTTCTATACTTTCTTTTTAACTCCAGTTCTTCTGATGTAGGCAGTCAATATCCTGCTCATAGCAACGTTCTCTTTGTGTTGTAGCATGAGAGAGATCAAAATTATTTAGAAGCCAAATGTCATTAGTTTTATTCAAAATTAATATCCATGTTTAAATTACCTCTAAAAGAAATTTTTATATGTAGTAATATGAGGTATGCCAAAGAAGTTATGTTGGCTGAAGCTAAGTTGTACATAAACCTTTTTCTGTTGGATAAACCAAATTTCCAGACAAATAAATACAGCAGATTTAGATATTGCTAAACAAGAGAATAATTCTGTCCTAGAGATGTTTTGGTAAGAGTACCTGTGTTTTAAAATGAGCATCAGAAATATTTTTAAAATTATTTTGTGATGTGGATAATTATACAAACTTTCCTTATCTCGTTTTCTTCTCATCTAAATTCTCGTACAGATTTTCTAGCTCCTTTCCCTTTCCCCTTTCCACTAACAATATTAAGATGTAATGTGCACTTCACATGGAAAAATTACCAAGACAGTGAGAGAATTGGTTTTCTTGAAATGGCAAAGTCTGAGCAAGCTAAAGCTGAACAGAAAAAAACACAAACATTTGAATACTAATTAGTAAACAGAGAACTAAGTGTTGAATAAAACCTTGTCTTTGATCTCTCTGTTAGAATACTGTGATTTACCCATTAATTTACCACTTGGTCTGTATTATTTGGCTCACACAAACTAAATGTGGGCAGACTGACCTGTGTCTCCATGCAACAAACCTTATATTCCTTATATTTTAAGACATGAAAAGAACTATAATACTGTCAAACTCAGCTACATGAAAATAAAGGAAATAAAATACAAAAGGGCATGTAATTAAATATCTTAATACATAAAGGATTATTTACAACTACAAAAGCTTTTTAAATGCAACTTTTTCACAATCAATTTGTCAATTTGAAACACCCCTAGCATGAATCTCTTTCCTCCATTTAGTTACTTCCCAAAGTAACTTTACCCATCAGTCCTACACTCTGTGAATCCTAATTGCACACAGCAGACCATTACTTACTCACAGACCTACAAAAATTATTCACCTGTTCAGTCATTGATACATAATGTTTTAACCAAGATCTTTACACAATGGAGGGAAATATAAATAAATTCAGGAGGAAAATTCTTAAAGGGAAGCAACAGGTCTCATTGGAAAGGAAAAAAATATGCTCAATTCAATATGATTGCATATCTATATTTGTATATTGTACTTGTTGTGTGAGGGTGATATTCCAAATTCTTTTGTCTTAAATCTTGGCTTGGTTCTACAGAGCATGATACTCATAACTGATGTCCCAGCACATCCTGCCATATAAGAGGACTGGAGTGATTTGCCTGCAGTGATCATAACGAATGTCATATTTCATGCCTGCCCAGCACACGGGATTCTCAGTTTCTACAACCTTTCACTAAACTGTTTCTTCATTGAATACTATACAAATAAATATGATTATTATAGTCCACAGATAAGAATGCATGCACAATATTCTCACTAAATGAGTTTTTATGAAGTTCTATTTCATGTTTTATTTTTCTAACACTAAAATTCACACCACGTTCTTCTGTGTGTGACAGAATCCTACTTCTGCAAGTATAAAATACATACACTGCCATTTCCAAGTGCTTATTCCAGTGAATCAAACACACTCTGCAAAAGCTGTGTCTTTGACATGTGAAAACAATTTTTCTAAAATGTGTCCAAAAATATACTATGGATAGCTGTATTTTGCAGAGAAGGTATGTAGTTCATAGACGTTGTATATATAAACTTGTTTATGTAAAATGGAGAAAGAAAATCTGAAAATTAAATACTGCTAAAGCAAAGAAAAAGAATCACATAATGTCTCAGCTACTTCCATTTACCTGGAGTAATCTTCTTAATGCAAGATTACAAAACACAAGCTAATCCCCTACTGTGTCTTGTGCATAGTTAATATTCAGATTTTTTCCTATGCAAAATAAGATATTTCTATGCTTCTTTTACATGTTTGGAAGGGAGAAATTTCTCTCCACTCTGGGGAGAAAGCATCAAACATCATTTATGTTCTGTGGTGACTATTGCAATTCTATCAACATTCAGTATTGATAACATGTAAATAACCTTTCAAATTCATCTGACAGCATTCTAATAGATTAAAAGTGCATCTTATGCAGCATCTATGTATGGGATTCAGCCTGAAGACGCCACAGGCTATGTATACCAAACAACGTTCTGACTATACTATTACTCACTGTGTTTGTGTCAATAAACGGACACTTAATGAAGCAAGGCTGAAAGTCACAAAGCTGTCCTGAATGATATCTTTTACCTCTATCAATGTTATACATAGCGCAGACATAAATAACAGTTAAAATCTATAAATAATTTATGCAAAGACATTCTAAACCTGCTGACATTGCCATCTGAAATCTTATATGCTTCCTTCTTTCACCATAGTATTAAAACTGAAAATACTTAAAAGCACTATTCTACATCAGCAGTCCACGAGCAACACAGCTAGGCTGAGCCTAACTGGCCTCTGGATGCTGCTGTTGCCTCAGAGAAAAGTAGCTACAAACTCATTAAATTGGCTGCTGACCCTGTTATTCATGTCAACAGTAAACTTCAAAACTAATTCTTGCAGGACTTTTGCTTGGTTTTAATTATCTTAATCTTGTAGTTTCTACACAATAGGTTTTGAGAGCATGCATATAGTCTGTGCCGAAGGTAGATCTATTTATCAGCCATCAATTTTCCCAACAACTAGAACCATGCCACTTTTGACTTTCTCCTAGATTTGACAACTTTTGTTGAGGAAGATAATATTTATTCCTTCAGGCACACATACAAAAAAAAGAAATTAATCCACTTTTTAAAAAAAATCGGATGTTATTCAAAGCATATATGCTTATATTCAAAGCATAAATGCTTTATTTTATTTATTCTGCACTTATTTCCTTTATTCCTACAGTAATAAGTGTCAGATTATTATCTATTCAGATTAATGTCTATGAATGTAACATGCAAATGTTGTGTGATAGAATAAACCATCTGTTTTTGTGGTATAACTATATCAGTATCTGGGATATTATTAATTGAGATATATGACTGAATGTGATGTGATCAAAGTTTCTGCTTTCCTGTAATTATAATACTTCAATGTTGCCTTGTTACACACTGTATTTAGTAGTCTTCCTATAATAGTCATTCAAAAGTCTTTTTTTCTGCAATAGCCAGAAAAAAAAAAATTACCAAGAACGTAAATTGTTTTAAACCAAAGTTGGAATGAGTCAAATATTTTGCCTAACAAGTCTGTACTTAGTTCAGAAGAAGGAAGATGCTTTAGTTATGCTAACAAAATCCATATGTGTGTGTATATATATATATATATATATATATATATAAGAAAACCCTATTAATTCTCTTAGTAGATGTTCATTCTGAAAAAGATAGAACAATTCTACCTAGAAAAAGCCCATAAAATTGCATGTTAATGGTTTTTTCCCTCATGAACATTGGGAAACAGGACTCCTACTCCATTTCTTTTTTCTTACTAGTGGCTGACCTTTTCTATTTAATAGTCAAATGGGTTAAACAACTACAAATGCAATCCTCTCATCAGCTCTTCTCATCAAGTCTAGTTCCACCACCAAGTCAAATTTGGGCAGTGCAAGGTCAATGATCTTAGCTGAAATGTCCCTTTTCGAAGTAGGCAACAGTTTCTCTCCTACTTGCACTGAAATTACCTGAAAAAATCAGATCAAGCAGAGCTTTTGCCAAACGTATCACAAGAAAAAAAAGAACAATTTTTTCCAGAGAAAAGAAACACTGACTAAACAGAAGTCAGTAGCAGTAAAAAAGTAGTCATGGTATATTTTCCATGAAATTCTCTTTTCCCACTCTTAACTGTAGAGAGGATAACAAGGATAACAATCTAGTTCAACTCATTAATAAATGTAACAACTTCTTAACCTCGTAACTCGTGATAGATGGAGCTTTAATTTGTATTTAATGCAGAATTCAATCTAGAACAGACTGAGATTGATGAGAAACTAATCAATCAATCAAATCCTGGTCAGAGACAAAACACTAAAGAAAGGAAATGGACAGTTAATATATCCATTTGAAGTGAAAAGAAGAATCTAATTAGCTTTCATAACAACTGATAAATTCTTAGAAAAGCAATTTCCACACAGTGGTTTCTGGGCTTGGGTATATTTTTTATGTTGTCTTTTGCATTGTGCAAGCATAAGACTAACAAATAAAGAACTATAGACCCAAGTATTTTGGGGCATTAGGCATTTCCTGAAAGGACTGGATAAGCAATAAATGACTTTGGGAACTAGAGAGATGGCACTCTCTCTTTGTGTCTACTCCCTCTCCCTGTCTCTTTCAGTAATAGCATCTGGAGCACCAAGGACTTAGTTATTCTTCTGTCTAAGAACAAGTGTTAAAAAGGAACAAGAAAACCCTATAATAGAACAGAGGAAAGCAATAGATATTTCAAAATATATTTACTTATTAGAAAAGACTGCTCCTAAAGCAGTTTTTTGTTAAAAGGAAAATGTGAAAACTGAGGAGAGGTAAGTAGTAGGGTGTTCCTGGCATCTGACTTAACTTTGTCGTTACCAACACGTTCTTCCCAGATTTATTTGAATGACTAAAGAGTAATGATATTTAAAGCAAACAAACAACCCTCCCCTAGCTATTTACTGGGAAGAAAGGAAGAAGAAAAAAAAATAAAGAACAATCAGGGTGTCTCTTGATGAATGTTATCTATGTAAAAAGATTAATCATAACATCATCCAGTTCCAACCACTCTTACCATGGGTAGGGACACCTTCCACTAGCCCAGATTATTCAAAGCCCCATCCAACCTGGCCTTGGCCCAGTGAAGGTGCATCCACTACTTTTTTTTTTTTTCTTTTTTTTCAACCTGTTCCAGTGCCTCAGCATTTTCACAGGAAAGGAGCTCTTCCTAACATCTGATCAAACCCTACCCTCTTTCAGTTTAAAGCTGTTACCCCTTGTCCTATTACTACACGCCCTTGTAGAAACCATCTGCCATCTTTCTTGTAGGCCTTCCAGATAGGGCAAGGTCACCAGGGACCTTTCTCTTCTCTGGGCTGGAAAACACAAGCTGTCTCAGCCTTTCCTCATTGGAGACATGTTCCATTCCTCCAGCAATACTCATTGCCCTGAATTGAGAAGAATTTGTTACTTCTTTCTTTTAAAATATACTATATATATACATAGATCTAGATGTATCTATAGATATAGATAGATATATATATACAGATATAGATGTAGATCGATATAAACATAGATAAATATAAACAGATATAGATTAAATAGATATAGATTAGATAGATATAGATATAGATGATATAGATACTGATATAGATAGATATAATCATTGATTTTCAGGCAAAGAATCAGCATACACAGAAATCAGCCATCTATGCCAACCATTGGTGAAATGTAATATACATTCATTTTCAAACTCTATCAACCAGGAAGGTGTGAAAATGAACAATATGCTTACTAGAACCTGGAAATAAAAGCTGTCAGTTAGGTTTGATCTCTTAGTACTTTCAATTTAAGCACACTTTCCAAATTTTTAGCTCTGGCCTTCCTAGGGAAGAACACCCAAAAGTTTAAATTCTTCATTGCCATGTTCCAGATTCATTATAAAGTGAATCCTGTAACTGGATTCATGATGTCTGCTGCCCTATCATCATGGATGGGAAAAAAATGTCATTTGTGTTCTATAAATACTTCCATGTGCACCATGATTTAAATCCCTGAGTTTCTGCAGTAACCTGAGAGAAAAAATATTTCTTGCTTTTCATTGTATATGGCTTGGTTTCCTTTCACTATGACTTAAAACACTTTGAAGTTTAAATTTTGACCATGTTATTTCTTTTTCATGTCATTTGGTTTGAATTAGGATTTTTTTTTTTTTTTACTTAGATATGCTTTACTCAGAAAAATATGTAGAAGAATGATGGGAAATTTTGACAAGATTTTAAAATTAATTTATGAATATTTTTTACGTCTCTTCTTAACTGAATATGTAGAGAACTCATAAAGTTACAAAGTGAAGTTTGGACATTTCCTGAGATAACATTAATAGCAACGAGATTCAGCTGCTCTGAAACATGAAGGAAGAAAATAATTTAAGGCAGCTTTAAGGAAATTATGTGAAAAGTTCCAGACATAATCTGAAACAGCAATTACAGATAACAATTCTTCTATTGTTTCAGTGGAATGATCCTATTTTCTTAATCATTCACGCTGAATCACATTAATGTGCTTATTTTCCAGGGATTTAGAGACCAATCTTTGTTTCCAAGGTGAGAAGGCTGAAATGGGAGATGCCACAATAATAAGCAAGTGATATCTCTGATAAAAAGAAAAAAAAGAACATAAACCTAGGGTAAATGGGAGAATAATGCCCTATTAAAAATGCCCTAAGTGGTCATTTCCTGATTTCCAGGCAACTGAAAAAATAGGAAAGAAGTTAAAGAAGGCATAACATCTGCTTTTAAAACCTTTTTAACACTGATAGTTAATGGAAAAAAATATTGCATGATTTAGAGTTACTTGATTCATAAAATTCTCGTAATAACTATACCTGGTTTTTGAAATACTCCCAAATTACATTTCATAACAATGCTAACATAAAGATTTTAACAAACTAAAAAGAAGACTTTCAAAATTTTGCATTCCTTATCAGAGTTCAGTAATAACATGTTTGTGTGAGAAGACTTTAGAATACAATTGTTCCTTCTTATCTTTCACCATATATAAAATATATCTTTCTAATATTATTGCTAAAATTAGGTTTGCACTAAATTCTTTTGAAGATAAGATAGTAGTAGTTTTTATTTGGGAGGTTGTGTGGGAATTATAGGTTATTTTTTCATGCATGTTTATGAAAGAAAATTAAAATCTAGAGCTGTCTTAGTCAAAAAATGGCCTTTGTAATGTCATTATCCTCAAGGAAATATCTATAATAGTTCAAAAGAGTTATCCCTCTAAAATGGACATGATGTTCTGATTGCTTAAAAAAAAAAGAAAAAAAAAAAAAAGGAGAGGATGCTTAGATGTTACTTGAGCTTTAGAGTTTGGGGCACCTGAAATACCCTCATGGCAGATAAGTCTGTGAAAGATGAGATTAGCTGAAGCAATGATGGAACCCATGGAAAATATTGCAGAGAGTAAAAAAATTACAATAAATATGAATGTTAAGGAAATTGCATCTCACCCAGAGAAGCTACCTCAGATATAGATGTCTGATTTTAGTGAGCTGAGTTTCCTTCCTTTTGTCCTTACTAATTAAGCTGTGTGTGAGGGCTTTTTTGGTTGTTTGTGGGTCTTTGTGTTTTTATTTGTTTGTTGTTATTTGCTTGTTTGTTTTTATTTCCCTTGTTAAAGAACTCCTCCATTTAGATACTATCTTTATCAAGTACTCATTCTGGTCAAATGGACAACTGCTCTAAGGGAATTACTACTGAGTGTTATTTCCTAGCTCATTATTTCCATTCTTATCAACAAAAAAAATTTAAAACTCCCTCAATTACAGAGAACTAAATAGTTGTTCAAAAATATGTTTTACTTCTCAGTAGTATCTGTGTGGTAACATCACATTTTCTAGAAGACTCCTATCCTGTAAGACGAAAGAATCCTTCTAGTTTCCAGTTTTTTCCCTTTCTCTTTTTTTTTTTTCCACATGTTGGTATTTGTATCAATCTGATGTATTTGAATTGCAGTATGGTAGAAAGAAAAGGAAAATATATCATCATCCAAAGCATGTTTCTGCAGTTATCCCCTGAAAAAAGTGACAATATGGTCTAAATGAAAAAAAATCCAAACAAACAAACTGACAAACTCCAGCGTACTCTATAAACATCTTTGCCTTGAAATATCCAAGTCCTAATATAATTGTGTAGAGATTACCTGCATTAGCTTGCCACAAGATGTCAATGTATCCATGATCAAAGTATAAAATCTACATGCTTTCTCTAGAATATAAAACTATGTATAACCATGTTTATAGAGTTTCTGCAGAAGCTCTACAAAAGGTTTGACTAAAATATAAAATTGAACCTTTATCAAAGCAATGTGGGTGGGCCTAATGGCTGAGTGTAAAACTGAGAAAACCTGTGTTAATCTTGACATGAGTTTGGAAATATAAAACGGTTTCTAAAACTATAGTGTGAATTCCTCAAACTGTCACTGAGATACAGTTATAGCATTTTCCTTGAACTGTAGTATCTTCATTAAAGGTCTGTTCTGGAAGCATCAAGATTTTACTTGGAAGGAAAGATATTCCCTGATACTCCTATGGACTGATTTGGTTGGCAGCCTGTGTCAACACCTGGATACAAACCCATAGAATCCCAGAGACTGGGAAAACATTGTTACACACAGATATCCAATGCTTACAGCAATAAAGGTCTTGTGGAGTCAGTGCCCAGCCCTGTCCAGATCCCAACACAGACACTGGAGGGAGTGGATATTATGTTTCTCCAGGCTGGGCCATTCTCACTTACTGGTGTTGTTACTGGGCTTGTCTCAAGCAACAAGAATTTGTTATGTGTGTATGCAGATCTATGTGAGGGTTGGACAGGACATGTGCGAAGTTTTGCTGGTACAGAACATCTCCCATTTGTTCCATGTGTCATGTTTAATTTTCTTTTCCCCACAGTGACAAAGGGGTAAGTAAACAAGAGCATTTCTAGCATGTTCCCTTGTTATCTTGAACAAAGAATAATATGCAATCTGGAATTTCAACAAACCTAAAATGCCAAAAGAAAAAATTCTACCTATTTCTCAGTGAGAGTGATGGTGCTTTGTGCTAAGAAAAATAAGCAAAGTGAGAGGAAATGAAAAGAATTTAAGATAGATTTTGGGGATTTATCTGAGAAAGTACAGGAAACTTAAAAATATTAGATATCTGATATGCATATATGAAAAAAACAAATACAGTTTGGATTAAGAGAAGAAAGTAGAAGAACTCCTGTGCTCTTATTTGATTATCATATAACAAAGTTACTTTTCCTTATTTAATGGAATTAGTAAAAACTAAAAATGCCAGTGATAAAACCTGATTTCCTCTGGAACCTTATCCACATGCTTCTTTTTTACTCTGTGTTCAGTTTCCTTTCCCTTTTGTGTTGTAATATATTTTTTTTCCTCATTTTAATGGTTTCTATGACCGAATAGCAGCACATGATGTGACTTGCTCATTTTTACAAGGACAGAAAACCTTTTTTCAGTAGCTTTTATTTGTAACTATTTCATATTGGCTATTGACTTCACAAAACCTTTTGTCTTTGAAAGGTGTACTACTTGAACTACTTTAACTACTTCTGAAGAGTTATTTCAGGTTTGAAGGGTTACTTAGGAGACATAGTAGACATAGTGATTACCTCTCATTTGTAATTAACTCTTGAAATTAAACAATTTATGGATCAATCCATTTTTCATCATAAAAAGTTCATGCTATAATTCCTTCAGACTGTTATCCCATGTTGTCATTGAGGCCTAGCAAACTTTAAGGATTTTCATCTGTAGTGTTTCAAAATGCTATCTTGGCTTTATTCATGGTTTGCTTGCTTTTATCTTTGTTTTCTTTTCACATAATCTGAATAATATATTTTGCTGGCCTACTCATTTCTTCAGATTTCTGGATCCTGGGTGATATATGCAAATTAGCACACCTGCAAAATTAGAATGAAAAAGTATTAAGGAATTTGCAATTAACATTCATTATTAATATATTTTTGTTCTAATAATTAATACTTTTATTGGTTTTACTTTTTAAACATAGTGTAATGCTTTGCAACTACATTTGCAATCAGTTGTACTGAAGACTTCTGTATAGGCTGATGCAATTATTTTGAAGTTTATGGAAATTCTAACTGATTGAAATTAACATTAGATTTATCTTAGCCCACCTCACTCTTTATTCATCGGTCTACAGCATGAAGCATTGTGGACCAAAAGAACTCCCAAATAAACTTCAGGAACCATGTGGAGCAACACAGTAAATATATTCATAGTTTCCCTCTTACATGGATTTTCAATCAATGTAATTCGAGATATAATACATGTTCTGTCCATAAATGCTAGTAATTTAGATTTTGGATGTAAGAAGCAAGATCTAACCAAAACAGCTGTGGATCAGAAAGCCATTAGGCAAAGTTTCAGTTGCTGGATGTAAGATAAGTTGCACTTGAAATCTTATAACTCCAGAAGTTCCCATTAGTAACCTTTTTTTTTTGTTTGTTTGTTTTTGTTTTTGTGGTTTTTTGTTTTTGTTTTTGTTTTTGTTTTGTGTGGGGTTTTTTTTGTTGTTGTTTTTGTTTTTGTTTTTGTTTTTGTTTTTTTTTTGTTTTGTTTTTTTGGCTCAGTTTTCTTGTTTGCCTCTTTGCTTACTTTTTCAATATCAGAAAAGTATATTAGCTGCCTGAAGTTCATCAGTCTCTGCTGTATACCACCATTTGCAGACCACTAGTTTAGGTGCTAAGGTGGTCATTTCACATCTACAACCACTTAGATTTAATCAATGAGTGAGACCAATATGTAAGTCTGTTGTGGTTTATCACTGATGAAGTTAGAGAATGAAATTCCATAGTAGCCTTATTACTCTGACTGAGTTCCTTGAAGGAAAATATTATTAATTTTTTGACCCTTAATCACATTTTTAATATCCTGAATTTGTAAGAAGTTTCTTCTACCTCCAGCAGTGCGACACGTGGAATTGGTTTATTGTAATTGCTAAGTGACATACAAAAGGGACATTTATCACGGTTTGTTTTTTGTTTGTTTGTTTGTTTGTTTGTTTGTTTTGTTTTTGTTTTTGTTTTTGTTTTTTCTTTGAGCAGGACAACTTTTGAGAGAATTTATTCAATAAGCTAAGGTCATCAAAGCAAACATCCCCCACCTACCTTCTTCTCACCTTCATTTATATGTAGAGCATGCTGCCCTGTAGTATGGAATGTCCCTTGTGCTGGAGTCTGCTATTCCAGCTGTGTCTCTTTCCAACATCTTGTGCACCCCCAGCCTCCTCATTGGTGGGAGAGGGTCAGAGGCAGAAAAGTCCTTGGGTCTCTGTAAGCACCTCTCAATAACGACAGAAACATTTCTGTGTTAACAACACAACAAAATTCCAAAACATATCTCCTTCCCAGCTAGTATAAAGAAAATAATCTTTACCCCATCTAAACCCAGCACAGTAAGTTATATCTTTAAGGCTTGTAAAGGTAAATCAATCCATTAAGCAAAGTGTACTTTTTAATACACACCCACTCTTCATCTAATCTTTTAGCACACACAGATTTTAAAACTTCTTGAATACACAAAAAAAAAAAAACAAAACAAACAAACAAAAAAAACTGTTTAGTATGCAATCACACAGTAAAATTTGATACCACTGAAAAGATTTCATATTTTTTCTGAAATCTAAACACTTTGAAAATTATTTCTATTTTGTTTCATAAAAAACTTTTAAATCAAGTCCTCAAATTTCTGGAGCTTATAGTGCACAGAATTACATAGTTATGAACACCTCCAAAACAAGTCCATTTTAAAATTTTCAAGTTTAATGACAGCTGTGGTGGAAACAATGACCTTTTGGTGTTTCAGAAGATCTATGATGACTGAAACTAGGTGCATTTTAAGCAGACTTAAAAAAAAACAAACAAAACAAAACAAAACAAAAAAACCTGAAGAGAAGGTTTTTCCTGAATGTCATTTGAAAAACTATTCATAGGAAACAATGAGAATACTGATTTTACAATGTTTACTTGGAAAGCTAAGTGAGTTATTCTATTTTTGGATACTGAGCTTGCCAGGTAACAAAGGTACTAGTCAATAAATTTTGTACAAGTTCATTGTATAAATTACAGCAATATTTTCCAGAGGGTCAAGATGCCTCTTTATATTTTGCACTGATTTTCAGGCAAGGCAAAAACAAAAGCCCTGTTGGCATTAAATGGCAAAAAGTCCTTTTGTTAATGTTATCTTTATGGAGCTCCTCTAAATCTGAAAAGGGAAAAGAGACACATATGAGAAAATGTTTCATGGATGCTTAAAATATAAGACTCATAAAGTGTGGGTTGAAGTCCTAGTAGCCCTTGAGCCTCAGGAAAACAGTGAACTGAACACTACTCAGAGATTTTTGCAGGAATTTAGAACAGCATCTTTTAAGAATGTTTTAAAGCAAGTATTTCCTTGGCAAAAGAATTTGCATTGAGGAAAAAAAAATCCTTTTTTTATCTTCTCAAAATTCCTGTAAACATGTTTTATCATCGACTATGTATATAGAACGAGCATAAGTTGGTGAGGAGTTGCATTTACTGTGTTTCTATTCAAGCATAAACTGTCTCATGGAAAAGTGTTTTGCTTGACATCTAGAAAAATGTGAATTTTCCCCTGCTTTGACAGTATAATTCTCAGTAATAGTGAAGCTGGAGTAGGTATCTTGGCAACAAAACCAACTCTTTGACAAACTCTGGGATGGTTTCCCTGAAGGCTTTGTTCAGGTGGCAGCACTTTTCAGTATTTAAAGCATCAGTATGTTGTTCATTATCTGTCATCTTTGTTTGTATCTGATATCTAGCTCTAAAAAGCATCAGTGAGAGTAAATTCATTTGCTAGAAAATTTGTTTGCTCACAGTAGATTAATCTGCTTTTGAATGTACATATATATATATATATATATAAACATACACACACAAAGTTATTTGGTATCTCAAATCCACATTAGAGAGAACTCTTGAGTATTCTCAGAATTTTAACAAGACAAAAGTCTGAGCAAAGCTAGGTTGTACTAGCTGAAAATAGCAATCTGGAATCTGTAAGTTTTCAACAAGCGTCAGAGTTCTGTTTGCACTGCATTTTTGCTCATTTGGTTGCTGTTAACAGCTACCAAACTAGAATAACAAAAACTGGAAGCAATTTGAACACTTTTGCCGATCTGTCTTTCAGTAGTATAGAACACTTTATCAGCAAATAATTCACAAGCAGCTGCAGTTACAGAAATTATGTAAAGTTACCAGTGACAAAGATCAAACACTTTGTCGTGACAGAATCAGGATGCAACTAGGCCACTTTTTCAGGTACTGGCCTCAAAGCTTATCTGAAGACACAGATAGCAAGTTTATGTTAGGATGTTATGTGTCATTCAGTGAAAGATAAGCAAACTTTGATATTTCATATTAAAAAAAAATTACTGTTGACTGCATAGAAATTCTTCCAAGGCTTATTATATTTTGTCAAAATATACTTTATTCCTCTTCAAAACATGTTCACATCAATTGTTGCTTAATAATCATAACTAAAGTATTTTTCATATATAGAACAAGCTTTTGAAAGATGTTTGGAAATTATAGCTCAGTAAAGATTTAGAGTATATAACCCTTCTGTAAATGAAGCTCAAATAATGCAGATTGGATTCTGTCAAAGTTTTCACAGGACTAAATTTTCCTTGACACATCAAGATTGGATTGTTCCTTTTGTTATACATGTCTTTTTAGACTAAGTGATCCCTAAAATACCTGCCTATTTCAATGAGGACTGGTTGAATTGGTTCACAAACTTTGACTGGAGCTGATGCTCCCTTTCACAGATTATTTCACTTTATATGTAGGGAACTCTTGATCTTATCTCACTCAGAACTTTACAACAGAAAAAAAGAACTATGTTCCATCAGGTAATGATTCTACTGGATTTCAGTTAACTATATATTTTCATTTAATTGCAAAATAGTTTTGGGGATTATCTATAAATGTATTTGCTGTTAAGGCAGAAGCCTGGACATGATGAAATCTGATATTTTGACACTTTAGCAAGGAGAAAGCAAGCCCATTGATTGCTCACAGGTACACATTATTCCAGAATTCATCAAGAAAACTGGCAGGACCAGGAGGATTGCTGATGATTTGGTGGAGTGCTAAGATATCTGCTACGTGCTGCTGATGTTGATCCCCAGGAAGCCCTTACTCAACAGAGCACTAAGTAGGTTGCACTGATTTTCTGATATTGTTCATACCATGAATAATGTGGCATAAGTCTGGACCCCTGAGTCTTTAATGATTCACATAAGGGCTCTAAAAAAGTAAGTTATGAATATAAATGGGCAATTTTAGTGTATGAGACAAAACAGCTGTTTCACTGAAATGAAGTCATATCTAAGAATTGTAACTCTGAAGAGAGGAGCCTTTTCAGGAACTGGTAAATGTTCTTAGTTTGCTTACAGTGAATGAATGTGAAGTGGAAATGTTTAAAACTCAAACGGCTGTTTTGACCAAGAGATTTCTACTTAATCACTCTTGGTCATTCAATAGTAGATTTATTTTAGGGAGGTTTTTTGGGGGGAATTAGGGTTTTTTCCACATTTTTCCTGGAATATTAAATAACTTCGTGCTTCTTATATTTAAAAGTTTTCCAATATAATTTTTCTTGGCACTGATAAAGGAAGAACTAGAGAAATTTTTTAGTCTGCCTTTGCATTGATGGAGATAAATTCTGCCAAGGTCTATATGCCTTCCACCCATTTGTGAAATTTGTGTTGCATTAGCATCTAACAGGTAGTTAGTTTTAAATGTTTAAGGGTTTATTTAAAGAATAAATTCTTCATATATGTGTGACAATTTTGTCAGCTAAATCTCTGTGAAGACCAATGACTGTTAATTAGCAACTTTTCTGCTATCTGCATACTGCTGTCTACACCTCCTGCCTTTGCTTTTTTGTCTTGTATCTCCATGAAAGTTCTAAGATGAAATTTGAGTTCCACTAATTGTAGAAATGCACAAGCATTTTTAATTTAGCCTTGGAGTTAAAAATGTTGGCAGGGAAAGGAAATAGAAAACAATAACAGGATATATATATAAGCTTTAGAGAAGTACAGAGTAGAGACATGGTAGAGCAGATGGGAATGCATAATCAAAGCATTAGAAAGGTGACAAAATGAGAGAAAAATGCATTGGTGACTATGACTTCCTAGCATTGACTGTGAAAATGGGGCCTAGGGAAAAGTTATCATCCACTCAGCAGTCCTTAGTTTGACATTCAGAGGGATGTAGAGGTGCCTTGGCTTCCAAATTGCATTAGGAAATGTCTTTAGTAATCTCATGTAAACCCTTTTGTCAGAAGAGGGTCTAGATATGTAAATAAGATACAAAGAAAACACATCACAAAAGTGCACAAGGCTTTAAAATGCACATTGTTGCTTAAAAGGAGAAATTAGCCATCTGAAACATCTGCATAATGACCAGACTTTGTAATCCAAGCACCACATTGGAGAAGGGATCTGATGTCACTTTGACCATCTATGATGAATCCTGCATGATGGACTGAGATATGTACTCTAGAAGCTGTATCACTGTCCTGAATATCGTCAGCATTTTTATTGAAGGTGGGACATCAATCGGGGAAGAAAAGAAATTAATTTTATGTAGACTTAAACTGACTCAAGCAAGCATACCTTTGAATTTAAAGAATCATCTGCTGAAATGAAGTAGTGTATTCAGATGTCTGGATTCTCTGTTCCATATATTGTAGACAAAGGATTGCATGGAATTCTATTATGGTTATAGTTAACTTAATTGAATAAAAATACCATTGTATTGCTTATTTGGCAGAACCTTCAGCCAAAAATCTGAATGAGGTTGCAACAGAAAAACTTTTTGAGATTTATCTTTTGAAATGTGTTGTGTATTATAAATATTATTTGAAATAATTACAATATAGTTGTGTTCTAGTAGGATAAAACAGTTTTTTAGATATGATACCATAGACAACATGAAATAAAATGCCTTATCCTCTCTGAATATCTTGTTTTGATTTCACTGCTTATGACTGCTTTGAATGTTTTGAAACTTCTACTACACTCCACCAATGTGGGAGTACACAATGAATTTCTACCTCCTGCTGAGATTTAAATTTCATCTTAAAGAAACAATCAATATATTGTCTAACATTAGAAATCTTATTCTATTATGATTTCTTGAAGATTTTTAATGTATTACTAGTCCAAATACCTTTCTAGATGACAGATATGATTTACAAATCCTTAACCAAGCTCTCTAATAAGACCACTATTGAGAGGAATTATTCCTTACTGTGACAAATACTGAACAAGTTATGGAGAACATACTTTTTTGTAGAAATTCAGACAATGGATTCCTGCAGTGTATTATAATGACAACTGCCATCTTTCTCAGAAACAAAAAAAGCAACTCTGTGTGGCTTGAAGTTCATGCTTGTAACAGATTAAGATCCTCTCTGCCCTCTAAAGAGGAAATGGTTTAGCAACTATCTGGAAGGTAACACAACAGTTACAAGTATGACTTCTTCCATTGCCCTTTAAATCTGAAAATCTGAAACCTGAGAAATATTGAAATCTCTCTCTCAGGAAACTAATACCCTGTTAGCCATGAGATAATAGTAACTCATTGCAGCAAGGCTTTTGAAAAGCTTTAGTTTGATTTAATATGTAGAAGAAATTAGTTTATATGGTGAAATAACAAAATTACACTGAAAATTATACTAAAAAAGGGAATTAACTGAAAAAAATTGCAAACTAACCAGAGGTACCCTATTTGTTTGTAGTAAAAAACAAAGACACAAATATTTTTGTACAATAACATATGTGATTATACTGTGAAAATGATGCCAAGGTTTTTAAATGGTAGACTACAAAAAGCCTTCCCATTATCTGGAAATGAGATTAGAATTTTGCTATAATTAGCCACTTTTTACACAAGTCACCCCTTGCTATTCACTAAGACATTTGGGAGCATATAACTGTACTAACACTGGCAAAAAAATTGAAGGAAACAACATCCAGCAGTAGCAACTTGGGGGTGGCAGTGCTGCTGTGGAATCATAACATGCAATGAACCATGGACTTGACCTAATGTTTTCAGAATATTTTTACATATATATCCAGATTTTGCTACTGATGAATTTAATATAAAAATCAGACTCCATTTTTATTGATTAATCTCTGACTCAAAACATAACTTTTATAAAAATCAGAAATCTTAATTGCTTCAGGCTTGATTTTTGCTTACAAAAAGAAGTGCATGCTTCTTGAATGCACTCTTTTGGACAAGTAACAAAATTTTATTCAAAATTGGGACTGTCATAGCTTGAATAGCTTTGCTGTAGTATTCTCTGCATTTGTCTGATTTTGTTTTAAATATTCCCATAAAACTGAAAAAAAACATTTAAAAATAAATATGCAACAGATGTGGAACACATAACAATGAGTTATTTCTTAAGTCTTATACTAAAGTAATTTTCAAAAATATTTAATTCACCATTATTTTCCATTAATTTCTTGTGAAAAAAATAGGTGAAAATGGTGTTGATTAGGTGAATTGATGTTGATTCTTATAATGTAAAATACATTTTTTTCATGTTATGTTGTCACAGAAAATAACCCATACACTGCCACGTAAGTTATCATCACATAGTACTTGTTTATTTTGGGGTCAAAGGTCAAATTAATTTAAAGGAAAATTTCCAAGTTCATAAGGAAGAATTATTTTTTTGGCAATGAGGGTGGTGAAACATTGGAATATTTTGCACAAAACAATAGTACATGCCCCATCCCTGGAAACACTCAAGGTCGGGTCTGATGGGGCTCTGAACAACCTGATCTAGGGGAGAAAGTCCCTTGCTCATTGCAGGGAGGTTGAAGTAGATCAACTTTAAAGGTCACATCTTACCATAAATATTCTAGGATTCTATGATCCTTTTACAACACAATATGCAAAAGGCACATTAAAGACTCAGAAACTTATGCCGATTGTTTATTTTTTATCCAAAGCTGAGGATAAAAGGCACTTAATATGCCTATCCAAACAGTTATCTCTAAGCAAGTTTATTTAACTATGTTTTCTGTAATAAGTTAAAAATGTTCTTTATCAGTTAATTGGGACTTAAGGAAAAAAAAAAAAAAAAACCAAAAAAAACAAACCCAACTCTTTCCAAACAAAGGACAGTCAGAATAACAAAAAAAAACACCAAAACAAAACCCAAAAAAACCCAAAAACAGTACCCATCAACACTGTGCTATAGTTTTCAAAATTAATTTAATAACAAATCATTAATTTGCGTGTGTGCATACCATGAAAATTGTTCATATATGGCCTACGACAACTACTACTTTCTGTTTTCTGGACTTTCTGATTTTTGGTTTTACTTTTTTAGTTTGTTTTAGTTTGCAAATTTTGGGGTTTGTTTTGTTTGTTTTATTTGTTTGTTTTTTAAATTGCCATCGTGATAAAATATGTAATGTAGATGTATCACAGAAGAAAGAAACTCAGAAAAGTGTCTTGCTCTATCTTTTTTACTACTGTGATTTTTCAGTTTTATTTTCAGAAATCAGCATTTCTTTTTGTGTTTTAAAATGTATTTAACCAACACAATGTTGGTATGCACTTCAAGCTTCTTTTTATATTCAGTAGAGAGAAATAAATTTGTTAAATTATCATGCTTAGAAGAAGTTAACCTGGGCTGTCATGACCTAAAGGTTTCTCTGGCCTTTGGATGTATAAAAGATCAAGAGAAAGGGTCAATAAGATTTTATAATACACAGGGACATAGAGGCTTTATTGTACAAATTCCTCTACTATGTTGCCACAAAAATCATAAGCAATTATACTTATAATTAATAAAATGCATGTATATATCAAAATATTACAAATTCTCACCAGCAATCAATAGGAGTAGTGATCGACTGTATAGCAGCAAGGAAATTATAGCAAGAATCTATAATAACAACACCCCCAAACCCAGTGATATATAATATATATAATAGATGACAGATAACATCTATACTATACTATACTATACTATACTATACTATACTATACTATATATTCATTATCTATGATATATTATATATTTATATTATATATATGATATATAATATGTTACATATAATATATGATATATTATATAATCACAGATTGCAAATTTATTACTAGCAAATCAAAAATGTTGATAATATAACAGCAGTTATGCCTCTGAAACTGTACCAGAAGATACTACAATCCAGAAATCGGAGGACAAATGAAACTAACCCCAGAAGTGAGCCCAGAAAGGGACCAATGAAACAACTGGCAGAATCTTGCTTCAAAGATGATCTGTATCATTTATTTGAGAGTCATTCAGGCATCCCCAAAGTTCACACGGGCTTGTTTAGGAAAATGAATACTACATGCAGCAAGCCAAGTTCTCAGGAAAGGAAGTTCCATTTTTTTTTTTCATAAAAATTAAGCAATTTTTAAAGTACAGAGGCAAAGAAGGTGTAGGATAACACCAGTTTGAGCAGGCAATAGGTCATGTTCACTTCTGGATCAATCTTTGACAGTTGTAGTCAGATTTTCTAAGGCACATTAAAAAGGAGACAAGAAATTTCAGGATGAACTGCATGTACCTTGTGAGCAAATATTAAATCTCATACTAGAAAGCATATGTTAGACAGGAAAATGATAAACAATATTGAAATAACATCTGTTTAGCCAAAAATATTATTATGTTAACTGACACATCCCAAAATCTAATTAAAACATCAGTGTTCTACAAATTATGGCAAATAAATCTGAATTGACAAGGTGGGAGCGAATGGGGAGAAGTTTCAGATGTTAAATAGGACCTTCTAAATCAGTACATAAATTTTGAAAAAAATAGAAAAAAACGGAACTTCATCCCAGAACAAGTGTAAGAACTTGCTACTGTCAGTAATAAAACACACTTATAACAAAGTATCTAGTGGGGAAATAGCATATAAAAGATACATCTCAGAAAGATGATAATGTGTACAGCCATGTGTGGGCTCTTTTACACATCTTAGAAACAGGTTCCTGAGTGTAAAAACATGACAAGTGGGAAGCTAGGATTCTTGAAAAGATCAAGGTGTCTGTAACATCCACTTTCATGGGTTGCTTCAAAAAATGCTAAAACATATTATCTTGCCAAATCACAGCAAGTCTTCAAAAAAGGTGTTCCAAAAACTTGTATTGCTTTTAGTTATTGCTTCCTATAACTCCTTGATATAAAAAAGTAAAAATAATAAAAAAAAATCAAACACCATGAATGGTGAAAAAGAGGTTAGCTGACTGAAGAAATGTGCACATCATGATGGCAGAAAAATTGTGAAGTGACATGAAAACAAGCATAAGAAGTAATCTTGTAGAGCTAGAGAAGTTTCAGTAAAAATCCTCTACTTGTTGCCTGATAAAATCCTGATAGCTTTTTGAGACTGTGTAAAGTTGGCTCATCTACAGGACAAGATATGATGGGTATTTTGCTAAGCAGTATTTCTGGTTCTTTTTATCCCCAGGATGGTTCATGTCTTGGCAATACTGATTATCACTTCAAAAGCTGTCTTCTCTCTTCATGTAACGTTACACCTCTGAGGCTCTCAGTGTGGGAGAAAAGGGTCTGAGAAACACAACTAGGGACTGAAAACCATGAGAATAGGGCTTTTTTTAATAGGTTTTCCCTCCATTCCCACTCAACCTGCACAGTGTAATTCCTTCCCTTTGTTTCTTCTTGTTCTTTCACTATGGAGATCACACACGTGTAAAACAACTCTGTCAAAGCTTAGATAAATGTTGTTCATTTGTCAGAAAGCAGCTACTCTAATGTGCAAATATTAACAATTATTTTATAAAGCAGATTATTCATTACTCACATTTCAAGTGATGTTGCTTGTGGAAGAAGAAATCAGCTCTAGGAATAATAATAATTCAATAACTAAATATTCTGTTCTGCTGTGAAATCTTGGCTAGCTGTTTGATATTTTACTGGAAGAGGCACAACAGAACAGTCCTAGTGACTCTGTATTTAATTACATCTCAATTGGATTAAAATACCCAAAAAGTTCTTGAGACAGATATTGCAACTCATATATCTTCACCTGTCAGGTAAGCATCCTGTCTAAAAGTAATAATATTCCTGTTTTTTTGTTTTGTTTTGTTTTGTTTGTTTTTTTTTTTTTGTTGTTGTTGTTGTTGGTTTTTTTTGTTTGGTTGGTTGGTTTTTTTTGGTTTTTTGTTTTGTTTTGTTTTGTTTTTTGGGGTTTTTTTTGTTTGTTTTTTTTGTTTGTTTGTTTTTTTATGGTAAGAAAGCATTATTCTTTTACTGGCCTAGAATACAATTTTCCTTTAAGTATTTTTCCTGGTGTTTTATGCTTCCACTACCAAACTTTAAGAAGGATTCAGGGGAAAATGCCACTAGAATAGTAAAGGTAATAGAAAAGGCAAACAGAATTAATGGCATATGCAAAAATGTACTGTCACTTAACTTTTGAAAGAAAAGCCTTAACACAGTTTGTACTATATGGAAAGCAGAAATTTGACTATGTTTTAGTTTCTGTTAGCAGTGAAAGCGAGAAAAGAAATCTAAAAAACATGAAGTTACAAAAAAGGCAGCTTTATTCAGTTATAATTTCCCACAGGTTGTGATAGACTGTTAACAGTCAAAAAATTAAAGCAACTTTTCTTGTCCCCTCAAACTGTTTAATATGAAACCATCACAGAATCATAAAATAATTTAGGTAGCTAGAAACATCTGCAGGTCATTTAGTACATCACTCTGATATTCTGATCAAAGCAGGGGTGGATTAGATGTTATACGAGGTTGATTAAGGTAAAATTTAAAGTATTTCCATGGAAAGAATATCCACAGCCTCTCTGGGCAATATCTGGCTACCAATTATGTGATTTATTTTTTTCCCCCCATTCTATCTAATTAGATTGATGCAAATTGAGTTTCTTGCTTCTAGTCCATTCCCCGTGCACCTCCAGGAAAATTACCTCCCATCAGGTAGGTAAGTAAGATTTTCCCTTAAATCAAAAGAAATTCAACTTCCTCAAAACCATGACTTTGACAGATAACAATTCTCCCATCTTGTAGTATGATCCACAGGTTTTCTAAGTGTACATTCCATCCCATTGCCCAACTCAGGAATAAAAATGTTAAGCAGTATGAGTCTCTGAGTGTGGCTAACTTGTCCTCAGTAGGGTTCTATACCACTAATGAGAATAATATGAGCAAAACTATTTAGCCAGCTCCACACTTAAGTTACTAGTCCATCTGTCCAGGACATCTCTCGCCGGTGTGTCTCTAGGGACAATGCAAGGATGGGTGTTCATATCAAAAGTCTGGGTAAAGTCAAAGTAGAAAATATCCACTTTTCTTCCCTTCTCCACTAAACTACTTGTTTCACCATTGAAGGAAATCCACTTGGTCTAGCACAGCTTGCCTTTGGTAAATCTACGCTGACTTCTCCCAAACACCTTTTTTTGTGGTGGTGCTTAAATTCAATTCCAATTGGGTTTTCACTGCTCCAGTTTGGTTTTATAATTTGTGTTTTATAATTTGTAATTATTACTATTGTTTAAGATGGACTCTCCTTCCCTCTCCTTCTCTCCTTCCCTCTCCTTCTCCCCTTCTCTCCTTCCCTCAGACTTTCCCGCCAAAACCTTGGTTGTCCTGGTAACCCTATCCCATAATAGTTGTTTACCACTTTTCTGTTAAGTGTCAATCTTTAAGTTATATAACTTCCCCACCCCCTCATCATGTATTCCTCCTCCCCAAGTTACTTATTATTGGTTCAAAAGTTGTGCATTCCCTCATTATACGTTGGCAAAAGGTTGTGATTGGTCCCACGCAATCCCACCCCTGTAACCCACTCAATAAAGAGCCGTGCCATCTCGAGGCCAGCGTCTCTCCTCGGAGCGCTGCCTTGGGGACACGCATCCCTTGGTTGCACACCCTGAGAGTCCCGCCTTTCTATTCTGCGCACTATCCGCACCGTGGTCGGGTTTGCCCACGCCTCTGGCAAAGTGGCCCCCTGGATGTAGTGGCGGCAGGGCTGGCCGGAGCTGCACCCATTGGAGAAGCCGAACCACTGCATTTTTTGTTGTTGAAATGTCTGAATATATTTTTCAGAATAATTTTTTAATTTAAAATAAACTGACCAACCTGTTGTTTTCAAAACATCCTCCTTCTTCTCCTTCTTGAAAATGATCATGAGATCTCTCTCGCTCATTGTCAAACATCTTCTCAAATTGCCAGTAACTCCAACGAGTGACATGAAAATAGTTTATTCACAGTTATTGGGTGTTAAATTGGTATTAATCCAGGAAAATCTCATGGCCTAATTCATACAACTGATCAGAGTATCCAATTGGAAGTGTCCTGTTGATGCTACTACATGTAAACCTATTTTCATCTTAATCATAAATATTTGAGGCCATAACTAAGGTGACCTGAGGATGAACAAGTCCAATACCCTGCTTTATTTACATTTGTTATTTAAAATAGAGGTCATCTGTGGGAGATGTCTATTAATTCTTAATCTTCTCTAACTGCCAGAGCAAAACAATGCCAACACAAAGGGAGGCTGCATTCCTAACTTGATTGGAATGATATTGAAGAAATGGAAGATACACCATGCTTCCAACTATCCAGAGAAACCCAGGAATTTGTATAACTCATTTATATGGCAGTTATAAAACTGTCTCTAAGCCTAAATGAAATCGATAATAGGACAACATTTCATTAGGAGTTCCAGTTTCAACTTAAATTAACTGAACTGCTGTCTTATTTATTGCAGTAGTATACAGCAACTCCCAGAAGCTGAAGGCTGGGCAGCAGAAATAGGAGTGATAGTTTATATTGACATGGGGTAAAAGGAACACCAAATAATGTGGTACTACTAAATTCAATTTGTTAAGTGGACCAAGCAAGAGACAAGCTGTGAAAGTTTTATGATCACATCCATACACACACACAGATATAATTATCTGAGACCTGTCCCAATCACCACACCAGTGAACAGAAACAGCACAGCCTCCATGTGGAGAAGGAGACAAGTGCTCCACGTGTCCATGTAAAGCCCTGGGCAGGCATCTGGCACCTTCCTCACTCTATTTGAACAGCAGCTTGACAGTGTTGTATGATTGAGTGGCCTTCAGAGCCAGATATCAGCAAAAGCTGCCGACAAAATAAATTGATATCCTGCTACACCTCTCAAGCATTTGCTTGAGATATTGTTCTTCAGTCATCTGTTGATTCATCAGCCCTGCCAAGGATCATTGCCCAGGTTCTCTCTGCATTGCCATGTTTGGCCATAGCACACTGCGTGTTTGGGTTGTAGTTGGCTCTGTGGTAGGCCTGTACCAGATATTCTGAGAATACCTCCCTACTTTCAAGATCTGATGTCTGGGTGTTTTCCTGCACAGACAAATACCTGAATATTTATTGCTGGTGGAATACTAATTTTCTTTGTGGTAAATTAGTTATTAAAATGAACTATGGAAATTATAAATGTTATCAGATCCATCCCTCTGCTATACTCCTTATCTTGGTAGTAAAGTATCAAATTAGCTAGGGGCAGATTTTACCTTTAATCATCACTGCTAAAATTTTTATAGAGAACTTTCATGTGGCTGGTGAGCAAAAGTGTATTCAGAGCAGCATATCTCTGAGGGATTTGGCTAGGAAAAAAATCTTAACTCTCCCCATAACCTTCACATAAAGAATTTATCTATTTGGTTGTGTTATAATATTATTTTAATTATATTGCAATAATCTACCGATTTTCTCAGCATATTTTATTCAGTACAAACTCTCTGAGTCTAATTTCTTGGAACTGAAGAGGAACATATAATGACAAAATTTCCTGCCTGCAATAACCTGAGATTTTCAGTATTCTGAACATGGACATTTTTAAATTGCTGTTTTTAATAACAAAGCAGACCAGCATTATTAGTATTATATCTGGTGAGTTTTAAGGTGATCCAAGTCACTGGTAATAATTTTGAAAATATGTAAGGAATACATGGAGTATGAAAGTAGTATGCCATTTCTAAAATTCTTTTAAGACCCCTGTAACTGGAAGGGTCCTACATTAAGACCAATGGAGGAGGTTTCCAAAAGATCATAATAATATGAACAATCAAGACTGAAAATTATGTTTCTGTCAAAAAGGGCTTGCAATATTGGTTACAGTTTCATGACCCTTCTGACAATTTAAGAGAGAACAAATAACTGGTCTGCATCTGTGATGGCTGACAACATATTGTGAGGAGCAACTGGAAATACAAATTAATTGAAGGAAATTGAGAAGGGGCACAAAATATTCTCCCCAAGTATAAACTCCCAATTTTCCTAAATTCTCCTGACTTCCTATTGGTTTGGAAATCCAAACAGTTAGCATGGGAAAAACACACAATCACGGAATGATTGTATGTGGTGCTTTACTGGAGAACTCTGGGAATCGGGGGACGTACCCAAATCTGACCCTGCCAGAAGTCCAAAATAGACACAGTTTTATACTTTTCTTGTTACATAAGGATACAAGTTAACTATTAAAGCCCATTGTTCCATTGATTCTACCCAAGCATAAACCTGTAACAACGATTCTCGTGATTCTTGCTTAAGATTCTGGTTTAAGAGAATGATCCTATTTATTTATCAAACCAACGTTACAATTAACAGTAATGTCATTTATCATATTGATGATTATACAGGTACAGACCCACATAACCTATCTAACTTTATTCCCAAGGCCTGTGTATTTTACTAAGAATCACAATAATCCCCTCTTCTCCCCCTTACCTAGGCAAAGTTACACTTGATTTGGTTAAAACAATGGCATGAAAATAACATCCTGGTTGCAGTGAAGTCAGTGCCCTGTTCTTGGGCCCTGCTACTTCAGAAATCATTTTAACCCCTTACTATCAAAACATATTTTTTGGTTTTATGTTTGTTTGGTTTTGGTTTTGTTTGGGTTTTTTATTTTGTTTTGTGGGTTTTTTAGTTTAATTTTCTTTTGTTTTTTTTGTTGGTGGTGGTTTTGTTTGTTTGTTTTTTAATTGGTTTAGATATTGCAAATTTCTGCTCAGTCACTCTGTATGATCCTTTTTTCCATTAATTAGTCCAATCATACTGAACTTATTTAGGTTTTCAGATTCTGTGGGTCTACTCTTCAGTGCAAGACATTCACTTGAAGACTGACGTATCTGTGCATTAGAAATAATTTGGAGATTTAAAATATCTTTAGAAACATATCTTTTTCTTTCTCCACTGTCACTAAATAGAATATTTGATGCGCAACCAGATGTCTTTCTGCTCTTTTCCCTTGGATTGCGCTGTGTAAATTAAAAAAAAAATAAATAAGAAGCAAAGCAAGAAAATTGAGAAAGAGGGAGAGAAACAGGTTGAGAATACAGAATTGGAAAAATCTGATTTAGGAAAAAGTGGATAGATTAAATAAAAATAATAGTAGATAAATGAACAGATATTAATACCAAGAAAGGCTCATTAGTGTGTAATCAGAAAAGAAACAATACTGTGTTAAGCAAGGAGGAAAATTCTGATAATTTTCCTATATTTTTAATTTGCAACTATTACCATGACAGGTCTGCTTTACTTGTGAATGTATTGAGAACTAAAAATCTCTGAGATTTGAAGTGCATCTTTTTGTTTAGAAGTGCATTATTAAAATATGTATGTGTTAAATATTTCTCAATCAGTAGTCAGATAAAATGGTTTTTTAATTAATATTTTAACATGCAGTCTTCGGTCTTCACTGACATTCACATGTAAAGTCACAGACTGGAAGAATAATGCATGGAAGACTCGTATAGGAAGGCAGGTGTTTGTATACAGGTGTCCTCTATAAACTAATTGTGACATCACCCAATAAATAAGTTTGTGATGCACACTATGTCTGTGAATGCCCAAATGTGAAAGAAAATGTTGAATAATTCTGGGACATTTTAATTTTTTTTAATTAAAAGCTATAATTCAGCAAAACTTTAAAGAAGTGAGGCATGTCCACTACCGATTTAAAAGTTTTATGTATAATTGTATTTACGTTCATTTACTTATTTGTATTTCAAAACATTTTCAAAATTATCCTAAGGAAAATGAAATGTTTAAAGGAATAAACTCTTTGCAAAAGTATCCACTAAGACATTCATGCTATGTGACATTTTGGAAAAATTTCATAATGGAAGGAAGTGAAAAAGGTAAGGTTTAAATATCAGAGAAAGAGAAATTAATAAAAAACAGCAAACAAACCCAAAGTCCAAACAGTTTAAAAATTTTAGTTCCTACAAGAACATTAACACAGGAATACCAGTAACATAAAAGTAAAACTGAAGAATCAGTCTACCAATTTAACTTCAGTCTAGATTTTAACATTTTAATGAATAAATTATGCTGTATAATAACATGAAAAATAAATAGCCTACATGAGTTTGGCAATCATGATATCCCCAAGATATGACAAAGAGGGAAATCTCTTTAACTGGATGTTTCTCTTTTGGGAAAAAAATCAAGCAAGTATTTGTGGATTGTCTCAATAGGTACTCTGCCATTACTCAAAAAGGAAATCTCAATACATACATAGCAAAGTTTTTGCTATATATTATATAATGCATAATAACAAAACAAAAAAGAGCAGAATAGTTTGAACATATTTGGAAGTCTGCAAAACAGATGATTTTTAGAAGTTTTTTTTCTGTTCTTGACAGCTTGTATTCATTACTCCAGCTGATGAGGAGAGATTAAGTCTTTGATCATGAATTAATTTCTTTACTTTTCTGTGAAAGCTGAGAATGCTTTATCCACTTATGAGAAATATAACTTAGGATTAAACAAACATATTTTTTTGTTTAAAATTAATCTTATATCTAGTATATCTATCTATATATCTAGTAATTAAATGTTGTTTTGTAGAATTTTTTCTGTGGTGTAGGTGTACAAGATTTCTGTAGATTTCCAGAACAGATTTTGAAGATTATGATATACAGAATGCTCACAGTCTCTCCTGTTTCTGAATGTTCTGGTGAAATTCTAACTAGAAGTGCAGAACTTGAAAGTTGATTAAGTCACAATAAGCATTTGTCTCAAGATCTGTACAATTGATTTCTTAAGTAAATAATTTTCTTCTTTACAGAATCAAATGCATAAAATTAAATTGTTTTGTCTTGTAATCAATATGTTTTCTTAATATTTGTTCTCATTTCCTTGCAAGATGCATCATGTTCTTCTATTTTCAATGCTGTTTTGATTTCCTTGACTTGACAAGACTGACTGATTTTTTAATTTGTAGATGAATTTATCCCTCTACTTCATAATTATCATCAGATTTTAATTTTACTTCTCTGAAAGTCATATGTGTGAGTTGAATTATATATGGAAGGAGGGTTATTAGGCTTTTATTTTTTGTTTAAATTAAATTAGAAATATATTTTTTATTTGTAACTCATGTTTTAGTTAGAGGATAATAATTTTAATAATAGGTACATGAGATAAGTTACTCTCATATTTCCAGTAATTGATTGTACACATCATGGGGACATGAGCCAAATGAAGAATCAAACATAAAACCTTAATTATTTTTATATTTTTAAAATTGGATTTATAAGATACTTCTTTAAAGAAATTTGTTTTCACAATCTTACTTCTTTCTATCCCTTTCCATCTAATACATGCATACATCCAAAGGAAATGCAGAGGGACATGAACTTAGACTTCAAAATGAAATGGTATTCCAAGACAAAGGCAGTAATGATGTTAAATTTATTTATTTCACTGAGTGAAGATTAGAAGTGCTTCTTTGAGTGCATTTGCACTTATATTTCCATATGCTTTTTTGAAAATAATGCAATTAGCACAGCTGGTATTGCCAGGATATTCAAATGATCTCTAATGAACTCAAACACTTTTTTAAAATTTTATTTCGATTCCACTAGTGGTCTAAGAAAGGCTGAAATCCAAAAGGTTCTAGAGAGAAAGAAATGCCATTTCTAGATGAGAAATATACACTCTACAGTTTTAGGAATTACCTTCTAGAACTACGTGAATGTGTCCATGAAACTTCTAAGAAAATTTCTAGATGATTAATCGGTATCTACAAAACTGATGTATAGTACCTCTCAGCCCTCTTAGTCTTTTACCTGCAAAAAAAAAATATATATTTGAGCATACATATTTCACACTTTTACATATGCATTTTTATCTTCAGTTATTCTGTTAGAGAAAAGAGTTATTTGGTTATTTTTAGTTATTCGTATGTTTCATAAAGCTTTTTTCCAGAAATACCTGGGATATTTAATAACATTCCTGGAATAAATATACATTCTTGAAGTATTTTACTGTAAGATTCAGAAATGTTTGCATGATTATGTTGACTAGGAAATGAATTGATTATTAATAACTTGAAAATAAGTTTGATCTGTTCATTATGCTGTTACAGCTTTACATGTCCATGTTAAAAAATAGATTTTTCAAAACATTTCACCTCTTCCAAAAGTGAAACATCTAAGAATAAGTATATGATTATACTAATCATTTGACAAGCTGTATGGTATGACTGTAATTTGCTACTCAGAATTTAACGAATTGCCTCCTCAAATCAAACATCTGCTACTGTAAGTGACAGTGATTACCAAACAACGATATTAGGAATCTCAGCCCATAAAAACATCAAAGAAGCTTGATATACTGTGATGAAGAAAGTGTGAGGTTTTGTAGTATTATTTTTAACATCTAGAAAAATTACATGTGTTTCTGAATCTTAATAATCTTGATTTGAATTTCTTAGTTTCAGATTTTCTTTGTAATTGTTTAAGTCATGGGTTTGTTAGAATTTAACTGTCATTCTGTCTGACTGTCAATAATATATAGTTAATTTTCCTCCAAACCATTACTTACTTTTTCTGATTAAAGATAATTGGAAAGGGTTTCCATTCTTTTTTTATGTTACAATTACTTTAGTACCATACGTTGTGAAGAAAAGGGACTTCACAATTAACAAGGGGCAGTTTTACATTAAAAATAAATCTTTTCCTTCTTCCGTAAATATCAGTTTAAATATTTTGAAATTCCAGCTTTTGAAATGCTTTTCATGTGATAGACAAAATGTATGTGTTGTTCTTGTAGTCAAGGAAATTGTCACTAAACCAAGCTGTTTAGATGGATTAGCATCTTTGTTGTAGGCACATCAGAAGTTCTGATTAAAGCTGTCCTCTGCTCCAAATCGGGCTTCTTCACCAAGACAACTGCTGTTCTCATTCCAGATTTGAGTCCAAGAGTGAAGAATTATGTAAACTATTGTGGTGGGATTATAACTTGTGAAATATTACTTATCTATTTATTTTTTATTGCATGAAAATAGACTTCACATTGATTTTACTGTGAAGGGTCTCAGGACAGTCAAAGTTCACTTTGGACAAGTTGTGCTCTACCTTACTGTTAGCAGCTGCCTACCACCACTGAAATAACTGTTTCCCATCCTGCTTCACCTTCAGTTCAAGGAATGCTGCACAAAATAAAGGCCTGGCCAAGCAATATGGTCATACTGTAGCAACTGACAATGTCTGTTGGGATTGAGGGATGCTTTTGGACAACCTTTGAACTTTACCTGGATACCAATGACCATCAAGAAAGCTGGAGTGAGAAAACTTGTAAAAATAGTTGTAGTGGTGCATTTTGGGTTTTACCAGTTTTCTGCATGCCTTTGTTCTTTGTTTTACAATGGTTTGTCCTATGTACCCCATGTTAAATCCCTTCTTGGTTTTTCCTGAATTATGAGTCTTGTCCATCACTCTGCAGCCCCGCTTTGATGCCTGGGAAGTTCTAGTGAGGCTGTCAAGTGATTTGGCAAGGTCTCTGTTCTGTACTCCCCTATTTATGTATGGAATTGTTCTACTGTCTGTCTTTTATGTTCTGGGTCACCCCTCCCTCCCTGGGATTGGTTCCAGGCTGTCTTCTTCCCCTGCCCCCACCCCAGCATTAAGGTGAGACACAGGGGGAAACCCGCTTTTGATGGGTTCCTTCTCTGGGTGAAATAAACCCCAGTTGAACCTCACAAGAGTCCTCTCTTCATTCCTCACCACTGCCACACTTCTGCTCAAGGCAAAGACCCACAGGATCAGAAAGGTAACAAACCATATCCTTTAAAGTGAGCTCAGTGCTAGAACTAGCAGGAAAATGGGATGCAAGTTCCCTGAAAGCAGCACCGCACCCCTGCAAATAGTCCCAGTCAGACTATAAGAATGAGGATGAAGCAATCCTCCTCTCCAATGTCAAACACCTTGTATAGACTTGGGACTCTGCATAACACAGGAATTATCTCCTCTCTGCACTAGCAAGACAACGTCCATTTTATTAGAGGACACCGAAAAGGTGAAAATAAGATTGAAGTAAAGATGAAGATGCTAGTACATTTTGTCGCTTATGAATTTTAAATGTGTTGTAATGAGTTTTCTGAATGAATTAAGTTAGAGCAGTATAGTGTAATTAGAATACTAATAACTTATAAAAAATTATAGCTTGCTTGGGTTGCTAATATTTTATTTTTAGGGTAATAACAAATCCTTTATTTCATTCATAGAAGTGGTATTCTCTGCTTTATCCATTGCAATATTTTGAATATAAAGAGGGCAATGATGCTGAGATAAAATGTGAACAAAGACTGTTGATCCTACGGGCAAATTTTTTCTGATGTTATTTTGTTGTAGCATTTTATAGGTGCCATAAAATATGAAATTGTTTATGAATTCTTTTTATGGGTAACTAATCACATCACTGTGTTGAGTGGCCAGGTGAATTTTTCTTCAGTTCTGGTTTCTGGGCTGAGATGAGAGAGGAAAAGACAAGTATCAGAAATGGAGACAGCAGGACTGTTTTTGTGGAAATACTTTCATCATATTTCATAAACAAGAGTTAACTCTACATCTCTGATATAATAAAAGTGAACTCTGAGCAAAAAGCTTGCCATATATGTGAGGAGCTATCTTGGATAAATTAAAGCTCTGTTGCATTTTTCTTTTTCAATTTGAAAGTACAGTTTGCAATATTAACTTTGTAGGAGTTTTGAGTGTTGTTACCATAATACACATAATTTATATCTGCTTTTTCTACATCTACTTTATCTACGTCTATTAAGATGTAGACTATTTGTATCAACTAAGAAATTTTATTACTTTAGGATTTCTTTTCCTGCTTTGATTAAATAAGTCTGACTGTCTATGTAGATTTTCAGAATGTGAATATATTGTCTCCCACTCAGCGTGGATGAATATTTGTTTCCTGAAGAGTCTAAGAACTGAACAGGAAGAAACTGTTCTGGTTATAGTTGTTATGGTCATATTTCTTCAAGCAGTTGAAGATATATCTGACTTTAAAACCATTTAGGTTCAGCCCTGCTGATAGCATCATGACTAGACTAAAACAAAAATTAAAATTATTACTTACTAAAAAATATTGTTATTGAAAAGAGGATGAACATTTTGCAAGAAGAAATAAAAAGTGAAATAACTGTTCAGTTTCTTGAACAGGAAATTTGTAAACGCAATTTTACCTTCTGCCTGAAGGAGAAGTATCAAACTGATAATTGCTATGGAGCAGAAGGCAGTGAAGAAGCATCACTTTGGCACTCACAGGAGAATATGGAGAATTATGATAAATATCTTAATTACTTTTTAATCTCACAATATAGAATCGTATTGCTTCTATTTTTTTTTTAATTGCATGACCTACACAGATATCAGCTTCATAAAAGGGGCATCTACTTTGGAAAACCTCTGTAACAGAACATGTCCGACCCTGTTTAGTTCTCTGCTTGCAATTTGGAAGCACAGCGTCAATTGTTATTGAGCACCATATTTTGACTAAATTTTTTTCAGTCATTGTGTAAGATATTGAAGAGTTCAGCAAAGCGCAGTGTAAGAGGAAGATCATTTTATTTCAGAACACTCGCACACAGTCTCCCATACACTTAGTAAAACCAAGACATGTTGATTTGTGTAGTTTGTCCAACTTACAAGACATCGGGACATTTTACATCTGTAGCAATGTATCTGTGTAACAGGCCATTCTGATGCACCAGCCAAACTGGTTGTGAGTAATATTATCAAACCATCTGCAGTTTTGTTGTCAGAGCTCTCAGGAGTTCATCAAGGTTACTGAGAAAACAACAGGATCAAAAATAAGAAGAGAGCCTGAGAAAATGTCTGCAAACAATGTAAACCCTGGATAGGGGAAGCACATTGTGGGGATGGACGCTTGACCAATTGGGTGTCCTGAAGGATGTGTGCCTGCCTCATGAAGAAGCAGCTCAGCCAACCCGGAGTTGTGTGCCCACATGGACAGCAGACCTAGAATCTGTATCTGGCATGTAATGTAAACAATAAACAGCTTCTGTTGGAATCATATTGATTCAGTAATTCAGTGGCCCATTTCTCCCCTGCATACATCAATGCACATTTTTCCAGGGTTTTTTTGCATTTGTACAGTGCTTGGCAGAAACCAACTTGGTGACCATATATAGATGGTGAATATGGCTTCTTCCAGCTTTCAGGGGCTGAGAGCATTTAGCCCCTTCACAAGGAGTCAACTGAGGAAGCCATTAAGAGTTAGTGTCCTTTTTCATTCAGTCTGTCTGTCCTGAGAATAGGAGTGAGCAAAAGGCTGGGAAAGCACACAGCATGCACAAATGACCCAAACTGACCAAAGGGATATTTCACACTACAGAACATAACCCTCATCAATAAAAATAAAGAAATAAGAAGTAGGGAAAGGGAGGGGTCTTCCAAGGAAAATGTTTAGACAAAGGCTGGGGCTTGATCTCTTTATGGGAAGGAAAGAATGATTTCTTTTGCTCTGCTGGTTTGCCTTTCCTCTATTGAACTGTATTTATCTCAACACATTAGAGTTTTTTTTTTGTTGGTTTTTTTTTTTTTTTTTTTTTTTTTTTTTTTTTTTTGTTTTGTTTTTTTGTTTTTGTTTTTTGTTGTTTTTTTGTTGTTTTTTTTGTTGTTTTTTTTTGTTTTTTTTTTTTTTTCCCATAGATTCTTGGAGTGTGTCAGGGAGGAAGGGAGAGAGAGTGAGTGTATTGGTGTTTACTGCTGGCTGGGGTCAACCCACCACAAGTAGGAACACTTTTCTTCAATTCTTTCCCATCAATTTCCTTGCTTTCCAATAAAATCCAAAAGAACTGGAATCATAACATTTGCCATTTTGTTAATTTTATCAGGAAACAATAAGTGTTAAAAAGAACACACCTTTTTTTTTATTATTTTAGCTTTCATTGGTTTAGATTCCTACTAGAATAGTCATCTATCTACTTCTTTAAAGCAGCAGGACACCAAAACAAAAGCTAGCTTGGAGTGCAGATTCACAAAGAAATAAATTACTCTCACTATAATGATTTCAGGCAGTCTACCATTATTTTGAAAGGATAATAACTTATGAAGAAGGATTTAAACATCAACATTAAGATGTGTTTTGTTTTAGCACCTCTCACCACAAATGGCACAAAACTGAGATTTCCACAGATAGAATTTATCTTTTTTTTTTTTTTTTTTTTTTTTTTTTTTTTTTTTTTTTTTTTTTTTCTGCTTTGAAATGAGGCAAGCCAGTTGGATTTCTGTGTTTGGATTTCTGAGGAAAAAAAATAAGGTATATATATATATAAGAAATGAGAAAACGTTGCAAGTGACATTCGGCAGCATTATGTTGTTACAAACGTGTGGTATGCAGGAGCACTTTTGTTTACATGCTGAACAACCATTAAAGAGAGTTGTTAGCAAGGTATTTTAGTGAAGTACCTGTGGCATTTTTTGACATAGCAGCTCCTCTGAGTGTAAGTTATGGTTGCTAAATTACTTTTCTGTGCTTAGACTGAGAAGGTCTCTGAGAAAATTTATAGGTGTTATTCTTGTAGTGGCTAGGTGACAAATTACCAGAACTGAAAACTGGAGCTTTCCCTTAAGGAAAATAAATCGAAAATAAATCAGTGTGTTAACAAATTGCAATACCCTCTTGAGAAAATTAGTTACATTATCAAAGAGAAATTACACTGATTTCAGGAAACGCTGGGACTCCTTCTGCAGTTATCATGTGATAATATGTTGTTTAGGCCCTATAATTGTGTTCACAAAAAGATGCAACAAATGAATTAGTAATTCTAGTTCTATAATAGAAAATAATTTAAACTCATATCATAAAACATAAGTGGGTTTGTTGCTTCTCCATGACTGGAATATGTTTGGTTTCTTCTGGGTGTTTGTTAATTTTTTGGGGGGGGATTCAGCAACAGATTTCATGCCCAAATAAAGTTCTAAAAATAGGCTCATATATATGAATTAGGTTTTCAAATTCTCTTCATGATCAATGGAAATCTTCATGTCATATCGTATGTGACTACATTAAGATCTCTAAGATATCTTAATACATAAATTAGCACTGGAATCTGTCATCTAGAAAACTATACTAAGGAAATTTTAGCAGGTGATATGATTTCACTGCTAAATACAAAGCTCTTAATAAACCTTAGGCTGTGCTGTAACTCTGGGTGAATACTACTATATACTACCAGAATTTCCAAAACCTGAATTTTCACGGGAAAACCCTAAACAAAAGAAACCAACCTTATTCAAGCAAACAACCTTCCCCTAAAGAAAATCTCAACAGCTGATATCCATGATATCTAAACTGGCATTAGATACCTACAGTTAGCAATAGAATACTTCCCATTAGACTCCATAGTCAAACATTATTTTTACTGCATGTATAAAAAATACTGGGCTCATCTCATTGGAGGCGATGATCTTGTGGATCCCTTGCAACTCAGTATATTCTATGATTCATCAGGTTTTAAGCACTGAAAGAGTAGGCAAGCTCTTTAACCTAATAGAGTTGTCAACAGAAATAGGCACTGCAGAGGACAATTGACCTCATGCAAAAATGAGAAAGGCATGATGAATCATTCACTGGACGAATTTAGACATTTTCTGAAAACGTGTAGTAATATAACCTAAAAATAGACTGATGTCTCCTGACTTCTAAAAGTCAGTGAGAATGTCCTGTTACCATGTCTCAAACCAGTGGAAAACTTCCGCATCAACAGAAAAGTAGAACATTTGGAAGACTTTATAGCCTCAGCTAACTAATGCAGTCACTACTTCTTTCTGAGGACTAGTTCTTCTTTATCCAGCAGATTTAGAAAATATCTCTAATACAAATAATGAGTGTTTCCTGGAAAAGAGACTTTTTTTTCAACTACAAAATAAACAAAATACTTAATTTCCCTACGCTCTAGTTTCATTTAAAACCACCTTTTTCCTCCTCCTCTTTCCATGTGAAAAATATTTGTTTCAGGTCACCAGGTCTCGAAATGAAAATATTGACACAGATATTCTGCATTTTCTTTCCTTGCTCAATTACATTCTCCTCCAATCTTTTAAGTTAAATCTTCATAGGCACTGGATAGTATATTGTGCCAGTCAGTGTAGTGTAAGATTTCTATGCTATCAGAATAGAAAAAAGATTTTTATAGTTCACTAGTCACTAAATTGTGGTAAAGAATATTCTTTTGCCTACACAAGAATTTCTTCTTGGAAAATATGTGCTCCCCAGTCTTATTTTCTGGGAGCACTGGCCATTGGTGTGAAGTTAATTACGCCATTTGCCTTACTCCTGAGAAAATCCATAGGGTCTGCTAACAGCACTTAGAGAGAATGGTATCTGATATGGTTAAGAAAGGCTGCGTTACATTGAAAGATTAAACAGCTATGAAAAGGACAAGATTTAAGATTCTACTGCATGCCTTAAAAACTGAGCTGAAGTTTTTAAGTCTGTAAATATTAGGTTGATGTTTAAGGTACAGAATTCTTGGATTTCATATCATGTATATCTCTGAGAAAGGCTCCTGAAAGTCCTGAGAAGGCACATTGTTTGTTCAGTCTGTGTTCATGGTCTTAGTCATACAGTGCTCACGGGGGAGTCAGTCCTTGGAGCCTCCTTAACATAAATGAAGTTATGGAGCTCTCTATTCACTCTTTGCAGTAATTCTTACTTCAAACACTATATCTGTACAGAGTGCTGTTGGTATTTTATGTACTAGTCTCTGGAGTTGTCTTTGTCTTTAAAATTTGTGGGTTATTTCCTTAGTATCATATCTTAATGTCAAAATTTAAAAGCTGTTTGATTACTAAGCATTATGGACAGAAATACCTGAGTAGATCTACATTATATATAAAACTACAGTGATTTTGAGTATAGGATCCCAGATCATCCCTTATCCTTAATTGTTAACTCTCTCTCTTAACTCTATTTCAGCCATTTCTACACAGATCCCTCCAAGGGAGTCTAGTTGCCAAGATCTCAAATGCAGACAGAAGTGCAACAGTTTTGTCTCTTTACATTCTATATAGTCCCTCAACTCTGTCTCAGTGGCCCTTGCAGTCTCAAAAACTGCAACAAGCCCTCAGGCAATGCACTGGAGAATAAAGCATGTAACAGTGTTTTCACACTTTAAAAAAAATAAAAATAAACAAACAACAAAAACAGCCCACTTCAGTATAACCCTCATAATATTACTGAACTTTTTTTTAAAATAAAGCAATGTACCTATTTGAGGCATCTCACATGGAGCCCTGGGAAAAATGAGGGCCAATACTATGCCTTTTAGACATACCTGTCTGGTGTGGGGATGTAAGCCATTCTGTGCCATTTGGGCAGGAGCAGCAGAGAGACCTTTGATAAAAACCAGTATCTGTTACTCAGCTCTTTTTACACTAGTGTATAAAACACCTGATAATGACCTCAGGAAACTTCCCTGGAAGTCTTCCCAAGTCAAAATGGGCTTATGATAGTGTGACATGCATCACTAGTGGCATTTAAGTCTTGTAGTTTTAATCTAACAGATGCAAGAAGTAAGAGGAAAGGATGACTTTTATGAAAAATTTAATGAATGTTCTCTCAATGTTATGTCCTTGAAGTATTATAAAGTCATTACAAAGCACTGGCCTTGCACTTCTTACTGCTTCACGCTACAGGGCAGCACTACACATTTACTTGATGTAACATTGTAGGCACCAAAAAAACCTCTCATTATACAGTCAGGTCCACTGTATATATAGGATACTTGAATTTTTATATACATGAAAATAGAAGAAGGTCTGGAGTTGTATACCTTATCCTTTATCAAACAAATCAGCAAGTATTTTTTATGCATATTGATATTTAAATTTGTGTTAACACAGATGGGATTTGGCAGTGGAGGGCAACCTCTGTGAGGAATGACTAGAACTTCCCAGTGCTGGGCACAGACACTTCCATTTGGCTCCAGTGGAACGAGCTCAGGGCATGGTTGACCCTTACAGCCAAGGTGATGGTGCTGTAAAAGCTCTTATGACTTCTTTAATGTAACCCACATACTATAACAAAAAGAGAAATAAAGACAGAAGCAATCAGACAGAAATGAACAAACACAAATAAATATCACAGGATCACACAGAGACCATCAGTATCATCAATCCAGCAAAACCATAACCATCTCTAAACCATATGCCCAGGTGCCATATCCAAAAATTTCTTGAACACTTCTAGAGACTGCAACTCCAGCACTTCCCTGGGCCACTTATTCCGATGTCTAAAGACTCTTTCAGCAAAAAATTCTTTGGTTATTTCCTTCTGTTCTTTTGCTTAAGACATGCAGAAGAAAATGATCCCAATATCATTACAACCTTCTTTCAGGTAGTTGTAGAGACAAATGAAGTCCCACTGAGCCTCCTCATGTCCAGACTAAACATCCCAATTTTCTTCAGCTGCTCCTCATAGGATAGGTTTTTTAGACCCTTCACCAGCTTTGTTGCCCTTTTTGGATGCACTCAACATCCTTTTCAAAGTGAGTGGCCCAAAACTGGACAAAATACTTGAGATGCAGCCTCACAAGTGCCAAGTATAGGGGTTCAGTCACTGCCCTGGTCCTGGCCTGCTGGCCACACTATTGCTGGTACAGTCCAGTGTTGTGGTGTCAGTGTTCCTTTGTCTCGGCCAGCCCTGGCACCGTGGCAGGAAGGAGTACGGCTTCGTAGCTGAATGAACCTTGACAATCCTGTGGGTTCTTGTTTGCCCACAGGAGTGAAGCGACGACAGCAGGAAAGAAGGAGGGAGTCTGCTCAGGGTTCAACCACTGGCTTTATTCATCGTACAGTGGGGACGACCTCATCTCAGGGTGTCTTCCTCAGCAGACACCTCTCAGCAGAAGGAGTCCCTTAGCAGAAAAAGGGCTAGCAGAAAAAAGCGGGAAACCCCCAAATGCAGCATCTTTTACTGGGGGGAGGAACCCAGGGATGGGTTTAACTGAAGACAAATCAGGGATCATGGGGCTCTGCAGGTGAATGACATATATTATAATAAATCAATAACTCGGGCGGAGAGACAGCCAAGGTTTTGTCCAATCACTCGAGGCCCTCACTAGAATTTTCTAGGCTTTTGGGAGAGGCTTCAAAGTGATAGACAAGACCCAGGGGCTGTATAACTTATGATTGACACATAACTAATCTTGGGGTAAAACCAAGAAGGGTTAAACCATTACAACTTATAAAAAACAATATAAAACAAGGAACAAATATATACATAAAACTGATAAAACCAAAACCACACTTCTACAGTCCAGGATACCATTGGCCTTCTTCATCACCTGGGCACACACTGGTTCACATTCAGCCGTGCATCACCCAGAAAGTTGATGCATCAACCAGCAAGTGCATGAACCAATCAAGTCCAGTTCTGCTGAGCAGCTCTCAAGCCACTTTGTCCAGAGCCTGTAGTGTTGAATGGTGTAGTGACCCAAGTGCAGGACCCAGATCTTCACCTTACTGTGCAGTCAGCCCATCAATCCAGTCAGTCCAGATCACTCTGCAGAGCCTTCCTCCTCTCCAACAGATCAACACTCCCAACTAACTCAGTGTCATCTGGGAACGGACTGAAGCTGGACTCAATCCTCTCATTCAAATCATCAATAAGGAACTTAAACAAGACTGAAGCCAATATTGAGCCCTGGGGAACACCACTGGCAACAAGACACCGATTGGATTCAGTTCCATTCACCACCACTCTCTGGGCCTGGCCATCCACACAATTTTTTATCCAGTAAACAATACACTCACCAAAGCCAAGAGCAGCCAGTTTCTCCAGGACCATGCTGTAAGAAATGATATCAAATGCTTCAGCTATATGTGCTAGACAGAAATCTAGATTCACAGCTTTTCCCTTATCCATTAGGAAGGTCACCTTGCCATAGAAGGAGATCAGGCAACTTATCATCAAAAATAAAATTACCAAAACCTATTATCAAAGGATTTGTCCTGCACCGTGGTATTATTTGAATTCATCCACTCTGGCAAAAGTAAGCACAAAAAAAAACCAAACAAACAAACAAAAAAAAAAGACAAACAACAATTGCCCTCTCCCCAGCCCAAATCTGTTTTGATTTATTTTTATGTCCCACAACAGTAGGTTTAACTAAATTCCTAAAAATACAAATTTTTACGTGACTCCTTCTGTCCTTGAAGGAAGTGCAAAACTGTATTCTGCTTTATCAAAGGTGTTTTTATGTTGAAAATTTATCTTAAATGCCTACAACTCATGCAATTTGTTTTCTACCAAAAAAACCCCACTCCATTATAATTTCTTAATCTAAATCTAAACCATAGTTCTCAATCTAAACCATAGTTCTCAGCAAAATAATATCTTCTGAAATAACAGCTACATTTTACTGGAAAAGTCTGAATTTTTGTTCTGCAGTTAAATCTCATATAAATGTGTGCTTATATTTGGAGATGATTAGAGACATTTTATAGACAGCAATGTTTACTCTGAAATTATATGTCAAATGCAAAAGTGTAATGGATTAGGCAATTGAATTTAAATTTATTCTGCACTTATACTGAGACATAGGTCTAGATCTCCTTCTCAAACAAAAATCACACCATGTATATGCAGAAAAACATTTACAGGAATGTTATTATCAAAGGAGGTAAAGACCCATGAGGCTGCTTTGAAGCATATTGAGAAAAACAATAATTTTCCACATTTTGAAGTAAATTTGATTTCAATAATAACACCAGAAAAAGAACAAGGTTTAAAAGATGGAGAAAAAAATAAAGTCTTGAGTGTTAGCCACAATAGAGATATTCTTTCTGCCATTCTCTGTCACACAGACGTACACACACATGCATACACATCTATCCAAAACCAGCAGCAGTGGTCTAGAGCTCAATTTATTCACTCTCTCGCAAACATTTATTGATATTTATGGTATTATAAATAAGATTTTCGACACGGGATCTTTATTCTGAAGGCAGAAGTCTCCCACAAGCAATTTGTCTCACCTTCCAGCTGCCTTCACTGGCACTTGGTCACCCAAAATGTAAGTAGGCTCTCTGCAGGCAAGCTTTTAGTCAACACAGACAACTATTCATTTTATTCCAAAGCAGATGTATTTTTGGACAGTAGTGTGGTGGTCAGTAGTGTAGCTCCTTAGACAATACTTACCTGATGTTCTTCGATTCAAACAGACTTAAAAATTAGGATGTAAATTGCAGCAGAGGTAAGATACCTCTCTCATTGATACCTAAGTTTATGTATTTGGATATAAATATTAATCCTAAAAGTTACGGTTCAGAAAAGTACTTTCCAGGTTTTTCAAAATCAATCATATAAACACCCTCAACTGCATAAAAAAACACATTCTAAACATCTTTAAATATATTACAATTAATATTTATTGGGAAATCGAATGGGCTGTAAAAGAGTTGCAGTTATTCAAGTAAAATGTCGACCAGGTTTTAAGTTTCTTAAAAAATATTTAGCAGTACACAGAGAAGCTGATGGCATTTTACCTAGAAAAGGTGTATTTCATTTGTTTTAGCAACAAGTAATTGATAATTGTGTGTAAATGTGCTAACACAAATCAAAAGATGGAGAAACTTGTGAGATGTCATTTGAAGGAATATGACATCTGTATATGTGATGATCACTGCCCAAATTTTCAGTAAAACATCTTAAGGGAAGAAAGATGAGGGCAAGAGATGGGCAAGAACAAAGCCGTATGCATATGCTAACATGAAGATTTAAAAAAAATAAAGCATTCTTGGCAAGAAATGCAATATATGTTTACACACAATGCAATATATATTTACACGCACACAGGATAATGCTATCATTTTCTTTTAAAGATTTTAGCAATCTTAATACTGTGCATGTACTAGTTATAAAAAGATTTCCATGTCATCCTAATGAATACCAAGAATATTATTTCATAGTAAGTATCTCTGGTATATTACAGTGCATGCTTACAAAATTCAGGCAGACAGAGAATTTTCACTTAGATACATTACTATCTGGAACAAATAGAAGTCTGTATTTGCAATGTCCCTAACTCTTGGTAGAGTTCATTCATTTCTTAAATGGAAAATTTTTTTGTAGCTGAATGTATCTGAAGCAATAAAACCCTTATGATGTCATAATTATTTTTGTTAGAAACATCACATTGCTGGCTGCAAAAGCCAAGGAATTTGTGATTTCTTTATTCCTGAAAGGAATAAAATATCAATGTCAAACATCAAGGAATTGATTATTGCATTCCACTAAATACTCTGTAACCAAAAAATTAAAAAAGCCCCAGCAATAAAGGTAATATGACTTTTAAAATGTCTAACACACTGTTTGACTAGCTTTATTTCTTTCTTTCTTTCAAGAAATGCAAGTGGCACATGCAGCAACACCATTATAAACTCACTAAACAAAAGAGAAATGAATGCAACATATCAAGTGTGTCCATGTACTAAGATAAATTGCTTGTGAAATCTGTGAAAAGGCCCTAAGGCATCCATCTCTGTGAGAATCTCAGCCAAAGGTTTGAGGAACACTCAATTCAGTTCCACTTTATATATCAAACACAAATTGCTTGTCATCGTCGCCTTTCACAGATGATTACCATCCATCATTTCTTATTTGTCATTTACACCAACTGTCCATTTCCTATGACACCTATATCTGGTGCTAAAATTTTCAGTCATGGTACCCCTATGTTCTCCCCTATGTCATCCATTAGACTTTAGACTTTGGTGTGTGTCCTTCACTCTGATCAAAAACCTAATTAATTATTTGATTTTTTTCATCTCAAGTTTTTAAAATAACTGGACTTCCCTACTCTTATTAAATAAAATGTCAAGTAGTCTTTGCTAGGGCTGTAGAACATGCTGTGAGAATAGTTTCTTAGAATACGCACCGTGTATTACTCTTTTCTGAATCACTCTTTTGGAAGATAATATTATTCCCACAGTTTTTTGGGAATTTTCTTCCAATTCAAGACTACCTACTTGAGATTTAGTACTTAAAATATTTAACTTGAAATATTAGTGTTATTTTTTATACTTTTTTGTAAGCATTGGAATTTATCTTTTTTACTCTGATTGTCAATTACAATATTGCAACCTGGAGCAGAGTTTTATTCTTCTAGAAAGAGAGAATTGGATTTACAGAAAACGTGTTAACATAGAAGTCTTTCTTCAGAAGGCTTCAAACAGAGCTTGTGTACAAGGCTACAGTTTAAGGAACATTTGATCATCTGCCTACTAAAATAATTTGAGATAGACTTCTTTGAAAGACTGCAGTCTTGATGAGTAATATATAAACAACTAAAGGTTTTGAAAATAATTTCCTGAAACTGAAAACAAACAAACACAAAGCCAAAAAACCCCACACAAACCTACCAACCAAACAAAAACCACCAAAAAATGCAAAACAAAGTATGATTGAGAAGGAAAAAAACAAAGTAAATTCTATCCATAGACTAATAAAAATACTGGGTGAATTTTTAATGGCAATATATGTACTAAATAATCATTAAACATTAAGATGTCAAAGCAACATGAAGGAAAATTTACTAGAACAACCTGCCTAACAGAGTCAAGGAGATATCAAGGAGATATTAAAGCTACTTTATAAAGTTGTTTACCATTCTGCGCATAAAAGTTCAAATAGGATCATTTCAAACAAAGGAAAGAGTAGAGGATGAATCCTTGGACAATTAGAAGTCTAAAGAGACTTCATCTTATTTAGAATGAAAGAGCTTGGATGGTTTATCCTGTCAAAATGAATATTGAGAAGAAAGATGACCTCTTAAACATACAACGGAAAATGGCACGGAAAGAAAACAACTAGCTAATAAAGACAATTTGGGCTCAAAACCTAATGCATGTAGAATAGAATTAAGTATATTAAGGTTATAAATTAGGAAAAGATTTTAACCATCGGTGCAGGGAAGTACAGGAGCAGACTTGCAATCAGACTAGCAGAGGAAAGCCACTGATCATTTTGAAAACATTTGAAAAGCCATGACTCTTTCCACCTTGTGAAACAGTTTAATGCTGTTATTTAAAAGAAATCTGGCTTCTTGCAACACCAGTCAACTTAATGACCTAGAGCATTTTTTCTAACCCTACATTGCCTTTAATTAACTGGGGTATGTGGTGAGACATCGGGCACTGATATGGATTTAATGGTCGCCTGAACATTATTGGTGGAAAAAAATTATAACTAGTTCACAACCTCTCACGTATCAAGCACTTAATTGGGACTAGTGAAATGTTACGTATTTTCCACAATATACAGAATAACTGAAGACAACTGTTTCTCCTAAATCTATGTAATGTTTCTGTCAGGAAACAACTAAATCTTTTAGAAATATTTACATTGTTTTTTTCCATTTAAAAAGGACATCATGTTTTCACTCCTATAATACACTAATTGAACACTGACAACTAAATTTATTAGCTGAAAAGAGTATGCCAGGCAAGTCTTTTAAATGTAGCCACAAGTACTTTTGATTAAAGAAAAAACATATTTTATTCCTGGTGTGTTTGGGAATGTAGATTAAGGACACAACTGATCTCATATTATTAATTATCTCAGAAAAGAATTTCACTCAATTTTAAAACTATTATAAATCTGAGACATAGAAACATTTCCATAGATGCTGAGCACACTATGAAATTTTACTGTGAGGTGAGTCAAAATCAACATTGCATAACTCAAAGGATTGCAGGAGGTTTTTTCCATCATGATTTGCAGGTTTTTTTGTTTTCTTCTGTTTTGTTTGTGAGGCCTATTTTTTTTTTTCTGCTTCTTTTTTTTTTTTTTTTTTTTTAACTTCCAGTTTCAAGACCAACAAAACTTCCAGTTAGATACTAGGAGAAAAAAAATCACACCAAAGCAAGTTTCCTACATAGACTGTGGAATATCCGTCACTGGAAAGACTGTAATTCTCATTATGAGTGGTTGATTATTCTAATGATCTTAGAAGCTGGGTCTGACTTTTAATTTTTTCCTGTGTTGGGCTGATAATTGGACTAGGTGAACTAGAATGAACCCATGTAACTTTTTTTTTCCATTGTCCATTTATGTCCAGATGTCACTTCTAGTCTTAAGTGTCCTTTAATGCTATGAGCTATATTTGTGGGTCAGTTTCCTGCTTTAATTACTCATAGTTTTAGGAATGATGAATTAAGAAGGAAAACTAACACCTTGCCTATAATAATAGGAGTCTGGATGCTCTACATCAAAATAAATTTAACTCTTACTGGCAGATGGACAATCCATGTACACACTGTTCAGATAATTGTAATTACCTACATCAAGTAGGAAATTCATGTCAACTAGTCCAATTTCCAGAGTCTCTCAGCTGTAGCCTTTAATATGAATCAAGGATTGACCAAAGATTCTGGATAGTTTAAAAAGAGGTCTACTATATCTATTGAGTATCTCAACTATAAAGAGAAGTTAAGGGAGCCAGAGTTTATCACTCTGTGTATGAGGGAAAGGAAGAATATTTTATTCAAATATACCATAAATAAGAGCAACTTTCCTTGGTATTTCATGTATTTTGTTGGTTTATTTATATCGTGTTGCAGTTTACATATTCTATTGTCTGAAATTGTGTGAAAGAATATAATATAGTTCACTGCTGTGTGATGTTTGTCAGTAGAAAGGCAGGTTTTTCTAAAAAAAAAAAAAAAAAGAAAACAAAGCCAACCAAGGGAAAACAAACAAACAAACAAACAAACAAACAAAATCCCAAAAGTAAACCAAACCAGAAAGTAAAATATTATAATAAAATTAGATATACCATTAAGTTTTATTTTATCCTGAACTTTAAAAAGATACAGCACATAGTAAATGTATGATTCTATCTTTAAAATTGTCATTTTTTTACTATGTAGCACATTTAGTCCTTCAGAACTTCTTAAATTCAAATAAATTGTTCTCTATAAGAGCTGTAGTAAACGTCATGTAGAATAAAGCCTAAAAATAAGCTAGTTTTAGACTCGAGATATATTTGTGGAAGTATGGATCATTTTTAGTTCACATCTCATTTCTGAATCTGCCTTGAGTGTTGATGCAAAATTCATTGACATGAATTTTTACATAGTCTTCCTGATCACAAGAATTCTAATGCAGATGTCATTAGAATTGTACAAGAATTCTTACTTGGCTAATAATTGCTTCTTTTTAAGGATATAAAATCAATTTAAAAACTTGACATGACAAATGCTATTATTGAATATAGATCTTTTTGTTAAAGGAATGTGACAGTTCCTTTCTGTGACTGTGACAGACATCTTACTCTTACCTGATCAACTGAAACAAGATCTCATTTTAAAATTGAATCTCAAATCTCTTTAGAACTAGTTCTATACATTATAACCTCACTGTGAATGACTTTATTTGAAAGAATAAGTGGCAAGTACTCTTTAAAGGCATATTTGATCTTCCTTAGAGTTGCAACTTTCTGTTTTCTTCTTGCTCTTCATTTTTTCTGAGTTTCAGTGCAATTTCTTATTTTCCTCCCTTGTTTTCTCTTGCAGATCAATCTACTTCTGATCTATCTAGTCTGACTTCAAAGACTGCATTTCCTGTTACATCTCTTCCTTGACCTGAGCAATTTGAGGGATAAAAGGTACATTTTTCTGAAGCGATAAAAGGAATTTGTTATGCATATATTGTTTAAAGGGTGTGCTAAAAATAGAATTCTGTAATCTATATACATGATAGCTTTAAAGAGGATGAAGCTCAAATGAGGTAGTAAACAATAACTTAAAAGTAAAACAAATCGTATTTAGATAGCATATAGAAGCAATAACACTAAATATATTTTGTGCTCAATAAATGCCACTGATTTGGCCCTCATGAGGTGGTTGTGATGTGCTAGACAGCTAAGGCAGCCAACTGACTGTATTTTCCAGGCCCAGAAATTCCTGCGAATCTACCTTCAGCTATTATCTCTGAGTTCATCTGCCTTTTAAAGCTGGTAAAGACCAGACAAGTAATTTTTAATACTTGTGTTTTGAGTAAAATGACATATAACTAATAATGGAGGAATGTCAATCTATAACAGCAGTAGTATTGATTTTTACAGCCATGGTAGATTATTCTATTCACTTGCTTTTTTTCTCCCAGAAACAGAGGTTTCTCAAAGAATATATGAATTAATAGTTTGTTGAAGACTATTACTCCCTAAAACAGTACTTCTGTTTGGATTTTTATAATTAATGCAGTAGTTAGGTTAAAAAGAGTGGTAATGCAGCTCTGGATCAACTTTAGTATCTGACTCTGAGCATTCTATATGCTGGCTTTCAGAGTAACAGATTTTCTAAAATAGACAATATCTAGACCTAAGTTGATTTTTTCTCAACTGGGCCCACTATAAACTTGTATTCTGAATGGATGACTCTGCAAATGGTTCAACTCATTATGGCTTACAGTTCATTGAATAGTCTATACATAAGTATATAATAAAATATAAGTAATGGGATACATGTAATATGTAGTGAACTGTTTACTATATGCTCAGAATTTCTCCTTCAAAAGGAAGCATAAAATAAAAGTGGAAACAATAGTGTAATAAAATACATCAAAATCTTGCTAGTGAAACCATGTAATTTACAGGTCAAAAATGGACCAAATTTGTATGTTGTATGTATGAATGTAAGATGTGAATTTATGATGTTGAAAGAAGACTACATTTTCTTTGGCAAAATAGGTGGAAAAACTTCACAGTAGAATTAAATTAACTGATTGGTAAATACAAATATCTCCATAGAATTATTGTGGTATTCTACTCTATTCCATTCTCCTCTGTTATCAGAGAAAAGCTTTGTAAAATAGTGCCTTTGTTGTGAATAAAACATGTCATGCTAAATGAAAAAAAAAAAAAAAAAATCACAAAAGCAGGCAAATGTACAAAGATGTTTTATACTTAAAGTTGTCTCAGACCTCATTCAGAGAGCGTTTCTCATGTGAAAAAACAGGCATGTGAAGAAGAACCTTTAAGAAACATGAATCTGACTCTTTTCCATAGGACTGGTAACAGTAAAAATTGCATTTGCTCTAAGCCTAGGAAAGAAATAACAACTCCAAGACCTTAAGAGAACTGTGGAAATTAAAAACTGGACTAAGTGACTATTGAAAAGGCTTATGACATGGATAATTTGCTATATTTTTTCTTCTTCTTTTGCAAACGTTAACATCTGTAATTTAGCATATTCCTCTTCACAAACAGAAAATGGACATTCTGTTTTAAAGTCTGATTGCAAATAAGTATTACTTAAATCATAAGAGGAGATAGAGGAGTTTAATATTCAAAGAAAACATTCCTGTCTGTGAAGTTTTTGTCAATGAAGTTTACTGAGGCTTCTTCAATTAAGTGAAAAACTGAATGTCTGAGAACACTCTGCAAAAGCATGTATTTAGCATGCCTAAGACTTTATCATTTTTGACCTATATTGATCCCAGAAAACAAGATCTTATGTGCCTAAATATTTGAGAAAAATATATTCAAAATTTGTAGCGAGTGCATAGATAAGAGACAGTGTTTCAAGATTCTCCAGTGTTCATGCAGTGTTATTTATGCACTGATATATGCTATGTAAATTAGAATTAATTAATTGTATTTAAATGTACTGTCAGAAAAAGCACTTGTCATAATTTTCATTATTTGATCATTTGACCTAAAAAATCCCTCAAATATTTCTTTCATGACTCATTAAATGTAGCCTAATAGACATTAACAGAAAGGCCATTTTTCCATTTCTTGATTAATTGTAGAGTGCTTACAAATTCATTTGTACAGCACGATCCTCTTTTTTGTTGATTTTTTCCTCCTCTAGGAGTATGTTGTACAAATCCTGTCAGAAGGAAAAGGGCACTTCTGTGTTAGATCTTAGAACAGACAGGAAAATGATAGCACCTTAACTACGAAGTGGGCTCCAGTACTGTCAAAACTTAGATGCCTATGGCAATCTCTTAAAACAGACATTAAAACATCCATCTGAAGTTTGGCTAATCTAATTTTAAGTGTCAGCTATTTTAATATTTATGTTGGAACTATTCATGCTGCATCCCTTATAAAGCCAATTTAAAAGATACAAATAAATGTTCAGGGAAAATATTCAATTCTACTATAAGCTTCCTAATTACCTAATAGTGGTATTCCAGATTCCACTGATCTATTTTACTTGATAACTTTAGGATGAGGTATTTAAATTCAGGAAGTACTCATTCTTTCCATCATTTATAAAGAAGTCTAAAACCATGGACTCAGTCATAAAGTAAGTGAAATTGGTAAACTTGGTGAACTGGTGTTATGACTCACCCCAGAAGGCAAGGATAACCCAGATTCTTCATAGATCCCTTGGAGTGGATTAGAGTGAATGATCAGTGTCTGTAAATGTGTGTGTATATATATATATATATATATATATATATATATATATATATATATATATATATACATAATAGGTTTATTTTAGAACTATTTTGTTGTAATGGAAAGCAGGTATGCAGCCATTTGGGTTATTATCATCTGTAGTAATACAGAAATGTGAAAGCATAAAAATAGCACTTCAGAAAACATATAAGGAAAAGAAAGAAAGAGAGAGAATGGTTAAGAGTAGAAAGATTCATAATCACCACCCACAGAGATCAGAATTGATTGTTGCAGCTTAGATGCCCCTTGGTCAAAGCCATGGTCCATTGGAGGTGGGAGAAGCAGCCCACAAAATACAAAGTCCAATGAATTAAAATATATTGAGGCTGGGGGGTGGTCAGGTACCTCCCCTGGATGGGCGTGGAGCTTTCAGTCCTCTGGTGAAAAGCCTTAGAAATGAGTCTGGGGGCACTTTTGGAGACTTTGATGGTCTATCACACCCTCTAAGGCATGACAGCTTCCCCCTTTGTCAGCACAGTTGAGCCAGATATGCCCTAACAGATCTTCCCCTGAGACAGTGAAGGGGATTTTTATAACTGAGCAGTTGTGTAAAGGAGGGCAATTAGCATGACAAGATGCACCATCTGGTCTTGTAGCCTCCTGGCAGTGACAGGACAGTTCATACCCTCTGTCTTATGCAAACTAGCCATTACACATACCAAAACTCACCTCGCGTGTGTGTGTGTATGTGTGTGTGTGTGTGTGTGTATGTGGAAACTCAGCACCTGACAAATGGCCAAATAGTTTGAGTCGTTAATCATTAGCAGCCCAGTATCTCACAACTGGGAATAAAATTCTTTGACAAAAGTAGAAAATTAAGGTTCTTTGCTTGGACAACAACTGAACAAGGACTTCAGAAATTAAGAGCATAAAGAGGTAGACATATATAAATTTAGGTAGTAAAGTCCTTACTGTCTTTTGAGACAAAGCTCTTTTGAATAATCTCTTAGGTAGACTCTTTGATTTAAACAGGTTTTTCCATCCCAGCACAGTCTGTATACACCACTCTCTCTCTATTTCTCTTTCCATTCATATAGCTTTCTCTTTTTTTTTTTTTTTTTTTTTTTTTTTAAGCAATATTTTCTTGAAATTTAAAATTATTTTAAGATAAAATACAATTATTTTAAAAAATAACTGACAAAGAACTCAATAAATAAGAATTAATTAAATTTATGCCTTATACGGTAGATATTCTGAATTTTAGTAATATTTATGTGTTTAGTTATATTTACCTGTTTTTAAATACAAAGGAATTAGTAATTGTGAGGCTAAGTCCTATAAACAAAGGTTTGTTTCTTATTAATGCAGGTGTCTAAAATAGGTTGGCTGAATCACACTTTAAAATGCCTATGCTTCTTTATTTAGCATCAGGATAGCTCTAAAGAAAACTCTGTGGTTGATGACAAGCAGTGAGCAATAAGCAAAACAAAAGAAAGAGAATATGTTAAAGAAAACCTTAAACTTTAACCTTTTATTTTTGATCTATATGAATCTCAAAATAGCTTCAGGAGAATTATTGAGATATACATGCCAAATTGCATACTGATAAAGCAGAAAGACACTCAAGGTGAATTTCAATTAAGATTTAACAGAGCTGAATTAAATAGGCTTCTTTTTTTGTAAGTCTAAAATACATCTTTATAAATGAGTAAGATTTCTATTCAGTATTTTCATTATGAGTTTCTTCTTTCAGCCACAGTTTGTCTTATTGCCCTTATCTAAAAAATGCATTATTGGGCCTTGGTTCATTATCTACATACCAATTAATTCCTTTTTTACTTCATTTACTCTTTTTTCCTCTTGACTTCTGCCTCAGTAAATTATCTCTTCCATGGAGAACAGGTGAACAGAAAATGAAAAAGGATTGGGTATAGTAACTAATGAAGTTAGTTGCCTGAAATTCTATAAAGCAGTGCAGGCATCTTCCTTTTTAAAGTAAAACTTACTGTTTTGTCTGCATTGTCAACCTCCACAGTATAAATGTCAAAGGTCATTCAATGTTTGCTGTTAAGTCTCAGATGGATAGGAAAATGTTCTACACCACTGGCATTCAACCAAATTTAAATTAAACTGTTTCAATCCTGATTTTGATTAGTTAATGTATGACGATTTTTTTGTAATTATTCATTACTGAAGCACATGATATGCCAATAATGTCATGTAATAGCAAGATACATAATCACCCAAGTGTATTAGATTTTTTTATCTTTTTTTTTTCTTTTTTTTTACATGAGTGAATGTATCATCTCAATTCATATAATTATATAGATTTAGGACTGAATATTTAAGTGCTCTTTATGGTTTTACAAAATCTGTCTAACTAAGGTGCTTTAAGCAAAAAAAAAATCCTAACAAAATTACCTAAGTTTTTTTTACATCACAATTTAATGATCATAACAAAAAAAGCAAGAACCTTTTTTGTCTCTAGGATTATTTAAAACCATCAAAAATAAGAGTATGAGGTGATCCGATAGCTTGTTTTTCCATGTGGTAATTCTAGCATTATTTCTCAGTTCATCAAGATGCAATTCATCTGCTTTTCTTAAATATTTCTTTCAGGATTCTTTCACAGATTTTAACAAAAATACTTATGTGGACCTTAAAATGTTCCTGAAAGGGATGGCTGCCTGTGGATTGCAGAGTTCTCTCAGTTTATTTTCAATAGACCTTTGGTACTTCATCCAAATAAAGTTTCTTAGTTAGGTGAAAATAATTTGCAAGTTAATTAGATGTTAATTTATATACCACATCATCAACTAGGAAAGAAACAAACTACAGAGCTTTTTCAACATGTGAAGCAAAGGTATTGGTGTAGAAGCAGAGTCTGTAAAGAAGTTAAATTCACTGCTTTTTATCAACAGATTTATCTTGTTCAGGAATAGGATCAATCACTCCAATCTATTGACTTCTACTTAAACAAGTATCCTCATGCTTTATTGAGCCTGAAACCACCAAAACAGTGGAAGCCTACCTTGTTTTCTAGGAATGTTTCCTTTGAGTCATGCTGAGAAGAGCCCCAATTATCTATCTTTGAAAGCAATTTAATAAAAAGAGAATATTTGAAGTGATGAGGTATATTAAATTTGATATAGTTTAGTTTGAAAAGCAGCTGGAAGCTGATTATATTTCTCCAAGTCTCTGTCTTCTATTTTTTCAGTTTTATTTACAGATTTTCCTCTACTGCAATTTAACGTATTTTGGATAACACTGTAAAGATACAGGGCAGTAAGGTGGTTTATTCCTAGAAAGAGTATATATGCATGTTCTAAATGATTGTCTTGGGTTGCAATGCAAGATGTAACCAAAAGTATGTATTCTATTGCCATCTGTTGAAACTAGCTGGGGAGGTGTTTTATCTTTTCTGTGACCCATTCCTTATAACTCTGGGGGGGAGGGTGCAGGTATCTTTTATTAATGGGCCAGCTGTTAAAACCAGGTGTTGCAATGTCCTTATCTCTTCCACAACTGGTCCTCTCTCCAGGGAGATATCTTCTGTTAATGGGCCTCTGAATCTCACCACATGACTGATAAAATTACATCATCTCATTGTGAGATGCTCCACCCAGCAGGAGGAGCCAAGCATTCCTACCTGGATAAAACCTGCAATTCAGGACTGCAGGACAGCCTGTTTTCCACTGGATTCCAGTGGAAGACCGGACCCATCTCACCACCACTGGACCTTCAGAGAAAACTACACTCTTGTACAGGATCACTTCTGCTCCAATGAAACCACATCTGTCAGGAGAGCTTAATTGGACTGTTATTAACACCCTGACCAACAGGGTGTCAGGTTGTATTCTGACTTTGTCAGTGTTTTCTTTTTTGTTTGTTCACTTTTTTGTACTTCTACATTTTTATTTTTAATATTCCTAATAAAGAACTGTTATCCCTATTCCCAAATCTTTGCCTGAAAGCTCCTTAATTTCAAAATTATAATAATTTGGAGGGAGGGGGTTTCCATTCTCCATTCCAAGGAAGGCTCTGGCTTTCCCTGGCAGACACCTGTCTTTCCAAACCGAGACAATCATAAAGCTGTTTATTAATATTAAATACAAAAGAAGCATCTAAAAATGCATCTATTTCAGCCTAAGAAGCAAGTTAGGTAACCAAGGAAAATTAAACAAGCCCCTTAAAGCTTTCAGCAACAGTGGCTACCTATATTACTGCTCTAATATTTTCATAAATATTATCTTGTACACCACTAAACAAAAGCTAAAACAAATAGGTTTTCATCACTATTAGTGACATTTTAGTCACACTAAGTAACTATTAGCCATCTGATAACTGCTGATATAATTAAAGAAGTCTAATAAAGTTCCAGGCAGGTAAAGCTCAGATAAATCCTGTAAGTCTTGAGGCCTCTGTGGTTATCTCAGCATGCAGTCTCCTACAAGCAATAGCAGCACCATATTTCCTATGCTACAGGGCTACATGCAATACTCCTTTGGAAGGAACAGATACAAGACCTTACAAATTTTATCTTAAGCAGATCAAAACAGATAAATCTAGTGGCATACTTTCCCATGGATCCCTTTAACCCTTAATTTATTTTGGCTAAGATTAAGGTTAATGTATTCAGAAGCTGGTTGTAATGCCCTTGTAGACCTTGGAATTGAAAAACTCCATGAGTCCACCAATGCAGTTATCATTTCTATCATCTAAATTAGCCTTGATATCAAATAACAAGTACTGATATAGCACCTATGGCTCAAAAAAGATCTACTAGAACTTTAAAAGACTGAGAAAAATGAAATAGGTGATTCCAGAGAAGGAGTGTATAAACAAGCCGGTCTGGTAAGGAGGAAAAATAAGAGAAAAATAATTGTGATATATATAAAAACTATTGTAATAATAATTTTCTTTCTGGGGGGAGGAGGGCAGGGAGCTGTCTTTTCAAATATAAGAAGAATGGTTGTACAGTACCTGAAAGAAGTAGGAAGCAGGCTAAAGCCAGAAAAATGAAATGATTCTGTGAAATAAAAAGTAAAGGTCATCTATGGAGCAGTTTGTCATGTTGTTTCTGCTGAGGTTTGGTCAGGGTGAAACTGAGACAAACAATAGAAGGGAAATACACTGACGGCTCCAAAATACACTTAAGAAAACAAAACTCAGGTCTTGTTATTGAAGTTTACTCTTTTCCCTTGGCATCTATTTTTACAGCAGTTGGAGGGAGGAGGATTTTGAATGTGGCTGTTTTCTCCTCTGACAAGACAGAATTTTTATATAGTTTTGTGTTTTCTTGCAGAGTTTCAAGTGGCTTTTTCTAGGCTGTGTCCTGCTTAACATAAAAACTGTTACAAGATTGAGATACTTTGGTAACGCATCCTTTATTTTTTGTTTTTGGATTTTTTTTTCATTTTCAGACACCCACAAGCATTGTTGCACTAAAGCTGTATTTACCTAAAGCTTCAAATTATCATTGCAGCAGTGGATATTTTCAGTCCAGTTGTGAATATACTAATAAAATATGCTGTTGACTTGATTTTTTTATCCATTAATCTCAATAAAATTTCACTTTTTTTTTTAATTCAAATTTTACACTGGAAAAGAGGGGAGAGTTTATTAATTAAGCCAGAAATAAGGTGGGGGAAAGAAATTTCAATAACTACCTCAAGAGATGGTTTACAATAATTCTATGTCAAGAGGTTATCAGTTAATTTAAATATTGCTATTTAATTTTCAGGTGCTCAGCTGCATTATCTTCATTCATTTAATATACAGAGCTCTTAGCAGTGATACCAGTGGGCCCTTTACAGACAGCAAAAAGCTCTATGTGATATAGAGATTCACACTGTGCATAAAATATCAATCACTTGTAGCAGAAAAAAAAGCAGATGTCAAGGTCTTGCAGACAAAAATCATAATATACTTATTTGTATGCTGAGATCCAAATGGACTCTTTGTCAGGCTGACAGTTATTTCCTTACAGTCCTGATGGGGATCCCAACTTAAGAGGTAACTAATCAGTCACATCTATGATGAAGATGGTTTTGTGTTAAAAATTTTCAGTAACAACATCTCTGAAGTAGAGACATACTTCTCATGTGCCTGAGGGAAGCCTGAAAATTTAGTATTTTTATTTTCTTTTCCCCTACCATTCCACTTATTTTCTTTTTTCCTCTCTCCCTTCTCCCTCTCACCCTCTTCTGCCTCCTGAGGAAAAAAGTCTCCTTGGTTGGAGTGAGGTTTTTTTTATAAATATAGGTAAGAAGCTTGTACAGAAGGAAAAAGAACTTGACTTGTGTGGAGTATGCTACTTTTTTTTCCCCCAAAGGACTTTCAAATGTTTTTTAAAAAACACTCAAATATATACTGTTACAGGAAAAAAATATTTTCATTTTAAAGAAGTATCTATAGAATATTTTATCAGTCTCACAGTCCACAACAGCCTAAGTCTATGTGAACATTGTTATGATGTTATTTTGATAAATATATTTATAGAACTGAGGAAAGAACTTTGTAATTTATTTTAATAGTGTTGAGAGATCAATATGGAGCAAATCAAAATATCAGCCTTGACCTTGTAACATAAAGGTCTAACATTCAAAGCAGATACATCTGATATCTGCACATGTTTTTCCATGGTTTTATTTCCTGATAAATTTTTCTTTAAAGGTAGAAGGTTATTTTCATTTTATTTCAACTTGTTAGAAAACTGAAAAGAAGTGTACAACAGGAAAAATGTTTTTCTATCCCTCTCTTATTTTGAAAACATTTTGAAAAATATATGTAACTTTTGCATATATTTTTCTTTCCCTCCCCATTGATTTGCAGCAACGTATACCACATTACTGCTTTTCTACATATATACCTCACTATAATGCATTATAGGAATGCACATGCCTTAACTGTTATAGTCTGATGCTTTTTTTCTGTTACTTGAAGAATGGTGAATCTTCACACACCTAATAACACCTGAAAGGTAAATCAGCAATTGAAAGTTTAATAGCTGCTAAGTGCAAACTTTTACAAAATGCAATTACTAGAGTTCAAAGTTTGCTCTTCTTGCTTCCAGTGAATCATAAGTTATTCATGATCTCTCTCTGTGACACATTCATGCTGGTCATGTTGAGAAGATAATGCACTTTTATTCACAGAATTTTCAGCTTGATTTTTGGTCTCCCTTTGAGTCAGTCCTTTGAAGTCACAGGAACACTTCTATTAAAGTTGTCATTGGATCAGGGCTTCTGTGAGGAAAAATCACACAAGAGTACAAATACACTGGCATTGAGTGGTTTTTTTACTACATAAACTAGAAAAGATTAACTACATGCACATGATCAATTCTGCCATTGAAATAATTCCCTGGTATTACAGCAAACAATAATTTTAATTACATGTTTATCATTGGTGTATTCTTTCTTCATTTCTTTCAGATTTCAAAGGTGATTTGTATAAAGCAAAATAAGAATCAATCCTTAATACCCTAATTTCCATTCTGTTAACTTTCTAGATCAAATATCTGGATAAAATGTACAAAGCACCTTGATCTTCCCATGCAAATCAAAACATTAATCTCTGTTCTTTGAGATGAAAATATTGCCACATTTCCCACACTGCAGAGGCATCAGAACAACAGAAATTGATTCTTTTTTTCATGTAGTCTAGAAATGCATTTTTCCCTTTCATTAAAGAGAAATCCCAAGACACCTAAACTTCTGACTTATATTCCCCAATTCGGGGATTAATTTGCATGGCTTAAATGAAGCTTTGGGGGATTAAATGTGCAAAAGATTCAAAATGATTACAGATTCCTGAACCTACTTTAGGCTGAGACATTTGTTAACAGTGAGACAGAAGTGAGAAAGGGTACATGGAAATTGCCAGGAAATATCGACATGTTGGGGCATTGAGAGATGAAGGCACGTGAAACATGTTAGAAGGAATAAATAAGACTCCTGGAAGGATCAACAGAAAAAAACAGTCATGGAAATATTGGCAGAAATTTGAAGAGGGAGATGATATAAATGTGTTTAGTCTCCCACCAAGACCCTTATGTAAACAATTGTTATGCAAGGTTAACGATTAAGAGTCAATGGGAAGTGAGGAAGAACTGTGCATTATCTGTTCCATGACTCTTCTAACATCTCTTCAAAATACAGGAAAGTAGCTGACTTCTAGTCTTTATAGTCTAAAACAAGATGGTCATCAGCATACATTCAGCAACTAGTTTTTGTATTAGAGTGTGAATTTTAGCTGTTTCTTGTAATGAAATGAACCAACACACAGCAAAGTTTATATATTCAACAAAGTAGATAGAAATGCAGTTAATTAGAACTTAAATGCTGTTAATATCACCAGATCCTCTTGTGGAAGAATATTCACCAACAAAGATGGCTAATTAAGGTAAATTTTAATATTTATTTATCTAGAAAAAATCAGAAATCCATTATGGTCCTTGCATACTTTTAAAAATTTCTGTTTGGACCCCATCATCTGAGTCCTTCATTCTAAAGCTCATCTCAGCAAACTGGCCAGCCTACTGCTGAAGACTCTCTTGGCCTTTTTGTACAAGTGGATCCCATCACTCCCTAACAGTCTGCAATCATTTTAACAACTGAAATGAAAATTTCATATTGTTTCAAAACTTGTGGATTCATGTCAGTTGGAGATGCCTCTTAATATCATCAAGTCCATCCATTAACCTAACATTGCCAAGTTCACTAGTAAACCACATCCCTAAGCATCACATCTATTTTTCAAATGCCTCCAGGGATGGTGGCTTAACAACTTCCCTGGACAGCTTGTTCCTGTGCATGATGACTCTTTCAGTGAATAATTTTTTTCCTGATATCCAATTTAAGCTTCTCCTGGCACAACTTGAAGCTGTTTTCTTTTTTGCTATTGGGAGAGGAGACAAACCTCCACTTCTCTACCACCTCTTTAAGGTATAGAGCAATAAGGTCTCCACAAGCCTTTATTTCTCCAGACTAAATAAACCAAGCTCCCTTAGCTGTGTAAGCAGCAACTCTTCCTTTCTGAGGAAAATTGTGGCACATCAAGCATTTATGGACATGCAAACATGCATTACTTCAAAAATGCTGCTTTTTCTTTCATTTTCTCAACCCCTCTTCTGTCTCACTCTCCCCTCCCTTTCTCATCTCTGCTAAAATATATGAGTAATGTAAAAATACATGAATAATCTAAACAAATTTCAAGTATTACATGTTGCTTCAACTGTCATCTTCAGACTCAGGAAACATGAAAATAAAATGTTCAAAAAGTATTTTATCTAGAGGACCTTGGCCTCAGTTTTGTACTTCTCTGGATGTATCATTACTTTTATAATTCAAGGGAGTGAGAAGGGAAAAAGGAGATGTGAAGAATGATATGAATGAGAAGGAGAGAGTAGAGGTGGAGAAGAAATGGGAAAAGGAAAGCAAAGGAACCAATAGAACTTCATTATCCAAAATAAAATATTCTACAAGTACTCTTCAGTTACTTTTTTTTTTCTTTGAATTTTCTTTACACACACATATATATATAACAGATCCAGACTGCAACCATCACTTCAACTAATGGGCGCTGAAATTGCAACAGTCAAGTCGTGACCTTGGATCAATGGGCGATGATATTTTTTTACTCTTATCCTTTATTTTTTCTTCCTTTCTTCTTTTCTTCCTTTATTTCCTTTCTATCTTTTCTTTTCTCTTTCTCATTTTCCTTCCTTCCTTCCTTCCTTCCTTCCTTCCTTCCTTCCTTCCTTCCTTCCTTCCTTCCTTCCTTCCTTCTTCTCTTTCTTTCTTTCTTTCTTTCTTTCTTTCTTTCTTTCTTTCTTTCTTTCTTTCTTTCTTTCTTTCTTTCTTTCTTTCTTTCTTTCTTTCTTTCTTTCTTTCTTTCTTTCTTTCTTTCTTTCTTTCTTTCTTTCTTTCTTTCTTTTCCTTTTTATTGAAAGTGCCTTTTTTATGCTTTTATTTTGTTATATTTCTACAGATAATAACCAAAATGGTTATATATGTCCTTTCTATTACAAACAAATTATTTGTAAAAAGCACCCTACATATATACGTATATATATATACACACAAACACACAGGTCATTCAGTGTCGTTTCCCTACATTCCACCCCAGGGATCTATTAATAAGAACCTGAGTTACTCTTGCCTTCACAGGCAGGTTGTAAGAGCACTTTATTGAATATCTACCCTGTCCTTTCTTGTAATTCATCTGGAGAGATGAAAGCTGACTTTTACATCTCGTTATGCTGCTCCGGACATGCCTCCATATTTTGTTGGGCAAATCCCAGGTGTAAGGATCTTCTTCAAAAAGCATATACAAATCCCCTCCTCCCTCATTTGGGTGATCCATTAAGTATTTGAAGTATCATGTGTTCTATAAATGCTACATACCAATGCCAGTTGCACACAGGATTTTGGAAGATGAAAGCAAAAACATTAAGCAGAGAACAGAGTGATGAAGAATGATAATGTACATCAGTGATTGCATTTCTATGCTAAAGTAAGCCTCTCCTGGGCTAACTTGTTATGCAGATATTTCCCCTTTGGCTGACAGAGTACATCTGTTTTTGTTAGTCTCTTTGTGCACAGCATATTTTACAAACCAAGCAATTAGAAAGGAGATTTTTTTCTTAATATGCTGATGCTGCAATGACTTGCTATTGGAATAAGTTATTTTGCAATCAATAGTTAATTCTAAAATTATATCAAAGAAAAACAAACACATATTCCCTCTTTGTATGTAATTAGTATGAGTCTTGTATATCTTTCAACAGGGAAAAGAAACACACCCTACATAATACACGTTCTAATTACAAATTAATCCAATAGCTGAGAAAAATTTTAGTATGCCAAATGAGGTCACTCTAGATAATAACGTTATTTTTCTTGAAAAAGTTATTTGTAAACCTCTTTTTGCCTGCAGGTATTGTAGTGAGTGTGTTAAATAATTGTTTTAACTTTTGCTTGTTAAAGAGAGTATCAACTTTTAATTCCTAAACAGACCAGCCTTTTTCACTACAGTTATGTTCCTATAATTTAGTCATTTTGGAGCTAGTCTGTATGATCATTTGAAAGATGGTCTAAAAGTTAACACCCTTTCTATACAGCAAAGTAAGTCTCTATTTGATGAAGAGTAACCCTCTGTTTTACTGGTGTCTCTCTTACTGGTGGAGCTTGTAGGATTTTGATTCTTACTCTTGACTTTTCAAGTAGTTCAGGTTTGACTCATTTAACTCCTCTTTTTACATTTTCATAAATGCTTTTGTAGCTGAAGGGGAAAAAAATATTGTAGTATCTCTTTTTTTTCTTCTAAATGATCAGACAATGAAGTGTCTTTTACAACAATTGTGGACTCAATCCCACTACACTGCTAGGTATGAAATGTGATTGATAACTGCCTTTGGGCTCAAGACACAATTTTTTGGAAGGAACTGGTAAGAGTTTTTAGACAGAGCTTTCATTTGTGTATACTAAAATAATATGTATGAATCATTAGAAAAATACTCTTCATGGCACACTTCCTTTTCTTTGTGAGACAGGCATCTCTGCAAGTGAGGTGAATGTCTGTCTACTTCTGTTGGTTGACTGCAGTGTCTAGAAACCTAACTGGTGTTCTTATCAGTTCGATGGAATGTCATTCCAGATGGCTAACAGCATATAAAACCTCACTGGTATTCAAGGTAATGTTTATTCATGAAATGTATGCAGTTGTCAAAATAGTAACTATTCCAGTGCATGGGAAATATTGCATTTATAAATTTACGTATTTGGTTAAAGATTGAATAAAGTGTATAAAACTGATATAAAATTCCACAAGAAATGTATAAAAGTATAGGAATGGTGTAAAATTGAATAAAGTATATCAAACTGGTTGGGATGGAATCAGGCAATATAAGGAATAACAGGAAAATGGAAGCCTCCTTGTTAGACATAATTCAGATTTATTATTTCTGGATATTATGCTAATTTGCCAAATCTGCTGACATATGTATCATTAATTGTGTTACCGAAGTAATTGGAGCCAGGGAGAAAATCTAAGAGTTCATCTACTAATGACATGTATTTTATAAATACAAAGGAAAGTAATGTCTCCAACATATTGCAAATACCTCATAAATAATTACACAGGACAAACCTGCTTAAGCAAGACATCTACATTTCTGACACAAAGCCTTTCTTTTTTCAGTTTTACCTTAAATGGATATACAAATCTGCATTTGAATTAGACTGTAAGATGTTGTCTGTTAGCTACTTAGGCAGACACAGATGGAAGAAGAATCATTATTCAACTGAAGTAGACAGGTTTTTGTCTTTACAAAAGCTATTTTTACATTTTAAAACAGCTTCAGAGCAAACAGGCATTCTAAAGCTGAATAATATTTTGAGGAACAAAATGGAAAAATGGAAATAATTATTTGAGAAGTTCATTCAGCTGATAGACAACTAGAATGTGCACACTGCAAAATGTTGCTGTAATAAGTCTATAGGAAATCCTGCAGTGGATTTCAGTGTGAATTATTGAGCATACTGAAGATAGTTGTATGGGGGTACACTCTACAGGTTCTGTTCAATGTATTTGTCCTCATTAATTAAAAAAGTAACAAAGTACCTTAGAGTCACTACTGTTGTGTAAATATCTGCATAAAAATCATGTAGATGAATCTTTGTGTTTTTCTCAAAAGAATTTGAATTATTTGACTGATATTTGCCAAGTTGGACAGAAGCTGCAAGGGCCCAAACAGTCACAACTATATTACAACTATAACATATATAAAACATTATTGTTGTTATTGTTAATATTATCATCCAGAGGGACTGGACAAGCTCAGGAATTGAGTTCGTGTGTGGAATCCCTTCAGCCACTCAATGTAATATCCAGGACCTGGCCTTGGCAAGACAGACCCTAGCTACTCCTCCTGCCCAAGGGGACACTTCCAATGTGCTCTGTACACAATGGTTTGGTTGGTTCTTCTCCTCAATGACCTTGGCCTTGTGGTTCCTTCCCCCTTGGTGTGTCTCCATTGGCTTCAGGTCAATGCCTTTACCTGCCCTTTGTTCTGCTCCCTGACCCTCTACTTAAGAGGAGACAGGGTGGGGTTCTCTCTCTTGCTCTCTTGCCCTCTCTCTTTTTTGCCTTCTCCTCCCTCCCCAGCTCAGGGAGGGGGGGAAATAAAATGGACCCTCGTGCTTAACAAAACAGAGACTTCTTTCGTCTGTTTCCCTGCTGGCGCCTGTACCTCCCTGGACACAATGATCACTGTAGCCACAGGATGCTACACTTGTGAACCTCATGAGGTTCAACAAGGCCAAGTGCAAGGTACTTCACCTGGACCAGGGCAATCCCCAGTGTCAATATAAAAAGGATAATGAAGGAATGGAGCACACTCCTGCCAATAAGGAGATGGAGGTCCAGGTGAATGGAAAATTGGACATGAGCAGGCAATACATGCTTAGAGCCCAGAAGGCGAATTACATCCTTGTCCACATCAAAAAACACATGGCAGCAAGCCAAGAGAGATGATTCTGCCCCACTGTTCCTCTTTGGTGAAGCCCTACCTGAAGATCCATGTCCAGCTCTGAGATACAGCTTAGCACAGGAAAGACATGGACCTGTTGGAGCAGTTCTAGAGGAGGGCCACAAAAATAATCAGAGTATTGGAATACCCTACAACAAAGAAGGTCTAAGAGATCTGGGGTTGTTTATGGGTTGTTTATGAGAACAGAAAGCTCCAGGGAGACCTCGTTGTGACCTTTCAATACTAAAAGGGATCTTATAAGGAAAATGGGGACAGACTTTGAGCATGGCCCATTGGAATAGGGCAAGGGGTAATCATAGAATCATAGACTTTTAGAACTGTTTGGTTTCAAAAGGAACTTTAGATCATCTAGTTCCAAACTTCCTGCCATGGGCAGGAACAACTTTCACTAGGCCAGGTTACTCAAAGCCCTATCCAATCTGCTTTGACCATTTCCAGAGACTGGCTCTCCACACCTTTTCTAGGAAATCGGTTGTGGTGCTGCACCACTCTCACAGTAAAAAATTTCTTCCTAATATATACTGTAAAACTACTGAATGGACTAAACTTGACACCTGGATAAACTACAAGCATGAGCCATAGCTTTGTCTGCAGTCTCTGATCCCATCTCCATCCCTGTTTCTGGCCCTGTGTCTGTCTGCTCCTGTTAAGATTCCCCTGACTAGGTCCCACACCAGGAGTTTCAGGGGTTCAATGGAACCCCTGCCCTCAGCCCCTCATGGCACAGCTGCTGACAGGATATGCAATGATGTAATGTATGTATGATATGTAACCACAGTACGGAGAGAAGAGGAGGGAGCGTCACTGAGAAGGAAACAATGAAATGAGAATAATGGAACAGTAGAGGAATTTCAGAAAGCAATTTGCTCTGTGGAAAACTTGAATAGAATTTTTTAGTGGGTGAAATGGCATTCCAGCACCTTTGGGGACCGAATGTCTGAAAATAAGCTTCTGTAGTGTGTTCATCACCTTACTGATTGAAAGATAAATCACCACCTTGTCAAGGCATAAAATGTGAGTTCCTCTAGATTAAGAATTTTCTGTCTGGATTGAAAAAAAAACATCTGTAGACTCTAAAGGATACATGGAGAAAGAGCTATTGTAGCTCTTAGTGGAAGAAAACATAAGAAGATCTTTTTAATAGCATTAACAGAGAAAAGAATGATAACTACTATATAAAAGTGTGGTAAAATGAAAATATTTTCAGAGCTGAAGAGAAAATAGAAAAATACCAGAATTGAGGATTCATCTTTTCTGAGATATTATAATGATATTTTTGTTGCAATATCACATCTCACAGTCTGCAAATGCTCATCTCCTAACAATACACACACAAAAAACCTGAATATTTTTACTCACGCTGCTCAGAGTGAATTACAGTGATTTGAGAACATATTCTTATTTGAAAATCCTAAGAGTTACCTTTGACATATATTTCTGACAAATACAAAAATTAGGGAAATCTTGTTCAATTAGAAACATCTTATAGTATGTTATTATATGAAGTGTTGCAGAAAAATTATGTTAATAATGCAATGACACTACTTCCTTGAGAGAAAAAGATTGTAGCAATGTAGATTTTGTAATAAGTATGAGACAACAAATTGTTCCTACACTGTAGTATCATTATTATGGAGATTGGTGATCTCTGTGATTAAGGAGGACTCCATGTTTCCTGATAAAGATTTATTTTATTTTTGTTAAATCTTCACCCTTCAAAATTGCTTTGTCTTCATAAGAGCCAGCTGTCATTTAAATGCAAAGGATAAGGGGTTTTTTAGGTTTGAAGAGAATATGGAGAATTCATGTTTTACGTTTTCATTATAAAATGACTATTCAAAGTATTGTTTAAATATTGTCTCTTCAGTTTACCATAGGTAAAGTGGTCTCTTGTCAGTCCTTTATTATTTTTTATTATTTTTTAATACAAAATCTCTCCTTGTACACTTATGTGGGATCTGTTTGTTCCACAGTTCTACAATGGCTTCCTCTGTAGCAATAAAAGTAAGTATAAAGTAGAGGACCAAAAAAAGGAAAAAAAAAAAAAAAAAAAAAAAAAAAAAAAAAAAAAAAAAAAAAAAAGAGTAGTATTTGCCATTCTAATTAAAAATTAAGAAATACAAGGTTTTATATTGGAGTGATCTGACAATGTGATCTAGTCATATTTTGCTGAAAACAGATAGGAAAGCTTAAAAATATATTTGTGATTTAAAAAAAAAAAAAGTAATTTAATAAAAAATATTATTGTCATGTTGAACAGCTTTGCATATTATCCTAGTGCTGTGATGCCAGATTTCATCAGACAAACAAAACTTAATAAAGGGTTTGAGTTTTTTCTGCACTAAAAAGACCAAAATCTTATATAACACACACATTCTCATATTTCACATGCTCTCACACACCCCTAAGAGACTTATGTGCAAACTGCTGAAGTGAAAAATCATCTTATGCAAGGCAAAGTATTGTGAGAAATTTTTCTCTCAGCAACATTTTAAATGAAGGACCCTGCTGAATAAGATCCATTAAGCATCCATACACTTGGTATGTAATCAATAAAATGCAAGTAAAACTCTGACATTCCACCTCTCCAAGGAAATCCCAAGGGGAAAGAGCTCCAAGAAAGGTAAGTACACTGTTAACATAAAATGGGAAGAAGGGGAACTCAATAAAAAAACAACAATATCATGTTCTGTTAGGTATGAAAGAAAATTCTTGTAAGATAGCCATGGAATAAAATCTAAAATGCAAAAGTTTTTATTTTAACTCTTTTTCTGGATTACAAAACTATGGGTAACTCTCACTGGGGTAAGTGTTCATTCTAAAGTAAGGCTCAAACTTCCACGGTTAGCACAAATTACAGCCTAGAAAGCACAGGAAGAGGGCATTACACTTTGTGTAAAGGAGAGTTAGAAGCAGCTGTTGAATATTTTTTTTTTACCATGTAGGAGACAGGAAAAGCTGTTAGAGAATCCCCTATCCACAGTAGACTGGTGTTGATTTCTGGTTGTCTGTAGAAGAAATCACCATTTTTTGTAGGTGGTAGGTGACATACTGGACCTTAGCAGTGCTCCTGTGATTAGACATAAGAGACAGCAGTTTGAGCAGCTCTTGGCATGCCCGGAGAGCAGAGCTTGAGGCAATCACCAGGAACAGCAAGAGGCAGATCAAAAGGTATCAAGGAGCATGGCAAAGTTTAAAAAGATGACCAGCAAAAGAAGCAGGAAGAAACAACACATTGCACCATTCCGTAGAATCCATTGATCACACAAGGTCATTTTTTTGCTTTGATTAGGCTTTGAATGGTTTATTATTATTATTATAACTATTATTATTAATAAAAGTTGTTATTATCCTTACCAGTGTTTTTGGTTTATTGCAACACGACAAAACGAAAAATTCCCACCAAACCTTGAAGGAGCCCCATTTTCAGGAAAAGAAGCTAACTGTAGTTATTTTAGATATTGTACTCTGACTTGCTCCATTACCTTATTCCTATTTTCTTTCTTTAAAACACTTCACTTGGGTGAAACTCCAAATTTTGTGAAAATTAGACCAAAGTTCTTAATGATCAGGTCATGGTTATGCATGAAGAATTTTCTGTTATTTTTCTCATGTTTTTGGATGTAAAATCAACCCAGTGTATTAAAACTGGACCTGGACATTGGTGTTAGATGTCATTTTTTGGCAGAATGGTCACATAATTAAGACCTACAGCCACAAATCTGAGCTGCAAATTCATGGAAGTAGTCCAGTGAGGTGATTAGCTCATAGTAAGTGCAGAGCTAAATTGATAGATGAGTGCTATCAGTGAGAAATTAATCTAGTGTGGGTTCCAGTACAACCCCAATGTACATGTTGAAGGCAGTCATGGGTGCATCATACTAAAAAAGGAAACTTGTTATCATCTTAAGTTCCACCAATGAAAAGTCTATACCACACTCCATAATCTACTTCAGTACTCAAAAGTAAACCTGAGCTTGATTTGACTCATGTACTCAAAGCAAAACTGAGGTTGATCTACATTTTCCCATGGAAGAAAAAATACTTCTCAGCTAAAATCATGACTTATTGTGACATGAAATCTTTTTCTGTCATTTGAAGGTGCTGTGCAACACTTTGTTTTAAATAACATTCTGTAAGTATATTTTAATGTGGAGGACATTTTTGTCCAAGATTCAATGTTATTTGTGAAAATTTATGTTTTCCTAGAAATCAAATTGTCTTTAAGTAATACATGTTAAATTTATTTTAATTTCTGGTTTTGTTTTATTTAAATAGTCCCCATATTGCTTAAACACAAATAATACCTACTGAGAATAATGTAATGTAGAGAGCGTAAGACAGACAGACGTCAAGGGAAATACAATTCAAGTCTTGTTTTAGTCAAATTATTACTACAGTCATCTATTTAGGAAAGGCATTATAGAACATCAAAAATAGATCTACACACCCTTTTGCATTGCCGAAGTAAACTTCAAAGTTGCTTTAGTGAATGCTTTTTCTCAATTTTGCATAGGTAGGGATTTTTTGCTCACTTCTTTATTTTTTTTACTCAACCCTCTCACATCTTTAGCTCTCCCTTAGGCTTCTTTTAATTTGGAATTATGTTTTGCAATTACCATAACAACACACTCTTTAGAATCCAAATACTTTGTTGAACCTGTCATTTTAATTGAATTGAAAAATGGCATTGCTTTTAAAAATAAAACACCTAACTTGATGATACTGTGCTTGAACACGTGGAGTATTATATAGTGGATTTTTTTTTTTGGTTTTGTTTTTAAAAATATGTTTTGAGTACTTCATATTGGTTACTGCAAAATAATGATAGACACAATATGCTTCAGTTTTGTACCAAGGTGAGAGCACAGTTTGTTCCACCACCTGTCCTTCTCTTCCAAACTCCTGACTGGGTAGTTGTGAAGATAAATTGTTTGTGAAGTGCTGACATACATTAGTGGGGATCGCTATAAGAAAGTCCGTAACAAAATCAATAACTCTGCCCTCAGAGTAGCACTTAAAAATTGTGCAATAATTTGGCTTGAGGCCATACCTTGAGCAATGAGAATCAAACAAAAATATTGAGTGGCTGTGCATTAAGTGAGAACCATTTATTCTGTGTGGTGAATGAGGAAGGGCAAGGAACAGAACAACACAATCCTCTTTTTTGAAATGAGACTGTCTTTTATTTTAAAAAGAGTATGTCATAATATATAAGGTAAGGAATATAGACAGAAAAAAAGAAAGCCAAAGTATCCAAAAATAGATGTGCATATGCAAAAAAATATTAAAGTAAGGTTATCAACCATGTAACTTCTCACTTTTACACAGCTTTTTATTAATTTCTCTTTTCTATTATTCTTTCTAAAATGGCCTGAAGCAATGATTCTCTTTTTGTTTACATTGAACTTAAATCTAACTGTAGAGACTGTGATTGCCAAAGATTCCCTGAAATGGGTATCTAGGGAATCAGAACTGCATGACTTGCCGTGACAAATGTGTATTTCTCCTTTTACAGGCTGTTCTATAGAATACTAAGATACCATAAGCCAAGAGCTCACCAGCTTTATGCAAGCTTTAACCTCCCTTCTGGACCATGTTCCATTCAGCAGTACAGAATTTCTTAATGATGACAGATTTGGTATCTGAAGTCAATTCCTTCTTTAATTCTTCCTCTAAAGAAAATGATATATGGTTATTTGCACTGTTATTGTTAAATGTTATTTGTCTTGTTATTGTTAAATGAAGTATTGCTATATGTATTTTTGTATTCAGTTGTTTAGTACTGTGTGCTATTTATTTTCAGGCACCTTTTCAGAGATGATTTGAACAAAAGAAGGTACAAAACTTTGCAGAGGGATTGGTGAATTTTATTATAATTCTTGGATTACTAGTTTGTTCCATAGCCTTATCTAAACCAATGTTGTCCTTGTTCTAGACATTTTGTTCTGGATTAGTTAATCAACTAACTCCTTCTATAGTCAACAAAGGAAATAGGGTAGCTTTAGAAGATAATTATTCTCACCCTGAAGTTGGCCAGATAAATCACTGGATGCTTACTGCTTTATCTTTCCAGTTGCTTTGAAACAAGGAGTCTGTGACCAAGTCAAAGCTAGGTGTCTGTCTGTAGAACATATCAAATATCTTGAGATGATTCCCACCTTGGTGTCCATGAACTGACTCCACAGGTTTTTTGACTCTACATATCAAGCTGCCACTTTCGGATTTTACAATAACATGGGTTTCTATTTACAAAAATATGTTTTAAATTAAAATACCGTCTCTTTTCATTTGAATATTAAAATCTTACACAATTTTCTCTAGATGTAATTTTTTGGTTTCTACTCTAAAATATACTCTGTATTGTGATTAGTTAGGGAATAGGCAAATAATTTTAGTTTTAGTCCAACCGTTTTATACAATGCACCTTTTAATTCATAGGGAATGTCTATCTTAGTTTTTCAGAAGACAAAAGATATTAGGTGTGTTCTTAAATGTACGGCAAAGACTTATTTTAATTCCTTAAATTGAATATTTGTAAAACAAATAAAAAGTTATTATTAGAGATTTTTCTAGCAAAGCACAAATTGACATTTCTAATAAGATCAGAAGCTTTTCTCAGGAAAGTGAAGGTAAATGAGAACTGTGAGTATATGTTAATCCTATTCTATTAATTTTTACCATTTTACAGCAGGAAGTAAATGACAGGAAAAAAAATTATTCCCCAAACTCACAATACTTTGCATAGATATTACTTCACTTGTCTGTAAGCCTTCCACTGAAAAGGAAAATGAGTGAGTTGCTGTACTTCATATATTTAAATTATATAAAAGGTAATCCTTTAGAAATGTAGATAATCACTACTATAATAAATTAATGCTTCAAGAGAGAATGAAGGCTTCAAGTGGAATGAGAATTTTTGTATCACTTTAGAAATTGAAGGACTTTCAACTGAGTCTTAGGCTTAGAGGACTAATATATAAAAGATAAAAAGAGAAAAATAAGCAAATCTCAATGAAAAAAATGGTTAGGAACTGTGATGGCAATTGTCAAAATTATAGCCAACTAAATTATTTGTTATAAATACTATTAATTACATTTTTTCCTTTTTTTTTAATCTATCTGTGAATTGCTTGCAAACTATTGCCAAGTCTATGAATGTATTTGCTGTTCATAAGTATTTGCCTATGGCCCATTCACAGCTGCTTACATTTATTAGTCACTATTTGTTATTTTTAGTGTATGATTGCTCATCATATATGTATTGTTTTCGCTCTCAGATTGGTTCATGCTTCACTATACTAAATAAGATAATAAAGAATAAGAGAGAATGGTGAATTATGACTGACATCCTATGAACAAATTTTAGGCAAACAATTATTCATACTAATGTCAAAAAATATCCAGAATTCTCAGACTTTTTTGGATCTCTAGTTGCAATCTGTGCAATCAGGAACAATGGACAATAATGGTTCACACAGCACAATTAACTCCCTGCTGTGTATTAGTGAGGATATTTGTATATTATGATCTACATTATTTGACCAGCTGTTTCTACTCTGTTCATATGTGATCACAATGGCTCCCATAATCACCTATGCAGTATTAGTTACTTGGGTTTTAAAAGCTGTATTTTGCAGACAAAGGATCTTGGTATAATAATAGGAAGTGCTCATTGTAACATGCTGACAGCTGGAGCTGCATGATAAATAAAGAAAAGATATTTTGAGTTAAGAAAATGTTCCAAACATTAGCAGTTCTTCCGGAAATGATTACCATAAAACTGCCATGAACTCATACTCTAGTCACACCAGAAAAACAAGGAAAAGGACTGAATGGGCAAGGAAGAAGACTGAATGGGCAGGGAAAAACAGTAATTCTTTCAACTCAAGGGATGGGATATAGCTGTCACAACAAACTGCAGAAACTTTTGTCATTACCAACTCTATCGCACTTAACCTCTGGGCGAGTTAAGAAATGTGTCATGCCTGTAGAACTGCAGGCTAATATTTAACCTGTGCTACCTCTATATGTCTTAAAAGCAGACAGCATATGCATGTCAGTGATTCTATAATGAAGGGCAAGACAGATAAGTATCTAATTCGGAAAATTTATGCTAAGCCAAGATAAATGCTTTGTATTGTCCTCTGAAGATGCATATCTCTCTTCACTAGCTACTGAAATGCATTTGAACTTACTGCATAGTTTGTTGTATAAGTTAAAATTAGTTTGGATTAATTACAACACACACACATACCTCAAAAATTCAGGGAACAACAAGATTCTTCTTTCTGCCACGTTATATTCTAAGGTGAGGATTTTTTATTGAGTTTCCTGGTGAAATAGGAGTGGCAACCAATTTTCTCAGGCTGAGAAATGCTTAATAACAAGATTTTTTCTTCTATTGTATGCATAAATTATATAGTAAGCCTTTAGTATTTGGAACAGTTTGATTCTGAAATCTCAGAAATGTTAGAAGGTGGTTTCTTGGGTTTTTCTCCTTAATGTAGGCTTCAAAAATACACCTAAACAGATTTGAGAATTCTAAATGTGTTGTGTGTGTTTTTACATTAGTGGTGTTAACAACAGGCAAGTTGGTTCCTTAAATATTCTTATTTATATAATTTTCTTTTTCTAACCATTATCTGTACTCACCTTGCAACAAATGTTTTTTTCCTGGGAGCTGGTTTCATATTGTTATTTTTGAAATTTAGCTGAAATTCTCATCTCAGAGTCTCAGGAATGAGAATTACAGACAAATGCTGATGGGATGCAAGGAACAAAAATCAGATAGAAAAGCTCATTGTTCAAGATAATAGATGGGAAGGTCACTTTCCAGTTACCACCCTAGAAAAAACAGACTCAACAAGAGAAGAGTAATTTAATTTAAAATAGATTAGGATAGTGAGCAAGAAATTCTAAAAAAAAAAAATTAAACAACTTCTTTCACCTCATCTCCTCAGTCTGAGCATCACTGCTTCATTTCCACTTCTCTATCTCTTCCAAGTGGCACTAGGAAATAGGGATTACTTTAAATTTGTAATAGTTCATCTTTTTCACTCCTTCCTCTTCTTTCCCATGGGTCCTTCCTCTCCATGAGCTGCAGTTCTTGTCAGGAGCCTCCTCCAGCTTGGCCTTTCAGTGATTCAGTGATTCTATGATCTTATAACAAACTGCACAATACAAAATAGACAAAATTCCCTACTTATATTATTCACAGAAACCAGATGACTTCTGTAATAGTCAATAAAATATCCTATCACTCTATTTTAAAAAATAGAATTGAATGATGGGCATGATTAAACAAAAAAAAAAAAAAAAAAAAAAAAAAAAAAAAAAAAAAAAAAAAAAAAAAAAGATTTTTGGTTGGCACTCATTGTACACTGCCAGATTCTGATTTATGACAAATAATCAATAAGGCTTCTAGGCAATTCACTGCTACTAAATTGAGGCCTCCATCTGCTGTCTGATTATTAAGTTATATTATGAAATACTTTCCCTGATATAAAATAATATACATTCATTTAGAAAAGGAGAGTTCCTTAAATGCATTTTTCATCATTTTTGAAGGAATAAATGGTATTTCTAGGTGACAATTTCGTCTTAAAATAATGAGATGAGAGGGAAGAAGTGATTTTCTCTAGAGATCTCTACTTCTCTCCACTGATTGCACAGAAAACCTACAATAGCTGTCTTGTACTACAAAAATTTGATTTCTAAAATTAAAAAATTATGCAACATAAAGAGTACACAACTTACATGGTTTTAAAAGTAAAGATTTAATGACATCTTAAAGGAATACCATTCAAATGAGAAATAGAAATTTTCAAAAATTGAAATAAGACCAGTTCAGGTAAAAACATGATCCCAGTAAGGGTAATTAACATGTTTTTCTTAGAAACTGTGAAAAATCCATTCCTCAGGTGACCTGTCAGGACAAATGTCTGAGAATTCTAGATGAATGAAAAACACTATGCATAAAGGCAATCATATCCATAGTTAATGCTAAATGCCAAAAACTTCATTTCATGGACTTAAAGCACCTATGAACACAGTGTTCATATTCAGAATTCTCTCACATTACTTATTGTCAAGGTCTGCATTTTAATGGCTGAAAATCCTGGTGACCTTTTAGATGTATAATGTGTTTTCTATCTGCTCTCAAATTTCTGAAAAGATTGGAAACTTCTCCATTAAGCGAATGATGTAGTTTAACTGCTTTTCCATCCAAATATAATAAAACTTCTAATTAGAACATTACAACGAAGCAGTGATGAAATTGTACCTTAGCTGAAGGAAACATGAAGCTATTTTGTCAAAATTATATGGTGAGTAAGCAGCAACAATTCAATTTGACCAAGTGAAAATCTCTAAGTCATTCACTCTACATGTTCATTATGGTCAATAGAGAAAAAGAGACATTTCTGATAAGCAGTGAATTTAATTTTATGTTAGATGTATAAAATAGATAAATAAATAGCACTCTTTCAATTGATTACAGAAGAGCCTAAATGTAAACGAATCACATGGTAATTCTTGACTCCCACTTAACAGCCATTAGACTAGATCTGGAAGGACTTTGGAATTATAGTTTCAAAGGGAATTTAAAGTGCTAATTATGCTTTTATTCCGAATTTGAAAATGTAATTTTTTTTCTACTCAAAAAATCAAATTAATTTTACTAATGTAGATTCAGAATAATATTTTTTAAAGTATTTAATATTTAAATAAACCCAAACAACTTTGAAACCTGTTTTTGACTTATTTTAAAATTAAATTTGGTATTTTCATATTATTTCATGCATCTCCATAAGAGCAGTGAAAAGTATTATAGAGTTTCAGAAATAAGAAGATTTAAGAAGATATCAGGCAATTTAATAAATTACATCTAAAAGAAGAAATAATTAACTATGCGTTTGGCTTAGAAGGAACACATTTTGCAATAGAAAGAATTTTGAGGAACACTTTTTTATTCAGTTCCAGAGAAGATTACCCTGTAGTGTCTTCTTTAGTTTTAACCATATCCTGATTCTTGTAGTTAATCATGAAAGTTGACATATATATTCTGAAAAGGAAAATGAGCTGCTGTGTATAAAGACGCTTATTATGTAGGTCACTGAATGATTCACAGTAAATTACTTATCAAGGGAATACAGTCTCATACTGAGTTGTTTCAGAGCAAATAACCTATTTAATTTTGAATAAATTTATTAAAAACTGTATAAATAGTCTTGTTCTCTGGATTGCTCATGTTTATGATGACATTTTTGTATGACATTGAGCTTTTAGCTAGAGAAGATGTATCAATATTTTGAAGCTCTACCAGGAATGACACCCTTAAGAACCATGAAGGCTAGGAGATAACCTATGAAGGCTGGGGAGTCAACATAGCTGTTTTCTTGGATCAAATTATCCAAAGCATTCACAAAAGGAAAGTAAAATGTGTAAGGTCTCAAAGCTGATGCATTTGAGAAAAAAATAATTGATCTTTTAAAGTTAGGAGTTCATATAAGATATAGAATACTAAGAAGAGCAATTCCTAATTCTGCATTCTTTAGCATTTATTTGACAACCATTCTTATATTTGCTTATATAATTTTAAAGAACACTTCTATTGTATAATTTTAAAGAACACTTCTGTTTCTAGTCAATGTACTCTACTATTCCTGTGCTACTCTTTTTGTTTCCTCAAACTGCATAAATGAAATGTACAGTTGGGTTCTTGTTAACCAGCCCCATGAATCCCATGAAGAGCCCAGACTCTTTAATGTCTGCTTGAAAAAAGCATCCCACAATCAAAAATCAGAGTGTTGGGACAAACCATTCTGCGGTTTAATGCAGAGAAAACAAATCAATCTTTGATGAGATAGTTTTTCCTTCCCTTACATCATTATTTTACTACCCATTCCTATTCTCCAGGCTTTGAGGAAAAGACTTTACAGAATTTCTGAGGATGACCACACAGTACTCCCAGAAAAAAAATAATTTGCTTTCTTGGCTGCAAGACTGTAGTGGAAGTTCAGCCTAATTTTTTTAGTCCTTCCCTACCAGACAATTCTGCTGTCATTGTATACCCTCTCCAAGCCTCTTAAATAGAATAAAAAATCAAAACAGTAAAAAGAGTGCTACAGCCTTTCATCCTATACCCTTCTCACTCCCCCTTACATTATTCTCTTGTGAGTTAGCTGCACAACGTGTTCAAGGCTTTCTAGTTCCAGACTGATACAAGTCTGTAAATGCTTCAGTGTTAAACTCCGCTTTCACAGAATCATGGGAACATAAATAATTCAGTCTAGAAGGAATATAAAATGTCTCTACTCCAAACTCCTGCTCAAATTAGGGTCAGCTTTTCAGTAAGACCATGTTGTTCAGGGCTTGATAAAGTCCTTGAAAACCTGCAAGGATGGAGTGTACACATGGCTTGACAAAAGTTTTTTTCCTTACCTCAAGCACAAATGAACCTCTTGCATCTCAGTTTATGCCTACTGTTTTTCATCCTTCCTCCTGCACTACTATCATGGTTTTACCCCAGCCAGCAACCAAGTACCCTCTTGAGACTGGGGAGAGAATCAAAATGGCAAAAGCGAAAAACCCATGGATTGAAATAAAGACAATCCAACAGGGAAAGCAAAACATGCATGCAGGCAAAGCAAAACAAGGAGTTAATTCACCGCTTCCCATGGGCAGGCAGGTATCCAGGAAAGGGCCTCATTATATGTAATGGTGACTTTGTATGAGAAATACATTCACTCCAAATGTCCCCTCCTTTTTTCCTTCTTTCCCCCAGCTTTAGATATTGAGTGCTCTGCCATATGATACAGAATATCCTTTTGGTCAAGTGTGAGTCACTTGTCCCAGCTGCATCTGCTCCCAACTCCGTATGCACATCCAGCCTTTGTGTCATTATGACAAAAAGCAGAAAAAACTGGCTCTATGCAAGCCCTGCTCAGTAATAACAAAAACCTCTCTGTTGTCATTACTGTGTTCAGCATATATCCAAAACACAGCCCCATACCAGCTACTGTGGAGAAAATAACTGTACCCCATCCAAAACCAGCACAGATGCTCTTCAGGTTTTTCATCCTGCAGGCGCCCAGGAGTTGTTGTTAGGGACTCCTGCAACTGTCTCTTCTGCAGGCTAAACCAGTCCCAGTTCCTTGGCCACTATTCAAAAGGCAAGTTCTTCAGTCTTGGCTGATCTAGTGGCCCTACTCAACACTTACCTGAGTTTATCAGTGCCTTTCTTGTTTTGGAAAGAGCAGGAAAAAAAAACCAAAACCAAAAAAAAAAACCAAAAAAAAAAACAAAAAACAAAAAAAACAAAAAACAAAAAACAAAAAACAAAAAAAAAAAACAAACAAAAAAAAAAAAAAACCCCAAAAAAACCAAAAAAAACCACCAAACTAGATTAAATATATAGAAATATAAAAGGATCACACTCTTGAACTGAAAGCAATGGTATTCCTAATGAAGCTCAGGATGCTGTCAACATTCTTTAACACAAAGCTCCTAGTCAACTTGTTTTCTACCAGGACATGCATTCTTTTTTGCAAAGCTGCTTTAAACCCAGCTAACCTTCAGCATGAATTGCTGCATGGGGTCATTCCTGCCCAGGGTAGGAAGGACCCTGCATTCTCCTTTGTTGAATTTCCTGAGATTTCCATTGGTTCATTTCTCTAGGCTGTCAAATGTCTTATGAATTGCAGTGTATTGAATTTGCTGTACTGATCAATCCTTCCAGTGTTTTATCACTGCAAAATTCCTGAGGGTGCCCTCTACCTTGTCATCCATCTTATTAACAAAGATATTAAAGATTAATGACCCTTGTATACCACTAGTAACTGGCCTTCAGCTGGACTATGTTCCTCTGATCACAATCCTCTGAGACAGCTATTTAGACAGTTTTCAATCTACCTGACTGTAGGGGTGTTTTGATTCATACTCAGTAAATTCATGCTGTCAGAATTGTCTTCATCTTCTTTGTGTGTCCAGAAGAGTTTACCTGAAAGAGTTTGCTCCAGGATTCTCCCAGGCACTGAATCATGACTGATGAGCCAGTAGTTCCCCAGATGGCCTTCTGGCCTTTCTTGAAAGTGGGTACAACACTGTCCTTTCTCCATTCATCCAGGACTTCCCCAGTCTTCATGACTTTTCAAAAATGATAGAGAATGGCCTCACAAAGACATTACCCACTTCTCTCAGCACTCGTAAGTGGCAGCCTGTCACATCCCAAGTACGTGCAGCTGTCCAATTCTCTCAAGCAGTTCCTGTGTCAATCATTATCCATTGCTGGTACTTGTCTTCTACCTTCAAAACTTCCTTTGTATGTGGAGGACTGGCAGATTTTGCTGGCAAAGATGAAGACAAAGATACGAAGCATTTCAGCCCGAACTGTGTCTACTGTCACAAAATCTCTCATCCCATTCAGCAGAGGGTCCACATTTTCCTTGTTTCTTTTTTACTACAAATTCAGCTCTTCATCTTGCCCTTCATATTCCTTACAAATCTCAGCTCCAGCTGAGCTATTTTTCCTGGCATCATTCTACAATTTTCAACTGTTGTCAGCTTGTCTGGGGAGTATATTTCAAAATTCCTCCTTTGAATCTCCTTTGAACTCCTTCCATCTTCTCTGTACTGCCCTTTTACTTCAAAGCTGTCATGAACTTCCTGCTTAGTCTCTGCTGATCTCCTGATATATTGTTTGCCAAGTATTGTGATGGATATTTTTTGCACTTGGAAGAGTCTGTTCTTAAAGACCTGACGCTTCTCTTGAACTCCTTTGCCCTTCAGAGCAAGCCTCTAGAAACCGACCTGTAAATTTTCCTGGATAAACTAAAATCTCTTCATCTGAAGTCCGGGGTCTTTGCTATGCTTCTTCTTTGCTCCTGTGAGAAGATCAAACTCCACTGTTTCATGGCAATTGCAGAAAAGGTTGCCATTGACTGTCAGATCCCCAAGAAGTTCATCTTTGTTAGTAAGTAGAAGATCCAGCTGTGTATCCTCTCACTTGTTCCATTTGGCAACTAAAGCAAATCTCACTGCTTCCATCCTCCCATACCACCTTCATATGTTCAGCAGCTGTCAGGGAGCTTAATGCTCCCCATAAGATCCTAGGTGTGTGATACAGAGATATTTATGAACATTTTTCTGCTTTCTCATGCTGATTGAGTGGTCTGGAGCAACCCCCTGCCACAACATCACTCATACTCATACTGCCCCTCCTCTGAACTGACCCACAACCTGCAGGTCATACACCTCACAGTGGAGCTACCTAGATCTGAGCCACTCCTTTATAGAGAGGGAAATATCATCATTATCTGTCTTAATATATATCTTGAAGGGCCTTGATCCTTCCATCACAGAACTTGAGTAATGTAAGCTACTCCACCTAAATTATTCTATTCTTCTGACCACACATAGTGTCAGGGGTCTCCTGGGCTTTTTTTCTAGTCTGCAAACATTTCTACGTTATGATCATTTGACACTGGCTGGACACAAGGTTCCCACCAAAGTTGCTCTATCACTCACCTCTTTAGCTAGACGGGGGAGAAAATAATGCAACAAAAGGCTTATGCATCAAGATAAGCACTGGAAAAGATCATTCATCAGTTACTGTCATGGGCAAAACAGATTCAGCTTAAGGAACTTGATTTAATCTATTAGAAATCAAATCAGAATACAGTCATGAGCCACAAATATTCGAACGCCTTCCTCCCTTCTAGTCTCCCATTCTGTCCTGATTACCTCCTCCCTCTGAGCAGTTCATGGGAAGAGGGAATAGGGGTTACAGTCAGTTGATCACACATTATCTCTGCTGTTCCTTCTTCACACTCTTCCATGCTTCATCATGGAGTCTTCCACAAGTAACAGTCCTCAATTAAATTCTCCATTTTGAGTCCTTTCCAGGGGCTGTAAACCTTCAGGAATGGACTACTCCAGTATGGGTCGTCCACAGGGTCAGAGATCTTTCCAGGAGCTGTTCCAGCATGGGCTCCTCTCAAGGGGTCCTGACTGGGGCCTGCTTCAGCACAGCCTCTCCATGGACACACTGCCCCTTCAGGCACATCCACCTGCTCTGTTGTGGGGTCTTCTGTGGGCTGCACGTGGATATCTGTTCAACCATGGACCTCCAAGGTCTGCAGGAGAGCTTGCCTCACCATGGTCTTCACCCTGGGCTGCAGGGTAACCACTGCTCCTGCAGCTGGAGCAGCTCCTGCCTCTCCTTCTTCTCTGACCTCGGGGTTTGCAGATTCTCACTCTTCTCCCAACTGTTTTGAAGCAATTTTTCCCACTTCTTAAATATGTTATTACAAAGGCACAGCCCCCATTGCTGATGGGTTCAGCTTTGGCCAGAAGCAGGTTTGTTTCCATTATCCCCGTGGTCTTCCTGATAGGAAAAGCTTGCTACACGAGCCCAATATGTCTGTTCACTTGAAGAAGTCCTCATTCTTCCCTGTTTTTCCATTCCTGAAGTCAACCTTTTTCTTTCAGCCCTGCACTATTTGTTCTCTACCTGTCCTCCACTTACGCTGGAGTGAGTTTGCTTATGGTTAGAAATAACTAAATTATTATGTGTATTATTTTAATGCAGGAAATATTTCCTCTTGCAATGAAAAATAAGTAAGTGCAATAAATATGGTTTTGGGGTGGTTTTTTTTTTCTTAATATTTTACAGGAGAATTTCTGCACCTATAACCCACTGAGCATGCTCCAATGAATAGCTGCAAAGTCACACTGTGCTAATTAGGGTGGGGTTATTTGTAAATTTCCAACCACTAAACTTAAATTAAAAGATAACTTCAATACTTTAAGCACTTAATCTTTTGTGTGAAAAATCACTATTTAGTCCAGTGATGTTATGCTTTAGTGAATCATGATCCATACTCTTAAAAACTGAGATGTCATACTGCAGCACTATAGTTACATAGGAAAGAATACCTAAAAATGAGGACATATTAGGACCATAATCTAAAATCATAAATGAAAGCCTGTAGTCAGAATTAAATTATTCCTCGAATTTCACCTGTTAGCTTCTACTTCCCATATAAAAGCTTTTCTTTTTTTTCTCCAGAAATTGAAATTCAATTTGTTTCAATTACAAAAAGTTTCAAAAACAAACTTATTTTGATTACTTTATCTCAGATTGGCAATAAGTAGCTGGAAAAAAAAGAGTGGGAGTTTTCCATTACTAACAAAATTAGCTCCTGGCTTTGTGCAGGAAAACACATAAACTAAATAGAAAAATAAAAAAAAAAAAGTAAATAAAACCAAAGTGTTACAGAACAGCAGATATATTTTGTTTCCAGAGTCCTGATTTATCAAGCCAGAGAAATAGCATAAGATTATGTATAAGGTCAGAAACACAAATTGTGAATAAAGAAAGAGTGAAGACAGAATAAAGGTTGTGGAGGATCTCTTATTCTCTCTCCACTTGCCATAATGTAGTGGCATAAGGGATATGGCAACAAGTTCAGGACTGGCACATCAGACGTGTCTTCTCTGTGGCTACCTCACTTTCCAAGATGTTCTTGCCTAATTATAGACTCATAGAGTGCTTTGGGTTACAAGAAACCTTAAACATCATTTAGTACCTGCTGTAGGAAGGGACACTTCTAGGTGTATTAGAGCAAGTTTCTCAAAATGCCATTCAACTGGCCTTGAACACTTCTAGAGATGGGTCACCCACAGCTTCAGGCAACATGATCTACATATAGTGCCTTGTACTTCATGAGGTTTGCACAGGCCCACCTCTGAAACTTGTCAAAATTCTTCTGGAGGGCATCCTTTCCACCCACTGTGTCGATTGTACCACACATCTTGGTGTCATCAGCAAACATGCTGAGGGTGCTCTCAGTCCTGTTGTCCATGTCACCAACAAAGACATTAAATAGTGCTATTCCCAATACTGAGCCCTGAGGAAAACCACCCATCACTAGTCTCCACTTGGAAATCGAGCCATTGACTGTAGCTTTTTACATGCAAGCCAATGCCTTATCCACGGAAATTTCCATATGTCACATACATGCCTCTCCAATTTAGGGATAAGGATGTCATGCAGGACAGCATAGGTATGAAGTTCTGCAAGTGGAACCAATTTAGATGTGCTACCAAGGTTAAGTCACCCTATGCGCTGACGGTCAAAAACCACTTCCATAAAAGAAAAAAGACACGGTACTGTCATAGGAGATTATCTTCTGAGAGGAACACAAGGTCTAATACATACACCAGATAACTAGTGCCAGGTCTTGCACTTGGGCCAAATAACCTCATTCAGCACACCAGGTTTGTGGAAAAGTAGCTGGAAAGCTGCCCAGTGGAAGGGGACCTGGGCGTGCTTGTTGACAATCAGCTAAATAAGAGCCAGCAGTGTGCCCATGTGGCCAAAAAAGGCCAGTGGCATTCTCACTTGTATCAGAAATATTGTGGCCAGCAGAACTAGAACTAGAGCAGGGAGCTAGTACTCTGCACTAGTGAGGCTGTACCTCGAATCCTCTGTTTAGTTTTGGGCCCCTCACTACAAGAAAGACATTAAGTTGTTGGAGTATGTTGAGACAAGGGCAATGGAGCTGGTGAAGAGCCTGGAGCACAAGTCCTGGAAGGAGTGCCTGAGGAAGCTGCCTGTAGAAAAAGAGGCTTGAGGGGAACTTGTCACTCTTTGAAACTACTTGAAGGGAGGTAGAGTGAAGGTCAGTCTGCTGTCACAAGTAACAAACAAGCAGGATGAGAGGATGTTGTCTCAAGGAAGGTTTAGACTGGATATTAAAACAGGCTATTTGCAGAAAGGGCTGTCAAGTAGTGGAACAGGGAGTGGTTGGATCCATATCCCTGGAGGTGTTTAAAAATTGTGTAGATGTGGCACTTGAGGACATGGTTTAGTGGGGAACATGTCAGTGTTACTTTAATGACAGTACTTGATGATCTTAAGTGAATTTTTCAACCAGAATGATTTTATCACTCTATGGTTCTATGACTCTAGGGGTAAACCTCAAAAGGGTAAACCACAAATACCAAATATTTACCTTACATATATGATGTAGAACAATGATATTAATAAAACAAATTTCTTTGGATTAGAATGAAATTTCTAGGATTAATTGTACAAAGAGACAAAGTCACAAGGATATTCTTCATTATAACAATAGCAAGTGTGCTATTAATTACTTCAGAATCATATTACTTCATTTAATCATTCTATATTTTGTAAGATTAGTCTAAATTTTTGACAGTAAAATATTGTGGTGGTGTAACATAATTATAATAAATGAATGAATTTTAAAGTGATAGTAATTTGATATATATTATTTCAGATAAATTGCTGCAGTGTCTAAATGAGCTTCTTAGAAATCTCTAGAGTTTTTTTCTCTTATAATGTACTTTTATTTATTTAATTTAAAGTACAGAATCTCGAATGACTAGAAATGAAGACAGCAATAGACATATAAAATTCACTGTATTAATTAAAATTAAATTAATGGAAAATGACTGATGAATATGAAAAAAATATCTAAGAGATTGCTTTCAAAACTTGCATGATAATTTCCAAAATATGGTGAGTTTTATTTGACAATATAAAAAAATATGGTTGGTTGTAATGGAGTCGTCTCTCAAAATAGGAAATAACTTATGAAAACTGGGGGTCTGTGAGGGAATGTGTCAGAAAAACAAAAAAAAAACCAGATGTAAATACAAGCAATGATACCATTGCAAATTTTGTCTGCCCAAGACTTCAGAGTAGGTCAATGTTACTGGTTTAGTTTTATCAAGAGTGCACTTCTGAAACAAATTTCCCAGCTGGCATCAGCTATGTGTCTTTATTGTGCTGTGGCTTGCATAATGTTTTCTTACTATATAGTTCAGATTCCTCCAAAATTTAACTGAGAAATTATGTAGGGCACTTTTGTAGGGCATCAGTGAACTTTACCATTACTGTGAATACACTACAAGCAGTCTTAAGAAAATTCTTGTGAATGCATATAATGTATAGGTTAAGTTTCTAATGTTCTCTGTAGTTCTCCCAGTGAACCACACTATATGCTAATGTAATCACTGCCTCAATTGTAAAACAATTTTGACAATTAATGAAGGAGACTACCTCAAACAAGCATTTACTAAAGCATTTAATCAGCCTGTATAGATGCATCCATCTTCTAATGGATTGTTATCCCAGGAGGTTATAATCAGCAACACAGGGTCCAGTTGGAGGCCAGTCACTAGTGGTGTCCCCCAAGGCTGAGTACTGGGCCTAGTATTCTTTAACCTATTCATTAATGACTTGGGTGAAGGAGCAGAGCCTCCTCAGCAAGTTCACTGATGACACAAAACTGGGATGAGTGGCCGATACCCCAGGGGGCTGTGCAGCCCTTCAGAAGGACCTGGGCAAGTTGGAGAGATGGGCAGAGAATGCAAAGGCAAATACAGAGTCCTGTGCCTGGGGAAGAATAACCCCATGCAACAGCATAGACTGGGGGCTGACCTGGACAGCAGCTTGGCAGAGAAGGACCTGGGAGTCCTGCTGGACAATAGGCTGTCCATGAGCCAGCAATGAGCACTTATGTCCAAGAAGCTGGGGTGCATTAGGAGGAGCATTGTGTCAGCAGGTCAAGGAAGGTGACCCTGGCCCTCCACTCAGCCCTGCTGAGGCCACATCTGGAGTGCTGTGTCCAGCAAGTACAAGAGAGACATGGAACTCCTGGAGCAGGTCCAGCAGAGAGCAACAAAGATGATTAAGGGATATTGAAGACAAATGAGATTTCAACAATGAGACCCAGGAGAACAAGCATGAGATGACAGACTGCTGAAAAGACATGCATGAGGTTATACTGGAGATCTGAGATCTATTTGAGACCAAATGATCAGTCTCTGCTCATTATTGAGTACAGATTTTTGAGCCTGACAAAACCTCTTTCAAAAATGGCAAGTTATTTATGTTAAAAATCTTAGAAATATTTTGCATGAATACAAGAGAACTTCTGCTCAGACTTTTTCATCAAAGACCTCAAGGTAGTGGTGATCTCCTGCAGTCTCCACCCCATTCTTATCAAAGAAGTCTAATGTCACTGACCATAGAATACATAAGAGACTGAAAAGAGTGGAAGAGTGAGAGAAACAAAAAGTGAAGAAAACAAGAAATACAGAAGAAAGAAACTGTGTGCATATCAATTCTATTACTTTTGAAGAAACTCCATTAATTGCATAATTTGGACTTAACCTATCGTGTCTCAAGTGCTGCAACTTTGCAAGATCCTCAGTTAGTTCTTGGCTCCACATAAAAAGCGTGTTTCTTTAGCACACATAAAATGAACATGATATTTGGTCTTTTGCCTTGCTTTTGAGGCTTTGTTGAAACTTGGATGCAATTCAGGGTCCATCCTAAATTATTCCTCAGGGTGGCATTTTAAGCTGATGATTCTGTTTGTCCTAAAAGAATTAAGATGAGCTGTCCTAAAGCTCTTCATATTCTTCCACAGCCATTTATATGACAAGATCAGGTTAAATTCCTGTAGTTTTGCTGGTTTAAAATAGATAAGAAGACTCTCATTTGCAGTATCAAAACCACCTCTCTTTCAATATATAAATCTGGATATCCACATTATTTTGGTTCTTTTGCTGCTAACCCAGCAAAATAATAGGTTTATCATTAGCACGTAAATCACAGTAGTCTGGAAAATTTCAGAACTGTAAAAGATCTGGAATACAGGATTAGGAAAGGATGTTCTCTGTTAGTTTTGATAGTAACAATGTCTGGACAAGGAAAAGGATAACAAACCTTTAAAATGTCATTCTATTATGTATATTTGGAGAAAAAGAAATAGTAATCAAACCAACCTAATACATTCCTAACAAGCACATGACCATGCTGGATGAGCCAGCACAACAACCTAGATGTTGCATGTAGCTTCTGATCCTTTCCTAATTTTAAGTTATTCTTTTTACATCTTCCTTTTCAGTTTTCTGCACTTTGATAAGAAGCAAAACTGGGCAATGTGATTCAGAAAATGCTGCATCCTTGTGCTCATGCTGACTTTCTGAAGAGACTTCGTAAACAACTTATAAAACCTAAAATTACCCACCACATTATAAAGGCAAATAATTATGTTTTGTGCTTTGTGATATTAAAAGCTGTGGAGGCTGCAGATTCACAATACTGTTCTTGCAAAAAACCCAGTCCACAATCTCAGAATGGGAAAACTGTTTTAAACACAGAACTAAGCAAGAATATAGTTTCCTTTAGTTTTCAGACAGTTTTTAACTCTTTAAAAACTGGGTGTCTACTTAAGAAAATTAATCCTACCAGTTCTTTCTGTAGTCATCATTTACTAATGTTTTTCTCCAGTTTCTGGAAAAAACAAATTTTGAGTTATGAAAATAGCCTTAGGGAATAACTACAGAAATCTGATAAAAAGCCTTGATTTTATAATTTTTTCACCTCTATAACTGGAACACAAACTTCTGTTATAGTAGTAATAATTTATTATTCAAGCTGGAACGTTAGGGTATTCCCCCTAACTGTCAGGCCCCTATTCTGCTCATAAATTCTGGAAATGGTTGGATTTGTGTCAGGTTCATTTTGGCTAGCAAATGGAAGCATGGATTATTGCAGGCTAAGTCCTGGAGTCTAAGCTATTCAAAATCAAAGATTAATATTTCTTGCTGATAACTGAGGGAGTTTCTTTCTTCATGTGTTTTCGCTTGAGTTGTTCTTTTCATTATAAGTTTTACTGTAGGAAAATAGCTACAGAAAGCAAAGTTTTCTTTTGTATTTTATTTTAATTAAATAAGTATAAATAAAAAATATTCCAAATATTCACTGGCCTTAATTATACACCAGTTCATACACCATTAATAAGGTGTCCTCTTTGATAATCTTTAAAATCAAGCAGCTTAGCTCTTCCTCTCACTATCTTTGCATCTATTTGGAGCAATAACTTTTCTTTCCCATCAACCCTCCTGAAGGTGGAAAAACAAATTATTTTTCCCCTCCCGCTGACACTGAATAGCACAAACTTCAGTGGACTTCTAATTATGTGATCAAGCTCAAGCAGTTTTCTTCCATTTTCAGTACTTTAGGACTGTTTCTGTATTGCACATGCACCTTTCCATCTAAGAATTCAAATCACTTATGTCCAATAGTATTTGATGCCTGGGTCCTGCTATGCCTCCTGTGGTTCAGCACAAAATTGGTTTTTTGTCTTCAAACTAGAATGAGAGCATGAGCTCTTTCTTTTTAGCAGCCTAAATGCTAAACAAAAACAAAAACAAAAACAAAAACAAAACAAAACAAAACAAAACAAAACAAAACAAAAAAAAAAAAAAAAAAAAAGATTGCAGAGCTGGAGGAGATCTTATTTTGGGCTACTATGCGTCAAAATGAACTTTCATGGTCTACTGATTCAAGAAAATCAAAATGTCATCGAAGAGAAGTGATATTTCGATGTACGCAACCCATCACTTTATTTCAATGTATCTACCTCTGCATTTGGCTCTGCACAGACTAAACACTAAAGTGTTTGGCCTTATGCAGAAAAAGCAAAACATAGTTACATGAAAAAGACTGGAAAAAGACAAAAGTTTAGAAAAATTAATGAGAAAATAAACATGCAATTTCAATGGAAGTCTCTTTTACAAAGAATGTTAAATATTACTGGAACTACTTTTTCAGTTGCACCACTTCTGCTTATTAAGACAATATACTGCTGCTAAAAGGTTTTCCCTTATTAATGAGTTCATTTAAGTAGTTTCAAAATCCCAAACACTTAAGATGTGGAGTATAGCATTCAATTTTATATAACCTCATTGTGCAGATATTAGTTAACTAGTCAGATTTTACAGATTTTCATATAATAAAAGAAGATGCTATTGTGTTCTTAATATTTCAATTCCTATGAATTTTACTTTCATACTATACTGAAACTTTAGATATAATAAAACTAAATTATATTGGTGGAGTGGCTGAGTGCACTATTATAAGCATGTTTGTAAAGAAAATAAACAAGTATGCAGAGCATGTGTATAGACAAAAAACAGGAAGAGAAAGAGAAATACATGAAGTCAAATAATTTATTCTGAATGTCTTATTAGCAATTGAAAGTCAAAAAGAAAAAACAAAACAAAACAAAATAAAATCCAAACAGCAAATCAACCAACCAACCAACTGCAACTCATTAGTTAAATAGCTTGACTTTTAGAGTAATTAAGACACTCTTTTGGATTCAGTGGAAGTCATATATGATTAAGGTTGGATGCCCTATTAGTTTAACAGAATGCTTCTATGGGCTTAATTTTTCTTGTGTGGTGTTTTGTTGTTGTTGTGGTGGTTTTTTTTTGTTTGTTTTTTCTTTTCTTTTCTTTTCTTTTCTTTTCTTTTCTTTTCTTTTCTTTTCTTTTCTTTTCTTTTCTTTTCTTTTCTTTTCTTTTCTTTTCTTTTCTTTTCTTTTCTTTTCTTTTCTTTTCTTTTCTTTTCTTTTCTTTTCTTTTCTTTTCTTTTCTTTTCTTTTCTTTTCTTTTCTTTTCTTTTCTTTTCTTTTCTTTTCTTTTCTTTTCTTTTTTCTTTTTCCCCCCCCCGGCCTAGAGTCTTTGTTAAGGACATAATAAGGATACAGGGATATAAATATGCAGGTTTGAGAATACTGACATATTTCTTAAATTTATTTAATTATTTTCTGTGGGTTTTGATCTATTAAATTATTCATGTCCTTAACTGCTTTGAATATTTGATAAATTTATGGAGCTTACCCCATCAAATTTTGCCATATAAAATATGCTGAATTGAGGAAATTGTCAGGATTTTGTCATCTTCTAGTACATAAGATGTTATTCTATAATTTATTTTGTTTCCTATAACTTTCCATAAGTTCTTCCATAGGCATATCTGGAAGCTGCAACTTGACTAAAGCTTCTTTCTCACTTTTCAATCTCATCTGGTCACTAGTCCATCTAGATAGCTTTTTTTTTGTGTGTGTGTGTCTCCAGCATTAGGTACAATTTGGTTGGTTTATAGGGGGAAAAAAGAATTAATATTTTAACTCTTGTCAATTATTTCAGGAATTCTAAAAGACCACAGCTTCATAAATTGTTTGGAGCATATCTCTATACATCTTCAAGTGCACAAAGACACAACCCTCTGCTAAGAGATTATGATCTTAGGAACAGGTAGCATAATAGGCTGCATTTTCTGAGAACATATTTGTCTATCAGCCTAAAAATATCCTGAGCTAAATATAGAAAGATGCTCAACTATAAATTTTAAATACATTTACAGCACAGAAGAGATTAGAGTAATTTATATCTGCTAACCAAACTGTACTTGTAGAGTATTAATTTGTTCATTGGGAATGAAATTATTTTCCTTGTGTTGCATGACAGTCCTATCTAGTGCAGAATGTATCCTAAACAATGGCGCTGTGGACGATTTTTTCTCCTGCATTCACTCACTGTTTTCAGAGTAAGGTGAAAGCTTATCTTCCACTGAGGAAATGTTCGGAACCAGTGCAAGTCTTCTGCAGAGCTATCACTTTCCGGATCACCTTGGAATGATTGTGAGAATTAAATTGGCAGTAAAGCAACTTCAGCAATTTTGGTAGTGGCATAAGGGTAAGGGTCCTGTTAGACAAGCCTGCTAAATAAGAGGTCATGAATTGATCCCTGTTTCTTAATCAAGCAGTTTTATACCACATTGCTTAGGGCCAGATCAGTTTCAGATGTTTTTTTGGAAATAAGCCACTTCATATGTTCCAAAACAGAGTCAGAGAGAAAGCTAACAAATAAGTAGGATAAACAACTTTGGGGTTTTGCTCACAATGTTTTGGGTTTTTTTCAACTCTTTTAGACATGAAGAGTCTTAAAGGCATCGATTTTCAACAGAAGTGTGCAGATGGTGCCAGTATTTTTACAAAAAAAAAAAAAAAAAAAACCAACAACAACAAAAAAACAACAACAAAAAAACCACACCTCCAAACACAAACCAAACAGAAAAGAAAGTGCACCACATTCTAACCCATGATAGAATACTGAGTATGAGCATGTAAGAGGAATTAACTGAAGTGTTACATTTTAACAAGCATTTGGCTATTCATAGAAATAGAATTAAATTTTTCTGAAATTATTTATTTTATTATATGAATTTAAGAAGTTATAGAAATGAAGAAACAGGTATTGGTAATTGGGAAGTATGATAGGTACTTTTTCAAGATGAAATTTAAATCGGAATCACTGAATAAGCTAGTTCTTTCCTTATACTCCCATAATATTTCAAACATCAATATCATTTAGCAAACATTTAAGTGGGAAATACAATATTCTTAATAGTGGGACTTCAGTTTTATAGTCTCGCCTTTCATTATCTGTGATGAAAGTGACTTCTATAAAGAGGTTATCACTTTCCACTGTCTCTTTACTCCACTTTCAGCCCTTGAATTGAATTTCTTTTTTTTTTTTTTTCTTCAATATGTGAATTCTGGAATGATATCTTTTTAGCAGTATCTTCTGATCATGTTCCAGGAATGAATAAAGCAGCAAGTTGTAGTTAAAAGATAGCAAGGAAATTGGATAAAAACGGATGACCATTTTAATAATAGAGGTTCAGATTCCTTTTGTAATTCACAGTAAAATGCAACTTGATGGTCTTTCTTTGGCAACTTACACTACAATATGACAAAATATTAATATAACAAAAATATTAATATGACAAATACAAATGAAAATGTAAAAGTAATGGTATTTTATGAGATCTCTGATATTTGGGAATTTGTGATAGTTATGATACAAAATTGAAGGAAACTGCTCCGGAATCTTTCATCAAGTGAAAAAATAAAATTTTTAGAATTCTAACTTAATTTGCCTCTGTCTCTATTCACATATACATGCACACATACATGTAACTGTATCAAAGTCAAGATTAGAACTGAATGCCTTTTGGTTTTAATTACTGAATTAGTGATTCAAAATAGGATAACTCCACAGAAGATAGAGAATTTATGTTAAGGAGCTGCCAATTCCCAGTGAAATTCAGAACGCAGAGGTTTTTTTGCCTAGTCTATTTACATCAATCCAGTCTGCTCTAGCACTGAGGAGGAAGTGGCTGTTGATGAGTTCTTTTCCTAGTCTGACAAGCAGCAAATTGGAGCCCACACTGCAGAGGCAGATAATCAAACACGTGCACATGCACACACACAGAACATCAGCTTGGCTCATCACAGAGCACTGGGTTAACAGCACACAAACACCAATTGCTCTCACATAAATATGAACACAGCTGCACAGAGCTGTTTGTCTTTCCACAGGATTAGGACTGTGGGTCACTGGTGGATGCACAGGTCCTGTCACCCCAAACTATCTAAATTTAGCAGCCAACAACAGACAAAGATCCATGAAATATCTGGATGATATTGTTTAAGTCTGCTTAATGTCCATGCCCAGATCCCAGATCATTTATAAAGTCATTAGATCAAGGGCTGGTTTTTTCCAGATGTGAGTCTCCTGTTCATTGTCTGGTCATTTGTTAGTAAATTACACATACATACAGCAGCTGCCTGTATCAGTTAGTACTTCCAGTTGCCAGCACCTAAAACACTCTTCACACATGCATATTATCACCGAGGTTATACAAACCCCCAGTTTGCAACATGGGTTAATAAGGAGATAGGACAGATTGCAGTGATCAGGGGCAGGGTTCAAACAGAAAAATGTGCTTGCTTGCAGTTCACCAGCCATTTTTACTCTCTCTACTCTCTGTTTTCCCATGCATGTTCTTTGCCTGTGTGCCTTGATCCTTTCCCTTTCCTATCCTTGCTACCTCTCAATAAACAATGTGTCAAAATCTACATTTTTTTCACTGGTCTATATTTATTTATGACATCCATACCTAGGTTTGGTGTTTCAAATACTGTTACCAAGGCAATTTCAGTCTTCCATCATATCACCAATGGGATTACACGAGATTCTCTCCCTCAAAAGCTGTGGGCCTCCCTGTCTTGGGTCTGGCTGGGAGGAAGCTCATTTTGCCTTACCACCCCTCCCAGTGCTGTGCTTTGCATTGGTAACACCCCAGTGCTTTGGCTCCTGCCGGGCAGGGCCGACACAGCATCAGCACTCTGTCCCCAGCACTCCTCCTCACCAAGGGGCTGGGGTGGGAGAGATCCTAGGAAGGGACACAACCAGGCCAGCTGACCCAAACTAGCCCAAGGGATTTTCCATATAATATGATGTCAACTCAGATATAAAAGCTAAGGAAAAGATGAGAGGGGAGAACTCATTATTTACAGTGTTTGTTTTCCTGAGCAAACACTACACATGCTGAAACCCTGCTTCCTGGGAAGTGGCTGGATGTTGCTTGCTGATAGGAAACAGATTTTTTTTTTTCTTATTTGTACAGGCACATACTTTTGCTTTTATGTTAGTAGACTGCTTTATCAAAACCTACAAATCTATGGTCCTTCCGAGCTTGTCTCTCCAGCTAGCTCTGCTTTTCAGATGCCATACAAATCCTTTGGGTCCAGATTTCAGACAGAGACGTGACCTTGCTTGGAAAAAGGAGCAGCTCACACTTGGTGTTACTTAGGCAGGTGTTTATTCGGGCAAAGGCCCAGGTGGTCAAAGCGTGAGTGGCTGTGAGTCTTACTTGCTCTTATGAACATGGGCACTACAGATGGAAATGAGGGGGAGTGACTTAGGTACAGGGGGGGTTTGACATTGTCATTTAGGGGTAGAAGGGGTGTGGATACCTGAAGCTTTGAATGACCCACCTGGCTCGGCTAGGGCCATCAAGAACCAGGGGTGTGTTTACAGAGAAGACACAAAGTTATACAATGGGCAGAACCAGGGCTACTGTGAGGCTTAACAACTGTGATTAAGGGAAGCGGGGTGTGAGGGTAGGAATGAACCTTTTACAGAAACTTAGATTTAAAAATTACAGAAATTTTAGAAAACCCAAAATGGACACCGCAACACAAATCCTTTTCCATCTTATTTTTTCTCCCCTGTCCAGCTGGGAAGGGGGAGTGATAGAGCTGAATTTTCATCCCGAATGTTTCACAAGGACAGAATTTTCAGTGTGTTTAGAAGCTTCTTGATATAGTTGTGCAATATGTCCTGTACTTGGATTTTTTTCTCTCTATAATCATATTCAAAAAGAAGAATATTGCAATTAAAATATAATTATATTGTGATTTCAGACAGGTTACCTGGTGATTTTCAGTAATCATTCATTAGTAATTTTTTTTTTCCTGCTCCATAATTTATAATACAGCCAGGGAATTAGAATCAATTATGCTAACCTTTCTTAGCCAAACATTATACAACCAGTTAAAGCTAATCACAGAACTTCACTCGAGGTAACGCAGTGTTAATAGATTCCTTTCATTCCTTCAAGTGTACACATTTCTTATTGTGCTATAATAGTAAATACAAATAATCAAAAATTCCACACTAGCATGGTAAAAGATGAAAAGCCACAGTTGTAGTGGAATATTTTTTTTCCCTATTGTGCTGCTGTTTCCTGAAAATTAATGAATTTTAGTAATCATTAGTAAAGAATAGACTTTTGTGTGTGTGTTGGTGGTGGTATTTTGTTTGTGGTTTTCTGTCAATGCTGTTGGAGCTTTTTTATTATTTGAAGTGTTCCTCTTAAATGCAAACACTCACAAATAAAAGAAAAGAAAGGAACAGACTGTCTGTAAGACTGTCTTTTCTCCTATATGCAGGCTGGAAGCAGCATGTACATGAAACACATTTTTTAATTTCTGTACATTAATGGGATGGTTTCATAAACAAGAGTTTATCAATGATAGCCGATATGTATTACAGTAATAAATTGCCTTGGGAAATATATTTTAACAGGAAACAAAAGTGTATCCAAGAAAAAAACCAAGGACCAATGAAATGTTTATAAACTAGAAATGTAAGAACAGAAATAAAATATTTTTATGCTTTCCATTAAGCATTTGAATCACAAAATTCAAATTTTTAAATTAATGATCATACACAGATCATTAACTTAAAAACAGATTATTGAATTATATATCATTCCATCATACTTTTCAAATAATAGTTTTGTTAGGTTAAGTTCATTCTGATTATCTGAGATTTTATGGTGTCTAAATTAATACAAACTGAATTTTGAGAATCATAAACATGCAACCCATTGCAGAGATTTAAAACAAAACTGAGTTAATTAGAAACCCTGAACCTTTAGATATCTTAAGGAGAGATATAAAAAAAATCACCCACAAAACCAAACCCAAACTTTTATTTCCCTGTGTTTGAGCAGTTTTTGTTTTATAGTTTCAGAAACAGAACACTTTCAATAGTCATGATGAACCTCACAGGAAAATTACCAACACTATTAAACCCTTAGTTATAGTATTTATGACTAAGACAAAAAATCCTCTAAATTTAGTTAAAAATAATGATTTTTAAATACTTCTTCCAACTTACTTAAATGCATTACACATGTTGCATGTTGAATGAATTTGCTTCCTAAGTTACCAGTGGATCAATATTAAGTCTGTATTTACACTTTGTACCATGATGGGAGAAGCTGGCTTATTGAGGCTTTTCTTCCCAAAGACAAAAAAATCATTATTGTTGCAGTGTGCATTTTGGGTTTTCTAAAGTTCTGTATGTTTTTGTTATCAGTTCTGTAATGGTTCATCCCTACCACCCCCCTTTCCCAAATCCCTGTTGTTTCCCCTTAAAATAGCCCTCTCCCAGTCATTGTAATCCTTCCCTGATAAGACCCGCTGCCACACCCTAAAGCTTGGCTACTCTGGCAAAAGCTGGTAACTCAGCCAGGCTGCAGATATCCCCACTCCCCTTTTGCCCCAGCTTGTGGAGAGGAGCACATGCTGGAGTCAGTTTTCTGGCCAGAACTGTGGCCCCAACAATGAGGCACCCCCACTGTAGAAGACTGCTCCTGAAGGACTGCATTCCTTGTCAAGGACCCTGTGCTGGACCATGAAAAGAATGTGAGAAGAAAGGAGAGGCAAAGAAAAAGTGTCAACAAAATTACCGTGATTTTATCCTACCCTATATCCTACCCTATTTTTAACTAGCAATTAATTAATTCATCTTACCTGAGTTTTCTCTGTTTATGATGATGAGAAATAGGTCAAAATTGCCTTGTCCTTATCATCACCCATGAGGGAAATCCTTCTTAGTTTCGCCCTGCCTTTTTAAAGATGGGTAGGAAGAGAGTTACCGGGGGAGAGGGGAGGGTCTGAATGCTAGACAGGGTTAACCACCATGATGGAATTAATTTTGTGTGGTAATACGTCTCTACTGTGTACCATGTAATTATTTTCTACAAAATCATGCTTTAAGTTGATATTAGTTGTGAACTGAGACAGTCATGTTGTTAACAAACACTGTGCCTAGACTGTTTAGATTTATTCTCAGACTAATAACAATAATTACTTTGTGAATGTAATGATTAATTATTAAGGCTTATGGATTTATCAGCAATTTAAACATTAAATACGTTGAACTATTCATAGCGTTCTAAAAATATTAATACTTGTCTATTACTTTACATACATTCACAGTCATAATTGTCTTCCATGGTGATGCAGGAGTAAAATTAAAACTATTGACTACATGTCTTGAATTATTGTTACATTAGAAGACCCATAACACGGCCATCATTCTCATTAAACATAACAAATGCAAAATTTGGTTTTCTTACAAAAAGATGCAGTTATTTCAGGCTGCAGTTTGAAATTTAAAACACAAGTTTTTATTAACTAAATTTGCATTTACAGATTTCTAGATTTTGTGTAAAATATGTTGAGTAATAAATATTTAATTAACTGTAAAGTGTTATAGTAGCATAGTTTTATTATTGAATGCATGATAAAGGAGTCTTCAGACAGTGAAGTATGTGGCAATCATAATTGCATTTACTAAAATGAATAAAATTATTACTATTTCAAATGAGATTTTGTGGTTAAATGGTTCATGTAAGCAAAATTTAACTATACAAATTCCTCTTTAATAAGCTGAGTAGAGAATTCAAAACATACAGTAGAACATTTTATTTGCTTCTGTCTCTATGAGTTGAGGGGTTCTTGACTCTGGTATGGGACATATGAGAAGTCTCTCGTAAGAGGCTTCTAAGTGTTCATAACTTCAATATGCCTGCATTTCACACAGTATATTTACTTAGTATGCATCATTTTTTTTTACAGTACCTTTCTCCTCTGATAACAGGAACTTATAGGTGGTTCAGTCAATCTGATTTTGGATAATCTTTCCAAGGCTAATCCTGAGGAAGTGGGTGATTCTGTTGCCTGCCACTACAGAAGCACTGGGGCATGGGCATCCTTCTCTGTCTTCTGTGGATATTTCTTCCTCATTACACTTCCTTTTTCAAATGTGTGGTGAGTTACAGCTAGTTGAAAAAGGGCTGTCTCATTATGCATTTCAAACTGGAAGCGATTACTTTGATCAACAAATCCCCACAACGCTCTGTTGGATTTTGGCCTTCACTTAATGTGTGAAGCATATAGAAAATGATATATGGTGTTTATAAGCTGACGCTGAAATCTATGTGAGAAATCTGGATTTTACCACCCTGTTCTGTCATCTGTAATGCTTAATCTTAATTATGTACTTCAAACGTTATAACAGCTTGTTTCAAAGATTCCTTGGGCATATGTCTAAACAAAAGTTTGAAAAAATTTGCTGATAAAGCACCTGATAAAAGAGTGATATAATAGTACTAATAAAAATAATGCTCTGAATTTACATGCTGCTTTGAATTTCAGTAGCAGTGTGGGGACATTACCTAATTAACTTTCCTAATGCAGCTTTTGAAAAAAAAATTTGTGTTCTCTTTATACATAACGTATCCAAGATTATAAGCAGTTTATCACAGATGCATTTACAGAAAGCTTTCTCTTACAGTTTGGGCTTCTCTTTTTAGAAAAAAATGAAATCATACAACCGCTGTCTTCACTTGAATCCATATTTAATACAATTTCCTGAAATGGCATTTCAGCTCTGTACATGCCTCTTAAAAATTATGAATTTCCCTATGTATTTGTGGGGATTTAATGAACATATATAAGCCTGAGTTCACTTGACTTTTATGAATGAAGGTTAAAAGCTTCCTTTCTATAATGCATGGTTTCTCCAGCCAGGTGAAATGAAATCCATGGCAAGAAGTATTTAAGTCTTTTTGAAATTATGTTGACATATTTAAGAGTGTGGAAGTCTCTGATTGGACTCCAGACCAAAACAGCACCGCTGAGGTACTGGAAAATTTACAGTGTTAAAAATCTTCTTTTGGTTTTGGGACTCAGACTTTTCTGTTGGAGTTGTAGCTTGTGTGTTTGCTTGGCTGACAGATGGGGAGAGACTTTTTTTGAAGCCCCATAGTGATAGAACAAGGGCAACGGTTTTAAACTAGAAGAGAGTAGGTTGAGACTGGACATAAGGAAGTCCTGCTACTGTGAGGGTGGTGAGACACTGGAACAGGTTGCCCAGAGAAGTTGTGGGTGCCTCATCCCTGGAAGTGTTCAAGGCCAGTTTGGATGGGGATGTGAACAATCTGGTTTGAGTAGGAGGTCCCTGCCCATGGTCAGGAGGTTGTACTAGGTGATTGTTAATCATCACTTTCAACACAGTTTTCTGATTCCATAAGTCTATTTCTAGCTAAAAAATATTTTACTTCTACAATATCTTATTGGTTTACTTAATTGTCAGGTTTTACCCGAAATGAACACTAAGTAGCGTACAACAAGGTGGAGAAGGGAATTGGAAAGAAAAGATAAAACTTCTGGGTTAAGATAAGAATGGCTTAAAAACTGAACCAAAAATAGTAATAATAATAATAATAATAATATAATTACTAATAAAATATAATTTATATGGAACACTTTATAATAATTATTATTAATAATAGTAATGATAAGGAGATGGGGAGAGAGTAACAGAACCCAAAAGAAATGAGTGATGAACAATGCCATTGCTCACAACCCACTGACCAATACTCAACTCATTTCCAAAAAGCAATGGGCCTCCTTCCAGGTAACTCCCACAGTTTCTGTATTGGGCATGATGTTCCATAGTATGGAATATACATTTTACCAGTTTGCGTCACCTGTCCTTGCCATGTTCCCTTTCAGCTTTTTGTGTAGGTCCTCACTAGCAGAGACACTGAAAAATCCTTGACTGAGGGTAAGCACTGCTTAGCAACAACCAAAACATCAGGGTGTTATCAACGTTGTTCTCATAATAAAGCCAAGAAACACAGCATTGTACCAGCTACTAAGAAGAAAATGAACTCTGTCCCAGATGAAACCAGGACATTAATAAAGTGAAATGTCTCCCTCCTTGTGTGAACTACCAAATGACACAGAGCCAGTATATGACTACATAAATATTTATAGAAATAGGGGTATGTAAGTTAGCTTTTTGCCTTAGGTGGTCCCTGTGGCAGACAGCGCCAGTATCCAATTTAAGTGAATGTGGTATTAATATACACTGTCTATCTGTGGTAGCTCCAGGCAGTGACGATAACACTCATCAAGATTTAGTAGCATCTGGTTCCTGTTATTAGGATATGCATTACCAGACACTAATTTGGTTAGTCATTTCTTAATTAGAATTACTTGAATTTTTTCTGAAATTTACAGAATTGACATGATTGTGGAAGGGATATTTTGTTATTTCTTTTATCCAATGAATCCTGTAAGTTATATAAATAGTCTTTCAAGTTTGCCTCCTAACTACTGCAAGCAAATGCTTCATATTATCAGTGTAATGGCTGAGAGGATGCTCTCCATCCATGGATGAAATACCATAAATCACATGTTGGTGCTCACACACTTTTGTGAACTCTGCATATCTGATGCTTGAAAATACGGAAAAGCAAGGCTTTTCTTCTTTGATAATGATTTAGCCTACTATTTAAGTTTATCCCTGTGTCTTATTGTTCCTTTTTCCTATTTATCTTGATTATTAAAAAGAAATTTAGACACAGAGACATGTTAACTGAGGCTCCTACTCTTGCAAAAAATAGAATGCTTGTCCAACCTCGGTGTCTGGCACTTGGTTTAACTTATCCTGGTCTGTTCCAGTCACTGATCCAAGGCCTGTGGCACACAGACAGTCACTCTAGTTCTGGATGCAGCACCATGAACACCTTGTGACTGAAAGTCCCCAACCATTTACTGCACTAGACCTCCACACATACACACACACGGAATGAAGTTTCCCCTCACCCAGGCTAGGAGTCAGAAACACGGAACCATACAGCCACTGATGAACAAGAACAGGGTAAACAGTGTACTGGTTGTTTGTGACAAGCTCCTCTTATTACCTTATTCCTCCATTTCCCCATCTTTGTTCCTCTCCAAATTACCTAATTTTTTTCCTTTCCCCACTTTTGTTTCCTTCCCTAAGGATCCTACAAGAAGTCCCTGGCATTTCAATCCTTATTTGATCCTCCTTTGCATCCCATATCTACAGACAGCACTCCCTTCCCCGAACCCCCCATCAGTTTTACAGAGGCTTTAATGATGACTTTTCTTGATGGGTTTCATGCTTGGTCTGAATTGTCTGAGACAGCCCTAGGAAGAGCCAGTATATGGTATTCAGCCAGTATATGGTGTTCCTTCCTCTGAAATTTTAACTTGAGGTTTTCCCTGATATTGCACCCCTGTCCTCCTCTGGGCTTGTGAGACTGATGGTTCTCCTGTGCTGGGCCTACCCTAGTCAGGGCAAGATATTGTTTGGTCTTCCCCATCTGCCATTGTCTCTTTGGATTCATGTGTTGGTGTGCAGACAAACTTTTATCATATAACAAAAAGATGTAAACATATGCAAATAAGCTAATGGAGAGTTAATGGGAATCTAGTCTTTATGGTCGATGAAGACAGCAGAGCTATTCAGCTTACCAACTGAAGTGTCAGCTAACTAAACCTCCTTAATCTTATTTACTCTGAGCAAAGGCTTGACCGATTTCCTTCAAATCTGAATTTAGTTGTTTTTGAGAGAGCATAGGATATCAGTCATTTACAAATGACTGGCAGAAGTGGCATGGGACTTCTGGGACACCTGTGCTCTTCAAAAGCAGCAGCTGTCAGGCAGGCAGGGTACCTTTTAGATTTTCAAGTGAAACTTTAACTGGTTCATATAATGAAAGCAGTGCTATTATTTTAATTTCTATTACATGAGTAACACTTCTGATAGAGAACTGAAAAAAAATCTTGATTTCCTTTTGTATTTTTTTTGTTGGTGGTTGCTAAAAATAGGTTTCTCTGAAGAATTACATGGGTAGAAAAGTGTAGTGAATCAGCAGTGCATTAAACTAGGGCAATGAAGCACAAGGATTGCTTTCTTCAAATAAGCTTCCAAATGTAATTTAGATTTTGTTAGCTAGTAAATAGGTTCCGGCAGAACTGATACAGCTGAACCAATATCTAACATCGGCTCAGTGAAGTGTGGCTATCCTCTGGGGTTCTAAATGTCAACATAGCAAAGCATTTTATGAGCAGAATGAAGTGAACAGAATTCATCTATATTCTGGACAGTTGTATCAGGCCTGACAATTTTGTCTATCTGAATCCTTAATAGGTGTGTTCCCTTCACATCTGCACATCATAGTACTTTTCCAAGGTAAGAAGCCTGGGACCTATTTCAATTTGCACACACTGTTCTTGTAATTGTTAATCGACAGTACAGTTTCCAAGTAGTTGGAATCCCTTTTTCTTAACATTCTATTTGCTAGTGCTTGCACTGCTACATATTTAGCAGAACACAATTCAAAAGGATGTTAGAAAAAAAATGCTAAAATGTAAAAAAATGCTTTTAATGAAAATATTAGCAAAAATTATAGAAGCGTTTTGCTCAGTTTGGTCTTTTTGATCAACAGAAGTTTAATATTTCACCTTCCTATAAGAACAGAGTCCATCAATCTTTCTTAAAGAGAAGACATGAAAATTTTTAAATATAATAAAGAAAAAAATTAATTCTAAAATTCTAAAACTAAATATTTTGCCACTAACTAAGGACTTCTTTTTTAATATAAAAAAAGATTAAGTTAAACTGCCCACCTTAGATCTTATTTAAACAATAAATGAAACAAAAATTCAGTACTGGATCCTGGCCATAATAAAGCAAATTTCTAGCATATTGAATTAGAAGTCTTTTCATGGTAGAAAAGAAAAAGGAAATTAAAAGGAAATCTTTTACCAAAGATATGTTGAACTATGAGTTACAAGAGCATTGGAAGGAGGGGAATGTTCGGGTTTTTTTCCCCTGCAGAATAGTATATAAGTCAAGTAATACAGACATTTAATTTTCTATAACAGGAAATTTATAAAGAAAAGGGTCAAAGAACTTAATATATTCTATTTAAATCAGTTAAAAGAAATTTTGAATATTTTGGAAAAAACAAGAATCGAAACCACAGAGAAACAGAACAAACCTGCCAAACAGTCTGCTCTCATAATGTTAACTTTCCTCAATGAAGAGCAAGGATAGGAGAAAGGGATGGGAGAACTGAATGGAGGGAAAAAAAGAAAAAAAATCAAATATAGGTTTAATAATTCCTATTTTCTCATAGAAGAGTTTCTTGATTCCTCTAATAATCATTAGTAAAGACCAAGATTCAGTTGTTTATTCATCTAAACAGAGACATCTGCTAGCAGATACCAACATGAAATTAGATAAATGAGAGCTTTTTAAGCTAAAACCTGCATTTCATTTCCTTCCTCCTCTCTCCTCCCTTCCCCTCCTTCCATTCCTCTTGATCCTCTGCTCATTCATTTTCTGTTTCCCTGTCACTGACCATCCTGTACTCAAGTCTTCAGCCACAATGCCAAGAGGCTCAGCTTTTGTGCCTTACGAGAAGAAGGCAGTGAGTTAAAAATGGGTTTGATTTTGTGTCGTGTTACTTGGTTGTGTCCAGGCTCTGCCTCTGCCATCAACTGCCTGGACAAATGCCTGCAATTGGTGAGCATTTCCTTCACTTCACTTTGGATTGGTTTGCATGGCTTACTATATGAATTGGAAGAGAGTAGGGAGTGTAGTGAAAATGTTTATTGCCTGGGGAAGAAAAATAATTGGGACTTGTACTGGCTGGGTGCCTTGGCACATCAACAGCAGTGACCATAGTTAAGAGAATGTTTGGCAAGGTTTTTACTGTTAGGCTTTCAAAATACATGAAAAAGCCTCCCTGGCTGATGAGCCAAAAACACTATAAGCTATGAACATGAAAAAACCCCCCAAACCAACAAACAAACAGATTTTCCACAAAATAATACAAGAAAAATAATCAATTTAGGCTATTGTATTTCAAGCTAAAGGATTCTATTACTCTAAAATTAATTTTGCACAGAAAAACATTCTTAGAGAAAAAAATTCTAATGTTTCTACAGAGATAGGTTACATATATACATTCTTTTGTAGATAGCTATAGCTTTACTTTCACTTAATTGATCTCTTTAAATTTACATAGATCTAAAATACCTAAATTTACATAAATTTGTACATTTTGTCTAAACTAGTAATCTACAGTATTTTGCAGTCAATGAAGAAATAACAGCATCTTTGGCACATCAATAATTCCTCTTGGCTTAGACACCTAGATGCCTTTCGACATTACTCTTTCCTTCTGTAGATGAGAAAGTACTGATGAATCATATTATGCTTCCATATCAGACTCATGATTCAGTACTGCAGAGTAAAAAGAATATAAAAATTAGTGTCACCACTACCAGAATAGCAAGAGAAATATTTTTTGCCATGCCATACTGAATTGTCTCAGTCTTTCCCCAAGTATGATTTTTCTGTGTTCATATCTTTTCACTTACCAGGACCACAGCATTTGGTTCAACAGCATGAATGAAATAGAAATAAGCTTTTCTTCCCTGTCTGTTGTGTCATTCCCTCTCCAAAACCTCAGGAAGGAACACTCATATTCAGTCAGTAGTAGTCTATGCTGACTCATAGATGATTTTAGTGAATGCATACAGTGAACTTCAACTCCAGAAAACTCAAGAGAAACCTTCACTGAAACATCACTGAGATCACAGCAATTTGGTCATATAAAATTCCTTTGTAGGGCATTGCTGTCATTATTAATACAATATTATTGTCCACATGAAGATTGTGAAGAAAGTACTATGATGTGTTTAAACTATGCCCTTACATGTAGCTAAAAATAGTTGCAGAAGACCTGCTGTGGTCAACAGCACAGAATTGATTAGTAACAAAGGTATTTCTGAACCTTCACCTATAATATCTAGTAAGGAGATCCAATAGCTAGTAACTGTTCCAATAGAGCTTTAAAAGCTCTTGATGAAGGTGAAGACATTCTAGTAGATTTTTTTTTTTATTCTCATCCACCACCTATGTCATATTTCACTAAGTCCCGAATGCAGGTGAAATTATACTTTTTTCCAGTATCCTCTGATATATATTTTGAAGTTGTAGAAATACCTACTTGACATGTTTTAAGGGAACACTAAAGTCAGCTCTGTGAAAAGATGACGTCGCAAAGCAATTATTCCTGTCACATAGTATGTATTCTGAAAACTCTTTTTCTAGGTTTTATGAGTCTCTCACTAAAATTTTATCCTCTCTAGAAAATTCTACAGGGTGTTCTCAAAATACAAAAATTATATATTTTTTTAAATTAATTTTCCTATTTTTACAGGATTTTTTCAGAAGCTAGATTTTTTTTGTTTTATTTTCTTTTGTAGCATGTAGTCATATGAAACACTCTTCATCTCCAGAGACTCAAAAAGTTAAAGAACCAATGAGGTGGTTCAGTCATTTTGATGTCCTTTCAGCAAAGCTTCATGCTTCATAGTGTGTATCTGTAACCAAAGTCAATGTGTAGATCACAGTTGTATATATATTACTAAAGGCTGAAATGTTCTCAGAAATAACAGTCTTCAGTATAATACCTAAAAATAATTGGAGCTGTTAGAAGAAATCTGAGGGGAAAAAAAAAATCCTGGATTTTAATTAAAATGTTTTCCAGGTCTTCTGAGCATGTAGGTGCACCCTAGGAAAAACACAGTCTTGTTAACCCACCAACCCTCTAATTAGCACAAGAAAAGCTGAGTTTTCAGTGGACACAGAAAAGCACAGCTTTGTGAGGAAGGTTTGAAAGTATTGAGAGTTCATTGTATTTTCAGGGTCAGATTGATCCGTGACAGTTGCATTGTATAACAGTCTAACAGTCTCATAAATAATGTAACTAACTTGTGTCAAATTAATTAACAATGAACATTATGTGATGCTTTAGAATTTCTTTTTTTTTTTCTTTTTTTTCTTCTTTTTCTTTTTGGCAGGGGAGAAGTGGTTTTAATTTACATGTTAATTTCAATATAAAAATAAGTACATTTTAAGAACTTAGCTACTGAGAGGTTTTGGTGGGGGTTTTGTTTTGTTTTGGTTTTTTTTTTTTTTTTTTTTTTTTTTTTGTGGGTTTTTTGTTTTGTTTTGTTTTGGGGCTTTTTTTATTTGGTTGGTTTTTTCGAGTTTGTTTTGTTTTGTTTTGTTTTTTTTTCCCAATAATACTTGTCTTATGCACATTCCTTCAAGTCATCACCAGAATAATTTTTTCTCAGATTCAGATACCTAGTAGAACACCCCTGCCATGAGCAGGGACCTTTTCTACTAGATAGGTTGCTCAGAGCCCCATCCAACCTTACCTTGAGTAGTTTTAGGGACCTCAGAGCCAGCTATAAGCCTCAGCAACTTTTGGTACCTGGGCTATCACTGCAGTCCTGAATCAAGTTCATTCTGTAGGTCAAATGCTGGTGCTGCCTGTTGAGTTTTGGACAAGCAGCCCAAAACAAATGAGTTCTCTCCAGCCCTTGGCAATGACATGGCTCCTGGTACATTTGCTGACAGTTTCTGGGCACACTGAATTAGTTTTTTCTTTTCAGTTGTACTAGGATGGAGCTGAGGTCATACTGCAGAAGTTATTGCTCGATCTGCCTCTGATTGTGGAAGAATGAATTTAGGTCTCTTGGGCACTGAATTGTACCTAAATTTCTTCATAACTTCCCCAGAGCTTGATTGGATGCTTTTCCAGCTCATGTGCCACTATCTGTGAGATGTTATTTTCAACACACTTGCTGCTATTCAACAACTAAATTATCTTTAAGGTAGAGTGCATTTACAGTTCCAGCTGTCATGACAGGCTGGGTTTTGATGCTAACCTGAAGATATACTTCCCACATTATCCTTATCTTCTTGCTCTCATGTGACTTGACAGAGGAGAAAATGAGCTACAAAAGAGGTCCTGCAGTGGCTAACACATAACAGATTTACCTACATGAAATTACAAATTTCAGAGAATATGTATTTTGGGTCAATACTTGTCACAGTGCTGGTAATTTCCTGAATAAGGACACATCTGACCTGTTGTAGTCAGATCAGATAAACCCTATCAGAGTACCAAAGACAGCATGGTTTTTCATGTCTTTTCATTTCAAAAGAATGATAAATTTGTGCAGGTGTGGACAGCATCCATCCTTTGAGGACTCTGCTGTTTGAAAATGTGAAATTTGCAGGAATAAACCAGGGTTCCACAGGAATATTTGTGATGGGAAGCACATTAACAGTAAGTAGTAAGGTTTATAGGTTTAGGGGGAAAAAAGAAATCTGAGGGAAGCTGTGGTAGCTGAGACATTGAAGTAATGTAAATGAATGAGTTTCCATAGAGAAGGGGTCTAATATGGTTCAGTTAATTTTCTCCACTATGAACTGATATTAGTTTAGGTTTTTATTATAGATTATAAGAGCTTTTATTAAGGGATGACTTAGATAATTAATAAAAAGGAGATTATATGAGATTCTATTCTGTTCTTATGAAACTGCTGGAAAGAAAGATTGAAAGGACTTAATTTTGTTTGGTTTGTTTTGTTTATTGGAACCTTTTTTTTTTTTTTTCCCTTACTGTTTCATCTAAGATACATATTTTTTTGTTTGTTTTTTTTAGACAAAATAGGAGGGCACAATCTTTATTTGGGACAGAGAGAAATCCATTGCATTTACAATTTCAATTATTACATCATAGGTCATGAACTTTGGTTAGCTAATGCTCAAGCAGTATTCAATACACTGTGATTATCTCCTCCTTAACAATGTAAAGAATAAGAATGGTAGGGATAATAATAAGCTTGCCATGACCAAGTTCTTTACTTCCAAGAAATAGTAAAATTTGGACTAAGGTTCTCTTCTTACATACAGTTACTCTAATGCAGCTAACCTATATCTTCAAGCACTTAGGCATAACCTTGAGAGTTTCACTCATCTGTAGTGTCCTTAAGCATTTATTGGAAGTTCACTCCATTAAAATCAAACTACAGCATAATTTTATGGTTGTTCTTATATATGACTTCATGCAACAGTAGAGCAATACAGCTTAGAGTTGAACATAATCATAGGTAAACAGGGTAAAAGGATGCAGTTTTCAAATGGTGAAAGTATGTTTCATACACTTCATATACTTCTTCTTAAAGCTCTATGGCCATAAAATAACCTAGGCTGTGGCTGTCATCTGAACGGGCAAATTTACATCCATTAAAGATATTTGGGTCAATCTCTACAAGGTTTTATGATGCAGGCTTAGGTTGTCTACATATCAGTCTTTCTTTTTTGCCTTCCCAGAGAAAGAAAACGAGTGGAAAGATACCTTTTCACAAATACTCAACTGACTTTATATTTCTTTTTATTTTCGTCATCTGTTAAGCAGGTGATCAATTATCTTACTCTCTGGAGAATGAAGTTGATAATCTCAGTGAGAAGAAAGTGCTCCAATTAAGTAAAAAATCCTCCATAGCTCCTCTTCTTAAATGTCTGTGGCTGTGAAGGTGTAAGGAAAGGATTATTTGTGTGAAAACTGCAGTTCCAGCATTCTTTGATAAGAATAAGACACTTTCATAGATAGGGATTTTAACACAAAGGAAACAGAACACACCATTCTGATGCTGAAGTAAATGGCAGATTTTTTTTTCCTAAACTGAAATTCCAGGCAGAGAAAATGTGTCCATTTAAGACTGAAAGTGCTGATCCCTAGATTCTGTTGTTGATAGATTTTTAAAACCTCACTGCATGATAAACTATCTGAGAAAAAAGGCCTCAATTAAATGCAATCTTGTCTATTAAGTACAGTCTTATCCTGTAACAAATGATTGAGTGTGTGCAGTACAATTGAAAATGAACCCAAAATAAGTTAAAGCCAGGAAAAGGTTAATATTTGTCTTGAAGACAACAATTGCAATTGCAGTTTCTTCTTTTCTACGAAACTTATAAAATCTTCAATTAAAATCAGTTATTAGAAAAACAGGGGGAAGCAAAGATCATGAAACAGAAGGGGAAGCAAAGAATCTTCATTGCAAGGATAGAACTGGATAACAGGATCACAAGGAACACACACACAAAAAAACAAACCTCAAATGAGCACCAGAGATTTACTAGGAGGGACACAAGTTCATGCTACTTTGGCTTTCCCAGCCAACAATAACATATAAAAGAAAAAAATCATAAGAAAAGTATTTCAAATGTAAATCAGCATCATACATTTCATGCAGTCAGAAGCTCAGTAGATGTTGAAAAAAATGCACAAGACCTGTCCATTTATGATTGCATGCATGACTTATTGTTGTCTTAGGATATGTACAAAACATATTCTGTCTGAACTGCATTAAAAAACAGCTGACTTACATGACAATGCTGTATCTTCAGGAGCACCTTCTACTGAATATTTAAAATTTCATTTGTATAATTTGGCCAGTTGTACAGCAGAAACTACTGTGGAAGACTCCTGGATGACCAGGTTTTTCAAAGATTTTCTGAGATATTAAAAAACAAAGTTAAGCTGGAAATCTCTACCAGGAATTACAGAGAAGTTTGCGTCCAGATCATTCAAAGAGCTGATGTATGCATCGTGTTTTAGTTTTTCTTTCTTAGTGTTAGTCTATATGACATTCTGAGGCAAAGAGATTTATGACTGCCAAGTGGGTGTGGATGTGGTGGGAAAGCAAACTAACACCAATAAAAATTTTCTAGAAATTTCTGCCTGGAAATTTCATAGTAGAAAGTAGTTCTGCCACAAAAATAAAATAAATAGCAAAAAGAAAGCAATCACAAGTTCGATGAGTATTCCAAATTTGCTATCCTTATGCTGTCACTGATATTAATCTAATTCACTATCCTTCACTCTCAGCAATCACTTTTTCTTGTAGTGAGAGGCAAAGTTATATATTCAGTCTTTCTCTCAAGAACTTTCAATATTCATGATCATTCCTGAAATCACAGTCAGTTGTTCAAGGGGGTATTTTGGGGGGTTTTTTGTTTGTTTGGTTGGTTGGGTTTTTTGTTTTGTTTTGTTTTGTTTTTAAATTCTAACATGATCTATACATACTACATATCAGAACTGGAAAAAGTGACCATGGCGTCATGATTTTATGTAGTGATTTATTCCATTCTGCTCTTTGTTTCGTTTTTTAAATTTTCATATAGCTAAGAATTGCTCTCTACTTTTCAAAGAAATATCTTTGATGTATTTTTATTGATCACTAAAATATAATTTTTAATCATTCTTGTTGAGGCACTCAAAATCTTTTCACCATGCACATTATTTTGAATTTCCCATGTCTCAGGGTGCAAGGACTCTCCTTTGGGAAGTTCCCGTGAGAGTTTTCCTTGTGGCTCAAGGTGAGAAAAAATACTACAACCCATGACCCTTTGCAGTTCTATGTTAATGTTTCATACCCCACTGGTTATTCCCCTTGTTCCTGGTTTTTATCCCTCCTGATTGGGTCTTTTTCGATCCTTCCCCTGCTTGATCCCTTTCCAAATTCCTTTCCCCATTGGTCAAGTTGTGAAACCCTGCCCCTGGCTACCCTATATAATGCTTCTTCCCTGGGACCATGGGGCTCCTTTTCCCTCCAGACCTTGTGGAATCAAGAAGCTCTCCTGGAGATTGGAAAGACCCCATCTTGCTGCTTTTGTTCCTGCGTCACCCAAGGTGGCAAATGTGGCTCTGCTGCTCAGGCAGCCTCACAAAGAGCAAATCACCCTGCACTTGGGAGTGCACCAAATAGCTGATCACTCTGCACCTAAGTGTGCACAAAGAGCTAATCACTCCATGCCTGAGAGTCCCTGTGCCTCCAAGGATCTAGGTATCTTTTTTAAGACTCTTCTAGCGAGAAAGATGCAGCACTTTCACCACCAGACCAGACTGTGACACCTAGTCACTAGTAATATTCTAGAGATAAATACTGCTTTCTGTATACTTCTAACTGCAATCCAGAAAATATTTGGATTATGAAAATTCTTAAAATCATGACATTTTGAATTGTACAGTGGCATTTTAAACCTTTTGAGATGAGTCCCTAAATCAATAGAGTAAAAGAATTTTTCTTTTAATGGAAAACAATCTTTTGTGTTAGCAAGAAAAATAAATTTGAAATCTGATATAAGAATCATACCTAATGCCCCATTAAGTCCCTGTAAGAAACTTTAATGTCTATCTGATGAATAGACTACCTTTACAAAATTCCCATTCAGGAAATAGATTACAGTTTGTGTAAGCAAGGCTTTCTGCAGCAGAAAAGGGTTTATGATCTCATTAAAGGAAGGGAAGCCTATGAGGGTGACAGCTGACACACTCCACAGGGGATTCGTCTTTATAAACACTTGTTTTCCACTGGGGTTTGTGGAGTGTATAAAGAGAATTTTAAAGAAAGAAAAATCGGTTTCATAAAATCTTAGCAACTTAATTAAAGCTTACTGCATACACATTTTTTTGCTGGGAAGAGGAAAGTTGGTGGATTTTGTTTTACAGTAATATCTGGATAAGCTTCCTGGGGAGGTTACACAGATATTCAACACAAATTCACAAAGAAACTAATTCCATGCTTTCAATCTATCTCAGTCTCAGCTAATACTGTGACTGCTACAAAAACCTTTCATGTAGATGCTCTCCTTTTCAAAATTGACATTTTCACTGGCTCATTTGGTCAAATTATTAACCAAAATAAAGTTAAATAAATGCAAAATAAAGTTAAATGCTATCTTCTTTTTCGAACTGTTTCCAAAAGAGTCATTGTATATTAATCTATCATAGCCAGAAAACATAGTAACACTACAGTAGCAAGTAATTAATCATATAACAAAGATATTATAGTCCTAGTTTACAGATAGACATTGTCAGATATATCAGATATATGATTCTGAGGGATCCGTACCATTTTCGGTATTGAACCAGAATATTAATGAAAAAACATAGTAAATACTAATGATACAGTTTTTGAAAATTATTAGGGTGATGATACCAAGGTCTTCCAGTATGCACTGTTCCAGTCACAGCTTTATCTAGTATTAATGATTTTTCAAAGAAACTATTTAACTATATAAATGAAAAACCACAAACATTCCTACAACAAACCCCCAGATAAAAACAAAGTTGAAATGACTAGCACATAAAAGCCAGATGTGGTGGCTTGACCTTGGCTGAATGCTTGCTGAACACTAAGCCTCTCTCTCATTCCCTTCCATGGTAAGATGGGAAAGAAGAAAAGAAGATGGAAAAAAGCCCCTTGTGGGTCAAGATAATGGCAGTTTAAAAAAGCAAAAGAAAAGGCTGCATATAGAAGCAAAGAAAAACAAAAGATTTTATATCCTAATTCTCATTAGCAGGTGATGTTTGACCCTTCCTGGAAGAAGGGCTTCAGAAAACACTGTGGTTGCTCTGGAAGACAAACGCTGTAATGATGTTTCCCTATTCCTTTCTCTTAGCTTTTGCTGCTGAGAAGTGTCTCTGTGTTATGGAATTTCACTTTGGTTATTTTAGATCAGTGGTCAAGACTGCGTCCCCTCCCAAGGTTTAGCCCATCTTCAACCTACTGCTGAGAGGGCAGTGTAGTGGAGACAGCCCTGATGCTGTGCAAGAGCTGCTCAGGTGTAGCCAAAGCACTGCTGTGTTTATCAATGCCTTTCCAGCTACCTATTGAAAACACAGCACTGTGAGAGCTACTGTAGAGGAAGGAACTCCATCACAGCCAGACCCAATACACCAGGTTAAATCAAACAAGTGCAGTCTGGCATAGGTGAATATAGACAAAGTCCAATAAAATAATTTAGAAAACCCTTTTCTAAATTTCTTGGATGGTTAAGACTTTGATATTCCTTCATTACTTAAAATTATATCAGTAGAACTCTTATTAAAACAATTACCTTTGAAAAGATACCTATTTGAATATCTATATCTGAAGCAATTCCAGACCTTTAAATTAAGTACTTACCTTTTTAAATCTCCTGGAAGATATTGTGTATTAGGTCTTTTCAAACCAAGATTAACTGATTACCATCACAGAATTCAATTAGCAACACAGACAGAGCATGAGTTACCAAAGATAGAGCAAGAGTTGACAATCACATATAGTGCCAGTCAAAAAAGCCTTCAGAACATGACTCCTGCAAGGAGTGATTCCTCAGGTTCACAAATTCATAGGTAGGTTAAAGGAGATAGTATTCTGTGTTGATCTTGCCTGGTGGTCAGGTGCCCAACAAACGGTTCTCTCACTTCACTCCTTGCCCCAGAAGTCACAAAACAAAGTGAAAAAGCTTGAGGATCAAGGGAAGGACATAGAGTTAATCTCTTTGACAAATTATTGGAGAAAGTTAATGATTTCTTTTTTGTCATTGTAGAGAGAAAATATTGAGCAAATAGGAGTGAAACTAATTACTAATTATATAGGCACTAGTCTCTTATAGATCTCAGTGATTTCAATGATGTTGATCCATTTTCTCACATATTTGGTTATCCTTACAACTTAAAACTCTTCAGCTATGACTGATGTTACAGTTTTGCTATTATTATTATTAGTGTTATTGTAACTAAGTAGCTAATAAATCCCCATGCAAAATCTGGTTTTCAGAATCATTACATGCAAAAATATGGTACATAGGGATTTTTATTCCTAACTTGAGATGTTTTATTTCCAGCCTTGGTCATGGAAGCTAAATGATAGCTTTCTATCATTCTACTGCTGCCTGGTATCAGGCAACCTTACTCTTGGCATTATTATGAACTTAAAACTCTGAATTATTCCTATAATCATTAGTGCTATGACAAGAACCCATTGCAGGTGAATCATCTTAAAATGGCACAATTCCAAATTGGTCCTGATCAAACAGACATTTGGAACTTCTACACATTTTTAAAGACTTGAAATAAAATTACAGCATGAATATATGATTGAATGCCCTTAATATTGACTGTTTCTCTGCTTATCTCCTAAACTGGCAATGACATACTGTGAGGGAGATGAGTGCAAAGCAGTTACATATTCCATATAATATATGTCTAATAAATATACTGTTTTCATTAATCATTCTGCATAGATTTTCCACTTCATTTCCATATATGTACAGTTTTCCATTAAAGTTGTAAGAATTATAATGACTTTAAAGTAGTAAATTTTATTCTACACCAAGCATTAGTTATGTCATCATTATCTATGTCTAATTCATAGGAAAACTGAGCTCTGGCAGATTTATGGTGGGTTTTTAAATCCATTGTTATGTCCTCATAGTCTTCCTTACAAATTGAGAATTGAGGGAATTATTTAAAGACTAGACAATAGCCATAATGTGTGTGTTGAGAGAAAGAGAGTTGCTTATTTGTTAACAGCAGAAACAGTGGGAAATTCAGTACATGAACTTGAAAGAGGAGGATGTCTATTCAAAGGAAATTTTTACAATATGGTGAAAGAAAAATGGTTTAAATTTTTAACAGTGAAATATGCTCAATTTATGATAATAGTGGCTTTACCAGTCTTTGTAACACTGTGATGTGTTTTAATTTTTTTTTTTTAAATTGAAATATCACATTAATCAAGATAAGAATTTCTCAGAGAAATACCATATGCATTAAAATACGTGATTGTTGATACTCAGGAGAATTTTTAACTGCTATATTCTATATACTGGTTTTATTATACAATTACTGTTTAAGTATGCAAAATGATTCTTCACTCGTATTTCCTCATAATTATTCTATTTTAAGCTATCACCAATTTAGATATATATGTAATGTGCCTCTATTATTTACTCTCTTTTAATAAATTGAAAACTGAGTAAGCAATATATAGGGGAAAAGTAACACTTCCTGAATAGGAAAAAAAAAGAGCTTTTCCATGTTTTTTTCCTATATTGAGATATTCCTATATCTCACTGGATCATATTTTTGCTTAACAGCTTTTCTCTTCCTTGGTATAAAATCAGTCATTACCTTATATGTGCCAGAAGCAGTTCTTTATTTGTCTATATCTGCATCTTTTTTTTCTGTTCTAAAATTAGATTTTCTTCAAATTACTTTTTTTTTTCTTTCTACTTTCCCCTTGAAAAAGACCAGACCTTTACTTATAATTAAAATGATTTACTGGAAATCTTGGGAAATACATTGTTTCTTAACTTACTCAAGCCAGAAAAAGCCTTCACTTCTGAATATGACATAAATTAACTAAAAACTTACTATTTACTGTACTTTAGCATTGCCACAACTGCCACTACTACCACAAATGAGAACTGATATCTTTATTTTTTACCCCAGTTACTCTTCCGAGAGCCAGGCAGATGCCACAGGTTGCCCAGAAATGTCTTTCCTTCAATGTTTTCAAGATCTAAAAAATCAGAGCAGCATGGTCTGATCTCTGAGCTGACTCTAATTTAAGCAGAAATCAGACATTCACAAGCCATTTGAAATCTGAATTATTCTATGCTTATGAGGTTTGAAGCCTAGATGCCTCTATTTTCTAATCAGTACCAGGGAACAAAATCCTAAAAATGTCATCAAATATTTTAAGATTTACTGGTGGTGATGAGACAGTGCAGGAAGTTGTGGTTTGGGTGTTTCTTTTAGGCTAGGGTGATTTTATCTTCTTTTTTCCTCTTGCTTTTTTAAATAATTGTTCTTCAATAGACCCCTTATGTTGTCCAATCCATTTTCATTATAGATTTTGTTCTAGGTATTTTGTGGTGTTTATTGTATGCTCAAGAGGTAGAATTAATTTCACATAAATTTGGCCCTCTGAAATGCCTTACAGAGTCTAATCAAGTATTTTATTCTGTCTCAGTAATTAACAGAAAGAAAATGGCATCTCTAGGGGATGGCTAATATAATAATAAAATAAATATCTCAAATGGTAAGAATTAGTTATCTTTCAAACATTCTGTCTTTACTGGAAGAGCCCAGATGATTAGGAAGAAATTGATGCAACTTTAACACAGTCAAAATCAGGATAAAGTCATGACATTTAGTAAGATTGGTTTGGTTAACATTGTTTCCTTATGGCTTTGTTCCCATTGTTTCTGCACAATTATGCTGAGATATTTTCAAAGATTTGTGACCTTGTGGTCACTTTGCACTGGCTGATCAGGACTTATCATTGATATACCCTGTAAGTTTACAAACTGAGGAGTTTTCTGCACTTCAATATGGCTCCCTCAAATTTGTCCACAAATCAGTTGACATGGGGTATTGATTTAAATGTAGATCAGTTAAAATACTTACTAGACAGTTATTTTTGGCTGGTACTCTTGCCTGATTTGTAAACTATCTTCCCATTTCTCATCTCATTCTTTCTAGCATCTTTAAATCTATATCTAGAGTAAAAAGTTTAAGAATCTGGAATGTAAAGAACCCAATATATAATGAAGTTTCTAATTATGTTCTACAAACTTTTTTCTGCAGTTTTCATGCACAGAATAAACTATATATGCTTTTTAAAATAATGCTAGGTAGGAACTATTACATTATGCAAACATGAGAAGAAAAGGTTTAGTAATTCTTTGGTCAAGATTCACAAATAAGATATTAATCCTTTATGTAAATGAGGTTCGCATCTGGAATAGTCTTTTTGGTAAATATGAGTCATCATATACAAACTCATAAACAGGAAATATTTTTGTTAGGATAGCAATAAGGACTAATTTCCATTGCTGAGTTAGTGAACACCCATAAATGTTGTGATTTATTATTGTAGAAGTAGAAAGATTTGCTCCTGACTGGGAGAAATGAGCAAAATGAGCCTACTAAATCCTCAGGGATACAAAATTCTCTGATATTTGCTTTGTTTGCATTAAGTTTCTAGCATCACTTGCATCACTTTCAGGAAAGTTTCTTTCCTATACATAACTCAAATCTAAAAGAATTTTGACTTGATGCCTAGAAAGTAATTTAGCAAGCAATTGAGCTTTTGAAGGGAGTACAGAAATTATCCCATAGCTTTTGTTCACAAAACCAGAAAGAAGCCAGGTGGAAGACTGTCAAATTTAGGTTTGAAAGAGCACTCTTTGAGGCTCTGCAAAGCAAAAGAACAATCTAGTAGTGAACTGGTAGAGAAATAAGTTAAAGACCTTGCTCTCTTTTCCATCTCTATAATTTTTTGGAGCTTAAGGTTTATTTTTTGTGTTTTTTTATCAGATCTCACAGAAAGAAATTTCTCTAAGCTGTTAAAGCTTCAAGAGAGAAAATGAGCAGAAAGAAGAGAAATACATCTGCTGACTAAACAGAGGGATTGCAAATGGAAGGGAATACCATAATAATGTAAAAGATAATTCTGTAGAGAGGACAAAACACATTTTAAAGATAATTGAACTTCTTTTCTTATTGTGTGACAAAGCAGTCAGATATCATTTTAAGTTCTTAAATGTCAGGTATGTTACAGTTGCCAGAAGCAATTCTGATAGAACGGAGAGTCGGTCCCACTGTATAAAGTCTAATGGAACAGAAAATTTTTAATTTTGAGGGTTTAGTTCTAATCATCAAGCTTTTGATTCACTGAATAATATCTCAAGACAAAATTCAAATGTATCACCAGATTTCAATGTATCACCAGATTTATCTTTTATTGAGAAGAAATAATTTGAATAAAATAGGAATAATTTATAACCATATCTCAATGGCCAGATTTGTTTCGAAAAGAAGTAATTTGGATAAAATAGGAATAAAAATAATCTACAAATTTAATAATAATAATTATAGGAATTTTGTTAACTGTAAAGACAGAGATAAATTCCCAAAAACTACAGCTTCAAAAAACTAATGTTGGTAATATCAGTACAGATTTTAGATATTTCTTAGTAGGCCCCTTTTTACCAAACAACCTCACTTCCGTGGTACATATTGGCAGATCTAAAAGAAACAAAACTAGCTAATAACCCTTCTGTATCAATATACAGAATGAGACTATAAATCTTCTCCACTGTGAGGAAACCCCACCTGAAATACTGCATCCAGCTCCGGGACCCCTGCGAAAAGGGGGACATGGAGTTGGACTGAGTAAGGCCACAAAGATGTTCAGAGGATTGGAATACCTTATTGGTAAGGCAGGCTAAGAGAACTGGAGCTGGTTATCCTTGAGAAAGCTTAAAGATTACCTTCTTGCACATTTCCAGTACCTAAACGGGGCTTACAAGAAAGCTGGAGAAATGAAATGGGCTCTTCTGTCTCAGTTCAAGTGGAAAACAACATTATACTCTACCAAGGCAAAAATATTTCAGTGCAGAAAAGGATTAAAACTACTTCACAGGTACATAGGACAGCACGTTTTAAATAAAAAGGGGTTGCAGCTCCATGCAAAACACATTACCCTTATTTTTCTCCCCAGTGTTTCTACTGCACAATGATCTGCTCAATGTCCTTTGTCCTGGTTGACTGGATTACCAGGACTGCTGGTTGTTTTAGGCACAGTACAGCAATGCATCATTCTAAAGGTACTTGGGAAGAAACTAGCCTGTGAGGTTTCATAAAATTCCCAAAAGAGGAATTAATGGCATTATATTTTTTACATACTAGAGTAATTCTTTAGTTGTTAGCAGCCCCTCATTTCCTCTTCTTATGAGTCTGTTTGGTCTGTGTATATATACAAAAGAGGAATAGAAACCTGTCATCTCTGTATAGACAAATATTCAAGTAATTTTTGTTTTGAGGAAAGATAGCTACTGCAGGGATTAAAAAAGAAGACATGAAGGAAGCAAACCTTCCTTTTATGTAAACAATGAGCAAAATGTAACAGCTGTGCACTGCTCACCTCTGCATTTTGGTTTATGGATATTGCCATGTACAAGACTCAGCATGTTAGCAAGACTTGATCAATGGAATGGTATCTCAAAGTCCTTAACTTTTTCTTGTTGCCCCAAGATATTTCTTGGAATGAATCTTCAATGTTAGGAGATTATTTAGGTGACCCAGTGGGTTTTTTGTTTCCCACCTCTTCCACCTTCCCTTTTTTATAGCATGTTTTTACTCATAAGTTTAATGAAAAAAGTAAAATTAAATAATAATAATAATAATAATAATAATAATAATAATAGAAAGTGGTAGAAGTGAAGATAGGAACTTTGCACAACATTTGTTTAATAAAATGCTAATAGTAACTCACAAATTGTTTCTTAATAAATCAGAAAAATAACATTCAAGGAAATGACAAGAGGTTTTCTGTTCATCCATTAAAATTGCACCATTTAATTAAGTCAATAAACCAGCAGGTAACATTATCTTCTACAGACTTAAATGTGTTTTTCAGAAGTAAAATGAAAGACTTACTTCCAATTTTACACTAATGCTATTGCATTAAAGATTATCACTTTTCTTTTAAAGAACTGGTCATGTTGTTTGTTGAAAGAAATAAATCCACTTTATTTTCATAACTAGGTATTTAAAGAGTCTTGAAATCCTAATATCTAAGGAGTCATAAGCCAGACTGACACAGCTGTTTGAGGCAGTGGTGGGATAGAGGAGTATACTGTACTTCTTTCAAGAACTATCAGGAAAGCAAGAGAAAGGAAACAGGTTGTCTTGGAAAACATTCAGATAACCCCAAACAAAGCTGGGACTGAGGAGAAAGCAACCCCAACATCATGTGCATCATTCGAGACAGGCCCTCAGGATGGTGCTGACTTCTTAAAAAAATACCTTCTCCTTTTAGCTAATTAAAAGACCAGTGGAAGGTTGAGCATAACATCCAAAAATAATTGAGAGTTATGTATTTAAATGATTTGAATTTTATTTGAGATAAAAAAATAATCTTTCACTTTTAATACATATTTCCATGAATCTCATTTTATTTAGAACCTCAAAATATAATAACCTGAGCTATAAAACATTACAAAATTCACTGAATTCCCCATCTCCAGATTCCAAAGAATGGGTTTGATGGAAAAAAATAGCTCAAGTTTATTATTTTTAGAACTCTTCCTTCAACTTGGCAGTTGGGAGTATAGTCATAAGCTATTATTTCCTCTTTTTTCTCTAAAGAGATCATATGCACAAAAACAGTTCAAGACCTTTTAAATGTATTCTTCATGACCCTTCCTTCAACTTTAAGTCATGGGTGTGCAGAATTCTTAATAAAAACTACAACACATAGCATGAGGGAAATACCAAGTAAAATCCTTTTTGGTGTCTAAAGTTAGCCTATAAGAAAAAAGAAGTATGGGTGTATTTCTGTTCTGTTTCTGAAGTGCTGGAATTTTTTTGAAGAAGAGATGTATAGACTGTAGGACAGCTCTGGATCTGTTGTTCAAAACCTAAAGTTAATGCCTATTATTGTTCATAAAAATATGTATTTTCTTTCTTCTTCCCTTTAAATATAGACTATTTCCCTTTAAATCTAGTATCTCAGTTGTAAGATCCATTGCCTCAGGAGTATGATAAGTCTTATTTTAGTCTTGTGCTTTCAAATCCACAGTTTTAATTATCCTATTTCAATACAGATTTCTAAATCATCAACACATATTCTGTGAGGGATCATGTATCATACTTCTGTGTCTGGTTCATGGTAAGCAAAAACACAAATGATAGGTCATGGATGTTGTCTAGCACTCTGGTTCTTGCTATAGATCTCCTAATGCTTTCTTAAGTGTTCTGGCTCTTAGAACAAATCTAGAAATAATTAGAAATGAAAAATTCTATTTCCTTTTGCCCTGAAAGTTAATTCATTCCATAATTTCAAGCTGATGCAGAATGAGCACTTTTCTGGAAAACTGTGAACAAGGCAGAAAGGTAATTTTTACGTGATCGTTTGTCTTAAATGTTGATTCACTCTTGCCCAAGCAGAACTCTGGAATCTCATTCATTTTATCCCATTCTAACCTAGCAGGTATTTCATGGCCAAGACCTCGAGCTTGGAACACAGTACCTATGCTTGCCATCTTTATAGAAGAATAGAAACAGAATAGTTTGGATCGAAGGAACTTTTAAAGGTCATCTATTCCAAACATCCTGCAATGAGTAGGGACATCTTCAAAGCACCATCCAACCTTGCCTTGAACAATTGAAGTATTCAAAAGAGCCTACTTCTAGAGCTTGTCCAGGTCCCTTTGGATGGTCCCCCATCCTTCAGATGTGTGTCATCTGCAGACTTGCTGGGTCTTCCTGGTTATTAGCATTTAGATAACCCAAAAGCGTGTTAGATTATTCTGGTTTTTCATTCATTTCCAGACTTCAGATTAAGTTCTCAAATAGCTTTCAAGATGATAGCTAAACTTACTTTTTCTTGGAGTACACTTCAGTTAGTAACCCAAATTACAGGTAGGTGGTCTGTATGGTTTTCAGCAGGAGGAGGTGAGACACACTATTAAAACAATTAAGATCTTCTGGATAATATATGTTGTATGTTATCTTGACAAGGAATTTCTGATGTGATCAAAGAGAAGCAAATTGTAATCAATGATATTGTAACACTGATGATTTACATTGACTGATATGTCAAAACAAGTTCTCAGCAGAATAATGAGATGTATTCATGTCAATCATTTTTTCTTTGTCTCCCTGATTGTAATTCCTCAACTGTACAAGCAAACTGCATTACAAGAACCAAAGATATTCCAGGTCCTTATCCAATATATAATAAATGTGAATGAATGAATCAACTTACTGCTGAAGAAGAAATGATGGACTGGGTTAAATTTTACTTTGAATTTATGTACCTTAAACCTTATGCATTTGATTTAAGTCAAAAGTAATATCTGCTCTTGAACTACATTGTTGAACCACAATACCAAATATTGCTACAGTTTAAATATAGCAGTCTATGGATCAAAGTGAAAAGAAACAGGTCATCTCTAAGTCTTCAGCTGGTAGATGAGTTGTCAGTTTAAAAAGTAAATAGATAAAATATGTGTTTTGAGGAGTGTTTAGAAAAACAGTGAGGGTTATAGAAAACTTTGAGGTAAAACTTTGGCCTTTTCAAAAGCTGTCTATGAAGAGAAAAAAACATATAAAAATTGATAATTTTATTATTCCTTTTTACATCTTAGTTTTTTGCACAAGATCGGGAAATGACAAATGCTACAATGCCTCACTGAAACCTTGTGTTGGGTCTGGCTGAGATGATTTAATTATGGGAAGTTAATTCTCCCCAAAGCATCCCTCATAGTGCTGCTCTTTGAATTGGTAGTTAGAAAGGTGTTGGTAGCATACCAGTGTTTTGCCTACTGCTGAGCAGTGCTGGCACAGCATGAAGCCATCTCTCCAACGTTCCCCCCGCACCAGTACCCTGGGAGAGAGCAAGTTCTTGAAAGGAGACATAGGCAGGACACCTGACCCAAACTGACCATAGAGGTGTCCCATATCATATGGTATCTCAGAAAGAAAAAAAGATGAGTGGTGGTGAGTGTTGCTGTGTGGAATGGGCAACATTAGCTATTGTGGGATCTTCCACAACAACTGCTACATGTCCTGAATTGCTATTTCCTGGGAAGCAAATGGACATCACCTGCTTGTAGGAAGTAGAGAGTAAATGTTTTGCTTTCCTTTGCTTCTGAACTTGGTGTTTGCTTTTGCTTTATTAAAGTGCCTTTATCTTAACTCACATGTTTTTTTCCATCTTATTTTCTTCCCCATATCCCACTGAGAAGGATAGTGATAGACTAGACAAGGTCAACCCATCACAAATCTCGTTAGTATTACAGTAAACCCCAATGTGTCACATTCCTATACTTGAAGAAATAAGAAACGCAGAACTGTAATTTTTTGTTGTTGTTGTTTTCCTTTAAAGTATGAGTGTTTCAATCTCAGTAGTGACTCCAGCTGTGCACAGAAAGCACAATAAAATCTTTAGGCCTAGATTTTCAAGCACAGATGAAAAGGTCAAGAACATTTTATGCACAAAACAAATGTCAAGAAACATGAATTTCAAAATAGTCCTGGCATTCTATCTGTTTAAATCTGATTCCAGATCAATGAAAAATTTCCTGGATGGCCATTTCAGAAGATCTGAAGTTAATTGCTCAATGTCCAGATTGAACTCTAGCAGTGAGTGGTGTCTCTCAAGGCTCCACACTGAGACCAAGGCTATTAAATATTTTCATCAGTGACATAGGCAGTGGGGCCAAGTACATGCTCAGAAATTCTGTAGACAGCAACAAATTCAATGGTACAGTTAGTGTGTTTGAGGGAAGAGATGTCATGCAGAGACACCTTGACAGGCTAAAGAAGTAGGTTCATGCAAACGTCATGAAGTTCAACAAGACCAAGTAGAAGGAATGTGCTATGAGGAGCAGCAAAGGACTTTGAGTTTGTCTAGCTTGGAAAGAAGGAGGCTGAGGAATGACCTAATTTCTCTCTGCAGCTTCCTGAGAAGGAGATGCCATGAGGGAGGTGCTCTTTCTCTACTCTGCTCTTGAGAGACCACTGGAAGTACTGCATCCAGCTCTGGGGCCCCCAGTACAACAAAGACATGGACCTGCTAAAGGAGAACCAGAGGAGAGCCATGAAAACGACCAGAGGACTGCAACATGCTTTTTATGGAGAAAGACTGAGAGATTTTGGTAGTTCATCTTGAGGAAGAAAAGGACCTCAAAGACTTTCTTTCAGACTTTCAGTACTTAAAGGGAGTGTCTAAGACATGCAGAGACTTTTTATAAAGATCTGTAATAAAAAGACAGAATAGTGCTTTTTAACTAAAAGAGGATAAGTTTTGCTTGAACATAAGGAATTTTTTTTTTTTTACAGCAAGAGTGGTAAGATAGTGGAATAGACTGCCTAGAGTAGTTGTGAATGACCCATAATTTAAAAGTATTCAAAGTCAGACTGGACAGTGCTTTGAGCAACTGAGCTACTGGAAGGTGTTCCTGCCCATGACAGAGTTGATAGACTAGATGATTTTTAAAGGTCCCTTCCAACCCAAACCATTCTGATTCTATAAATTTATGATTTGAGGACAGCATGATCTTTACTGGTTGCCAGATAGTCACCAAGTCACTTTCTCCCTCCCCTCTCTCAATAAAATGACTGAGAGAGAGAAAGTTTTTAGGTAAAGATATAGAGTAGGAGATCACTCACTAATTAGTATCGGGGCAAGACACTCAACATGAAAGAGAAAATTTAATTTTTCCATTGAAATAGATTTGGATAGTGAGACTAAGGAACTTAGGAGAACATCTCTAACTACTCAATTTATCCCATGCTCAGCTTTACTCCTTCACTAGACTGTTTTACACTTACCTTCTCCTGAGAGGGGCAGGATAAATGGATAATATGGTTTAAGGTTAGTCCGAAAAGGTTTCTCTTTGGTGCTCCTTCCTCCTTTTATTTTTCGTCTGCTTCAGTGTAGGTTCTCACCACTAGTTGAAAACCTTGGGAAAAAAATCTGCTTGAACATGGATCTGCTGTGGGCCACAGTTCCTGTTAAGACAATTTGATTCAATATAGCCTTTCTTTGGGTCACAGTTCCTTGAGGAAATACTCTCCACAGGCTGCAGGGAAATACCTGATCCAATGACTGAAACATCTAACCTCCCTTCCAAAGGGCAGAGGAGGTACTTCAGCATTGTGATGAAAATTAGGAGCCTCAACAAGGTCTTATCTTTATTTTTTTTTAGGAGCTCTTTCTAAGCAAAGCCTATCACCCTCAGCCCATGCTTGAGTTCCAGTTCAGCTGTGTAGTAATCATGTATGTGTCTATCCATGCACTTCATTGATCTGCACCCCTGACAGGTGTGTTTGGCTCCTCATTACAAATGTGCCCCGTACTCTGGGCTTGGAGCTCCTCCCAGTTGCCCCCCTGTGTCTGCTCTGCCCCTTTGCAGGAGCCCCTTCCCTGCTGAACCAGGCATCCACTGCAGGCAGTACCTGGGCCCCATTGCTTGGAATTGTATGTTTGCATATCATTGACTACTTATAAAAAAATGCATTTAACCAGGAAACTGAATTTTCCATTCTGACAAAGATACAGATACAACAGACATCCTAAAAAAAAAAGCTAAATGTGATGCTAGAGTCCTTTATAGTTTTTGGAGGTAGCTGTTTCAGAACAGCTGCATTTTCCCCTAACATTTTCTGAGCAATCAGATTTCCATTCAGGCTGAATTACCTATCACCTTTGTGTGTTCCTGGTATGTATACCTTGAGGCAAGACTCACTCAAAGACTCATCATTGATTGTCCTGGGAAAGCCAAATGACACTCAAATGACAGTGTTAGAATGAGCAAAAAATGGTGTGGAATCCAACAAGGCAATCACACTGATTGCTTGAGTATGAGAAGCTCACATTTTTTATGATTTTATGTTTTTCCATAAGTAGAATAAAATTTCATATCTACATGCTTTCCTTTCTCTAAAAAAGATAGTCTAAGGTATTTTTTTTATTTCTTAGATACCTTCAAAGATCAGACAAAATATGTCTGTGTTTGTCACAATTAAAAAAAGCTAACATGTCTTCATGTCAGGCTTGTGTCTAGCTAGGGTTATGTGAAAATAATCTCAGGATGAAACCTTCAGTCTTACATCTCACTATGGTGTGGCACATAAACTTGTATGGTTTTAGCCTTTTGGTGGGTCAGATAGTCCCCAAGACCTGTCAAAATTAGCTGACTTTCTAGCATAATCTTTGACAGCAATTTTTGCATGTTAGGCTAATGAAATTTCTTTATAATCAACAGCAGAAAAAAGACTTTATCTTTGAAAGTGTAAGATATCACCCATTTCATCCTCCAATGCTCTTGGGAAAAAAATTCTATAGCTCCTTCTTATGTCCTTCCCACACCTTTTACTACCAAATGTAATCAAATCCAATCTTTTCATTCAATCTACTCATTATCATACCGCAACCCACTACTCTTGCCTCAGGATAAGGGAACTGAGAGTAAACTGCTGCTCTGCTTCACACCTAGCCAGAGCTCTAGGCCAAGTGAGAAACCATTTTAATTTTATTTGCATGAAATGCTACCAAAAAAAGGGGAAAGCTCCGCAGTATTTATATAAGTTCCCTAGTATCGGTTTTGTTATTTGTATTCACCAGGTGAAAATTATCTTTACAGCCTTTTGAAGCCTTAAAAATCCTTAAGATACGTCTGGTTTGAGTTGCAGCTATTTTTTTATTAATCTGAGCTTTTTTGGCTTTAGCTTATGTACATTATCTAAAGCTTGCACAGCCAGCTGGCCTGAGGAATAGAGAAAAACTCATTAGAACATGCAAAGTATATGCCTGGCATCACCATTTCAATTCCTGCATGATCAGCTCAAAATCTACAAAGAAATTTCAGGAGGACTTTGTTGCCAGGACACTGCAGGAGATGGGAACTGTGCCACAAGAGGTCAAAGACAATCTAGCTAAGGGTTGGTTTTCTGGGTACAAATGAATAATCTGCTGTTCTTGCTAAATACCTACCAAATGATATGGCAAAACCTTAACCATCAGACCTTTGCCTTTGAATTACTGCTTTTAGCAGACTCACTTTTTAGCAGGCTAATTCTCAAACGTGAATGGGGAGAATATAAAGGTCTTTCTGAGTATTAAGCAAAAAATGGTTGGGAGGATTCAGGTAGCTGCTTTATTCCTGGCACCTGAATCAAGACAAAACAATAGAAAGGATAGCTTCTGATTGTCTTGGAAATTTTTCAGGGAAAAAAGCCTTAAAAATAAATAAAAATACTGTTCCTACTCCCTCCAACCAAGCCTCAACAATTTTCACAGACACTGAAATAAGTTCTAAGCCTTGGGAATGATTTTGATTAAATGGACTTTTAAAGTTTTGGAATTATTAGGCTTTCTTTAGTCAGCTGCTATTAAGAGATACTGGGACTATCTGGTTCAATACAGCAGCAGTGGTTACCAAGCAGACATTTCCCTAAAATGTTAGCATTTTTTGTTGGTTTCAACATCTTTCATTATGTCTATATTATTAGTAATGGAGTTACTCCTGGACACTAGCACACTCTGGTATATATTCCTTATTTATGGAACAGAAATATTTTATCTGTTTCTGGCATGGAATTTCATTGAGACATTGAGTCTTCTTACGAGCATTTTCCAGACATGATAGAGAGGGAACTGGCACTGGCCAGGTTTATTTCTCATACTAACTTTAGAAGGAGTCTGTTTTGGATGCAAAGGAAGAAGTACAATCTGTTTGTAAATATAATTTTGCCATGTTTGCTTGTATCCAAGGCAATGTTTTATATTAGGGTTTGAGCATTTACAGTTCTCTGTATAACTCATTCTGCAGTCATTAGACAACAATGCATCCCTGAATGTTGCTATTCACATCCCCATACCCTGGCCACCTGTCGGAGACTCTCAGTGTTAGCAGTTATACAGATACGCATCCTTCACTTCCCTTAGGGATTCTCATTTTGGAAATGCTACAGATGTTGGGGATTTTTTTTCCTCAGAATACCAAAAGAGTAAGCAGAGGAATTGTTTCACTTTTTAATTTATCATTGCACTAGCAATATAATTTGGATTTTTACATTTAAAAAAAGCAAAACAAAGCACAAGAAAAACAAAATCCAAACTCTGAAAAACACAGCTTTCTTTAAGTAGAAGCAAAGCAAAATAAGAAATTAATTCACTACTCCCCTAGGGCAGACAAGTGTTCAACCATCTCGAGGAAAGCAGGGCTGCATCACATATAATGGTGACTTGGGAAGACAAACAGTATCACCCTGAATGCCCCCACACCCTTCCTTCTCCTTCCCCTGGGATTATATGCTATACATGATGCCATATATTATAGAATATCCCTTTGGCTGGTTGGGGTCAGCTGCCCCAGCTGTGTCCCAACTCTGTGGGCATCCCTCACCTTCTCACTGGTGAAGTGTTGTGAGAGGCAAAAAAGGCCATGCTCTGTGTAAGTCCTGCTCAGCAATAACTGAAAGATCCCTGTGGTGTCAACTCTTTGCAGCATAATCCAAAATACAGCCCCTTACCAGTTTCTATGAAGAAAATTACCCCAGGAAAAACTAGGACACTTCAGATGGCTAACTTCATGAAAGATCAATCCTAGTATTAAACTCTTGCACCAGGACATATATATATATATATACAGACTACTTAGGTATATATATCAGAATACTAAAGATGACTACTTCTGCTTTTCTGGAAGACTAAAAAGATAGTACAGAATATTCAGTGATGCCATCCTAAGTGTGATGATGGGAGGAAATCAGAACACATGAATTGACAAACATTTCGAGGTCAGAAGGAAAACAAGCATAGAACTTGCCATATTTCAGGAAGCTTTTATTACAGAATGGAATAAGGTATAGTCCTTTTTCCCATACTGATGATTGAACCCCAATTATATTAACTATGAGACTTTGGTATACTCCTCTTCTGTCCCTTTCTATCAAAATCATAAGGAAATATTCTTCCTCACTGCAGAGACAGTAATTCAAACAATGAATCAGACAGTAGTGAAAAAAACTTGAGAAATATAGCACATATAAACTGTATTTGCAGACATGGGAATGCATATAAAAATAATAATTTTATAATTGTATTTCAAGGCTGAAGCTTTTGAAGATTAAATTGACTTATCTTCACTGGTATTTTTATATACCATTTCCTACAAGTGCACGACAGACTAAAGCTGAAGGAGGTTCCCTTGAGAGAAAGGTTCTCTGTCAGGATGAGGATATGCTTTTCTGACAGATTTAGCAAAGCTTACTAACTTTACTGACAGGGTTAAGGAGAAGTGGTCATTTCTTGTATAGCCTGGGACTTCAGCAAGCCAGAAAAGGGATAAGAACAAATGTGCACCCTGTAAGAAAAAAGCCTGAGAGAAACAGAAGGAAAGCTCTTTTATAGTAATGATTCCCTAGGCTGCTAAGCAGAAAATGGCTTTTTTTGAGACTTCAGTCTAAGAGATGCACAAAGAACTTAACAGCATGAATGCAGGATTATACACAACAGTTGTTTAAGTCCATCTGCATTTTTGTATTTTCCTTGTGAGGTGGTCTGACACCTCATTCCACACACCAATAAATCCTTACAGATTGCATAACAGGTACCAAACATAAAAAAAGTAAAGTAGTAGTCTTGGTATTTCTATCATTCACAGCTGTTGCAGGAAGGCAACTGGAAGCCAAAAAAAAAAGAGGGAGACAGAGGTGAATATTCTTATAAGTAATACTGTGACAGACACTGCTGATATTTGATTTAATTTATTACTTTTTACACCTTCTCCTCCCCTCATGTTAATATCTAAAAGGTATCATTGTTCTACTTCTATTTTCTCTGTTTTTTGTGTAAATAGTTATTGCAGTGTCAGATGGGTAAAGAACCTTTTATCTACTAATATACTCAATATATTAAAATAAATTGTTTGAAACTACCTCTTTGGCTTCAAAAATTATGTTGAGCCCTACAGATATACAGTAAGTCAGTGAATCAAAATTCACTTTGCATCCATTTAACTGTTTAAAATAAGTTTCTTCTGTAGCTGCTTTAAAGATTTAAGGGGAGAGAGAATAATAGTATGCCCTTGTAGGTATTTTTCTGAGTCTAATCAATGTTGTGGAATGGCATCTCTTCTGCATTAAAAAAATTAAAAAAAAAAAAAAAAAAAAAAAAAAAAAAAAAAAAAAAAAAAAAAAAAAATTAAAAAAAAAAAAAAAAAACCAAACCTGTGAAATTTTATACCATTCTTTTGTTTTAAGGATTGACTTACTATATAAAATACCTAGCCAAAGCTGCCCTTTTACGGGTAAACACATCTTGAAAAAAAAAAAAAAAAGGGAAAATGTTGATGTCTCTGCCTTGAATATGGACAATTACTCAGAAAATACTTAACATGTAATATTTGAATGAAACTATCAGAATAGAACATTAAATAAAATGAATGCACAGGACTATTTTTTTAGGTACTTGAACATTTTTCAATACCAAGCCATACAAGAAGTTTATTGGCAGAATAGTTTCTGGCAGCACTCCAATGTAAAGAGCTGCCCCAATAACACTGTTCAGTAGGCATTGATTTGGGTTTTTTCACAATGAATCTAAATATAGATAATGACCACAAAATGTGCAAACGAAAATATGATTAAATGTATATAAATTATGTTAGAGTACATCAAACTCTAAAATTCCCATTGGCTGCTTTTCATAAATGCATTATGGTAGCCTTGTAGCCATCTCCAGTACTCAGCTTTCAGACCCTGGCTAAAATCTGCTGTTGAAAAAATCAGGTGGCCACACAGCAGAATCCTAGGAAACACTTGGAGCTTCACTGGTGGGAGTCATTGCACATGCAGTGTAGAAGATGCAGTGTAGAAGACTGTATCCACATCTGTTTAAAGTCAGTCAAAAGAAATAAGAAAGTTAAGGATGCAAATTGGCAGAGCTGTTTTAGGCCAAGGTGATTCATGACCTAAAGATCTCTATCTCCCCCTATTCCTTTTAAGTAGAGGTTAACACAGACATCTCAAAGGTCTGGTTTCATAGTCCTCTTGTTCCACACTCCTCTCATTTCAAATCTATGAAACAGCATCTTCCCAAATTCCATACCTATTTATTTTAAAGTCCAGACATTCCCCAACCATGCTCTTTCTGGTCATCCTGACAATTTGGAGGTAGCATTTAGATAACTGCCAGATAATTGGACACATCATCAGGAGACACTTTTTATTGTCCAAGTACATTGAAATTCAGAAATATTGAATTTTATTTTCAGAAGGACTCAGCAGGAGTATGAATTTTCTGACTGAAAACAGGGTGGCTGTTGTAATTCCAGCAAGCTGTGAGAGCTAGTATTTTGAATTTATGAACACAGACTCTTCATTGGGATGGCAAGTAGGCAAGCAGCCAGTTCCACTAGAGGCTTACAGCTAAGCACCAGTGAGATAATTCTGAACTGGCATGGAAATCTGGATCCAGTTCATGCTCCTCTGAGAGCCTGTGGCCGTCAGAAGGCTGCCACCTAAAATTATTTTTATAGCTGAATGGTAATTGTTAGGGAAAACGTCAGGTCAGATCCTTCACAAACTCACATGGGATCCTGTAAAAGGTTGTTAGATGTTAACAGGCTATTTATGGTTAGCACCTTGCTCTAATTTACAGCCTCCAGAAAGAAAAGTGGCAGATTATATTCTCTAAACATTCCTTCTCAATTATGTCTCTGTTTGGCCAGGACACAGCTTTTGATAAATACACTCTTTCACCTTTCAGGCAAAATGCCAACATAAGCAAAAATGTTCTTACCTTTTCTTGGAACTCAAGGTGTCTTTGTAGCACCTTTAATTTTGGGGTTTTTTTGTGACTAGTGATAAGTACTGGACTGTATTTTGAAAAGTAATATAAATTCCTAATATGAATATGAATCCCTTATATTATAGGGATTGGACATCACAGTAGGGAAGACTGATGATTACTTATCAAACATTCTTTTTAGAATCCACATTAATCAGAGTTGTTGCAGCATAAATATCTGACAAGAAAATTAATAAATCATGGAAGATATAAGAGAAAACTTCTGACTACCAAGAAACTAAAGGATGCAAAAGAAACACCAGTCAAATTAATTGGTTGCAGCTCCTAGGGTTTGTCTGTAGTTGTTTGATCCACAAACAATCCTGTTTCCTGATATCTGTTGGTAGAATTAAAAAATATTTTGCTTTTTCAGTGTCAGTGAAATGCATGCAATAAGGACTTTAAAGTGTATCAAATGTGAGAAGCTTATATGCAGCCGATTTAAATAAAAATGTTTTCATTAACAGTAGTTTTTAATAAGATAGCTTAAGTTTCAATCAGGAGCTGAGATAGTCCAAAAACAAATGCCCTTTTCAAAGAAATATTCAAGGTTAGGATAGAATGGGCTCTTAACAATCTGATCTAGTTGAAGATGTCCCTGATCACAGCAGGTGAGGTTGGAGTATGTGGACTTTAAAGGTCCCTTTTGACCCACACCATTCTATGAGTTTATGATAAAATACATTAGGAAAAGAGGAACTATCAAGGAATACTTGAAATGACACATGCTTTCCTCTTCTGTTGTATCCATATTTTTCCTTCCCTTGTCTTTTTATTCTTCATTTATAAATTTATAATTGATAAGGTCTGCAAGCCTCTCCTTTGGGTTCTTCACTGCTCAGCATTGCCAGAACTGCTCACCACATGAAGCTGCTATAGGAAGGGCCATGCTGCAGAAAGAGCATGAGCTGGTTGCTGTTTTCCTTTGTGCTGGGCACATGTGCTCAATGGACCATTAACATGGACCAGCTCCTCTCTCAGCTCTCCTCTGGCACTGGAATGCCCATAAGGGAAGAGAATGGAACAACTCCTCTGTTCTGGATCGGCAGCTGAAGTGTCCTGAAGAGAAAATTTTTGCTCTTGGACCTGACACAGCAACCATTTGGCTCACAGTAAGAATTTGAAGAGAAAGCACAGAATAATGCTGAAGCAGGTATGAGATGAGCCAAATGGTTCAGCTTCCCCACAGTCTGATTGTTTGAAACAATCCCATTTCGGCATACAAAAACACACACTCTGGAGGTTTCAGTTTCCCTATATAAAGTACATTAATTGCTTATGCTGTCAGGTTTTCTATGTCAGCAAAATGCCAAATTCAGTGAAAAATGCAGCAACTTAATGTTGGATTTTAATTAAATGGGAAGTCAGTATTGTATTATGAAAAAATCCAGTCTCTTTGGAGATAGTATGAAAATTTCCAGAAGCATCTTAAAAATTTGGCTTTTAGGTCAGAGTTAGGTTTTTTTGGTTGGTTGGGTTTTTCTCTTCAGATAGTATTTAATGGAATGCAGTTCTTATGGGATATATTCTTTTAATATTCTTTTTTTTTCCCAGTAACTCTTACTTGAAACACTTTGTAAAAGTCCAGAACTCTGGGAACTTTTTAACCCAAAAACTTTCCACAACTCTTTGCATCTTCTCGTCACTTAAAAAAAAATGACATGTCAGAAAAAAGGTAATAAGTTAGGTTCTAAAGTTCACAATCAACTTGCTTGCAATCGGCTCACTTGCAATCAACTCAAACTTTATGTCTAATCTTTGTATGGTTAATAAATATCTAAATGTTTTCAGGTTCTGTGTTGAGCCAATAGATTTAACAATGTAGATGTACACAAGATCTTTGTGTGTCTTTTATTGGATCAGAAAATGTCTTGGATTTTAAAAATGCCCAACATAAGTCTTCCATGAACTTTGGAGCTTAGTGCTATTAAAATAACCTGTATTAGTAGAATACCTGAATGTCTGGGATCAGGATTTTTATCACATTAGTGATATTTACAGCTTTACAATATTTGTTGCTTTAATGAAAGGAAACTACTCCCACTAGATACAGCTGAAGCCTCATAGCATAGGCAACTGTATAATCAGCCAGAACCTTTGAAAATCTTGGATTTAATCCTGTACTTATTTGCCTTAATTAAATAATCTTAGTTGCGAAAGGTGATATCAACATTCTGAGCCTCAAAATCATGCAGTTTTTAACCACGATCATCCAGTCAGGAATATCTGGCCTGGACTTTAAGCTTCACAATCAGGGAGAATAGCTATGCTGATATATAAACAACCAATCTGTGCTTGCAGATATAATATCTTAATAATTATTGATTTAAGGTCCTAATAGGAGCCATCCTAAAATTTGGTTCTAAAGGCAGGGTTTCAGCATAAGTGCAGCAAGTATTTCACTTCTGAAAATCAAACCTAAGTTTGGAAGTCAGGCACCTAAAAAGTAAAATAATATAACATATAACATGATATGTTAAAAAAAAAATCTGTCTGATCTGCCACATGGAACTACCTAAAACACAGAGAATATATGACTCAAAAATTTAGTTAAATGCATTAGTAACAGGGCAAAACTGTAATTATCCATGAAAATTATTTTGTTTATTTAAAACTCTGAACTTGAATACTCCTTTAAACTAAACTAAATATCTCAATTTGATTTTGATATACTTTACCTTGGAGAAACTAATTTGAGTTCAACTACTCTGTGAAATGCTTTCCATTATGTACAGAGGAAGTAGTGTGTTTTTTAATTTTTTCAGGATAACAAATTAATTTTAAATTGTCAAGATGAATTGAAGACCTAGGAGTGTGAAAATGTAGTTCTATGCAATGCCAGAATGGTTTTGGTTTTGACAGAGATAGACAACTGGATTTTGTCTCACAACCAGCCCTGTTTATGTTTAAGAAGCTATGCATTGTTGCTAGTAAGTACATATTTCTGTACAGTCCCGAAGTATCAGCTGCATGTCCCTGCTAAAATTATTCCTCAGAGTGTGAGCTAGTCCTTTTCTACATAAACTGAGGCACTGATTGTATCCAATGGCCTTTTCTGGACGTCTTCCAATGTATCTGGTAAAGTCAGAAATATATTTCTGCTGGACGGTCGTGTAGGTCTCTTTGGTAAGCACAAAAAAATACCCAGCAATATGGTGAAGACACCTAGTAGCTGTGAAGCTGGAAAGATTGACACATTGGAATCTGCAGAAATATATAAAGAAATAAATTGTGTCTGCACCATAGTAATTATAAACATGGAAAATAAATCAGTATCTATTAAGTATACTGAAAACAGTTACTGAAAGTCAGGACCTGCTCTTTGCTGCTCCTATGCTTCATTCCTGCATTACAGAGACAAGTCCTTTTCTCTGCACTGGCTTTTGCCATGAGGAAATTTGATTTTTTTTTTTTTCATGTTTCATAGCTGCAATAGAAAAGTAGAGTGACATAATGGCAGAGAAATTCACAGGATGATGATTATAGAATAATGTCATGCAAATTTGGACTCTTACAAGTCTCTCATTCTCTGAGTGGATATTTGGTCCATGAATATATTCCATAAAAAGAGAAGGAGTTATCAGCAGCTTTTCAAAAAGCAAGAGTCTGTAGCTATGGTCAGTCATAATTCTTCTTGGTGTGTGTGTATACTGGGAGATGAAGTCAATGTTGGATAGCTGAAGCTAAGTACAACATAAGGGGGAAAAAGAAATATTCTAAACACAGAAGTTTTGCACAGGGACAGAAACACAGATCTTGATTCCAGAGGACTGCAAAGTCAAACAAGTGCTGCTTATTTTCACAGAGGTTTTCTGGAACCTAAATCTGTATTTAAGTGCCTAAATTCCACCTAACATATTGGAGCTATGCTAGAAGAAAGATAAATAAAGACAAGGGAAACAAATCCTTCAACAAGATAAGCAGTTTTCTCTGCAATAAAGAGAATTTTGCTTCTTTTCTAATAATATATAGATTCCATTTTATCCTATTCATAACAGCCACAAAGTGGTTCATGTACCTTTAATTTAACTTCATATACATGTAAATAAAGCAGTTTTGTACCTTTGGGAAATTTTCTTTGTGCAACTTTGGGGTTTTTTTTCATTATGTTTAAATATTTAAGTTCTATGTGTGATGTAAGGATCTGTTAAGTTAAATATAAATCATTAATAATACAGTTACAATATTAAACATTACATCATTTCGCTGACATATTTTCAAATTATTAATACAAGCTTGTTGAATTTTTTACCTTGAAGACAAACTCTAAGGGATGATGTATGACTGAATAAATAATCTTCTAGGAGACTAAAATCTCCATGAGCTTAATATACCTTAAAATATTTTAAATACTGCTTGGCAAACTATGACTTTAGAAGTACTTAAATAGGCTTACAAACATCAATTGAAATTGCTTTTATCATCCTCATCTTAGTATAAATTAATATAATGTAGTACCAGAGAACCTGAAAGAATGAAAAGGAGCATATTTCTAGTCAAGGTTCTTGAGGCATGACATGCTTATAGTCTTGGATGTCAACATCCCAATTATTTACTTTTTTCATCAATACTATAATGCATGCATTCTGAATATTTTTTCTCTAAGTCTGAATATAGGACAGCAGTAAGAAAATTTCTCTAATGAGTGAAGGATCAAAGAAGGTATGTATTTATTTATAATTTTTTTTCTTGTATTGATGGGGTAACTGGCATGTGTTGTAGTCTTCTCATTTCTGTGAATGATTAGTAATGAAGTAAAAGTGGAATATATGGTTGTTGCTAACTGGTCTTCAGAATGCTACATTTTTCATTTTCTTAAATACTTAAGTTTATTGATAAAATGAAAAGTCTAAAAAGGTAAGAGCTGAAATGTAATTCAAGACAGTGCTGAAAATATTATCTACTTCTGTTGCAGAAATATCACATGATGGGGAAGCTACATGGCATATAAAAACAACCAACCTTGCAGCTCAAGGAATGTCCTACTAGGCTACACTTTGATAATTATGTGAAGATTGGCCTTAACATCAGTACAATTTAAAATTTTTAGCACAAAAAAAGGATGAAACCTGAAAAGCTATTGTTGAAATCTGTTAAATATTCATTCTAATAATAAACATAAATACATTAATAGGGAACAAATGCACAGAAATATGCTTTAGATATGCTAAATATAATTTACGCAGTTAAAGCTGAGAATAGGCTAATTTCTTTTCTTAAAATTTTCTTATATAAAAATTGTTGATAGACATTAGGTTGCAATTTGCCAGCATAAAGTTTTTTAAATAAGTTGTTCTTTCTAGGAGATGTATGTCTCAGCTAACATAAAGCCTGTAGATATATTGCTTCCGTTTACACTGTCTTCTGATGTTTTGAGTAAAAAGTAAGATGATATTGACACTGACAAGATTGTGTGGCAAAACTCTGAACTCATTCGAAGGAACGTGAACCAAAGATAAGCAAAAACACTTTCACTGATCTTTAAATTTTCTCCTGAAACTGAGGTATTTCTCCAAAACTACATGCCCATATTTAAAAAAACCGATTAAATCAGGGAGCTGGGTGTTAACATGAGCTATATAAAAAAAGCCTAGTAGAGCCAAATGACAAATAGATGCCTTTATCTGAAAACTATTATGCATCTTCAGAAGACTGTGAATTGCTTAAATTAAAAAATGTTGCCTTTACTGTGAAATATCTCATCAGAATAAAACATATAAATCTGTGTTACAGAATAGCAATTTTGTGTGTGTCAAGTATTCACTGAGTTACATGCTACTATATCAGTCATGCAGCCACATAGTAAATGCCACATTTCTTAAAGACAGGTATTCCCTTTTCCATGATGTTCAGTGTTTCTCTTCCAACGATCCAGAGGGTATGCTACTTCTGTGTGTGAAATCAGACACAGCAACAAAGTAGGACTAAGAGAAGCAGACTTACCAACAAAAAATAATGCATATGCAGATGAGTGGTTTATAAATAAAATACTATTCCAAGACAACACTGAAAGAGGGAATGAAGTCTAAGATGAAAATCTCTGTGCAACAGCATTATGAAATCAGATTTGTATTTTCCTCTTTTAGATATACAAGACATTTTGTGAACTTCTATTTTTTAACTTCTTATTTTTCCCCACTTACGCTGACAGTTTGATATCTCTGCCCTTGTGAGATTTAAAATTTATTGAACTGAAAGAATCTAACTTTTAATGTCATTATTATTTTTACTGCAGTGTACAAAGAAAACGGTGATGTACTTCTGCATAGGGCCTCCTATATTTTCTGAAAATTTCTCTTTATAGGCTAAGCTAGCATCCTGTACACCTTTAAAGTTTACTAATATGTTCCCATCTACTCTTCTAGAGAAAATTAACCCCTTTTAAGTTATGATTTTCAGACCTCTATAGCAATCTTCCCATGTTCTCCACCTTCTGAATATATTCCTCCTGTTCCTCTACTTGTTAGCAGAAACAGGTTTTGTACACCAAGGAAATTCAACTTGGCATTTCTCATGCATACATATACATAGATACATATGTGTACGTAAGTACACATACTCCCACATACTAACACAGCAAGAAGCACTTGCAAAGTTTGTATGTAAAATGAGGATTTAAAAGTTTTGTCTCTTTTCAGTTAAAGAATAGCTAGCGTTCATTTTATTTTTAACTTTAAAAATTCAACATTTTTCAGGATATGGAGTGATATAAAGACTGAAATCATCATCATCATCATCATCATCATCTATATATCTAATTTTCTATTGAATTCATTTTTTTTCACATTTTCTCCTTTTTCCTGTCCTTAACAACAAGGAAATTTGAGTGACTCTGAAAGAAGTTACAGTGGTGAGAGTATATGAGAGTTAGTGCATACTACAACAGAGCAATAAGGCTCAAGAGCAAATTGGCACTATCAGTAAATATACAGATTAGAGTAGAACTTAGGGTGTAAAGAAGACTAGATTCAGGGTTTTAATCTAACTGAGATGGTGAAATTTAATAATTTAAATCTTAACACAGCTGAACTTTTAAGTATTAATAATTTCATTAAAATAGTTCCAGTCCACCTAGATCCTACCAAAACTAAAGACTAAAAACAAAAATGCACCATCAGCTTGATTGCAAAAACCCTATTATATCTTTATTGCTGAAGAGCCATTACAGATTCCTTAACCTATTAGGAAGGAACATCACTTTCAACTCTCAAATTCTGTGGGCATAAAAACTGAAGTTCAAAAGTGTTCAGATTGTTCTAAGATTTTGATGACCATCTACTGGCTGCCTACAGCTTCATTGTGATAAGCATTAGGGTGAATTTAAGTTGCTCTTAAAAATTCTGAGATATCAATAGCGTTCCCAGCATTAGTAAAGTGTGAAGTAATTTGAAGAGTCCTTGCATAATAAATTGCACAGGAAGTTAGCAATTTTCCCGGGGAACAAGCAACACAGGTAGCAGACTCCTTGACTTAAACTGTGCATTAACCCATGCATAATGCCATTCTTCACTCTTTCTTTTGAACTGGGTGTGGTGTAGGGAAAGAGAGGAATAGGACAGAGAAATTAGAAGTGCATTATTCAATTAGGGTGAGGTGTGGATATTCTGAAGCACCTTTCTCTCTGCAGTGATGGTCTGGGGATACTTCACAGTCACCTCAGAACAATGAATTATATCCCTATTGGAATCTAAGATAGATATCTAAGTCACTATATCAAACAGTGTCTTTCTTTAAAGTAAAATTTCTCTTTTAAATCTTTGCTTCGGTTTGACCAATATTGCTAATGTTAGCATTCACAATGTATTTTGAAAAATACCTATTGGCTGGTGTATGCCAACAAATCCTCTTTTCTGTCTAAACAAAGATTCTGTCTATATTTCATCAATATATATAAATATGTATATATAAGGACAAACTGTGAAATAGATAATTATCTTCTTATGCTCACACTTGCACTCAAACCCAAACACAATTTCCCCCAGAGACTTTGGAGTTGGCATCCTTAGAGATATTCTGATCTGACTGGACATGGACCTGAGCATCTGGATTGAGCTGGCCCTACTGAGGAGGAGATAAGGCAGCATGACCCCTGGATGTCCCTTGCAATATCCATGATTCTGTGCTTTCATTTGTTTGGCTTTCTGACTAAATAATAAAAGTGTACTTTGCAAAGTTCAGGAAATTGCAGGTAGTCTCTTCTTTAAAAAGGATCATGTGATGCTTTTTATCATCATGTAATGTAGGTCATCCCTCTGGTTCAAACCTAGAGCCATTTCTTATACCTTACTTTGATTAGACAGCTATCAGATTTTAAATTTACCTCATACTGAAGATTCATTCTCTGTCAAGTTTCTTATTTTTATAAATTCTTGTAATAATATCTGTCTCGTTACAAAATTATGGGCCTGTCTGTACCCAAGTCCAATTATGTCTAAATCAGACAGTGGATTTCATCTCATTTGGAAAACTTGCAGAGTAGTTGGACTAGTTTTCCTTTTTTTTAGGGTTTTAATGCACTGTGGATCTGATTAATTAATCGGGTAATAAAAGATATTTTAAGACAAAAAAAAAAGCTTTATGAAAAAGAAAGGGCAGGAATAAAAATGGAAAATATAAGTAACTCTAACTGGCAAATAACTGAAGGTAACCCCAATTGCATCCATAATATAGGCCATACAGGAAAAGTAAACGATATTTACTGGTGTTAGAGTGATATTTCATATTGTACATTAGTACACAGTGTAAATTATTGATTATTAACTATTGCCTACTTGAAATCACACTGAATCACATTAAAACAACTACATTATCTTCAGATTTCACCTCAAATTAGCAACCTAATGAAAAACGAACTTGTACAAAGATTCCAATGCCTCAAATGATTTTTTTAATTTGAAATGAATAACATTCAGATTAAAGCAGTGAAAATAATAAAAAAAACCCCACATTGGTGCATCCTGCATTCCCTTTGCTTTTAAACCAGTTGATCATCTTATCTAGATTATCTTATGTCTTACTTATTCAGATAATAATATTGTCATTTTTCTTTTCCCGCTTTAAGAACTGTCAATTATCGTCATGTCATGGAGATTTTTTCTAAAGTGAAGTAAGTGTTGAAAGCTTCTGACTTCCCAATGAATCAACAGAACAAGAACATAACTGTCAATTGGTTTTACATTAGCAGGTAATGATGATGTTATCCTGCAAATGCTTCCTTTTCATTACTGGAAGTAGAACTATTGTATTTATCAAGGCTACAGGAGGGCAACAGGGCTTTGTGTATACTTTTCCTCTGGTCCAGGTTTGCATGGCTTCTGACATGGCAAACTGAGGAAACACAGCTAATTTAAACATGTCAGGTTTGATTTGTCTGTTTTGAATTCAACTATCTAAACTTCAGGTATTTTCTCTACTCTTGTTCTATAGTTAGTAAAAGGAAATGGGCCATTAGTCTATCATCAAGGCACATTTCTCACACATGCATCAGGGGCATCCTCCAAATGTCTTCGGAAATCAAAAACTAAGGAATTTGAAACATATTTGATTATGCCGAGAGGCTATACCACTAATTTCTATACTTTAATAATTTCTCTTACATACATACATGTCTCCTTCCTCTTTCCATCCACACAATCACAAAAAGGTTGATGATAGAAGGGTTGCACACTGTATACTTGGACTCTCAAGTATCACCCATATACCCTAGATCCTCTCATGTCAAACAAATACCCTCAGAAAACTTAGGTCAAGACCTTATTATCACCTTTACTTACTCTGGATTCTCTCACTCACCACAAGGGACCTGATATGATCCATATAGCAGAAGATAAGGCCAAGATGTTATTGAAGCTCAGTAGTGTGGAACTACCTAATATAAGCAAAGTGAAGAAAGAAAAAAAACTTTATGCATTAATTTTTCACTTTCACAGAATAAATCAAGTTTATTGTATTTTTTGTTCAACCACTTTGTTTATTTGTCCATGTTATTTAATTCTTGTGTAGTCAGTGCTGTACAAAAGCAAGTAACTCTCAAGTGTAATAGTACTGCTTTTACATTTATGGTACCATAAAGTGTAAGAGCTACTTAGTGCTGATATATATTCTCAGATACCCCTGCAGACTTTTATATGTTAGAAAGATTGCATGTATAGTAAAACCAAGACTTAGCGGATATAAAAATGCCACCCTGACTTATAAACCAAGTTTGCCATTCACAGTGTATTTTCCACATACTTCTCATAATGCTACTTATAAAAGTCTTCTTTGTGTATTATGGGTTTGTCAGGTTCCAAGGAAGAAAGAAAAAAACAGGTAAATATTCTCTCTGCATTTCAAAATCTGATTTCTAAATAATAAGAAAGTAGCAACAATCCAAATTTCATGAGTTATGTAAAATGTTATCCTTTCTGCTGAAATGGTTGAATGAGATACATTACTGCAAGTATCTGTCATTATTCTTGCAGATATTTCAACCGAGCACAATGCTGAGCATTATCAAAGATAGTTCTTTTTCCTCATATACTTCAAGCTATCAAAAACCTCTTAGAGTAAACTTCACACAGATCAGGCTAACAAAAATTCCACATCTTAGTACTGTGAGCAGTGTTAAAACAAACCTTTGAAGACACTTGGGTAGCAGAGGACTAGTGAAGCTAGTGGTGGATAATTGGGAGAGTTTAAAAAAGAATTAGAGATGTTCCATGTGTTGTATATATTTTCTACCCTTCCCAGTATGCCAGCCTGCATGCAGTCAAGTGTACATCTGTTAACATCATAACTGGCTGATGCTACATTAACTTTTTATTTCCAGTGAAAATGAAGATCAGAAAAACCTCTCCTGGTAAGCACTTCTGACTGTGCAAGCCAGCTTCCCCATAGCTCTTCTAAATCAGTAGTGATCAAATTATCTGCCTTGGGTACTAATTGTTTAGGAGGTACTTTAGACATTCCAATGTGGCCAATAGAAACAAAGAGGTAAATAGAAGGGAAAGACAAAACTCAGTGAAAAAATCAGCAACTTGAGTTCTACAGAGTGTAACAATAGAAAAATGCACTACAGAGCAGCACTACTGAAATCTATATATTTATGTGACACATATGTACATTGGACACTATGAAGTTTTATTAATTATCAATTCTGACTTCATTTATAATATTCTATATCTACAACTACACAGCAAGAAGATAGAAATTTAAACAAGGGACAAAAGCACTGAAGTAAAACATCATCAACAACAAAAGCTCCACAAAAAACTGAACAGAAAGAAAAAAAGCTTGCTTTGCAAAGGCAGCTGTTTAAACTTGTGTAGGAAGTGAAAAAAATATGAAAAGTTGTTCATGGTGGGTAGGAAAATGAGTAATAGATTAGGACTATTTTTAAAAAAAATGTGGCTGCTTATATCAGAAAAAAATGGAGCAAGACATGAAAATATGTTAAGGGTCAAAAGTGAAGTGTAGGAGATCTAGGATGATGGAGACGTTGGCATGTGGGAAAAGGAAACCTGCATTTGCTGCCAAAAAGGGAGGAGAATTAGGGATGAAAATCAGTTGATTAAGATAAAAGGGAGGGAGAAGAGGAGGAAATTTGGCTGTGAAGTTTAAACAGATTGGAGAAGTGGGCAGTAAAGTGTAAAGAGAAGTGGTGTTTGCATTTACACCTGTAATTGCAGATGTTGAGTGATAACCTCCTATTAAATAGTCTTAGTTGTAAGAGCAAAAGGTAAGTAAGCAAAGGATAGGAATTTTTAGTGAGATTGTGGAAAAGAAAGGGTCATGATTCTACTGGTTGCAACCACTTTTTTGTTTGGTTTTTTTGAGTTTTGTTTTGTTTTGTGTTTTTGTTTGTTTGTTTTTATTTGTTTGGTTTGGTTTGGGTTGGGTTTTTTTTGGTTGTGGGGGTTTTTTTTGTTTGTTTCAAAGAAATTACGACTATGGCTATGCAGTCACTTCCTATGAACATAGCACTTAATATGCTGATTCAGAAATTCTTTTGTTACTTGATGGTATCCATGCAACTGACTCCAAGACAACAAGCTTTACAACTGCGACATAAATGCAGATAAATCTGGAGATCATTACTCACAGTAGGTCAAGACTAAAATGGGCTTGGATATTGAAAGAACCTTCATGGTCACAAGAAGTAAGATTTATAAATTATTGTGATCAAGAATTAGACACCAACATTTTTCAAACTAAGAACTGCATAAAAAATCTGGCCAGAAGTAATACTATGGCATTCTGATCTTGTATCTTCCTTAGGAAAGTGATGCTAGACACTACTAAGTCATTACTCATGTAAGTATTTTCATACAAGCAGTAAAATTCTAGAAGACATCTGCTACCTGAGTAGCAAATCTGACAATGGTCCAGATAATGGTCAGAAGCTTGGCTTGCCTGTAACAGAAGGGAAGTTCTTTTTGTACTTAGCTATGACCTAATGCCCTTCACTACCCTCATTTTGGCCCTGCTATATTAATGTTATTACATTTTCTTTAGCCTAGAAATAGCTTGAGTGTTGTTCATATATGATAGTCCAAAAGGTGTGAAATAAACTGTGAAATTTTATTAATCACATTGGATTTGAGGAGGTGGAAGGACTATAAGCAATATAATCTAGTCTGCAGATTAATGAGCCAAAAGAGAACTGAAGAGTATTCTCGCCCTTTATGCAAGCACGGAAAAAAATACACAGCCAATATTGGGAATCAAATGGAAAAAATTACATAATGCTGGAAGAAGTTTTGTTTTGGCTTTGGTTGCTTTGCTTACTTTATTCCATGACCCTCATAATGACCTCCAAAATGTCTTACAAAAATTCATAGAAATGGCCTACTATGGGGCTGAATTTTCTTCTTTTACAAGCAGGTGCTTAGAATTTTCTTTGTGCACTTGTTTGCGGGATTTCATTTGGTTGTGAGAAAGTTATTAAACAGATGGGCTTTGCATTTTTTCTACATAAGACAATTCAAATGGATTATAGTCAGAAGTGTTTAGTACATAACACCTGCCACGCGATCATATTATCATTTGGGTCTAGATTATGGTGCACAATAATAAATAGAAACACATTTTGGACAGAGACATGGATTTGGAATAAAAATCCTCCCTGATATCAGTAGTTTTATTTACAACTACTTTAAGATTGATCCTTTCAATCCCTTTATGTTCTTTTCCTAGGTTTCATCTAGTTAAATAGCAGTGGCACACATGGGGATGGAGAAGGGAGACCTATACATCTCTGTATCCAAGTACATCTCTTAATTCTGGGTAACCTTACACATTGCATTAGAAGATACTAGGCAACAGTGTCAGACTGTCAATAGAGCCCATGTCATAAAATGTTGTGGCTAGACATAAACAAACCAGTTACTGTGATGATTAGTCTTGCTCAATTCTGACCTTCCAAATTTTGTTACAAGAACTGATTTTTTTTTTTTTTTTTTTTTTTTTGTGGAGCATTTATCAGATCATGACTGGTTCCTGGTATATTTGTTATTACTCCAGAAAAACCTGTCTGGTCTGGTGGTGAGGATTTCTTCATTGAATACAGATGCAGTCAAGAATATCACTGAAGTTGCTTTGCAGTTTATTTTTCGGCATAAACAGCTGCTGTAGTTGCCCTACCAGTGGTTGTATGAATGACTGAGGAGGTTACATAAAACAGTGTTTTTTAATGTGTCATACTGTGCTAATAAAAGAGAAAGCTCCTGTGGGTAATGAATTAACACAAATCTAATTCTTTCATAAGAATGTGAGAGATTAAGTGCTTTCTTTGGTGTAAGAGTCCAGAATTTATGTAGTAAATAGGATGCAACTGGCCCAGATTGGATAATTTCACCATTTTCCCAGAACACCATATTACCTGTATTAAAGCACCTAAAACATCTTTATCACTCAACAACAGCAGTAGTAATGGTAATAATTGTAGTATTAATGGCAATTTTTGGATTTCCACCAACAGTCTAGATCCACCGTCTGAAATGTTTTAAGATCTTGACATTAAATTTTGGAGAGATTTCCTTAATGTTTTGAGGAAGTTTTTATTCTTGATGCAAGGTGACTCTATTATGGTGTCATATATTAATGTACAAGGCCACTGACTGGATTAAAATCCCTATTGTTCTTCATGCTTTTCAAGGAGCCTGAATATAAAGCAAGAACTGTAATGAAAATTCTTAGCATACTACTTTAGGTCTTTTATATTAATTCTGTTATTTTCATACATTTCTCTTAAAGTTTTTAAAGAATATTTAATTAAAAAGATAGAAATAATATATGTTAAAACAATATAATAGAAAATATTTTTATGTATTAATATTTCTTTTATTTTGAAGGGGAAGAGAGTTTAAAAACTTTTCTCCTTTTGCCATAAACCATCTATTCAGCAAGAAAATCAAGAACAAACTAGTCTCTTTATACTATATTAATGACACAGTGTTTCAATATCAAGTGTAATAACTCATATACAAAAAACTAATGTATAAATGCACTAGTCATTTAGTCAGACAGAGAAAAAATAGTTCAGCAATATAGAAGGCAAAAATAGTTTAGCATAAGTTAAAAAAAGACATCATCAATATTGTTTGACAGCACAGAAGGGCATAATTTATACCAAAATGCCATGAAGCCGTTATTTAAAAATTTCCTCAGGTGAAGGTAGTGTCTGTGGAAATGTTTGCTTCTTCTCTTCACATTTAAGCTTGCAAGCAATACTTTGAGATATTTCTGTATACTTTGTTGAAATTGTCTAATAAATCTTGACTTACTTAGCTGCTTCTGAAGCAGGTCATTCAAACAATGTCGTTAAGTAAGCACAATGTCCTGAAAGTTATGTTGACTTTGTAAGCCTTGGATTCAATGTCAGAAAAACTAAAGCAGCCAATGCAGTCATGTCATTTTAGCAACTGCAACCCCTCCATTTAAATTAATTTAGCAGGTGGGGGTTTTTTTGTGGAATTTTTTGTGTTTGGTGTTTTGTTTTTTTTTTTAATGGAAAACAATTATGTATGTTTAGCTAGGAGATTTATGAAAGCATTTCTATATGATTTAAATACGTTTTTAGATGCTGATTATTTTTGAATGTGCATTGATCAGTAATTCCAACAGCTCTGTCTGCTTGCAAAGATCTGTGCAGACTTTTGCCACCAGTATTTGGAAAAACTTTGTTTTGCATTATAGGTGGATTTCAAGCTTATTCCTAAGTGAGTATCTAGATTTTACACGATACACAACTCCAATGACAAGAAAGTACAACAACGAATTTAAAGATAATCTCTTTCTTTTAATTCTGTGGGTGAAGAATTAATTCTTTCCTATGCAAAGAAATCTGAATCTCTGAGTGTACTCCAATTCTTTATCTAGTAAAACTTAATTCAATGCAGCCAAAATACATTCAACCAGGATTTCAAAATAGCTTTTAACTAAATTATAATACTTAACCCATTATTTTTTATATTTCTGTAATGCCAAGGTACCCAGTTAGAATCAGATCTCCATTGCCATCAATTCTGAGATGAAAGACCTCCATCACTCAAAGTGCAGCAACTGCCACATCACAAGAGCATGTAGTAACAAGACAAGGAGTGGAACGGTTTTTAAGTGAGAGAGTAGGTTTAGATTAGATATTAAGAAAAAAAATATTGTCATGATGGTAAGATATTGGAGCTGGTTACCCAGAGAAAATGTGGATGCCCCATTTCTCAAAGTGTTTAAAACCAGTTTGGATGAGTCTCTGAGCAATCTAGTCTGGTAGAAAGTATCCTGCTTATGGCAGAGTGTCACCCCTGATTTTCTTGCTTTCAAGTGTTTGAATCTTTGCAGCCTGTTTCTCACACTCTTTCATGTAAACTATATGTATTTTTAGAAATTATCTTGTGTTTTGCATAGTTGTTCTCTGAGAGGAGAACTTGACTGATTATCAGAGTGACCAATGGAGTCAGGAGGTTGTAACCTCCTTGGGCCAATCCTGGCCTTCTGTAAAAAGTGTATATAAGTGACGTAGTCAGAAAAATAAAGAAGTTTTCCATGTCCTGCCCTGCTGCTGCCTGCTGTCCTCTGTGAGGGTCCACACCCACGCCGCAACGCGTGACCTCTCTAAGTGAGGGGTGACAGCAGGGGGTTTGGAATTAGAAGATCTTTAAGTTCCTTTCCAACCCAAGTACCTTTATGATTTTATTATTTTTATGTCAACCATAGTAGTTTTTATAATGATTTCTTAAAATACAGCCTTGTTTCTATATTTTTTTTAGTGTAAATTGAAGGTCAGAACAACCTAAATGTTCTCCATGAATGAAAATATAAAATAGTGACAAAATTGGTCTTATTAGTTGCCTTTCCATCGAGAAGGAACATAGTTGTATTTCATTCTGATAATAATTTAGGTAGCTATAGAAAATATATTTTTGTTTGTGATAGGAGAGAATACAGGAAATATTAAATTTTCTAAACTCCCTCTTAGAGCATAATCTCTTTCAATCTGTGATTTTTTACATAGCTATGACTCCCTAGTCCAACCCCTTCAAGTCCCAAGGGTTCTTTGATTCATTTTTTTTTTTTTTCATTTATAAAGATTAAAGACTTCCATCAGAGAAAACAGACAATATTATGTGAAAGGTGACCATTTAAATAATCCCGACAGCAAACCATTAACATTAAACACATCCAGTGACTAGTCACAGACTAGACATTATTTTCCCAAATTAGTTCTTGAATAACTGCAAACAGATATCAAAATCTAAGAAGTATTTCATGCCCTTGGGCATTAACCTTTTTAACAGCAATCCAGTCTCCCACATTTCGAGATGTAATTTACATTTGTAGACAGTATGCAAAAAAGAAAAAGCTAAATTAATTTAATAAGGGTTGTTTCAATGGTTTCTTTCCAGCTGAAGTCTCCGGCAACTTAAATAATGATGATTTCTAGATCTAAATCATTAGTGCCACAGAAGCTAGGCATAAAGAAAAAGGTACTTTTATTTTCACCCAAGTAATATTTTTTATTTTTACTAAAGCAAGTTTAACATAATTTGCCTGCTATTGCCCGCTACTTAGAGAGAAAATTGCCTGATGATTAATGAACTGAAGTTGGTAACAGTTGGTAATTTTTCTTAAGGTCTGAATAGAAGTCAAGAATATACTTCAAGTAATTTATTTTCAGTTCTTGTTTAGGAATCAAAAAGCTGAAATGTTGGGTGGGAGAGGGAAGTTTCTGTGTAGAACTGTTTCCATTTTTTGTCATTTTGGCTAAAGATGCCCCTGTAGAGCTGGACAAAAAATCTGTAATCTGCTAAATTATATGATCAGGAAAAATTCTGCTTTCACAGAGAAGGCCAGGACAGTGATTGCAGCCAGGCAGTGCAGTCCTGCATGTGGCATCAGGAGCAGCCTGCACCTGACAAGAGTCTGGCAGTGCAGGGACAGCATGCAGTGACCCCACATTGGGATGTGGAGGCACCTTCTGGGGCACATCCTCAATGGTGGGATATTACATTTGGGGTCATTGGTTGGAGAGAGAAGTCACAAATTCACCAAGCATCCTCAACAAACAGTGTGTTTTATTGTTTGGAACTTCTTTTTATGGGGGTTTGAATTTCCTGGTTACACAACTGGTTGGTCTGGGTTCTTACACTGCCCAGCTCCCTGCCTTCTGATAATCTGCATTTGAGGCTGAAAGGGATTGGTTGAGATCTCTGTTTGAGTTTGAATCTATCCTATGATTGTTCACCTAGGGACTTTTTTCGAACTAGGAGAGCCAAATTTGGTTTCTTATTGGGTGCAGATTTATCTGTCCAGCTACAGACTGGCCGTATTGTGACAGTGGGTGTGCTGGCACAGGATCGGAAGCAGCAGGAGGCACACAAAGCTGGAGTAGCCATGTCTTCTGCAGGAGGAAACTCCCAAGGGTGGGCAAGAGGGTGTGTGTTTGTGCAGGTGGGACACATGCATGTCAGAAATTTTGGATTTATTTATCTATTTTACTCTCAGTATTGTCCTCATGAATGAACAGCAAACATTCCTTTCATATAAAGCAAGCACCTACTCTTAACTTTGCCAGCTGAGGGAGGTGATTGCCCCACTCTTCACTCACTGGTGCAGTCTCACCTTGATTCCAGTGTGTAATTTTGGGTGCTAGAGTATAAGAAAGACATAAAGCTTTCAGAGACTATCCAAAAGAGGTCTGTGAAGATGGTGAGGGTTTTAGAAGGGAATCTATATGAGGAACAACTGAACAACTTGCCTTGTTCAGCCTGGAGGAGACTGAGAGTGACTTAATATGCAGTAGTGGTGGCAGGTCAAGATGGGTGCCTATGAAGAGGTGCCCTGGCTGTTGATTGTTATTGGGTTTTATATTCTCTATAGGTCACTTGATTTTCTGATGGCACTACTGCTCATCCAATCATCTTTGCAAAGTCTGGGGCTTTCTCTTGTGACTTGCTTTCACAGCCTCCAGGCACCATTTTTGTTTTGTACAGAATATCCGGTAGCTGAAGTTTAACTTACATGCCTTAATCTACTGTTCACATTTTCATATATGAAAAACAAGCCTAAAATACAATCCATGTGGCCCAAGTCTCATTTAATTTAGTCACTATTGGGAAATGCTGGCCCATTTTCTCCTTTCTGTATAAAACCATGATTTTAGCCCCCAATTATATGGAAAACAAATTACCCACAAACACCTGATTAAAAAAAAAAAAAAAAAAAAAAAAAAAAAAAAAAAAAAAAAAGTTGTAGCAGTTAAACTAAATAAAACAAAGCAGCAGTCACCTGAAAAAAAAAAAAAAAAGTTTATACAGATTCCACATAATCAATTTCAGCCCTGAGGGGCTGCAAAACTAGTGCAAGGTCTATGGGCAACAGTAATACTGTTTACTGGAACTCATTTGTTTTGCACAGTTTAAACAAAATCAGGACTCAGATGGTGATTTTAGAGATCCTCATAGATATCGCTCGAGTCCTGCAGCAACTGAGTTTCTCCCAAATAGCTGAAGCAATGTCTGGGTTCTGGGATTTTAAGTGACCCTCTGCTACTTTCACTTCTGGGTATTTTCATCTCTAGGTACCCATCTCAGTCTATCTTTCAGATCAGAGTATTTTACCACGGAACATTTTGCAACTAATAAATGATTTCTCTCAGGAAAAAAAGGCAATATTATATATTTCCCTTAAAATTTCAGCACTCTGTAGAACTCTCCAATGTATAACAAAATTTCATAATGGATATTGCATGCTAAATGTATGCCTGTAACACAGAGATTATTTGGAAACAATCATTTGTGCAATATAGAACAGCATGATTGCAATGCGACAGGGACATTTATTGCTGCATATTTCAATTAATCAGCCTTGCTTTAAGAGATTTCTCAATTGTTCCCAGATTGCTTTGTTAATAAGGGAGGCACTGTGCAGTCTGTTGTGGATAAAGTCATCAGATTCTCAACATCTAAAAAATGATATTTCATGTCAGCCTCTATTGTTATATTTTTGAAAAGAGTGTGTATTCACATGTATTTGGTAATACTTACCATTATTTCAGAAATAGGAATAATCCATTAGACTATGTTTGTATAGCAAACATCATGAGGAGATGATAATTTTGGGTATTTCAACCACTCAAGCCGAACAATGATGCTATCAATCAGAATCTGATTTTTATTTAAGGTATTCCTTAGTTTTCAATTATATTGACTTTTTCAATATTGTATGCAAATAATTTTGGGTGTATTTTTTTAAAGGAAGCTAAATGCCTCATAATTCTGTAGTCTTATGAAACACTGTTTTATGTATTACTAAGAAATATCACCTAAATAAAGCATAATAGAATGTTAAATGTAGTAGAACTTATTTGTCTGATAGAGAGAAAAGTTTGCATGATTCATAACATTTAAATCTGAATCTTGATTTAATCCCTTTAGATTTATGGAAAAACAAACCAAAAAAACAAAACAAAACAAAACAAAACAAAAAAAACCAAACAAACCAAAACAAAACAAAACAAAACAAAAAAAAACCCACAAAAAAACAAAACAAAACAAAAAAAAAAAAAAAAAAAAAAAACCAAGCCCCAGAAAGAGGAACAGAATTATCTGAAAACAAAACCCCAGTATTACAAAGATTACAAAGCATATTAAACACTCTTATCAAAATTTATAAAGTTGTGACTTTTTATTTTTCTGCTACAAAGAATAGTTTTTGTCAATACTAATCTAAATATGCTAAGAGTAAATATATTATTATAATATTTTTTAAAATAGCTATCTTCTCAAGTCTTTATTTGCAGTGGTTCGGCTTTACCAAGGGTGCAGATCCGGCCAGCCCTGCCGCCACTACAACCCGGGGGCCACTTTGCCAGAGGCGTGAGCAAACCCGACCACGGTGCGGATAGTGCGCAGAATAGAAAGGCGGGACTCTCAGGATGTGCAACCAAGGGGTGCGTGTTCCCCAAGGCAGCGCTCCGAGAGAGACGCTGACCTCGGAATGCCACGGCTCTTTATTGAGTGGGTTACAGGGGTAGGATTGCGTGAGACCAATCACAACCTTTTGCCAACGTATAATGAGGGAATGCACAACTTTTGAACCAATAATAAGTAACTTGGGGAGGAGGAATACATGATGAGGGGGTGGGGAAGTTATATAACTTAAAGATTGACACTTAACAGAAAAGTGGTAAACAACTATTATGGGATAGGGTTACCAGGACAACCAAGGTTTTGGCGGGAAAGTCTGAGGGAAGGAGAGAAGGAGAGGGAAGGAGAGGCCATCTTAAACAATAGTAATAATTACAAAATTATAAAACACAACTTATAAAACCAAACTGGAGCAGTGAAAACCCAACTGGAATTGAATTTAAGCACCACCACATTTATTTTTGTCTTTTAAATATGAAATTAAAACTTCTTGGTCAGCTAGCAAAAATACTTCATTTTAATTTAAAAAAATAAAATTGGTAATATTTTATTCCTTTATATCTGTTACCATGAGATAAAATTATGGATTCAAACTTGTGTGCATGGCACTTCCTGATCTTCAGTTTTATATATTGTCCACAAATATGCTTCATTCCACTTAGAATGTTATTTTGCTTTTTTCTTTTCCTCTCTGATGAAATGAAGCAATTTGGACTTTTATAAGCACTAATAAAAACATTTTACTGCTGAATGATTTTGGCAATCCGATTTGATGTTCACAAGCTGTTTTTAAGAAAGAGTGGTTAGGAGTTGGTCGATGTCATCACTCTTCATAAACATCTGGAAATGCATTCTATTTCTTGTTTATGATATTTGACATACACACAGGAAAACATGCCTGGAGCAGCTATGAAAATTTGCTTTGCTTTAGATCTTTAGAAAAGCTCATCTTCAACAAGTAGACATTAGTTAAACTTTGTCAAAACCAGAGCTATCTTGCAATGCCCTGCAAGTTTCAGAGCATGAGAAAAAAGAGCATAAACCGAGCCTTGCTTTGAACTAGATCTGCATTTACTCCTTTCATCTATGTTCACTGACAGAATTTACTTTAGTCTAGTTTTCAGCACACCCGATGCTGAAACTAATAGGGGAGGTTTACATGTGTCCATTTTTGAATTGACAACAAGACCAATTTTTTAATTTCTCTATTAGCTTAATGAAATTAGGGAGATACACACATCCTAGGCTATGATTACATATAATTGATGATATAACTGCAATTCAACTACTGGAGTGTCTGGAGTTCAATGACACTGATAAGAGGTGTTGAGTGCCTCTGGGTAAGAGTCAGGGGAAAGGCCAACAAGGCAAATATCATGGTAGGAGTCAATTATAGGCCACTCATGCAAGAGGAAGAGGAAAATGAAATATTCTATAAGCAACTGGGAGAAGTCTCACAAGTCCTTGTGCAGGACTTGAACTTACTGAAAGTACAATAAAAAGAGGAAAGAATCGAGGAGTTTTCTGCAGTGATATGATACTTGGAGGCTGTCTTGGACATAGAAACCACATAATTATCAATAGTTTTGTATTCTCAGAGAAGAAATTTTAAGTTTAATTTCTGCACGAGGGCTAAGTTGTATACAAATATATTTACAGAAATCTACTTTTTACATAAGTTACTACTTCTGAACTTAGTATAAACATATTAATGAAAAAGATTGGGAAAAAAAAAGGTAATGAAATTATCTCCATGTTAGACTTAAAGTGAGTTTTGTCTATGTGGAAAGGCAAAAAAATAATGTCCCTCAAAGGAAAAAACACCATTTCCTCTACAAAAAAGTTAATTATAAAGAAACAACTGGCTTTAATATTAAATTAAAAAGCTATGGAGGTTTGTTTGTAGGTACTATTCCTATTTTATAATGATATATTGAAAAAGATGTCTTCACACATGCACATACACAATGTGTGAGTATGCATATGCATAGTTTATAGGTGACATCTTCTGAATTGATAAATTATACATCTTTGAAAGAAGCAAAACACATCCTACATCAGCCTGAAAAATATAATTCCTTCTTCAAACACAACAACAAGAAGCAAAGAATAAATTGAAGAACACAGCTCAGTCCAGAATAAGAAACCAGTAATTGATTGCATTGTTGCCTGAGGCAGCTTCGTTTCTGATAAAAAACCAGTGCAGATCATATTGCAGTGTCAAAGGTCATTTTCACAAAGTAAAATCCCTTCTTCACCTGATATTGTCTTCACTGAAAGTCCTTATGTGAAATTAATTTCCATTGTGCCATCAGCTTTTAATAATTCTTTAAATATATGAGGTAAAATTTGCTCCTATACAAAGGGCAAGCACAGAGGTTATACAGTAATTCATTACTGAGTCACAAAGAGATTTTAAGAGCATTGAAATCATTCCACATGACAGCACATAAGCAAACATGTCTGAAACATACAGAAAGAAGAAAAATATTTAAGTAACTGGTTTAATTAGACAAAAATATTCTAAGGATGGCAACTCAGAAATATTTTAACACTATTGTATTACTGAAGACATCCTTATAAATGTTGATTAATATAGTTTAGCTTAGTCTTTGCCAAATGCAAAAATTTAACTCCTCTATAAACAGTCTCAAGTTTGCAGATGCAAATATTCATTTCTGTCTCCCTTCTTTATTCTGCACTATATTCCTTTGACTTTATAAACAGTTTAATGGACATACAGTATAATGAATGGCAAATCTCTAATATCAGTTATTTTGAAATTTCCTACTGTGTGTTGATCAAAAGATAAAAGACTGATGCCTAAAACTGATATCTCATAGTATTTTCTTTGAACATTGATGTATTGCAGTAGCATTGATATGATACATTTCAGTTTAGTACCACATTTTTCTTATACATATTTATGTTTGAGAAACGTAAGATATATAGGCAGGTAAAGTTAATTTTTAAAAATAGCTGCCTGTGTAATAAAAAGAAGCTTTAATGCAATCTGTACCATTTATCCTTTTTCATAGGGAGCATAATGGATATTGATTTATAGAAAATCCTCTGTGATTTGTTTTGGCTTCCAGATTGCTTTTTCTATCATTCTTTCTTTGTGCTATTGGTTTGATTGAGATCATCAAGGATAATGAATCAGTAAATCCTATCCTGAAGAGGCAAGGCTCCTTCTAAACATACTGTTTAACTCTAAGACATCGTTATTTACTAATACTACTAGATAAATGTTATTAAGGTAGATACTGAAAAACTTACGGCAAGTGGTAGCTTTAATTACAATTTAGACTTTACAGAAATAAATGTCTCCAAGATCAGTCTCTTCAATCTTACTCTGCTATTAAAGTTATTTTTTATAAAATAATTTCTTAGCAGACAAAAATTGTTATGTCTTAATACTAATCATCTCTTGAAATTTCTCATGGTAACTACAAGAAGCATGAGAAAATTCATGGAAAGAGATACAGATAAAAATGTCCTTTACTTGTCATAACCCATTAAGGTAAAAAAGGGGCCTATTTCAGGATAAATGAATCATAAACTAACTATTTTAAGGGCTGTGCTTATGCATCAGAAAAAAATGCCATCATATGATAAGCTAATAATGTTTTACAGGCATTCACAATGGACAAATAATTTTGAACTCTAAATCTGTAGCCATAAGTGTACGAAGAAGGTTTTTGCACGTTATAATTTGGGATATTGTGGCTTTTGCAAGATTAATTACACTTGCAAACTTCAGTTTTACATATTTTTTTGCATATGGCCTCTTTCTATCCCTCCTTGTATGTAATAAACATATTTTCATGATGTAACACAGAAAAAAAAATTGAAATGCTAATATGGAGGTTTTTTTCAGTTCTACTAAGATAAATAGTTATGCAACAAATTATAAAAAGAAGTGCAAGTGTAATGTATTGCCATGGATGTTGGGAAAAGTGAAAATTCATTTGGAAACATTTTTGTTTTAACAGCAGAATAATTAATTACTACACAGAATACAGAAGAGTAGAGAATTCATGCCTATGTTAAAATACAATCCATTAAAATAGTATGAGAGTCTATATTTACCTTTTTATGTAATTCATGAATATTGAATGAGTGTACTACATTTGTAATTTGAATTTAAACTTGTTTTTAACTATAGCTAGGATGCAGGGAACTTTTAAAATCATTGCATTAGTCTTCTTTGCAAGAAATTTTAAAACTAATTGCATCTTTCTCTAACTATTCAAAAGAAATGTACTGCATTGAGTGACATCTTATATGTATGTATGATTTTACTCTTACTCATTCTGATGTCTCTGGTCACAGTCTATTTTTCCTTTTTGATTGCTACACATTTCTACAAAAATACATAAACAATGTTGTGTTTACTTGCACAATATTTCCTTGGAATCCTTATTTACACATTTTTCCCCATGCAACAAGAACCAAAATGTCTGAATTAAGGGCAGTGTTTAAATAAATAAATTGTCTATGAAGGAAAAATTTCTGAACAATAAAATGTGAAAAATTTTCAATGATTAAATGGAAAACCACATTCTCAGTCTGTGTATAGCTTGTGCTATAAAATGTTTTGTGGTTTTTTTGCCTAAAGTTTGATTTTGGTCACCAACTTTAATATAAAAAGCAAGGCAGATTAGGTAGAAGTGATGCTCTTGTCTTAAAGCATGCAAACAAGTTATACCCCTAGTGCAAGAGGTCGTATAAGTAATTACTTAATTACTGAGGGAGAGAGATGAAAACTAACTCTTAATGGGATTCATTTTACATAGTTTCAGATATTTTGTTTCAGAAATCAGTCATATAGTATAATAGTCATCAAAACTCTCTCCACATTAAATAAAAGTACATTGCCACTTTCAGTTAATTCATTATTTCTGTCTCAAACAGGGTTTTTTTAGATTGAACTGAGTATTCCATGCAACTGCATGTTTCTTTCTTTTGATTATAGATAGAAAGTATAATAATTACAATTTAAAAAAAAGACAGAATTAGGGAAGATTGATTGATTACTCCCATACTTGTTTTTCTGGAGATTTCCATTTTCCTCCATCGTCCACTGAAAAGTTGCAAAGCCCTACCACAAATCCATAGTGTCAGTAAAAGTCTAGACATTTCTTGGGGGCTATGTGGAAGAAAAGAGCCATCCATAAGATTTATTCTGAATTACAGTATTTTCTGTTTTATCTGTCTTATCTTTCATTCTTATCTACCTCTACCTTTTTTTTTTTTTTTTTTTTAATGAGATATGGGATATAACCTAAGTTATGCTGGTGAAGATACTGTATCAGTATCTCGCCTGGACAGTTTTACACACACGGGAATCAGTGATCTTAGTCCAGAAGATTTAGGAGATATTTAGATGCAGAAAGTACTTGGCCTTTGCAAAGGCTTGGAGATGATGTGCATTGCTCTGTGAGGTTGTTTGACATAGAAATAGAACCATATACAAGGAAAGGAAGTTCAAAACAGCTAACACTTCATCATCCAGGCTGAATCTCCAGTGCCACTTGCTTGTTCACAGGCAAACATACAAGTCTCATGATCCCATTGCTTGGGGATAATCTATTCAGAAACTGACTCTGTGTCTGGAAAAGAGCTACAGGAATTTTGCAATACACTATAATTTCATACTACGAGGTCAAGAATATGTGGTATATGACACAGGTATGGCATGAGGGTGTCTAACATTGTTCAAAAGTATAAGGTATCCTGAAACCATTCTGAGAAGCAAAGTCGAGTTTCATAGAATGGTAAATTGGTAAATGGTAAAATGATAAAACTGAATTGGAAGGGACCCACTTCAGAATCACCAGAGCTCAGTTTCTGGTCCAGCATAGAAGGGCCTCAGGAATCTCAGCATACTAGCCAAGATTAGTTTTATCTATTTTATCTTACCAGAAAAAATGTAATTTCAAGTGGCCCAGGTTTTTTTTTAGAGAGAACTAGTTATTCATCAACATTTTCATTTGAATATTATGGGAATGACTTGATGTTGTACGACTTTTGAGTCAGAAACATCTAGGCTTAATTGTTCTAAGGCATACAGTCTAGTGGATATAATGCTAATATCAGTCAAATGGGACCTGGGTTTAATTTAGTATAGATGCCAGAAGACATGCTCATCCAAAGACCTAGAGAAAACAAAAAGTGTAGCTTCTACCTTTTTTGTTTGTTTGTTTGTTTGTTTGTTTTTTAATTAGCTCATACAGTATTGTGTAAAGAAAACTTTTTGTTCAGGGAGTCCTAACAAATTTTAGGAGGGTGTCATTGTAATATTTCGTATGTTAACAAGTGATTTATTAAAATAGTAATTGAGTAGATTGATATTAACAAACATAATTAAGAATGATTAATTATACAAAGAAAAGTTTATTTTCAAATCCTGGATCTTTTAATCCATACAACTTGCAACTAAAATGAAACAAAACTAAAAAACTCACAACAAACAAAACCAAACAAACTCAAAAAACAAATGCCACTTTTTTTCCTCATGAGCACATCTATCATCTTCATTTAATAAAGGTCTGAGTCCAAATAAAAAGCAGTTTTTAACATAAATTAAAAAAAGGTGAGATATGTAAACCTGTTAAACAACTTGATACGTGTAGAAAATAACCAGTGATCTAAGGATATACAAAAATAACAAAGAGTAAACAAGTGAACATAAGATTCCTACATTTTCTTGGGAACTGAAATGCCCTCAGGGATTTGTATAAACTTTTATAAGTTTAACTGGAGTTTCCTTCACTGCTGATACTTGTTTTCACCCTAATTTGTCTCTTTGCTGAACAAGATTTTGCCTTTCAGCTCTAACTTATAGTTGCACTGTCTTTGCAGGATAAATGCAACAAACAGTTTTTTGAACACTTTCCAGTCACTGCTTTTGGATCTTAAGGCCATGAAGATAATGAGGAAAGACTGTCTCAAACAATTAAGTAGGCAGAATGACATATTTGAGAACAACCTTGACTATTACTAGACTATAAACACTCAGAAGAAAATAGGACAGTTTAGACCAGCCTTAATTAGATGCTTGCATACAAACTGGATGTAAAAAAAAGAGGGGAAAAATGGGTCGTCTTGAGGTCTGTTGTGCTAATGAGGAAAAAATATATGAAAAGAGCTATCTAACCTGTTAAATCCATAAACTGCATACACAAGAAAGTGTGTCAGAGCTGCACTTTCATAATCAAATCGTCTTAAGATCAGAGTTCTTAATGGAATTTTTTAATGGAATTTCTTTTAATATTCACCTTTTCAGCTTTTCTAGGATAAGGGGAAAAAAGAGTGCAAAATACCCACACACCCAAAACCTAAACAAACAACTCAGTTCATTCCATCTTTATTATGCTGAGATAAAAAAAAAAAAAAAAAAAAAAAAAAAAAAAGCTTCATTTTCTATTATGTGGCAGGTTTTATATTTTCTTGATTGGCCACGAGTTTTTTCTTATTCTTTGGTTTGAAGTTAACACCCACTAACCCTGGGATAAAATATTCCAGATGAAGCATCTGCAGTATTTTATAGATGTGAGAGAGTATATGTCTAATTCATCATGTTCTAAATGTCATTGTCTATTTTCAGCTCTGTGTTTTGATAGTTTCTGTTCATGTAGTGATAATTTAACATGTTTTTCTTTACAATTATTTATAGTTCAAGAATCCTTGATTTGGATTCTTTTCACTCATCTCTACAAGTGCAAGGTTATTTAAGATCCCTTAGGTTTCAAACACCTTTTTCTTGTACTTTATCCAGTTCTTTGTGGATTTGACTATTTCTTCATGTCAAGATTGTGTCTTAACTCTGTAACTTAGAAAATTTCCTTCATACCTTCCTACTTCCTATACTAAGATCAGAAACTGGAATATACATCAAGAACATCTCTTAGTTGCATTGTATTATAATCATTATTTAAATTCTGATAAATTAATTTGCCACTTTTCCTTTACTCATGCTATTTCCTTAGCCATATCAAAGAATCAACAGAAGCTGTCACAGGACATCTTGTTTAATATTTAGATATATGTCTATTGAAACTTCAGATGACAAATGCCTTAAAATCAGTTTAATTTAACTTAAATGAATGGCTCAACTGTGCTGACAAAGCAGTGGACCTAGCTTAAAATGGAAAACATTCAAAAACATATTTGGAAAGATTTGTGTATACTTCATATGTTTTTATAAGGTCATGACTTTTGCAATTATGAAGAACTAAGTTGAGCTCTGGGAGAGGAGATCATAATAGCAGTGTGGAAATGCCTTTGCAACAAAAGAGCAATGTGTGTTAAATGGTGATTTATAAGAACCAACACAATAAAAGCTAACTTTGTTAGGGTTCTGAGACTAAAATGTGGAAACAATATAATGGAGAAAGTTTTATGAAACTCTGTTTTCTGAATGAGTTTCACTTTTGTTTCAAAACTGCAACAGCTCTTAAAATTAGGACTCTGACCCTGAAAAACAATTTTCATATTAGATTCTTACACCAGTATTTTGTTTGTAAAAGTATCAGTTTTTCTGGCAAAAGAGTCAATGAGGCATGCACTGAAATTGTCCAAGCAGCTTAATTTCTTTTTGCTGCTGTCTACAGTTTCAACAATGCTGGAAATAATAGCAAACTTTTTTCTCTTTTCCATTCTTAATATGGAGAAAAATGTGTTTTAAATGCTCTAACATGAATGCATTCCCTTAAATATGAGGATTTTTCTAAAACTGAAGTCAATATTCCCAGCTCTTACACTGTAGTTGTCAAGATAATTTCAGAATTCAAGTGAATTTTTAACAGTTGAACAATCAATATTAAAGTAATCCAAGATTTTATAGCACATAATACACCTGATTCACCTAATCTAAGATTTTTAGCTTGCTACTAAGGAATCCCATAAGTTATAAAATTATAGATGATTTAGCCATTCATATTACTCAGTTTTATTACTTGTAGAAAAGAAATCCAATGTTTAATTGCATAGTTTCTACCTTAATCACTTTTCCTATTATCTGTACGCATGGACGAGCAATTTGTATATCTTACTTCCTAATTTTTATCTCTAGCATCCAATGTTTTACACTTGTAACACTTTTTGGCTGATTTCCCTCTATTGTAGAATCCTGAGGCAAATAATAGAAACTGATTTTTGTTTGCTTGTTTGTTTTTGTTTGTTTGGGGTTTTTTGTTTTTGTTTTGGTTTTGGTTTTGTTATCTATTACAGAAATATTTGGCTCACACCGACCACATGCATTAGATGTCTATCTAACCTGAAGCAAGGAAAATAATTTTATAATAGTACCGGTTTCTCATGGATAGTGAAGGGATAGTGTTTCACAATCATTCAAATGTTCAGGAAGCCATTTTATCTACTTCTGTAGGAACCTGATCTCTCACACATTTGGTAACCCAATTGCATAAGGCCTCTGGGAAAGACTGTGAGTAGATTAGTTTTGAAATATTATTATTTGTGTTCAGTTTATGTGGCCAGATTTTGGTATTGGGGAGGCCACAGGAGTGGCATCTGAGAGAAGGTGCCAGAAGCTTCCTCCATGTCTGGTAGAGCCAATGCCAGCCAGCTCCTGGATGGACCCACTGCTGGCCAAGGCTGGGCCAATCAAGAATGGTGCTAACACCTCTGTGATAACACAGTTAAGAAGGAAAAAAGGTATTATTGTGCCATTGTAATTGCCACCAGATAAAAAATGAGAGGAACAGCCCTACAGACACTCAGGTCAGTGCAGAAGGAAGAGCAGGAGGTGCTCCAGGTGCCAGAGCTGAGATTCCCCTGCAGCCCCTGGTGCAGCCCATGGTGAGGCAGCTGTGCCCCTGCAGCCCATGGAGGTCCATGGGGACACAGAGATCCACCCTCAGCCCATGGGGGACACCCACAGCAGAGCAGGTGGGTGCCTGAGAGGAGGCTGTGACCCCGTGGGAGGCCTGTGCTGGAGCAGGGTCCTGGCAGGGACCTGCAGACCTGTGGAGAGAGGAGCCCACTCTGGAGCAGGTTTCCTGGTAGACTTGTGACCCTGTGGGGGACCCACACTGGAGCAGGCTTGTGATTGAAGGACTGAACCCTGCGGAAGAGTGACCCACATTGGAGCAGTTAATGGATAACTGTTGCCTGTGGGAGGGACTCATGTTGGAGCAGTTTGTGAAGAATGTCTCTCATGGAAAGGACCCCACAGTGGAGCAGGGGAAGGACTCTTCCCCCTGAACAGCAGCAAGAACAACGTGTGATGAACTCACTGTAACTCTCATTCCCCATCTCCCTGACAGCAAGAACAACGTGTGATGAACTCACTGTAACTCTCATTCCCCATCTCCCTGAGCTGTGGCAGGGAAGAAGATAGTGCCTAGAGAAGGAGAGAAGGGTGGTAAGAAAATGTTCTTAAGATTTATTTAAGTTCTCATTATCCTACTCCGATTTTGTTAAGTAATAAATTCAATTAATATCCCCAAACCAAGTCTGTTGCCTATGATGGTAATCAATGAGTGATTACTCCCTGTCCCTACCTCAACCCATGAATCTTCCACTATATTTTCTCTCCCTTGTTCCACTTGTGGAAGGGAGTGATAGAGTTGCTTTGGCAGATGTCTGGCATCCATCCAGGATCAACACACTACAACAATCTACAATCTACACACTCTACAATCTATAGCACTCACAGAGAGGTAATAAAAAATTAAATTTTTATATAGAAATTGTTTGGAATCACATAATGGAATATTTATAAATGCAGGTATATATTTTGCCAAAATGTTGAATATGAATATAACAATAAATAATATTGTATTGGGTTCTTATGGTAAGGTTTTGTAGTGGGCAATGGCTCCAGAAGTGGCTTCTGTGAGAAGACACCAGGAGCTGCCTCCATGTCTGACAGAACCAATTTAAGCAATCTCCAAAATAAACCTGCTGCTTTCAAAAGCTGAGCCCATCAGCAGTGCTGGTGGCACTTTTGTGACACAACATTTTAAAAAGAGTAAAATAAAAATTTTAGTGGTGCATGTGAGGGAAAGGAGTAAGAAAGATGTGAGAGAAACATCCCAGCAGACATCAAGGTGAGAAAAGAAGGAGGGAAAGCAGGTATGCTCCAGGCATCAGAGCAGAGGTTCCTCTTCATCTCTTGGAGAAGATCACACTGAAGCTCTTAGTCCCCCTGTAGCCCATGGACAGCCATGGTGGAGCTGATATCCACCCTACAACCCATGCTGGAGCAGGTGGGTCTGTCCTGAAGGAAACTGCAGCCCACAGAGAGACCACACTGATGAGAGTTCCCAGCAGGATAAAAAATAAAAAAGTTTTTGAATTTTGCTCTATGTCATAACCACTACTGAACGATTAGGAGGGGATAATTTTCTTCAGTTCTGGTATAATTTGAATATGTATGCATATTTATTAGTCACTGAAAAAATAAGAATTCTGTTTTGTTATGTGGCATATTCAAAGTACTTGCCTTGAGCTATAAGTTTTGATTGATGTACATTTTGGTCACCTGAGAATATTTTACTTTCAATTCCTGCAGCAACAGAGGATGTGTTACAGCCAGGAGTTCCTCTGAATTTAAATATTCATAAGTGAGTCAGGGTGAGTTGAGTTCAGGGCCCTTCTGACTATGGTTTTGCAGCCCAAATATACCCATTATCAGAAAAATAGTTGATGACATTTATTTCCTCAGGTAGATGGTGTGAAGAATGATTCTTCATGCTAAAACAACAGTTTATAATCATCCAATGTTGATATTAATAAACAAAATATTTTTAAAAAAAATTTAAAAAATGTTAGTTAATTTAAATGTTGTTCAATACTCAAAGATAATTTGATGGGTTCTCTTCACAGACACCTACAGAGACATCTGCGATAGTCAAATATACCAGGTTTTTCAGTATGCAGCAGAGTGTTACATTGTCAAAGTTAATAAGACGTCTGATAGAAAATAAAGACAGGCCTGGTTTGAAAATTTGCATCTATTTGGATCTCAGTTTTCTTTCAAGTTCTTCAGTAAAAACAATGTGTAAGACTGCTCAGTTTTGTTTTTTTTTTCTTTTGGGTATTTTCTGTTGTTTTTCAGAGGCAAGCAAAAATTTTCTAATTAAAACACATGGCATTTATAGCATCAGTAGTGATAATGTTTCTATATTCTGAATAATGCAACACAATTTTTTTTTTTTAGAATAAGATAGAATAGACCATTTCAGAGGGGAGGGATCTGCCATGATCATCCAACTGCCTGACCACCTCTGGGCTGACTGAAAGCAAGGTTTTATGGGCATTGTCTAAATGCCTCTTAAACACTGGCAGGCCTGGGGCATTGACTACCTTTCCAGGAAGCCTTTTTCAGCATTTGGCTTAACACTTTAGCCAAATTACCTTTATATTTACCAGAAGAATACAAAGAAGCCTGAGCACATACAACTTCAGTCCATTGTAATGAATAACCCGGAGGACAGAAAATTTCTTGAGAGTAATTTCTTCCTCTCAATTCTTTAAGGTGAGACTTTTTAGCTTAAATATTTTTTTTCTTTTTTTTTTTTTTTTTTTTTTTTAAATGGTTTTTGTTCCTACCAATGTTGTTGCTTTTTTTAGACCTCTGATTGTTTAAAGGTATGATTTTATTAGTATTATGACATCTAAAAAATTGATGTCATGTAACTAAATTCCATTTTATAGAAAATATATATAAAATTCACTTGAGTAACTAACTGAATATGAACATTGAAGCTAATTGAGGTTTGCTTAGTTGCTGAAATTTAATTTTCTAGAAGTAAATTCATATCACATGGAAGAACATTAAGTAATTTCAAACAGTAGAGTTGAAAACATCTAGGAAATACAAAATGCTTGATCAGAACCATATGGAAGTCACTATTTTTAGATAACATAGGGTACATATGGGTTGGGTTTTTTGTGTGCATATGCACCTCTGTGCATCTGTTTATGCAGCTGTATTTATGAAAAGGTGGAAAGCAACTCAAAGAATTCATTAATTGAAGAAAACCTACATAGAAAAAGGGCATTTATGTAGATACAGAAGAATCATATTTTGCTTCAATGACATAAGGAAAATGTCATTTTATAAACAGGTGTTATAGAAGACAGGAAAAAGAAATTTGTTATATATCCAATTTATGTAAGAATTATTACTTTCTTAATATTTTTTGAAAGATCTATCACCTCATTTTCACTTACAGCCATTAACCATCTCTGAATAATATTTCAGCAGCCCCATTATAGTCATGTGCAAATGATTTCATAAGCAGAATGGATCAAATCTTATCAGTTTAACATTGACTCCCTTCTTTCAGTTTACAACTCAACTATATTCTTATTTTTTTAAATATCATTCCTTTTTCCAATCCAGGCTCTTTTCTCTTTCTAGCCCTGTTTTAAAGCCTTAGATGCATATCTGTTTTGTGGAATGGAGTGCAACATATTCATCCATAGCCATTCCCTGATAGAAAACAAAAGACTCTTTTTCCCCACTGTAGAAGAGTAGCCTACTCCTACCTTACAGCAGTATGAAGCCAAATTCTTCCTGATAAAGTACTTCATTCTGTCTTACTTCAGAAGCCTAAAAAAACCCAGATGCCACCATATCAGTTCACTGTATGAACTCTCTTACATGGCTGAAGGGCAGAAACAGGAACTTCTAGAATGACTTTGATTTCATATTTGCATAAACAACTAAAATAAGTTTGGTGAATCATTCCTGACAAGAACCATTTCTTTGCCATTGAATGTAAGTGCCATCTAAATTACAAGCCCAGATATAGATAGCTACAGTGCAGTCTGTGAAGGACAGATGAAGTTAAAAGCAGTTATTATGATCATCATGAAAAAGATGTGTAGGACAGCAATGAGGAAAAAATAGAGGCGATTTTTGGTGAATATATTTTCAAACTCCAGAACAAAAGTTGCATTATTATTACCATAATATTTGTTTCTTGTTTTGTTTTGTTCTTGTGTGATAGCTTTTGTCTTTAAGTGATTGTTTTTATTCCTAGAATACTGACTCATAAGCAGATCATGAAGTGCTGACCTCAGATACAGTAGCTAATAGTAGCTAGGAAGGCAGTCATAAAACACTGCCAGTTAAAATGATACAATGTTTGGTCATCTATTTCAACTTTTGTACTCAAGTGTATAAAAACTTCAATTTATTTTAGAAAAAATTCTTGAGGGAAAATTATTTTATTTAATTAAAGTCTAGTCTTTACTCTTTTAGCATTGTCCATCTTCGCATATAGGCAGATACTTCTAAAATTAAAAAAAAAAAAAAAGAAAAAAACTTGAAAATAAAAATTATTATTTTTTAATATCAATTTTCTAAATTTTTCTCTCTCAGGTATACAAAAAAAGTGACTATATAAACACAAAATGAGCACATTTGGGAAATATATGCCAATTTTCAATTGTTTATTTCAATAGACAGCTAATTTCACATTCTTCCTTTTTTATTACTTGTTCCTCTTTTAGTTTATATTACTCTTTAAAAATGTAATTGTTTCTGGGTTTCTTCCCCAGCCTGTATTTAAATAATTTATCCTGAATCTTAGCAATGATTTCTGTGATGTCAGTGCTTTGGGCAACACGAATGAAATTCTAAATGGTATTATCTTGTACTTCATTTTCAATAAATGATGAGCAAAAATTCTACACTCTAGTATGTGATTTAGGCTGGTTAATTTAGTCCCTGAGGAAGTTAATGCAGTTGCCACATTTAGGCACCCAGTGGTCATGGAACTGACACAGGATGCCCAAGTTTGCTGTACAGGGATATTTGAAAAGTCTTAGGACATAGCAGGGATTCTTTCCTTTCTGTCTCCATACCTGGAAACCAGGAGGGATGCCTTAGAGACTTGAATGCCTCTATTTTGGCAAGTTAGGCTAATACCACATGAATGTAGTCAATGAGGTGTACAAGGCTTTTTATTGAACAAACTGCTGGTGTCTAAGAGGAGCTAAAGAATTCCACAGATTCTGCATAGTAAATGGACAGAACATATTTAATTCTAGTTATATTTGTAGACATGCACTTTTAGATACCTAGATATAGGCATCTACATTTTCAAAGTGAATCTCACCCTTCAAATTCTTTGTAAAGCGGTGTTATTAAGGAAAATCCTGACTAAGTCTTCCAAAGGAGTAGCTTTGTGTTTTTGAAGTGCTACAGAGAAAACTACTTTCTGTTTATAGTTGAGTATCACTGTGAGAATTCCTGTGTTTGTGTGAAATTCAAATAGATATGAATGAAAGGCTAACACTGAAGAGGGACTCAAAGCTTCTAAAACAGCTGAAGTGGACTTAATTTGTCTGCTATCTTGGAAAATCAATTCACCTGCATTCAGAAGTAAGTAGGTAATGAATCATCTGACCGAGTTTTTCAAATGTATTCCTGAAAAGTGAAACCCAGTGAGAAATTATTTTTTAATACGCATATATTTTCAAAGATCAGGTCTTTCAGCTTACTGACTGAAGTGCCATTGAGGTAACCTCTCAACTGTAGCCTTATAAGTGTTGAGCCAGAATTTTGTAGCTGGTAAGAAAGACAGGGGAAAATAGTGATCACAGGTCTCAGAATTGTTGAAGTCTATGAGTACTTGTGTGGTTACATAAAATTCAATATAGGAAATTTATTTATTGGTGCAAATGTGCAAAACATTTGTACAGATGTTCAGATAATAAGTCAAAAGGAAGGATAAGGGTGGGGGGTGGGGGGAATGAGTGTCTGAAAATCGAGGGAGGATAAAAGGGACCATACATATGTAAATATTCTGCTCATGATTATGCTTGTATGGCCAAGTACTACTCCTGATCAATGCAGTCTATCATGTTTTATTATTAAGTTCTATTCCTACTTGGGGTATGATATTGGTCTCCATTCTGCGTGTTTGATTTGCTAGTTACCCTACACCAGCTAGTAAAGTAGGAGGAAGACCGTCTGAAAACACTCGAGGTTGAATCTGGAGCCTGCATAAACAGGGTCTAGGCTTGGATTACTGTGGTCTGGTACAAGATTCTGAGTGTTCCAAAACCTTGGGAATGACTGCATATCAAAGGAGAATATGTTTAAGTCCACTCATGAGCTGGCATCCCGCTCAGCTGGAAGGAAGGGACCGGAGATATTGTGCACATGTAATCTGTAACAGGTGCTGTGTGCATATTGTGAGTGTGTGTAACTAGATCTCTGGCATACACGTTCCACCTTGCTACTGGATGGATCTGCAACAGGAACAGCAGCAAGGAAGTGGAAGAGAAGAAATCTCTTGAGCATTATGTTTATAGAAGTCAGCTTCCCTTAACAGTGACCACTCTTATGACTGTTGCATAATTGTGTTAATATTGAGGGCACGGCCCTCTGTACTTAGGTACATTTTAAACTGATATGTTTGTATGGCTTCATCTCCCAGTCATTATTGTGCCAGTATTACCAGAGTAAGAATTACAGTTTCTTCACATAGCTTCCTTTATGTACTGACATTTTAAATCAATGTTGACGCAGGAAAGAATATAACATTTCAGCATTAAGGACACCAGGAACTTTTTCTAAAATAAGCATTAGATCAATCAAATAGAGAAAACAGTTTTAATAGGAAGATTAGTTTAGTTGATCAAAATGGCTATGGTTGACTAAGAGCTTGGATTTTTGTGCATTTTTTTTCTAACTCACATCAAGGAACACTTATTGAATTCTTGATAGTGCTACTAGATTATTTCATTCACTTCAATTTACAATTTCACACAAGAAAAATTTATTTCTGAATTATCTCACTGAAGTATCACATGTAGATGACAAAGAAAATCTAATAAAGGCAGGATCCTTTAGAGTTTGGAATTTTTTCAGGCTATTATTATTATTGTGCAAAACATACAGCAATATTTGATGTGCAAGCATGCTGTAAGTATGCTGCTAAATAGACATGATAGGAAACAGACTATAAAAAGAAGCTGTGTGTCAGCTGTAACTGATTATATGTGCACTGAAAATGTCCTTCCATGCAGTGTTAGATGAATTAGAACCTTAACTGGCACTGCTTAAAGGTTACTACCTTACCTGACTGTTATGTATCAGACAAACCAGGTGTAATTTTCTATTTTTTCACTGACACCTGGCACCTACTTAAATGATGTTACAGCTGTAACAGAACTCTGGGAAAGGTGAAGCATGATAATTTAAACCACTTTCTACAGTAATGCCAGCATTTATTATTTTTACCGGTGAGATCTTCTATCCTGTTTTCCCATAATTTAGTAGTTGAGCATTGGTTTAAACATTTAAATCTTTTAAAGAGTTCTGTAACTCGAGGCTACATCCCTGGTTTATTCCTTCTACTTCAGTTTAGAGGTGAGTGCAAGATATTTTAAAGGATATGGGAAGAGTTCAGAATTATTCTAGGGTTTAGAGACAATATATAGATTGTCTTCACACTATTGTCCCTAAAATAAAATGTTTGGCTCTAATCTCATCTTATTCATGTAGTCCAAATTTTCATACTTCAAAAATAATTCCTGAAAAAAAATTATTATTATTATTATTATTATTATTATTACTATTATTACTATTATCTTTTATGTTAAGGTCTCTTTCAATTCTTGTAATCATGGAGTCTTACTTTATTGAGATGCAAACAGGTCTATTTTTTCCACATGTAAGTTGTAATATCACTTTTAATATTGATATATAGATTTCAATTTTCAGATAATGATTGGTAAATAGTTAAACAAATCTATGATTTGTGTTTACCATATTATTGATATTTTATCTGCACAGAAGTAGCAATCACCTAGATGAAAAGCTGTCATTTACTAGAGAGAAAAAAAAATGCTGCTCTGGACATTTTTTTTTGTAACATTCTTTTCCCAACATGAAGCTTACTTCATGTGGTTCAAGTCAGTGAGCCTGTGTTGTCATGGTTTACTCATAGACCACAATACTTATGTAGGATATTTCAAACAACTTTTTTAGTAAACCAAAGTTTCCACCCTTACCAGTGTTAATTTACACTTTTGTTAATTCTCAGAAGATAGGTCAGGGTTTAAATACTCAAGGAACATGAACAACCTGATTTTACTTGAAGTCAATGTTGTGTCACATAGGCAGTGCACAGGCTTTACACCACACCCGTGAATCCTATCAGACCTTCCTAACTGGAGACAGAAATTGACCTCAGTACCTAAGGCCTACAGTTCCTCACCTTTAAAGAGTAAAAATGTATGTATTTTTTGAAACTAAAAAAACAGTCTGCTGAAATAACATTTATAATAAAATAGTGAATTTTATGATGATTTATATGCATTGATTTCCATATAAATAAGTCTGAAAATAAATATGATGCAAACAGTGTCCTGAGGACCAGACAACCTATGATAACAAAAAGACTTTGAAAGAAAGAACAAATATTGGTAGGAGGACAAATTTTGAGCCAGAAGGAATTAGCACTTGACAGCCAGAAGCTGTTCATACTGGATGTTGAGGTCACTTATATAGCCATTATGTCTTACTGTTTTGACTTTTCTTAAACTGAGATAATTTCTCTCATCTCCAGATAAAATAAGCTCTTGAATAAAGACATAGATAAAGATTTTCTTCTTTGACTATTATAGGTTTTCATGGCAGAACAGAGAAGATAGAAGTCTGTCAATATTCAGAAAGTAACTGGTGAAAAAGTTTTGATGGAGAAACAGAAGCATATACAAAAGTGCAGAAAGTTGCATTTTATTTTATACTTAATAGTTTAAATTTAATTAAGTAGTTTAAAACAATTGTGCCTTCTGGTTAAGATAAAACTTATAAAATTGCTTTATGTAGCAGAATGTCAATGTCTTAGAACTTTTTATTAAACCATTTCCATATAATGTAGAGCTACTACTTTTTGTCACAACTTTGAAGTATGAAGGTAGAGAGTAAAAAAAAAAACAGTTTAGCACTTTCTTTGGTTGAATTACCTGTATGCCTTTCACAAAGTTCTTGGATTTTTTGTATGACTCTTCATATTTCATGCCATGAAATTAAGAAATAATTGAGAAGTCTCTCAAGAAGTTTTTCTGTTTCCTTTTTTATTTCTCTTTTTCCTCAAGCAATATTTTATTACTGTTATAGTTTTTTCCTTCCAGTGCAAACATTTAATATTTAGAGAGATAAGTCTTATTTTCTACCTTTGCAAATATATTAGTAATTACAGACTCAATGTAATTTTATATTACCACATTGCTGCCAAGTCCAGATGATATCTGGGAAACTGGAAAGTTTATTTATTTTGTTGGTCAGATCATTCACTCCTGCCACAAATTAGTTGCAAAACCCCCACAATCCCACAATTACAGCTGGCATCCCCGTGAAATCAAAATTCATCTATTAATTATATTTCCAGATGTAGTAATGCCTATTAAGTTATTGGCTCCCATGTATTTATTTGTTAAGACCTTGTCTTTTGGGATGTCAGGTTTTTACTGGTTTTGCAATTCTCATAATAGGTAATTTATGCAATTCATTAGACAAGGTTTTTATTCCTGGTCTATATGAAAAAAAAGGGGAGGTGAAATGCAGAATTTTTCAGAATCAGTAGGATTCAGACATACAGAGCTATGTGACTGAAAAATCTTAAATGTATAAACAAACGATGCAAATCCTTTTAGCCACCCTTTATCCGTAAGTGTGCAGTCAGTTTTATGGCTTTATGTGGCACTTTCCTGCTTGTTCTCTGAGCAACCAGGAGGCAGTGTATTGCAGATATATCTCATTGGCCTCAAAATGGATTCTTTTCTCACCAGTAAGAGGATTTGACATGAATGAAGAAATTTTTTGATTTATTCAACTTCCTTCAGAACTGCACTGGTTTCTGAACTTTGTACAAGGTGTCATTCATTAGCTATACCGTTTTTTAAAGTTCAAAATGCCTTTCTATCAGTCAGTCTCCTGTTCATATAGACTTTATTGGTTATCTACATGCTTCTTCCTTCCATATGCACTTATTTGCTTTTCCAGGTCAGAATATTATCGAAAATAACATATGTTAGTAAATGAATAATTTTATATATAACTTAGCATACAAATAGTTTTCCATGTACTTCACTCCAGAATCTTCCTGAATAGCTGAATAGGAATTCCTGAATAGGAATTCTAATTATAGAATATTTTGTCTTTCTGGTTGGATGGCCTATAACAGACTCCATCATGATATCTGTGGAGATTAGAAGTGGAAATTAGTTTGAGTAAACTGTATTGGGATGAATAATCTTAAACACTAATCTCAGTACAACAGACTGAAATATACCTTTACACTTCATACCTTTACGTGGGATTCAGCTGCTGATGCAGGTTCCTTAGTATGGGTGAAAAGGAGCATCTAAACACTTTATACAGGGAGGACTTGTAATAGGGCAAGAAAATATAATCAATATGTTCAATGGAATCTAGAGAATTTTTCATGTTGCCTCAATCTGAACAAGTCATGTCTGTTAGCTAAAGAGATCTCTAGACTCCTTTGGCTGATTCTCCCAGGAATAAAGTTTCAAATTAATTGCTAAGCATTACACAGAGTCAGTAGTAATTCATGTACTGGAAATTGCATCATCTTGAATAAAACTAAGATATAAATAAATCCCACTCGGGCCATTTCTCTGTCTCTGAAGTCAGGAAGTAAGCCATGGTTTACAGCTTTGTGATTGAACTTATTCCCTCAAGAGCAGGATGGCCCTATCTGTGCTATTTGATAGAGTGAGTGTTGGTGGTACCTCTTTAATTGTTCCCAAGCTCTCTCTAGAAAAGTGCTACATAGAGCCAAGCACTATGGAAAAGTATCTTCCTGTGCCTGAATAGAGTCCTTGTTCAGTTTGCTAGTGTGGAGCCTTTTAGATTAGCATACTAAGAGTTTTGGCTTTGAGTTCTTTGATGCAAATCATCTGAGCAGAGAAATTCCATTTTTTTTTTCTGAGGTTTCAAATGAAGCACATCACATACCAGCATTTCATTCTTCAGACCACCAATAGAAGACAAGGGACAAAACATTCCTGAATGCTCTGACTGCATTCTATTGTACAGACATTAACTACGTACGTCGTATTGAATACCAAGTCAATATAATTGAATTTTGCTATAAATATTTAGAATTAATGACCTTAATTAAAGTAATAAATATTAAACAAAAATACATTGATTAAAAGAAAAACTGATCTTTCTTCCAAAGCTCTGATAAGATGACAGAAGAATTATTTTATTTTCAAATGCAAATAAAATGTACATAGCCAGAGGGGGTATTAAAATTTTATTGTGGTATTAAATTTTTATTGTGGTAAGAGTAAAATGATTCTTGAGTAAAATCCCTTAAAACCCCCATAATTCAGTAGTAGCATATAACATTTCTCTTGAACTCTGAAAGAATATATTTAGAATCCACTTACAATTGTTTCCCATTTAAAACACATAATAAAGATTATAGCAATACAAAAGGCTTCTTTATGACATTAATGTATTTAATTTTGTGACTTGAGTTTGAATTTTCCTTGAAAGCATGCACCTCCATATCCGTTTTGTGCTACACAAAAGGGAAATGCATAATGGTGGTTGATTTTGGCTGATTGTCAGGTGTGCAGCAGGCTGCTCTCTCACTCCCCTTTCTTAACTGGACAGAGAAGAGAAATTACAGTGAAAAGTTCATGAATTGGGATAAGGATAGGGAGATGACTCACCAACTGCCATCACAGACAAAACCAAATTCAGCTTGAGGAAATGATATAGTTTATTGCTAACCAAATCAGAATAAAATAATGAGAAATAACAGTGAATCTTAAAGCACCTTCCCCTGAATCTTTCCTTGTTGCTGTGAGCTCAGCCTCAAGTTCTCTGCTCCATTGTGGACCTCCATGGTGTGCAGGGAAACAAACTGCTTAAGTATGCTCTTCTCCATGGACTGCTGGGGAATCTCTGCTCTGACACCTGGAGCAGCTTCTCCCCTTCCTTCTTCAATGACCCTGGTATGTGCAGGGTTATTTCTCTCCAATTTTCTCATTCCTCCCTCCCATCTGCTGTATTAGGGCAGATTTTAGCCTTTCTTAAAATATATTATCATAGAGGTGCCACCAAAACAGCTGATTGTTTAATTTTTCTGGGATCCATCTTGGATCTTGCTGGAATCAGCTCTTTTGGACATGAGAACAGCTTCTGGCCTCTACTTACAGGTGCTATGCCTGTGGCCTGTAGTTCTGCTACCAAAACCTTGCCATGTAAACCCACTAACACCTAGTGTTGAATAGCTTGAAGTACATCTGTGTTTGCAAAAAAAAAAAAAAAAAAAAAAAAAAAAAAAAAAAAGAAACAAACAAAAATCATTTCATCCTCTCTAACCAAATTCCATGTTTGGAATTATATATTTTTAAACGAAAAATATGAAATAATCAAATATAATGCATATTCAATTTACTCAAGCCACATAGTGGCATTACAGTTCTGAGAAGCAAGTTGGGGAAGAAGGAATACAAGTGCAATGAGATGGATTCCAGTCCTCCAGTTAGCAATTTATACATTTTTATGTTATTTATCTGATCATTTGTCTCATCAGCAGATTTTTAAAAAGTTTATCCAACTAGAATATTAAGTTAATTTTTAAGGTCTGCAATGTTGATCTTTATTTAATGCTTGGACTTCTCAATTGTAATTGCTTATCATAAAGAAAGAAAATGGAGAGTACAGGCCACTGTATACCTTGCTTGTTAATTCTCATGTGAGTACATAAACTACACACACACACACACACATATATATATATATGAGAGAGCGAGAGACAATATATATAAATTATATATGTGGTTTATATAATAAACTGTATCTATGTTACCATGTTGAATATACGTATGGAAATAAGTTATGGAACACACAAGATCCAAATAACTTGTTTCTTTGTCAATGAAATGGCCATGGTCTAGCAATTTATAAAGTACACACCTACCATAAAATATCTGAGGAGCCTTACAGTACCTTAAATATATTCAATATGTAATAGATGTGTTGTATATACTGCACAAACCAGGTGATGTCTAGGTGATGGGAAGTTTATTTACTGACTATTGTTCTGTCAGAGAGAATAGGGACCTGTAGAATCTAATTGAAAAAAGTTGTGATGGGTGGTGACTGCTCCAGAAACTACTGAATCAGTGGAGAAATGAAGCATGAGTCTGCTTTCGTCCACCTATTGTGGATATCACATAGTCACAGTCTTGTCAGAATAAGTAGCTATCACCACTGTTACACAATAAAACACAGTTATAAACAAAAATCTAAAGAAAAATCCTTAATACTGAAGTATTTGCTTTCTCACAAGTATATTCATAAATATTAATGTCTTTATTGCTGATATTGAATGACTTAGAAGTCAGGAAAATTATGCTAACTCTTGATCACACTTTTATTCTGTTATGCAGAGGTGTCCTAAAAAATCATGTTCATCTTTATCCTAATAAAAGTCATTAAGTTCTATTCAAGGTCACCCAGGATGAGAATTCAGTCTCCTTTTTCTCAAAGATGACTGTTTTTCTTTGCTTCCAGCATGAGACTTATTGTCAGCAACATCTGATTAATTTATAACATCATCCCATTAAATTTGCTTATCTTTGTCAAATTTTCTCTCTCTGCAAATGTTATGCCATTTCAAACTTTCCTAACAGCAATTTTGTGTGTTTTTCCTTTTTGTCATTTTTCAGTAATTTAATACATGTATTATTCCAAATGGACACTTGTAAAGTTTTCCTTTATTTTAAACACAGCTAAGAACATGTTGTTTGATATGGACACTTCTATAGGATGGACCCTAAGAAATGCACAAACTCCCATTTTTTATTTATTTCTTTGTTGTATTTGAGGGGTTTTGATTGATACAAAATTGTAGTAATTCTCTGTTAAAGTATAGTCTGTAATTGAGGCAAATGAAAGGAGCATGTAATGAACAAAAGACAGAATTATATTATTAAAAATACTTTTAAAGATCATCATACTATCATACTAGAGATGTAAAAGCAAAACATTTACAGATTTGCAATCTTCAGTCAAGTTTAATGCTCAAATGCAGATATTTTTAGCTTTAATTAAAATATTCTGATTTATATTTCAATCTATTGAGCTGTTTGTGTATTAGATCTTTGTTACTCACTACATTGATATTTATCTGCACCCTGATATGCAAAACCAGACACTGTGTATTACAGTTTCATATAAATATAAAATGAAATAAGTTGCATGTTGTTAAATATTCCTAGTTTTGTGCTCTCTTTATCTTGCACTTCCTTCCTCATTTTACTCCCTTTTCAGCAACATAATATTGAATAAAAAAAATCCTCTGAAGCCATTTTGATGCCATAAATTAATCTTCTCTGACATGGATAAACAGAATGAAACCATAATGATTGAACAGATACCGCCAAATAAATTCCTTAAGTTTCAGTCACTATAATCAATTACAAGCCTTAGAGAAGGAACATTTCTAATGTGGATGCTATTATACAGGCCTGATGTTTACCAGAGAAAAAGCTTAGAATACAAGCTTGAAATTTTTATCAAAATTGTTTGACAGCCATGTCCAATGAAGAAATCATTCTTCAAGAGGGAAAAACAAACTAACAGCAGCCTGTGGAACTGCTAAGTAGAAATGTACAATATTTTTTAGTTATAATTCTTATTAATTCAAATAATTAATGCTAGATGTTGTGATAGGATCTAATAATGATTTGTGACTTTTCCTATGGATGTGGATTTATGGTTGGTATTTGTTTCTCTATCAGTGTATCTAAAACATCCTGTTTAGGGCAGTGTCTAGTACTGGCCTTCAAAAAGTATGTAAAAGCAACTGTGCAAACTATTGATTCATCAAAACTGTATTCTGAGCTTCACCAATTTTATCTCTGCTAGCAGTATATACCCAAAAAATAAAATGTTTGTTTTAATAGCAGGACTCTCTAATGAGATAACAACTGACACTTTCTTGTTAGGACTGAGCCTAATCCTGAATGTGTATGACTACTCAGCATACTTTTACTACAAGCTTTTTAAATCTTTGATTTTTATTGTAATTATCAAGACATTTCCTATTTAATATTTGTTTCTACGTCTGGAGGAGGACATATTTTCTGTGAACATATTCATTGGATGTGATACAGAAGACACACACTGACGGTGAAAAAAATACTGTCACTTTCTTCTTTTCAAACCACAACTGCTGTGCTTTTCCACCTTATCTTTAGAATTTCACCTTCTGCTACAGTGCATGATGCATTATGCTTCTCGTCAGCCTTTCATCTTGTCTCTAACTTTGGTAAAGGTTCCTTGGTTCTCAAAAGCAGTAGTGTTAAATTTAAGTAGGCTGAGACTGTGATTCAGGCATTACTGAAAGCTATGATTTATTCATTAAAATTGAAACTTCTGTTGTAGGTATTTGGAATGGGAGGCAGGGATGAAGGGTGGGAAGGGAAGAGTTTGCTAAATGGTTATTTTTCAGTGTATAGAACAACTGAATAGGCTAATTTTAAGCCTTTTTATTTCTCTGCACTTCAAGAACTCTTTTTCTGAATGAGAACATCTGTTCCAGCACCATTTTTTCTAGCTCAAATAATTCCATGACTATGGCTAATAGAAGTATTTGCCTCTGCTGCTTCTCATCACACTTTTTAAAAATTGTAACATTTGTATATTGCTCTCCCAAAACAAGATCTAATTTTGTGCGAAGCTAAGTCATAGAAACAAATATGCAACACCCCCTAAACCATCTAAAGAGTGTGTGTGTGTCAATATTCAGTTAATTCGAAGATTTTATTTAAATACAGTTATCACTAATAGATTAAACCCAAAGTAGGGTTCTGCTAGCCACTCAGGATGGTAAATCCATGATTTACTACAGACAGCTTTCATTAGCTTAACTGGCTAAAGAAATGTCCAAAGGTATATTTGTGCCAGGTTGGATAGGACTCTGAGTGACCTGGTCTAGGGGAAAGTGTCTCTGCCCTTGGCTATTACGTACCTGCCTTAATTACAAAAATTATTTGCTCAGATTGACCCTTAAGACAGTTTAATGAGAAACACCATTTCCTCCACGTTGCAGTGATGATGTCAAACTTTCCTAAAAAAAACAAAATCAAAGAAAAATGTATTAATTATGAAATGCTAAAATATTTTGCTAAAGTAAGTCTAAAATGACAAATAAAAGATGATCTAGAAGCAAAACTCTGACCCTGAGGCTAAATGGCTCTGTCTGGCTTGCATCCATTCCATTAAGATGTACCTCTAAAACAGATTCATTCTGGAGAGTCAGTTGGAGATTTCCTGAAGCCAGGCATGGATTGAGATAATTGTGGATAAGTAGGTGTCTGAGCTCCTGAACTTGTCCCTTGAAACTCTCCTTATGGCCAGAACTGAAGCATCGTTTTATGCAGTAAAAGTATGAATTATAAGAGCATTAATCTGGAAAAAGTTCTGCTAATGTAGTGAACTATTTTTTTCCATAGAAGGATTTTATGTATAAGAAAACTTAAAAAAAAAGAGTCCTTATTCATGAAAACTTTAAGATTTTTTCAGTTTTTTTGAACAAAGGGTCTCTGAAGAACATTTCTGTTACTTTTTCTGAACACTCTAAACTGCTCTGTCTAGTGCCATTAGTATCCCTTCTGGCAAACACACCATTGGCAACTATTTCAGAATGGGGACTATATGTATGTTACCCCTGCCCTCAGAGGGGCAACACGTTGCGACGTGGGTGCAGACCCTCACAGAGGACAGCAGGCAGCAGCAGGGTCAAACATGGAAGGCTCTTTATAATCTGACTCCAATAGCTTATATACATTTTGTACAGAGGGCCAAGATTAGCCCAAGGAGGTTACAACCTCCTGACTCCATTGGTCACTATGGCCATCAGTCAAATTCTCTCTCAGAGAACAACTATGCAAAACATACTGATAAGTTCTAAGAATACAGTATTGTTTTCATGAAGCAGCGTGAGAATCAGGCTGCAAAGACTCAAACACTCGAAAGCAAGAAAGTCAGGAACGACATACATATGACACTTTGAGTAGTTAGCTCCACATATAGGTTTAAATGTCAGAGACAGATGGTATTTCACAACACTGTAAGTTAGGAGTATGTGGAAGGTTATGCCTTTTCATTTTGTTTCAAATAAAGAGATCCTTGGCTTCTGCATTTCCTTTCCATATTTCAGGTTTAAATACACCAAAGTCCCATGTCCCACTCAAAGCAGTTCAGGACTTTGCACAATTGGACCTTTCAAATGTTCAAGATTTATTTATATTTTTAGGCAAGAGGGTAATTTATGGGCAGTTTTCGAAGATTCTTGTCATGTACAGACGTGCAATGGTTGCTGTGACTGTGTTTAATTTTCTGCACCTATATATGATTCTGGTCTCCTTTTCAGGACAATGTTTTTACCAGGTTACAAGCAGTGTGAGGAAATTGAACTGGTATTTATAGTGATATGGACAAAAGATTCCTAAATCTTATTAAAACCTATCAAAAAAGCACAGAAAATACTATCTCTCCACTGAACTTCAAAGCCTATCAAATTGACCTGTATGTATTTCTAATCTTAGAGTGTGATAAATGCTACTGAACCTGTGGCTGTGTTGTGGCTGTAGGGAATCTCATAAAATAACCATTGTGATGGCCTGACACATCGAGAATATATCCATCTTACCAAGGAAAGAGATACCAGAAATGTCTAGTATTAATTTAAATGTTTTGGAATCTACAGTATTAAAGAAGGTAGGGTGATTTTTCTTTTCCATTTAACTTTACTGAGATTTATTGGATATGCTAGGCTGTAGAATCATCTAGATTCCTACACAAGATTATTCTTATTTTTAAATATGAAAATATTTAAATATCTTTGTTAGGAACTTTTGCGCTTGCCTAGGTTTGCAGTACCTAAAAAGGTCCCAGTCTAAAGCAGATTGATCTTTTCTGTAATATGTTCCATATGAAAATATTATTTTCTGCCTAGTCTGCTTCAGGGCACTTCATGAGCTGTGCATGGGATCATTAAAACAGTATGATTAAGGCTGTGTTCAACTTGGAAAGTGATGCAATGTGATAGATTTAAATACTCCCTGTTGGAGGAAGGAAATGAGTTGCATTAAGGTTCTCACTCCTTCAACAAGGATGTGGCCAATGAAATTAATAGATGAACCCACCCAGAATCCAGTTGTCTTCTTAGTCTAGATGTTGTGGTGATGATGTTAGAGTCCATCCTTTCAGTAAAATTTCAGCAGAATCATTTAGATGCATAGCGATTATTTATTTTCAGACTAGGAAGTCAGAAGTTCAAATTCATAGTGGTTTTCAGATTAGAACCTGTTTCACAAAAGTATTTTCCCTCTAGGTTTAGTCTTCATAATTCACCTTTAAATTTTAGTACTGTCTGTGTAAGACTATATTTCATAGGAGCTGGAGAAGAACAATGGAAATTGTAATGATAGCCTAAATGTTGTGCTTATATAGGAAAATAGCCCGAAGTTCAGTCCCTGCTTATTTTGGTTGTAGATCCTGCTTACCACTGGTAGCTAAATTTGCAGAATCCTTAGATGGTGAACTTCCACCTAGGTATGTTATCATTTACTTAGTTAAGTAGAAGACGGCCCCGGAGCTGGCTCAAACCAGAAGTTAAGGAAGCTACAATCATCAGAAAAAGCTACAACCTTTAAGAGATAAGAAAAACACACCTGCCCCAGACATGATGAAAATACCCAGTGAAGAGAGGAGAAGGACCCCTGACTCCAATATTACTATTGATCCAAGTTCTTGTGTATGGGTGGGGAACTTTTATTTAAGGGAGTAATTGCTGACATTTTTCTTTGTTCAAGGTCCCTATGGAGTCACACAGCTAAAGTGGTAATGACACTAATAAATTTTTTAAAAGTATTTTATAGAGGAATCTATCTTTCCACTTATTGATCCAGTGAAACCCTAGAATAGTTTAGAGATTCACACCAGCTTTGGTTGTTTTCATGCGTAACTTTCATAGAATTATGTTGTTAATGTAAGAAAAAAATACTTCAGTCCCAGAATTGAGGTGTCTCACCCATTTCCTTCTTCCCTATTTCAGCTGAATTTTTTATTCTCCTAGTTTCTTTTTTTTTTTTTTTTTTTTTTTTTTCTTTTTTTTTTTTCTTTTTTCCATCTCTTCCTCTTCCCCGCTTCCCCTTTTTTCTCCCAAGCTATACACACACTCTCCTCAAAACTGGGCAGGAACAAAATTCACATTATTCTGAAACTCTGCGTTTCTGATCCTGTGTGTAACTAAAATCTAACAATGTGAACAGACAGGTAAATCTTGAAAGTATATTGTAAGATTTAGTCATATTTTTTTGGAGATTGTGGCCTACAGTGAGTTTTGTGGGATGATATGTGTAAAAAGCCTTAAAATAAGTAATTCTAAAATGATGTATTTTTCTAAAATTATAAATAATATTTTTAAAAAAGTAATTCAAGAACATCTTAGGTAGTTCAGGAAGTCTCAGGACTCACAAATTAATCAAACAAGGGAGCTCCACATTTCTGAATGTGCACTGTACTAAAATCTGTATACTGAGACACTCAAAAATCAATTATATGGAACATTTTATGTAAAAAAAAAAAAAAAAAAAAAAAAGAAAAAGAAAAAGAAAAAGTCATTCTTATCAGAAATGAGCACAGGACTAAATATAAAATGATAAAAAAAAGAACCTTACTAACACAAAAATTTAATTTTCTAGTATTGAACATACATATGTAATATAAATTTGTGCAAGTATTTCTCAAACATTTACAGAGTCCGTTTTTTATGAGACTGCTAATTTGAATTAATGTAGTTGTAACCTGTAATTTATAGACTTTATAGATTCCCACAGTTTAATGGGAAAAGGACAATCAGAACATACAGGCAAGGTTCCCATATAACACTGAATTTCAGCAGCTTAAGTTATGAAAGTGACTATGCACAAAGTTTCCAAAGTAAAATATTACTAATTCTTTCAGGTGCATCTTAGGCAATACTGATGAAATTCAAATATTCTCTAAATATTTGACAAGGTAAGGAGACTGTTGAATAATTAACATGGAGTAGTAAATGGTATAATTATGAGGGAAATTCTCAGCAGTCTTACTGACAGCCAGGTGAATTTTCTTTGCTTATGTTATTCAACATCGATTTTTATATTTCTTTGATATCACTAATCTGAGTTTGGTGATAGATTGATATTTTTACTTGTTGTCACTTGAATAGGGCTGTGTAAATTTAGGTGAAAATTTGATTAGGTTTAGAAAATCCTGCAATACATGCTGATTGCACTTACTTTTTAATATTTTTTCTAATAAATATTCAAACACTTGTGAAGTTTGAATTGCAGTAAGTCACAGAAATTTATTGATGTTTTGTCTCTTAATATAAAAAATATTCTATTGACAGAATAGTAGGAATAAATATTGCAAACTGCATCTTGCAGTGTATCAAATGCAATATAACAAGCCCATCAAAAGAGGAGGGTAACGAACCATGAGAGGACTATAAGAAATGCACCACAAGGAGGGGTTGAGGGGTCTGTGTTTTTCTGATTTGCAGAAAAGGAAGCTGACACATAATCTTTTTGCTCCGTAGTTTTCTGAGGAGGGAAAGTGGAGAGGGAGGTACTTACCTCTTGTCCCTGTGATCCAATTGCAAGGACAGTTCAAAGCTGCATCGGGGGAGAGTCAGACAAGATGTTAGGGAACCTTTCTTTACTGATGGGGTAGTCAAATCCTGGAACAGGCTTTCTAGAGAGATGGTGGAGACCTCAAGCCTGTCAGTGTTAAACAGGTATTTTGACAATGCCCATAGCAACACGATTTAACTTTTTGTCTGCTCTGAATTCTTCAGAAAGTTGGGCTAGATGATAACTGCAAGCCTCTTCAAACTGAAATATTCCCTCCTCCCCTTCCTTCTGCCTTTTTAGATTTCACCCATTGATTTCAGACTGTTTCTTCATATTATTAAGATAACTTTGAAATCAAAAACTACACTTCAGAGAACTTGTACTCCCTACTGTTTCATGTAATTTCAAAATTTTAAATGTACTCCCCAGTTCTACCAAAACCACAGCTGAAAATACTGAACATAACAAATTCCTGCATAGGTCCCTGTGAAGCCCCACTAGAAAGACAGTGTGATGACCTAAATGCAAAGTTATTTTCTTGATTATATATGCATCTTCTTGGTTATTTGACTTTCTTCATGAGTATTTTTTATGAAAATGTCATTTAAACTAAAGTTTCACTAAAGTCAAAGTGAATCAGTTTTATTACTTCTTTTATGAACTCTGCCAGGTTTTCTATGAAAAGACTAAATTAAATTACTTTGACACCGTCAATTCTTGACAAATCCCTACTTGATGATTCCTGACAACTCTATCTTTATCCTTTCTGTTTATTTTTATCGAATTTAGATATTTAACTGAATATTCATAGGCCTTTTCTCATTTTCCGCAGTGTTGAAGCTAAAGTAACTTCTGATTAATTAATTACTGAGTCCCTTTTTTCTCACTTTTATTTATAGATCTAATACTACTTCTAAACCTGTTACAAGAGAAGAACTGAGCAATCATCACTGGTGGTTAAAACAATATTTTAAGTTAGGTCTTTAAATGCCACAGCTTCACCAAGGCATCTTACAATCAAATTTAAGTGGTAATTTCCTCTTGTCTTATTTTGGTCTATTCTACTGGCCAGTCACAACTCAACTCTTACATTCTAGAGATCATAACATCATAACTGATTCAATGATCTTTTCTCTATCATCTGTTTTTCAATTGTACTTCACAGTTAATTATGGTATCTGTAGTTTATCTTCATCTCTACTTACATTCTATTTATTTTATTCTGCATAAGTTGTAGCTCATCTTTCAAGTGCTAAACTTCTTATGTGCTTGTTTAGTACATTAAATGTATTTGTTTACTTATTTACTATAGCCGTATTTTTATTTTGCTATGACTACATTTTATATTCAGACTATTAAAAGAGTTTGTAGCATAAAAGTTTCTTACCACTGTTCCTAACATTATTTTCCACTAAGAATTCTACTGTATTTTCTTTTGAGTCATCTCTAGCTCTTCTTTTATTTGGGTATAAGCCAAGGAACAAGTTATTGATATGATGCAAGAAGAACTACAATTACTGAATAACTACTCTGCATCTCCATGACCTTGGTTGTCCTTGATAACAATCAGGAAAAGCATTAAAGTTTTCAGAGAATGAAAGAATAAGAGACTTACCATAAGGGATGACAATAACAATTCAGAAACCATGAAGATGCTGTCATGTTACAAAATTAAGTTTATATTTATTCAGTGATATGTTTTAAATAATTCTTTATAATGATTTCTTCAGTAACGTTTTAAAAGTATTGTGCTGAGAATTTCACATCATTCAGGTATTTTGTATTCCACCCTTAAAACCTCATGTGAAACAAAGATAATTCAGATATATATATAATTTTTTTATGTTCTCTGGCATACACTTATATTTCCATCCATTTACTGATATTTCTGCAAAGCAAAGTGTGTTCTACGATATTTCTACAAGATAAAGTGTATTCTAGAACAAACTTTAAGGGCATACCATGTTATGCAGCTTTATTGGTTTTGGCTTGTGCTTCCAGGTCAGCAAATGGTTGTTGAGACATACAGTCATGCTTTCTATTGTTCTGAAGAGGATAGATGTATTATGATTTAGGATATTCATCACATCTATGCTTTTTAGCTATTTTTGGGCTTTGAATTCAGGAGATTTTTATCATCTCTTTGCAACATGACATTCAATTCTCAAAGGCAGGGAAACATCTTTAAAATGCCCCACTTTAGTCTAAAATTCACCCTGTCAACTGAATATGCCTCTAGACTACTGATGATGCTGATCAGAGCACCATTGATTCTGAAAGGGAACTTCAGTGCCTTGTTCATGTCTGAACTCCAGAAAAGTGGCATTTGGATGTATAGATCTGAAGCTGAATAAGCTTCTTTTTTGTTGCTGCTGAAGAAAGCAGCATATTTTTGATGACATGATTAAAATACCATTTTCTGGGACTACAATACCATGAATAAATAAGATAATAGGTTGGCACAGCAGCATTTCTATCTCCTACATAATTAAATGAACCATAAAAGTCTAGTGATGTCCTAATTTTGTTTGGCTTTGAAATCCACAATACAGAATAGATTCTTCTGTTCAATCTTTTACATGTGTGAGCAATTTTTAGGACAAGTACTTTTCATCTCTTTCTTTCTTACCTCATCTCAGAAATATGTTTAAACTTTATAGATAATAAAACATTGTTTACACCAACTTGGTAGAATGCCCAGATTTTATGGAGGTCCCATATGTTTTCTTGTGTATGACAAAGAAATAAAAATTCTTAAAAAATCTTTTATTCACTTAGATGGACCTTTACACATTACAAATATGTAGATTCTTCTATATATAATTTTTCCCTCCTGATTTGAGAGCAAAAAGACTTATAAAAACCCAAACAAACCAAACCCAAACCCCTATTTTTTATTTTTTTTTTTTTACTTCAGGTTAGAAATTACTTCAAAGTAATTTTGAATTACACGAAAACTGTAAACAGATGGGGAAAAAATCATTGTGTTCAATTTTTCAACAAGAAAAATCCAGAACTTAGTATAATAAGCCATTTCACATGGAGAAAGCAATTAAAACAAATGGAAGAGATCATAGACTTGCTAGCAACCAAAAGCTTACTTCAAGTAAGTGCTTTTCAACTGTAATAGTTCTAATAGGCCTGAAAAACAGAAAAAAATCAGAACTGGATTTATTTTTGAAGATTTAGCAAAATAATGAGTCCAGAACAAAAACACTTTCCAGACAAGGAAATAAATTGTAAAATAGAAAAAAAGTAGTGTTTGTTTCAAATTTGACTGGAATTGGAAAGTGTTTGGAAATAAATCAGTGTTCTCTGATTTAAGCATTAGGATAAGATATTTGTACATTTTTTTTTAATTACAGATTTATTCACAGATGAGTAGCTTAAGTATGCCAATCTTAAACAATCCTGGAACACATCTCTAAGTTCAACGCTGTGGAAAAAGAACAATGCAATTATCCCATACAATCAAAAAGACAGAACCCACATTCTTAAAAAATTCTTCATAAATACAAATTATATTTTATATAACATTGAAATAAAACTTCTTATATAATTAACTCTATATATTGTGTAATTTTGATTTTTTTTTTAATTGATGGCTATATAAATATGTAGCATTTTTTTTCCTGGGGTATGGAAAAGTCATCATTTGTAAGGGTATTGAGGCATTGCTATTCCTCTTAAACTGAATATTTATTTAAAAATATATAAACATTTAGATGGTTAGTCTAAGTTCCATCCTCCTGTCTCATCCAAATCACTATATATATTCCCTTCAGAAAAAATTGCTCTAAAGTAAACCGATTAAGATTTAACCAAAAGAAGTGACAGAATTAAATATTTTCAATTAATTACCAAGGGTATTAACTTTAAGTCACACTTTTTTTTTTCACTCTTGACTGTTTTTTTCGTTTGTACTATTCAATGAGAACAACTCTCTTTATTATTATTATTAATTACTACTATTATTATTGTTGTTATGTGTATGTTTCTCTTAGGCTGTGAAGCAATGCAGGCAATATCAAGGCTACTAGGACTTTTACAGTACGTGGAACATTTTAAGTATAGTACTAAACTGAGATAGATTTACTAATCAGGAAGTATCCTCCTTGAGTAAATAGGTTAAACATTAATCTATTTAGAAAGTGTATACTACCATTCATTCCACTTCATGTTAAGGAAAATTTCTATACCTGCAGGGAAATTCCAGCTCAATTATTTATTTAAAATTCAATTATGTCAGCATGACTGGATGTGCATACTGCATTAAGTCTCTCAGGGAGTATAGATGAGATGGGTATCTTTCTGTTTAAAGTAGTCTGAGATTTACAGTCAAGGTATTCCTAAGTCTCCTGAGAAGGTAGTGTTTTTCAACTTAAGTTGCAGCAAAACCATGTGCAAAGTATATTTCTGCCCCCCCCCCAAAAAAAAAAAATTGCAGACACAAAACATCATAAACAGTTTCAATATTTTTAAATTCCTCTTAAATACTCATTCTAAACATTATTTTCCGTATAGATGAAAAAAGACTGTTTAGGTACATGAAATTGAATTTGTTCCTATGGTCACAGGTATTCTGACAAAAGAATTCATGCAGCACACGGAGCAATCAGTTTATCTAACCTAAAATTTATTCAAAATTATTAGAGTAAAATGTTTTTAGTATTTTATTATTTTCTGATTTTGTTATCTTGTTGTTGCTATACAGTTATGCTTCTTAATAAGATTCCATAGTAATTTTATTAGCTAAATGCAAATATTTGGCATAAGGTATTTTAAAATTTCTGCCCTAACTCCTGTTGTTTTATAAATAATTTTCTTAAAATCTTTTTCTTCTTCTGTTTTATTTTTTCTTTAAATCTCAAACTGAACTGAATTATGTATACATTGCTTAAAATACAATATTTCTTTTCTGTTTGTTTGAAGCTGTATCCTTCCTGTATCTCAGTTTAGTTAGCTTGATGTAATATGTATAAATAAATAACAATGCTGAGCCAAACCCCAGAAATATACATTGAGAAAAACAAACTATCAGCTTTTCTTGACCACATCTCATTATTTTCCAACTTGCCCTGGGAATTGCTGTAGTATTCACTGTAGTTTTTCCTACTGGTTTTATGCTAACAAACTTTATTTTCAGGTCACACGTGACCTGAAAATGAAATCATTAGGTAGTTATTTCTCATACAGAATTCTTGTATCACTCAAAAAAGGGATAATAATCTCATATTTCATAGGAATATTAAAAGATACGATTAATTTAAAAAAAACACTTTAAAAAATATGACTCTAAAATTAATGAAATCAAAATACACAGGCCATCATTAAAGTACATAAATACTTTACTGGTTCATATTCATAAGGATCTGGATCCATTATCAGTGATGCCATTCCTACATTAACATTACAGAAGTGCAGGTAAAGGGAACTTCCTCTTTAACCTGCTGGTTTCCTTCTGCTAGTCTTAGCATTTGTGCAGCTGCTTCATGAACTAGATCTGTAAGTACATGGTTTCTGAGAATTTACTATTTTATTTTATTGTTTTGTTTAGGTAAGTTTTGTTAATTTGTTATTGCATTAATTTTGAAACAAATTAATTTTGAAACAAATTTGTTATTGCATTCATGTTGAAACAAGCTCCCAGAAAATGTAAGGTAAAACGAGGTTGAAGAGCAGTTGTCAGTCATGTCCTATTAGGGAAAACAGGCAACTTCAGCATAATTCAAGCACATTTATTCTTAGGGAAGAATCTTGGTCGCATTAGCCTGAGAAACCAAGGGGTAATTATTTGTAATTGCTCACAGATCAATCCCACCTTCACGTTCTAGCAAGTAGAACACTGAACAATTAAATGAAGAATAAGACTTACTTCATGCTTTAGCTGTATGATTTTTTTCTACAAGAGCAAGATGCAACACTTCAAACTATATGAAAAAGGAATTTTCTGGGAGCAAATATGCACAATAATCAGAGAAAAGAGCTTAAATAGGAGGAAAAAAAATTCAGTGAAGGGAGCAAGCATAGCTTTAACTTTTTAGGTTTTCTTAGTGACAAACAATGATTCAGACATCTCTCTTCCTCTTACCATTTTCCTTTTATTTATAAGGAAGTGCTACTCAGGCATTCATAGTTTTAGTCTCTGTGTTTGTTTTTCTCCAACTCACTTTTCAAAATGAAGAAAGGCAGAGAAATCTGACATTTTCATAGGAAAATGGATTTGTTTTTTTAATATTGCAGAAATCCAAACTGAAGTACCATGAATTCAAAATTCCTCAAATGAATAGGCTACAGCAGCCTCAAGCACATTAGTCATTAGAAATCCTAATTCTGTGTGTACTCCCTTACAAACATTAATTCTTCTGGGCAAATAATTAGGTTGACTCACCCTCAATGTTCACTGTAATTCAGTATGAATAGATTATTTGTCTAATATATCAAATTCTATCAGGACCTATCATCTATTAAAAATGGCCTTCCTCATTTCTCAAATCACTATGATGCATTCCTTCTTTTTATGTCTTTAGCTCATAACTTACATTCCACAGCCATTCCCAAATATTTTATGTTCCCTCTCTCCCCCTATACTTCCTACAGCATGCTCTTATATATTGGGGCGCTTCTCTTTAAAGAAAGAAAATTTTATTTCTTTTTCATGAAGGAAAACTTCATCTTCCCAGATTGCAACAGTTTTTATCAGTTGCTGGTCTCTGGTTCAGACACAGGTACATTCCTCTCTGGCTGCAGACATAGAGCAGAGCTAGAACAATCTGAATACTTTTTAAAGTCGTATAATTGCTGAATGTAGGTGAAATCTTAAAAGCTGGAAGTGAGAGTTTTATTCAGAAACTGTGTCATTTTTCACATCTCAGAGTAGCTGCAAATATCTAGAGCTGATCTAATAGCTGTATATTTATTTTCCATTCAATGTTTTAAATACATAATATATATATATATTTATAATATATATAATATATACATTTATAAATATGTGGAACACATTCAAAATTTATAACAACTATGCACAACAAGTTGTGTTATTTTTTATATAAAGAAAGATCACACAAATTATTTTAGGCTTGCAGTCCTAATTCCTTAAATTTCTCTTTCCTACTCTTACTTTTCTGGAACTTGACATTTTGCTGTTGTTATGAAAGTGTCATTCATGTTGCAATTATTTATGAACTTGTTCTGAGATGGTTTTGGTGCCTGACACTCCAAACTGTTGTTCGTTTTCTTGTTTGTCTAAAGTCCAGTAGTAGTAAAGTAAACAATCCCTTTATTTAAACAAAAATTTAGAAACTAAAGGCTTACTTTCCTCATCCTGACACAAATATAATCACTTGGGAAAAATGATCATATGTAGTTTCTCTACATGCAAGATGAAAAAAGCATTAAAGTTGAGAAATCAACTGCTGAATTATTTAAATATCTATATTAAAAAATGCCTATATTATTTCCCAGGTAATTTAATATAGCATCACTTTAAAATTATTTATTCCTCAGTCTTTATAACAGTGATACTATGGAACTGTTCTGCTGCACTGTCAACACAATACTTCTAGGTGTTTTGTGAGCATTTTCTTCTCAAGAGAATTGATGTAGAACTTATAGAACATGAAGAGTATTTGAGATCTGAATCCCACCTTCACACTACCTACACTGTACCTACACAATAATTTGCTTTAAAAGCAAAAGTATTCCATCACTAACTATTCTTGTATGTATGTCCTCCTCAGACAATAATCCAATGTGCCCAAGTACTGCGTCTGTAAGGCAAGGTCACTGTCACATTTAGTATTTTGAAAGAAAATTGTAATCCAGTGATGAGATTTGTTTTGGAATAGGGCACTTACAATTAGGCATCTTTACTTGTGTTGCATGCATTTACATGAATTTTACATGCACATTAAGTCTATAAATTCTTATTGTAGTCACTGTTATTGGATGACAAAATTAGTTTAATCTAAAAGTTTAAGGCTTGACTCAGTTGCTTCTACATAGGATGAAGTTTGAGACACCCTTTGGTAACTTATCTCACAGGTCAGCTGAGGTTTCAGGAGCATGATGATTTTCTAAAGCATATCTACCAGATCAGGAAAGATTTCTCAGATACTCTAGGGCAGCTCAAAATGTCAATACCTGTTCAGGAAGTTTAATCCTTGCCCCTAATAGCTGTTAGTCTGATCAATCTGTAAATATTTTCTACTACACAGATCCTCAACCCAACTTCACAGTAGGTTGTACAATTTTCAATCCTCATTTCAAAGAAGTGGTGGTGACAGAGGCACACAAAATAATTCTGTGTTTCCTGTGTATTAATAACCTACCTTACTTCATGTAATAGATTAATTATAGGAAATCCTTGATTCTCAGCACTCTCAAGTCACTAAGGAGACTCTTACAGGGATCTGTACAACATTTCCAAATTCTATTTCACAGAATGGGGTATTTAATTTAGGGAATTCATGCTAATGTTTTAGATAGCTATTAAAGCATTCCTCCTAAATTAACTGTTTTATATTGTTGATGGAATAGAAATAAATCATATTGATTGTGAAGGCCAGGAGGCTTCTGCTAACTTAGTACCAATCTATGTATATGGAACTTTCTAGCGAGTCCATTAATATAATAAATATATATATTTCTCTGCACATGCAGAACTCTAGGTATTACCGTCAGAAGGAATAATTCAAAAAAGCACACAAGGATCACTAAGGAACTTCATTTTACTTGAGTCTCACTCTGATGCTCCACAAAGCTTAAAGTTGTACTTCATCTTTTTTATGTTGATCTTTTCATAGGAAATTCACAGAGTCACAGAATCACAGGATTGTTCAGATGGTTGTTCTCTGCCCATCTCTCCAACGTGTTGCAACTCTTCTGAAGGGCTGCACAGATCTCTGGGGTATTGGTCACTACTCCCACTTTTGTGTTGTCAATGAGCTTGCTGAGAGGGCCTCTGTTCCTTCGTCCAAGTAATTGCTGCAAAAGTGAAACACTACTGGGCCCAATATTGAACCTTAGGAGACACCATTAGTGAAGGGCCGTCAACTAGACTCTGTGCCACTGATTATGACACTCTGGGATCTGACATTCAGTTCTCAATCCATCTCACTGTCTGCTCATCCAGTCCACACTTCTGAGTTACTTATGAGGATACTGTGAGAGACAGTGTCCAAAACTTTGCTAAAGTCAAGGTAGACAACATTGTCCCCCGTCCCCCCCCCCCCACTACCCACCCATGCGGCTGTTTTGATCAAGGAAGGCAGTCAGGATGGTCAAACATGAATTATCTTTATCCATGCTGTCTACTACTGATCACCTTCTTGTCATCCTTGTCAATTGAGGCGGCCTCCAGAATAAGGTGCTCCATCACCTTTCCAAGGACTGAAGTGTGACTGACTGGATACTATTTCCCTAGGTCCTCCTTTTTCCCCCTTTTTGAAGGCTGGAGTGACATTTGCTTTCTTCCAGTGCTCAGGCACCTCTCCTGATTACCAGGACCTTTGAAAGATGATTGTGAGTGGCCCTGCTATGGTCTCTCCCAGATGTTTCAGCACTCATGGATGCATCCTGTCAAGGTCCATGTACCTGTGGATGTCAAGTTTGCGTAGGTTTTATCTAAAATAATTCTCCTCCCCAGGGGAAAGTTTTCCTTCCAACTTTCCTTTACCCTGGTCACATGGGTCAGAGACCCTCGACAATTGATTGTCAGTGAAAACAAATGCAAAGAAGGCATTGAGGAACCCTGTCTTCTCCATATCCTCTGTATCCTCTCCATTTATTAATGGGCTCCCACTATTCTTCATTTTCTTTTTGTTATTGATGCATTTGAAGAAGCCCTTCCTGTTGTCTTTGACATCCTTGATGAGATTTAATTCCAGATGGGCCTTGTCTCATTTCTACTTACTCTGACAACTTCTCTACTTCATTAAAAGTGGCCCAACATTTCTCTCATATTCTGTGTATTTCCTGCTTATGCTTGAGTAGTGACAGGAGTTCCCTGTTCATCCATATAGGTCTCCTTCCCCTTTGACTGATTTCCTGTTCATCAGGATGCAAGCTCAATCCTAACAAACTTGTGTAACTTGAAAATGTATTGGGATACACAAATTATGTAGCCATTGCCTCACATGCATGCAGCTACCTAAATGCAACTAACTGCATATGAAGCGATTAATATATCAAAACTGTAATGCCTAATCATAAAAATGCAAAAGATTTATTATAGAACTATCTGAAAATAATGACATAAACGATTTATTAAATTACAGCTATCCATATATTATATGTTGTGCGTGTAAATATAAATATCTGATAGCTAAGGAAACTATTATATAAAATAATTATATAAAATCCCTAAAAACTCCATGAAAATTTTTAACAATTTCAAACTTATGTGCACCCCCTGCATCTCGTAGTATGTGCATGTGGCATGGCAGCTGGGCCTTGCTGGCAACAAGGTTAGCACATGAACTTTACCTAAACTTATTGAACAAGGGACTGAGATATTTAGCAGAATAGAGTATCTTGACCTTAACCTGTCAATAACTGTGAAGTTGCAGACAAGATGAAGAGCTGCCCAGATGAGCAGATGGTGACTATGAGTGACAGTGACAGCCAGTTGTTTGGTTCTGGGTGACAGAGAAGTGGCCTGTGAGCAACCAGGTATTCCCTAATAATCTTTACTCTTATGGTGCCCAGTGTGACTCCAGGAGAGTTATCAGGAGCAAGATCTGAGATTCTAGAAATACCCAAGGCACACCACAGAGATCCTTGGCCCAGTCCAAGGATGGTGCATCCCACAGTTGAAATCACCTCACTAATTAATGTTCATGATTTTTGTTCTGAATGCTGACATCTCTTTATGGAAGAGGGAAACTGTAATTCGTAAAAATTGCATATATTGAATGTGTTTTGGTGACAAATCCATTTAGTCTCCACACTATCAATTTCATCTAAAACCACAATGGTTCTATACTCATTGAGGCAATCGTGCACTTTAATTTTTGTGATCTTTTAGAGAATTTGTTTAGTTGCATCAACCTGACAGGTTTCATGTCAAGGACAATGATCTAATCATCTTCTTTATTCATGTGAAAGAGTAGCCATTTCCAGAACCTGGGTTTGCACTCATTGGGTTAATATGGTTTCTTGACTGTCACCATTCCCTTGATCCTTTCTGGTCTTTGTGTTTGTCTTGATTAGCTTCATTAAGGTGAAGCTGTACAAAACCACATCCCTCATAGGAAAAAAAATAATAAAGACACAAGAAGTCTTCTTTGACTTTAAATGCTCTAAGTTTATTGTTAGCTACTACAATACAGGATTCTATCAGAGTCATGGAAATTTTCTTTGACTGTAGAAGAAGGGAATACAGGTGATCTTGCCCCTGATAAATAACAGCTGTGTTAATTATACAATACAGCCTTGCCCCTGATGAGTCACAGCTATATCCAATAAAGTGTGATAAAAGGGAGTGGTTTAGATAGTGAGGAGGATCATGAAGGAGGAGGAACCTAGAGGAAGAGGGAATGAGATGAGAATGATGAAGAAGAAGAATAATCAGAATCCTGAGGCAAGAGAATCACTGCTGTGAGGTCAATCTGGGTCTGCAGTTAGAGCCTGTTGTTGGAACCTGCAGCCATGGTCTAGGCAGGTAAAAGCCTGCAGTCAGAGTCTGCAAACTAATACCTCCAGTCATAGTTTAGCAGGAAACAACCAGCAGTCAGAGCCTGCAATGGAAACCTGCAGTAGGAACTTGCTGCAGCCAGAGTCAGTGAATAGTTGGGGTCAGGATGGCCAAGCTGTAAAGAGGACTAAAGCAGGACACTTTTCATGCTGTGATAAAAAAGAAGTCTGTGTCTTGGCTCATTTCTACCCACTAACAAGAGAGCTGCTGCAACATTTGACATTTTTCCAAAACAGTCCTTGGAAAACAGTGCTGCCTTTCACAGAAACCATGATTTATGTGTTCAGAACAGTGCCTCTTCCCTCCCATATATGGTTAAGTATATTGTTCCTTCTCTCTTTGCAGAACAGTCTAATTCAAAATGAACTCAGTTCAACCCTCCAGTTATGGATTTTATTTATAGAACTATGGAATAGAATCATAGATTCATAGAATCATCAAATCTGCTGAGCTGGAAAGGGGCCCATCAGGATCATCAAGTTCAACTTGTGTCTCTGCACAGGACAGCCCAAGAGTCTTACCATGTGTCTGAGAGCATTATCCAATGTTTCTCGAACCCAGGCAGGCTGGTGATGTGACCACTTTCCTGAGGAGCCTGTTCCAGTGCTCTGGGTGAAAAACCTTTTCCTGTAATCTGACCTAACCCTTTCCTGACTCAGTTTCATGTTGTTGTCTTGAGTCCTGTCACTGGTCATGAGAGTAAAGAGATATATATGTACCTGCCTGTCTGCTTCTCCTCATGAGGATGTTGACCCCAATGAGGTCTCCCTTCAGTGTCTTCTCAAGCCTGAACAATCCAACTGATTTCAGCTGCTCCTCATAAAGCTTCCTTCTAGACCCTTCACCATCGCCTTGACTCTTCTCTGGACACTCTCTAATGGCCTAATGTCTTTTTTACATTGTGGTGCCCAAAACTGCTCCCAGCACATTCACATCTGATGGAGAGTCTTACACACCAAGTAGAAATTTCCCTGTATTGAGATACAGTCCTCTCTAACACCTTCTTTCTTTCATAGAAAGACTCAGACTCTATCCTGTGATCTGTTTGGATTAACTGAGGATGATTACTGTTACAAGCCTTTTTTGGTATGATTGATCATTACAAAATGGGTTAATCTTGGGTTGCTGTGCTATCTTCCAAAACAAAATTCATTTAATGAAGAGCAACTCTTTCTTGTCTGCTGTAAATTTCAGTTAGTGACGGAACGCGTGTCAACCACAAATCATTTTACAATGCACATCTCCACAATATCCTGAGGTGAGGTATTGCTCTAACATGAAGCAAATTCTTATGTCACTTCACCGTAAATGGGCTCAATGTATGAAATATCAGATCTTGTGACTAAAAGCTAATCCAGTTAAAGACAGAGACCTAGCTAGGACCAGATGAACAATGTTGGACTGTGAACCCTAGGAATTGGATCTAATTCTCCTAAAACTATCAAAGGGCAATCATTAGACCATTATCCCTGCTGTGAAACTCTCCAAAGGGTCAAGGAAAGAAAGCCTCTCTTTGAAACACCATGCAAACCAAATGGGATTACTGCCTAAAGGACTCTAGGACTTCTTATGAAATTCAGTGAGGAAATGAATTCTGGTACTATAAAAACCTTAAAATTGAGGGTCTCAGATAAGGGCAAAAGGCAGGGGAAAGTATATACTAAGGTGGAACAGGGAAGAACAACAATGGGTAAACATAAAGAAAATTGTTAAAAGGAATGGGTTGTCTGTAAGTAGGGTCTGATCAAACTGGTCTAAACATGTTTGGCAGAGTTCTGTGTTTGATTGGCACATTCCATCCTTCATCATATTTCAGAATTATTTTTTCTCTATGTTTGAGGAACTTGATTTGAGTATATGTGTAGAACAGCTAGTAAACTTCAGGTTAGCCCATTTAGGAAGTAGTAAATGAATCACAGTTACCAATGTCTGGAGAGACACCCCTCCTCTCCCAACAAAGAGTCCAACTGCCTTGGCAGAAACTGGGGATGGAGGGAAATGGAAAAGACCACAGTCTGGAGATTACTACAGGGTAGACACAAAGGTGTCACCACCAGGAAACTCAATATGGTGAGAGATAATAACTGCATAGGAGGTCTATGGTCTTGGTCAGACTTGAAATTTGTTCTAGTATTTGAGAGACCTATCAGTTGCAGATATGCTTGTGAATCAGGAAAATTAGGCTCATAGATCCTAATCAGCTTAAAAATAAGCCAAACTTTGTCTACCTCAATATATACTTGTTATATACGTTTTTATCAGGTATGTGTCTTCAGCTTCATCACCAGCTGCACTGAGGAGTACGAAAACATATGCATCCATTGTGCTGTGGTAGAGTAACCTTCTGTGCCTAAAAGTCCACACAATTTGACTTTATCTTTTACTGCAGAACTTGGAAAGAAAAATCCTCTGAGTCCTGAAGTCTTCCAAATTCAGCTATCCATAATAAAACATGTTTCTTGTCTGCTGTGAATTCCAGCTTGTGAGAGCCACAGGTGCAGAGACCACTTAAGATGGAGGAATGTCCACATTGTTTCAGGGTAAGGTGTTTGCTTAACACAAAGAAAAAGATTTTGTCACTTCACTATAGACCGGACATTCTACCCTGTCCTGTTGTTTTACCATCTGCCCAGTGCAATTAAGGGTTACAGATGTCAAAGCTCATTTGAACCAAAGCTGGAAGGACTTGATAACCTACGTAGAGATTCCGTTAGTTTGGGGTTTTTGTAAAAGAGGGCTCTTATTCAATGAAACACAAAAGAAAGGCTTCAGGAAAGAAGCAATGAAAATATATTATGGAAAAAATAGGGTGATTGAAATGTTTTTTTCTTGTTTCTGAATCTCTTTAGTAAACCACTTGATACATATATTGTACATGAATTATTTTAAAACATTATTTACTAAAAAATATTATAATTATTTTGTAATTAAATACTGAATCGGTTTTGTTAATAGAAAATATGTTATCACAGAGGCATTAACACCATTTCATATTGATCCAGCCCTGGCCAGTGATGGGTCCATCTCAGAGTGTTGTCTCTGCTAAACAAGGAGGAAACTTGAAGCAACTTCTCACAGAAGCCACTCCTATATCCCCCCCACTGTTACTAAAACCTGGCCATGCAAACACAATACAATATCCTTATGTAAGGCCCCAAAAAACTGTTGATGAGACTTATAAAAAGGCTTACAGTTTTTCATGTACTGTGATTTAGACATGTGGAAAAAATACCAACAAGATATTTTTAGGAAGTCAAAATAACAAAAAGGTTTACTGGCATCTTCAGAAGATCAGAGAACTTTGGCAAAAGTTTAGAGCAGCATTCAATCAACATAAAACACTTCACAAAACATTAACTTAGCCCATTCAACTTGGAAAACTCCTAACTCATCCAATTTTAAGTTAATCAAAACATCAAGAAGAGGGAATTAGAAAAAGAAAGACAGAAAAAATATAGAAAAGAACAAATATAGCTACCACTCCTAGTTCCAGCGGATAGAAATCCCAAGAGGAAGTAGGGTAGAGACATGGGCTTGCCTCATGTCTTGCTTTAAGTACTCTTTGGCTTTCCTGGGCCCTTCCCACATGTGGGACTTCTACTTCTTCGGCCACCCTGGTAATGGATTGGTGCAGGGGGGAAATGGGCCACTGAATAACCAAATCAATATGATTCCAACAGAAGCCATTTACTGTTTACATTACATGCTAGATATGGATTCTAGGTCTGCTGTCCATGTGGTCACACATCTCTGGGTTGGCTGAGCTGCTTCTTCATGAGGCAGACACACATCCTTCAGGACACCCAATTGGTCAAGCGTCCATCCTCACATTGTGCTTCCCCTCTCTAGGGTTTACACATTTTGCAGACTTTTTCTCAGACTCTCTTCTTATTCTTGATCCTGTTGTTTTCTCAGTAATTGATGAATTCCTGAGAGCTCTGGCAACAAAACTGCAGGTGGTTTGATAGTATTACAACCAGTTTGGCTGGTGTGTCAGAATCGCCTGTTACACAGATACATTGCTACGGATTCGGACTCCAGAGGCAGGTGTGGAGTGTTTCCTCTGGTATGCCAGGGATTTGTGGCCACTGCAGTGTTGGGATACAGGCCTGGGTAGGTGGGATGTGCAGAGCATGGCATTGCCTCACCAGAGCAAGGCCTGACCTGTCCCTTCCCCATACTCACACTCAAAAGGTTTGTGATCAAATGACAGTGATCCTTCCAGGTTTTCAGACCATCTCATTTAAAAAACTTCAGTGTGATGTAGCAAATTAAAATATATATTTTTAAAGAGCATATCCTGATGTGAATACTCTTTTTTTTTTTTTTTTTTTTTTTTTTTTTTTTTTTTTTTTTTTTTTACTTTTTATTTATTTTTAGGTAGTTTGGAATGATCAATGACTCACAACAAATGAGTTAAACAATACTGTATCACTTCACATTTCTTAGGAACAGACATGACACTTATCAAAGCTAGATGACAGGAAGCAATTTGGTTGTCAGTCTGAATCTTCAGGTCAATAAAGATGAACAAGCAAGAGAATTTAATTCTCTGAAAGAAACTCTGATCCAGAAGAGCAGCCATAGAGATTAACTTTTTAAAAATTGTTTATTTGTCTAGATTCCAAATGTATTAGTGGATATACTTTTACACATAAACTCTTATCTTCATTTGTTCATATTTTTGTGCTGTCACTCTTCCTAAAGATCTGTATTTACTGTGTAAATTATGCATTATATATATATACTCAGCTGAGGGTTTGTTTGTGTGCAATGCAGGTTTTTTCTTCACTGAAGCAGAATCTCCAGGGAGATAGAAGTCCATAAAAAAGAGGGATTCAGTTTAAATAGCTTCACTATAAGAAGTTTCAAATAACTCTGCTTTAAGTGGGTTAAAATTCATAGAATCACAGAGGGGTTTGGTTTGGAAGAAATTTTGGAAGATCATGTAGTTTAACCCCACCTGTCATAGGCCAGGATACCTTTCCCTGTTCAAAGTCGTTTCAACCTCACTGAACGTTTCCAATGATGGGGAATCTGCAGATTCTCTTGGCAACCTGTTACAGTGTCTCACTCCCCACCATAGCAAAATTTCTTCCCTGTGTCCAACCTAAATGTACCTTCTCTCAGTTTAAAAGAATTGTCCCTTGTCTTGTCACTTCAGACCATGATAAAGTCTCTCTCTGTCCTTCTTATAAGTCCCCTCTAAGTGTTGCAAAGGCATGATAAAGTGTCCCAGGAGCCTTGTCTTCTCCAGGATGAACAACCCCAACTCACTCAGCCTCTATCCATAGGGGAGGTGTGTCAGCTTCCAGTGCTCTGATCTTTTTCATGGTCCTCCTCTAACAAGACTTATTCTAGCAAGTATTCAAAAACGTGTACCTATTCTACATATTGATTATAAGTTAATTGCACATGTTATATTTCAGATTTGATGAGGTACCATATCATAATGCATGACTGTATACTAAGACAACATCACAGTCTGAAATCAGGAGTCAGTTGCTGTGCATTCCCAAATCCAGGAAATACTAAAGAATTTGGTGGTAAAATACCAAATGTGCCTTGATACCATCATCTGCCAATATGATTTTTTCTTTTTGTTGTATGAGTATGCACAGTGTATTTTAGTTCAAAAATCAGGCTCCATTTCAACAAGTTCCAGGTGTAAAAAGAATGTTTCACACAGCTCTGCACCTTAGCTCTGGTATAAGACACTGGAAAGCAGTGTTATTTACAGCAAAAAGAAGCAGTAAAATAAATTATTTGTATGAAAGCTGTTTCCATAGAGAAATGTCCTAGTAAAATGCAGCCCTCTTTTCACATAAACCTAACTCTTACAATATTCTAGGACTTGCAAGTTTTTTTTTTTTTTTTTTTTTGTTTTTTTTTTTTTTTTTTTTTAATTTATCCACCTACAATAGATACAGAGACATATGTGAGTCAGCAGTGCCCTGGCAGTCAGGAAGGCCACCCGTGTCCTGCGGTGCATCAAGTACAGCATTGCCAGCCAGACAAGGGAGGGGATTGTCCTGCTCTGCACTGGGGCAGCCTCATCTCACTGGAGTGCTCTGTGCAGTTTTGGGCACCACAACATAAGAAAGTTATTAAACAATCAGAGAGCATCCAAAGAACAGCAACGAACATGGTGAAAGGCCTTGAAGGGAAGATGAATGAGGAGTGGCTGAGGTCACTGCAACTGTTTAGCTTGGAGGACATTGCAGGGACACCTCATTGCAGTCTCCAACTTTCTTGAGGGGAAGAGAGGGGGCAGACACTGATCACTTCATTCTCCTGGCCAGTGACAGAATCCAAGAGAATTGCCTGAAGCTGTATCAGATGTTTAGGTTGGATATTAGAAAAAGATTCTTCACTTAGAGGGTTGTTGGGCACTGGAACAGGCTCCCCAGGGCAGTGGTCACAGCACCAGCCTGACAGAGTTCAAGTTTGACAAGAAACTTTAAAGAACGAAAAGAAAAAAAAAAAAAAAGAACAATACACATAACGCTTATGGAGTGTGTATCATGTCTACATGACAGTCACAAATTTTTAGAGGTGTCATAGAAGCAAGAAGAAGAAAGAAGGGCCACGGATGTGCCATTACTATACAACAGCCATTTTCTTGTTGAGGATTACTAGTTGAATTGATAGAGCTGCCAGAGATTTTAGGCTGCAAAATAGCACAGCTGTTATTCAATGGCTTGCAAGAAAGGCAATGAAAAGATTCCTGGCCTTGTTAATCAGTTCTGATTTGTGGGCAATGTTTTCTTCAGAGAGAGATGGTTTTTCAAGCCACATTCTCTTTTTGTTGTTGTCTTTATTTTTCTGTTTCTCAGTATAAACACATCTAATAACAAAACAGCATATGGACTCCTGCCAGTTTTTAGCTATGTACATACTCTGACTCTGAAAGAGATATTTGTTTTTCCTGCAGTGTTGTTCTGCATGTTGCAATTCCAGAATCTTCAAATTCAGCTGGAAGTCTCTAACATATTTCTTACTGTGTGTACATGTTTTTGGAAAAGTGATTAAGTTGATTGTTTAATTCTTGAGTCTATAAAAGCATTGATGGAAACTGAATAATGAGCCCTTTTGGAGAGGTCTGGAATGTAGTCCCAGCTTCCATCTGGAGAATGGTAGCCTTGATCTGGGATTAAACCCACATGCATTTGTCAAGTGTTTGGATGTCATGGTGGTAAAAACCATTAAAAGTCTAAAACAAAGAAACTAACAATGACAAGTAATGCTGGAAGGATTTACAGGAAAATATAAATCTTGTTGACCCAGAAAAGAGAATTGAAAAAATGTCCAAATAACATTTGATAAAGGTAAGCATCTTTATGACTGTTGAGTAGAAAGCTGTTCAATAAAAGAAACACCAGTGACATTTTGTAGTCTTATGTAGAACTGGCTTGCAAAAACGGTAATATAAACATAAAATGCAACCAGAAAGCTATTTAAATGTACAATTTTCAGGGAGAAAAAAAAAAAGTGCTAAACCAAGAAAAGAATGGAAAGAAAGAGCAAGAAAGGCCATGTAAAGCTATCTTTGTGTGCTTTCATATATTTGTGTCACAATTACATTGGAAAGAAGATCTCACATGCCAATCACACTCTTTTCCTTGTTTCCTTTTTATAACCCTCCCTTTTTTTCTTGTTTGTCTTTTTTATGTACCTCCTTTAAGCACTGGAAAGATGCAATGAATCCTTCCAGGAATCTTCTCTTCTCCATGCTGGACAGATCCATGTCTCAGCCTGTTTACAAAGAAGAGGTTCTCCAGCCCTCTGATCCTCTTCATGGCTTTTCTCTGGACTCTTCACAGGTCCATGCTTTTCTTGGGCTGAGGACTCTGGAACTGGAGATGAAACACTCCACTCATGAGGGTAGAAGAGGAGAATCACCTCCCTCAACCTTCTGGCCTGCTTTTGATGTCGCCCAGGATGTGATTGGCCTTGTGGGCTGTGAGTGCACGCTGTTGGCTCAAGTCTAGCCCTCCATCCACAGGATCACCCAAGTCCTTCTCTGCTGCTCTCAATGAGTTCTTCTCACAGTCTGTTCTCATGTCTGGGATTCTCCAGACCAAATAAGTTATGCTCTCTCTTCAGCTACCCTTCCCTATACCTGAGATACCTCTGCCATATAAATTTCTCTGAGATCTAAGGTTGGAAAAATGATCACAGCATTTTTAAGTGAAACGTCTCACCGAATTGGGGTTTCATGTGTTTGAAGCTTTCTGCATCGTGACTCAACAAGAGTCCTGCCACATTAAGTCACAGCGAACCAATGCCTATTCCACGGACTAATAGGCGATTCTACTAGATTACCACAATTTTTAAAGACTAGACACTAGAGTGGAATGTAACACAAATTCACTGTTTTTTTACTATACATGTGTTTACACATGAAATGAAAGAGCCAGCCTTTAAAAAAAAAGAAAAGCACAAAAAACACCAACAAACAACCCCTCGACCTTTGAAATTAACTTCAAACTGTTAAACTACTACTAAAACAACAATAAGTAAATAACCTCTAGCCCTGAGAATATGACTTTATTCCGTCAGGTCCTGTAGCACTGCACAACTAACAACTGTTAGTCAGCTCAGAGTTCACTTCTATAAATGGTAGGTCACCCAGAATTTGTCCTCTACTGGTTCTTGGTTTCTATGAAAATATTATAACTTCTCTAATTCAGTTGCTGGCTAACAAGGGTCTCAGCTTTTAGAATGTAACCTTGACAAAATATATCATCCTGCAAGTAAATGCTCTTTCATCTGATATAATCAAACAAGAAAAAAAATAGATGCAACATTTTTTGTCCTGTGTTCTAGTTCTAAAGAGAGACTTTCCCTATTGTCTATGAAGGTGAAAGCAATTTTATCTACTGGGTTATTTCAATGATATATGAGACTCTGCAGAAATGTTATGCAACTTTGTGTGTGAGAAATGCACTGCAATATTTTAAGTAATGCAATTTAGGGCTTAGAGTTTGTTTTTCCTTAGAAAAGAAGGAGTTTTATAATTAAAAAACTCAAATATTTAACCTAGGAGTCTCTCAAAAAGACATGAACATTTTTTATTCTTAGAAAATAAGAATACTAAATAAAATTACTTATATTGTTAGGATAAAATTTAAAATACTTTATATCCTTAATCTGCCATCCTTATCCTTACTGAATAGGAACTTTTTCTCAAAGGAACCCTTTCCACAGTCTGTTAAACTGGTTTGGGTATGTTTCATCTAACTTTTAGTACTATAATGGAATATTTGAGATAAGAGTGTGTTTGTCATAATCTCACTATTGGGTAAATGGAAATAATTAATTTTTACTTATTCTGAACTATCCTCCACAACTTACCACTTCCCAGCATAGAATATAGTCACAATGTAAGTACCTCACTTATGAGCCTAAAATTAGGTGGACTAAATGCAGATCAAAATAGTTTACTACTGTCTTTAATTATTGTAGCACAATGTTACTGTAATGTTTATTAGAAATAAAAGAAAAGGCAAAAAAAAGAAGAAAAAAGGAGCATCTCAACGCACTTTTAGTAAATAATATTCACTGGTAATCTGAAGGAGAAATTAAACATTAAATATGGTGTTTGATAGTAGAAATGTATGTTCAATATTTTATCTATTAAGAAAGTCATAACTAGCTTCTTTAATTTTACACATTAAATCTCAGTAATAAAATTATAAGAGGAAAAAAAAGAAATTAAATATCAATTATTCTTGTGTTTTAGTTCCCTAGAGATAGATGTTTTGTTGATTTTTTCATTAAGGTGTGATTTACTAGATTACACTTTTCATAAATATTAGCAAATATAAGGTAACAACTTTTTATATGTTGGTAAGACTGAAAAAGAAAAAAATTCATATTCTTTCCTTCAAAAAACACTGTTGAAAAATATGTGGTTGCTTTATTAGGTACATGTCTGAAGTAATAAAAAATGAATAAAGAATACATATTACATGGACACGTTATGTATTTTCACTTGAAAGCATTTAAGAATAATCATACTGTTATTGCAATTAGAATGTTTTAAATATCCATATTTTTATGATAGGAATGCTGAGAAGTGCTAACAGGAACACAGCATATGCCTCTTTCTCTTCCTTTTCCAGTAGATTAATTCCCTGAGACAATGTATTGCAGCGATATCTGTTTTTTTTTCTTAAGACCAGAGGCCTGTGACAGAACTAGATATTATACAGCTAATTCTTTGTTTCAGGACCTATCTTATCTAGAACACTGATTTGTTCATATTGTTTACATACTTGAGTATTCTCTTTTTCATTCACTGTCTTGGTTTGAATAGACAGGTATCTGCCAAGGAAGATTGGAGTCTCCCTTGGAATGTGGAATCAAATGGAATGGAATCAAATTGGTCTGTGTAGAATAGTATAAAAGGAGAAACATTTTCCGAGAATAAAGAAGTCACTTTTTCAGCCTTCTGAAGTCTGAGTGTTTGTGTTGTTGTGGTGTACAATAGAAACATTGTAAGGATGATAAAGGAAGCTATCCATTAAATATCTTGATTTTGACACAGAAAATTCTCAGGAATAGAGTAAATTAGATCTATTCTATCTTATTCTGTATAATTTGGGCACATATCATGTTAGCAGTTCTCCCCAGTTTCCTGTTAGAAGTCCTTACATATAGAACAGATTTAATAAAATTGAACATTTTAAAATAATTCAAAATACTGGCTAGAGAAAAGTCTGGAGAAAAAGAGGTAAAATAAAATTGAACCAGAAATCATTTTTATGTCATTTAATACATCTAATTTAAGTATCTTATTGAGATTCTAATTCACAAAAGATGTGCTCCTGGGCCCAGAGCTCCATTCCATCATCTGAAATTATACTTCTTGCACTGATTGATATATCAGTCTTTTGATTTGAGAAAAAAAAAATTCCTTAGTGTAAGGCCATTAAAAAAAAGCTATTCTTAGTACCCTCATGTTGTACAAATCTGATGGTTAGAGCAGCAAAAGAAGTAATATAGGTAAATCTCAGTCCTTTCTTAACCAAAATTGATTGAACCTGTGCCTTCCATAGCTGAGAAAAGTTGTCTAAGTACTAGATGAGGTAGTTGAGGCCACCTGAGGATCCCAATAACTCTGTTCTCTATTCCTTATACTATATTGGAGCTAATGTGGTTTAAAGGAAATTATGACTCGATTAAAATATTAAAGAAAAAGCTGAAGAAGTTTTACTTTGGGGAGAAGTTTCTTCTGTTCTTCTGATTCCAAGAGCACAGTTTTTTAATGTGACAGAGGGTTTATGATTTTTCACTTTAGGAATGGAATGGATTTTTCACTTTAGGAAATCAAGCTTATAATAGCTTTTTAAAGGGTATGATAGTATGGCAGGAAAAATTAAGACTGGGGAAATTCTAGCTGACAGATCTAATGGAAATGTCATTGATCTCTCAAAAAAATATCCATAAATGAAAATTTAAATCTTTTTGTTAAATTCTGTCATGGGCAAAAGGGAACATAGGGTATATGAGTGGAGCTAAAGTCTATTGTTAAACCAAAGAATGCTTTAACACTTTAATTACCTGTATGTTATTTGTATCTATTAGCCAGCTTATCTATTTGCACAGAGAGTCTTCTAAAAATGCTTTAAATAACTTAAATTAAAATTAAAATAAACTCTTAAAAAGCCAAAACCCAAGAGTGAGAAATTATTCTCTTCCTTTGACATTGCGCTTTTCTTCTGAAAATCTGTCTTAAAAAAACTGTGCCAAGAGATCTAAGGTAAAGTAGAAGGCAATCATGGAAATCATGGGTGTGATTGCCCTCCATCATCAACCTCAGAGCCCTGCTCAAGGCTTTAGGATGGCATTTCTTTTTCCCTGGACTCTTGGCGGCACATCTGGAACCTCTGTGGGGAGGTGTTGGTGTTCTCTACCATGTGACGCAAAGTGCTGGTATTCCTCCATTCCATGTCTGTCAAGCCATTGACCCCAACCAGTCAGAGGCAGTTCCCAAGCCAAGTCCCACTGGGAAGCAACATGAGAAGAGGAGAGGGAAAATCCAACCATCCGTGACCGGCTTTAACAATTTCCAGCCAGATCTAGACAGCTGATACCACCCCTGATCCAGAGGAAGCCCTGCCCTGCACTGTTCCCACTGGGGCTGCCGCAGGCCCACACTGTATTTAACTCTTCACTGCATTTTCTTTCATGCATTACACATCCCCACCAAATATTAATGCATTTACAAACAGTTGAACCTCTTATCCGCTACCTTAATTCATGCTGTGTTTTACTCCTCTGCTTGTCCTCTTGCCCACATTGTTATATACCAGCTAGGCTTCAGGAATGGGAAACTGCTGAACTCAAAGTCAGTGAGTCTCACTCTGTCCTCTCCCCTTCTCCACAGACCCAGTTATTTTTACTGCAGAAGACAATCAGATTGTCTAGGTCTAGTTTACCATTTACCTTTGGACTATTCCCAAAGTCTTATCCTCTGTGTATCCAGAAATGCACCCCAAGGAAAATGACACAAAAGTTTTCCAGGGACTGAATACAGCCTTAAAGTAGTGCCCCACTCAGGGGCTATGAGGGAGCCCACTGAGAGAAAGGAGTCAAGGTCTTCACAGACTTGCTTGGTGGCATGACAAGGGCATAAGTTGAAAGAGGGGAGGTTCTGACTGGAAATAAAGTCATGAAGGGCAATCAAGATGCTAATATGAACTGATTAGTAGGAGATGCCTCTGACCGAATTAAGGTGCAAACGAGACCGTATGCTGAAGTGAATAACATGGGTCTTATTTAATAATAAAAGTAAGATAGATAGAAAGACATAGAAAAGTGGGAGAGGGAGGAGAGAGAAACAGTGTGATCAAGCAGAAGATAGCCACCAGCCATGGATCCAGCAGCATCCCGTTGGTCCTTCTTCATCCTGGTGGTGAGGGTCCCTGAGTTGTTTTTATGGTGGTACCACCTTTATACAGGCCAAGTTCCAGGTATGCACAGGGCACAGATGCCATTCAAATAACTTAAGGTTATATGTGTATGAGCAGTGGCTTCCTTTCCCACTGTTTGCCGCAGAGGGATTTTTTTTCTGGATGCGTTAACCCAGATGTGCTAAACAACCATGCTCTGTAAGTCCTTACAGGTTCTCATAGAGGTAGGCTTCATCCTTTGGAGTTTAAAAGGTTCAACTGGACAAATACCCAGGCATCCTCAGAGCCTACCCTGCTCTGAGTAGGAGGTTGGACTGGAGACCTCTCAAGATTCCATCCAACCTGAATTTTTTATGACAATACAACTTTATTGCCTTTCTTTCAAATACAGTGGGTTTTAATTTTCTCTTTCAGAGGAGAAGACTCCCAGATTATAAACAAGCAGACACAAAGATAGTTATACCAAGGGATTTTTAGACATCTTGCTGGAAACTCTTTCTGCTTTCCAGTCACAGAAAAAAAAAAGTTTTCATTCCTATGATTACAACCTGGAATTCAACCCTATGGGAATTCTAAGGCTTACTTTAGCACAAGTTCATGTTTATTTGCTTGTTTCCTTTGCATGAACTTACTATGGTAGCTTAATATTTCTAGAAAACTGAAGTTCTTGTTAATAGTAATAGTGTGTTTTATTTTTTGGAGCACTTATTGCTTCACATAATAGATACTACGAAAATATGAAAACTGTGATACTATGATAAAACAAATATGTTTGTTGTAATTAAAATTTTTAAATAGATCTGGTCAGATTTACTCTGACTAACAGCCAGGAATCATTCAAGTGGAAATAATGGTCTTAAGCACAGCCCTACAAGACATAATACAATTCTAAGTCATTCAAACAATGAAAGAGAGGCTTGTTTGGATTTGTTTGTTTGTTGGGGTTTTTTTGCATTTTCATGGTCAGGTTTTTTTTCCTACTTCTCCTTGCTTCAAGAGAATAATAATTAGTTCCTAATTTAGACCAGCAGCAAACAAACTTAGAGCCCCAATAATCTTTACTGCTATCTAGTCCCCATACTCATGGGTATATAGTAACCATGAAGGCATCCTCAGCACAGCTCATGATTTTAGTATGGGACAGGACATCATTCTAGTGAAATAACTAGTAGAACAAGTAGTAACAAGTAGAACAGGAGGCAATCAGTTTTAAATAGCAGTAAAAATATGAACAGTGAGAAATAAAAAAAACCCTAAGAATATTGCATTTCAGTTAAAAGCACAGGGAAATATTTATCTTTATGCTTTTTTAATTTTTTTTGTGTTTAAATATATATTCCATTGTTTCTTTTTAGTCTAATTGAAATATTGCAAAAACTTGCTCAAAACAAGTGAGATGAGAAATATGGGGAAACACCCCCAGTGAGTAGGCAATTATTTGAAGAAATTTGTTTCATTAAGGATTGCATTCTGCTTCCTGTCCTTGAAACTAAAAACCCTTTTTCACTCTCTTAGCTCTAAGAAAATAGCTCTAAGAAAAACAACATTACAATATGTCATTGAAACATTAAAGTGTAAAATCTGACGAGTTATCTTCTAAGTGAAAACCTCTGTCCTTAATTATCACCATAGAGATATAGCTTTTTACTGGTAGGCTTACAAGATTGATGGTATATTCACTTGAAATATGTCTTTTGTTGAAAGCTAGAGCTATGTCTTCTTCAGTTTTAAAGGAAAGAGTAGTGTTAAAGAAATTCTCCAATAATTCTCAAATGTGGGGTTTCCATTATCTGAAACATCTTTATAAAGTGACCATTAGAAAATTATCTAATAACTATTTTTATTGTCATAGGCTCTTGAGGAAATTAGAACCTGAAGTTTATAGATGTTACTCACCTCTATGGTAAAAACCTCTATGTTGTTACCAGTGTTCATGCTCTTCACTGATTAAGACATCTGAGAGAAAAATCCTGATTACCAGGTCAGGAAATATGGATTTGTAACTTCCATTAATGAGCAGAAGCCCAGGAGATAAATGTGAGGGAAAATTATCTTAATTATCTTTTTTTTTTTTTTTTTTTTTTTTTTTTCCTATAAATTGCTTTGTTCAAATGAAAAGAAATAAAAATACACTGAATAGGGTACTGTTCATAAAATGCAGGAAAAAAAAGATATAGAAAAAGGAAAACAAACTATGTCTGTACTAAATTATTTCATACTGGATTAAACAGACACCACCATCTCAAGATCTCAGCTATGGCAAACAAGATGTCTAACAACAACTGCCTAACAGTCTAGACAAAACCAAAATAAATGTAAGGAAGACAGGAAGAATTAGGTTTCTGATAGTTTAGAGAAGACCAAGCTTGTCACAGGGCATGACAAGTGACAAGTGTTTTAAGGAAGGCTGCCACAAAAAAAAAAAAAAAGTCAATACTAGTGTTTTCCTTATCCAGAGGAAGGAGACATCAATTAATGATTAATGCCATCAAGACTTTTTTCCTTAGACATTATTGTAAATAAATAAATAAACTCTAAATAGTGCAATAGACTTCTATGGGAAACTGTACAGTTTAAATAATTTTGTTTGTTTTTTAAATAACTTAAAATTTCTCTCGGTGAATTTTTATTGTCAGCTCCAGCCTTTTTTTTTTTTTTTTTTTTTTTTTTTTTAATGATTGTATTTACAAGCTGGCAAAGTTCTACTTTTAAAGTAATTACATTTTTTATCCTATTCTTGTTCAGAAGATGATATCTGATTTTCCGCACAAATATTTTCTGGTATGTCTGTTATCAACACCACTTTAAACTTTAGTAAACTATGATCTCTTAAAGTCTTCCTGGAAGTCAGAATATCCATTCTTGTGACTGTTCTAATAACATTCTTATTTACTCACTGCTGTTTGAATGAGCTGTTTTGATCACAGGTTAATGAAAAACGTGTTCTCTCCAATGCTTTGTACAATCACAATGATACTTTCCAGCTCCTATCACAGAACTTGAATCTGATGGACACTAACCAAGTGATTATCTGAGTCACTGTCTTACTACAATGGGATTCATGCTCATTGTGGGCTCCATTCAGGGAGCATGTTGGCATTTCTTAGATGGACGCAGGCACCTTTCTTGTGTCTAAGTCAAAGAACGCAACTTGTAAGCCAGAATTCAGCTCCTTCTCATCACATGGTACAAACAGGTAATTTGCCTCCTCTATTTGCTCCTGATGAACACTCAGCAGGTAAAAGAAGTTTTGATTATCCCTGATGCAGTCTACATTTTCTCTCATTTTAACTATCTAAAAGTTAGTTAAAATGTCTATTTGTCTTGTTCCTTCTTTAGTCAATAAAATAAGAGTAATGAAACTAACTCAAAAATAAATGTTTAATAGCTGTAATAAATTGTCTCTACAATGAATACAGAGGAAATCCAAACAGTTTATTTCTGCAACTTTCAACAGTTTTTGATATGTACAAATTGTGGGGGAAATCTGAAGTACCTCCTCGGGACTATTTTTTGAGTAAAAAATAACTGATATGATATAACCTAAATTCAGAAAGCATGTTTGAATAGAGTACCCAAACTTGCCTATTCTAGACAGCCTGTTCACCAAAAACTGGAATAACTAGGAAAAATATAGCATTGGTTTTAAACAGATAATAGCAGAAATAAACACCAATAAGAGAATTACCTGGAGACATTTTAAACAGGGATGTCATTATACTGTGAAGAAGTTTTGATTGATCAGCTGCAGCTCTGTCCCCATGGGCAGTGCCCTGGGGCACCCTGAACCTTGCCCAGGTTGAATAGCACAGCTGCTACCCAGCAACAGGCTGGCAGCATAGAGGCAGTCTGCAGGGACCCTAGTCTGGGGAGCAAGCACATCTCCTGGGGCACTTCCTCACTGGTGGGTGTATCAACAGCACGCCAGGAGCAGGAAAGGAGCACAAAAAACTGGGGCAGCAGGTCTCCTGCAGGAAGGATGTGCACATAAGGGAGACGCCAAAACTGTGAAGGAGGGTGAGCTCGTAGCTCTGTGTGCATGTGTGTAAGGCCCTTAGAACTTCTGGGCATTAATTATGGAGCAGCAGTGTCAGCACTCTGAGGGTAACTAACAGATCTTATTCATCCTGCCCAGACTTTCCTAAGATGTCTGAAAATCTCCTATCTTCCTGTCCCTGATGGCCCTTTCAGCACGCCCTGCTCCTCAGTCTGGGTGTTGAGATCCTGATGTCCCACCTGGGGACACCCATGTGGCTGCCAGCATGCTTTCCCCTACAGAGCATCTCCATTCCAGGTCAATGGAATTTGTAGAGAGTCACTAAAATTTGTTAAGTGTCTAATACATGGTTTAGCTGTTTTACTGGTTACATTTACTTTGCATGTGTAGTTTATGGATTGCTGTAATGTCACTAATCAATAAACCACTATGATTCTGATTTGATATAAACCACAAGGGGTGAGTAGTTTTTCCCTGAAACAGTAGAGGAAATGAAAATCAAACTAAGCACATGTGTTTGTATTCTGTACTATTGAATTTAATCTTTGCATTATTATTCTGCACCTCAAGATTTTCTGATTTAATTTTTTGGGAGGGAAAGGAAGGAGAAAGTCCATGTATGCAGTAATAATATTACACAAGAGCTCTGGAGCTCTAGTCTTTTTGGTTTTGTGAGCCATAACTCTAGAATTCCATATTTTTCAAATATTTAAATTTTAGAATTTTACAGTAATGATGCATATGGCCCTATAATCTTAAGAACAGCTCCTTTTACAATTTTTATAATATGCATTAATTTTTTTTTCTGCTCTATAGGACATGTTTCTTTCTTTTTTCTAAAGCCATGCTAATCTTTCAATTTTATTAGAGTAGACTTGATTTGTGATTTACACTCTATTTATTAAATTGTCCAAGTATTCATATTTTAACATAATGTGTTTGTCTCGTATGGTAATGTGAGTTCTTAGCTTTATTATATCATAGAATAAACATTGAAACTGTAATGGAGAATGTTTTTCATGGATTCTATTAATGGGTAAATTTTATTTCAAAATCCTATTGGTAAAGATAGCTTATTAATTTCCATGTATTCAAGAATTTCTCACAATTAAACTAACTACCAGAAGCAAAGTGTGTGACCAGAAGCAAAGTGTGTGGGTTTATGAATTACTTTTAACAAGACACCAATTCAGAAGCTGTAGATTCATCCCATTAGTAAGAATACATTAGTATTCTACTCTTTAGTAATTAATTAAAAAGCACATGCTGAACAAATTACTTAATTCCTAAGGAACTAAAACTGGGCAAAAATATCTGCCTTTTTTTTTTTTTTTAAAGCCAGACAAAATCAAGGAATTTAAAAAAAAAATTAAATGGTCTTATTTAGTCTCAGAAAATAAAGGAGGATATATACTTTCTGACATCAATATGTAATTTGTCTTGCAGTAATAGTAATAATATGGAGGTTTGGACATTTGACTACTTTCATGACCTGATCAAAAATGGATAAAAAAAGAAAAGATTTATAACTTAAAATGTTTGATATCTTCTTTTTTCCCCCACAGTCCATGTTTTTATTCAGAGAAAACTGAGCAGAAAATTCCGGATTTTTTTTTTTTCTGTCCTAAAGAGAGATGCATTAGATAGATGGATACTGTGAAATACCACCTCAAAGGTTGCAATTTGAGATCAGTGCATCCAGCTCTGGAATGAATTATGTCCTTGGATTTTTTTATGTTACCTTTCTTCTTTAGGATTTTTTTTTCTCATTGAAGGTAAAACTCCTGATGTTTGCTAAACTCCTGATGGTTTAGATTCCTTTTGTTGTTGTTGTTGTTGTTGTTGTTGTTGTTGTTGTTGTTGTTGTTGTTGTTGTTGTTGTTGTTGTTAATAGACTGTTACAAATGGGTGTGGGGTTTAGATAAGTCTGCTTTTTTACCAGGCTGCCAGCAGAAGAGGTGAGGTGGCCAGCACCCAAAAACCCACTCTCGTTGGCAAGTTCTCTAATAATGGCTGATTTGGTCTATTATAGAGTGAATTGTTTATTTAATAGCCACAAAACTAATGGACATAAGACTTAAAGCAAACTATACACTACATAAGAATAAGGACAAAAAGTAATTACTAGTAGGTGTACACAGCATGACATTAAAGGTACCATTAATTTTACAGCTAGTGAAGAAATAATGTAACTTATGATTCAGTGTATCTTACCATCCAGTTATTGGTGGGGCAAACATTGAGATACTTTCCCTCAATTCCCAGGAAAGTAACTCCAGAATCTGCGTCTGAACTCTGGGCGAAGTCATGAACACTTGTCAGGGTAGGTGTGTGTAGGAGACTTCTGCCTCTGTGATAATTGTACAGTCTTTGTAAAATTGTCTCTCAGTCAGGAATTTTTATTTTATCTCTTCCCACATCTGGTCTCCAGAGTAAGATGTTGATTCTTATCTGGGGCCTGAGATCTTTTGGTGCCACCACTAGTGGATGGCAAAGAGAGGTCTGAAGCCTGACATATTTGCTCTGCAATTGTGCAAGATAATGAGAGGAAGAACTTACTGTTAGCTGGTAGGACTAACCTTCAGAAATGAAATTATGTATTGGTCATCTGGTGGGATTCATCCTGTGAAAGGGGAACAATATACAATAAAGCAGTTGTTGGCATGGAGGTGTGACCATGGGCCATTCTGGCCTCATCTCATGCACTGGCCCCATGTGACATGATGTTGAAACTGGCCACTCCTGAGGCCAGGAGATGAAGGGGAGAGAATGACAGAGAATGACATATTTTCACCCAGGGGACCCCCTGAAGGTAAACTGCCCTCCTGCCCCTCCTGCTCAGGAGCCATGCTCTATCTCCTCCTCCTGCTCAGTAGCTTCTCCACCATCCAGGGGTCAGTATGTATTGACACCACAATTAAAATTGACTTGCTCTGCTGTTCTGACTGCATCTTAAGATTTTTGTGCATGGGCATCCTCCCAAAAAAGTAACAACTCTTGCTGGATCTTTCATGTACATCAGCTATCTGTGATAAAAAGGATGGGGACACATCCTGCCACTTAGACATGGACATTTTTCATCTGTATTGTGAAAAATCATTGTTAGAATGCTTTATATTACAAGCTAAAAAAGAAAAGGGATGAAAAAGCCCTAGTTTTTTCATGAATGGTGATTTTGTTCTTAATATCTACTTAATGTTCCAGACCATTAAATTTGGTTTTCAAAAATATTTTATTATACATTACAGAAGGCCCAGTCTTAACACTGTAATGCATTTTATTAGCTTCTGTAATGAAGGGGAAAGAAGACATCAGTGTATCTAGAAGCTGTATGAAGCAACTTTATTTAGGATCTGAGCCCCAAATTTTGGTCTTTGGAAAATATTTGAACATTCTGTACTGTACCAGCCAGTATTACAAGTCAATAATGTATCAAGATCCTGAAGTAATTTGTAGGAAAAATCAAAAGTGAAATACAAAATTATCAATAAAAATAAATTCTACATGTGAAAGATCGTAAAGTTTCAGCTAATTAAAAATAAATCATTTAAGCCTCGTCCTTAAAAGAAGTGAAAGGGAACTTCCTTGGGAACCTGAGGATGAAAGTAGAAAAACAAGAAAATCAAGTTAAAAAGACCAGTTGCTAACAAACCAAAGCCTGTTTGTTGTATTTAATAGAAACCTGAAGGAGAGAAAGAAGTACAGTAAGTTGACATGAATATGTGTTTTATAAAGATTGGTAGAAAAATGGTGGTGATAGAAGAATAGACAGTAAAACTCAGAGTATATGAGGGATTCCTATATAATGAGTTTGCAGCAACCAATAGCTCTTTGCTACGTCTCTTGGATGATCAATTCTGAGAAGCTGTAAAATTTTACTATTATAATTTTTTAATTTTGCTTTTTTTTTGCATAGCATTTATTTTTAATGATAAAATTAAGTGCCATTGAGATGGAGTTTAACATGTATTTCTGAAGTTACCAGTATGAGGAAAGAAATAGACAAGGAACATTTTACCTTTGTAGGTATTATCCCTAACACTGTATATTTTTGAAGTAATAGATAAGGGTTTTTTTTATTTCAGTTTGTCAACAGAAAAATGATAAGGTATGACAAAAAAGGATATTTATGAGAAAAAAACATGACAGTAATTGGCCACTCATACGTTTTCCTTTGCTTGTGTCTTTGTTAATCAGAAACATCATGAATTCCCCATGTTACTCTTTCACATTTGTTAAAAGTCATATTAAAAATACCCTTTTGATTCCTTCTCCTTTCTACATTCGCCTATATACTAATTACCAAGAAGTACATTTAAAAATAACTGTTGCATGCTTGCATTTTTTTTTTCTAGGACATAGAACACCTTCAAATGAGCAAGTTATCTTGTAGTCCATAGACATTCAGAGGAAAGCAAAAGTAATACTTTATTAGAAGTTATTAGTTCAATATACCAAAAGAATTGATATCAAACTAGGGTAAAAAACCAACAAACAAACAAAAAAATTCAACATTTTCACTCTCAGGCAACAGTAGAAGTTTTATATTTGTGAAACTTAAACTTGTCTGGAAATGTCTTAGAAAGTTAAATGCATACATGTATATTTTGAAGTTAACATAGCTCCGGGCTAATGTTATGTAACACTGTTTACTGGCATAAGATAGTTCTCTTAACATGGTTGGCTGCTTTTTTTTTCATTCCATTGAGTTTCTGTAAACTTCCCATGAATTCTTAAAATCTGTTGCTTAAGTTAACTGTTTTAGAGACATTTTTATCTTTATTTTACATGACAATTCAACTTCTAGAACAGATTATTATCTATGAAAAATTGCCCTTACACTTCAAAATATGAAAATGTTTAGCATAATTTCTAGATAAATCGCAGAGTCATGACAGCAAAACTGTTTCAAAATCCAGTGTGTTTAGACACAAGTCCTCATTTTTCAGTTCTTTTTTAAGTTTATTTAGGAAAAACTACCTATAAGGCCAAATCATTGTTTCAGAGAATTCTCTTGTACCAGTTCTTTTTACATTCACACATGGAGCAATAGTACTTGAAATATTGCCTTAGGTTTTAATGAATGTAGAGAGACAATTCAGCAACATGGACATAGGTTTTTATACAAATATGTGTAAAATGTCTAGATACATAGGAGAAGTATAGAATCATGGCAAATTAAAACCTGTTGGGAAAGACGGGACAGGAAGGACTTATGAATATGACTGCATGGCAAGAAATACTGTAGATGTAAAACCTGAGTGAAATAGGAATGAAAGCCAGTTTCGAGCTGTGTGCATGGCAGGCAGGAAGACGGTGATTAGCTGAAGACAGGAAGACAAAAAGACAAGAATGTTGCCTTTCCACCTTGGCAAAGACATCTGGGAACAAGAGGATAAGAAAGAAGTCTATAGAGCTTAGAAAGTAAAATGATATGGTAATGTAGTAGTTCTTATAGGCTGCATGCAAAGTTTGTAGGTTTTGTATCTCACGCTGGTTGGTCAATGTGAATTAGAATATTCAACAGAAAAAAATATATAATGTATTGTAACAAGAGGATTGCTGTCTTCTCCTCTCTTCTCCCCTCTTCTCCCCTCTCTTGTCCTGGCTCTCCTACCTTTTGCCCTTACCTCTCTCCTCTGGCCCTCTCACCCTTCCTCCCTTACCTCTTTTGGCCCATCTCCCCTCCTCTCTCACTTCGTTTGCTCCTGTTTTCTCCCCATGTTTTTCCCCTGCTCCTGCCCCGTTTTCACCCCTGAACTCTCTTCTATCTCTCTCTCCCCCCATTCTCTCTTTAGGGCTTTGCTCCAGCCCAGGCTGGTGGCTGGAAGCAGGCCCGCTTTACCCACGACCCTTGTAATAATAAAGCCACGTGCTTCTAGAGAATCTCAGGTGAGCAGAGTTCCTTGTCCCAGCCATCCATGGAAAAAATTGATACAAAAACCAGTCATAGAATATATTTCAGTTTCTCTCAGCTCCACTCCAAGAAATAAATAACTGAATAATTTGAAGTGCACAAATGAAAATTCCATTAGAAAATGAAAGAAAAAGATTGCAGCAGGAGAACTTCAGAAGAATTTTTAATGATATGTGTCTGGCTGTGGATTAATACAAATTATCACTCCATTTAACTGTGTTAAAGTATCCATATGCATGATCCAACGCTTGTACTTACACATGTGTATGCACACCAGACCTCTTCAAAAGATTGTAAGTCCTGATATAGGCATCAGGACAGGTGATGGAGAGCAGAACCCAGTCCCATAATGAATCTGTGCTTGTACCACATGGCTGTAGCACAATTGTTTATATGGGTAACATAAAGGAACTGTTGACTAATTACTCTCTTCTTCTTGGACTGTGTGCCAGGTGAGGTGTTTGAAAAGCCCACAGACCTACTCATCCTGTGTACCTGTGATATGGGATACCAAAGCAGGGAAGAGACAGGAATGCTGATCTGAAAAATGCAATTCAGCCCATTATTGGGGTTCTAAAGACCGGGCCTCATATTTTGTGAGGTTTTTGAGGGACTTTGTCCTGTCTCTGCCATTATCGTCCATCTCAAACAATTGATGCAAAGACATTAATGGAGATTACTCTATTTACTTCTATTCAGTCTCATTTCAAACAGGGTAGGTTTCCTCTATGTGGTCTAATACTAGTTGTGATAATAGTCTATTTAGAGCTTGTGGTGGAAAAATTAACAGAGAAATAAATACATTCCATCTTTTTTGTTTCATCCTTACATACTTCATTTAGAAAAAAAGAAAAAAAGGCTGTCAAGAAAACAATGAAAAAGGGTTTTAGTGGGCATGAAATCTCATTTTAAAATGTTATGTTTCCGATGTCTCTATAGATCTTTGTGGCTTTCTGAAAGTTCTTGGTTTACTTTATTAAAAGATAAAAAACGCTAGTAGAGCTTTGGGACTTAGGAGTTCTCTCTTGTCAACAGACAAGAATATTGGGAATATTGGAACCTGAAGGAATATTGGGAACCTGCTAGTACTATTCATCAGAAATTTGCTGTGTCCCTCTCAGTAAGGGGGTATATATATGTGTGTGTGTATACATATATATATATATATATATATATATATATATATTCTCCTCTATTGTCTTGAAATAAATACCGTGATGTTTTTATTTTCAGTTCTTTATGAGAATGGGACATAATAAATCAATAGGTAATTTGAAGAAGAAAGAATCGTATTTTATTTACTCATACGCATTTTCTGTAGCAAATGAAGATGTTTTAAAGAAAATTAAAATCCTGACTTGCTTTTTCTATGTGTGTTTCTGAACATTAAATTTTCTTAAACATTTGTGGTGATACATAAAATATAAAGATTTTTGGATTTGTTTTAGGAACCAATTCCCTTGCCTCTGAACTACATCTTCCTGGTACACATGAAGTTTTAATTATATTGACAATTAAGAATGCAGATAAAAATGTTCCATGCAATAAAATTCACATTAAAATTTACTAACATGAAAAGCAAAGTATCAAGATGATGTTAATGTTATCAGGTTGAGTGAGAGAAGGGGTGACAGATAGATGAGTTAGATGCACTGGTACTATGCAGAACTGGACTTTTAACACAGTTTGATTTCCATGTGCAGAAGAATAGAAAAAAGTTTAAAAAGCAAAACAAAGCAATAACAATGAAAAAAAAAGTTTGGAAGGCAAATATAGAGCTAAACGAGCTGAAATAACTGGGATATATTCTCAAGATCTGAACAAGATCCATAAAGTGGTGTAATCAGGAAAGTGCAAAAGGGAATAAAGGAAGTTATCCAGAGGCCAGCAACCAGGGAGAAGATATACAACTTTTTTTTTTTTTTTTTGGAGGTGAGGGGAAGGGAGGGATGTGTATTGGGATGAACTTTGCATAACAAATAATAACTGCTGTCTTCAGTGTCTCTGTAGCATAATGTTAATGGCAACATAAAGATGTTAATCTGTCTTTTCCATTATTGTCTTTCTGTTTTGGTGCTCTCTTGCAACTAGTATGACAATGCTGAAGTATGCTCCCACTAACATGTTAGGTTTGGCATAGAATATCTAAGACCATGAGGTACATAATGGGAAGAAATCAATCATACATGCAAGCAGAAAAGCCAGAGCCAATGAATCCACCCCACTTCTCCAACTGATCCTGACGGTATTTTGGGTTCTTCATGGCCGCATTTGCTCTAGAATTTTTTTTTTTTTTCCTATATCATATCAAATGCAATTAAAGGGCTGGAGTGCGACTGTCTTAGATGACTTTCACTCTAAATTTCAGGATGCAAAGTACTTTAAAGTACATGGGATCAAAGTGTCATCCTCAAAGTAACCCATTAAAAGATCCTCATCAGTTAATAAATCTCACACGTACATAACTTATGGGATTGTTTGCATTTGAACTCAGTACAATCACTGTGACATAGAATTATTAATTCTGCTAAAATACTCCATTATAGTCCTAAATCTAATATTTCTACACTTACATGTATAAACTATGCCTCCATTTCATCATATTCCCAATTTATTGTACTTAATTTGAGATAACATTGACATCAAGGTCACATTCACTTCTATAAATCAGATATATTTGATACTTTCTCAAGGGCAAGCATTAGGAAATTCAGTTTACATATTTAAATTAACAACAAATTGAAGCTAATCAAAATTAATTCTTCTATATGGTGTATTTTTTTGCTGTTATGTTAGAAAAATACCATCCTCTTTTAAACTTCCCTGTACTTTACTTTTAGTTTTTTTTCTTATGAATTAACAACTCACAGATACCTTAGATATATTCTTGAACAAATAATACATTTCTATACTGTTCTTTTGGTAGTTTTACTTCCAAATACATTTTTAAGAAGTATTCATACTTTTAAATTATTTTTGATATGAGAGATCCTATCAGAATTTATTTCCATAACCAGTGTTAAAAAGAGAAGTAACTGAGCTTCTAAGCATAAAAAAATTGAATTAATACTAGTAATTCTAAATTAATTAATTATATTGAGTTTTTAATGTTAAATCTGGAATTTAAATTGATATAAATTCATAATAGATGAATCTTGCATCATATTTCTTTGTTGTTGTTTAACTACATGTTGTTTTTCCCTTATCTTATTTCTACTACTAACTGACAAGAGAATTAAAAGTTAATTTCCAGAAGTACATTGTATATTTGACTAAAAGATGTCTGAAAGGGAAATAAATGTATATGCAAATGAAGAGTCACATCAAGCTAGATACGTATCTGCCAGATTCCAGAATGGTTGCAGCCTCCACAGGAGGCAAACAGCAAAAGAACATGGTTGAGGGTTGACAAAAAAACCCCATGAACACTTCAGAATCTTTCAGGGAAGTACCATTAGTACAGCTGCTAAGCTTCCATCATCCATCAAACCAATGCATCCTCCAAGGGCCAACATTGTTATGCTTTTCTCTGTTCATCAGGTTAATAGAGTCAAGGTGATGATGTGCGTGTTTCAGCTATACTAGCAAGTCCTGTGAGGCAGTAGGATATAACTGTCTCTGCAGTTAAATTGTTAGTGTGGTTCCTGGGATGATTTTAGTCTTACTTGTCTTCAGTAATATCCAGGTACAATGGAACAGTTAGCAGAGACCAGAAGCAAAAATCTTAACCACCACTCTTCTGTCCCAAAGGAGAATACATTAACTGTGCAGTTATGGCAAAGCCCTATCATTTAGCATCTGAGTCAGAGGAATGTCCCTAGCTTATTATTATCAAAACAAACCAGAATTTTGAAAATATATTGTCTGAGGAAAACATGAATAAAATCTACTCCTACAAACTAGTGCAGAGTCATGAAAGAAACAGAATTCCTTAAGATGTGTTGCATAACCCTTTTGAGGAGCTGAAATAGAGCCCATTTTTGTGGTGGTGCTTAAATTCAATTCCAATTGAATTTTCACTGCTCCAGTTTGGTTTTATAAGTTGTGTTTTATAATTTTGTAATTATTACTATTGTTTAAGATGGCCTCTCCTTCCCTCTCCTTCTCTCCTTCCCTCTCCTTCTCCCCTTCTCTCCTTCCCCCAGACTTTCCCGCCAAAACCTTGGTTGTCCTGGTAACCCTATCCCATAATAGTTGTTTACCACTTTTCTGTTAAGTGTCAATCTTTAAGTTATATAACTTCCCCACCCCCTCATCATGTATTCCTCCTCCCCAAGTTACTTATTATTGGTTCAAAAGTTGTGCATTCCCTCATTATACATTGGCAAAAGGTTGTGATTGGTCCCACTCAATCCCACCCCTGTAACCCACTCAATAAAGAGCCGTGCCATCTCAAGGCCAGCGTCTCTCCTCGGAGCGCTGCCTTGGGGACCACGCACCCCTTGGTTGCACATCCTGAGAGTCCCGCCTTTCTATTCTGCGCACTATCCGCACCGTGGTCGGGTTTGCCCACGCCTCTGGCAAAGTGGCCCCCTGGTTGTAGTGGTGGCAGGGCTGGCCGGAGCTGCACCCATTGGAGAAGCCGAACCACTGCACATTTTTTTTTTTTTTTAATTTGTGCTTTCTGTTTTTTCTGTGTTAGTATATTTCAGCAAGGTGGAATTAAAACACTGTTCAGGCATCAGCTTGATAGTTGTGATGTCTCTACTTTTAGCCTTGGGATTTTCGTTTGGTGTTTTCATTGTTTTGTAGGGTGGTTTTATGGTTTTTTTTTTTTTTTTTTTTTTTTTGGTTGTTGTGTTTGGGTTTGTTTTGTTTGTTTGTTTGTTTTTGTTTTGCTTGTTGGGGTTGTTTTTTGGTTTTTTTTGCACCTGCATTCATTTTCCCAGTAATTTTTTTTTTTATTCCTGCATGGAGCCAACTTGATAGGTAGATCAGCTCTTGGGAGTAAAAGAGAAAATATAATTTAAGGAATGCTATGGACAGAGACATAAGAGGAGTGGAAAAGAGGCTTACACAATTGACTGGAGAGAGAGTATTTCCTTTTATTTGCAAAACTAGTGAAGAGTGGTAGAAATAGGACTCAAGAAGAATATGGTTTTCTGTTATTTCAAGATTTCTTATTCTTGTGCCTACAATTATGGCAATTAGTGACTTAGAAAAATTTAGGTAAGCATTAGTGTTTTGACAATATTTCCACAATGTGTGATACATACTAAACAACTTAAACTGAAAATCAGACTTAGTCCTACCATGCAAAATAATCTTGTCAGGCACTGTATTTTATTTGTCATCTTACTTCCTGTGTCATTCTCCTTTCCTTCTTATATTTTATTTTATGGGATATTATATACTCACATCACACCAAATCAAACAATATTTATGCTAAATATCTTATTTATAGACTATGAAGCCACTTTGTGATTTTTGTAAGTGGAAATGTTGATCATGATGATAAATATTGCGAATCTTTAAGATATTGTTCTATGTTATGCCTCACTTTTTCTGGCAGCTGAAATTTGTTCATCTTCAGAAGTTTAATGGAAGTTATTAAATAGGACTATTTAATAGTTAGAATGAATCCATTTTGGTCAGTGCCATAAGCAAATCTTCTGTTCCAGGGTACAAAAGAGAAACACAGATTTATTTCTTCACCTAGAGACCCAAATATATTTCCTGGATAACTGGTAAAATAATAAACTGGAGTAACGTTTTCTTTTTTTTTTTTTTGAAGCGTCATATTCTCTTTCTAACTGCAGCATGATAATCTTCAAAATATCAAAGAAATATAAAAAATCATGTTGGAAAAAGTATTTGAAAATCAATCCCATGCTATTTATGATTTCACAGAACTATTATGCTTAATGTATTTCACAGTGACATTCCCTTAGCACTACTTTTAACTTCAGAAAAGCTTTAATTGTCTAGACAGCAACTTAGAATACTTATAGATGTATGTGGGAATAGTCAGAGAGCTCAAAACTGGGAATCAGCTACCTTTAATAAAATAAAACACTGAAGTTATAGGACCTCACTGATCAGCCAGGTCCAAATTATGAACTCATCATTGTTCATGGGACTAAAGTTTAAAATATATGTATATTTATTTATCTGCAAGTAAGCAATTTTTCTTTCAGCTGTACCAACAATTCTATTTTCTTCATAAACCTGATATAAAGGTTGTGATACTGAAACACCTCTATATTGTGTCATGACATAATAATTTAGGGCTATTTGTATGTATGACAAAACCTCCAAGATGCCTGAACAGAGGTTAATGTACTTCTGCCTGCCTTTCCCATTCCTCCACAACTCAAAAAGTAATATGAGAAGTGGAATACAAAATTACTGAAGATGACAGAAATATAGAAGTCACAGATAATCAGGCATTCGTTGCTTATATTAAGAAATTCACATTGCAATATGAAAGAGTTATTTTCAGAAAATATCTATATTTTTATTTAACGGAGCTTTAGAAGTCTAATACAGTATCCTTTCTTTCCCACTTGTGACCCGTCTGTTACATGTTCAACTCAGAGTAGTTAAATGGTGAGGAGAGGACAGAGTTGCAAAGGCAAGGCATGATTTTGAAAAGGAGTGTATGATCAGTCATGATAAAAACAGCAGAGTTCAAGTATGGAGCAAAGGCCCCGAGGCTTGACATGGAGAGGTCATTGTAGGCCTTGATGTTAGCGTGTCCTCAGTGCACAATAAAAGTCAAATTAGAGAGGATCTATGTTGGATTGAGAGGAAAGGAACTTGAGGCAATTGCTATAATCTATGAGTTCAAGGAGTTCACCGATCAAGGGAAGAAGTGATACAGAAAAGAAAGTGGGAATGGAAGGGTTGACTTTTGGAAGCTGCTGGATATTACAGTATGATTATATTGTTAGGAGAAGAAACAGGAGAAAGGACAGCAGGGCTCGAGAAGTCATGGTATGGAAGTGGGAAGAAATAGAGTCACAGGCAGGGGCAAGGGCCAAAAGATGGAAGGAGCATATAAGTGGAAAGGTCATGTTGGATCTCGTAGATCTTTGGTAGAAACTACAGAGGTAATATAGATAAAAGGAAGAATCAATTCTTTTATCTGCCATAACAAAAACTGTCCTGCCTCCTCGTTTGGACTGCATGCTAGCAAAGATTAAACCTCAAAAAGAATGGCATTTGATTCACATCCTGTTAATAGCCAGACTCTATGCAAAAAGTTATAGTATAAAAATAAGCTAAATCTTGTGGGAAAAAAATGAAAAAATATCCTATAATCCAACAAAACAGACTCATCTTTTCTGTAGTATTTGAATGCATCCACTTATGTTGGGAGATGGAGGTGGAGAAAAAAGTATGAACAAAGAAGGCAAAAAACATAAGATTTCCATTCTAACTGAAGAAAATATGTCCTGATATTACAAATGTCACAATTTTTCATCAGTATAAGAGTAGATTAATTTTCAAGTGTTCCTGTAGTTACATAAATGCTAATTTCTCCAGATAAATTCTTGTAAATAATATATTTTACTGATTCCTGTCAGGAAGTAATATCAAATGGGGAAACTAATTGTTAAAGCAAATAGTTATAGCAATTCAAGTATAGTGTGAATATTGATTCTGAAGATTGTTAGCTAGGGGAATAGTCCCAAAGAGTTCTAGATATTCAAGTGCTGGTTCTTTTTCATTCAAAATAGCACAGCTCTTCTCAAACTAAATAGTATGACCAAACCCTTAGAGTCTCTGAAGTACACAAAAGCTTGCAGAATTTAAAGTAGTGTATACCCCATTCTGATACAAATCTGTTCTATGGGAATATTATAAGAAATTAAATTTCTTTTTAGCACAGTGTGTACACTTATAATGATAATGAATTTTATGATACCCATCAGAAAATATTTCTAAAGACTTTACTGTTTTCTATTCCCCACCAGAGTGCAGTTTATTGTAAACTCCAATATTTTTGTAAATTATTTGACAGAAATAAATTCCCTAGCATACATTTAATAGTTTCATGGAAATATGAAAGTTTTACATTAAACAGAAATGTGGAAAATATTAAATTCAAATAATACGGAATCACATTAAGTCATACTTTATTAGATGATGGTATAAATATTTGCATCTGCAGTGATTGAATGTAGCATTAGAATAGTTGTGTTATCTATTTGATTTTTTTAGCCTATGGAGATTTTGCTGCAGCAGTTCTGCTACATAATGATCTCAATTTACACAATAAATAGATAACTACTTTCAGTATTCTCTCACTGAAGCAGCAATACTACTCCTCATAATAACTTTACATTTACCATGCCTATAGCACAGAATGATTAAATGTTGCATTTTGCAATATTGAAAATGACAAATCACCAGTCCGTGGAAAGTGATGTTTAAATACCACGTTTTTTTTAAAGAATAGTACTAGTTCATAACCATACGCATGCATCAAAATAAGTACAACACATAGATTTAGTTTGGTGCTAGTTGTGAAATTATATATAAATTTTCTCAATTTTTAAAATAATATAATTTAATTGTTCCTGTCAGGATCTTCCTTTATCTCTCTCTTTACAGGTAATTTTGAGGGTAGGAGTAGATAGACTTGAAAGAAGTGTTAGAATCCAAACTTAAGGGCACCAGAGCTGTTTTGATGAATTGTCACAACAATTCAAACTGCCTTGTCACTTGGAAAAAGACCAAATTCTTCAAAAAGAGACAATGTAAATCAATCCATGTCAGATTTTCAGAGGAATCAGGACAAATGAAGAAGCAAGACAATTCTCTTCTTCACATTTTCTCTGAAGCACAATAAGCTTTGTAAACATGATTGTAAAAATCCTCTGTAACTGAGCTTCCCCAGGTGTGCTGAGCTTCCCTACATGCAGTAGAAACTGATGTGGTGTGTTAAGAAATTATATGCTTGATTATCTATTACCCACTTTCAGTGAGAAATACTCCCATACAAACCTATGGCTTCAGGAACGTTGATGAATAAGGAATGTAAGGTAAACTTTGATCTCACTATTGCAGTTTTAAAGCAACCCATTTAGGAGTCCTACAATTGCAATAAATCAATATTCCTGGCAACCTGCTGATTCCTCTCAAAGTAGATGACTAACAGAGGAACATTAATGAATGAGACTACTTGCAGGTGTTTTCTGGAATAGAAGTTCTCTTTCAAATGTGGTTGTTTTTTCAGAAGCATCCTACATTTTTTCTGAAAGACAGGAGGATTTGGATAAAAGCTGGTTAAAGGCATAGGCTTCAGATTTCTTATTTCTGGTATCACCATGACAACTGAAAGAGTAGATTTCTACCACAAAAGTTTTGTGGACAAGAGAACTTACATTAAACTTTTGCTGCCCCCCAAAAAACCCTTTATTTTCATATTTGTCATATAATTAGTTTCCAATGAAAATTAAGGTCTTCATACAGACAGTATAGGCCTATCAACACTGGACTTGCTTCTTAATGTCTTTCACATTTAAGCACTGAGAAAAAAACCTACTCTTTTACATCAACAATTCATGTGCTTAAACCACTGCTTTAAAGTTAACAGAAACCTCAGCTTTGCCTCATAGGGCTCACGTTGGCTTATGTTTTTTGTCCTGCTGATCCTGCTCTGTGTTCTCCTCTGAGCCAAACGAGGTTGGGCTCTATCATTCCTCAAGTACAGGCCCTACATGAGGCTGAACAGAATGAAACAATTCACTGTCATAACTTCAGCTTGCCAAGAGGATTTTGGCCTTTTTTGACTAATATTCTTTCTGAGGTTAGTTATAGCCACACATTCTGTCTTGTATCAGAAACAGTGTGGCTCCCAGGCCTAGGGAAGGGAAGGGAATCTTCCCTTGTACTCGGCAGGTCACACCTCAAGAACTGTATCTACTTTTGGGGCCCTCAATTCAGGAGGCACATTGAGGTACTGGAGCATGTCTAGAGAAGTGCACAGAGTCCATAGCACATGGCCTTTAAGGAGCAGCTGAAGCAGCTGAGGTTGTTAACCTGGAGAAAAGGAGGCTCAGTGGGAACCTCATTGCTTTCCATAACTGCCTGAAAGGAGGTTGTAGCCAAGTGAGGTTTGACCTTTTCCCCTAGGCAACCAGCGAAAGGACAAGATGGCACAAGGTTAATCTGTGGCAGGAGAGGTTTAGCTTGGACATTAGGAAGAATTTCTTCACAGAAAGGGGGATTAGATATTGCAATGGGCTGCCCAGGGATGTGGTGGAGTCACTGTCCCTGGAGGCGTTTAAGGAAGGACTGGATGCGGCACTCAGTGCCCTGGTCTGATTGACAAGGTGGTGTTTGGTCATAGGTTGGACTCTATGATCTCAGAGGCTTTTTACATCCTAACTGAGTCTGTAATTCCTCTTCAAGTTCAACATTGGGCTCTTATTACTGTATAAATCCTCACAAGTGTCAGCAACAGGTCATATCTTTTTCTCATGCAGGGAAGATGTTTGAAATTCCAGTGAATAAAGGAATTGTTTATTTAATATTTAAGGAAGAATAATAAAATATGCAGTGACTCTTTCCACTTGGCTACAGATTCTAGGGATGGAAATATTACATTCTAATTTTGGTAATCTAAGAAGTAAAATCTCTAGTGATGTATTCTTGACAAACCATCCAGTCAGATATCATGGGCAGTTGTTGTGTGCAAATGCTACACTAAAATCCTCTTATGGCGTAGGAAAGGGGGTTTGCAGATTCTCTGCAGTTTGAGTACCATTCCATTATAAATGAATCATACCATGAATTCTTGTCTACTATGTGTTTTATACTGTAAAAAAGGTAGGTTCTCTGAATTGCATCATTTCATTAAGTTGAGAAAAAATTATCAGAAAAATAAATAGCCTCAGATATATCATTAAGAGTAGAGATGTGAGCCAGAAAACCAAGGAGAAGGAAAGAAAATGCTAGATGCATATGATAATCTGGTAGCAAACTAATTTATTTTGTCTGTGGATAATACAATTCAAATAATGTGGGGAAAGTGAGATTAAAAGGGACAAAGGCAAAAAAATAATTTATTTAATAATGAAAAAAACCAGGTAAAGATAACAAAAATAGTTCAGTTCTGGGCTCCTCACTACAAGAAAAACATTGACGTGCAGGACTGTGTCCAGAAAACAGCAACAAAGCAGGTAAAGGGTCTCAAGTACAACTCCAGGATCATCATTCTTTTTACATTCCTAAATTTATAAGACTAATTATCAAAAACTTCTTGTATTCTCCATTCTCTGAGTTTATTTGGCTTAAAGTTAAGTATTCCCTCTGATGTATGCTCAGTTACCTAAAGTCATGGATCTTTCATCATCTCTTCCTTCTGATGTTCAACTGTGAGATATATGTGTAATTGAAATTTAATAAATGGCTGACTGTTGTTTTTCACTTTCTCTCTTTTCATTATGTTGCTGAAGATGTGCTTATGTCCTAAATCATGATTCAGTGCACTACTGCCTCAATTTATTTATATGGGTTATATTATATATAGATACATAAAATAAACATGCCTCACTTCCTGAAGAAACCAGTGATGAAATATAAGTCTGCAGGGATGAAGGTTTTTCTTATTTCCCTCTACTAACATGAGGTTTAATAGCTTTGAAGACCTTTTAGGACTCCAAAAGAATACCTTTTATTTATTTATTTTTTTAATTTTCACTTCCTTTTATGTTGATATGTTGTTTCTAAGAAAATTGTATCTGATCATCCCTGATAAGAAGTCACTAATGTATAAAAAACAACTACATACTTTGCTTTAAATCTTTCTTTCAAGTAATAGTTGAACACAGACTCACAGCCTTTTTTGCCTAATGCCACTGAGTACTTGTCTTGTATTGAGTCCTTGCCTTGTGTAATAATTATGAAATTAATTGATGGGCACAATTCCACAGTCATAGATCAAACCAGTTTTGACAAGGAAACTGGAAATATTGCTTAACATTCACTCTAGTCCCTAGTGTAGAAGTAACACTTGGTGGTTGTTTTTTTTTTTTCCAACAATAATTTGGGCAATGTGCTTGTGTTTGCAGAGCAGGAAAAAGCAATTTAGCAACTATTATAATTGTTTCAATTGTAAGTGAAAAATATCTAAAATAAAGCTTCCTAATTTTAAGTATGACAAACAAAAAAAAGGAGTATATCCTTGAAAAACACCCACTGCCTTAGATTATTCTAGTTAAGCATTTCAAATGAAGATGAAATTTCATGTTTCTGCAACAGACACTTTCACGTGTATTATTTTCATGGTGAATTCTATGAGGTAAATATAACTGAAATGAATCTCAGGCACTATCAGATAGTCCTGGAAGTATTTTGGGAATCATGCATTTAAAAAACACAAAGCAGAGAGAAAGTGTGTTTGGCTTATCTTGACTTATCTTGATCTGTAAATACAATAGGCTGTCTTCTTTCACTACCCTATATAGAATGATTAAAATTTAATCATACTGTGCCACAGGAGCCAAGCCAGCTTTTTCTGAGATTTTTTTACTCAACATGGTTATAATATCAAAAATAAGCAATGTGTTTTAAGCAGCTTTGGAATGTGCTTACTTTCTTTTGAATTATTTTTCTTCTTATTTAATTCCCATATACCAGTTTACTCCCTTCTCTGTACTAACAATTTGTTAGCAATTAATAAATTTTGCTTTCTCTTCTAATCTGTAAAAACTAAGCCAAAGTGCTAACTAAAAAATTTATTTGAATATATTGTGAATTCTTGCTTAATACTCAGCATTTGAAATGTAAAATGACAGATTTTAATGATTTAATTTACAATTAAATTAAACTATGAATTAAAAGTTGTATACAAGTTAATTATAATTACGTTATTGCTCTAGTTAGTGTTTGATTCTATGCAGTTAACCTCATCACATTTTTTATAACTTACCTATATACATAGAACTTTTCAAATTTCATCTTTAAACTAAGTGAAATCTAACCTAAAAATCCTAAATGGTTCTTCTTACGGAATGTCCAACAGGGAGGGTAAGGGGAGAGTCAGTCAGGGATAGTTTGGTGCACTGTGTAAAATTAAACAAACAAAAAAGACAAATTAAAAAAAAAAAAAAAAAAAGTGAGGAAAAGATTTAATGGTTTTATTTGAATGTATGTATTTGAATATATTTTTTCAAATGTATCTCTAACCTTTTAAATTTTTTCATGGAATGGAAATAAAAACTGTCAAGTCAACTGTTTATTCTCTCCACATAATTAAAATGTTTATCTGTCTAATTAATAAAAAGAGTGTAATAATTATGTACAATATATGTCAAAATCATAGCTATTATTATTTATCAAGTGGAGAAGACCCATGCACTATTTATTTGTTGTGCTTAATACTTCTTTGCTTTTTATTCCCAGAAGATCATAGCTGAGATCAGTTAGGCATTTGGAACTGTGTGCCGTGCATTCAAGCATGCAAAGAATAATAGGCTTGATGTTACATTATGTGTTTTCCTAGTGCTCAATTATGTGGCACAAACCAGCTTGTTATTACATAGTTTATTAAAAAGGAAAAAAAAAAAAAAAAAAAAAAGAAGAAGAAGAAAACAAATGAAAAAAAACCAAAACCCCCATGAAGATGGGTTTGAAGTTTAAAGTGTTCATGGTATGCTAAAAATATACAGTAATGATTACAGGAAAAAAGATAAGAAACATTTTCTTTACAAATAATGATGTGTTATTTGGAAAGTATGAATAAATATTTTTTTGTGTGTCTCTCAGAAATAAACGTGTTAGTTTGAGTCAAAAAGGGATAGACTGAACCACAGAACTTTGGCTGTCATGGGCTTTCGCTGCTAATTTTGTAGTGAGCCAAATGCCTGTTCACTACTTTATAGATGTAAATCCTGTGTCAAAAAAAGACACAAATTCTATTAATTAAAATAAAATCTGGTCCCTATCATGTTATTTTAAAATTATATTTGGCATAAGCAGAGAGTAGTTCATAAATGTAGGAGTAGAATTTATTGCCATCAGCATTGGGATTTAGCAAAATCCTTTTGAGAGATCAGAAAAGCATAATATTCTCCAGTTTTGTGAATACCAAGGAAACGAAGGAATAACTGTAACAGTTGTAATGACTATTTTTCTAAGTATTATAAATATTTTAAATATGTAATTATATTATGTTTTTACTATATAAATAGATATTAAAATATACTATAAATATATATAGAAAAATGAAATTAATACATGCATATAATACTAAAATGCTCTGTATAAACATGTACAAAATCAATCTTCTAGAGAAATATCTACAGTCAGTTTTGTCTCACATTTTCTTTTTAAAAGTAGTTGCTCATTTAAACAATCTACTTAGCAGCTTCCTGAATCCTAAATCCTTAAATTGTAAATTGCTGCATGAATATTAATAAATAATAGTAGTAAATTATAGTAGTATTTTCTCTGTTCACTTGTTAAAGGGAAAGATTTCAGGTATTTAATTTATATGACTGTTGTGAGTTTGCCAATATTATTGCTGTTTTCTTAAAATTATGGGTTGGTTTTATACTGGAGAAAAAGTGATTCAATTCATAATTTTTCTTTAGCAGATGCTAAAAAAGTCAAATTCTCTTACCCCTCCGAAAGAATATAATAGCCAGTTGTTGGATTGCTGAGTTCTTAAGAAAGTGTTTTAAACTTAGTTGCGCCCATTATTCTTTTCAAAGAAGTCCAATCTGGATATGAGACATTGAACACATTTGCGTTATCTATTAATTTTTTTCTATTATTATCTTGCAGAGTGCCCAAACTAGCATTTTCTTACAGTCTACTGTTGGTATTATCATCAGTTTAATATTTTTTCACAATCCATTCAATTTTATTGGCAGATAGAAATATAGTTTTTCTCTCTTTTCAGTTTTGAGGAATGCATTTTCACACAGTCTCTATGTATAAAACTCTAGTTCCAAAGTCAGGAAATAATAAAATTGAGCAAAAAGTTTTGCACTTATTAGGTATCATTTTTATGTTGCTCCAAAGTCCAGTGGCTGGAGATATGAATATAATAGTTTGCTACTAAAACCCAAACCAAAGAAAAACCAAAAAAAAAAGCACCACAAAAAAGTCGAACATCCCTCTCCTTATTAACCTGAGAGTGGGATTAATCTATGCTAATTTCAGTAATAAGTAAATTCAGTATGTATATCTAAGTAAATACCAATCATCCTTCAACAGCCAATGGCATTACACACCAGAGTTACAAAATACACACAGAATTAGTAACTTATGGCAAACTTTTCCTATCTGCAATGGTTTTACAGATATCCTGAAGCTGCCTCAATATCTGTGTCCAATATCATTTGACATACATGAAGGTGTTACAGATTTCTGCAGAAGATCATTAGATATGTTAGACAACGGAGGCCTTTTGATTTGGTGGCCAACAGAAAGCCAGGGGCTTCTGGAACCAAATGATATACCCCATCATAACAAAAATTACTGCATAAACTTTGTGTACATCACCAAATCCTTTGATTAGATTTAACTGGATGCACTTAAGACCTAGATGTCATTGCTGAAATTTGGTGAGATGAATTCCACAACTGGAGTGTGGCTATCCATGGCTACAGACTGTTTAGAAGGGACAGGGGAAGAAGGAGGGGAGGAGGGGTTGCCCACTACACCAGGAGGTGAATAGATTGTGAAGAGACCTGAAGGTAGTATGTGATTTTATTGCAGTCCTAAATGCAGACATTGCTTTAGAAAGCAGTACCACCCTGACCTTCAAAACAGCTAACATAAATCAAGATATATCTATCCTTATCTTTAAAGCCATCATTTACACATGGAATATGCAAAGTGTTTTTTTACAGACAATTAAGTAGGATGGGTAGTGGAAGTGAAATGCTATGTATTACAGTCATTACCACTGCATTACCTGTGATGGCTAGCATTATCAGAATTCTAGTTTGTTAAGAACTACAATTTCTCTCTAATGTATGTTATAAAGTTCTCTTTCAGAGTTCCTGGAAATGGTAGGGAATTTCTCAGGACTTCTCTTTTTAAGAACATGAGAAGCATTTTTACCTAGAGTTTTAGACTAAGTAATTAAAGGTTAGAATAAAAAATTAACTATGAAACATGAAATACAATAGAAAGATGAAAAGAGAACCCAAAGCTCAGTCACATCTCTTTTATTTCATTTAGAGTTAGAAAGGTAATTTTCTCTTGATTAAAAAAAATAGCCAATATATGAATTAAAAAAAATAAAAAGAAATAAAATAGAACAGAGGTATGAACATTATCTGTCTGTTATAGCAAAGTATATTTTCTATTCCTCTACAAATAGAAAACTCGTTTCTATATTTTCATGACTGATTTCTGTTACAAATATGCATTTGCATGCAACGTTCCTTTACATATTTTTAACAGAAGCTAATTTCAAAAAGAGTAAGTCTAATAATAAATAACAATGTAATTTTCTTAGTGCTCCATAATATACTCCTGTATTGTTCATGCCTCTAAATAAAAAAGGCAGATTAGCAATGATGATTTAATATTACAGTTTGTTTCCAACTTTGCTTTCACATTTACTCAGTGGTGAAAAGATTTTCCCTCTTATTTTCTCTGTCATGACAGGCCAGGGGTCTGCTGTCAGATAAAGCAACAATGAGAGTAATGCTGACTGACAGAAAACACTGTGGCAGCCTAAAAAAATTATAATTACACTTTGCATTTAAATGCCAAAAGGAAAAAAAAATCCTAAACTACCACTTTGGATTTTTTGGCCTGCGGGCCAGTTCTCATTCACAGAACTGCAAAATTATAAAAGATGTAAAAATCTGAAAGGTTGTTCATAACTATGGGTAATCCACAATAAGAAAACAAATAACAATTTAAAAAAATCAAATACATTTTTAGCATGATTCCCCTGAAATTCTCTCTTTCTTCTTCAACACAAAAATCTACAATGCACTGTGTCACCACACAGTTAGACAGGCTCTAACTAGCATAACTCTTCCCAGTGTTTTTTTAATAGCCTGAAGTGTGTCCTCAAAATGCTATTTCATAAAAGGCACAGAGTTATTTCAAATTATCTTGCAACACTATTACTTGAAAATAATTTAGAAAAATATTTTCCCGTGGAAAAAAAAAAGGTTTAGGGTTAGTCTATATGAGGGTAAGCCTAAATTTGCTTCTTACTATGTAATAACCCCAAGATCTGGTCCAAAAGAGTGTTATTAATATTTCATAAAAGTTTAGCATGAGTACATTTATGTTATGATTCGATATTTTTCATAAAAAGAAGGGGAGAAAAACCCCAATTAATCAAAACCCCACAATGTTATGAGATATTGAGTATTAAAGGTAACACCCTCGGTTCAACTGTTATTTGTCAGCAATAATAGCTATATTCTTAATTTGCTCAAATGCATGTTCTGTGCATTCATTCTTGGAAGTATGACTGAAATAATTGTTTTTCAGAAAAATCTTAGAATATGCAACTTATCAAAATAATAGCTCGATAGTAATGAAAATTGGAAGGCTGAAATGAATTTCATGGTTGCTTGCATCTGCAATAGACCTGTTTCATAGATGTGCTTTAAAGGTCTTGCTGAAGAGGCCAAATGTAAACATTTACTGGTAAAGCACTAATAATCTATAAATATGTGCATGTTCTGAAAGAATAATACAACTTTTACTGGGAGGGGCCCACCTTAAGGTTTTCCCTGTCAATATTTTACATCTAGTGGAGAAAAAAATGTAACCTGATAAGAGTCACTGAAAAGACAACTAAAAGAAGTAGTGCCTTTGAAGACCTATAATCTAGACCTCAGTCTGCTCAATTTATAGAACCCCTCTCTTGACTGATCTCATCTGGTATCTTCAGAATAGAAAGAACATTTGTGTTGAAAATGAGTGGTTTGTCTGCATAAAAAAATACCATAAAAGATATTGTCAAAAGGAGGTTTAATATGAATTTGTGGAAATACAACTTTACATATTTCCATTTCAAGGTTCACTCTACTTATTACACACATTAAAGCATATAAAGGAAGATCAATTTAGAAGCAATTTTGAATGATTTACACAAAAATCAGAAATGCTAAAGGGGGTAAAGGTGCAAAGTATATGGATGCAAAAATAAGGGTGCAAAAGTGTTTATCAATATTTAATAATTGAGTACTTTGACGCTTACAAAGTAATTTCTTAGGGTTTACTACAATTATAAAAACTACTTATCTATAGATTTGAAATAGTGGCATTCATACCAAAATCAATTCACATAGGTAAAATGATGTGCAGACCACTTTCTCTGTGCGCAAAGGAACATATCAAAAATTCCTCTCAAGTTCAGTGAAATATATTAAATCCTTTTAGGTTTCCCATGAGTACCTCAAGGAGTATGGAGATATGTGTGTATGGGAGGGATATCAGCCTTGATGATAGACTCATCATCAGCAAAGATGAGTATTTTTGAGTTTTGCAAACTTCAAAGTTTGCCAGCTCTGAGAGGCATCAAATTCAGAGGAATGTGCTGGCATAGCCTACTGCAGTCATGAGAGCTATGAGGGCCTCACTTAGGACCACTGTTTACAGGGTTGCAAGATGATCGACTTCAGTTATCACTAAGTTTCCATCCTGGCCATAATCCAAGTTTCTAACTAATGGGCTTTTCCCCTCAAGGGCAGCAACAATGGTGTCATTTCACTGGGGCTACAATTCACAGTGGCACTATGCACCTGGACTATGATTTGGGTGCATGGTTTGCCAAGGTTTTAAAGGATGTTTGCCTATCCTTTTCTTCCCACCCTGGCCAGGAAGCTTATGTTTCTGGTTTTTCCCATCTGTACCACGCAAGAGCTCCTCATACAATCAAGGGAGCTCTTCATGGCCCAACTAGTGTAGTCAAGGGATGCTTTACCACTCAGCTGGCTTGGTCAAGCCTTAGCAGAAATTTATGAGGTCTCAAAACAGGGACAGTGAGTGCATTCAGAGAGAGGTATACCTGTTTAAATCATTGAATAAAGAATGCTTATCACTATTTCCTTTATTATAATCAAGAGTGATTAAATTCTTAAGAGGAATCCAAAGTTAAACACATAAAATAAAACAGATGGATCTAAAACATTTTTAATTTTGTATGACTATTTTTGTAGATTACCTTATAAATTCCTTAAAGGTCAGTGATGGTCCTTTGTATTTTCTTGATTCGTCTTTATTTCATTTATAACTTACTTCCACCCTAATTTTAAGCAATGTTTTTCTGCTAAGTGAAAACAATGTTTAAAGAATTTCTAAAATTTTACTTGATTCTCAAACAGACCACACAAGTTTTAAAACTGAAGAGATTATATGACCTGACTTCCTATCTATATTTATACTTTAATGGGGTCAAAGACTAAATGACATGGATCTGCTAATGTTAGGACTTGTTAGACCCAAAAATCCATGAACTTCAGACATTTTAAATCTTGTCTAGCTATGAGGAGGAGATTCTGACTATCTTTCTAGAAAAAACAAAATCAATCTTCAGAAAACTTGTCAGATGGATAATCAGATCACCCTAAAATAAAGGTTATGGCTACCTTTAGCTAATCTAGGAGTTCCTCAGACAGTGCTGTGTGTGACCAGGACAAACATAGATAATTTGGCCAGCTGATGTATAGCAGGGTGTCCTGGTCTCTGGTGCCCACCATAGAGATATGAATTCTCCATCAGTCTTGCATCATCAGATCTGCCAGCACTGCATGGATAATACAGCTCATCTGAGATATTTTACATAATATCAGGTATATGCATTTAGGCAAATGAACCAGGTGTTTTTATTTTGGGTATGTGGTCATAAATTCTAAAGGGAACTTGAAGATCTAGTTTAGGCATTATGGATTTGGACATCACTGTCTGCATGAAAGGCAGAGGCACTTTTTTGAATGGACTGGTTGAGCTGGAGGAAAATAAAATGCTTAAATCAGGCAAACTCAATTGATTTTCTGATTACATCTCTCTGTCACTAATAAGTCATAAGGTGACTGTTTTTCTTCCTACTTTAGCTAAGTAAGACTTATTCAGAATTCAAAACAGTCTTAGATTTTTAGCCTTGGATCTGAACACGTAACATCTTTGATTAGTTTCAGACATTCATCAGCTATCTTAAGATGAATTTTGGACATATTTTCCTCAAAGAAAACACTCCTTCCCCTCCCCCCTCAAAAAAAGATAAAAAAGTAAGAAAAAAAAAATTACCCCAAACAATCCTACCTTATTTTTTAAAGAATAAACTCCAAATTCATCAGTAATTCTGTAGATCATCTTTGTGATGGAAAGAAAATAAATTATTTGAAAGTGAAATAAAATAATTAAAATTTTAAAAGATTATTTGAATATTGGACACCCTGAGATAAACACTTCACTAAGCAAAGAATTAATAAAGATTTTCTTCTTTTTATTTTCTTCTTTTTCTTTTCTTTATTTTTTTTCCTTATCAACCATTCAGCTATTGTGAAACAGCTCTTGTTTTTTCCCCTACTATCTCAGTTAATATAGTCTTATTAATTTCTTTTTGACAAATAAGAAAAGATAGAGAGGATGTCTTAAGAAACATAGAAAATAAAAATATAAAATTTCATAAATGCAATGCCATATTGATATATTTAATTGTCTACATGCTATACATCTAACTAGTGCAATTAAAATATTTTTTAACAAAAGAAAGAAAGAAACAAGACAAAAAGCACTAACAAAAAACCCCACCCAAATATTTTTTATTTCATTTATAGAGATTTACATACATTCCTATCTGCCCTTAAAAAAAAAAAAAAAATCAAATGTATGGAGAATACCAGAACTCCTATAAATCCTTCCCAAATAATACAAAGGTAACATTTGCCACGTTTGGTATGAACTCCGATCATCTATGGTGCTTCAGACAACAGCTCTGGTAATTCTTTAATATGTCATAAAATTATTTCTGTCATTTATATCTCTATTCTCCTCAGTGGAAGAGTTTTACAAATGAAAATCTTTCTATCATGCACTATTTTAATGAAGATCAGTATTTCTTAAATCCCCTAATAGTATAGCAAGTAGCATAACAAAAAGAATTAAATATATAAGAAGCAGGATAAGCAACATACCAGGAGAATAAAATAAGTGTGACTATATGAAATTAAAAGGCTTACTATTAATAACATTTTATTAGTCTGAATAATAATATGCTAACATACTAATAACAGTACTAAAACAAATCCCAAAAAATCTTGTTAAATTAAATTGAATCATTTTTAAATTCAGGACTATATCAGCAAGATGCACTTATCAGACAGAAAATTACTATGCAGTTCTTCAGCAAGTAAATATTTGGTTTTCCACAGATATATCTTCCCATCTAAATAAAATTATAGCAGTCTTTTACTGTACTACAGAAATTTTACAAACCTGCCATTTCAGAGATTGTAAACAATCTATAATAAAAAATCTAAGAGCACTGGAACATCTGTATTTTATTGACTGTATTAACTAGTGGAGGAATACTTGAAAATTTGGAATATTTAGTGACTCATATCAACTAGCTATTTCCTGATTAGAAATGACTACTTAGAAACAGGTAGTTCTAATCCACTCATTTAATATTTCTATTAGAGAACTAAAATAATAATAATAATAATAATAATAATTATAATAAAAAAAATTAGATTAACTTGATCTGGGACAAAGAAGTCTACTTTTTCCTAGACAGAAACAGCATATGAAGAAATTCCATTGTTTTGCTCTAACTGATTTGAACGGTTACAGATGAGTCAGAGATGATGCGTAATACCAAGAGAAATTTAGTCTTTATTCTTGTGAAGAAATATCCAGATAGATGAAATATACCTTCTCACTAGAACACTTCGACATACTTCTACAAAATTCTCTGTGATAAAGCAAGAGCACATGGATTAACCCTTTGTTTCCACTACTTAGCTACTTCTTTCTAGACTGTCTACGGAACAATAACTGCCCACTTAAAAATGGTTCTTGTAAAAAACCCTTTTTACAAGACAACCAGACAACCCCACTCCCCGATGTTTAAAATAGAAAAATCGTTAGTAACTGGTGAATACTTTTACCTATGATTAATTTCAAGATACACTGTCACTATGAAAGGGACAGAAATTTTAAACTAAACAGTCTATTTAAAACTGATATAAAATGCTTACGCCTTCAGATTACTTTTTTATCTTTCATGTTGCATTTCACAGTCCCCATTTTCATTTTGACCTTACTTCTCGTATGCATGACTGTTCTATATAAACAACCGTTTTCACTGGGTGATTTTGCTATCTATCTCACTAATTCTGAGCTGAATGCAGTGAGAACAAAAGATCCACAAGGAACATGTACCGTTTTATCTTTGCAATATGAATTTCTCATAGCTGGGAAATAGTATTTAATTCTCTTTGAACTTTTTATTTTTCTTTTTTTTTTGGCCTCTACCTCACTCAGCTTTGCCTCAGAGAGTTTTGCACATCATAAATGATTTGCTTCAAGATGTCTTGATATGAAAGTTCTTTCCATAAAGTTCTTGATCTGAGAACATATAAAGGACAGATTTAGTTTTAGGGTATCTTTAAAGGTCCTTGTTAAACAGCAAGTATCCTTTTGTGGAAAAAAGGCAGTTATAAAAGACATAGTTGGAGACCCTGAGGTCTTCATCTTGACTATGGGACTGAACCAACACAAGTAAAATATTGCCAGCACAGTTTCAGCAGTACTATAAAAAGTAACCACTGTGCTTGTTAAATGGCTATGCCATAATCCAGAATGGATATCACTGGAATTTTTGGGGCAGCCAGACATGATAAATAAATAGTCAACCCCACACATCTAGGATTAGGGAGAACAGCAATTACACCACACTGATACTCAACTACCTTGGCTGGTTTTTATTTGCCTTTAAAAACAAGTTTATAATTATTTTGCCATCAGTTCTTGCCGAAGAGGATGTTACTAAGGTAGCTAAACCTTTTTAACCCTTGAAACATATTCTTAATGACTATGACTACTGTACGGCTTTAAAACCATTTATGCGAAGTTGAAATAAAACTTCTGTGTTATGAATACTTACAGGTTGAAGGGGAAATTCAAACTACGAATGCTCAGAAATGGTAACTCATGGTCAAGGTATGATTTCACATGGAGGGCCAGAACACCTAACAAGATGATGAGGAAAGATACACACCAACATTTTCTTGCAGCAATTATGGAATGTAGGTGTTCAAGGGTCACCCAGTTGTATTCTATGAGAAGCAAGATTATTTTCTAATAATCAATTGATTACTGTCAATCCAAAAAAAAAAAAAAAAAAAAAAAAAAAAAAAAAAAAAAAAAAAAAAAGGAAGAAATAAAAAGAAATATAAACATATCTTGTCATTTCTATCTTCTTTTCCTCACAGAAATATAAAACTAAACAAATACCTTTGGTCTGGTATATGACCAGACCAAAAGGATATGATTTGTTTCCTGTATTTGAATGTTTATAATTTATTTACAATCAATAGTGTGAAACAGATACTCTTAGTAAATTATCTGTCAGTCAGCATTTGGACAGTTATTTGGGGATAACTGTTATTTTACAGTCAGTAAAGGGAGTCACCTGCCTAGCTCAGGTATGGACATCATATCTCAAATTACTTACCTGAACAGATTCATCTAATGCCATAGTACTTTAGATATTAGAAAAATTATATTATTGCTTCCTTTGATCAAATGAGTGGAAATTCATGCTTAGAATATATCAAATATGCCTAAATCTATATAAGGCCTCTTTTGCACAGTTAGATGAATTTAATGGCAAGGATCAGATTTCTGAATCTTGAAGTGCTAATTTTAATTGCAAATGCTAAGAGTTCTCTTTAATTGCCCATAAGCAACCTTCAAAAGTGATCCTCTTAGTTATATAGTTAAGGACTACTTTTTAAATAAGTGTCTCTAAAAGACAGTAAATGTACAGAAGACAATATAACTTAAAGAAATACAGCACACATCTTTGAAACATTTTCATTATATTTTTTTAAGAAGAATCAACATCATAAGCTTTTATATGCTGTAACTCAAGTGTTTTCTTTTTATATAGTGATTTTTTATTTTCTTCAATCCTTATTTGTTATTATTATCTGTTTATCATCCTTCAAAAATATTATTATCAAAAAATGTAATGTTTGAGTATAAGGTTTGATTTTTTATTTTAACTTATTTTACATTTATGTTGGTAGTATCAGTAGAAGTAGTAATAGTAAAAATAATAGTATTTATTAGATCACATATAGTTACTACAACTGTAATAATTATTTTAGTATGTCATCAAGGTACAAAAAAAAGGACAAGTCAGATTTCCAAATGTGAAATGCTTTTAAGGATAGTCAAAGAAACACAAAGGAAGTCATCTATGTCAGAACCACAAGTAGCCTGAACAAAAGCTAAAAGTGTTTATACAAATAGCATACATCAAATTATGCACTGTTGCGATTACCTTGAATAAAATATCTCATTATGTGCCATATATTTTCATACAGGTATAAATCACGGGCAAATATATATAAGTTCAGATTTCTTTCAGTAGGTAAAAGATAACTTTAATCAGAAGTCATGTAACCAACAGATATAATTCAAGATATTTGCCATAGTTCACTGATTTTCTGAGCAGTATATTTCACCTGTTCGTTTTTCATTTTTATATCATAGTTTTGTTGCAGCAACAGTGAAATCCTTGGATAGCTATGCAAGTCCACATTCTGTAAATGCAGTATTTTATTATCAGTTATTTTCTGAACAAATCACAGAATCACGGAAATAACTAGGTTGGAAAATACCTTTGATATCATCAATGATTTTATTTGTATTAATTGCAGCACAGTCTTATCCTGGTAGTAACAAATAGCATTAGTAATGAAACATGCCCTAGGGAAATTTATAGAATTCATTCTTAATGATTGATGATGGAGATAAGAAATTCTGTAGAAATTTTAAATATAGTGTTTAATTTTTTGTTCTGTGGATTAAAATTTCTGAAATATGCACATGTCCAGATCCTCTGTCCCCCCACTCCATATGTGCTGTCTCATCTGGTTAAAAAAAAAAATAGGGACCAGGAAAAAAGATAGGGAAATAGCCTTTCGTCATTCATAGTCTATTGATGATAATGGTAATGATGATAGCAGTCCATAAGATTCTTATCACCCCCAAGCACCATTAAATCATCTCAGCAATTCTTCAGCTGAATTTCTGTTTTTTCATGAAATTTTCTTTCACATGTATACTGTAAGTCCGGACAATCTTGATAAATTTTTTTTGATGTTCATTTTATTCTCTATTATTTTTTTTTACTTTTATTTGTTACACTTAACAGTTCTTTGATAGATTTTTTAAATGTTCAGTGTTTTGGTTGATAAGATGCTACATTTCTATTGGTTATATTTTCCTGTTGATCACTTATTGAGTATGTGAAATTTCATAATTATGACTTTTTTTTTTTAATTTATGCCTTTTTTTCCTTTCTTTTTAAAATACACATTGCTTGTAGCTTCTTACCATTACATTCTCAGGACTAGGAATTTTCTATAGCATTTGATAGCATTTCTAGAACACTTCAATAGCTAACTTTAAATAGAGCATTTGATTGTTACTGATTATCAGCCTGATTTAAGTTAGTAAAGTTTGAACTTTAAAGTTAGCCAGATGTCTATGCACAAAATGCAACAAAAAATGGACATAACAGAAAATTCAAAGCAATTATAAAAAGATAGCAAAATATTAGAGGAAGGTATACCAGGAGAAAAAAAAGCTGTTTCGTGTATTTTACACATTCTAATACTCAGTTTAATTTTTCCTTCTGACAAATTTAAGATAAAAATGACACTGGATAGTGTATGTACTTGGATGCTGAGGGTCTTTAATCAGAGCTATACGGGATGCAATCACAGATATAGATATACAAATATAATCACAGCATTTTTTTAAGAACTACCTGACCCTTCTGTCCCATAAGAGAGGTGATGGAGTCCAGCAGAAAAGTTGGTGGCTGTTGCCACTCTCAATTTGGCTTCTGGGAAGTTCTTGAGACTTTAGGGTTTTTACACTGACTAGTAGGTTGGGTAAGCCAAAGGTATGTTTCCAAAGTTGGGTTTGTGTGCTGTCAGCTAGGCCTGACTCATGTCAACAGTGACACACATGAATCCCCTTTCTCTAAATTTGAACACTACACCAACCTAATTATATCACCAAATTACTGAAGTGTAACTTACAATATATTGTGGTGAAACAAACATTATTGAGAGGTTCTTCACTTCTTTGACACTTCTCTAGAAACAATTCCTTGCATCAGCAGAAAATAAAATTGAGTAGAAAAGACAGTGCCATCTGTGAATGTTGCCTGGCTGCAGAGCAAAGATGCTCACTCCTAATTTTAAAGTAGATTTGTCATACTATGCTTGGGAAATCTTCAGAGTTAAAATTTCAGATTAGTCTTACTACTGTAACAGGTCATCTAAATGAAGATGTCAGAAGACACAGTGTTTTCATCTTCAGAGAAGTACATACTTCCTCAAATCATAGAATGGTTTGCCTTGGAAGGGACTCTAGAGATCACCTAGTTCCAAAACCCTCTGCTACAGATAAGGATGCCTTCTACTAGAACAAGGAAAAGCGCCATCAAACTTGACTTTGAACTGCTCCAGATTGTCCACAACATTTTTAATATCTAATCTAACCTTTTTCAGTTTGAAGCCATTTTCCTTATGATGAGCCCTTGTAAAAAGTCCCTCTCCAGCTCTCTTGTACACTGCTTTAGGCAGTGAAAGGCTGCTGGAAATTCTCCCTGGAGCCTTCCCTCCTGCAGGCTGAACAACTGTAGTTCTCCCAGTCTGTCTTCATAGGAGAAGTGCTCCAGCCCTTTGATCATCTTTGTAGACCTCCTCTGAACTCTCTCAAACAGGTCCAAATCCTCCTTTTGTTAGAGCCCCCACAGCTGGATGCAGTACATCAAGTCTCAGAAAAGCAGAGCAGAAGGGGAGAATCACTTCCCTCGACCTGCTGGACTCAAATTTTTGGATGCAGTCCAAGATTATGCTTTCTGGACTGCAAGCATGCATAGGCAGATCTTTTTGAGCTTTTCATCATTCACTGCCCTAAGGTGTTTTCCTCAGGACTGCTCTCAGTGACTGACTTCAATCCAATGTTTATTTTATATCTGCATATCTATGCAGATATATATGTACACATATATATACTTTCTCTCTACATAGTTCTGTATAATCATAGTTGTGTAAAATCAAGTTCATATAATTGATGTTTTGCACATACATGTGCAAGTATATGCACACACATGTATATGTCCATTCATAAATTATGAAATCCATAATTGTGAGTTCTCAGTTCTTTATGCATTTCTTGCTAGTGGGTTAGATCAGTACTGAATCTTCTCTTGAACTTAAATGATTACTGAGAACTTTTAGTGTGATGGAAAACCAATAGAATATATTTTGGATAGTATGGGGTACACAGGTAATTAAGCTTCCCTCCCTTCACATTGTTGATGGGAAAGAGAGGCAGCTAATGCAACAATAATCCCAGTTAATTCTTTAGATATTCACAAATAGAGATGCCATCTGTTTTGCTACTAGCTTTTCAATTCCTGTTGCTCTGCATGCTTGAAAATGGTGAATCTGCATGATATCTAAGGTTGTTTAGGGTTCATGAGATGAATATTCTCTCACTCAAGACTTAGAGTGTTTCGATTTGCTAATTATTCTCAGAGTACATGAAAGATCTTGCTGTTGCTTGGTTCAGTAAAAAAAAATTGTACTTTCAATAAACTTTTAATAATGCTTGCTCTTTTCTCATGAAAACTTATTTCATAACTAATTGGTGATGGTCACAATGGGAAGGGACAGTCTGCTGTATTTCTTTCCACTAATGGAGTTTCAAACATTTAATTTGCAGTTTTATGAGAGTAACAGGCAAAATATAAAGTGGAGATACAGGGAATGTAATTGGAGGGGGGAAAATTGCTGTTAAAGGCATTCTTTTGTAGAAGAAAAATGCATAATTCTTAACTTCAGAAAGCTAGAAATCAGGAGCTAACTCTAGGCTGGTACTATGGAAACAGCAGAAATGTTATTGTTGAAACCCACAACACTGTTTGCACACTTGTTTCCATATCTCCTTACTGCAAAACGCACACAGATTTCCTGGAATGAAGATTAGATTCTAGGCTTTTGTTTTCTTTGGTAAAGTTCTTTATATGTGGCTTTCTAATTTTTAAAATTTTTCATACCTAATCTCTGTGTATAATGATCTAGCTTATTCTAAGTTCTTTTCAGGTAAAGAACTTAGAATAAAACTTTAAAAATTAAGGCAATAATAATGTCCTGTTAAGAACACAACCTAATTTATTTTTAAGTATAATAAAACTCCTTCCAAAGTTGGACAACACATCCATTTAAATAGTAACACAAAAATTAAAGCGTTCAGAAAACCAGTGAATAGATCATAGACTAGTGAAAACAAGGATAGTGCTGCTACATGGAAGCTGGAGTCAGTTCAGACCTTTTGGTCATTCTTGTCTCAACCTTTACTTTAAACATCCTAGATCTGGTTGTTCAGAAAACAAGATAAATAAAACCACAAAAGACAAAGTGCCCTCCCCTTCTCCGATTGTCTTCATAATTGTAGAGTAATCCCTTTTTGTTTTAGGAAAGTAGATAATTAGATCGAATTAGGGGCACTTTCATTGTCACTTGCAATATTATAAGTCACTATACAGGACAGTCACAATGCAGTTTTAATTTGCTGATTTACCTTTACTAAATTTCTACAGCCTGCAATGAGGTTTATCAGAGCAATATCAGTCATTCATTTATTTACTACATTTGGCTTGTAAGCACATATACAAATTTGCACACTGTCTAAATTTACTTTGATTGCTTGAAACTACATGTATTATTCCTATAGTTTAACAGAACTACTTCATTCCCAGGGAAAGAAGATAAAATGAGTCATATAAATTACCTGGCTTTCTGTAAATTTGTATTGTGGTTTTAAAAAGCATGTGTATAATAGAAGACACACCCAAACCCTGAGACATATAGGTGTTTCAAAAAAGGGGACACAGGTTTAGTGTATACTACCTATAAATACAAATGAGACAAGAACAAAATCCTTGTGTATCTGAAAGACTAAAAAAAAAACCTACGCTGCACTCCAGCAACAGCAGAAGAAAAGTATCATTGCAGAGTAGTCACAATTTCCTGTTATATGTATGTTTTTTAAATACAAATACATTTTTCATCATATTTTCTAGAAGATAACGTTGAAAGTGATCAGAGGATGATTCTCTAACTACTGTATACATTATGTCTGTTTGTTTCATGGAGCAGTGAAGGAGTAGCAGGTAATTATGTTGCCAGGAAAGGCAGCGAATCCACCTTCAGCTGATGTAAATGTCAAGGCTTGTTGAAAACACTCTGCTTTATGCAGACTGAAGATCTGATCTTCAAAATTTTGTGATCTTTTAAATAGAAAAAAATGCAGTTACATATTCAAACAAAAACACATCTCAGTAATGCCATTTTTCCCCCTTTATGTTTCTGGGGGGAGTTAGGGATAAGAGAAAATTTAAAAAATTATCTAAAAATGTAATACATCATTTATCTGAGAAATTTGGAAATTCTTTCTTGAGACTGAAACCTAAACACATTTGTCACATTCTACATGCTTTGAAAATAGAATAAATTTTTTTAGAAAATTTTACTGAGTCTTTCAAAAACAGCCAACTCTGTCGTTCAGGAAACTCTCTTAGCAAAATAATGTACTTCTTGCTAAGTTAGATTTATAATTTTTAAGATTAATTTACTCACACATGTCCAAACTGCACAAAAATATTCAATTAAACATCTTTGAAATTGCTGTTGTTGAGCTATTGATGAGATTTCACTACCAATAAAAAGGTGAATATCTAGTCTATGAAAATACATTAGTGTGTGTACATTAGTATTGATCCCTTTCAAAATGTATTTTATCCCAATTATTCACATTTGAATGACTTGATATGATATATTAATTATTGTCCAAATTGTACTTTTTCAAGAGAAAGTTGAATGTAAACTATTTGATTCAGTGTCAGATGAGCCCATAAAAGGAGGAATAACAAAGAGGAGAGAGAAAAGAAAAGCACAAGGAAGGAAGGGCAAAGGAAAACTAGTATCACTGTCTTAAATAAGTAACTTAGTTTTGAGGAATCAAGGTATTGTATGAACCCAGGATATTTTTCAACAAACATTTATAACCTGTGAGAAAGCTAGTAAAGACTTCTGTTTTGTCAACAGATAAGGAAAAGCAAGAGACATCCGCGAAAATCCTGTGTGTTCTGCTGTAATATTTCATTACTGAGTACACTTCCTCCCAGAGAGCCACAGTTAAGCCTACTTATAGACAGAAAAATGAAAATCTGATCCTGTCTCCTTTAAAGGCTTCCCTCTCTGCTTTTACTGAGAAGAGTACATAGAATGTATATAACAAAACAGAGGGAGTTTCACAGTGTAACAAGATCACCATTCTTCCTTTTGAGCAGTGGTTATGTAACCTCTTAGGCATATATGAGAGAAAGTTAAAAACTCCTGTGGTGGGTTGACCCTGGCCCATGCCAGAAGGGCCCACCAAAGTTGCTCTATCACTTCCTTCCTCAATGGGAGAAAGAAGAGGAAATAATACAACAAAAGGCTTGTGGATCAAGATAAGGGCAGGGAAATACCACTCAGTAATTACCATCACAGGTAAAACCAATCCAACCTGAGGAAAAGTAATTAAATTTATTACCAATCAAATCAGATAAATCATGGATAATGAAAATGAGAAACAAATCTTAAAACACCTCCCCTTTCCATTCTTCCCAGGCTCAGCTTTACTCCTGATTTTTCTCTACCTCCTTTCCCTCAGCAGTGTAGGGGAAATAATAATGGGGCTTTGGGTTCAGTCCATCACACATTGTCTGTGCTGTTCCTTCCTTCTCAGAGGGAGAACTCCTTGCTCTCTCTTTTCCTGATTCACTATGGCATCCCTCCCATGAGCCACATTTCTTCATTAACTGCTCCAGTTTGGCTGCTCGCACAGGGTGCAGTTCTTTGGGAACAGACTGCTTCAGTGTTGGTTTGCCCCATGGGGTCAAAAATCCTGCCAGCCAACCTGCTTCAGTGTGTGGTCCTCTCTCCCTCTCTTCTTTATTTCATTCTGATGGCACTCTGAGGTTCAGACTTAGCTCATTGAACTCAGCAAATCTTTTAATATTAAAATGTCATACTGTAAATGAACTTACCAAAGTTATCATAAGGATGAATAAAAATGGAGCTTGGTTTCTGGCTCCATTTTAAGAAAGATACCCACATTTCAAACCAAACAATTCATCCTCTGTGGCTTATCTCCTGTATAGAAATATGCTATATTTTAAGTAAAGTCACTTAAAGTTACAAAAGTTCTGTTTAAAGTTGACTTCATCCATCACTTTGTCATGGCACAAAAATTTTGCGGTTCATCCAGCTATATGAAAAAGGCTGTTTGTTATTGTGTTCAGCTAAAGGCAAGCTGAACTTAGGTAGGGTAGAGGAAACATTCTCACCTGCCCATCCTCCTCACTTCTTTGGCAATATCCAACATAGTGGCACATGCTTCAGGCATGAAAAATACAGTGCTCTAACCAAGACCATGCCAATTCTGACTCAACTGACAGAATCATTTATCTAAAACTGTATTAATTATTGTGGCTCTGCCTTTCACACCCATCAGCCCCCAAGTTTTACAGGGTTTCTATCGGAACTAATTTTGGCCAGTATAGTTTTCAACCAGCCATTAATGTCACACAATATGATTTCAACGGAGTCATTACTTTTGTCAGCTGATATTTTCATGTATTTGCATATTTTCAGCAAAATATGTCATTTATACATACTTCTTGCCATAGTCTGACAAATTGAGTTAGAATTGACAACTCTGAAGAAGGGAGATAGAAACACGTTGCAGGGGACATCTTGCTTATGTTCGGACATTTTCAACTGTTTAAGTGGCAGATGCATTTACTCTTAAGCAAAAAAGGCTTCACAAAAGTAAATCTGGTTTCCTATCTATCTGCTTTGCTTCATACAAGCAGTTCTGAGAAGGACCAGATCATCATAATCAAGAAGAAAAGTAGTACCTACACAGAGTTCTGTAAAAGCCAGGGGATGAGGAAGAACATTCCTTAAAGCTCTGAAAAATGAAAATTAAGTTCAGATGTAGAATAGATTGGATCCCAATTCTTACATAGGGAATTTGATTTTTAAAAAAGTTGGAATGATGCTGACATATTTGGGCATCACAAAAAGTGTTGGGAATGTAAAAGGTTATACAATAACAGTCTAAAGGGCCAGTATTAATTAAAAACTAATTGGAAACAAATATATTTGGTATATATTATTATATTTTTAGCCAGAATTACAAGAATTAAAGTTATCCATAAAGGTTCTTCAGAGTATATTTCTACTAAACTAATAAATGCTAAAATGCTGGTGCTGCAGCAGTCTGATAATAGAAGAAAACACTCAGACTTTTTGCAACTCATCTTGTGCAACCTGTTTATTTATGCAGCAGTAGAGAATATAGAGGATTAATTTGATTTTTTGTTTTTTTTTTTTTTAATATAAAAGCACAATTGGAATATGCCTTATGCATATTCATAAAATATTATTTGCATTTATGTCCAGATTACTTTAATTATCCTGGATCATATTTTTTTATTAAAAAAGGTTTTAGTTCTCTACTAGGACTAATAATTTTAGCACCTATGAGAGCCAAATTTTGCAATTCTAAAGGTGATACGCGCCAGACTGGGAAAGGGCTGAATTGCCTTACTGTGTTCTCAGTTGAGCAAGCAGTCTTATTGAAGTTGATCCGTTTATTCAAGTTACTAAGTATTCAACACAATTGCACAATATATCTCTGTTATTTCTGGCTCATTGGTCTCTGCAACCCCTTGGTCTGTTGGCATGACTTTGGACACTTGTACTGAAAGCTGGCATTTAAGTGCACACACATGCACACATTGCTTTTTACTTCTTTCTTTTTACTTTTTTTTCTTTGGTGAAGCATTGAACTCAGAGGGTGCAGCTTGAGATCTCCAAAGGACAGTGGGAAATATGTGAGATCAGAGAAAGGTACTGATACAGCAAGTGTTACTAAGGCTGCAGTAAAAGACACTCCTTTAAACTCATCTCTGAACAGTTACTTCAAAACAGGAGCATTGTACTGTTGATCTCCTGGTAGTAAAAATAATAATAAAAAAGAAGCTAAACTAAACCAAATTCAAGCAGTTACAAAATGAAAATTTAAAGGTCACAGCCTGAGGTGGCAAACACATCCTATTTAGGGATGTCTTATACAGTTCTGACAGCTATACACTATAGCATCTCAGCCAATTTAGAAGGAACTTTCTTGAGGCTTTAACTTGAAGACCTACTAATTATTACAAACTGCTGAGTAAATTTAGAAGTCTTCACTGATCCACCTTAAAATTCTGTACAATATGACCCATAGTGCAGTGCACGCATGTGTGATTTGAAATATGCTTAGGAAATGAAATAAAATTGACTACATTTTCAAGAATTGCCTGATATCGACAAATCCTTTTAAATTAATGACAAAACACCCCAAAAGTCTTCCACTGGAAAAAAACCCAAAAATATGGTATTTGAGTGCTAAAATATTAATTTAAATTGTCATTGGTAGTGCCTATGTTAGGGAAAAAATCCCTCAAACAACCAAAAACCCTTCAATTCCTCAGCCAAACAACAAAGCATGCAACCAAAAAACCCCAACAGACATGATTAAAAAAAAAAAAAAACAAACAGAAAAACTATTTCCTGTTAATCAGAGAAACTACACAGAAATAGTACAGAGAGGTCATCTTCTTTTTCTTTTTCCTCTTCCAGTTGAAGAATTGTTGATTTGACTACTTTAATAGGATTATCAACTTCATTCCATGTAAGGTGTACCTCATAAAGAAAACTATATATTAGCATAGCCAAATACCAAATAAAGCAATAGACAGATTTTTATTCTTGACTATCAATTTAAAAATATTTTTGGTAGAGATAGTACTTGGTAATCAGCAACTAATTCTTAAATTATTTACTTTGAAGAAGTCAAATTGCCTTCTAGTTTTCCTCTGTTTGTTCTGGAATCTGACATTCTTTGCTCCATTTACATGTATAATATTCAATTAAGCCTCTTAGAAGAGCACTTGAAGCACATATCAGAATGTACTCTAAAAACATATTTGTTTATCTCAGTAATACTACAGAAGGAGTGTGACCTTACTGGAAATATGACCTGTCTTTGCTTCTGCTACATAAACATACATTCCTCCCACTTCTGCTACATAAACCACAGAGACAACGAAGGTAGGTGACTTTCAAAGCCACTGTGTCACTAGAATAGTAAACATAGATTTTCCATAGCTATCTCTGATTAAAACTTAATTTCTTTATATCAGTACCTTAAGTTTCTAAAAGCTTTTTTGGGATTTTTTAAAAGCAGTGAGATATTTTAAGAAAGAACATTAGCAGAACTGCTAATTGAAGTTCAACAAGTTTGGTAGAAGTGCTAAGTTTAATACTGTACATTAAAAATTATTACACAGAAATAAACCCTCAATACCATTTTAAAAAATTGGATTTCAGAACAGGGGTAAAATAATATTTGTTCTTATTCAAAATTCATTTATTTTGTTACTCCAAAATCAACAGTTTCTTTCAAGGCAAATGTTAAACAATTTTTTTTCCTTTGTTCTACTCTGAATGCTGTTGCCGAACATAGCAGCAGTGAAAAGCCTATCACACAAACAAAGCAAACCAGAAGAGAAAGAAGAGCTGCCACCAGCATCCTTCATCCTCAACTTGTTTCATTGATGAGCTCTCAGACATGATCACCGCCACCTTGAGGAGGACCAACCAAGGACTTTCAGCCATCAGCACAAATGGTTGAACATGAGCTTCATAACAGTGTGTACTCATAGGTAACCTAAAATAAATTGCCGAATAATGCTATGTATACTGTCATTATAATTACCACAGTGTATAAACTGATCCATAGCACAACACATTGCTAATGAATTAATGCAGCAAAATTTGGTTTCAAGATTTAAAATTAATTTTTTTTTCAATCTTTTAAATGCATCTATCCCCGCACTTTGATTCATCAACAAAATATATTCAGTCCCAACACTTCTGATATCTTATGCTCATGAGGTCCTATAGTCTGAACTGAAAAGCAGCTTACTGCACTGACAAAATACTTTTGTCTTATGATTCCAAAGATATCCCATAAAACTTGAAGAAAAGCAAGAGGCAAGTGATATACAGTGTATTATGGCTTTTGAGTGGCTTGCCAATTTGGTAGCCAATTTACTTTGAGGCTAGTAAGTGGAGCAGACCAACTTCTCTGTGTAATCACAGGAATTAGTTTCAAAACCACTGAATATATAGAACACAAAAACAAGTACTAACTCAGGAAGATTTTTCTAGAATAGGTGGTAGAGAGGTTTTATTGGTACTGCTCATCACAGAGTAAATTCAATTGTAGTAGAACAGCACAAGACTTGCAAATAGCAGGTTTAAGTATTGGGTTACTCAGTAGTCAAAAACACGAGAACAATCATATTAGGGCAAAACAAATGCTCTGTGTGGACCAGGATTCTGGTTTTGACTTTGATCTACAGAGTCTTACAACATAAATGTAAGAAAAAAGGAGACAAGTAAGTTTCTGTTCAAAATATCCTCCAAGCTTCTAGTCATTAAAATTTTGCTGACTATAGTGTTTACATGGACTGTAGTCTAAAGCAATCAATTTTAAATTTGGATACTCTATTTTTGAATGCTTCTACATTTACTTGCCATTGTAATTCTTACAGTAACCTTGTTATATATATATATGCATAAAAAGTTGTTTTAAACTCTTATTATTTAGTAGAAATGTTTTTGTAGAGGTTTTGTTTTGTTTTTAATTTGTTTGTTCAAGATAATGGGAAACAGGAAATAAATATTCCCTATTTGCCTTTTCTGTCCATCCGTGAGTTTAGACCACTAGAATATCCTCTGCTGGCCACTGTGTTCCAAGCTGATGGATCCTAGCTTATTTACTTTTTTTCTTGTGAAAGTATTCGCTACCTCTGATTGCCCTTGGTTTTCTTTGAAACTATTACATATTTGTTTTGCTGTGGTAAGAACTTCAACCACTTTTCAAGGACTGTATGCCTTGTAGATCTCTATGGGAACAGCATTATGTTATCTATTCCATTCTCTTCATTTTCTAAGATACCCTCACATTTTTTGCCAAGTAGATTAATAATGACCATTTAGCAGATGCTTTTGGATAATTATCTACAAAGACTCCAGGCTGTGTTCCCATTCCTCTAAAAGAAACTATACAAGCAATAACAACCAGTGTTTTTCTCTTTTCTGTGCACCTCTCATGAGACTAATGAGTATGGAATGATGAATATGGTTTTAGTGGTCAAGAGCATTTTTGAGCTACCAGACTATGACTGAATATAGACAATGCTACTGCATTCCTGAACTGAGAACACTTCGTGATTTTTCTCTGAAGGTAATTAGCCAAGCTATATTGTAAATAGACATTGCAGGGAAATCTTCCCCTAAATAAGAAAGGAAATATTGGGTAATTTGAAAGTACTTTTTGATAAGTTTTCTTACCTAATTTGGTAACCAAGCAATATTTTCATTCAGTGACAGAAATGTTCCAGAGTTTCAGTTGTTCTCCTGTCAGAGAAAAAAAAAATAGTTCAGAAGTACAAATTCATGACTAATGAGAAAAAAAAACAAAAACCACCATGTTATTATTTCAAAGTATTACATAGAAACTAAGCTACAAGTCTTTAGAAGCTCTAAAAAGGAGTACTTACTGTAGCTGTGAAGGACAATAAGCCACTGTTTTCCTATTTGTATGGGTAAAGAAAAGTCCAACAAAGAATAGGTTTGAAAAATAAGAAAGGACAGGTGATTAAATAACTCAGTCACCTCTGTTGCCTCACAGGTACAATAAACCTGCACATGTTGCAGCAGAAAAATAACTTACCTTTGAATCTAATTAAATAAAAAAATACCAGACTAAAGAATCAAAGGTTCTTGGTTATACAGGAATGAACAGAAGATGATATTTTTTTCTTTTTTTTTTTTTTTTTCAATCAAGGCTGAACAAAATATAAAGCATAAAGCTAGATTAAGAATTGTGTCCAGGTGTAGAAAACTGAATAGGGCAGAGCTATGATCTTGAAGAAATAAAGATTTTATGAACTATATTGTGCAGTTTTCCAGGCTATCTACTCTTCTAATCAGCATTTCTTTGATATAATCTTACAATACCAGTTCACAACACTTCCATTTCTCCAAGAAGGAGAAGTTCCGATTCAAAATTTAAACACCAGTTCCTTTGAGAAGAAGCTTAGATATAGCATTGGCAGCTATATTCTGTAAATTCTGATTGTATATGTCATCATCACTCTTCATGACATGTATGATTATACTAATAGAAAACAGCTTTCATAAAACTGCACAGTAATTTGGATAATCTTGTCACACTTAAGAATTATTCAGATAATGGAAAACCTATTATCCACTATATGTGCTACAATGTTTTCAGATTGTTTGCATGGATTTGTTCTTTTTCCTCTTACTCATTTATCTTCAACAGTAAAGCTACTCTCAAATGTCATAAAAACTGTAATATCAGGTTTTTATTTTTGGAGATGCTGTAATTCAAAAATCTACTTGCCAAGAATTTCTAAACAGCAGTATAAGATAACTTTTTAAAAAATGAATTAATTTGTTGATACGTGAAAGTAAAACAATTTTTCAGATGTTTCAGACTAGGCAGTGGAATATAAGTGGATTGCCTATTGCCTAAGTCATAAGCAGACAAATTTCTTTAATTTAAGTGTAAGAATCCTTAGAAATTTCCCCAACTGTAAAGAAAAAATATCTTCTGTATTATTTTACTGCACTATTTCCATAATATACTCTGATATGCAATTGGGATATTCTAAACTGAGGATATGCTATACATGCTTGCTGTGGTGTTGCTTTGTATCTTCTTTTTAAATCTTGACTTTAATAGAAGACAATACACTCTTTTAAAATTGTACCCTTCTCTAAGAATTTGCACCAAAACTATAGTAAAAGGGGTAGTGGAAAATCTAAAAACTACAACTAATATGCTTGTGTCTCATTCATGCAGCTGCATAAAGATTTCATTTTAATTAATTTCTCCTCTCAATTTTAATGAAAGCAAGTAAAAGAATTAAATTTTAATTATTTGGATATTAAAGGAAATTTTCATGTAATCATATGTATTTCATTTACACAAGAGAAAAGAGTAAGGATGCTTAAAGTTATTGTCTTCTGAAATTTAATGCAAGTAACCACTCAACGGTGAAAAAAAACATTTTTGATGGGATTAGTCTTTTTACTATTGTTTGAAGCCAAGAAAAAAAACAGAATCACTTGAACACAAAATACACCTCCAATACATAAATTGGTCCACTAGAGAGGTAAATCATATGGTTACATTAAAGCATATAGTTGGTATGTTTATTGACTTGAGATCAGAAGAATTTTAACCACTTAGTAAACTGCGTTTGATAAGCATCAATTAATTATTACTTATATTTAAAGGAAAAGTCACCTTTGGTTAAAAATAAAATCCAACAGAACTGATAAATATTCATATCAGATGGAAACTAAATTATCGTGTTTGGTTCAATTTTCTGCTCATAAAATAAAAGTTCAGGCAAATCAGTTTGTCATCTTCACAGTTTTCAGAAAAGCTTGAAAAAGTAATCAAATAGTGCCGTACTTTAAAAAGACCATTTGCAATTCATACAGCATAGAATTTTGGGGTGCTGGAATATAATTAATCTAAATATACTATGTGACCTTCAATAAGAATTCACAGAATAAAATGCTTTGTTCAGAAACTTTATGCAACATGTTTCCTTTAAATTAACACAATCTGTGGTGTTTAAGCATTCCATTGAATATACTAAACATTTCTAGATTTTATCTAAATATGCTTAAAAAGTTAGTAACTTTTTGAGAATTTTCCAGTACTGTATTCAAACAGATTCCATTCCAAATAACGTTAGCAGTGGTAAAGGCATTAGACAGTAAGATATCACTATAAATAAATTATTATTATAAAGTAAAGTATTATAAGTAAATACTGCATTCATCCTCAACCAATACATCATATTTGTTACCAGGAATGCATAGGGCATTAAAAATGTATAGCAGAATAGAATTTTTGCTTCTCAGAAACTTCAAAAACAATCTGAAACCAGTGGAAATTGTATTTTTGAAAACACAGGAACTATGTACCAAGTTTACTTTTTTTAAATACAACTTTATTAATAGATGTTTATATATATATTTAAGGCTCAATAATGGCCTCCAGCTTTGTAAGGACTGTGGGCCTGCTAGGAGACTTCCTGGGGCTACACCTTGGAAAAATGTCCCATAGACAATGTCCCGTAGACTTTGACCTCTCCTACAGACCCCAGTTCTAACTGCCCTGCTGTCAGTCAACCCCAGCACCACACCTCCCTGTTGCCCATATTACAGTTACACCCCTGACTGACCATACATGGTCAGGTCTCTAGCAGTCTCTTTGTTCTTTATAACTCCATTGGTTTATATCCCTGTCCATTTACCTTTGTGTTTTCCTATTGGTCATTATACTCTCTTCCCACCCACACCTCTCAGTGATTGGTTGCTGCCATTGGCTCTGCTTCCTTCTACCCATGTATAAACCTGGCCCTCCAGCTGTCTTTCTTTGGCTCTGGACCCCTTCAGTGTCCTGATAAAATAAACCCCATTGGAACTCCATGCAAAGACCTTTCTGTCATTTGGCAAGCTGCCTGTGGCATGTGTGTATCGTGTGAGTGATTGCTGTGTGTCTGCCCGAACGCCTTCTTTATGGAGATACTTCAGTAAAGTTGTGGAGAATCACCATTGACCCATGCTGCAACTTAATAGAGGCTTGGTCATTCTAATTCTGCTGGAAATGAGGCAAAGATGAGGAGGTTCATTCTGCACATGGACAGGACAGCCAAACATATGGTCTGGAAGGTAGGCTCTAGCCTTTGAGCTTCATGTTGCTAAGAATGAAACAATTAGCACCAGTTCCTCAGCACCCAGACTAAACTATCTATTATCCTGAGTATTTACTGGAATAGTTGCTGGTGTGCTTTCATTCCAAAATGGCAAGCTTTTGCCCTGGACATATTTCAGGAAGCACCAGTCAGTAGCCATTTCCAACACACAATTTGTAGTACCTGCAGTATTTGAGAGAGCAAGAGAATTCAATGGTATTGTGTGACAATGGTATTCAATGGTATTGTGTATTTAGTGTCAGTACAAGAGAATAGTTTAAGATTTGTTTAGTTTACTAATATTTAGAAAGCCAGAAGAAAACTACATGGTATCCCACTGATCTTCCCTTAATTTATAAGCAGCTACTGATTTTAATAATGCTATTTGTTTACCTTTTGAATCACAAATTACTTTTTTTCTACTGTAGTTTTTTTATATCAACAAAATCTCTTATTCACACAACTGTGGATGTGAAGAGCATTTACTTTTTACCTATGAAAGGTTTTCTGTATCTGGCCAGTTCTATTAGGGCTACTATCTCTATTTATAAACATTGAGTTGGACAACAATTTATTTTTTTATCTGTAATTAAGAAATGTATATGAAATAAGCAAAAATTCATTTAATCACCTCAAATATGTCAAGACATGTAAAGATAAATTAATACAATTTATTAGCTGTTTGTCACTGTGGGAAAAGGACGTTGCTAAGATGAATATATGAAGTGGAACAGGCTGGGTAAGGAGAAGCATTTCCCTTACCCAGACAATCTTGCAGGAACACACATGCACGGGTACCTAATGGGGTACCTAATGCAGGTACCTGACACCTTCCCCACTGACCCCACCAATGTCAGACCTGGCCAGCCTGGGGCCATATGACACCCACTTCCCCCAGTCTATGAATCAGACTCTGGGTGGGGCTCAGTATCAATGCTTTGAGTTCCCAAGTTCTGTGTATTTCAGGATAGTGTGACAGTATGTAAATCATGGAGTGATGGTATCACTGGTTACCTCTTCATTTACATTGCCCTGTCATCCACTATTCAGTATATTCAGTTATTCAACTTTTGCTCAGAAAGGTCATAACACCAAGATTATCAAGTGAGCACATAATAATTTAATAGAAATTTTACCCTTTGGCCTACCTTATTTTTTTTTCCAAATATTATTCTTTTAAAAATTTCATTATAATAACAGCAACCAGACTGAAAATCAGAAGATTAGCATGAAAGTCAGTGTCAAATATCTGGTTAAATACTAGGTTTTATTTGGAAACACTCTTTCCAAAGCTTTTTAATACGTCTTTCAAAAAACAGACTAGCGCTTGATTGCTTTTCTTTCCATACCTTAAGCATGAAAGTTTGCTTGACACTTCTTTTAGAAACTATTAATCAGAATGTTGCTCAAAAGAGAAAAGCATCCCTTTCCAGAGGTACTTTAATTCATATAGTTGGGGTAGATTAGACCTCCCTGAATCATTTGCATTTGTTGAAAGGAATAGTTAGAAAGTTGCGTTAACATAAACAGGAATTATATCTAGGAAAACCTTCTGTAAGGCAAGAAAAAAAACTAAACTCTTTCTAGTTTCTCTTTAGAGGGAAGATAAATATAATGAATTTATAATTTTTAATATTTTTTTTATATATAAAATATAATTCATTTAGTAATGGACAGAGAAAGGAAGAAAGGCACAACCTGTCTACACTATCGTCCCTTGTATGCTAACACTTTCAGACTCAAAATCTTGTAGACAAGAAGTGGAAAAGACCTCACATATGAAGTCAAGAATTTTTTGTTAACTTGAGCAAAGTGTGACTGACATATAATAAATTTAGTAATAATAGCCCAGTTACTATGGTACTTTAAAGGGCATGTGGAAGGAGAGAGGGAATATTCCTCTAAGGATATGTGATCAAGGGCAGTTTAAATGCAAAGAGAGAATAATGAGAAAAGGAGGAAGCCATATATGAGAACATAGATGGACACAAACCTCACTGACCAAGATGAGAGAGACAGTAACGGGCACTAACAAGACCCAGGCCTGCTTGCTGTAATAGAATTGCATCTAGAATTAGGGAATAATTATTTCAGTAAGATTAACTGATGGAAACTTTGTCAAATGGGATACTGTGGAAAAGTGGGAACCCTTAAACAAAACATACAGACACAAAATTGACAGTCAATGTGATGAAGACAAAACCAAGAAATTAACATCGTCAGTCACATGAAGACATGGGCTGCCCAGGAACCAGGACTATGTAACTAATAAGGAGAATCCAGGGTATTGGAAAGTGTCAGAGTGGCTGTGCTAACTGATGAGAAAATGTGAAGGGCAAGGCAGTCTGTAGGATAAAGACAGGAAGCCTTATGAAAAGGGCTGGTCTCATGTAATACGTGATTCTGTGATTCTATGATTAACAGATAAACCTTAACTAATAGAAAACAGTAACATCACTGTCACTGTATTAGCAAATATCATGGTAGAAGAAAAGAAACAAGCCTTGAAAATTTACCTAGTCCTACTTTTTGTTATATCAACTGTGAGATCTAACATAACCCTAAGCACTACTAATACAAACAATACTTCTAAAAAAAAAAAAAAAAAAAAAAAAAAAAGGCAGCAAATGTTGCAGCAGCCCTGTCATTAGAGGGTAGAAATGAGCCAAGACACAGACTTCTTGTTTATCACAGCATGAAAAAGGTCCTGGTTTATTCCTCTTTACAGCTCAGCCATCCTGACTCCAACTATTCAATGACTGGCTGCAGTAAGCTCCTGCTGCAGGTTTCCCTTGCAGCCTCTGACTGCTGGTTATTTCCTGCTGAACTATGACTGCAGGTATTAGTTTGCAGACTGACTGCAGGCTTTTACCTGCCTAGACCATGGCTGCAGGTTCCAACAACAGGCTCTAACTGCAGACCCAGACTGACCTCACAGCAGTGATTCTCTCCTCAGGATCCTCCTTCTTCTTCCTGATTTACCCATTCATAATCCTCTCACCATCTAACCCACTTCCTTTTATCACACTTACCTTTATTGGATGTAGCTGTGACTCATTGGGGCAAGGCTGTATTGGGTAATTAACACAGCTGTTACTTCTGAGGGGCAAGGTCACCTGTATTCCCTTCTCCTACAAGCAAAGGAGATTTTGCTGCCTAGATAAGCAATTAGTACTGTTTTTAGTAGAAAATTGTGTTTGACATCCAAGTGAAATTTTCTGTAGTTCAATATGTCATTATATTCTGTCATCCACACAGAAAATGCTTTCACTTTTGCTATTTAAGTTTTAAAATTATTACTTAGAAAACCAAAAAAATAACCACCAAAAACCACAAAAGTGAACCACAAAGCCCCCAACAAAAATAAACTCCATGAGCTACTTTCTCAGCTTAATTCTAAGAACTCTTAATAATTTTGTATTTTTTCCTCTGGACTCAATCCCATTGAGTCTCTTCATGCTAGAAGTATATCAGACAAGGCAGCACATATATTTCCTGTCATGGTCCTACCAGTGGGTGAACAAAAGATTTTCTGTAGCTAAAAACCTTATTAACTGAAAATTAGAGATGTCACCTGTCATACTCACGTGCTTGTTTTGGTCTAAAAGTATTACCATCAAATAGTCTATTAATGATTTTGGAGAGCTAATATTGCAAATGGTTAAACAACTATGCATTGCTATCCTTTCAGAAAGGACTTTCTTTGTCTCTTCTCTTTCTTCTAAAATCTGCTGATGTATGAAGATTGGGGAAAAAAATCAAAAAACCTCCAATAAATTCAATCAGGAAAAAATATTTCTAAAAGTCATAAGTAATAGAAATGTTAGATACAAACCCCAATTTCCTACATTTTATCTGTATTTAAGAAACTTTTCTATTTATAAAAATGTTGTTGTAATTGTTTCTTATACAATGACTTGTGGATTTGTATTGGCTTGTGAATCAATACTCTGTCAAAATTTAAACGTTTGAGTAATTTTCTAATGAGAACTGTCTCCATAAATGCAATAAATCTGCCACAGATACAGGTTCTACTTAGAGTAGGGTACAAGCAGATAAAAGTAAATTCAGACCTTCATTTGTCTCATACACAAAGTATGTAGAATAAAAGGATTGGGGATCAGGGTTATCAAAATTTGCATTTCACAAAAAATAAAAGTTCTTATATAAGTAGAAGCTTACAAAAAACATACCTAGCCACTGTATCTATTGAACGTTCAGCCCTAAGTGATACACATTGACAAAGAGGTCTGAGGGACTCTACGCATTTCTAAGCTTTTTAATATTTCCTAGTACCTTTGCAATGTAAATCCTCTATCATGTGACCTATCCAGCTGCATCTAGAGTACTGGGGTCCACTTTTGGGCTCTCAAGTATGAAAGAGATACATCCTTACTGGAGTGTGTCCAGCCCAGAGTCACAAAGATGATTAAAGAGAATCTCTTACATGAAGAGAGGCTGCAAACCTGGGGCTGTTCAGTCTGGAGAAGATAAGGCTTAGGGGAGATGTCATTAATCTGTATAACACCTAAGAGATGCAGTGCATATTAGGGATCCAAATCTTTTTCAGCAGTGCCCACTGGCAAGACAAAAGGCAGCATCAAATATTTGAATACTTGAAATACTATCTGAACATGACAGAATGCTTCTTTACTATGAGGGTGCTTAAACACTGGCACAAGTTGCCCAGAAAGATTGTGGAGACTTTATCCCTGACGACAGTAAAAACCCAACTCAACTTAATACTGAGCACCATTGTGTAGCTGACCCTACTCCAACAAGGAACTGGAGCAGGTGTTCTCAAGTGGTGCCTTCTACTCTGAATGATTCAGTGTGTGATTATGTTGTATCTCTATTAGAACTAACTTACAATTAAGGTTTTGATGAAATAACTAGCATAAGTGAAGGCAGAGAGAAATCAGAGACAAGTGATACATACACTTCTTAGTTTCTAGGGGAAAAAACCACAACATACCACAAGTAACTTTGTCTTATTCTCTGTAGTGGACTAATATATTTCATTATTTGATCCAATAAAAAAACCTCATTATCCTCTGATTCTCTAACAATGGTAAATTAGTAATTGCTATTTAAAAAATAGCATCCATGCATAAAACTTTGTAAGTTATCAGTATTTAAGACACAGAACAATTCTAATGAGAAATCTACAGTGTAAAAATTATTAAGTTTTCTGAACAAAGGAAACTTATGAATTCCTGACACTGTATAAAAGATATGGGCAGCTCGTACATTCACTTAGGGTGTAATTCCCTCTGTGAAAAGCCTTCAGAAACCTATAAAGCATTTAACTCCCATTTACAGTCTATTTGAAGTTGTTAAATGGAACTTCCAGACTGTCTGTGCACCAATCTGACGGTCTTTGCCAGAACACAGGGCCTGATCAACAGGCTGATTCATATGGATGTACTTCTGTATCCAGGAAAGTGATTTAAAGGGGCTCAGCATAGATCCAGAGACATTCATTATGGATGCATCAGCCTAAGGGAATCAGGGACATATTCTTCTGAAAAAGTGAAATTCTCATAGATTTCATAATTTCTGAAGTCCTGGATGGACTTCTAATGGAGATCATATTGTCCTGAATTCATTAAAAAAAGATATCAATAAAAGTCCATCCCTTATTGATTTCAATAGGTACCATAATATATGAGTATGCAATGTGGCAAGTATTTCTGACAGTCAAGTGGTATCTTTTTAGTTAGTAAAATCTCCACTTTTCCGAGCTGTTATGTATCTTAGCCTTTGGAATAAAAAACAGTTAAAAATTCATACCTTAACATCACAGAATAATCAGACAATTAATCTTCCTAAGAATATGTGGGAAGTCAAAGAAGCAGAAACATTTCCTTTGTATCTTTTGTTTTGTGTTTGTTGGTTTCTTTTTTCTTAATTAAAGATACAGGCTAAGTTATTTCTGTGTTTTTATTCTGCTGTAGTTATTCGTCCTTTCTGTGTGGAATTTATGTGACAAACCACTCTTCACCCAAATGAAGTTCAGGGACAGTTGGTGCTAAATGTAAAAAGCAATGCTAATATATTTTCTGACCACTACTACCACTCCAAAGGTCATTAAAATGAAAGAAAATCGAGTTATTTACTAATCCATGCAATTGTCTGGAGATAATGCAGCCTGCTCGTTCCTATATGCAGTGTTTTGTTTAGGAAATGACTCAGCTTTCATGAAAAAGAAAAACAGTCCCATTAGGACGTATAAGCTTACATACATGGTATGGGTTTAGTGACATTGGTTTAAGGGTAAACGTGACAATATTAGGTTAATAGTTACACTGGATGATCTTCAAGGTCTTTTCCAATTTAAATTATTTTTTAATTTTATGGCTGTATATGCCATCTGACTTCAGAGGTCTTAAGTTACTACCTCTACCAGTATGTTTATCTACTACACATGTGCAATTTAAAAGACTCAGCTATGGCTTAGACTATAGAGTTATCCTTCTCTTTATAGTTGGACCTTATTGCAGGGTCCAACTATAAAGCCAGATTTTTCCACATTGGATATCCAGACCTAAATTAATAGATCAAAGTACAAATACCTCAAAGTCTTGTTATATAGAAAGTGGAACCACACAAAGTAAGAACCTCAACATGCTGGAAGGAAAGAGATGCTAGTAAAAAGGACCTTGACAGCCTTGAGCAATGTGCACCTACAGCCCGGAAAGCCAGCTGTGTCCTGGGATGCATTAAAAGGACTGTGGCCAGCAAGTTGAGGGAGGTGATTCTTTTCCTCTACTCTGCTCTTTTAAGACCTCATCTGGAGTCAGCACTGGAGTCTCCAGCATAGCAAAGGAAGGTCATGAAGATTATCAGAGGGCTGAAACACCTAAACACCTCTCTTATGAAGACAAGTGGCAGAGTTGGGGTTCTTCAGCCTGTAGAAGTAAAGGCTGCATGGAGACTTATAGCAGCCTTCCAGGACCTTAAAGAAGGATACAAGAAAGATGGAGGCTTTTTACTACAGGAGCTTGTAGTGATAGGACAAGGGGAAAGGGCTTCAAACTGAAAGAGTGTAGGTTTAGATTGGCTATTGGGAAGAAAGCATTTACAGTGGAGGCGATGAAAGAGTGGGATAGGTTGCCCAGAGAAGCTGTGGATACCCTTGGAGTGCTCAAGGAAAGGTTGGATGGGACTTTGAGCAACCTGGTCTAGTGAAAACTGTCTCTGTCCTCTGGTGAGGGAGTTGGAATCATGATTTCTAAGGTCCTTTCCAACTCAAAACATCCTATGACTTTATGATTCTATGATTCTTCAATTTAAATATCTAAAAAAAGAAATTGCTTTTCTTGTAAACCATACATGTAGTAAAATCAAACACTTTTCTTTGTTCAGAAAAGTCTATTTAATTGCAAAATGTTGTATTTTCTCTCTTGATGATACTTACTTAATAACTCAGACTAATGGTTGTTTGGATTTTGAGCAAATCCATGCCAACGTGGCATAAGTTTTCTGCACCTGTGTATAGGATGACTCTTAAAGATCAATATGCACTAAACTAAAGAATCGTCACACAATATTTTCCACCAAATAAGTGTATAGATATCCCTTAAAAGAAAAACAGAAATTTATGCATGTATGTTGTGTTTACCAGGACAGATTCTATTGAACAATTTGTTTTCCTCTTTTCCCACATTGCCTTTGTTTTGTACTAACCTGTTATACTACTTTCCAAGGCAGTTGCTCAAAGTACACAATATTTCCTGCAGTTTAAAAGGTTTTTTTCCTTCTTTTTTTTTTTTTTTTTTTTTTTTTTTTTTTTTTTTTGTTAGGTTTAGTCAATTTTTCTGCTAGAAATAAATATTTAGGCAACTTTATTAAAGTGATTACAAAACACTAATACATTTTTCAGTCCTCATTCTTTCAGACAAAAAAAAAAAAAAAAAAAACCAGCAAAATCAAAAAATGTCAAGACATATAGCTATTCCCTTCTCCATTCAGTTTGTCAGTATCTGGCTCGGAAAAGGAGCTCTTTAGACACTGATGAGTGCATCCTTATGCTTAGGAGTTTTGTTTAGTTGCCTAAGCATAGGCATGTGATCCAAGTAATTACCATCTAATCACGGGTGGGTTTAGGTCTGCCTCACAAGGCCAGGGTCATGTATGCCTTGTAACACAACTGCTAGGCCCAGCCAAATATTTTGTGTGTGTGTGCTTCGGTATCTCAAATGGCAGCAGCTGCCCCAGTTCTCAATCAATTTGAATCCTATGCTCACACATGAGTGCAAATGTACATGTATGTAGTCTGGAGTTGAACTTCTGAACTGTATATCTCTAAATTTTAAATTTAGTTTTATGACTCTAGGCCTGAATTCCAGGTCTAGAAATTTTCTTGTAACACTAAAATGCCTAAACCTTCAGATTACCTATGAAATTGCCCTCAATCATATGCAAAACCCAAATACATGATGGCAGGTTAGGATTAATCTAGATGTAGCTCAAAGCTGTTAGGAAGAAGTGTGATAATGACATCTGGGAAAAAGTTAATGTGTTTTGTAACACTAATGTTCTCTAGCTCTAAAGGAATCTTAAAATCCAATTTTATACTTCAGTGGGAATAAGTCAAGTCCTAATTTGATCCCAGTCCATTAGACTCTGCAGTTCCTTAGAAGTATGTTTGCTTGACATTGGAGCTAGTCATTCTAAGCTCCTTTCTTAGTCACTGGGGAGAAATAGATATTTGTTCAAATATAAGTATCTAAAATAGGTCAGCTGAATGAGACCCTCTACAGTGCCTGTTCTGTCTATTGATTATATGAGTGTTTTACATGGCTATTTCAGATAAAGACTGTGCTATGGACAACTACTAGGTGAGATTAATCCACCCTGCCAATTTATATTTGTTTAATGAGATTAATCCTTCACTAAGGATCTGAGTTAATATTTTCCTTTACAAATTCAAAGGAAATGGAAATCAAAGGGTGCTATTATTTACTTTCTTGAATATTTTTCATTCAACATGGCAATAAGTGACGAAGCTTTATAACACTGAAGGGAAATATTTTTCACATATGAATGAAATGCTTACCTATCAATGTCAGAGCCATGTTAAAAGGTGTTAATTTTGGTGGGAATAGCAGATGCTTCTTTCTAGCAGTCCAGCATTCTATTGAACAAGTTTAATTTGTTTTGATGTGATTCTGAAGATATATTCTGAAGCTGATAGGAGTTGATATGTAACTTGATAAGCAGATCTGGTGCCAGAATCATGCACAGAGGGGCATCATAGTGTGTGCATGGCAAGATTTCCTAAACTGGGGAAGCCTCAGAGGAGCAGAGAGCTGCTTGAAGCCTGTAGCTTGCATGGCAATGGCTGATGCACCTTGTCAGGGAGAGGAGCAACAGTGGCCAAATATGCCACTGCCCCCAGCACAAGAAGCCTCTGGATACCACTAGTGACCAGGAGTACTGAGAACAGATAGGACAGTTTGGGTGTGGCATATCAGCAAGGTCATGGCACTGCAGTTCACACAGAATTAGCTGCCACAGAAGGGCATGCAGGAAGAGGACTGTAGCTCTGCCAGCTCAAGCAGGGAGCAATGGCATAAAACTACCAGAGGGCCAGGTCAGCTCTAGGCTCTGCACCCTGTTGTATTGCACTAAGTAGTTAGTTCATTTTGTTATATTGCACTGGGTGTTTTTGTTATATACGTGCATAAAATATTGGTTGCACCTTCCCATAAACCTTTGCATTTCCCCCACCTGATACCCCCTATGTCTCATCTCCCCCTGGGTCAGTCCCCATTGGTGAAAAGACCCCCTCCCTTCCCCCTCTTCCCTAGGGCTTAAAACTCTCCACACAGGGGGGTCTCTTTCTCCTCTTGGGCTCCGTGGTGTAGGTTCTATATTAAAACTGTGGAACTGTGTCCTATGAGGATCAAGAGTGCCTTTTGTCTTTTATCTTGGTCCTAGTCCAGATTTCCCCCTGAGGTCCATAGCCAGCCAGGGCTGGATCGCAGTGCCAAGGGAAGCTGGGCAGCATCCATGGTGATACAGCAGCCCAGACAGAGCTACAGTGGGAAAACGCCACCTTGGTGTCAGGTTGCAGGGTGTGTTCTGCTCCTACACCAGCACCAGACAGCAGCTATGCCCAGGCCAAGGAACTCCTCCAGTTAGTGACATTGTTTTGGGAGGAAGAGAATAGGTTGAGAAGCATCAGGGAATCTGAGGGAGAAACTGAAACTGCACTGAAAGACTTCTGGAATTGCATCCTACATTTCCTGGGACAGGACTCACAGGCAGACGGGAAACATGATAAGGAGGATTCCCTGTCATTTCCACCCCTGGCTGAATGTGGAGACTTAAAGGTGTAGAGGGCGATGGAAAGTTTCTGTCTGGAACAACAGATGCATCAACAACAGATGCATCTTCTCAGTCCTGATGTGTGACTGACACCAAAGAAGGCTTTGAGAATCAGCACCTTGTTATCTAAAAATCTCATGCCTTTTCTATGTAGCCTCCCATGGGCAGCTCCATGCAGCTGTGACTCTTTCTCTCCTTCTTTTCTCTTCCTTCTGCAGTTCCAGCTAGCTCCTTCCTGTCCCTAGCACAGCCACCTGACCCTGTATGTTCCTCATACAACATCTTACCCTTTCTGTCCCTTCCTCCTCACAGCACGGCCAGCAGACTCCAACTGACTCTCTACCAACTAACTCACTCTTATCACACCCCACAGCTGTTCCCACTCTTTGGTAGTTAACACAGCTGCAAAGAATCAGGGGCAAGATTGTCTTCAGCACTATTTCTGTCTATCTTCCCACACTGCCCCACCTTTCCAGGTGCCCTGGCAACTGGAACCTATGACAAGGACAATGGTTCATCAAGATTGGAGACACCTCCAAAGTTATATCAGCCCAATACCTGTGTCAAAACTGCTTCCATAAAGCACAAAGGTGGTTCATTGTCATAGGTCACTGTCTCCTGAAGGCAATAGAAGGCCTAACATGTAGACTAGACCCACATCTTAAGGAAGCTGAAGAAAAGCAAGAAGGCTTCCTATGCTAGTACAGCCGTCAGACTATTAGCTTTTCAGGTAGGCAGTGATGAACTTGCAACTAGAAGTGCAAGGGCAATGAGTTCATAAAAGATAGGTCATGCTTCACTTACCTGATTTCATTCTACAAGAAATGACCCACGTAGTAGATGATTCAAAGTGGGTGAGTGGATATGGTTTACGTGGCCTTTAGTAAAATCTTTCATAGTGATTCCCACGGTATCGTACTGATTCCCACAGTATCATACTGATTTTTCCTGGAGAAGCTAGCTGCTCACAGCTTGGATGGCAGTAGGGTACTGATGAGGCTGTACCTTGAATCCAGGACTCAAATTTGGGCCCTTCACTGCAGGAAAGACATTGAAGTGCTCAAGTGAGTTCAGAGAAAGGCACCAAAACTGTAGAGGGGTCCAGAGCATGTCTTATGAAGAGTGGTTGATGGAAGTGGCAGTATCTCCCAGGAGATAAGGAGGCTCAGGGCAGAGAGACCTTAAATCTGTCTACTGCTACCTGAAAGGAGGTGGTAACAAGGTGAGTACCTGTTTATTTTTCCAAGTAACAAGTGATAGGGAAAGAGGAAATGGTCTCAAGTTGTGCCAGAGGAGACTTAGATTGCATAGGAGGAAAAAAATTTCTTAAGAACAGGCTTCCTGGAGAAGTGGTTGAGTCAGCATCCCAGGAAATATTTAAAAGTCATGCAGATGTGAGTAATGAGACCCTGGAGAGCAGCGCTGCAGTAAAGAACCTGGGGGTCCTGGTCAATGGCAAATGGAATATGAGTCAGCCAGGAGGGCCAACTGTGTCTTGGGGTCCATCAGGCACGGCATCACCAGCCAGGCTAGGGAGGTTGTCCTGCTCTACTTTTCTGGTGTGGCCTCACCTTGGGTGCTGTGTGCAGGTTTGGGCACAAAAATATTTTTTTAAAAAAGATAATAAGCTATTAAAGAGTGTCCAAAGGAGGTCTTTGAAGATAGTGAATGGTCTGGAGGGGAAGCCTTATGAGGAGTGACTGAGATAATTTGGCTTTTTGAACCTGGAAGAGACTGAGGGGAGACGTCATTGCAGTCTACATGTCTTTATGATGGGAAGTGGAGAGGCAAGGCACTGGTTGCTCATTTTCTGGTGACCAGTGACCCAAGGGAATGGCCTGAAGTTTTAGGTTGGATATTAGAAAGAGGCTCTTCACTCAGGGGATAGCTGGACACTGGAACAGGCTCCTCAAGGTAATGGACACAGCGCCAGCCTGACAGAATCTTAAGAAGCATTTGTACATTGCTCTCAAGGACATGGTGTGATTCTTTGGGCTGTTCTCTGCAAGGCCAAGAGTTGGACTTCAGTGATCCTTGTGGATCCCTTCTAAATTAGGATATTCTATGACCACAAAAGTAATTGGTCTCTGTGTGACATTTTTATATAACATTTGTGCTTGTGCATGTATGTAAATCAAGCCAGAGTAGTTAGCAAGTAGATGACAAGAAAGTCTAGGGACAAACACCGGTCTAGAACTTGGTGATGGAGTGGGGCTATGAGTCATGGGACATTGAACATTTATTTCAATGCCAACAGCTTGAGAGATCTGGGGATCTGAAATCAACTACTGGCTTGGCTGATTTTTAACAATTTATAATGTAAATAAATATCTGTATATGTATAAGTACAGATATTCTGTCAGCAGATTTCAGCCTTATTCAGGAAAGAGGAGACAGATATCAGCCCATCCATGCTTGTTTGAGTGCTATGTTTTTTGTCTCTGCTGATCCTTGTGTTTAGCCATGTGTATGTATATTGTGTTCGTGTGTATTCATGCATGCTTGCCTATCAGGAATTTGTGCTCACCCTTGCCACTGGCTGGACCTGAGAACAAAGAGCAACAGCACTCTCACACTCATCAGGCTATTGGATTCATCAACCTCTCACACTTGCACTGTTGGTGCTGTCAAAATCCATTTTTTATACAACCTCCTCCCCCTCACTATCTCATTTTTGACTGTAGTGAAAAATGGGGAATATGATAAACCATTTGTCTGATTCCATTTTTTTTTAAATTGTGTGCATCATCAAGCTTTCTAAATTAAATCTAAAAAACAGATTATGAGTTGAATGCTATCTAATTATTTAATCCCTTGAGCACAATATCTGGATAGAGAAAATAACCTTCTGTATAGAAGTGGCCCATTTTCTTTCCATCTCAAACTAAAATGATGTGAAAAAACTCTTTTTTTTTTCTCCCTCATGTTCACAGAATGCTGTTTCTCTCAAGAAATTCCATAAACAGTGAGGCTGTTCTGCAGAGAGTTTACTGCCTCTGGCATGCCCACGTTCTTCTTTGGGATCCAGTGAAGTGAACTGGAAGAGGGTGAATGAATTGGGCACAGTGATGATGTACTCTTGGTGAGTCCATTCATAGACAGAGCACAGCAGTCAAAAACACTCTTTTTCAGGCATAGCAAGAAAGATTAAATCTGTTAGGATTTGGAGGAACATTTTCTTTACATCTTCCCTCAGGATAAACACAGTGACATTTCCATAACAGAAATGGGGAAAGGCATTGCTCATAACAATGCTTTGCTACAAGATCTTATTGGGTTATCATAGCCACAAAAAGAAAACACTGATTATTCATCTCTATCTATCACATTCTTTTCTCCTTGATTAATGTTTTAAATTTTGTCAGAAAGTCTGAATAAGTTATCATAATTCATCTGCTGGGCTTCACTTAAATGGTAATGTCCTTTCCATTCTAGTATAGTTCCTCTGGGGAGGAAAGAAAGGCTATGTACATCTATTTGCTAAATCAACATTTATTTATACTTGATAGCATGAAAAGGGTCTTTGATATAATAAGTGTGTTGCTTAGAAGTAAATTATTTTTTAATAATACTAATTAAATCTTCAATGACACTGAGAATGACACCTGAAAGCAAAACACAGCTTGTAAAGCACTCAGGAAATAATTATAATATAAAATCTGTAGCTTTTTCAGAATGGAAGATGTTCACAGGAAGATGTTACTGGCAATATTTTTTTTCCAATTTTGGAAGTTTCAGGGAAGTTGACATGTAATTTAGTAGAAGACAATGTAGATTAATTGCAACAGTAATAGGATTAGTTTGAATATTCCAGGTAATTTACAGGGTTTCATAGCATAAAAAGTAAAAACTCTTCTGGACTGATCATGAGGATTCCTTTATATAGTCCTAATTCTAGCTGACTTTCTGAAAGCGCCAGACAAAGTTCAGAATATTGGGAAAGACTTTCAAAAGAGGTGGAGCTGCTTTGATGACTGAATCATGCACAGAGAGTTGAATTAGCCAGCTCAGTGGTGCAGAATAGCTGTACTTTCTCTCCTCTGGTAGACATGTCTCCTCGGGGTTGAAGCAGGGAGTGTCTAATTGAATCATTTCCTCATTCAGCTCAAATACAGCAAATATGTAGTTCAAATCCAGAATATTTGTTGTGATTATTAATAATAATATAAATATTAAAGATTATAATTAAATCTAGGAATTAAATTTTATTGAAAATAAAATATGAATATTATTGATTTTTTTTAATGTCCCTTTGGAAGCGTTACTTAAAGAAATGTATAGAAGTGAAGTCTATTCTTACAGATCTCTTGGGAATGTTTCCACAGTTACAAAACATTTTCCCCTTCTTCCTTCCCTTCTGTATCACCTTTCCTCTGCTTCTTCTGAACTCTTTATTGATGAAACTGAAAAGTCCTGAAAGGTTTATCCATCTTGCAGTTTCAACAGTTTTGTTCCTTCAGAGCACATTGGAATGGCAATTGGAAAAAGAAGGTGCAATATTGAGTCTTCATTTCAGAAAATTGCTTTTCCTTCCCCCAAAACCCACCCTCACAAATTAATTTGACAGCAGAAAGAACAATTATATACCACCTCCCTGTGCTTCAGTTGACTGTAGTCCAACACTTAGCAATGCTGCTGCATAATCTTGACTTGAATTTCTGGAAAGAACTGTTGCATTGTGAAAAAGGTCTGTGACAAAGCATGTGGACTACTTGCAAGATAGGAAAAGCAAAATTTCAGCGAAAGATAAAATTTTTGAGATTAGTCTAACTGGCAGGTCAAGGACTCAAGACAAAAACCAGTGGCATTAAAAGGGAAAAAGCTAAAAGATCCAGAGGGTGGTGAATCAGCAGCATCCAGAATTATATTTTTTCAGGGATATTCTTCTCTTACAAGGCAGCTGCCTAGCTAACAAAGATCTCACTGGATTGGTGAGAATAATAGTGCAGAATATTCTAGCTCATTAGACCCAACTTCATATGTAGGAAATAAGTAACTTGTTTTTTCTTTTTAATTTGTGTGTATCTTTATAGTGTCTCAGTGCTCAAAAAGGCCTGGGGTTTTACAACCTGGGTGGATTAACAAGGGAAGGAGAGGTCAAAGAACTTCTCATTTGTATCAAGAGGAAAATGCTAAAGAGGTAACAGAAGCATAAGAAATGAGGAGGGATATAAAATCAATATGTTTCTGAAATGGCTGATCGAATGAAGTGCTTTTATTAAATCAGGATTTAACAAAATAAATTGGAAAAGTACACATAATTCCAAAGTAATAAAGATGTTGTGGATGTACAGTTTGATAAGAAGCTGAGTACTGAACTCTAAAAGGAAGCACAGTACCTCCACTTGGCCCGGATTACTTGTGTTCCTTCATCTTGAAGGCTATTGAACCACTACCAGTATTTCTGAAAATTACAGACAAGTGAAGATAAACCTCGTGTTTTCTGGAGGAGAAGCACAGTTTGGAGTTTATTTTCAGTAACTTTATATTAATGTATATCACTGTTATTTCTCAATGGGTCATAACCATGGTAAGCAATGCCTGTATTTTAGCTACAGCTATCTCTGTGATCTAATGTGCAGCAGCCATGAGTGCACCTATGGGCAGACTACTTGGATATACTTGCTCAAAGGGTAGAGAGTAGTGATTACTAGAATATACTAAAGAAAATGGGATTTCAAGAAATATCTTGAATATTTCAAAATTTGAAATGACCTTTGATTATTTGGACCTTGATTCTTGAAACTGTATGTAAGGATTGTGAAGTATCCTTGCATTGGTTCTTGCTGTGTAGGAAACATGTAAAACCCAGACTTTTTATAATAAAAGAAAATTACACCCTTGCATTCAGATGTCTGTTAGGATAAGAGACTTAAAATCCAGTTACTGGGAGAATTAAGAAATGGGCTTCAACTGAGGATAATCCCATCTTTCTGATAATTATATATATCAGTAGATAAATATTGAGACAGACAGAAATATGAGTGTTCTTAGCTTAACAACTATGGCACATATTTGACTGTTTTGGTTATTCTGGTATGTCTAACTTTCTACTGCTCCAGTCTTCATCAATCCTTGTGCATACACCATAAACCTTGAAACTATGATACCTGCAATAAATTATAACTTAATTCCATGAGAAACACTATAGAAAATTATTCTTAATTATGCAGTATAATATGCATAATATAAAATATAATAATATATAATTATATTAATTATACAGTGAATGAGGCTGTTTTCAACACTGCCTCCACCTCAATTATCATTGATTCTAAAGAAAGAGCTACATGTAGCTTAAGACAGGCAAGGGTATAATGAGAGGAGAAAAGAAGATGACAGTAAAAAAAAGGAGTAGAAAAACTAAATAAAGACACTGGATAATAAGTGTCTGTAGCAGAATCAGGTTTGAAAGTGGCTAGCTTTAGCATTTCTCATTAATGCCTTTCACCTTTTTTTCAGAACTCAGAGATTGAAAGGAAAAAAAAAAGAAATAAAATTCTATAGAACTTCTCATTGCTGAGCAGTCATATATCCTTACAAAATGTGAAAGAACAGTACTTGTAGTAAAATAAAATTTTAAACATTCTTAAAATGTAAAGCAAATTAGACAAAAATGATAATTTAAGTGGTAATCATCAGTTTCTTCCATGGAAGACTATCTAGGCTTTACTATATGTTAAATTAATATTTGAAATAGTTGAAGTATAAGTAGATTAACTAAATGAAATAAGATCAGAACCCAGTGACCTTTCAGGGCTATCACATACGCTAAATTGCTGACTGTCTGCACAGTTGTTGTCAAGCCAGTGTTTGATATCTGCCTTCAGGTTTATTCCAGTATGTATTAAATATTAATTTATGACAGAGTAATGATCACCTAATAGGATTAAAATTATCTATTTGATTATTTAATAGAGGAAATCTCATTGACACATGAACTGTTCCATCTTCACTTTGACTCTTGCCATCAGTTTTGTATCAATATTTTCCAGAAATAAATTATTTAAATCCACAATCCTAACATAGAATTAACTATTGTAAACTTCCTTGCAGACAAAACTTTTAAAACTCTTGAAGTGTCTTTCATAAGCAAAATTTTAATAAATCCCTGCTATGAACATTATTTTGGAAAAAAGCTCAGTTAAAGAGGGTATGTTTCAAATATGAGTTACAATTAGTCTGAAAGAGCAAACAGTCATTTTTCAAAAATGTAACACCAGACTGTAAACAGTGTTAAATGAAATCTAATCAAACTTTTCTGTAATTACTTTTCTCTAATTTGTTAGCATAGACTTTAACCTGGCTTAGAGTTCAGTGTGATGACAAACCAGGGATTTACTTTCTTCCCTAAGGTAACTTTTTAATAACTGGATACCTCAAAATATTAAACAAAATGGCAAATATCAATTTTGTACATATTGCTAGTATTACACCTGACATTAAAAGTTACATTATTGACATTGATTTAAGTGAATTTTATGCTTGAAAGAAGGATGTTGTGGTGAATTTTATATTATAGACTCTGTGAAGGACATGTTATCCCAGTATTTAATTTAGAAGTTGTTATTACAGTATTTATTTTATATAGAAGTAGAATAAATGAGTGCAGAAGCTCTCAACTCAAAGGAAATATGCCTGATTTAAAAATAACTAAATGGAGTAAAACCAGATTATTTCATTAACTCAGAGGTAGAAGTACAGTAAAAGACAGACATGGTTAATATTTTTAAGTAAATAAGTAAATCAAAAGTGGTAAAAAAATTTCAAGTCAGAAGAATATTCCCCACCCATCCTTAAAACTTCATAGCTTCAAAGGGTTTAACAATATTAATGACTACAGGTTTATATTGTGGATGAGTATATACTCTCTGCAGGTCAAGAAATTATTAAAACACTGAAAATGTCATTTCAATCTCCCAGTGAGGTCTGTTTAGCAAATATTTAAATCAATTAGGCTATTCCTAATATGTACTATGGGTGTAATTGTGAGCTGATGGATCTCTTACAAGTAATGAGATTATGTGAAGACCTGGTGAAACCACAATCCCTGCTTTGAATACTAGAAATCCACCTCTGTAGTGTAATTCCAATTACAATAAAAAAAAGGAAAAGTAGTTTTGGTATGCCCTGAGACATTATTACACCTTGGTTTGATGGCTCAGCCATTAAAATCTTTTATCAAAGATTAGCAGAAAAAAGTGCCTGTAACAACTTCTAGTCTTTAAGGGTTAATGTACTGTAGCATTGTGAATTAATGGATTTTAATAACATGTACTTCATAAAATAAAAAAACCAGGAGCACCAGAAGTGCTATTTCACTACATTATGATAATATTAATAGGTGCTTGCAACTGGAATTGATAAACACAAGAGTTCTATTACAAGGGTTTTGAAATCTAAAATGGATTTCCATGTATACTGGTCAGTGACCTGTCTAAAGTATTAATACAAGAACATTATTAGAATTTTTTTAATGCTTTTCAATGACTAAGTTGTTGAAAATTTGCTACTTTTCCACATAAAAATTTCACAATTCAGTGTTAAATTCATTATTACTGTGACTCTGGTTTTAGCACTCATCAAGAATTCAAATTTATCACAATTTCATTAACATTTAAGCACCACTGTACTGTTCATAGAGATTATTTAAATTCATTCCTAGCATTGAAGACATACTTTTCCCACTAACAGTTATATGTTTAATTTCTCTCAAAACTGTAGTGCTCAAAAGCTATGTCCTTTCTGGTGTGCTGTAGATGAGTTTGTCTTATATTTTATCATAGTAAAGCAGTGAATTCCACATGCTATTTTATTCTCATACATTTAAGAATTTGAAATATTAAGGACTTGGATACCTCTGTTTTGGAGAGTGTTGTGATTTAAACCTGGTAGGCAGCTAATCAACACAAGTTGACTATTTTTTTTTCCTAGTCAACATAGTTGTTTATTCATTTCCCTATATGGGACATGGAAGAGAATAACAAGGATGGAAGTTAAATACTTTATGTTGTTGAGGTAAAGTAATTTTAAGAAGTAAAGGTGCATATGACAACTAAGGAAAACAAGGAATTAATTCGCTTATTCTCGTCAGCTGTCATGTGTTTAGCCATCTCCAGGAAAAGTAGACCTACATCGTATGTAACAGGTACTTCTGAAGCCAGATATCATAAGTTCCAAATACCCTCTACTTCCTCTTTCTTCCCCACTAGTTTTTACTGCTGAGAATGATTACTATCATTCATTTGATAGATGGACTTGATGATCCTTTTGGGTACTTTCCAAATCAGAATGCTGTGTGTATATGAGTGTGTGTGTGTATGTGAGATTAAATGCAAATGGCAACTGAGATATGGTATAGATTTTGTTTTAACTGAACTGGGTCCACTGGGGTCAGCTGTCCCAGGTATGTAACCTCCCAGCTTCCTGGTCAATACCAACTTCTTGCTGCCTCACTGTGGGTGCAGCATGAGAAATGGAGAAGGCCTCAGTATTTATCATAAATGAATGCTTTAGGTCTCAAAACATTATCATGAAAGGTATTAACAAAAAAAGGTTTTATATAAATTTGTGCAAGCATGAGCTGTACCCTGTTTTCAGCTACGAGGTCCCTTCAATTACTTACTACAATTATGAAGCATATAAAGAAAAATCAGATTAGAATAAATTTTAAATTATTTTTTGAGAGTGGGGATGCAAAATGAAGTTCCAGAAGTTTGTGGTGTGAACAGTGTTCCTGATCTTGAGATTATAGGGTGTCCTAAAGAGGAAGGAAACAGGGAGGATGAACCACTGCCATGCTCTGCAAGGACTGTTAGCAATAACTAAAACAGTAGTGTATCATTGATACTGTTTATATTACTGTTTATATCCAAAATGTAATGCCACACATTCTATTATGAAGAGTAACTACCAGAGTCAAAACCCTGATGCAGCTCTATGACAAAGCATATTTGATATCCAAGCTAACTGCCTTGCATTAAGTAGATATTTTTAAGCAATAAGAACAGGAAAATGAACAAATAACTAATGATCACATTTTAATTTTATGTTTTCACCACTATGTAAAATGCACATCATGTTTATGATGCTAGCTAAACAGGATTGTTACAATACACCACTGTGTTTGCATATGTTTTCCAGAATAGGTCAGTTATCATTGGCTTTTGTAATGCATCTGCGATAATTGATCGCTCTTGCTGTGGAGCAAGTGAGGCGCAGCTGAGGAATTTTGCCTTTGTCTACTTTCTACATCCCCATACATGGCATTTTCACAAAATGTCTGAGATAGCCCAAATCCTGTAACACCAAATCCAAAGGTAAGTAAAGAATATTTTAACAAGCAGATTCAGTGGTGAGAAATTTCACCTCTTCTTATTTGTTTTTTTTTTTTCCTGTTTTTAATGTGAATCCCAGTTTTATCTAGATCTACAGTTATTTCTCCCATATTTGCACAACTAGAGTATCTGAATTACTCATCCTGCTACAAGAAAGGCAGATTAATACCTTCTCTTCTACTACTAAAATGACAGGTTAACAACTACTTGCATAGTCAACATCAATTCTGTAGCAGGCAATACAGAACAACACAGAAGTGGAACATTTTCTGGATATTAAGCTCAATTCTTCACTGCATCAACCTCAATTTTCTATGCTTCACTGACAAAATAGGGTCTTCCAGCTGGTAGCATAATGAGCTGGACTAGACTAACTTCACATCAAAATTGATTGCAAAACAAGATTTGAATTTTAAAGGTGTAAATAATGGGTTCTATCTTTCCCTTTTCCTTTTCCTTTCCCTTTCCCCTTCCCTTTCTCTTTTTTCCTTTTTCTTTCCTTCCTTCCAGCATTTTTTCTTTCTGACAATTTGGATAATTCCATTAGAGGGTTCACACATCAAATAACATAGGTGAAAATAAAGTGTTAAATTCATTAGAACAGAGGCAAAGCCTGACCTACCTCTACCAGAATCCTTAAGACACTATATTAAACTAAAGATGCTCCTGCTAAATTTGGATAGACAGTCAATATACATGCATTATGGCAGAATCATAGATTAACACCATCTTAGGAAACAGCTACTGATAAATTTGAAAAAAAAAATCCAAGGAAAAAACAGCTTTTTTTTTTTTCCTCTCACACCTTATGCCATTGCAACCTCTCCCAAATTTAGTCTGTAAAATACAACAAAATAGATCAGGTACTGAATGCTTTGCTTTTAAAAGTATTGTCAGATACACCATTATAATCCATACAGTATCAAGAGTAGGAATTGCAAAATGCAACATTCATTGGACATTACTACAGAATAAATTATAATAATAACTGATTCATACGAGTTATGAAATTTAACTTTCTTTTTAAAAGTTTGATTCTACTGATGTTATTTTTCATTAGTGATTTTTGCTGCATAATTCAGATTGAAAGGGATTACTAAAAGCATAAGACAGTTAGGTTTTGATGAGTAAAAGAAATTTCTGTTCCTCTTGAATTGCACAGCATCTATTACACTGGCAGATGAAGAGCTCTGTCTTCAGATAGTAGTCTAAGCAAAGCAACAAGTATATGGACACTGTAAATTGAGAAGTTAGGTCAGAAAATAATCAAAATTCTTAGACATCCATTGCAGTGTGTAAAGTTGCACTTCAATCAGAGCTAAGAAATACGAGAAGCTAACAGCAAAATACTGAAAAGGATTATAGAGAATATCATTCATTGTTAGACTGAAATAATCTAGAACCACACTTACAAAATCCTGGTGCACATCCCTGTCTATTCAATAGAATAAGAAAACCCAAGAGATTAATATGATAAGATTATTATAACAGTTGTAGAAATTATAGATTTATCTACATTCTTTAGAAAGGCTTTTCCATTTTTCTTACTGTTTTTTCTTTTTTCCTTTGCTTTTTTTGTGTACTACTGATGCATTTTTTAGTAAAAATCCTCAAAGTGCTTGATGAACAACAGCTGAAGAAGGAACACTGCTGCAACTTGTGTTCATTCTTGCAAATAACAGTCAGCTTTCATTTTAATTTATAGGCTGTCACCAAATAGCTTTAAGGAAATCTTAAGAACAGCGTTGTGACTCATTTGGAAGCTGGTTCTTTTTTCTCTTCTGCTTTATTTGTGGAACAAGCCATAGAGTTGTTAACATGATTTATTTATCCAACCTATCTTAGTTGAGCAGATGTATTATTAAGAAGATCTACATCTTTTTAATCCTGACTTCTTAGTTCTGATAACACAGCTACAAAATCTCTCCAAATGAGCAGAAGCTATGCCAAAATGTTGTCACTTGACTGGTTTGGCTAATGCAGGTCTAAGCATGAGGTGACATACAGACTTTCTCATCACTCAGAAAAATTCAGCATAAATTGTTAGTCTTATTTTGGTGATAACTTCAGATATAGTTAATCTTCTCCTGCGCAGGATTTTTAGGGAGCACATGAGATATTAGCTCACTGAAGGGAAACTGCTGCAGATCTGAAAAGCTTCATTCAAAAATAGGATGAAGTGAAGGATGACTTCACTGTCTTGCCAAATATACGTATTCTGATAATGCCTGTAATGCATTTCCTATATATATGTAGAAGGTAGTGTAGTTTGACTCCTTGGCCTGTTCTATTCATAGAAAATTGTTCTATTCAAAGACAGCAGCTTCCCTTAAAAAGAGAGTAAGAACTGACACCAAGGTTCCATCTCCCACTAAAGAAAAGAACATCTAACTGGTTAGTTCTTCATTACCAATGATGCAGTGCATGTGTTATATACCAGAAGTAATCATCAGGTATCAAACAACTCATAGGCTATTGTGTTTTGACATACTTCTACACATGTTTGGTAGAAAAGTGTCCTTGCCTCTGTCTTCTATACTTCTGATGCCATAAAGCAGTAACTCTTATAGTGATCCTGCCTTCTGGCATGTATGGAGTCACTGCTTCAGGAAAAAGAGCTTTCTTTTGTTCAACACTATTGTTCCCCACAGAGTGCTAGCAAAATCCATAACAATTTGTTCATCTCTTTTGGCTTTTACCTACACATATTCTATTGTTAGCTTACTACCAGTGTGAAGTAGTTTTACTACATCTGTTAAAGGTTCCGGTTGGACATCAGGAAGAATTTTGTCACTGAAGGAGTAGTAGTTAAGCATTTTAAGGCACTTTCCCAGGGAGGTTGTTGGAGTCACCATCCCTGAAGGTGTTCAAGAAATGACTGGATGCAGACCTTAGTGCTATGGTTTAGTTGACATGGTGGTGTTCAAAGGTTGGACTCGACAATCTCAGAGGTCTTTACCAACCTTGATTCTATGTTGCTATGCTGTTACAGGATGTACTGCACCCTTTACTTATTCTAGTAAAGTATCACAAGAAAACTTGACAAGGCCTTTGAACCTTTGGAGTTGCATAAATTAAGTATGATAAAAATAAAACAAAAGTACTACTTGAGAGGAAATTGTTACTTTTTCTTCAGCTATAATTATTGATCAGTTCAAAAAATATTCCGTTCTAAACCTTATGCAAAGAATTACAGATTTAGTTATTTTGATATTTATTTTGTGGCATCTTTAATAAAATAATAGAAAGATAAAAAACTAACACCTCCTGGAATCTAATCTAAAATTAAACAAAATAATAATTAAAATATTAGTACAATAACACAAATGTATCTGCTAGTGAGTTACAATTTCAATGAGAACAACCACACTATAGATATGTTTGTTCTTGTTCATTCCTATTAAACAAATTAAATCAGATCAAACACATTTAAAAACTAACCAAGATACAAAAAAAAATTGACTATGTTTTTTAATCTCATTTTGGAAAAACATGATGCAGCTTCGGAAACACTTTTGTTGAATTATTCTCAGACAAAAAGTAGAGCCCTGAGCATAGCTTTGATTTTCCCCTGAAAATACATAAGGTTTGCAATAGGTCAGTGCCTGCTTCTTTATACAGTTAATGATAGCAGAGAAGCAGTAATTGGGCCAAATATTTTGATTTCATGCTACATCTGGTATTGACTGAGCCTCGAAATAATTTATTCTTCTTGCAAGTCAAACTACTTCCACCACTTTCTCAGTTAAAGACTTAAGCAATCACAATGCAGCTTTCTTAAGGAAAAGATGTGAAGGGCCAGATTCCCAGCTATTATATATTGTCAAAACTCTATTATTACCTGTCAAGACTCGTCAAACTGCACTGACAATGGCCCTTGTCAATACCTATACTTAGTATTCTGTTTCAATGAGTTATACCTGAATTTTCACATGAAGTTTGTTAAGGGGGAAAAAAATCATGACGTCACATTTCCTTTATTAGGTTTCTTATAAAGTGTGACTTTAAGTTTGGTGAGTTGACCCCAACTGATGTTCCAATACCAATACAGCTATTCTGTCAGCCCCTCTCCTGTGGATGAGGAGAAAACCAAATAAAGGAAAAACGACTTGTGGAGCAAGATAAAGGCAATTTAACAGGTAAAACAAGAACAGTGAGCTTCCATAGAATAATAAAAGGTATCATTCTCTACTTCCTATCATTTCTATACTACAATCACACCCTACTTTCCCTGTGGCAGGCCCCATAGACAGGATGTATTCCCATCCTCTCGCTACCTGGATAAATATGGTGAGTCAAGGCATAGGAAGCAATGGCAACAAACTCCTCCTGGTGTAGCAGGCACATCTCCTTCGTGGCTGCCCAAACTTCCCAGGTGCCTTGGCACAACAGATATGAGGTTCTGCAAATGGAACCAGACAATGATGAGTTCAGTGGTTCATCGAGCTTAGAAGTATCTCCAAGGTTAAGTCAGCCTATGCCCTGCATGAAAAATCCTTTCATAAAGCAAAAAGTTTTGTCACTCTCATAGGAGACTGATGCTGTTGTACACCACAATGACACAGACTCTGACTTCAGAAGGCTGTAAATTACTCCTTTCTTTTTGGAATATGTCTACCTTATGTACCTTTTTGCACAGACAAATTTGATTTGTGACAAGAAGACAAACCTCTTCAATCGCATTGGTCAGACCAGAGGGACATCAAGAAGTCCCTCTTAGGGAAAAGAATGAAAACATAGTACAGTTACAAAAACACTTCTTTTGTTTACAGAAAATTCCCTGGAAAAAGAATTTCAGAAAACCAAAACATCTCAGGCACATAACCAGGGCTACAGAAGACTGTCTCCTGGGGGGAGCAGAAGGCCTAATATGTAGCTCGGACCCTCTGACTGCCCAGAGTTTCTTGTATTGAAGAAGTGAAGGGGAAACTTCTAGCCTGTCTACAGCCCTCAGATCACTGTCCATTATTTTGGGTGGGCAGCAATGAAGTTACGAGAAACCTGAGGAAAATCAAGAGAAGTTTTGAGATGACCAGCTAATGGACCAGAAGCACAATAGTGTTTTCCTCCATCCTTCCAGTTTCAGGAAATGATGAGCGAAGTATCAGGAAGAGTCAGCAGATAGACACTTGGCTCAGAGTCTGGTGTTAATGACAGAATTTGGGGGGGGTTGTTGATCATGGATAAGTTGACACAACATTGGGCCAGATAGTGACAGACAGGCTGTCTCAAAGTGGGGAACCAGTCTTTGCACAGGAGTTAGCAGAGTTCATAGAAAGAATTTTGAACTAGATTTGAAAGAGAAATGGGATGAAACAACTCTGGCTAGAGATAAACCTGGGAACAGCACAATAATGTTTTGGGCACAATGTGCTAGTGAGGACTTCTGCTCAGGTGTACTAGTTGAGATAGGGGAGGGAGGTCCATACTGTAGCAGAGAGACCAGGGTTATTGATATCTTAGACACCACAGAAGAGCCTGAATATGGACACATAGGTATTGGGGTTACTCCCCCCTCAAACGATATCAGTATCAATAGCCCATGTGAAGTGCATCTGCACCAATTTTTAAGATCTTATGATTAAATTTATTATACCTGTAAGTGCTTATTCTCTTTTCTCTTCATTTCCTATAAGGACATAGAATTCTACTAGCTCAGGCTTAGATTTAAATCTTTAAAACTTTAAATTTGTGCAGTTGAATCATAATTTAAGTTTCTCTTTGTAAGCCACTTTTCCTTCTCTTTTCCTATGTCTTAATACATCAGAAATATCAGAAACATCAACATAAATATCAACATCAGAAACATTAACTTATGATAATCCAGATAATCCAGATAAATAACTGTTTCTAGATGTCTTATTTATTTAAACTTCTCCAGTACCCATTTAAGAGCTAACATTTTTAGCTAAGTCTATGGCAATTTTTATTTTCCACTTGAGTAACTGTGAGCATTAATAGGTACTCCAGAAGATCACCTGGAATGCATTTTTCAGGCCCTGTATAGCACTCGTGATGTAGAGAAGGATGAAGAGTCTTTCACGAGAAGATTCCAAGAATGCTGTCACACAATTGTTAGAAATCTCTTTAGATGTTTTATTTCTTTCATCTGCAAGTATATCCCTATAGTATAGCTGGATTTGTGGCAGCAGCCTATAATTTATCAACACATCTCTCAGCTTCCTCACTATCACACAGGAACGTTTTTCCATTGTACCAAGTGAAGAATTACTTCTACTGCCTGGATATATTTTTCTCCAGCAATAAAAAAAATAAAGCAGTTACCAGAACATGGCCTTGTTGCTGAAGTCTGAAAGACAGTAAGAGGCTTTTTTTTCCCCTGATGCTGATAAGGACAGGTGATAGTAATAAGGGTCAAGTTTTTTTGCTTTAGTCTAGTATTCCAGAGAATACATAGTACAATCTGTTGTCTGTTTTTAGTGACCTGTTTCTTAAGCATCCTATGTGGAAGTCAGCAGAGAGATTAACTGTGCTGCTAAAGCTTTAACATGAGTTGTTAGGGTGATTATAAAGAGGTAGTGTTATGCACAAGTGAGAGAAAGAAGTTTGTGTTGGTGTAGTGGTTCAGTGGGAGGGGGAATATGACATCTGATTATCCAAAGGCTTCTTATCATATTATGCAAATACGAACTTCAAATGTGTGAATTGTCCTCCAGAAATAACAAGAAAAGTGAGTCTTTTTCCTTACTAGCTTTGCCGAATTGAGATCTTAATTACCATGCAATTGCTACAACAGAATATATAAAGTATGCATAGCAAAGCATTTTTTTCTATGACTTTTAACTTAGAAATAGTACAATGACTTAAATATTTTAAATGCACTTGAAATGCTGAAGTTTAAATATGATAATGCAGCAGCTTCTTGCAGTTGTCAAAACCTCTGGAGAATCTTGGAAAATAGAGCCTTTAAGATTGAATTGCAAATGTATGTGTATTAAGAAGCCAGAGCTTATAATTTTATATCCATTTAGTACATGGTTAATCAACATTACCTAATTTGGTGCTATGTAATTATATTCCCGTTAGGTTGTAGTTGTGCCACTACTGTCCAATTTAAAGACTCCTTGTCACTATCATTACAGGGAACCACAGTTACCTAGGAGATAACCCAATAAAACAATCTTCCTGATGAAGCTTCTCCAGTCAACCAACGTACACTGTAATAACGCTCTACATTTATAATGCACTTTTCATCCCAAAGCACTTCACAAATTACATACAGTGAACATCAAAAATCTGCAGAAGTTTCTAAGCAGAGAAGCACATAAGGCACAACCAGCATAGAGGATGCTCTCTCAAACTAAAATGGAGGAGGAAATTTAAGTGACACTTTTCCTGTTAAATTGTTCTTACATTTCTTGTATCTGCACATATAGCAAAAGAGCTCCTCTCTTAACCATATTTTCTATGGTGTACATGGAGGCAAAAACAGAATGGGAGACAATCTAAAGGGAAATAACACAATAAATTGATCAATTTATTGACCAATGCATGCATGCATGCATGAATTTATTGACCTTGCAGGAACATGTTCCCCTATGTTCAGGATAACAAGGTATGTCATTCCACTGGCATGCAAGCATGATCTGGCAAAGAAACCTATAGTTGTTACAACACATTTCTCAGAAATATAGATTCAAATAGCTGTCATTTTACATCCTGAATTCCTTTTAAATAGCATGATCTTTTTCACAGATCAAATTTGCACAGGTCTGAGACAGAGGGGAGACAAGACAAGGAGACTGTTAGCTAAGAGTGTTAGCTTTGTCATCTAGCCTGCCACCCCATTCCTCCCACCCATCATACTAAATAGATATCATATAAAATTCACTTTCACAGAAGACAAAAAAAATTACCTTCCTTACATCTAAAGTCACTCAAAATATGTTTGATGGCAGTCAACACAAATACTAAAAAGTAAAACTTGAGTATCTGCAATTTCATCCTGTGTAAGAAGCAACAAATGCACCTCTGGGTGTTAATGTTTTCTTTATTTTCTTTATTTTGGGGGCAGGGCAAGTAATACATTTCTTCCTTGTCCCATGTTATATACATGACCTGACCTTTATGAGTGATACGGATGTTATCACTAACAATTTTTAAAATATGGTCTAAATTTAAAAGATTTTCTGAAAAGCTATTTCTACCCTTAACAAGAAAATCAAGAACAAAGACTTAGACTTACAAATGGTTATTCTTAAATTTTTTAAATTCTTATTTATATTTACTGGCACTGGTTTTAGAGAACCCTTTCCTTCCCCAAGCAATACATATGTCGAGTTTTGAGCAAACTGACAAATGCTTCCAAAAGTCCACAGTCTTTTTCAGACTGCAACAGCCTTGGAAAAGTTGACATTTGTTTCATAGCTATTTAAAAACATAGTCTGATTACCTGCAAATAAGATGCAAGATACAAAGGAGTTGAAATTAGATCTCATGAAACTTAACATCCAAACAGGGGAGATTGTTTTGCCACATACAGCATATCTGTGTTCATATTAATCTGACATAGGAAAGCCCTATGCCCGTCTCAGATATCAACAACAGACACAGTTGACCATTCCACCTAATTCATCAGAAACTTACAAATGAGATACAAAATTACTAATTCAGCACACAGATTGAAATCATTGAGTCGTTGATTTAAAGCAAATTAATAATAAATTGTCCTGGCTCTGAATAAACATGAAATGGTAATATTTTATGTATGAAGCATAAGTTTTCCTTAAATTAGGTATTTTCTGTTTAAATATTTACTTCTCTTATTTTCCTTCTTAATTCTTCCCAAACAGTACAAAAAGTTTTAAATTCAATCAAATGGTGTGACTGGAATGCTGTAAACAAATAGATGTGAGACTTTGTGAGTGACATAGTAACGCACAAGGAACCAGGTGTTGGGCACAATCTCAAAAAGGTAAAAAGTAGACAGAAATAAATTTCACTTGGATTTATCCATAAAGGGGGTAGACTAAATAATGTAATCTGGAAGTTACCAATTTTGAAATTTAGGAGTAAAAAATAAAATTAAAAGTATGCACCTGCAATATTTTAATAAAATGTAAATTCCTAAATTGACTGAGCTGAAACTTTGATAATAAAGATGCTACATAATTTTCCTCTGAGGTGATTCTGAAGGAACACTTCCCTCCAAACCGCCCTGAGGACTTACAAAATAAGCAGAATAAAGATAATTTTATTAGATTCTTGTTGCAAATTTTTGTTACATATAATGTTACAATAGAAACCTTTAAGTGAATTATGAGTTTTAAACGAGGGTAGTGATAAACTTATCATGGTAGATAACTTCTAAGTTTTAATAAAAGTCTTCTTTTAAAGATACAGGCTAAAAAATTATTATAATTACTGGTTAAGAAGCCTGGAAGAAGAAATGGTTGCTTCCTCTCTGATAGTTTTCTATTATGTGTAGTTAATAAGCTCTATAAAATTTTGATTTAAAATTTTGATTAATCTCTTTTTTAAATATAGATACTCTTGTGCATTTTTTATATTCTGAAAGAACTAGCTGAAGACATATACTACAGTATAAAATATGTTAAATTGAAAGTATGAAAATGAAGGTATGAAATTAAATGAAGGTATCTCGATAGTTTGTCCTTGAACATGAAAGTCATGAATGTTAAATTAATCATCCTGCTAAGGCTAAAACAGCCTGTACTGTCTGATTGCTTGTGTTAATGATTTTGTATTTTGTGACCAGTGTGAGTTCCCAGAAGCAGGGGATCCACCAAGATGTTTTGGGTCAGTGTGGTCTCCTTCCTTGTCTCTGAAAGCCTGTCCCTTCTGACCTGGAACTCAGCAGGAGCTGAAGCAAGTCCATCTCTCACATACGTTGGCACATCTGTATTTTCTCATATCTGGCAGATGCTCGGAAGGGGAGCAGAGTAGGTGTTTCTCTTATATCACCTTGATTATATCCCTTAAAATGACACAAAAATATTTCCTATTTAATTTTATCTGTTTTAAGATAAAATGTTCAAGAGTAGCATTTGTCAGCTAACTTGAGAGCAATATGATTCATCCTTCAGTTTCAAGAACTTAGTGTGCACACCTGCCTGCTGCAAAATGCTGGTTTGAGTGTAATTTGGGCATCCTAGGATGTAATAAATAACTCTAAGTTGCACACGTATTTTATAACTGCATAAACAAATACATATTTAGATGCTTCAACATAACTAATTGAAGAAAAAAGCTTAATATCTTTTTTTAAAAAAAAATGTTTTCTGCTTTGACATTTGATACCACAGTACTTGCATAACACTTCATTTTGTCAAAAGGTTCAGCATGTAATCAATATGAAAACATGGACTGTTAATGATATGAAAACATAGACTGTTAATGATATTTCATAAATGAAGAAACCTCTCCCCTTTCTTTTGAAAATAGTACAAATACACTTACTCATTGAAACTTCAGCTAGTATAGATTTGTTTTTTATAAACCATACTGTGACGGTCATACCGGAGAGTTTATGGCCGTCACATTGGGAGCTGCAGAGCGTGGGAAAGCACGTCTCGGGTGTAGGCGGGTTTCAATTGGCTAGACAGTCTAAGGACATGGTCCAAATTGAGGGGCCAAACGGGCAATTGGCTTCCTTACGCCCGTTTGTTTTGAATTATGAGACACCCCTGTGGGGAAGGGACCTCATGCAGCAGTGGGGGGTCACAATTGGCTTTCCCGACCCCTCCAAGGTTAATACAGTGGCCATCAACGAGCGCCCTACCTTGAAACTGAATTGGCTATCTGACGAACCAGTCTGGGTAGAGCAATGGCCACTGTCACATCAAAAATTAAAGGCGCTCAACGAGCTCGTGGAAGAGCAGCTGAGTAAAGGTCACATAGTGGAGTCCACGTCCCCGTGGAACTCCCCAGTCTTTGTCATACAAAAATCAGACAAGACCAGATGGCGGCTCCTCCATGACCTCAGAAAAATTAATGAAGTTATTGAAGACATGGGGTCACTTCAACCGGGGATGCCTTCCCCGACCATGCTCCCCCAAAATTGGAAATTGGCCGTGATAGATATCAAAGACTGTTTCTTTCAAATTCCGCTGCACCCGGACGATGCTCCACGCTTCGCCTTCTCGGTACCTACCATCAACCGGGAAGCCCCAAGGAAGAGGTACCACTGGCGGGTTTTACCCCACCCACACTGATCTTGCACGTGTCGGTCGGTTTTTGACGCGTGATCTGCCTTACCGAGAGGACGCTCGGCTGTTCCTCTTCACAACAGCTCATCCCCGTCGTCTCCTTTTCGTCCCCTTCTTCTTGGCAGACGGCTAAGAGGGGTTCTGGGATGAGCTGTGCGATTATCTGTCCCCTCGGCAGGAATGTGGGTGGGTGGTCTGTGTGCAACCACAATTCGAACCTCCCGGGGTCGGTGGTGATGACCCCAGGGGCTATGTGTATGTCCATTGGTGTATGTTTACAATCTCCCACCACGACATATTTGCACCCTATTTCGTCCCATGTGCCCCTGTCCTTCGAGACCACGACTGTGTGCCAATCGCGATCCCGCAAGTGAAGAGGCTGCGCCAATTTGAGCCTAAAGGGCTCATACCTGGAGTCCGTCGTCAGGGTCCCCTCGGGTTCCCGGACGAAGATCTTATCTCCCGGCATGGTGTCCTGGAGAGGAGGCGTCTCAGTCTCAGCAGATGAAAACGTCAAGTCTGGTTCGCTTGTCACGTCTGGTTTTTCGGTCATGCTGGGCACAACCATTTCTCTGTGAAGGGCAGGAGTAGAAAAATCGTTATTTCTTTCCCCGGCAGTGTTGCCCTCCCTATTTTTGTCCACACGCCGGGGGGCGCCGCGCTCCTCCTCTAGTTTTTTGAGGAGGGTTGTCCCCCCTTCCCGCCTCCCCCCTTTTTCAAAAATGTTTGGAATTCCGCTCTTCTGGGACATTGGCTCGACCAATGGCCTTTCTGGCCACACAGAAAACACGGACGGTCCATGGGTGGTTTCTTAGGCGTTCTGGGTGTCTTCGGCTCTTCTTTCTGTGAGACAGCGGCGACTTTCGGGGCTCCTGACTTCCTCAGCAGGGTCCGAGTCTTCCCAGTAGCGACCCTGGCGCTGACGGCTTTCAGCATCTCATCAAGGGTGGGCTGTTCCCCAGGCGCCTTCGGGATTCGAAGGATGGCCTCTCGACATTCCTCGTTTGCGTTCTTCAACGCCATCTCTTCGAGGATGTCTTCCCTCGCGCCCACCCTATTGACCTGCTGGTCAATTGCTGCCGTCAGCCGCTCAACGAATGCTACGAATGACTCTGCTGGACCCTGCAAAATCTCAGAATAAGATTGTAGAGGCCCCGCAGGCCGCATCTCACAAAAGGCTTGGACAGCTTTTTCCCTGATCACCGTCAACACCCCCTCGGGTATGTTTTCCGCCTGGTCTGATGCACTCTTCCAATCACCCTCCCCCATCAGGTGTTCGATTGTGATGGGGTCCTCACCGTTATCCGTGGCAGTTATAGGATCTCGCAACAGGCTAGGGAGTGATCGTCCAAGCAGGTCTTTCCAAGTGCCTTGCCAGAGCTTATACTCTGTTTTGTTGTTCAGGCACCGAAAGAGCTGCTTGAGGTCGAATGGGACGACCACATGCCCTGCAAGCGTAGATTCCAACATGCCCTGGAAGTACGGACTCTCCCGTCCGTACTCCTTCAGGGTCTTCATCAGATCCTTAATGGCCGCTTGCGGAAACGGTCTCCAAGTGGCTGCCCCGCCGCGGCCGCAGTAGGTGACCGGAGCGACCGTGGGAAGACCACTTGGGCTGGGGCTTCCGGCTTCCAAGCCTTCCCCTTCCGGACTCCAACCGTGGGAACCGGAAGGGTAGGCGTGGGAACCGGAAGAGGGGCGGGACCAGGCGATGGATGGCGCGGAGGGGAGGGGCGTGTCTTCTGTGGGCGTGGAATGGGCGGAGTAGGAAGGCGGGGGAATGGGAGGAGAAAGAGGAGGAAACTCCTTCTGGGAAAGGGGAGGAGTATCTAAAAAGGGGTTGGTATTCCTTGACGACGCCCTGAGGGCGGGGGAACGGGAATGGGAGGGGAAAAAGGAGGAGAGGGACAACGAACGGGCAAGACGCCCGTCGCCATTTTGTGGAAAAGGGTTCAGGGCGCCATTTTGAATACCGGGGGATTCAGGTTCAGCAAAGGAAAACCGAACACGGGGTTTGCAACCAGGGGACATTTGGGGAAGGAAAGATCTCGCCGCAGGCGGGGTACACCTGCTTTGAGAATCCTGAGCTGTCTGGCCAGGACGGCTCAGGCGGGGGGATTTGCCGTCCCTCAAGGGCCCGGGGCTAGAGGACCCCTTGAGGATTCCTGGCCGGGGAGAGGGAGGACGGGCAGGAGGGTTGGGACGGGAGGAACATAAACTCGAAAGCGAACCTCGGGAGCTCCCTTTCTGCATTCCCTCGAGATTTAAACACACAGCTCGTAGCTGTCGGGCCCAATAAAGAAATTTCAAAGCATTTTTGTCGCCCGATTTGGCCAGATTTGCAAATTTAACGTACACCGCTGCCCAAAATACAGCGGTGTCTACTGATCGGGCAACCGTTTTTGGGAAATGCAGGAAGAGAAATCGAATAAATTTATTCAAATCTCCCTTAGAGAACTTAAAATTCACAACAACTAACAAACTCTTAACCTTGGAACGCACTTCTCTTTGAGGGACACTCAGCCTTGCACCCATGGCTGTTGATGTTAAAATGTGTCCGCACGCACCCGACAAGCCTCAAACAGAATAAACACAAAACCGACACCTTCCGCACAAAAAACCGGCCAGGCCACGAACCTCGGAACCGGGGCGGGATCAACGAAAAACCCAAAACCACAACACAAAACAACAAAAGCACAGAAATCCAACAGAAAATCGAAGAACCCTTAGAATCCAGACCCGAGACAAGCAAGGACAGGGACCCAAAACGTAGCGGGCTCCCTCCCCACTCCCCCGGGGGCTGCGCAGCCTGGGAATCTCGGGTATCGCCCCGAGGCTCCCTCCCCTGTGTGGAAAGGGCTCCCTCCCCCTTGGAGGCAGTTTTCCCTTCCCTTCCTCGGGCAAGCTCCCCCCCGAAACCCCCTCCCTTCTGGAGCGCAAGGTTTTCGGGTATACTTACCCGTCCAAGGGTCTTCGGGATAATGAGGCTTGAGGATGGACCGGCTCCGAAGAGGACTCTCTGGTGCGGAGAGCTGCCCTCTTCGTCCTTCCGGAGCGCTCTGCCTGCGCAGCTGCTCTACGGAAGGCGCGCAAAGCGCAAACAGCCAAAACTGTAATCCAACGAACTCGATAGTTCGTTTGTTGCGTCCTGCGCTGCTGCAGGAATCACGTACAGACGCTGAGGGGCCCCACGTTGGGCGCCACCCCTGCCGCCGTGCGCTTGCCCTGGTTGGCTAGCCCTGAGCGCACGTGACAGTACACCTGTGGATTGTGGTTCTCCACCTAGGCCTGTACTGTGAGCTGCAGCAAGGAAACCGGTGCTAATAAAGAGAAGGACTCTCCGGGAGCTTGGGGTAGGAGAACTTTATTCCTGCCCGGGCACTCCAGGGAGAGCCCCGAGCAAACAAATGCACCGGCTTAAATATTGAACTTGGTGGGTGTGGGGAAGGCGCAGGACAACCAATGGAAAAGAACCAGGGAGTGGCAAGGATATGGGGTGAACCATTCAGGGATGACCAGGGAAAAGGCGGGAAGGGACCCAGCCAATCCCCAGGCCCAGGCCTCATGGAGATTGGCATGGGGGGGTGACGGTGATGGACAGGGCCTGTGGCGGGAAGGACGGGCCAATCAGGGACTGTCTCCGGGGAGGGTAGGCAGAGGGTTATATAACTTAGGGGGTAAACAACAAAATGGGGTCTGGGGAACAAGGCCAGGGAAGCCATCTTGGGGTGAACAAAACTGGGGTACATTAAACCAAAATGTACATAAAACATTAACAAACCCCAACATCATACAATATTAATCACCTGTGAATGTGTCAAAGGGGATGTCTGTTTCACATTCGGCAAGAGTGGTGGCAAGTACATTTAATTTAAATGATTTTCAGGTAGGAAGGTGAACTAAATCCTGCTTGACTTTCACTTCTGGGGCCCATCAGTCAGCTTCTGTGTTTCTAAGAAAAAAAAAAAAAAAGCACCAGTGCTAAATTTATCTGCTTATCTTCCTTTTCCTTTCTAGCTCAGTTTTCTCAGTTGAAATCACATCCATAGTTAATCACTTGCATTAACTTATTTGTAGCCACAAATGCCTTCTGAAAATGGAAAATCAGAATTTTGTGAGGGCCTTTTAATGCAATATACTGAATTTACTTTGTCTAATGAAATCTCACTTCAAATTTTCAGATTTTGCTGGAACAGATCTAGCCTCTTTTCTAAATTGTCTGTTCAGTTTCAGGCCAGAGCATGAGGAGATGAAGGTCACTATGAAAATTTTTTAAGAGAATACAAAGATAAGGGTCAGAAAGATGGAGAGCAAATCCAGTTAGTAAACACAATTTTAGCAATAGCAATCAGCTACCTGTTGAAAGAAAAAAAAAGTAATGCAGAAATTTCTATTTAAAATGATAAATCTTGAAATGATCAAGGACAGCACAGAAATGGAACAAAACAAAGCAAAACAAAACAAATAAGGGCTTGAAAACAGTCCATCTCCTGCCTATTGTGTTTTTACATCTCTAATTTCAGTTTCTTTCAGTCAGCTCAGTGACTAACTGGGAGCTAACTGTGCAATTCTTGTTCAAAGGAGGATTTCCTCCATTTATTTGGATCCTTTACTTTCTATATCCTGATCAGCATTGTTTTCAGCTGCAGTCTTGCATTTTCTTGCAGGGGCTCCTCATTGTTACTGCCATATTGTGCAATCTGTGGTGCTTTCTCTTATTCACAGGCATAGTTACTCCCTAGGAGAGAAACAGTCTCCTTTCTTCCAGAAAATCCACATTACCCACTTACACTCAAAGAAGAATACACTAATACAGAGAACACACATGTAAATCATTTACCAGCTGTCAAATAATTTAAGGGAAGCTTTCATGAAACAAACAAACAAAAAATTTCTCCAGATTTAAAAAGTAGCAGCAACAAAAGAGTTCTCTATTTCGTGTTATGGGGTTTTTTATTATTTATACATAAAAAATTAAACACTTCTGTGAAACAGCTATTCCATTTGATTAAGACACTTTAGAGGTTAATTTACCTTCGTGTACATACAAGATGCTTTTTTTACCAACTGCGTAGTTTTCTCCAGCTTCATATGTAGAAAGCGTTTACATAAATCCTTTAAAATACTGGCAAGATATCAACCTTACAAGGTCGTTTCCAAGTTGAATAATTAGAATACAAATTGGTTTGCAAGTGCTGTTCAGCATTTTGACACAGCTAAGGAAATAATGCCAAAGGGTGCTCTCTATTTCAGCAGTGTTTCAAGACCCAGTAAAATTAGTAACAATTATAAATAAAGCAGTCATATTGTTGCCTAAGGCAAGAGGAGATGAGTGAAAGCCAGTTTCATCATAATTACCCTTAAAGCAAATGGACTCTTGATCAAATAACATTATTGACAAGGAAGACCAAACAAATTTCCTAAATGTAGAAATTAATCGTGTTCATGACAACCTGTGTAAAAAATTTGTACAGTCTTATAGCAAGTCCAGTACACAGTTATGAATTCACATTCCTTAAAAGCAGAAAGCGACAGGTTGATAAAAACTAAAGTGGTTTCATGGATATAATTTTTTATTTGCATGTGTGTTCATTGTCTGTATGATTACATTGGCAGAGCTGCAGTTCTGAAGTTCTGACAAAAAAGAACGTGACTTGGTTGTCATTTTAGATTCTCTGAAAATTATCACATGGAATCATTTGCCAGAGAACCTGCCAATGCATAGAATTTAATTATTATAGCAATGATTTTGTGCATCTCAAAAAAGTGAAGTGAGGAATTTTCTATGAGAGTGAAGATATTATGGGATGATGAAATTCATCAATAATATCATGATGCTAGATACAGTTTAAATAACTTCACAGCAAAACATCTGTTTTCTTAAGAAAAATAGACATGGAAGTTTCTCCAAATCTTTTATAATTTGGAAAATATTCCAACAAATAAAAGCAATTTCAGATTTTATTTAGTTATTTATTTTTACATTCTAATGTCATAACAAATAAGATAATTAATATAAAATAATTTTCTGTCCATATATTGATAGTTCCCATTTTTATAATAAAATGCAAATATTTGTCATTGTTGATAAATTTTCTCAAAATAATTACAGCACAATGTTATCCCTTATTCTCAGCTAGTTTCACCATATATTTCAGCTCTGATACAGAAAGTCCTGTAGTCTTGCTAGGAAATACACATGGGGAAATTTTAAAGTAGTTCTGAGCGGGCTTTGTCTTGTTAGCAGAACTGATTGCCTGTGCTTGCAGCCATTCATTTCCACAGGCTCATTCCTTCCACCTTCCTTCCTCTTCCAAATTCAGTCTCTATTATTGACATCCCAGAACTGAAGCAGGAGCATCTCTTTGCTAGATAGTGCTACTGTGTGAACATGGCTAAGAGAAGAATTTGCATCAGGGCTCAAGTCTCCTCCCTTTGGGTTTGGGTAAAAATACACAACCATCTGACCTCCTACTGGCATGAAGGTTTGTCCATAAAGGTATGGAAAAAGTATTTCCAGAAGCTCTCTCCCTTTATTTGACACATCTTCCCTGTGTTTACTTGTCTGTGGTACTGCTAATATGGATCTAAAGCTTCACCCATGGGCTGACATACCGCCCATCACCAGGTGTTGAATTGGCCTGCTCCTGTCCTCATTTCCATGGACCTCCCAGGCCATCCTGTATGCAGGGATCATGGGTCCCTGCTCCAGGTCTGATCCTGACCCCAATTCACAGACCCACATCCCAGCCTGGGCCTCAACTGGTCCACATCCCAGGGAGGTGACTTATGCCCAGAGCTGGAGTGGGAACTGTGCCAGTGCTCCTCAGCTGTCCTGCACCTGGCTACCAAGTCCTGTCCTGAGACACCCTAACTGCTTTGTTGTTCCCTGCCCTATAAGATAGATACACAGTCTGTCTTGTGCTACATCATAAATCTCTGCAATCAAAAAGTATTCGTCTGAAAAGCACAGTGCAACTGAAATAATGATAATAAAAACACCAGTAAATGGATTTTCGAGGTAGTTTTACAAAGGATCATATGAATGCAATTATGAGTCAGGTTAACCAATGCTGCCAGATGACTGTATTTTGCTTAATGAAGAAGGACTGAGAAAATGACTTGAATTTGTTAGCTGAGACCCTTCGATTTGTCTGACAGAGTTTAAAAATATGAGTGTAACTACTACCAGTCAGTTTAGGTTTCAAGCTAAAACAATCCACAAAAATGTCTAGTCTTCCTCATTGATGAGATTACAGATTTGGTCAGCAAAGAAATTATGCAGATTCATTGTAGATCAGTACTATTTTTTGTAAGCAGGTGGCTGACATATACTGATTTGATTGATAATCCAGGGGAAAATGATTAAGTTAAAATTATTTAGAACAGTTTACAGGGATATAACAATTTATTTAAATAACTATTTATCTAAAAAAGGATCATCACCAGATGGGAATTTTTCATTTGTGTTCTGGCTACCTGCACTGCTGTTAATTAAAAAATTGGACAGAATTATAAATCACTACTGATAACACTTGTACATGTAAAAGGGGCTGATACAATGAAGAGTAATAACAAGAACAAATCAAAGAGAGATAATCAGATCATTTGGTAAGTTAAGTCCATTCAAAGAAAATGCAATTTAATATACCTAAAATAAAAGACATAACAAGAACAGGTTCATGCCTACAATAATAGAAAATCAGTGAAAATCACTGAAAATCAGTGATGGATGGATGGTCTTTTCTGATGAACATATATTTGTGCCAGAGGACAAATTGGTATGTTGTTCTAGAATTAGCTGCAAACCAAAAAACTCATCACTATCTCACACGTCCAGTAATGCTCTGCTGTACTCAATGTGAGTCAAATTTAGGCAAGATAGATGGTCCCTCTTCCTAATTACAACTATAAAAATGAACTTCATAGCACTTTGACAGGTTTCCTAGCTTCTTGCATTCATGTTTCTCTACTTGTAGTATCTTTCTTTCCCTCTTCTCTTTCCAGTTGTTTGAGAAACAGAAGACTGAGATAATCTACTGCTCCAAGTTAAATCAAAACATCATACAGGAAAATGAGAGAAACATTCACAAATAGTAGAAAATGTTTTAGTAGGTCCTGTGAGAAGGACTGATCTGTATCATCTGTCTGTCATGATCTGGTTACTAAAGTTCTTAGAAATTCCTCTGCCTGAATTAAGGTGCAAACAAGACCATATGCCAGTGACATAGTGTGGGTTTTATTTGATAGTAAATATGAGAGAGAGAGAGAAAGAAAGAAATAGAAAATAGGTGGGGGGAAGAGAAGGGGGTTGACAGAGACAGATTAAGGAAAATTTCACCACTCTGTGGATCCCAATGATGTTCTGTTGATCTTCTCCAACTGGTCTTCTTGGTGATGCATGTCCCTCCAAAAAGCATAGACTCTGATGGGTTAATATATGCTCAGGCCAGGTAGGAAACCCCAGGTGCCTCCCTGGGAGTGGGGGACCTTTGCCATTGTCTCTTAGACTCCAGATTTGTAGCACCATGTGCAGTCCTGTGGTGCGAGGCTTCAGGAATGACCCTGGGGGGCACTTTGGGGGGCCTTTGATGGATTAAGGCATCCCCTCAGCTGCCTCTCACATGAATGTCCTGTGGACATGGGTTTCCCAGGGCCGGGGGTTCCATAGCCAGTTTGTGTAAGGGAGGATGGGTTCAGTGCCCCTGAGCAGAGGTTACAACACAGCCAAACCTTCTCCTCCTCAGCTGTGGGGGGGGGGAAAATCTGTGCAAACCTGCCCCCAGCAAATGGGTCTGTGGGCTACGGCCTCCCCCACCCTAAAGCAAGCCAGAGATGATTCTTAGCACGACTGCTAGGTTTGGGTCACATTCTTTTTCTTGTTTGTTTCAGGTGATTGAGAAAAGGATTTTCTCTTTATTTAATCCCAGCAATTTGACTTTCAGTCCAAAATCCCAGTCAGGTATCTTCAGGGAGGCTTCCTTGGTTGTAGCTTCTTTGTACATTTTTTTTTTTTTTAGTAACGAGCAAAACTTCATATCAATGTTTGAGGCATAAACTATTTCTGTCACTGGCAATGTTTAACACTAAAAACCTAAAGGTAAATTAACTAGACAAAGGCAGTTAGGCCCTCACTCCCATCCATGATTTCTAAACCTTTCCTCAGACTTTCAAAATAATTGGGTTTTAAAAAAAACCCCCAAAATCCATCAGTTTTGTCTATAAAGCTGAGAAGTCTTAAGACAGTGTTGGCTAACACTGCTCTTGAATCTAAAATAGGAAATAAGTAAGCAGAATAAGTGCAGAGATTTTACCTTTGTACTATGCTGTAGGTATTGTTAGATTTCAAATTCTGAATATAATTTTGGTTTTTTTGTCTTTAAAAATTTATGTTAAAAAATGAGAGGAACTGAAAAGAAATTTGTGCAATAGATGAAACTTCTTAAAGTAAGGCTTTTCCTCTCTTAGAATCTTAGTAGGTCTTATGAAATAAACAAAAAAAAAAAACCACCTCTGGAGAAGTTAGCTTTTTGTTTTTGAAAGGGGAGAAAATATTGAGACTTAAGTATTTTTTTTCCCTAGTTAAAAAGAGATATATGAAGAAATTAGTAGTTATAAATCGATGCTACAAAATTCAAGCCTTTTTATTTTCTTGAACTAATTTTGAACAATTTTTAACAAATGGCTACTTTCTAAAGAGGACACTGAGAGCACCTTATGTAATCCATGGAAATATAAATTGACTAGACATGGTCCTGAGCATCCTGCTTTACCTGGCCTTGCTCTAAGCAGGGGAGTTACTCCTCTTTGAGAACATCTTCCAGTCCATGTAGAAATTCTGTGGTTCCATAATTTTTATCACATGTTATTCTTTATGGTACAAACCCTTGGGATTTTAAAGTGAACACCTTAACTTGAATAGTCATGAAAAAATACCCAAACAACAAAAACTGAGTAACAAAAATCATTTCACTTAAAAGAAACACAGCATTAAGGGAGTGATGAAGTAAGCTTAATTCAAGAAACCGTATAACATCAGGAAGGGACTTATTTTCCAACATGCCTCTCCATATAAGCCTTCCCATGTCATAAGATAGTATTTAGGGTCAAATGTTGACAGTGCTAAGCAGTTAATGACCAGTTAGCCAGATAACGAAACCATCAGTACAAAGTTACTGAGAAATAACTCACAGATCTGCAATGTTGGATCAAGGAAGTGAGCTACTGCCTGAAAACTAATTTTATGTCATTTTAAAATAAATGACATCTCAACTGAATACTTAGATATCAGAAATTATTATAGAAGACTAGGTTAGTGTCAAATATTTAAGTCCTTTACCCCTCTCTAAAATTAATTATTAAATTGTCATGTCCAAAAAAGGACATGAAATTAATGAAAGAATTAATTTTTAAAAAAAGTAATCAATAGGGGAAATTTAATTTAACCAACACTTTTTACTTTGATTAATATTTTTTAGAATATAATAAAAAATACAAAAGTGTCAGCTCTGACATAGGCAGTAACATCAACTTAAATCTTGCTTATTAAATATTCACAAATATAAATTATACAGTACTTATAAAAGGCAACATAATTACCAAGGTATGATTCAGAAATAATCTCAGGAATAATCCAGAAGTAATCTCTCTTATTAATTATATGTACTCATAAATCATAAAATTTAAGGATTTTTTTCCTAAAACCTGTAATCACTATGACTCTACCGCAAGGCACAGTGAGCAACAATACTGCTTAAGGTTTGCTCACATATCTGTGATCATACCAGACTTCCAGTTCATGTTTTCCAGTTTTCATATACTAAATCTTCATACACATCCTATTAAAGAATGTGACAAGGACACATGGCCACACTTTCTGAGGAAAAAGAAACTTGTAAGTAGCTTTCTATGTGCTCTTTTTTGCTAATCCTTCACAATTAAGCAAAAGTGGGGGAATATAATATTTCTACATCCTTAACTCGCTGATATAAGTCGCTTCTGACAAATGCTTCATTTGAATCTGTGTTCATGTTGATCCAAGTTTATGGAGGAGTTCTCTTTTCTAAGCCACTTCATGTCTTAATTTCAAGACTTAATTTCAAAAGTACTTTATCTTTTTATTATTGAAGCAACAACATAATATGAAAAAAGGCTAACCAAAACAAGTCATGCCAAAACAGAAACAATAGCATATTAGTCAATGCCAAGGACAGTTTTATTTAATTTCCCTCTGACATCCCTTAGCAAATGCATCCATAATTTAAAATAGCTACAGCAGTAAAAATACTAAGTCTGAAGATGCTGATGGTAGATTTGGAATTAGATCTAATTTGGCTTCATGCCCATAATGAAACAAGTCTGTTGCTTTTTTTTTTTTTTTTTTTTTTTTGTGTGTGTGCTTATATTGTAAGGAGAATTGTATACATGTGTCAGTTCAATCTCTTTTGTCTAGTGTCCATTTCTCTTGCCACCATTCACATCCTGATGCACAGGATTACTAACTATTCCAATTTTTTGAGCTAGCATTTTTCCAAGTGGTATATCCTTATTTCATCCTTTGTCTTACACAATCAATGTGCACCTGTTACTCAGCTGATTCAGTTGTTACAGTAAAATCTCTACATGGTCAAAGACAAGGTCATATAATTTTTATTTTTGTCCCTCCAATAATGAACAACTTTTAAAAATGTTCATTCTACCTACTGGCTGTTCATATATCTCTCATGGACTGGCTGCTCATGTATCTCTCATGGAGAGATTTAAATTCTCATATACCTTAATGCCAATTCTTCCCACCTATTTAGAGTCATTCTGGGAAGCCAGTACTATAAAGGAATCCAGTATGGCAATATCTGTTATTTTTGCATAGACAGTGATAACTGCAAGGCCAAGAAATATTCTATGTCCAATCATGAACTATTAATCCAAAGACTTCTAATGAACTACTACTTCAAAATCATAACTTCAGTTATGCAAGTAGGATACAGTCAAAATAGTTGAAGTTTGAACAGAAATTTTGAAAGGCATCTAGACAGACTCCTAGCTCAAGAAGAGCTACATCAAAATTACAGAAGGTTGCTTATGGTCTCAATCATTTAAGTCTTAAATATCTCCAAAGATGGACATACTTCAGACTTTCTGGTTGCTTGTTCTCTTGTTTGATAACTCATATGGAAAACAAAACAAAACAAAACAAAACAGAAGGTAAAAAAAGTAGATGATATAGATTTTCCCTGTTCCAACTTGGTTTTGTTGTTTTGCATTCTTCCTCAGTTTGATCTGAATCTAATTTCTCTATACTCTTTCTTTAATAAGTTGTAGACAGCAATAAGTATGCCTCTGAGCCCCTGAGCCTTTTCTTCAGGATAAACCTATCCCTTTTCTTCGGCCTCCCCTCATATCGTTGTTGCTCCAAAACCTGATTATGTTGGTAGTTCTGCACTGTACATTCTCCAGTTTTTCAATGCTTTCCCGGTACTGGGGCACCAAAATATGAATACAGCAGTCCAAGTCTGCTGTCATCAGAGCTGACTAGAGAGGAGGAATCCTCCTTCAACTGTTGGCAAAGCTTTTTATGATCCACCCTAGGATGTTTTTGTCTTTATGTGATGCAAGGACTCATTACTGGCTCCCATTCAGTTTTGTTTCCACCAGCATTCCATATTTCTTTTCTTTTTTTTTAATAACAAAAGGCAGCAACTTGTGAGTCTCCATCTACTACTCATTCAAAGATATTGTGATAAACATATATTATAGTTTTGGCTTCCACAAATATTAAAGTGGATGCTATGTGCTGTGCATTATAATATAATGTTAACTTTTGCAGAAGTAGCTATAGTTGTGAAATAATAACTAATGCTTTTATTTTTATAACTAACTGACAATAATTAAAATAAACCAGACACATTTCTGAAGTAGCTGATGTTGATTTAGAGTACTTGTGGTTAACTTGCAGTTACTGAAATAGCTAAATGGTCTGTATAGTCAGATAGTATTTGAGGAATAGGTGTGATGAGGACCCCTGCTACTGACACTTGCACTATCAACCGCTGTCACCTGCTGAAACCACAGAACAGGGGCCGTTGTCAGGGGGTGACACACCACCCTCAAAACCACACCCAAGATTACTGCACATGCTCTAAGGGGGAGGATCAGGGGAGAGGCCATGCTAAAAGGTTCCTGGAAGATGTAAATGAGTTCAAAGAGATGTTTGAATTTGTATAATTGTTTATGAATATGTATTTGACCGATGCAATAGAAAGGATATACAAGAAGAGTTGCTATGGTTAGCTGGTGTGCCTCTGGCTATGCACCCAGCGCTCTTACTTTTGCTTTATTGAGTTTGTTCCCTATTGTCCTTTATTATTTTTTTAAAAAATTCTATTGAGGAGTGGGGGTCATTTCTCATAAATCTCCTCTTAGTGTCCCTTTTATCATGTAGCATGAGACATGGAAGTTTGTCTTCGCATAGCCTCCATGATGATCTGTTTATTTTTCTAATTTTGCATCAGCAGTTATTTATCCTTCAGCATTTTAAATTATTATTTCCAACATTGAATCTGACACTGTGTAATCTGGGAAGGTAGTTGGATTTTTTTTAGAAACTTTTATATTTAGCTGTGCTACATTCTTACATTTACTTGGTACTGTCTACTGAATTTCTGAAGTCTAGATTTTACTTTTTTCTAAACCTTGATTTCCTGTGTATTTAAATGCTTACTTAACAGTGTTTGTGAGTAGTTTCTCTGAAGTCAGTTCCATTGATTAATGCTAAACATGGTCTTAATTACATTATTGGACTCTGGCCAGGATGACTGATGTCTCATTTGTTGCAAGCTATTAATGACTCCTTGTAATCAATGCGACTGTAGTGAGAAAAGTTATTCCCCAGTGAAGGGATGTCTGTCTCCTAAATTCCGACACTTAAATCTGAGGTTAAAATTTAGGATTAGAAAATCCAAACTATTAATTTGTGTTGTCTATGATACAATAGGGAGACAGCAAGAACTTCACAAAATCCATCTTCCCATTTCAAGGAAGGTGAAGTATTCTTGGGAACTATATCTTTTTTCTCATTTTTGCCATTAGAAAAAATGAAGATGACTTCTCAGAATGCATGATAAACATCATACAATAGGGGTAATGAGAGGTGAATATCACCTTGATAACCAAACTTGTGTTGCAACACTACAGCTTGAATTATGGCCATCGGTATGTGGGATAAATTTTTTTCTTACTCTTGTGACATAAAACCCACATACATACAGAAGACAGTCCGTAGCTGTTGACCTGTATAGAGAGAAAAACACTACTGCTAAAGAACCTGGACTTTTAGGGACCATGCTTCTTTGAGCAAATCACTAAAGGATTAACAAGAGGAAAAGCATGTTTTGATCTAACTCTTAATACAAGGATGAATCCAATGTTCAGTGTGCTAATAGCTGTAAAGTATTCAAATTCAGTTCCTTTGTAGAAAAGATAAGTTTTCCCAATTAAATTACACTGTAGTAATAACTATTTTTAAATTCAGCATTTTAAAGATTTTGAATAAGAGTATCACTCAACAACGAAATAGGCTGAGTCAAATGGAAAAAACAGACAAACTGAACAGCAACATATAGTCTTGAAAAAAAAAAAAAATTCAAAATAATAAACCATGCATATAAAATGAAGTGGACAGAGAACAAACTTTTTAATTTAAATATTAAGGCATGTGAGACAAGCCATACAGTAAAAATGGTCTGGGATAAAGTTTTCTTCGACCACACTAGAAGTAAGATCAAAGAGCTGAATCTTATCCTGTAAATCATATCAATCATATCATATTATATCATATCCCTTAAAGCTGAAGATTCATCTTTATGAAGATAAGTCTTAAAAAACTTTCTCAATTATATCAATAGTGGCATCTTTAGAACAAAATTAATAAAAAGAGACACATTGCCTGGACCAGAGGTTGTTTACACAATACTTCTAAAAGAAAACAGATTTAAAATGACTCAATATTTAAATGTGGTGTCTATCACCCTAAGTATTCTTCCACAGAAGAACGGAAGGCCCCGATCTTAATGTTACTTTTTAAAAAAGGCCTTGGCTAACCTGAGGAAGCATAGGACAGAAGAAATGCAGCAGGTAATAGAATCAGAGATAAAATACAAGACACAGGAATCAGAGAGCAAACCTGAAATCAACTTTCAGATACAATGCTAGAAATCATAGCAGAAATATCAATACAGGTTTTTGTTTATAAATATAGTCCATTTGGAGAAGAATAAAACTTTCACAAGTAATTGCCGCCTAGACATCTTTTAAGAAGTTGTCAAGTGAAAGAAGAAAAATTATTCATTCAGTGTTCCTGTATTTCTTATCTAGAAACACTTTCAGTCTTCTAGGACCTTATACACAGTGTATTAGAGTCGCATACAAGCTGAGGTTAGAAGGCACCTTTGGAGATCAACTTGTACAGCTGCCCTGATCAAACAGGGTCAACTACTGTAGGATCCCAAGGTGCATGACCAGATGGAATGCTCACAATTCCACTTACTACTGGGGAAAGATCACAGTACCAAGAACTTTTGTGTGTTCTCCTCCCTTATTGCTGCCTACAGAGGATGAACTTTAGGTGTTCAGAGTGTCTAAAAGCTGTGGTGTAGTTTAAAATGGCCTGGAACACCACAAGATACATTGAAGACAATACGTAAGGGCAGCTACAGACGTACCATTATATAGATCTGTGAATACAAAACCAAACCAAACCCACAACAGAACCAATGAAAATTAGTTGTCTTGTTAATAAATTGATTAAATTAACAGTCACAGAAAAGAGAAAATATCTTTCAATAAGTAAAATATATTTGAAAGTTAAAAATAAAAGATGAATTAATTGATGCTTTCATAATGGAGATAAGATACAGTGAAATTGTGCAAAAGTAGTATGAATTTGTTGACATGTTTATAAAGTTTATTGAAAAGGGAGGGGAAAAACCCCAAGGTAACAATATTTACTGATACAATTAGAGTAATCAAAATTAAAATGCTAGCAAAGATTTTTGGAAGAAGCTCAGAAGTGAATGAGGAGTGAAATTCAGTATTTTATATGCAAAGCAGATATGAAGAGGAGAAGCAACTATAATCACATATATATAATGATGTGTTGTTAATTAATTTTCGAGATCAAGAAAAGGGTCTTAGAGTCATCCTACATAATCTTCTGAACAGAGTAGGGCAGAGACCACAAACCCAAGAATGTCTGTACTGGCTCTGGAAGGAACAGATTTAATTTTCTTCATAGCAGCCCATATGGTGCTGCATTTCAGATTCATGATGAAAAAAATTGTTTTGATTGCAGCTGAACAGTTCTTCCATAGAATTGAGGGGGGCATTTTTTAGTTTCATTTCTGCTTGAACTTCTTCCACTGTCACCCCATTGAATAGGCTGGGGGAGCGATCAAGAATTTGGAAAAGGACAAACCCAGAACAGCTGACCCCAACTGACCAAAAGCATATTCCATAACATATGACATGCTCAGCAATAAAAGTTCAGGACAAAGAAGGGGATAAGGATAGCTTTTGGTTATATTATTTGTCTTCCCAAGAAGCCACTACATGTGATGAGGTCTTGCTTCATGAACTGGCTGGACATCTCCATGCCAACAGATCATAAAGAATGAATTCTTCATTTTGCTTTGCTTGAAACTTTGATTTATTTGTTAAGTGGTCTTTACCTTGATCTGCAAGTTTTTCTCACTTTTTGTCTTTTTTATTGTCTTCTGTAGCGACTGAGAGAGAGTAAGCAAGTGACTGAGTGGGGACTTAGTTGTCAGGTGGGATCAATATATCACAGTATTATAAATTATTATAAAGAGGAAAAAAGATACAGGTTTTCCACTCCATAGTTCCATATTGGACTTGTGTCTTGAAAATCAAACAAATTCTGGTCTTCCCACTAAATTCATAGAAGACATTCTAAACTGAAAAAAGGTTACAGAAGAGGAAAAGAAGAATAAATTAATGTATCAGATGTCTGCTCCTGAGTATATAAATAAGCAGCTAGAAGAAGGGATGGATGTGGGGAAATGCATTAGAAAGATAATAGATTTATGAATGATGTATTTATAAATAAAGAATAGTAATTCATGGCATCATTGCTTAGAAAGATTGCATTAAGCTTAATTTGACAGACTGAAAGGAAATCAAAAGAGTGTTTTTTCCACTCCAATTGTAATTAAATTAGTTAACACATAGGAAAAAGATGCAAATGACAAAAACATGAATTAATTTAAAATGCATGAGAAGGTGTGGAGTTTTAATTATTATAAATAGAGAAATGGCTGTCAAATTTTATGATCTAGATGTTCATATAGGAATCACTATCTTCAGAAGTTGAGGTGGCGAATAACATATAAACTGCTCATTATAATATTTATCTGAATATTTGTTATTAGATGCTATTAGGGAGAGGGCATGGGATTAGACGTAGTAGACAGATCTTTCACCTGTACCATCATATCAAAAGTCATAAATTTGGGTGCCTCATAAATCTGCCTACAGTATTTGTAGTCAATAGGAAGAGTATTTGCATACAGTAAATGTAGTCACTACGAAGAGTCACCCATCTCGGGTCAGTTACTTTTCTAAGTTTCTCTGTTCAAGAAATTTTAGGGAAATGTCTACTCTTGTATTGATACTTCTCAATAATTTGCATCAGAAAGACTGTATGTTTGTGATAAAGTATCCATGAAGAATTCCAAAATATTCCATATATTGAGAGGACTGGAATATACAATGCTGAAGGTAGACATGATTCTTTAGAGTTATTTTTGAATCTCTTTTCCTCACACAATTGTGCCATGCACAGATAAACACATCCTCCACACTTGTACAAAATAACGTTTATAGAATCCTGACTGGAGATCTGTAGCAGATAACTCAAATTCTGGCTTCAAAAATGTGACAGATGTTTGTCTTACTAATTTTCAAACAATCTTGATTCAATGGTCCTTTTTTAAGAATCACACCGGCTCAGATAGGAAAAAATATCCCAACCAACCAGTCACCCAAAAACAAAACCCCCAAACTCCCCTCCTATATAATTTTCTTCTAAAACTGATACACCTCATTACTAGGTCATATCAAGGTGCTGTACTTTCCCTGCTAAGATCCCACTACACGCTACATTGGGCTGCTGCTGCTTCAGATATCGAAAAGCCTTGGTTTAACACTCTCTGCCAAGAAATGCCATGAATGTCAGAGTGCTTTAAATCAAAACTTAAAACTGACTTGTTTTTCTCTTTGCTTCCCATCATTAGCTTGGCACTCCAAGCTGTGTTATTAATTATTGTACATCTCTTTTAAAGCACCTTGAGATGTCTTGCTGAGATAAGTTACTATGTCCTATAAATGGAAGTTATTCACATCCAGTCAAAAATTAGTCTAAAGTACAGTGGAACAAAGTCTTTCAAAAGTATCATCACTTATAAAAAATCAATATAAATTAATACTATATGGCTGATTTTAGAGTCTGGATTTATAGTTTACAGCTCAGAGAAGTATTTATGCAGTATAGCTGTGCATTATGTCTTCAAAATAATTGGATATTAATAGTGAGACAAGTGAATCTTGCACATCTTTATTCAGGTACAACCAAACATATAAAAAGAAGGACAGAGGGGATGCAGATATAAGATTTCCATTAGTATTCCTATGATGGATTTCCAAGATACAGGACTTGCACCATATGTTACTGCTAATGAAGAGGAACTAATGAGGAAGGCAGATAGCTCATCCTAAGAGGATAGATAGAAAAGCTGGATAGTTTCTTGAAGTGAGAAACTTCTTTGACTATGTTGAGCTATTTCAACTTTTGTTGAACATTATATGGCTTCAAAGATGAGAGATATTAACCTCATTTGAAACGGGATTAGTTGTAGTTTTGCAAACCCAGAATTACCTTTAGCTTTAGAGTTAACCTCATCTCTAATGACACTGTTTCAAAAATATGCTTGGGCCTAATTTCACTTCAGACTATTTGTTAATAAGAGTAGTTTTCTACAGCAGGACAGGTTATAAAGGTTATAAAAGGTTATAAAAGAGGTATCAAAATTATGAATTCATAGGGAAAAATGTAAAGAATGGAGGATCCTTGGAACTAGGGTTAATTTCACTGGTAAGTTCAAGGCTTGTTCAGCTCTACAGAGGACTGACATTTTCTCTCAGTTATTTCTCATTTTGGCTAGGTATGTGGTAATCATCTAACTTGTGCATCATTATTTTTTTCCTTTAGATCCCAGATATTTAATATGTGAAAAAAATTCTCAAAAAGGAAAAAATAATATTTTAAAAGCTCAGAAAAAACAACTGGTACAGCTAGATGTTAAAATTATGTTTCCAGTGAGTGAATTCAGTTCTACTTCTACTCACTTCAGTTTTAAAACACTTTCAGAGACCCTCTAATAAAGGCAGCACAGATAATTATGTTTAGAAGTGCTCTAAGGTTAAAATGTAAGCAACTCTGAGATTTCTTAGCCATTGCCAGAAGCTTAGTAAATCAGCCATTAGTAAAAATATTTTTTATCTCAAATAGAGAAATTAAAAAAAACAAAGTTGGAAAAAAAAAAATTTCTTGTTCTTATACGTTTCGGAATTCTTGTCCTGTGTTTGGCATGAATGAAAAGCTATTTCTGGTACCCTGTGGCTCCCTCTCTGCTCGTTTTTGCTTGTAGCATGACATGTTAAAAGCCATTTCACTATGGAAATGGAAGAAACAGACTTCTTGGTATCCACAGGAAATTGTCAAGGACCATTGAGACATTCACAGGACAAGCATTGCAACAAAATGGACAAATTTCACAGTTTAAGTCTAGATATTGCTAGGCAGCAATGGGCAAGCATAGAAACAAGTGATTACAAAATCCCAGCTGCTACTGAAAGATTTAGTATTTGGTGTCAGATCTAGCCTCAGATGAAGCTTAGTGGTTAACAAATGTTTTTCCATTAAGTAAGGGATGACCATACATGGGAAAAAAAACCCAAAAACTTATGAAGATGTCAGCCATGACAATGTTCTAAGCCCATTCACAGTCAAAATAGTAACAATCATGAGGTTCCTGGCAAATGGAAAGGAACACTTCGCTTTTTTCTTTCCATCTGTGTTTTCATTCCTCAGCAGTATACTTTCTGAAGTCGAGAATATCCTGTCTAACATCAAGAACACAGATTTGGACTTAATGCCTAATGATACAATAGGACTGACTGGGTATTAATTCAGCAGCTTTTCCCTGTCTCTTGATGTTTTCAGGTTCAAAACTAACCTGTCCTTCATTTTGTCATTGCATCCTTTATAATGCTTGCAAAAATTATACAATAAACACAGGCTGAAGACTTCAAGAATGAAAGAGATAGAAAGTGTGACTATGTGATTCAGTACAATTTCAGTTTGCATTGCATTTTCCTTTTCAAAATAGAGAGAACACCCTGAAGATTTGACTAACTTTCCCTCTACCCTTTTCTCATCACTGTATATTATGCCATTAGAGTTAAGGAATCTCATTTACCCATGAGCCTGATGTCATATCTTGTAAAAACTTATACACTTCCAGAGACCATATTTGCAAAAATTATACTCATGTTGAAGATATTTAGAAGATACTTAGAACTCTGATGACATTTCCCCAAATGAGACTTTTATGAAAGAACTAATTCTTATTTATTTTTTTTTTCCTAAAACTACTTGCTTTCATCTCTGAAGAAATTGTAAGTGGTATCTCAAAATAATCTTGATATCAAATCTGCTGTTTGAACTGATTGGTGAGCTGTGTGCACCCAACAAGCCCTTGCAATAAACTTTGCTTTGCAGTTATCTCATAAGATATTTGATTTCAAAAGCAAATAACGAGCGTCAATTTCTTTTGCAGAGCTTCTGTAAGCAGGCATTTTTTGATTTCTATTTTAAACTGAACCTGAAGAATTTAAAAAGCTATCTGACTACTAGCATAACTGAATGTGTTTCTAACCAGACAGTTCAAAATAAATTATGCTATTGACTAGAGTGAAAATACATATCTTAACATTTAAATTTCTGGCCCTATTCTGCTCTCGTTCATGTATAACACCTATTTTATCACAAGTGTTTAGTTAGAGTGCAGATAGATCTCGTACTGAATAAATAACTTCTCTTGCAATTAAATCTCCATTCCCTAACATTTTAAAGTGAACCTGGACTTTATACAGATAGTGAATATCTTTTAAAGAGGATCTTATTTTCCTTTTCTATCTGCAAATCCTAAGTGGCCTAAATTTCTGTCAAAATCGTACACCTTTTTTTAAAACAAACTTTCAGTCCTTCCCTGTAATTTCTTGTATATCAATGCAGCAGTACAGGCCTAAGCAGCTTTGCATGCTCCAATCTGAACTAGTTAAAAAGTAATTTTTTTCTATAAAAAGAAAATTTGAGATAACTTAATATTTGCCTCCTTAGGGAAGCCATGAAGGCACCCTTACATGTTCCACAGTGTCAAGGTGAAAAACTCCTGCACTACTGCAGTCTATGGTCAGCCTGTCACATGTTGTGTAACTGATCATGTTTAAATTATTATTCACTGCTCTTCCAAAATTTAGGTGTCACTACACGTCTATGTGTGAAAAAGAATGAACAATTCAGGCTATAATTCATAGTGAATTCTAACTAGCACAGGTCAGTAATGATCTATAGCTGTAAAAGTGGTGGACTTGGTTTTTTTAATCTTGCATCAATTACTTCTTAGAAATGGTAAACCTGTGATGAAGGAAAACAAAAATATTTCTAATAGAAATTCAAAATCTTTGAAAATGTGTTAGTTTTACAAGAATTTTTCAAAGGTATCAGAATGTACCATTTTAACACTTTCCCTTAAATTACTTGTCTGAATTGTTGCTCTTGTTAAACTAGTCTGAAATGTGCACAACAAAAACAAACTGCTAAGATATGAAATATGTTTCTTGAACTCTTTTCCTTGATAAATGTGCTTAGAAATGTTCAATTAAATTTACAAAGATCCTTTAAAAATTTTTAAACTCAAAATCCTTTGTAAAAATCCTTTATTAAATTTATTCTCCTTCCATGTTGAGTTTTTAAATTTTTCCCTTTTCAAATGTGATTTTATCTTATTTAGATATTTAGATTTATCTTATTAGAAATTCAACAGCATTTCAAAACAAGTTTGAAAATACTAAGATGCATAGTCTGTCAGATTCACAGTAACTTAAATAATGGTTTCCATAAATTATTTTGGATAATATGTGATTATTGCAATATTTTTTCTGACTTTATCTATGTCAAACAATTGCCCTCACACCGTTGCCCTCTACTGAACCCCAATAACTAATTATGACAAAATCACCTCTGCCAAGATCTCTGACAATAATTAGCTGTCCAAATTTTTGCTTTGTTCAGCTTCAGAAGCAGAAATCAATTCTTGTCATGCTCTAGAATAATAAAGAGGCTGTGAGAATATAGCATTTCCTTCCAAGAGGCTCATAAATAAAGACAGCATAGTTTAGTTTCTCACTAATAAACTGAGCACATTCAGTACCTGCTCAGAAAACTACTTTCTTCACAATAGCAACATCATATTATGGGATCTTCTATGTATTTTCTTGAACCTTATAGATGAAACTTCTATTAAGATGCATTATATAGTATCATACCACACCACTGCAGTAGTATCTCATTCAGTTATTTGTGTACCATGACCCCAGCATCTTTTTTCTATGCACAAACCAGCCAGAATACTCTTCTTTGTGTGGCTAAGCATGACCTGTGTTCCTGTCTTGTAGACAGACTTATGCTTGTCAGATGGAAAGCATGGTTTGTTTCAGTGAACTCAGCTTAAGCAGTGACCCAGTTCATTCTGTGTGACTGCCCTGTGTGGTTCATTGTTTTATGCTCTGTCAATCTTTGTGCTATCTGCATGTTTTGTCAGCAATGATTTCATATTTCCTTCTATGCCACTGATAGAAATATTGCCAGATCCATTATTGTTCACTTCAGAAATTCAACAGAAATATCCTCATTCAATGCTTGTCACAGATGACTTCAGGGGATATATCAGGCAGGGATTACTATGCTTTAAATGGGTCTTTTATAATCATGGTCCTTTTCTGTGCTAAGTTAACAGCTAAAAATGAGCCTACTCTTTTTAACAAAAGATAAAATCAAGGAAGAAAAACCTACCAATGGTGTTCTTTACAAAGAGTAAACTATCAAATCAAGTACTTAATGAAATAGTTGAAGGACATGTAAGACATACACCCTGAAGGAAATGGTTATCCCATACAAAATGAAGGAAACAACTGCTATTTTATTGCAGGACTCCTTTAGTGTATACTGAAGTTGTGTAAAAAAAGGTTTCTGGTATTTCCTCACATCTATGCTTACACAACACCATCTAAAATTCTACACACCACGAATTGTTAAAGGTGATTTAAGATTTACTAAAAACAATTAAAGGAAGAAATCCACAAGACTAGTGTCTTTAGAGTTAGTTTTGTTTTTCCAATTCCTTTTATGTCATTGTTGTTTTCTCTGTAAAATTCCAGAGATTTCTCAAAATACCCAAGAAGGGAGTTTAGTGTTTGGCTGTTTTTTTGGTTTCTTTTTCTATTAATTGGGGGAAATAACATATATTTCAAGAAATTTATATTATTCCATAGTAATAAGTAGGTTCTGAAAAGCGTAATCTCTTCAAAAACTGCATATGTTCCCATTAATTGTGATAAAATCTTAAATATTTTTGGAGACCACTTCAAGACTGGGATTAAATGCTTGAATTTGAAACTGGAAAATTGTGTGTTAGGGGTTAGGTTTCTTTCCTTTGTTCCCTTTTACTTACAGAATTTTTTTTCCCATAAGTTGCTAGGAAACACTAACAACTGGGTACTTAAGAAAAAACAAAAGTAGTGGCCAATCTCAGGGGAGGAGGGCATCTGGTTGCACTTCTCTTATCTGGGAGTTTCTCTTTGAGAGGCAGAGATACCACGAGGATGTGCAGGTAAAAGAAAGGCCGGGGCAGCTGCTCCATCTCTCACTCTCAGCCTTGGGGGGGGACAGTCAGAGCTGCTGCCTGAGGAAAGGAATTTGCTGCTGCTGGAGTCCAGTCCAGAGCTGCTGCTTCTGCCCTGGGGTGACCCTCTGCTTGTGAGAGCAGCCACTGAACTGGGACCTTATTAACCCCCACCTCACTGAAACAGTGCTTAGGAGAGGACGCGGTCAAGCCCAACAATTTATCTGCAAGGTGAGGTTGCATACTTATTCTCTGCCATAGCAGTTTCCAAATGACAAATTTATACTTTTGGGAGAAGTGGAATTGAGTCTATAGTCAAATATTGCTGTCATCATAGACCCTTAGGGGCAGCCACTTCATATGTAAAGGAGAGAGTTTTGCTTACAAAGGCGGTTGAGTATTGCACAGTGGTGGAACAAAACTGTGACATGTCAGTAGAACTCCCTCTTCCACCTGGCTGAGGCAGCAAGTGGCATGTGGCCTCTGCCTGGTAACCTCTCAATCCCATCAGCAGATTATCATGTGTGGAGAATAAACCCTTATTTCAAATTACTTGACATATTAGTGATATTCAGACAGGACTGGTAGATCTGTGTTCATCTGCATAGGCAGATAGCAACCAGGGAGCATATCCTGATGTTTCTAAAAAGCTATCAAACATTTAGACATTTGAAGCTCCACTCTTAATGTCAATAAATGGTCAACACATGACATTACTCTTGATTAGATATATTTCACATTTGGAGGTTAGAGCAGCCATAATAAACATGAGTCTTCAGTGTTTAAAGTGCCAGACTTACACTCCAGCTCCATCTGCAGAAAGGAGGAGTTGCCTGCCAGGTCCTATGTCATGCATTTCAGCACTGGTGGATGTCTGAAATGGCTACCTGTAGCTTGGAGAACACTAGACCCAAGATTGAAATAAGTGACTGCATCCTACACTGAAAGAGATGATTAATTATCCAAATTCCACTGTCAGTGTTGACCAAAAGCTCATTAGGTTTGCCTAAATATATGCACCTATTATCTGAGATACCATGTGGCATCTGAAACATGCCCGAAGGACTAGCAGAATTACTATGGAACTTTTGGGAGATCCATACTTTTCCAGAAGCCAGACAAGACACTGGGCAAGTCTCCAGATCTCCATTGGCTATAAAGGCCATCACACATATTCTATACATAGTCATCCACATTCAAATAAGCCCAACATTTATATTTCTTCAGTCAAAACCGAACCTCCAACCTGTGAGGTTGTATGAATTTCTCACTCATAGGATGTGAGATTACGGGATTCCCTTTGATGGAGTCTGGCCTTTTTCCAGTTTCAGAGTTGAGAGGGTCTTCCATAGGTATAGTATAATGCCTGCCAAATCCATGTCTGAGCCTTGCCAAGTCATGCTAAACGTGGGCAAATAAATTAAACTTCTTTTCACACATACTAATCAAGAATAAGGTACATCTTTGCAATTAAACTGAATAGTCTTAAAATTATTGAAAAACATTATCTTTAAATTCTCTTGTCCTATTTTTGTATGCATGTGTATACTTACAGTCTTTTGTTTTAATTAATTTTAATAATCCAATCACACTTCTAACTTATCTTCTACATATGCAGAAGGAAAGTATTCAATTTTTCTTCCTGAAGGTGTGAATGTTAGTTACTTCCTCTGCATTTATTTGGACTGCAGTTCTCTAGGAAAACATCTAAGAGACTTTTTTGTTCCCTATGAAGTATTTGTCTTTCTTAGTAGTAGTATTATCATCATTGTTGTCATTAGGTACTTTTTATGCTTCATTTATCAGTTTTAATTGAAAAAATGCTTACTGAGAAGTACCTGTTCCAAAACCCAAAATGTTTATTTCTTCTTGTTAACACACATTTTCATTAAATTCAGTTCATAGTAAAAATTCCCATAAAGTCATCTGAGCAGTGTTAATAACTTCCACATATTTTGAACAAAAATAATTGTATTGTAGCTGTGCTTTTTACAAATGCAAATGCTTATTTTATTGTAATTTTAATAAATCTCTAAATTATGAGAGCTAGACAATTGTTGTCTAGGTCAATAACCTAGGGGACAACATAATCTTCTGAAATAAATTGAAACAAATAATTAATATTTTCCAGACATTAAAGCAAATGTTCATAAGGATTTCCTATTCTAAATTTTTTAAAAATAGCAGACCAGCACTACATGGTTGCAATAGCTCTTGCAAAAAATGTTTGCATCTTTAAGTATTTTGCACTTATATCTAGTTAAAGATTTATAAATCTTCATGGAAACATGCTTGGAATCTTAAAGACAACTTTATACTATTTTTAAAAATAGTGAAATCTTTGGAAACCTCACTGTTTCTCATAATTTATTGCATTTCGTTAGAAAGGACCAGAGTTTCCTATTACCTGTGCTCTCCCCTACCCTGATATCCATCTGTGTCTTAGCTTCTACCTGAAGAATCTTATTATGTTCAAAATTATGGTACAGACCTAAAATTACTATTGAAGACAAAGTGATTTCTGTGTGCTGTGTTGAAAATGAAATTTATTAGAAATGTGGATAGTATCTGAATGAGAAATGTCTTACTGCTAGTTTTGATTCCGCAGAGTAGTCAAGAAAAATGAGACAGGTTTTTGTGAGTGTGCTGTCATTAGTAAATTCTCTCTTGTTATATATGTTATAAAACCTATTTGTACTATATTTATGTATTGTATTATATGTACTTCCTATATGAATTTTTCAGTCATTAGGCTGTTGTGTAAAAGAATGATCAGTACCACTCATCTAGTTGAAATTTAAGCAGAAAAACCCCAAACTCTCTTTAGTTTAGTAAGGAAATTACAATGAGCTCCAGAAGAATAACTTAAGCAGGACAAAATGTTAATGACAAATTATTTCCCTAACTATTAAACTCTCAGAATTCCTTAAAATGGTTAGCTTTTGCCATGAACTGTGTGTAGCAACTACATTTTCTGGTAAAGATAACTGAAGCTGATTTTGATGTATGCTAGTGTAGCAGACAGAAAATGGGGCTTGTGTTTTTAATTATGAAACACAATAAAAAGGACTCTGAGCACACTATGTTTCTCTACCTCATCATCTAAAAAATCTTTCTTTCTATAACACTGTATTACACCAAACTTTCCTTAGTTTATTTTCATGAATGTCCTTATAATCTATTAACCATACTCTGTTCCTTATTAAATTTTAGGGCGCCAGCAGATCAAGAACTTATTTCTTATTATGACCAAATAAATGTACAAGAATTTGAAACATCTTGTTATTTTTTAATGTATTGCAGCACTGTGGTCCATCAGATATGGTGGTGTTGCTGCTTGCAAAGATCATTCACTGGTCACTTCGACCTCATCTAAGCCTAGAAACTTGTCTTAATTTCTGCTTGCTTTACCACCAAAACAGATTGTTAATATCAGTCAGGTGGTACAGGTGCTACTGATTAAACATCAGACCTACCCTCCATGTTTAATCCTGGGTCTTACTGCAACTTGTTTGTATTTGTTCTGTTGAAATCTGTGATCTAATGCTTATTCATGCCACACAAGCCACACAATTTAGGGCCAAAGTCCAACTTTGGACAGTCTAGAGTAAGAAAATAATTATCATAGTATAGAATTACTGAGTAACAGAAAAAGAGTGAAAACAGCAGGATAGGAAAGTGACACAATGAATGACACTGACCTTTTCTCAACAGGAGCTCAGGAGGCAAGACACTCATAGATCAACCACCTACTTGTCCCATCAAAACTGAAATAAACAGGAGCTTTCTTTGAATAATGATTGGCAATTCATTTACTTTTACTCCCCTTACTGTTATGGTGTATGTAGTGATGCGCTTTAGTCATAGAAACAGAGTCAAAGGAAAAAAAGGAAAAAAACTACACAATTCATTTATATCTATAAGGTTTAAAATACCTCATATTTCTACAATGGAAACTGAATGAAAAAGGATTCATTAGAATTGTAGTCAGTGCTTTTCAGCATCTCACATAACCTTGAAAAATGAATATATTCATATGAAAAGTGAAAATAATTCTAATAAAAATGTCAGTGTGATCTCCTACAGAAGGCATTACTTTTATAACAGCTGTGCTCATTCTTTATGAGCCAAGTGCTCGAGACTAATAACTTTCTACTACACTTCAATATCAAGCTATATGGGGTATAATTTCAAAGGGTATTCTAATGAACTCAGAGAAGTATTTTTGTGTACTGAAGTTTATTAAAAACAAAAATTAAGTTTGAGTTGTTACAGAAAGCATTTTCATAGGAATAATTTTTAAGAATGTTAACTTTTAGGCACCTAAATAATTGAAATTGAAAAATTAACTCAGCATTTTTATCACTGATTTTTGATGCATAATTTCAATTCCTCAATATTTCCAGGGTTTTTTCCTACAAACTTCTTGGAAATAGGTTTTTGATTTTTTTTGTTTGTTTGTTTGGCATGACATATGGTAGTATTCAAATGTCTTTAATATAGCATTAGTGTTACCTTACCTACCTTCTTTCATACTGGGAACCTTCCATGTGTTTTGGGGGTATTTTTCCTGAGATAGGGAAAGAAACTCGAATGGAACACTGAGACCCACCAGGAGCACAAGAACAACTGACAAGGCATGAGGAGGGTGAGGAGTTATGACATGTCCCTATTATTCCCACAAAGTGCCATCCCCAGGGAGCACTGTGACCAGGAGTACAGTGGATAGGGCAGAGGAGCACAATGTGGCCATGGTGTGTCTGTCAGAACAGGGCATAGCACTAGATCTTTCTTGTGTATCAAGCATGGGCAGCAGACCTTCAAGCAAAAGGTATGCCCAGGGTGGGGACCTTCTGCAGCAGGTGGCTGAGCTACAGGAGGTGGTGGGAAGGCTGTGTAGCATCAGACAGGCTGAAAGGGCTTGGAGAGCTGGTTCCAAGTGCAGTCTGAAGTGAGCCCACAGCCTTCAGCCAAACAACCTAAGCCAACCCCACTGACACATAGAAGGGAGGAGGTGTGGTTGTTGAGACAGCCATGCACTCAGAGTACTTTGATAAAACTTCAGAGAGCTTCAAGTATCGCCACTTCATTATCTAGAAGTCTTTCATACTTTTTGTGTGTAGCAATCCTATGGGCAGCTTCACACAGCTCTGGCTCTTCCTTTACTTCTTCTCTCTTCCTTCTGCAGTCCCAGCTCACTGCTTCCTGTCCCTGGCACAGCCACCTGACCCTGTCTGTCCCTTGTACAGTGGCTGACCTTATCTGTCCCTCACACCACCTCCTGTCCCTTCCTCCTCACAGCACGGCCAGCAGACTCCAGCTGACTCTCTACCAACTAACTCACTCTTTATCACACCCAGCTGTGAGGACAGGGCTGTTCCCATTCTTTGGTAATTAACACAGCTGCAATACATCAGAAGCAGGATTGCCTTTAGCACTATCTCTGTCTTCCCACAAGGAGGAGCAAAAATGCAGAATTGAAGCTTGCAACAGAAAGGACCTGCAAGAAAAAAGTAATTCTCCCAAAGCTTGAGGTACTCTTGTAGAACTGCTTCTTTGCTCTGCAGACTGATGAGGAAAGACCTGTCACAACAGGAGAGACACTGGAGCTGAGGAAGGTGGCCCCATCTGCTCCTTATACAACAACAGGGAAAACTAAGAAAAGGCAAAGAGTAGTAATAATAGGCCATTTGCTTCTGAGAGCTATGGAGGCAATTGCTCAACTGCTGTGCTTTTTGGGGGGTTGTTCTGCTTACCAGAGGTTTGTATTGGGGATATCAACAAAAGACTATGAAATTTTGTACCATTCACTGACTGATCTGCTGCTCTGTTTCACATAGGCACCAGAGATACAGCCAGGAGCTGGCTGAGGAGTATCAAGAAGGATTACGGAGTACTGGGAGGAGTGTAAAAGGGATCCAGAGCACAGATATTTTTTTGTTAGCTCTTCCAGTCAGAGAAAAGGGGTTTCAAAGGGCCAGTGAAATCTGAAATCATCAAATGGTTATAAGGCTGATGCTACAGCCAGGGGATTCAGCTACTTAGATCGTGGGATTGACTTTGAGAGAGCTGTTCTGCTGGGGACTAAGGGAGTACATCTGTCAGAAAAATTCAAGAGCATATTCAGTCATAGGCTTGATAAGTGGGTGAAGAGGGATTTAAAATAAAGTTTAGAGAGGATGTGAACCACAGTCTATCCCACTCTTACCAGTTTGATGGCAGGGCCAGCAAGAGATGCCCAGAGCCTGGAAAGGCAGCTCAGGGGATTTATCATGATTCCCCCACATGGAGTGCTGCAGCTAGCTCTGGAGCCCCAAACATGTCCAAGAGGACATGGACTTCTCCAGGCCAGTCTGGAGAAGGGTCATGAAGATGATTAAAGGGCTGGAGGACCTTTCCTATGAAGGCAGGCAGAGGGAACAGGGGCTATTCAGCCTAGAGAAGACAAGGCTCTGTGGAGACCTTTTAGCAGCTTTCCAATACCTAAAGAGACCCTACAGAAAAGCTGGAAATGGACTTCTTACAAGGGCGTGTAGAGATAGCACACGGGGAGAATGTTATTAAATGAAAAGAGGGCAGGTTTAGATTAGATATTAGAAATATTTTACTGAGGGTGGTGACACTGGAACGGGTTTTCCAGAGAAGTGGTGGAAGCCTTTAAGCCTTCAAGGTCAGGTTGGACAGGGCTTTGAGCAGCCTAGTCTAATGGGTGGCATTGTTGCCTATGTAGTTGGAGCTACTTGATCTTTAAGGCCCCTTCCCAAATGATTCTATGATTAAATGAAACTGTCTTGCGCAACCTGTGAACACCACACAAGTATGCCTAAATATAGGCAAAACATAATTACAAACCTTAGCCTTTCTTTTTTTTTTGTCCAAAATAACTTGCCTTGATAATCAAAGTAAGTATTCTTCTCTTAATTTATCTCTCAGACATATAAGGTCAGATCTTCATCTTTTGTAGTACCATTTATAGATTTGGCTTCATGTTTTTTGAAGTTCTGCTTTCTGAAGCTCTGTGCATTGCCTACTGAGTTTCTTTGTAGTCTCTGTTACACACATACATTTTTAGGAATTTGGGAGACAGCTGTGCAGCCTTAGTCAGGACATATACGTGGAACACACCAAAACACACACAAAAAATACAAAGTAACCTTTTATCTGTTATTTCTGCTTTTTCTTTTTAGCTAAAGGATATCCTCCTCTGTAAAACAAACTTCAAAAGAGTACTAACACTCATATGCCTTAAAATGTCAGACACTGAATTGCTTAAATATTATCCCTGCCATTTCTCTCATTAAGAGATCTAGATGCAATTGGGGGCATCAAAGATGAGAATCCATCTGCAAGGCTTTCCTAGATTAACTGCTGGAATAAATATTTTGAATATTTGACTTGACTTTCAAAACATGAACGTTAGAGAGAGTAATATTAATATGATCTAGGGATAGTCAGAGGAAAATAAATGTAAAAATAGTTGAGCATATATTCTTTAGGCTTCAACTGTCCTTGCTGTAGTCTCCTAAATTATCAGATTGAAGTTTAAAATTGATCTTCCATGTTAATATCTGCTATTTTACTATGGTAACTACCTATGAAAATGCTTTTTTCATGACAAGTAAGTCAGAGCTGATCAGTATGAAAAGATATAACATCCCACTGAAAAAAAATCAATATCTTATGGAGCACATGCTAATGTTTGTCTGCCTTAATAAGGAAATTATTCCATGTTATTGTGTGATGACATTTCAACAGATTTAGGCACATATTTAATTGCTATTATATTGAGTGAATCTGTGGAAGAAAGGAGCTCATTTTCTAACAGTCTCATTCACAGAGCAGAATGAAAACCATTCCTTTAAGACAGAAGATATCAGAGGTCCTAATTTAGGTCTTCTGTTATGAATTGTGAATTATGCAATAATAATTTTTCTGTAAGCACAGACTGATTTTATCTTTGGAATTTCCACAGAAACCAAAAGGAGAATTAAAATACATAGAGAAAAAAAAAAAAATCAAAAAGTCACCAATCCAAGTATTTTACAGGGACCATCTAGAACTAGGTAGGAAATAGGATAGTATCACAGAGATACTAAATAAAAATGTTGTATTATTTCAACAGCAAGTACTGTTATTACTATAGTCTGTCCAGTTCTGATTTAAATACTTCAAAAGAATACTTTTGCATTTTTAAGGGAACAGTTTCAAGAATATCAAGGTATAAAAACAAACAAATAATAAAACCCCTGACAAGGTAATAACACCATTACAGGTTCAGAAAGCATGCCTTACTGTGAGCTGTGCATAGATCTAGTTCATTCTGGGCAAGATTAAATGCCTGAATAAATCACAGACTGTGAATATGTACACAAGGAAAAAGATTTTGAAATTTGACATCTATGCAGAATAGTAGAAAAGTAGGAAATGTTAATGTTTTAAAGACTGGAAAACTAAACAGGCATTCTGAGACTGAGAGTAACTAGCTGTCAAGGAAATTTGCAGTGATTTTAAATTATCTTCTATAATGGAAATTTGAAAATAAATTTGATTTTTTTTTTCATCTCTATGCTTCCTTATAACAAGGTAATACATATGCAGCAGGAAACTCCAGTCTTTTCAGAAAGCCAAATTTAATAATTAGAATTGATTATTATAATACAGTTGACAAGATCTCTTTTTACTTTTAACTACAGATGAGGGTACCATAAAGAATATATCCTTTAGGAAACACTATGGCTATGCACAACTACATTTTTTTCTGTTGATCAAATATCTGAGATCTCTAGAATCTCTTGACTGCTTGAAAAATAAATTGCCTGCACAAAGATGTCTGGTGTCATTTTATGAACTTAAATGTTCCTCTGTCTGCCACCCTAGAATGCAACTCTCCCACAGGTCCTTTGTAATGTCTGCCAGTCTTGTGTTAATGCTGCAGAAGCCCCAGACTACCAAAAATAGCCATCAATATTAAGACAAATTTATTGAGCTCATTGACTAAAAAAAGATCCTGCACAATGAAGTAATAAGTAAACCAGAATATAGAAACCTACATTAGGATTCTTGCTTAATATATTGCTTTTCCTTATTTATTATTATTATTATTATCCATGCTTTATTTAATCCAGCTTTAAAGATAACCAGAAAATATGTATCGTTATGGTATTTTCCAATCTAAATCTTAGATTGGAAGGACTTAATATTGTAAGTATTTAATAAATAAGTGAAGTTTATGTGAATCACAATATAATGCTTTGTCTTAACTAGGAAATATTATTCTTCCCCCCTATTAATACTATACTTGCATTTAAGATCTTTGGAATACTAAAATATTTAACTATTTAAAAAAAATATTATAGACTGTCATGATTTTTTTTCTTGCAGAACTGAGGGTGAAAGAAACCCATTTATTTTCAGCTTAAAGCATGGACCCTTCTGTCTCAGACTCCATCTGAAAAGCAACAGCCAATGGTTTGGCTGATCTCCACATTCAAAGCAAGCTCTACAAAGAATTTTTATTCTGTAAGTGCAATTGACTAACCATCAGATTTATTCTGAGTTCAGTCATCTATGTAGTGTGGAATTCATTGACCTTACCTATACATTGTGCTCAGGATCTCCTAGCAGGTAAAGCTGTCAATAGATAATTTAGATTATTATTGGATCCTACACCCCTCTTTCTTGATTGGAGGAAAATGGAGGAAGTGTCCTAATCTTGAAAGAGATTTTTCTTCACTTCAGCAGCAATAAATATCCTAGTCTTATTTTTTCCATGTTTAGCATCGTCATAACTGTCAATTTAAATCTCCCATCAAATACCTCTGACAAAATACATGTCTAGATAAAGTAAAAACCTATGTTTTTACAAGAACATAATCTTACTTAAACAATTGAACTTTATGTTTACATACTGTATGTTCTTTGAGTTGTACCTAAATATAGTTTAGGTACATGGTTTAGGTACATGACCATCTTTCATGGTCAGATGTTTTTGAGGCACTTTCCCCATAGATTAAGTACCTCAAATCATAAAAGAAATCAAGAGAATATAAGCCCTTGCTATTACATTTTTCAAACTGTGAACATAAAGCAAATCATAAGTATTAATGTTAAATATAAGCACAGACAAGGGAAACAAAAAGTGTACAAGAGTGAATGTACTCAGATCAATAAAACCTTAAAAAATTATTTTCCTGTGTCCAATTGGGAAGACCTATTCTGCGTATTAGGGATTATCTATTAAAGTGTCTCACTCTTCTCCTCAGGGCAAACATTTTGCCTTCAAGCTCCCAATTTCAGCACTAAGACATTTGTGGCAACAGACTATCAGAGAGACATAATACTTTTTTAAAAAAGGAGCAGAAGTCATATCCAGGATATTTTTTCATGCTTAAAAAGAACAAACAAAACCAAGGACAAATACATTTTAATATGAAATGAATTTTATTACTCTGAAAATGCCTTTCTTGGGAAGTAAATTGGTTGTGTGTGGTTGGAGGTGGAAAAGATAGAGTAGGGGAAGAAAAAAAAACAAACAAAAACTCTCCACTTAAGTCCAGAAGTCAAGGAAAAATTACAAGACCCAAGAAAAGGCCATTCTGACTTCTTTCCTTGGTTCAGGATGCTGTGTCTGATGAAATGTATACTGAAATGTTCTCAGTTGGGTACCTCTTAATGACACTTGGCCACATTTAAGGAGCAAAAAATAAATGTGAGTGCTCTCTCTTATGTATACACTTAAAGTTCTACTAAAACCTGTATTTGATTTGAAATCTGTCATGGCCCAGTTTTAATCATTAGTCTTTGATACAGCTACAGAATTTGAATAGTCTTCAGCCACTGCATCAGTCATCACAGTTTATATTTTCTTCATGCCCTTGGTGGTATTAAATACTAGGATAAGCTTCAAAACACTGATATTTTAGAATATTACCAAATACCAAGCATCAAAACAATGATCCTGTAGGCTTGTCTATTCTTGTCCAGGCATCTGGTACATATATCAGGAGAGAGATTGCCTGAAACACTTTTCTGTCACTTGTTAAAATACAGTGAATGGCTTAGAGGTCAGCCAATGAAATGTTGCAGGGACAACCTCAAGGCAAATCTTCACTTATGTGATGTTCTTTGCACAGAACGGAAGATTAGAATTAAATACCATCTGCTAAATCAGAGCATATATGCAATGCTATCAAAGCCTATGAACAAAAAGAGCTTAACATTGTACAGAATCCTCTGAATATCTTGCAGGTTGAGGGGTGCTGGAGGACATGGGAGTCTCCACTTTAGACAAGAAAGTTTATTATTTGGTTTTTTTCGTACTTAGATGCCTTCAAAGTCTTACCTAAAAATGTTCATTTCCTGATTTGTTTTCCTTCTGAAGCCAGCTTATCAAATTTAATTAAAATTTCCCTGATCTATAGTATAAGGTTATTCTTTGTGTTCAAACTTGAGATTTCAATTCTTAATGCCATGTTATTTAAATGTAAAGAAAATAGTTTTCACCTAAATACAAAATATGTTTATTCTTGCATTATCTTCTTACTTAATTTTTTTTTTCTTTTCAAATACATTTTTAGTTTTCACAAAATTACCATAGCTTTAAACTGTGGTGTTCTTAGAGTCATAAATGTCAATAATCCATCCTAGCCTTCTACAATGGACAGACTGCATCAGTGGAGAAAGTAAGAGCTACAGATGTCACCTACCTGAATTTCTATATGGCATTTGCTTTGATTTATTTATAGCTTATAGCAAGTGACAGGAGTGATGGGCCAATAGCTTTCAACTGAGCAATAATAGAATCAGATTGGGCATGAGGAAAATATTTTTTATGGTGAGGGTGATGAGTCACTGGAACAGGTATACCAGAGAAGGTGTGGACACCCCATCATTCATAGTTTTCAATATTAGGTTGGATGGGTTTTGAGCAATGTGACCCAGTGAAAGATACCTGTGCTCATAGCAGGGGATCCAACACAAAGGATTGTAGGATGCTGTGATTCTACAATTCTGCGTTGGGCTTCTGCTGATTTCCATGTAAGAAATCTGTAAATTCAAGTCTACTATAAATGTTGTGAGAATAGACATCTTAAAGCTTTTTAAAGTTTCAAGAACCATCAAGGAGGCATTGAAGGAACATGTTGGCTTTTTGCATTTACTAATTTCTGTTTCATTAGTGGCCTTTTTCAGTCATTTCAGATTTAGTCTTATCCTGATGTAAGGCTGAATCTCATCCTGGTGGATAAGTAAATGCTGCTGCTTTTTTTGTCTCAACATTTCTTGAGCTTTGCCACTGCTGATTCTGATTTATTTTCTCATCATTACTTTCATTTCAGCCAGAAGGATGAAAACATAATCTCCATATAGGCTGCCAAAAGTGCCTTTTCATCAATTGAGATGGTGCCAACTAACAAAACAATGAGGAATTATTTCCCCTCTAGGGGAGAAAGCTTGTTTTTTCCTCTTTTAAGATACGTTCATCACTGAAAATCCTAAGGTCATGTTTGTATCTCTGTCCAGCATGATGAAACACTGTTGTAGCCTGTGGCTCAGAGAAGGGAGTTTTGTCAGGTTTCAGTCCCACCTCCCGTCATCATTTTACAGATCTTATGCAAGTCAGTTTAGCTTCTTTTATATTAAGACTAATTTCAGCAGACTCTTCATCCTAACTTGTGTGTTTGCTTATAAAAAACATGGAATGTTTTGGGTAGGAAGGGTCTTTAAAGATCCTGTAGTTCCAACTGCACTTGCCCCTATCATGACTGATAATGGAAATATTATCCAGAACATGCATGTGAGCAGAAAATGTAGTGCAATTGCTATCACTCTCTGTAAAGGATCTGTAAGATTCTATACCCCAACAGACCTCCAGTGCTCTCCTCAAAGCTCAGCCATTTCTTGCATACTGTCCCCCATGTCTTGCATATTGTTATCTGTTCAACTCCCACAGCATTATCTTCCAGTTTCTTTGCTCTGATACATGCAATATCCAGATGTTTCTAATGTTATGTCTAGGAGTTTCTAATGGTCTGTTCTCTCAGCTAAGATTTATATCCAGCCTCTAGTCATCTGTTTGCATAACATAACAAAGGGCATAACTTCATATTATGTGATTGACTTTCATTTGATAAAACAAATGAATAATAAAATATAACAACAAAAAGCCTAGAAAAAGCAATACTTTGTGTTTATGTCATTAGCCTTAAAAATACAGCATATATTACATTAGAGAATGAGTGAAAATCACTTTTTAGAGCAGTAGGTAATTCACCTCTATTTCTATATCCTAAATTCAGTCTTGTAGCTGCTCATTTATTGAATGAGTGCTTTAAGAACTTATCTATATTATTTTCTTTCTTTCTAAATAGCCTTTCTTATTATTAATAACAGAGCACAAAAAAATTTCCACTCACATTCCAGACTCAGAAGCTAGTAGAAAGAGAAATTTTTATCACAAAGAAGAAGGGAGAGTTTTGGCTTCATTCAACAAATTTGCTTGTTTGGAAGCTAAGCCCAAAATAGCAAAGTCTTTACTGCTTCTTTGAAAAAATGAGCTCACTAAAAGAATGGAAATAAAAGATTTAAGATAAAACAGAATTATAATAACACACAAGAAATGTAAGATAACAAAGAAAATAAACAACATTGGGGAAAAACAAGGGAGATAGTAGAGAAAAGTATGGAATAAAAAGAAGATAAATATGCATAAAAGAATCAGCTGAGAAGAACAACATTCAGGCACAGGGAATAAGAAAACATTGAAGAGCAGGTAATATACGTTTATTAATGTCAGTACATTAATTGTTAAAGTAATAAACCAAATTTTCAGAAAAATGCCCTGGTTAAAAAGCTTGATTTAGGCATGTGGAATATTTTCACAGATGAGAAAGATATATATAATTAGAAATTGGGAAAATGTAAAAGGAAATATAATGAAAAATCGAATATCTGATATGAACTTAGGGTGCAAAGTTAGATAAATTACATACATACCTATATATACACTTCTGTCAATATAAAAAAAACTAAAAACAAACACAAGTGATATATTTAGAGAAACTGAGAAAATAATGAAGAAATAAAAATAGAAGGGAAAAAAGAGAAGGTAGACTTAAACTACTTAATTTTTTAAAATTATTTTAATGCTTAAAATTTTAAAATTAAGTATTTAGAAGATGTTTAAACTGGCAACCGTGCACCCTGTTTTTCATCAAAAAACCCCACATAATTTCAAGCATCCACTCCAATAGTTTGTCTACTAATAAAAAACAAATGGCATACTGTTTTAACTAAACTGGGGAGTCAGTTTTGGAGCTGATTAGGAAAAAATTTAATCAGAAAATAATTTTATATTGGGAAAGCAACACCATCAAAAAATGGACTTAGAACAAGGTTGTTTGGGTTTCATTTTTGTAATTGTTTTAGTTGTCAGTTTGTGGAGTTTTGTTTCTTATTTTATTGTTGGTTTTTTTTCTGAAAACTGACAGAAATGGTTTTGCTTTAACTGATATCCAAAATGTTGTTCAAATCCTGTCCTTAAAATCTTGTATTTTGTTTTTTATTTCTCTTTTTTGAATTGCTTTGAATCATTATTAATTTGATTCAGATAAATATGCTTAAAATGACAAATTTGTTGAATTATTTTCTGTTCCCAAAGTAGAGCAATCAAAACCTTGACTTAATTTAAGACTGTATAAAAGGTGTTTACCAAACATCTCTACTGAGCATCACCCTTTTTTTCTCAAAGTAACATTTTTTCCTAGGATTTTATAAAAGAAATGAACCTAGAGAGTGAAGCAATGTATTGATTAGAAAAAAACTTGCTAATTTTTTTTTATGGATGGCTCCTTTGGAAATGCTGACATCCAACAAAATGATAGAGAGCAGCCTGTTGGGCACAATTCCCTCGTCTTGAACAGCTCTGAAAAAATACGTATAGCATTCAAAGTACTTAGAAAAAAACCCCAGGGTGTAATTAATAATATGCAACTTTAAGGATTTAAAAGTAATATCTCTGCTTTACGATAAGAATGTTGATTTTCTTACTTCTTAAGAGAAATTCTTCATAAAGGCAGTTAACCTCATCCTGAGACAATCTGTGGAAATGGCACAAATCAGATAGTTTTGAAGGTTGTCAGTAAGTTCATATGAATTTCCAGCAAAAAAATCACTGTTTTTTTCCTAATCTTTGTTCAGTGAGGAATTCAGATATGCTGGGGATTTTTTCAAAATACTATGAAACACTTTTGTTATGAAAAGATTTTTGCCTCTTTCCCCCACAGAAAGGGAGTGATGAAACAGAAAATGTTGTAATACTAATGCCAAAGAGCTTATAAAAGGAATTTAGCATGAGGCAAAAACTTCCATCCTCACCTGAATCATAGGAATCACTATCCCTGCAGATTTCCAGTATTCCAAAAATGTAGGTGGCTCGAGATCTACAGAAACATTTACTTTTTCTCTTTCTTAATTGTGGCTTACTTTACTAATCACATTTTTACTCTTACTTAATTTAACACATGTAGGTGTAAATAAAATCTGTTTGGAATGCCATATGTTTCTTATTCTAAAAGCACAGAGGATGTCAAATCCACTTGGTGCAAAGTTGATGAAATTCTCAAAAGACAGCAGTAAGGATGATTATCTAAGTTCCTCACCATTTCTTCCAAATACATGCCAGGAGTTCACAGGTGTTCACCAAAAAAGCAGGTGCTAATGAAATTGTGTGTAGTTTCACCATGACTTCCAGTAAAAGGCTCTTGCCAAGTGCCCCTGTACATCTGTTGGAGTAGTGACACATGCTGAATAATTTTTTGTCATATCTCATGCTTCCTGTGGCTATGTCTAGACAGAGAAAAAACTACATTTGTTATTTGAAAGCCTGCTCTTTCATAAATAGAAACCTAAATGTATTTGGCTGGTCAGTCACTTAGGTGGAGGCAGTTTTACAGTTTGACAGCTAAAGGCAAGTTGTCAGCATCAAATATTTTCAGGGAAATCTATTGAAAGTGCTACTCTCTCTTGCCAGACCATTGAGGAGAACTCCACAGGAGCCGTGAAAAAGCTGGTTTTCTGCTATCAACTAAAATTCTTGAACCACGGGGGCTAGAGCAGGTTCAAAATGATAGGATTCTGCTACAGCTTGAACTGTCCCTACAAATTCTGCCTGGAATATTCTGCAGGGCACAATGTAGGTTATATGGTATAATGCCCTGATTAACTGATGCCATCAGAATGCTTAAACTATGAATTACGTGACCTGACACATCTCAAGTGACAACAGGCAAATTAATGACAAGCTGATAGGGCATTTAAACTCTCTATAGTGGTTAAAAAATACCTTTGTTGGGTAAACTGCTATTAATTGCTAGAGGAAACGATCTCCCTAAAGAAAGGAAACAAATGGTCATGATTTTAACTTGAAAGCAGATGTTGTATGCAGTCTTAATTCATTTATCTGAGTATCATGGGTTACAAATCAAGCTATCTAGGAAGAACAGAAACAGAATCTATACTCTCAGGACAATTTGTTTCTATTGCTTTGTTTTCACACATGTAGATATATTTGCACATCTAAATACATTGATGTCTAAAATAATAACAGTGAAATATTTTTTCTTAGATTTTATGGTTCACTGCCATATTTGGAGAAGGAAGCAGATTTGCCTCAGGTTAGTAGCCAAAGTAGAGGCCTGTTGCATTCAGGAAACTGAATACATCACAAAGTAAGCAAAGCATAAATAGTGTTTACTTGCCCTGGACCCTGAAATAAGCACACCGAATTAGAATGTCTAGCAGCAATGCATTGACATTTTGCAACATAGTTAAGCTTAAGTATTTAAGTAATATATAAAGGCAAAGAAGCAAAACAAAACCCATGGTAGAATTGCTCAAAAGGAGAACTGGAAAATGTGCAAACAGCAAAATTTGCAAGATAGAAACAAGAGATGCAGAAGAATTAGGAAAGATGACTGACAAATTCTAAATCATTATTACTCCCCAAAAAAAGATTTACTAAGTTAGGAAGAAATAAGATTCCTCCCTTTTGTTTAGTGAAGAAGCATTAAAAAAACATTGATGAGAATGATGGGAAGAGTTTGATCAGGTGTTTGTTTGTTTTTTTTTTGTTTGTTTGTTTTTTTTTTTTTTTTCCTTATCAAAGAACTCTCACATCTGGCTAATTTGCATTTGGTAACTCATGGTTTAACCCCAGACATCAACTCAGTCCCACACAGCCACTCCTTCTTTTTCTGGAATAGGGGAGAGAATGGGAAGGTGTTGGGGGTTAGGTTTGCTCCTTTTCTACTTTAAAGAATTTTTTTCCCCATAAGGTACCAAGGAGACTAAGTGTTAGATACTTAAAGAGTATTTGACCAAAACAAAGAGATGGCCATAAGATTGGTTGGGGAGGTTTTTCTTTATCTGTTTTAACTCCAGAAGGGAGGGAGTAACTGCCTTCCTTGATAACAAGCCAGCTGTTAAAAAATGGGTGGGGTATTGTCTCTTATCTCTGCTCAGTCTTCCACTGCCTCCCAAGCCAGCTGTTAAAACCATATGGAGTAGTGTTTCTTATCTCTGTTCACTCTTCCACTACCCCCATGGGAATGTCTTCTGTTAATGGACCATTAAAGCTCACCAATGGCATGACACATTTCATCATCCTATTGTGAGATGCTCTACCTAGGGAGAAGGAGCCAAACCATTTCCACCTAGATAAAAAGGAGCCACAGGTATCACCAGGCACTCTGGTGTTCCCATGGGACTCCCAAAGGAAGACCAGACCCACTTCTGGACCCCTGGCTCCACAGGACCATCTCTGCTTCCAACAGGACACACCTGCCACTCCAGGAGGGCTGACTTTGGACTGTTTCCAATGCCCTGATTAACAGGGCATCAGGTTGTATTTCTGACTCTCTCAGGGTTTTCTGGGATTTCTTGTTTGCTTATTCTTTTGTACTACAACATTTGTATTTTTAATATCCCTAGTAAAAAACTGCTATACCTATTCCCAAAATCTTTGCCTGACAGCCTTTTAATTGCAAATTTATAATAATTTGAAAAAGGAGGCGGGGGGGGGGAGGGAGGTGAGGCTTACATTCCAAGGAAGACTCCAATCTTCCTTGGCAGATACCTGTCTATCCAAACCAAGACAGAAGGGTAGAATCAAAAACACTTGTGGATTAAGATAGAGGAAGCTGAATAGGTAAAGCAAAAACCACACACATGTAAGCAAAGCAAAACAAGGAATTCATTCACTCCTTCCAACTGTTCACTCATCTCCAGGAAATCAGTGCTCTATGATACATAATGGTCATGTAGGAGAAAAAATGCCATCACTCCAAATATCCTCCCCTGCCGTGGCCTAGTGGGCCTTCAGTGCCACAGCAGTCCCTGGCAGAAGCACCTTTATCAAGGCATTCCATGCTCCAGGTGCACAGGCACTCTCGGGTTTGGGGAGAGTGATTCAGCTCTCTTGTGACAGGCTGCCAAGGCAGCCTTGGTCCAGGGAAGGTCAGGCGACTCCAGGAAGCGCCATGTGAGACGGGTTCCTCTCCAAGAGTGCTCCTTATTCAGGAGCTTCTGGAGTCCGAAGAACCCAGAGGCTCAGGGGAGCAGACTTTTATATGCTTGTCTGAGGGCGGAGACAAGAATTTAGACCAATCAGGGCATGGATTAGGAAAACAACCAATCAATGAAAGCATCCAAAATAAACCAATAGGAGAACAGAGAATGTAGGAACGATAAAAATGACGAATCAGAGAGGAACAATCTGCATTCTGCAGCAAAGACTCATGGGTATGTTTCAGTTACTTCGCCACAAGTCACAGGGGAGTCACTCAGAGAGACCTCCCAGAGGGCAAGGCTGCCACCTTGGAAACAGCTCATGTGCTGCACACCCTCCAAGGGAGAGTGATCTCCTTTGTGGCAGCCTGGGGGGCTGCCACACCTACCTTTCTTCTTTCCCCATCTTTTTATGCTGAGCATGACATCATGTGATACCAAAGGGATGTCCCTTTGGATGGTTGGGATCAACTGTCCCATCTGTGTCCCTTCCTAAGTCCTTGTGCACCCCAGCATATTCACTGGTGTGAAGCAGAAAAGGCCTTGACTCTGTCAAGCTACTTGCTCAGCAATCACTAAAACTTGGGTGTGATATCAACACTGTGTTCAGCCCACTCATTTCAGCCCAAATCCCAAAGTCCCACAGTGACTACTGTGAAGAAAATTGACTTTACCTTGACAAGACCAGGACAGTGACTAAAATCATGGCAAAGTCCGTAGCCATCAGTAGGAACTACACAACATCCACTCCTAGGGGTTCTGTGGTCTTAGATGATGATGATGATCAAAGAATGTCTGTTTAAACAGATAGTGATAAAAATTGGTAATTGATGATGTCTATTGTCAACAATAGTCATGCAGTGCTGTTTTGAAGTTGCCAACTGGACTGATTATCAGTCATCTAAATGTTTCTATCATAGTAAACTCTAATTCCTCAACTGATAGATATATCTGTATTCAGTTTCAATATGTGTCTTGATTCTAAGAGATGAACATCAATACTTGATGCTCCTGCCTTTGTCTTCTTTTATATTCATTGGAAAAAAATAGAGATCCTTAGGAGAAATTCAGTCTGATCTATCCTAGTTACCTAGCTAGCTCTACAGATAAATTTTCCTGTGGAGTGCATATCTCACTCCACTGAATTTAAGGGGCAGAACTGAATAATTATTTCTTCAATTGCTTTAAATTAACAACTCTAACTTCCAACACACGCAAAAACATTCAGTCTGTAAAAGAACAGAAGCTTCTGAATTTCATCTCACTTCTGACTGTTCTAGGGATGCAGACGTGATAGGTGACATTTAGGGGTTTTTTAAGTCTCTTTTTTTAGCATCAAATAGAACAACTGGTGTCCAGCAACTAGCAGCAAAAGTAGGACAGAATTTTTGCCTGGAGTGAATCCAACTTTCTTTGCCTCTTGGCTGCTGGAAGCTCACTACACCTGGCATGCACTCTGCAAATGAACAGCCTCCCTGCTGCCAGTCCTTTCAACCTGACAATTTGGCTTGGATCCAAATAATCTAGAATGCATCACATAGAGTCAGTCATATGAGAAGAGTGATGAACTGATGACTAAGATATACTTTTATGGGAGCAGAACAGCATCAAAGTTAAAAAAAAAAAAAGCTGGGTACATAAGAGGACTTTCAAGAAGTAGAGGAACTTCAGAAAGTAACTTCTGAGAAGATAAACTGAGGGGAAAAAAGTTATGGAATTATGCAGGACATACTCAGAAAGTGAGAACATGAAAGAAAAGGTGCTGAAAAGACAGATTTTGATATGGACTAAAATGGAAAAATCTTCCTGAAATATCTTTTCTGCAATATATTATGTGTATGTACTTTGTCTTCCTTTTGAAATGCAAATATTTATTCCAAATTTGCAGTCATACTTCTATAAGGTTCTGCTTTAAATGTTTAAAGAAAGCATTTCAACTTCAACTTCAGTTTATGCTTTTACTCTAACTTTTCAAAATATTTTCTGCTGTATATAGCTGTTTAAATATTTTTAGTAGTAGTAGTACAAGTAACTGCTTAATGAAATGATATGTCATCTGTCCAAGCACACAGTTATTCCAGGAAAGGAAAGGAAGGGAAATGGAAAGGGAAAAGGAAAAGGGGAATGACCACACCACCAAAACTATAATTGTCCTTTTTTTTTTTTGTTTTTGTTTTTCTGATTCATTTGTCACTGTCTATGGCCTGAGTCATGTGTCCTGTAAGTGGACAAGCATCATGTTTCATATTCTTTCCAGTCCATGTTAATGTCAAAGTTGCCAAATAGTTTAAAAATGAAACATGACATCTTAATAAAAACTAAAAGCTGTCACTTGAAATACAAAATGTGTTGATGGAAAATAGCCTATAACCATACAGTGTCTATTTAGCACTAAAGACTGTATGAAATTTGCTGAGTGAAGTATTTTACTTTGGTAGCTATTCATTTGACAGAGAATATACTGCAAAGCCTTTTGTTGAAAAATCTTATAAAATTTTAAGTGTTCTTTTAGCACACCACTTTATCTGAAATGCTTTTGCTTTCACAAAGGTGATAGTGCATTTTTCCTTTGTGTGTGCTGAACTACCTAATTCAGCTAAATTGTAGCTAAATTAATAAGACTTTAAACAATGTTTTCCAAACATAAATATTTTAAATCTCAATAGCTGAATAAATCAATTTATCAAATGTGAATAATTTGTTCTAGCACAGCTTAAAGTAATCTGCTTTTATTTGGCTTTGATTACTAAATTTCTTGGTGGGATTGGTGGAATTTAGTCTGGATTGCAGAGGCACAGACAGGACGGATGATACTGAAACACTGGGGCACAAATGCCTTCCGAATATGCATTTCATTTTTTTTTTTCCTCTTCATTGACAACAGATATAAGCACTGACCCTTCAGAGCTGTCATTAAAAGAGTCCCACCAGGTCTATCTAACACTGCCAAGTAATTACTGCACTGCCGAATAATAAAAGACCAGGAACAACTCAGAGGATAAGATTCCTGCTTACCTGCTCTTTAATAGTTTGCTTTTCCCCTGGCTATGGTTTGGACACACAGAAGTAAAAATACCTCAAGGAAAGAGTTGCACAGATGAGAGCAAGAGGTGATCAGGGACTAAGAAAAAATATGACATGGCTTGTCTTCACTAGATTCTCAGCAGGGTTAAGAGAAACCAGGCTGTGAAATCGACTCTGCAAGTCAGCTAATAAACTCTAACCTTCTCTTATCTGGCAACATAGACATAGACATGTAGACTGTCAAAATAAAAAGATTTTCTATGATATATTTGTAGAAGTATTGATGGCAGGACTGCAACTTTATAATGCACTGTTCAATGCAGGAAAGGATTACTATTCCAGTTTAAAAAAAAAAAAAAAATAGGGGATAATAGTTGACAACATGACAAATCAATTAAAATTGTGCAGGAAGCAACAGTCATTAGCAAATTAAATAAAAAGTAATTTTCCTAAAAGTAGGGGAACAGAATTAAGTATTTTATCAAAGAGGAGAAGGAAAAGGAAAAGGCAATGAGTATCAAAATGATGAAAATTCAAACTCGTAAGTATTACTTCCCATAATTTTAGCAAAGAGAAATGAAGAGAAAAAAGGCTTGTAAACTTAGAAACAAGTTTCATATGAAAGTTATTTATTTCCTGGTAAATTTAAAATGCCCTGTAACTATACAGATTGGCTTTAAATAAAGTTGATGACCAAATGAAACTCTTGGTTTTATGTATGAGTTGGATCACAAAAATAACATCTTCATTTTCTCTCTGTGATAACATAGTTTAAAAGAGGAAAAAGCTGCTGTGCAACAACAGCCAAAAGAAAGGAGTAAGGAAGTCTGTAGACACCAAGGACAGTGAAGAAAGATGGAAAATAGGTACTACAGGCATTGGGAAAGAAATTCAGCTGCAGTCGATGTTGCAGACTGTGGAGAGGCAGCTGTGAGCAGGTGGATGCACAAAGGGTGATGGTGACCCCACGGGAAGCCTGTGCTGTGGAGGGCTCCTGGTAGGGCCCATGGCCTCTGGGAGAGAGGACCCCATGCTCTAACTGATTTACTGCAGGACTTGGGACCCCATCGGGGATCCACGCCAGAGAGATCTATTCCTGCAGGACTGCACCCCATGGAAGGAGCTCATGCTGGAGCAATTCGTGAAGAGCTACAGCTTGTGTGAAGGACTAACACTGAAGAAGTTTATGGAGGACTCTCTCCAATGCGAGGAAACTTCTGGTGGAGCAGAGGAAGACTGTGAGGAGTCCTCCTCCTGAAGAGGAAGGAGTAGTAGACACCATGTGTCGACCACAAATCCCTTTCCCCATTGCCCTGTCCACTGTGTAGGGAGGACATAGAGAGCATGGGAGTAAAATTAAGCCCAGGAAGGGATGCAGAGAAGGTGTGTTAATATTTGATTTTATTTTTTACTGCCCTATGCACAAGCCTTCTATTATGAGTTTTTCTCCACACACAGGTGAAGAGGACTGATAGACAGACTTGTTGGGCACCTGGCACTCAGCCAAGGTCAACACACCATAAATTTATTAAATGTTTATCAAATCTACTGCACACTATAATGTAACAACTACTGGTGCCATTGAGAACAGCTACTTGTGAATGTATAATAATTTATTCTTCAAACACCAGCTGCTACCTGTAAATTAAGTGCAGAAGAAAGTTTTATTCTGCACTTAATATTTTACTAAAATATCATTGAGGTTATGTTAATCGTAATTAATTGTAATCATAATTTAGAATCCTGTTATTTTAAGAGAAATTATGAGAATCAAATACTAAATTAAAACTGAATTTAATAATGTATTTCTCAGCTTTAACATTTTTTGTAGTTAAGAAACTTTCAATTACATGTTTAAGCAAAATTTAGAATGCATTCATGATCTGAGACACTGGGATGTACCCAAATACAACAATAATTGTTTATTTAAAATAATACTTTTAAAAGCACATATTTAATAATTGTTCTCAATTCTTTTCCTGATGTTTTAAAATTGAATAATAAAAATTCAAACAAATACACATGTATCCTAATTCTAAATCTAAACTTCAAAGTAAGTTTTCTATTTCCAAATTAGCAAATTATTTTAAAAACTAATTAGGATTAAAGTCTGATGCTGCTAGTCTCAGTTGTACTACTTGGGTCTAGTGAGGCATTTTTGTTGCTTGGAACCACTTTTAGCATAGATAGATATGTAGATGTGGAGATAGGTAACATATATAGATATGTGAACATCTTCATAATCTTCAAAGGGAATTCTGTGTTTGGACCACTAAAAATCACTTTAAATGCTGTGCATTTTCAGGATGCAATTTAATGCAAAAATCTGTATTTCCTCTTTTCATCTTAGACAATAACATGAAACAGCAAGACATTGTACTAAGAGTCCTGGGTGAACTCCAGACAGGGTGATTTGTCCACAGAATGGAGTATAATTCAAAAATGACAGCCCGGGTCCTTCAAATAGAGTGGCTGTGTTATAGTGACGGCAGCACATTTAGTCCTTGTACTCGTCATGGTGGTGCAGTATCACACTGACATAAATTCTACAGGTATAGTACTCCATGTTCTGAAAGTACTTCAGCCAGCAGTACTTGATACAGACACAATTTGCATCACTAATATCATTCTGTTTCTCTCTCTCTTTTTTTTTTTTTTTTTTTTTTTTTTTTTCTTGGTGTCCTTGTACTATCTCACAGTATTGGTAACACTGCTAGTGTTGACTCTAGAAATAGAAATGAATAAATATGTGATGACTTTCAAACACTGTACCAATTAGTCATAGAGCAGTAATGTAATTCTTGTTTGTGATACTGGAATTTTCATAGTGGTAAATTGTGGAATTAGAGTAATTATTTGTGAATTGACTGAACAAATCAGAAATGAAAATTAGGCTAAGTATGCCAAATACGTCCTTTTCTTCCAAACAGTGATGAAGAAATACAGGATAACTGTATGGTGAGAAAGAAATGCAGAATAACTTGCAGTTAATATAATGATGAATAAATGTTGAAAATGTTTTGCCTTTCCTTGTAGCCTTTTCTAGATAAAAATGTAATTAAAAATTAAGAAAGGTTTATCTATATGAGGGCTCTAGCATGAGTCATAATGTTATAATGGTCCATTAAAATAATGAAGCTTTGGAAGTAGGACTTCTAGTTCAATATTAATTGCTTTTTTTCTTTTCCCCACTATGCTACAACACAAAATCATGCTCCAATACTGTCCTTATGTGACTTCTAGTAGAAGTTTTGCATTCAGACCAGTAGGAGAAGAAAATTCGTTGCCTTTTAAGTCAGTCTCATCACTTCCAGTTAATTTCTTATATTAAACAATGTATTCTGAAAAGTATCTCTTTTTTTTGAATAGTGCTTTGTTTCTATACCTTTCTATATTCCCATTCTATAGTGGACTTGGTAAAACTGCTATAAATAGTAGATGACACTTCTTATACTTCACCAGTTTCTATTACCTCCTTTTTCCTTACAGAAGCTCATCTACAGTTTTAAATCTTCAATAAGAGTCTAAATGTGTGATCTTACCTGTACAATGAAAATTTAATACAAATACGTAAATATCTGGTACTCTTATATCCATAGTTTATCATTACTAGGTCCAAAACTAGCCTTACTGCATCTTTGTCATTTTCTGTTGCTGTAAGCCCTGAATCTGCTCATAAATTGCTTCAGACTAGAATGTTTCAGAATTTATATTTATACAGAGACCAAGACATCATGCCATTTAATGTATTATTATTTCTAGCAGACTACATATTGAGGGGGAAAATAGTTAATAAAACAAGAATTTGTTCTGAAAATTCCTACTTCAGTTTAAACAAAAAAACCTATAGTCTTCAATGACAGTATTTAACATAAGGTTTATTGAGCTACAGTGACCTGTGCTGGCCAAAGATTTAGCTATTATAGCTTTCTTTCAGGTGAGAAGGTAGAAGGATTCAAGTTTTCAATAAGATGAGTGGCCAAACAATTTTTCAGAGGCAGGAACTAAATAATTACACCTGTCCTTGAAATGTTCTGTGTCACCTTTCCAGAGAGCCATCTTTCTTCCAGCTGTTCAAGACCAAGGAAAAGAATTAATGGTAGAAATACCTGCAGATTCTTTAAAGGTTTTTTTTTGTTTGTTTGTTTGGTTTTTTTTTCTGCTAACACAGTGTTATAAAATCTCAGTTAAATTAACAAACTGGGACAAAAATATGTCAAGAGTTACAATCATGAAATACATACAACAACAACAGCAACAAAAAGAGCAAAACAGTTAATTGACCTACCACTTTTAAGCTCTGGAACTTTACATGTTCTACAAGGAAAGTATCTTATTGAATAAGGAACTTTCCCTTGCACACTGGAAAATGGAAGGGTAGTTGTACTTCAACCTTCAATTACATTTAGACTTTATTTCAAACTAACACCAACGATTGTTAATACCAATATAAAGGTGAAAATAATAGTTTAGCTTTACATTGCTTATTCTTATATTACCTAGACTTGTTCCTCAGAAAAAATTTTCCTTTAAATCAATATGTTTTGTTTAAGAAGCTTGATAAACAAAAGATAAGAATCCCATAATTTTGAGGTTTTGATATAATACAGTTAAGGTAACAAAAAAATTCCTATATAATGTATTTGTCATTGTTTTTTGACCCTGTGTCTTGAGTACTTCAATATAATTTGCTTTCCACAGAAACAAGCAGAAATATTTTACTAGCTGAATTTAATTTTTTGTAAAGCATAAGTGTTATTTATTTAGTAGTGTGTATTTATTTAATAGTATTTATTTAATTTGTGTGTCTTCCAGCACATTTCTACATTTTGATTTTCCATCTAAATTTCATACTTCAAGGGTTACATCTGCAGCTGTTATGTGAAGACTGAACCTTTTTTTTCATTAAAGTAGATTTTCACTGGATTAACCTTGCACTTTCAAAATGTTCCATTTAATCAGTGCTGCTATTTTCTTGTAATGGAGAAGGGCTAAACTTATGAGTGTTGCCTTTGTGTAAGCACACAGTACAAAAAAAAAGTTTTTTGCTTACACTGCAAAGTCATGTAGCCATGGAGAAAAAAACTGTAGTATAGAAGATTATATAATTATGGTATAGTGGTATTAATTTTTTAGTTGTCTTTATTTAAAATGGAGCAAAGAAAAAATATTTCTTTTGTATTCCACATATTTACATTGCAGAATGTAACAAATATTTTGGAAAATTATTTTATGAAAAGATTTCATCCCTGGAAGTGATAGACCCTGAGAAGAAGATGAAATAAATAAGAAAGCTGATTTATATACCTCAAGTATGTGATGCAGAAATTTAACAGAAACATATCCTTTATCATAAGGCCAAAAGGCATAACGTAAAATCTTATAGGAGAGGGAAAGAAATTTTATTTTTTGGATATTTTAATTCTAAATATCCTGCAGCAAAATTTCTAGTGAATAAAGAACCTTAAAAGAATTATTGCTATTTTTATTAATTGGTAGTAAAATATAATTTGATGTAATAATAGCTGATAAGTTAAAAAACGGAAACTGTAGTTTTTGTGTTGTTTTAACTATGCTTAATTTTCAAATCAGAAATGTGCAGAAAGTGCAATGGGTCTGAGGCTGAGAAACTAATAGAAACATGTAGAACTTTCAAGATTTTTTTTCCAGTTGAGCTGATGGTGTGAAGAAATTCATATATTGCATGAACTGGAAGATCTTTACATTCATTCTCTGCTCAAACTTAGGTTGTTTTGTGCTTTGGGATGTTGTCTGTATTTCGTAAGAGACATTTTGCCTAAACATTTCAATCTGTTTTCAATCAGAAGTTGAAGAAATACCAGTCCACACAAAATAGATTTGTTCTTATAGTAAATCTGTAGAGAATAAAGAAAACCAATCCTTTCCCCATTTTCTTTGCAAAGTGATATCTAAATTTAGATTAAATAATAGCAGTCTCTTGTACAATAAATCTTAAAAGTAATTGTGCTAAGCTTTGAGATTTACACAATTTGTGATCAAGCTTTCTTATTATTTACTTGCTTTTTTTGCTTGTTTTAAGCTTACATTTCTTGTCATAAAAAACCCTCCTATCAAACCTGCAGATTCATCAGGCAAATAAAAAGTTCCTTACTTCTTAGAGATAAAATTATAGTTTAAGATTACCTAGCTATTTTAAGTCAACTTTTTATAACTGTATATACACATTTTCATTAATTGTCCTTTTTTCTTTTTTTGTTTTGAACCACATGATAGCATCCATATAATCTTATTAGTTCAGAACTTTGATGGTCATGGTTCTACTCTGGAAAACTCCTCCAGAAAGTTGTCGTCTCACACTTTTTAGTCTGTATTTTGATTTTAATTTGATATCCTCAAATACTTACTCATTCTGATGTACAGATTTAAACATATTTACCTTGGCCTCAAGATACTTCTAGTCACAAGGTAACCCATGACAGCTATGGATTAACAGAGTATAACTGGGAGATATGACAATGATAACTGGTATCATTGCCCCCTCCTGACAGGCATCCTGTACCATATTGAATTAAGAGCATATATCTACCTAATTACAAAAAAAAAAAAAAAGAGTGATTCACATCTCTGTTCAAGAGATTTTCTTTATATATCCCTTGTGAAAATGAAGAGAAATGTAAGGGAAAAGTTTGTTTTAATAAAAAAACCTCTTAAAAATTTCTATTTTTTCAAAATGTTTCTTACAGCAACTAGTAGAAATCCACAAAAGAGAAGATTATAAAGAATGGTGATAGAAAAGACTAAACTAACCAAGTATGCAAGGAGATGTTGAAGAAAGTAATATGATTATAAGGGATTGCACAGTTATTTTTCTTCTCAGAGTATGATTGCATAACAGAGAGGAAATCAGCCTTTTTGGCTTGTCCTGGCTGTTGCATACTCAATAGTAAAAATTAAGCTGGAGGAAAGGAAACAATGAACTAGCAGGAGCTGAATTTTCAATCCCTTCTTCTTTAACTTGGCTCACACACTGGAAGTTACAGCCCACAGATAAAAGTATTATAATAAGTTCTCAACTGGAGTAGTTGTATTTATTTTCTTTAATCCTACTTTGGGCCCAGGTTCAAAATAAAGGAGGCACATCAGTTTGAACTATAATATTTTTATTTTTTTAATTTAATTTATTTTATGCTTATTTTAGGGGAAAATAACTGAAAAAAAAAAAAAAAGATGAATAAAGTGCAGATATTTATTAATAGACTCTAATAGATAAAGCTCAGTTCAAAATATGTGTGTTTTTACCTTAACACTTTCTCTGCATTGACAAGATGTCAGGAGAACAGTTGTCACAGTCTTCCTTAAGTTTTTGTATTTCTGAGAGCATACATAATATTAGATGATGTGTCACATATTTAAAACAAAATTTCTGCCTGGATTCATACATCCAGTCCATAGCAAATGAACCAACTATCAATATTAAATTTATTTCAAAGGCTGCAAAAGTTAAGTAAAACCTTAGAGATGGAAGTAACCCAAACCTGTACTAGTAACACTTCATTATTTAGAAACAAAGGGACAGCTAATTAAAAATTATTTTCCTTAAAATTCATAAGCCCAAGCAAAGGAATGTTTCCCTTGACTTTTAACAAACTCTTCACACAAGTGAAGTTTTTTAGAATTTAAATCTAATTTTGAATTATCAACTGGAAAGCAGAGTAAGAACATAACAAGTAGATTATGGGAAGAAAAATAACAAGATTTAGTGAGAAAAAAATTATTGTTTGCCTCAGAAACATTCTAATAACTTAGGCAATTTTTGAAAATATAAATTTTTTAATTAATTAATAATTTTTAAAATTAAATAGGGTAATAAGATTCATAACTATTCTCAAATTCTTTAGAATATGTTGAAGTGTAATTTCGAAGCATAAAGGTCTTGAATAAATAAAAATTAGTAAAAAATAGGTATAAGCTATAAATGACCTGACTATTCTACTAATGAGAGAAAAATATCTTTAATGATCTCTTATACCATGTAATTTGAATACTCCTGTATCTCTAATTTTCCTTAAAAAAAAATCTTGTCAAACAGGAAATTATTATTAACTTATATTCAGAGCTTGGGAACTAACATCCAGAAAACTTTAAGGTAAGGCTAGATAGATATAGATATAGTTGGTGAAACTCAGTTACTGAATGGAAATATATTAAATAGGGGTGCCTATAGTATATGCCTGATAGGCCTTTCTACCATGTCACAGCTATAATGTTTTGAGATATTAGGTTATTTCAAGTGGCCCCAGATGCCTATTTTTATGTAACTGAACCATTCCTATCAGCAGAAAACACAAGTTCATTTTAATAAATGTTACATTTAATTAATTCAGGAGTAATATTTTGTACCATGTTTACATAGAAATTTGGGTATAGTTTCTGTTGCTTGGTATTTTACAAAATCTCTGATCAATTTCAGACACTGAATATATTAGAAATATATTGAAGACATTTAGTTTCTTGCACATTTAGAAATAATTTCAGTGGAAATTCATATGTTAAATCTATACATAAATGAAGGGTACTCAACAAAGGGTATTCAACAAAGATAATGTAGATTATGTTCCTTTCTTATGTATTTTAACTGAACTTGTTACTCACCAAGGGAAGAAAAGGCAATTAATTACTTTAACCTCATTATTTCAGTGGGATGATTTCAAAGCTCCTCTCTGGTTAATTCAGAATAGAAACTGAATTTGTATTAAAAGAGATTAGCAAAGACCATACCTTACTGATCACCCAAAGGTTGATTTCTACCATCTGTCCTAGGAGAAGATTAATTTCTTCCATTTTGTATGAATAACTTATTATATATAGAACTAGAAAGAGATAGACATTATAGGAATGATTCAGTCCACTTACTCTTTATCTAGCCAGTTTAGGCAAAATGTGTTTTTTTCAGGTTTTCTATTATCTGTGGCTTCCTATTCTTTGATGGATATAATATTTTTCAGTCTTGTTAGGCCAAGTTCTCTAAGCATGTAATCACATTTTAGTAGATGTGGTCACAAACATTCCTTTGCAAGTCAGTGGATGACTAAGAGCATCTTTGATTCAAAGATAAACCAGAAGAGGTGGGATCCTACTTTAATTCCTGGGACAACTAATCCGTTAGTTAAGCATAAACCATGTAATAAATAAATAAATAAATTCATACATTTGGTGTATGAAACTATCAGAAACTCACTCATCTAATTGCTGAAGTGTTTAAGTACTCCCATATGAAACAGAACTATTACAGCTCCTCTTCCATACAGGGATATTTAAATTTAATGATTTCTCATGTTAAAGGGTATCCTATCCAAATTATAGGACATATTTGGAAGTGTTTATTTTTCCATGCTTGCTATTGAGGCAAGAAATGCAAGTCAGTACTGTGAGAAAGATTCATACCCTTGTGGGCCACACAAAAACAAAATTATTGGTTCATAGAGATACTTGTGGTTTATATATTTTACTTCAGACTGTGCCATGGACCTAATGCTGAATGAGCAGGTCACTGACACACATAGAAAAGGCTCACATATTCACTGTTTTCTTCACCTAATTCTTCACTATATGAAAATCTATTGACCATAGAAATCATAGGTTAGGCCATGGAGCACATTGCCTAGAATGTGTTAGTTTTTAGCAATCAGCTCTAGGTGCCCTGGATTTGAGACTAGATCCTCAGAGGCTACCAGTTTCCTAAAGAAATAGTCTCATCAGTAGGCTAAGATACAGCTTCCCCACAACTCATTCCATTAAAATACTAAGATGGAAAAGTCTTATAATAATTGGTCATGAAAAAAAAAATAGTGTTCTGAATGGCAGGTCAAGAGATGTTAAGATCAACTCTGAGATAGGTGATCTTTACCAGACATGGCTTATATTTCCATGGCTGATTCAATGCAGCATGCAATATATTGTTAAAGAGCATCAAATTGCCTACAGAGACATGTATATTTTTTATAGTCAATAACTCAATGCCCAAACAAGTAGGGGTTTTCTTTTGGTGCTCTAAATTGCTCTCCAAAGGCATCTTTCAATTGGCTGTACAGAGAGTTCCCAGTACTGTGAACCACTCTGTTCCACCCTGCGGAACATAGATTTCAAGGCCAGCTAAACTAGGAGGCAACCTAAGCACCCATTGTGAGATTTTAGGCTCAAGATTTGAGGTGTAGTTAAACCTCAGAAACCTGAATATTATGCATTTTCTACACACCATTTTTGCCTGTGTTGTCTTAGCCATGTTCTGGTAATAAGGCTTCTACTTGAACTTATGCTCAACTAATTCATTGAAGAAGATTACTTAACTATGTATGCTTACAGAGTGCTGGAAAGCAAAGTAGATAAGGAATTAACTAATAATCTGTTTTAAAGATCAGCAATGATATATAGACTGGCAGTAGATGTCTCTAACTCTTGATTTCTCTTACAAAATTAGCCCTTTTACCAATCTCCCTGGATTCTTTGAAGTCACACTTGTAAGTGAAGATTAGTGAATTAGAGTTCCATAAAGATAAAACTGCAAGTATAAGCCAAAACAACTTTTTTTTTTCAGCTATTTGGACAGCACGTTCATTGAGGAAGCCAGATAAGAAAAAATATCTACTCATCAATCATCAAGAAATAAATGAAAAAACATCTTTAGAATGTTCTAGAACTGATTTTTGAATTTATTTTCAGTTCAGATATATCAACATGAATTGTTTTCCTGCTTTAATTTTCAACAATCTGAAAAGTCTGAAAAGACTTAGAAATGCTGTGGTTTTATATCCATCCCTCCAATAATTGACTGACCTACCTCATCTTCTTTCATAATTTCACGAATATAGTGAGTTTCAGAAAACAGCAAAAGGCTGAAAATGGGAATGGGTTTTCAAAGTGAATTTCTGTACAATCAGAACTATTTTAAAATAACACATCTCTAAAGAGAATAAAATTAATTTTAATATGCTTTCAAAGCACAATGGTAGTGCTGAATCATTTAATTACTAAAACTTGCTAGCTGAAAAATTGTAGATTTTTCATCTTAAAAACATGTATAATATGTTTGGACATAGTTCCACTAATTTCATGTGTTGAAGTTACCAATCTTCTTTATTAAAACTTTTGGAATGTCACTTTTTCTACCAACCTTTCTGTCCTTTCAGTCTTGATATCACCTCTAGTTTCTTTTTCCTCCCTATAAATGTAATCCATCACTTGGTTTCATAATGCCTTATTTCATAACTCCTCTTCTTTTAAGAATCAAAAACTTTGTCTTTTTTTTTTTTTTTTTTTACATTTTAAGGTCATTCTTTAAAGAAGATGGCATACTTAAAAATAATGTATCTTTGTGCTATTCTTCAGTAATTCTTCACTCCAGTTTCTCGACAATATATTCCTTCTCATCAATCTATAATAAAGTGCAAATGAAAATTCACTGTGTGCTGTCCGATAATTTGGGAACCTAAAGTTTTACATGCCAGCCTCCTGAAAAAACCTTCTCTCCTGAAGTCCAAATTCCTTGCTACTTGCCTTCTTGTCTTTCCTTAGGATCTTGAAGCTGCTCTACTCATTGTAGTCACAGCTACCATTTATTATCATTATAGTGAGGGAGATATTCTTTATCTGCAGGACAAGTACAGCAGCATCTGAAGTTAATCCAGGACATGCATTCAACGACCCCTTACACATCTTGTCACCTTCTCTGCCTACTGTTTTTCAAATCCTACTATCTATACATCACAGTACTTCAGTTGTTTATAATACTCTGATATATATTTACTCTGTTCTGTAATTTCTTATTGACATCCAGTTCCTTGTTTCTAACCTGTGCTGTGCACATTAGAACAAGGTCACTTCAGATGGATGTAGAGTCACTTCAATGTTTCGAGGGAAATGTGAACACCTCCCCCATTGTCCTTTCCCACACACATTCTCCTGCATATTTCAGGCTTTGCTATCCTTTCTATGATGAATCTTGCTTAAAGTTCTCTTCATTGTGTTATTCACAGGCAATTATGATGCCTGAATCCTCTTCATCTTTAGCAGCTCCTATTCCTTGAAGTAGGTTCATAGTTACAGGAACCAAAGTCCTGAACATGACAACTCTGCAGCCAGGAGTTGACATGCAATATGTTTCTCTTTCCTTTCCTTTTAGTAGTATGATTCAGGGCATCACCACCTGGGCTTTGCTCCTCTTTTTAAGGCCTAAATGTTCCCAGCTTCCAAGTCTCATAGTCCTGGAAATCTTTGTCCTCTCCCTGCTCAAGCACAGGTTTTGAACATTCCTCCGGATTGCTATGGAGTTTAGGCTTTGGACTGTGCCAGATCTCTGCAAAGATTTTTTCACTTTCCCATACATCTTCCCTGATGCAACATGCTCCTCTCACCTCCTCCCTCATCCCATTCCTTCGGTTTAGCACCTTGACCAGAGCACACCTCCTGCAGCTGAAGATATTCCCAACTCCTACCTAAGAGAAGAGAATCTGGTTCATCCTGCAGCCCAAGACCCAGTGATTACACCTTCCCTTGGAAGCCCCTCTTGGGTCAATGTCTATGTTAATCTACAAGTCACATGGACTAAATTGTGTCCATTTGTGTCAGTTGAGCTGTCTGGGAGTCTCAAGAAGCATATCAGGGACTTCGGAATTACCCTGTTTACACCAAATTTGTATGGACTACCTATCTCTCCTTTGCATGATCTATTTTTAGTACTTTTGGTGTGCTGGCATTCCCTGCCATCAGTTTCCAAGAAGAAACTGGGCACAGATCTCTGCTTATTCTGAGAGTATTCCTACTTGGCAGTAACTGTGTCTCTTGGCAGACACTGTGACTCAGTTCCCAGCTCCCTAGTGAGTAGACATTTTTGGTTTTCATTTCTATTTTTTATCCCTGTCAATTGCAGACATTCACAAGAGAACAGGTACAGGGCTCTAGTAACAAAAAGAGATCCATCTATATAGAAAGATATTGGAAAGATTAAATTATGCTAAAGCAAGGACAATGCTTTCGAATAAGAATTTTCTATGTATTTTCTTTTTATTTGTAGTTGTCTCTGCTTAAAGGCATGGTTCGCAAGATATTTTCCATTTAGGGACCCAGCTTACAATTACATTAAACATATGACACTAGTCTGAAAAGGCTAATCCTACTTCTACCATTCTATTCTCTTGATGTTTTACTCTAGGCTTATTTCAGTATTTTAGAATCTATGAGATTATGGAACATGATGAGGTAGTGTGTAACCCTACATGGTCAGAAGTTAATTGGTATTTAAAAGCTTAATTCCAAGAACCTGTCAATGTTTTGAAGCTTATTTTAACAGCAGAATAGAAAGAGAAGCGCAGAATGGGGGTATTACAAATGCATCAGTGTGGTGTAAGAATTTAGACCTAAGATATTTAATTAGTTGAACAAGTTTCTGCATGGAGCTCTCTTTTCATGAAATAGATTATTTGCCACCTTTTAGAATACTGAATCTGAGTTCTTCTGTAATTACTGTGGGAAAATAGCACCCAGGGAGATAAAAAATTAGTCTGAACTAAATTTTAATCTCAGTAAGTATGCAATAGGTAAAGGGTGTAAGCAATATTTACCCAGGCATCAAGAGAAGCAATACCTAAAATCCCCTGTCAGACTTAGAATGAGTTGCAGTTTTCATATCTCAAGTGGTGGATCATTCATAACTTTGTACCTCCTGTAGCAATGTTCATTTTAATCACCTGATGTCAGCTTACAATTCAACATTATTACTGATTAAATATCTGATTAAACTCATTCTAATGTTTATGTCCCCGACTTCTGTGAATCAATTTCTTCAGACTAAATGAGCCATTTTCAATCCATGCAAACTAATTTTCAGTCTGTTGATTGTTTTTACTGAAAGAAACTTTGAGTACCAATGTGCAGCTATATGAAAATTATGACCCTTGATGGTCATAGAATACTATTGGATGTTTAAAATTATATACACTATAAATCATATTTCAGTAGGTTTTTTTACAGCTAGGGGCTAATAAAAATCCCACTGGGCAGTAACATTATACTCTGAGTACTGTATTTATTCTGATTTTCCAGTTCATTGGCTTGATTTTTACTATCTTCTCTGTAAGTGTATAGAATATATACAAAATCCACAAAAAAGCATTATGCATTCAAAACAAATGAGCTCTGAGGTAACTGACTTATTTTTATTGTGGAGTAATTATTATTGTATATTTCAAATTGAGAGAATGGATTAGTTTTTCACTGCAATTCACGTATTTTGAATTCTTTAAAAAGGCTTACTGCTCTCAGTCAAGTCCTATGTAATTTAAAATATTCTCTAAATAGATACAATGCATTTTCCTCTGAGTATTTTGTGCAATAAATTATATTTTATAAAGCCTAATAAAAGATGTCAAATAATTCAAATAAATTCATCAAAAGAATTCCATAATATGTAAAAAGAAATGTGAAGGCTACATATTCCTAGGCTTTAAGGTATTAGGGACAGAAGAATCAAAAAAATATGTGTATGTATGCAAGCTTTGGTGTCATTTTCAAAGGCTGATTAGGGAATCTTCCTAACTTAATTAAAAATAAAGTAATGGCTTGAATTTGTGTAGCATGGTTGCCAACCAGTAATTAAAATCCACACATATGACTAGGGATCAGACTGTAGGTAGAGGCAGATGTGATTTTTTTTTTTTTTTTTGCTATTGAAGTATCTTAAAAGATTCAGAGTTCTAAAATTTTGGTTTCACTAAGAATTGAAATGTATTCTGAAAAAAATTGTGTCTCAGGATACAGAATATTCTTTGATAAACCTCAATTTTGAAATCCTTGAAGCAACTAATTTGGTTAAATTCTTTATAGATTTTCACATGTTAATGGGATAGCATTTTCCTCCTCCATTTGCTCATGCCAGGACTCCCTCCTGCCCAGCACAGTGCCCAGAAACCTGGGGTCTTTCCCCTGCTAAGACACACAGCTGCCATTTTCCTCTTCGCAGGTTCAACTAGTAGTTAATTTTATGGAATCACAAGCACACACAATCATTCACACGATTCGTGAATTCCTGAGTGCCTGCACAGAACCTCTGACTATGTTGTACCCCTGCCCAGACCCCAGCCCCTCTTACCCACCCCAGAGATTTCTACTCTCCAGCTGGTGGAGCTCAGTGCTTGCAACAAACATGCAGCAGTCACATGCTTTGTCCCATGGGCACAGAGACCCACAGCCCAGCATAGACCCTGCCAGACCTTTGTTGAGACCCAAGCCACCTACTCTCCAGCAGGTACGACTTAGGATCAGTTTGTGAACACATATATCAGACACACAGTTTTGGGATGGAACTAGGAATACGGGCTTTTGCAGGTCCCTCACTCATGCAGGTCCTTCCAGTAGCTTTTTTTTTTTTGGGACACACATAATTCCTGTCCCAGTGTCTAGGGTCTAAAACTCCCCACTCACTCCAGTTGCTGACCTGGAGATCCCACTGGCTCTCGCTGGAGCTGACACAATAGCCCAGCTGAAATCTGACTCCAGTGTTTGGCACCACGTTTCACTCGCACACAGGGCTCACCAGCAGATGGTGTTGAGTTCTCGCAGGACACACAGATGGCACAGAAAGTGAAATTACACAGAGAGAGAGCTAAGATAAGGTGTAGTAAAATATAAGAATATGTAGGAAAAGGGAATACAGGTGACCTCACCCCTAATAAGTAACAGCTGTGTTAATTAACCAATACAGCCTTGCCCCTGATGAGTCACAGTTATAGCTAATAAGGATGACTGAGATAAAAGGGGTGGGGTTAGCTGGTAAGGGAAGGACTATTGTGGAGGAGGAGTTTTGAGAATCATGAAGCAGGGTTCTGGGGAGAGTGTATCACTGATGTGAGGTCAGTCTGGGTCTGCAGTCAGAGCCTGTTGTTGGAACCTGCAGTCGCAGTCTAGCCAGGTAAAAGCCTGCAGTCAGTCTGCAAACTAATACCTGCAGTCATAGCTTAGCAGGAAATAACCACCAGTCAGAGGCTGCAAGGAAAACCTACAGTAGGAGCTTGCTGCAGCCAGAGTCAGTGAATAGTTGGAGTTAAGATAATTGAGATGTGAAGAGGAATAAACCAGGACCCTTTTTATGCTGTGTTTAACAAGAAGTCTCTGCCTTGGCTTATTTTTACCCTCTAGTAAGAGGACTACTGCAACAAGAAGACAGGACAGACTTCATTGATCAGGTGTAGGGTTCAGCCAAAAGAACATACTCATTGGCACAGTTTTAAATGTAGCTGGCCACTTTTATACCTTTCTCTGACTATCCCCTTTTCTGTACCTCCCTGCTCCCCCTTTCCCCACCCATTGCATCACCATTTGGCACAGTCTCACTGACTCCCTCCAGCAAGTAGGGCTTCCTGGCTTGCATTCTTATCAGTTGCAAAGTGCTGGTTTGCCTGCAGATCCTTGACACGTCATTGGTTAGTGTGACTGACTGGATGTGTTTCTGGTTGTCTCCTTCCCTTTCTGCTTCTTCCCCTTTTGAAAAAGGCATTTTCACATCCCACATACTCTTACCAGGTTTGTTCTTACCATGACCTCCTTTATCATGTGTCAGGCTGATTTGTCTCTATGGTTTGTGGCTTCTTTGATCAGATGGGCTCAGTTCAGCAGACACACCTTTTCCACAAGTTTGTACTTCCAAATTCTCTCTGCATAGATGTGCAAAGTCTATATAAGCTTTTTTGATTGCATTGCCTTTGGCATTTGAATATGGGTCCTATCACACAGCATGAATTGCAGACATCAAAACTGAACCTAATGTTACTATGATCAAGAATTCACATTAAAAATTATATTTGTATTTAAAATACTTTTCTCAGATTAGATATATTTTCAGATAAAGAATCTTTGGTAAAATTGAATGTAAGAGGAATAAATTGTTCAGATTCTCTATAGAGTACTACAGATGTACTGATAGGATTCTCTAAGATCAACTGTGAGACAACTGATAAAGAAATTAGTTATTTGTAGGTGAAATAAACTTTAGTATGGTTCCTTTATCCCATAGTCCAAGAATCATCTCCATTTACCTCTTACTGTTTTTGTCACTGGTATAGTCTTGGAGTTGAGGAGACAATTTAGTTCAGCAAAGTATTATGTTCAGGAAAACAGTTATCCTTATTTTATCTTATACTTGAGGGAATGCATAGCACAGGACTATCATGCTACTCTATAAAATACTCTGTATACAATCATTTATCCCACACCTAAAAACCCCAGTATATTCTCTTGCATGCAATCATATAGTAAAGATTTTTTGCCTCACTAAGACTTCACTCAGTATCAGACCTTGGTTACTATGGGTTCAGGAAGCCCAAAGACAGGGAAGAAACTATATTTATAAGCCAGTTTGGTAAATGTAATCTCAGTGGCAGTGGGTTTGTATTTTAGAGTAAACTATGCACACCATTGGTACCCACATCTACTATTATTCAGATAATCTTTAATGAGAAATAATGATATTCTCATCAGTTCAATGGAACACTTTCTTTCTGTTGCACGGCTATGAATTAACTCTTCCATCAAACTATCTCAGTGATTACCATACTTTTAACTTAAAACTCAGAACAAACTGTTCTCAGCTCGCATGTCATTTCAAGTGTACTGCTCCTCTATTTCAAACCTAAAGATTGATTTGCATACCTGAAACCATTTCAATTGTTCTGAATACACACCTAGTCTAATGAAGGACGGTGTATTTTCCTACAGACATTGCCTCATTCAATATATTGCAATACTGATATCCCCATTACAAGTAGGATGATCCAATTTTCCACTGTTCTGTAGCTTTAAATGTAAATGTATTTAATCAATAAGTTTTGAAATTATGCTTTATTATTTTTTTCAAGGTATGCAATATCTTTAGTCAGTGTTATAGTGATCTGGATGAGTGAAGATACATTTTAGAGTGCTATCAATTCAAAAATTATATCAAAGCTTTGCAGCTACAGTGCATGAGGCATGACTACATCAGGTAAAAAGTAATTGAAAATCAGCTTTATAGTATCCTGGTAATTACAGACAGAGAGTATGAGTTAAGAAACCCAGTATTTTATTTTTTTTTTTTTTTCATATCTGTTTTAGACTCACTACATGAGTACAGGCAATTTAGATGTCCTTGGGTTTATTCTGTATAATACTCATCTGGAAAAGAAAAGGTAATAAAATAAAGTACTATTCATTTATATTGGGATATTCAAGGGACACTTCTAATATGTTTGCAAAACACTTTGAGAGACTTCATCATAAGTTTTATTTTTATGGGCATGTATCTTTATATAGAGATATACCTATACAGAGATATAAATTGTGTTCAGTTGTTGTGATAAGTGTTGACACAGCTTACATATAAGCCCTTACCTTCATTTTAGAACATGCAATTCTCTGCTCATAGGCATTAATTTTCCACCTATTTAAATAAGTCATCCACTATAATGAATTCTCTTTAAATTAGAGTTTCATTGAAGAGAGCTGATTGCATCTGAATAAAGCAGCAGGGGAAGTTCAGAAGGTTTTCAGAGTGGGAATTAAAGACAGAAGGACAGAGAAGCTCTGTGGGACTTTAACCGTATCTAATTAAAACTCCCCCTGAAAACTGCTTAATTTTGACCTTCAATCTTTTTTTCAGGTAAAATAAATCAATTTCTATTTTCTGAAACCGATATAAAAGAAGAAAAGGCAAAAGACAAGTTTGCCATTTTACTCAATGCTTAGCAGCATTTAGTACCAAATTCCTTGTCCAAGGTTCCTATTAATGTTTAAAAAGGAGTAATTAAATCACTTTCTGTGAAAACAACATCATGTTGTTTGTGAGCAAAGCCCACAGTTTATTGAGATTTATTATTGTCATTTATTACAAATAGGCAGAAACACCACCATACAAAAAAAACAGTTGATGTTTTGCTTTCATTGCTCTTCTTCTGTGCTTTAATTAGGAATACAAGTATGATAACTAAGTTGATCAAGCATATCTTATAGAGATATCTCTCAGTGCAGGAGCTTAAGCAAACTTTTTAACAAGTACTAGTCATTATTGTCTTAGAAAATTTCAACATATTCCATAGAAGCTTGGAAGCTCTTCAGAGAGATGCAAAAATTTTAATCAGGTCACTTGCAATTTGCATGAGGTTGCTAATCACAGAGATGAAAGAATACCTTTCCCTAAAGTTTTACTCTGGAAACCAGCCCATAATCATTTTCTATGTAGTATACTGTAGGACTATTGGTGAAAAGTGAGAGAATAAGTAATATGGGAATAAGGAAAGCTTTTGTACATGATTGAGCTGCCTACTGCTCAGCAATTCTAGACTTAGGTTATTCTTGATGTAATTGGAAATATAGATTAAAATGCCAGAGCAGCTCACTGAAATTGTAGGAAATGGGCCTGGAAAAATCTCTCAAGCAATGGTTTCAGCCTGCTATTAAAATGAATAGTAATGATACGTTTCTTTACCTCTCATAAAGAGATACATGTCCTTAACAAGTTCTCCGTTAAATTTACTGGAAGGCTGTTCCAGCATAAATGTGTCCTCGTCCATTTAGAACCAGTGCTTTGATTTCCTCTTAAAAACAGTTCCAGTTACAAGCAAGCAAAACTTTAAGTCTTTGATACTCCTACAAATACACACATATACAACTGTGCAGGTTTGGTTTTTTTTTTTTTTTTTTTTTTATTTCTAAGAGAATAGTTTTTTGGTCTGTCTCCTTAGGTTTAGAAATTGTAAAATTATGCATCTGATTCTAAGTCATCCACAAAGCCTCCTTTGCAGTCAGAAGAGAAATAGGAGCCTCTAAGGTGTTTATGTGTATCAGATCACAGCAAGAAGAATCTTCTGGAGGCATTTATTTCTCTCCCCCAGGTAAAAACAATCTTATGACTATCTGAGCTTTAGACAGGTCCCTTCTAGAAACCAAAGATAAGGTAATCCAAAGTAACAGGGGCTTTCATTAAAAACAGTACAGAAATCAGTTCACTGGAAAAAAAAATGAAATCCATGGAGTAATTTCTTAGTTTTGCACATTTGATTCAAGCTATAATTTTAGTTGTTACTTGATTCTATGGTTAGCTACTACTTAATGAACAATTAAAAACATTTGATGAGCAGTTTTGGGTAGGGTTTTATTTTGAATTATGAATAGATGATCTAGAATACAGTGCTACAAATTATACACAAGAGACAATGAATTAGAGGGAGTTTTAGAAGATTAAAAAGATAAGTTTATATCTCAACATTTCTTGACATTTAGATGCTAAGGTCTTTCTAACATCTCTGATTTGTTACCCAATTGATAAAAATGAAATTTAGAATGTTTATCCTGTAATGTAACAGTGAGGGGCCACCTCCGTTGCACTCCTCAGACCACCTTAAAAACAGACCTCTAAAGCGAGAGCCCGTTCCCTTCAAAGACGCTCGGCACCGCGGCTCCCCCACCCCCCCACCAAAACCAGAGAGGGGAAGAGCAGCCCCGGCCCCCACCCATTGCCGCCGCCGGGGCCGAGAGGGAGAAACCCCGGCCGCCCGCAGCCAGCTGCCGCCGGAGCGGGAGAAAGAGGGGCCGGCCTCCCCCCCCAGCAAGCCCGGCACAAGAAATCCCCAATCCCCGCAGCCGCTGCCGCCGGAGCGGGAGAGAGAGGGGCCAGCTGCTCCCCCAAGTCCGGCACGGGAGACCCCGGCTGCCCGCAGCCGCCTCCCCGGCGCGGCTCCGGCCGCCATGCCGACCGCCAGGCTTAAGCCCAGCCGCAGAGAAGCCCCAAAGCCCGCACGTGGCTCAGCCCGCCCGCGGCCAGCCGCCGCTGCTGGATGGCGCGTCCCCAAACGCGCCCGGACCGCCGCCCCGCTCCAAGAGAAGGGAACCCACGCCCGCCACATTCCACCCCCACCTCACAAACCCCGGCCCGAACCCCCGCAAATGTTGCCGCCGCTGTGAGGCAGCGTAAGACCCCCGAGACGCCATGACTGCTGCAAAACTGCCATGCGGTAGCAAGAGTCTCCAGCCGCCCGCCCCGGCTGATCCCACATGCAAATCAGAAACCCCAGATGCATCTCAGGATACCGTTTAACACCAAAAACCCCTTATAAAATAAAACCAAGCAAAATTGAAACGCACAGAAGCCAATGCTAGGCCGTGTGGACCCTGGAGTATCGAAAGAGCTGATTTCTCCGGTTTTGCTTACTAGCTGTAAGTTAAAAAGACCAAACCAGAGATGAGACCCCCGGAGGAAACAAAAGAAACTAAGAACCCTGGGGTTGCTCCCAGCGAGGGCGGGTTCTCCAGCTCTGCTCAACTCCCTGCAGCAGAGCTGATAAAGACCCTCCTCCTCCACGGCGCGCACGGGCAGCCAAAAACCCCTCGAGCAAATATTGAAAGAGCTGATTAATAAAGGCATTTTAAGGAGATTAATATTATCTCCGCCCTTTTTATTCATAACACAATGAGTCATAATTCCTTACAACTAAAAACACTTTTCGAAATAATGATTCTTATAACAGTAAAATATTTTCAAATACTCAAACACTGCTTCAGTCAATATGTATTAATAGTTAGAGAAAAAGGTTCATATCAGTAGGCAGAAATAAAAAAGATACAGAGTAGGTACAAATTATTTATTGCAATTGATTTTGAGTTGCTATTTTGAGTGGTAGATCAAGAAAACAGCTTTCAATCTCTTTGAAAATCACTAGTAGAGGAGTTTGCCTCTTCATTCATGTAGTAGCAATTTAGCAGTTTATATCCTTATAGAAGTCTCCTCATAAGGATTGTCGCATAGATTTTTCATTCAGTATAGTATTAAAAAACTAACTATAAAGTTAATTGAAATTTGGTGTCGGGGTTAGGTTTTGTCATTTTGTTTGTGGTTTTTGGGGGATTGGGAAATCTAGGGTTTTTTTGAAAGTTGATATATTTTCTGCCAATTTGCAGAATTATTTTTTTTTCTGTCAGCTTCATTAAGAGTCTGTAATATTCTACTGCAGGTGCTTTTCAAACTATGTTGTTAGCAGATAGATATGGTGTCCTTTATATCACACTTTTGTGCTCTGCAGTGGTGCACAGGTTACAGATATCATGAGAGAGATAGGGAGTTGTGCTAGTAATGTAAACAAGGATATTTAGCACCTCTGAGTTTAGACTATAAGAATGTCAAAACCTGAGATTTACAATACAGAAAAGATGGGAGCCCAAAGTGATATTGTAAAGATCTTTTTTTCTGTCTCAGAACCTGCTACTTCTTTGCTCCCCCTGGCTGGGTACTTTAGGACAATACTGTGGATGTCAAGACTCCTACCCTGCTGGCATATTATTTCACTTGACTTCCCATCCATTAGGGAGCAGCTGGTTCTATCTGCTTTCTGACACTTTGTACCATTGCTTACAATTACTTTGAGTTCCTGCTTGTTTGTGTATTCTTGCTGTTATTCACATGCTTTTGAGTGTTCATCTGTTTAAAAAAAACAAACACAAAAACCCCACCAAAAAAACCCACCCCCCCGCAAAAAAAAACCCAAAACAAACAACAAATCAAAAAACAGAAAAACATACAAACAAACAAAAGCCCATCTGAAAGCAGCAGTGTAGAACCATTGACTGAAGAGTTCTGAGATTCCTAAAGTTGCCGACACATATTTAACACAGTCTGGCCAACATCTGCTAAAGCTTATGGTACTCTTGGAAGTGGGCCACTTACAACTAGCATCATGCTGCACAATTCTTTTCTTTATCAGCTTCCCAGACAGTGACCTCTGACGAAGATATAATCCTGACACATGATAAAATAAAAAGTAAGGATGTACTTTTCCTCTTGTAAATAGAAAAAAGTATTTTTGGAAGGGGAATGGTTTCAGAGAGGAAAAATAAACAGATGTACAGAGGGATGCATTTCTTAAAACCAAATCACAGAATTTAAAGTCATTCTTGCTGTTATGATCATGCAATCTCTAAATTTAAAGGTGTCAATTGGATGGCCATTTTTAGAGTCTCAATACTTGAATAGGTCATTGAGCTGAGGATACAATATGATGCTTGATTAAGGAAATTTTCTAGTTTTACTATAACTTGCTTTCTCAGACTTCCCCTGGTGTGATGTTCCCCCTTTAATTCTGCTTCTGCCTCTGCTCTGTTCAGCTATACCTCTTCTTTTGTTCCTTTTCTTTTTCTCACACCATCTATTTCCTAGGGTTTTCTGCTTTGTTCTCTTGTTACCTATTAGTTATTTTTTTCTGTTGTCTTTTATACTAAAAGAGAAAGAACAGGTTCAGGCTGTTTGTGTAGTTTGTGTTTAAGTTAGTGCTGATTTTGTGTGTGATACTTGTAAAGGCATGGTTCTTGTATTTGTGTTATTGTGCGTGTGTAACCCCAGGAATACGTGTCCAGCCTTGACATTGGCTGGACCTCGTGTCAGGAGATTACTGCCATGCTCTAGCAGATCAGGAAGGAGAATGTGCCAGGGCCTTGAAGCTCCCAATCCTCAAATTCCCTTTAACAAGGAGGTCCCTTGCATAGAGGGCATCAACTCACAAATACTTTCAGAAGCCTCAAGCAGCTTGCAAGAAAGTAAACACTCAAAAACTGCACCATGTGAAGGAGTCCCATGCTAGAGCAGTTCAAGAAAACCTGCACTTCAGGGGAAGGATTCACATTGGTAAAGTTCATGGGGAACTGTATTTAGTAATTGTATCTACTGGTAGAAACTCCATGCAGGAGCAGAGAAAGAGTGGGAGGATTCCTCCTCTTGAGGAGGAAGAATTGAGAGAAGGAGCATGTGAGGAACCAATCACAGGCCCCTCCATTCCCTGTCCCATAGCGCTGCTTGAGGGGAAGAAGTAGAGAAAATTGAGACTGAAGTTCAGCCCAGGAAGAAGGGAGGGACTGGGAAGGAAGTGTTTTAAGATCTGGTTTCACTTCTCATCATCCTAGTCCAATCTGACATGTAATAAATTAATTTTCCCTTAATCTGTGTCCATTTAGCACAAGACAATAACTGGTCACTGATTTCCCTCTCCTTATCTCAACCCATGAACCTTTAGTTTTATTTTCTCTCCCCAGTCCAATTGAGGAGGAAGAGTGGTAGAGTAGCTTTGGTGTGCCCCTGGAACAGTCAGGCTCAATACATTACAACAATGAAATACATTTATTTGCCTAAAAGCATCACAGTGATGGGTTTTCACATAATATTTTCTCTAAAAATAATTAAAGCAAGAAAATTTAAGAAAACAGAAAATAAAACTAATTAGGAAGTGATGGCCTGGTCACTGGCAATTCAGCCTCACTGATTTCATGCAAGTGTGTTTGTTTTGCTGGCAACATCCTTGTTCTGTCACAGGTAATGTAGCAAGGACAAAAACTGTAGTGGCTTGAACATTGAATACAGCATTTTTCAATTCCTTCACAACACTGGCTCAAGATGTAGCAGTAAAATGTGACCTTTTACAATTCATTTCACATATGACATGTTAAATCTCAAAAGAGAAAATTATAACTAGTGTAGGAAAATAATTTATTAAAAATTCAATATGTATAAATAAAACTTGAGTTACAAGTGAAGGACATCTTGAGTAAATGAAGACAAACTCTCATTTTCATTTCCAAATCTCAATAATTTTATTGGCTTAACTAAGTAGCTAAGCACTGCCAGACAATAAATTACACAACCTGTGTTAAATCCATTTCACATCGATAATTGTTTAAATGAACATTCAACATCTATCATTTCCAGGATATTTTTTAAGGGTGCACTGTTCTGTTTTTTTTTTTTTTTTTTTTTTTTTTTTTTTTTTTTTTTTTTTTTTTTTTTTTTTTGTTTGTTTGTTTGTTTGTTTGTTTTGTTTTGTTTTGTTTTAGGTTTTTTTTTGTTTTGTTTTGTTTTGGTTTTTTTTTTGTTTTGTGTTTTGTTTTTTGTTTTTTGTCCCTTCCTTTCTAATAATACCTACATTTTAAAAAAAATTAATAACTTTTTTTTTGCAAAATCATCCAAGATGAATTGAAATTCCTGACAATAAACACCCTCCACATACATTTTATTTTTAAAATTATATATCTGTGGAAAAAAGTATGATTTATATAATTGTTCAATTTATTTGGATGTATTAAGATAGTAAATTAAGTCTTCAAACTACATGAGATCTCACATGAGCACTCAGTATTTCTTCCTGTCCTTTTTTATTAGGGACATGTCTGTCCCATGGTTCTCAGTTAAATTAACCCCTTTTGTTATATAGAGGTGTCACAAAAGTTGATTTTTTAAGGTGTTTTTTCCCTTTTATTTGCAGCTTTTTAATATACACTGCATCGATTTTTTTTTTTAGCTATCTATTACTCTTTTTTTACTATCTTCTTTTTATATCAAGAAGAGCATCATCATGGCTACACACTGTGAGAAAAAGTACACTTACTGCAGCGTGAGTTAAAGAAAGTGTTGCTAGCTCAGGTACCAGGACACTGACTCCAAAGATGATCCTCAGCAAAGGTGACAGAATCATTAAATTGCAGGATAGCAGCTTGGGTTGGAAGGAACTGAAAGATCATCTAGTTCTCTCCCACTGCCTGAGCAAGCACTTCTTCTATTCGGACAGGTTTCTCAGAGCCCCATCCAGCCTGGCCTTAAACACTTCCAGCAATGGAGCATCAACAACATCTTGGGGCAACCAGTTCCGGTGCCTCATCACTCTCACAGTAAGGAGTTTTTTACTAATATCTAGTCTAAATCTCTCCTTATTTACTTTAAAAGCATTACTCCTTGTCCTATCACAATCTACCATGTAAAAATCACTTTCCTTCTGTTTTTTTCAAACTCATTTTAGGTACTGGAAGGATCCAACAAAGTCTCCCCAGAGCCTTCTCTTCTCCAGGTTTAATTTCAGGTCTCTCTTAGCCTGTCTTCATAGGAAAGGTGCTCCAGTCCTCTGATTGTTTATTTGGCCCTTTTCTGGACTTGCTCCTAAAGGTCCATGTTTCTTTTTTCCTGAGGACCCCAGAGCAGGATGCAGCACTCCAGGTGGGGGTCTCACAAGGTCAGAGTAGCAGGGCACAGTCTCCTCCCTGAACCTGCTGGTCATGCTTCTTTTAATGAACCCCATGATTTATAGAATTAATTCTTTCCTTCTCCCTTTCCTCCCAAAACTTGAAAGCAAAAGCTTCTCAGGACACAGTTATACAAAGTGAAAAAGATATTTCTGAGCACATAGAGTGAAATCTGCCAAGCATTTTTCCCCTCAGAAATAAGTACATATCCTTTCTATCCAGATTGATTTAGGCTCAAGGGGCTTTTCTAGGATGAGCTACACAAGGAATACTGCAAATGCCTAAGTGGAGAAAAAACTTTTCCAAAACTTGAAACTGAGGAACATATGAAAAAAATTATCAAAAGTATAGATTGCAACCTTGATTTTAGGGATTGAGTCTTGCAGTCTGTCAGTAAATGGAAATTTAAATATCGGATATTTCAATCTGTCACTGAATTATTTCAATGAATTTCTACAGGATATGTACACACTTCCTTGCTAACTTGGATTTGGCAGGAACTGTTTACAGTTGTCAGTGAAACCCTCTGAATTCTCCCCAGTGAGGATCTGATGACCCTACATATTGAAGATGTGTACATTGTATAGTCTAACTATTGTTACATGTACATTGTAGCAGTCTTGAACATGACCGTCTCAGAAAGAAAGGAAGAAATAGAAAAGAACTCTAAATATATATGTGTGTGTAACCCTTTGGGCTGGAGATCGGAGGTAAAAGGGCTATTTGCTGCCATCTATTGATAAACTGGACAAAGAGGTGGAAAGAGCAACAAACTCTGTTAAATATTTTCTACCATGATACGAAGTCTTGGACAGTTTTAAAATTTTCCTTAAGATTTCCTTGTGGGACCAATGAAATATCACTGCAATTTTTCTGATATTGAAAACCAATCAGTGTGACTGTTCTCAGGGAGGTAGTTTAAAATTTCATGGCGCTTACTGTGAAAAACAGGAGAGCAAACTCATTCATACTTTGTGGTAAGACTGCATCCTTGATAGTTTGGGAGTAATACAGTCACATAGACCAGCAAAATCATATACACAATATGACCATACACATTTTTAAGTACCCCATCTAGAAAAATTACACAATGAAATGTGACAATACTGGGGAGATACGAGAGAAGATCTGCAATAACAAACAGCTGCAAAATAAGACTGATGACTACAAAAAAAAAAAAAAAAATTAAAAAATCAGCTTTTATGATGGAATTTCCCTAGTTTTATTCAAATGTGTTTCCTTTGAAAGATTTTATCTAAGTTTTGCATTGAATTTCACCCATATGCCTGCAAATCCAGAACCTAAAATTTCTTGAGACAAAATTCAGTGACATTAGTTATGCAAAAGGAAAGTTTTTATTTAAGTTTTATTGTAGTTATTCTGTATAAGAGATGAGCAAAATCGAGGTAAATTTATTATATTCATCTTCCCTTTCCCTATATAATGGAATATAAAATTATGACTATTTGGGACACTTCACTGAGGATGTTTATCAAAGAATTGTAGAAATAGTTTAAGTTGGAAGGATCATTAGAGATCATCTGCTTCCAAGCCCACTGCCATGGACAGGGACATCTTTCACTAGACCAGGTTTCTCAAAATCCCATCTAAGTTGGCCTGAACTACCAGGGACGAGGCAGCCACATTTTCTCTGGGCAACCTGTTCTGCTGCCTTACCACCTTCACAGTAAATATTTTTTTCTAATCGTTAATCTAAATCTACTCTCTTTCAGTTTAAAGTCATTACCCCTAGTCCTGTTACTAGAAGCCATTGAAAAAAGTCCTCACACTTTACTATAGGTCTCCATTAGGTACTGGAAGGCTGCTAGAAGGTCTTGCCAGAGCTTTCTTTTCTCCAGGCTGAACAACTCCAACTCTCTCAGCCTGTCTCCATAGGAGAGGTGCTGGAGTCTGAGATAAAACATCATCTTCTTGCTCCTCATCTAGACTCACTCCAAGAGGCCCATGTCCTTCTTATGTTGGGGGCCCCAGAGCTGGATGTAGCACTCCATTGTGTGATCTCTTGAGAGCTGAGTAGAGGAGGTGAATCATCTCTCTTGTCTTGCCAGTCAAGCTTCTTTAGTACAGCTCAGGATATGGTTGGATTTCTGGGTGCATATTTCCGGGTCATGTTGAGCTTCTCATCCACTGACTACCTCAAGTCCTTCTTCTCAGCACTGCTCTCAATATATTTTCTCAATCCCTCAACCCATTTGTTCAGTCAAGACAATTGGGTGTAGAAATTGGGCTAGGCACAGCAGGACATGTATATAGGGAATTCTAGAGCTGCCCAAATTATGCCCTGAATGACTGCTGCAAAATGAGAGAAATATTCAATAGGAAGATTCAGTCAGCTACCTCTTTCCAAGTATTCCATTTTCTCAGGACAGTATATTAATTCATATTTTCAGCTGACTGGCTGGTGAGGTCCTACATCACCCCAGGAATTACTGACTAAAGAAGTAGCTGTGCAGACAGGACCAGCCCTGTTATCTCTAACAGTAATGCATATGGACTCTAAAAGTGCAAAATCTCTTCTGCTATCTCCCTGTATAATGACTATTACACTGGAAACAAATAACATTAAGAATCTTGCACTGTGTATCATAAAAAAACCTGCAAGAATAACTGAAAGGAGAGTAAAGAGGCAGAATCTCTGGAATTTATAATGCAAGGTAAGAATTTGGTCAGCATCACCTCTTTTTGACGAGTGAGCTCATGGAAATTCAGAGTAACTGTATTTTTCTCTTAGTTTAACAATGAATGATTGCTACTAGCTTTTAAAATGTTCCAAATCTGGTGTATATCTGCTTTCAAAAATCAAAACTTGAGTGAAGAAAACCAAGCTATAATTATGAGTTCTATGTATGAGAGGAATTCATGTAACAAATATAACAATTCATATAACAATATAAGAATTACACTTGGGACAAGGAAAATACATAAGAAAGGAAAGTAAGATATATTGATCTGGGAGAAAGAGACACCAATATGGAACAAAAGATGAAGTAAAGAAACTGCTGAAGGGAGGAAAGGGTGTCTAATCCTGTGAATAAATAAACTATAAATATATTAATTTTTTTTTTAACCTAAAAAGCAGCTACACTTTGTTTTTACTTTGATCCACATTTTTTACCTAAATAAAACAAGACAGCTAAACAACATGAAACTTGAATAATGAGGGTGAAAAATGCCTGCAGACTTTTACAGCAGTATGACCAGAATCAAAGGGAAATCAAGCCAGCAGCTTCAAAGTGCTTACAGCTTTCTGCTTGGCCATTCTAGGCAGGTCTAGGCACAAAGAGAGCAGTTGTATTCCCAGCTACAAGACAGGTAAGAGATACTTGAATGCCCAGCTTATCACTATCTTCTGTTCTTCTGCAATAAAGTAAGTTACAAACCATCCTGTTCATAAAGTGCTTTCTTGGGTACATATGATAACAGATGGAAGTGTTTTTGTGAAGAATCTATAATTCTGGAAGCTCAGCAGATGAGGTATTTCATTCTTAGACTTCCCTCATCTTCTCCCAGAGGATATCTGTTGAAAGATATTTTGGTCCCAGTTAACAAATACATAATTAAACAATAGAATTATTCAGATAAAATGAACTTGGAAGAAATTTTAACTAGGCAAGGTTTGAGATGAGCCCTCCATATGCTTATCTGACCTCCGAGCTGTATTTTCAAGTATTGAGCTAATTAAAAGATAAAACAAAACAAACAAAATTCTTCCTTACTCTGTTTGACATATTCTAGTTTCTGTCAGGTGGCCTTGGGCAGTCTGGCCTAACACAAGCTCTGCTGAACACAACAAGGAGTCAGTACTTTTTTTCAGTATTCTACCGCTATATAAATGTGCCTGTGAAGTGCACTGATCTGCAAAGATCAAGCTCAATTAAGAGATATTTCAGAACAACCTTCAGCTGTATAAGGCATTTGGCAACACAAGGAACCCTGGGACTTTGCAGAACTCTAATTCCAGGGAGATAGGAAGAGTGATCCACATATGACCAGCTAAAAGTTTTTGCAGGAAAAACAAAACAAAACACCCCACTAAACCAACTACCAAAACTAACAAACAAAAACCTAACAAAACAAAACCTCCAAACCTAAACCAAAACAAGTAACAACAAAAAATCTCAACAACAATGAAATTTGAAAAAATATCCAGTCTCTTAGACAATTCACAACCATAATATTGATTATACTGGATGCTATGGACACGCTGAGGGAAGCTCATCTCTTAGCCATCTTGAAAATGTTACTAATCTTAATAAAGTTGAGGTGATCTGTAGGAACTTAGGAACAGATAAGGATCTGTGAGTACTTAAAAGGTGGATACTGAATTGTCTATGTAGCAGATGAGCTGGCAGATGAGAAAGCTTCTAGAAGGAAAAAGAAACTAACTGTGGGGAATAGTTATAATTTAGAGATTAAAAGTAATATTTGGTTGAGTATACAACTGATGGAAGAAAACAAATGCAATTATTCTGTCGCACAGAAAGAAAATTATCTTTGAGAGATTTTATTTTAGACATGCCAAGGTAATAAAACATTGAAAATGTCACCTCTTTCTAAATTTTCAAAGCTGGATTCCTCCAGTGCCACTCCTTTTAAGAAAATGATACCAATGTAGAAAGGCTGCCATAGGAAAAAAAAAATTGCAAAAAGCTCATGTTTAAGTCACATTTATAGAAGTAGATTCAATGAAAGAAAAATTGTGAAAGCTGAACTAAATATAGCTTCACATTGTCATTATAAAGGTTGTTTTCTAGCATATGAAACATGCTAAATAAGTTTTAAAAAATAATAGAACAGCTAGAATACGCTTAATATTCATTCATTGTTAGAAACAATCCAATGTGATGAGAATTCATCAACTGAATATATGTTTCTCTTTTCCTTTTTTGCTTTATTTGAAATTGTGACAGTTAAAATGGCTAACATCATCATAATAGTAGAAATAAACCTTCTCCCTTTTAGAATTAAGCAGAGATTATCTGGAAACAAAACTGAAATACTGAAGGGGATGGAATCTTTTCTGACTTCCAACAACAGTATTGATAAAATACTTCTGCATTTTCAGAGATGCTTTAGTGGCAGCTCATTTGAACACTCTTGAGCTTTTTGTACATCACATTTCCCATCAGAAAGCAGTCCTCTTCACTTATAATGTCTGACCAGTGGTGAACCTGGGAGCTCTTTTTCATGGTGGCGTATTTTTCTTTCTCATATCATCATAGGTGCAGCTTGGCCATCACAGTGAATGGGAATATGTGATAGTGAGAAAAAATTAATGTAAAGAAATGTATTTCAAGTTATTATGGCAGCTTCAGCTGGGGAAAAAATTATCTGAATGTCCTATTTGTGAAGAGTTAGCACAGAAATTTTATTGTTAGCACAGAATTTATTCTTAGAAATTTGTCACTTTTTGAAGGAAAGGGAGGTTTTACTGTGAACACAGCTTTCTGTCTAAATAATATATATGGCATATTTTTATGACAAAGTTTCTTGATATGAACATTAGTTATGTGTTTCAATGTACCAGTGTTTCAAAGGGGATCTTGCCCTTGAGTTACAAAGCCTTCATGATATACTGCACTATATATTCACTGAGTATTTCTTGTAAGAATGGCAGAACAGTATCAGGTTTTCACTGTCTTTGTATTACAAGAAGTTAAATGAGTGCTGATACAATTAGAATTAATTAGAATTTAGCTCTAAAGAACATGAAAGGTTAAATTAAGGCTAACAATCTCCATCCAGTAGAAAAGTAAGATGTCAATACATCTACTGTTGGGCTAAACCAGTCATGCCATAAAGAGTTCTCCTATTAAATTCTATGGGTGAAGTATTTTATAAAAATGCTAATTAAGGTTTAGCAAAATCTGTTTTGCTCTGCATTTACTTTAAAAAAATGTCTGTTCAGCATGGAAAAATAGGAGCATGGCAGATGTTGTGGAAAAATCAGCATCTATTGAGGGTTTCAAGTGTCCTAAAAAAGAATTACTGCCTTTCTGAATAAGATCAAAAGAAGAGAATTTTTGTTAAGAAGGGGAAAAGAAAGCAATTCTAGTGAACAAAAAATGAAATAGCATATGCATTTATTTTTTAAACAATCAGCTGCTGTGAGTGATGTGCATTTTGTTCTGATAGTAATAGATTAAAGATTTGTTGTACTTCTACTTAACTGTTTTTGACTATTAAGAAAAAAAAGTAAAGCATAAAGGAAAAGAAAAGGAAAAAAAATGCTACTGATTTTGACAAAGTTGACCCTGACAAATAACATTATGTAGGACTAATAGTGCATATAAGGGGAAGAAACAGGCTAAATTTCTAGGTGTTGGAAGAGAGAAATCTAATATCTCTGTATTTACACAATTCATGGATTTACAGGTAACTGTATTAAAAATATTTTTCTGAAAGATTCCCATGTTATTCCTCAGTAACAGATCAATTTTCAAGGATGCAAAAAATCCGCTGATTTCAAAAGAATTCCCAAAATAGAAGATGACTCAGGAAAAAAAAATCTCAAATATGCAATCCAATAGTATTTCAAGTTAAAGGTTGGAAACTGTTTAGCACCACCTTAGATGCTCTCAGATGGACAATCAAATAGCACAGGTGTTTTAAATATACAAATATTCAGAGTAAATTCAATAATATTTGCATGTATTATGATAAAACTCTGGTCTTGTGGGAATTAACAATTTACTTCTCAAAAACCAATAATGTCTGCCAGCACTTGTGAAAAACAGGTGGTTTATTTCTGGCCTATATTGTGAAGTATTTAATATTTATTCTGAACAAAGCCTTTGCTATTATGCAATGAATTATTACTTCTCTCTAGGTTAAACATACATATTTGAATTACTTGAATAACAGAGACACATTCTCTTGAAAAGTTTCCTGCCTTGCTATTTTCAAGGTATTATCTCTCTGTGATGAAGAAGGCAAGGAACAGAAGATGAGACCTAATCTCCCTTGATTTAATGCTCCATTTTCCAGCCAGCAGATTTACTTGTTAGATATTGAAATACAACTGAGAAGAGCTCCAAAACATATGTGAGTGGGGAACTTGTCTGGGTGCAAGGATCAAAGAAAAAATCCCAGGGTTTCCAGCTCAGTGCATAAGGCTTTGCTCTCTGACAGAGACACATACCAGGTTCTCGCATTATAAGGGACATGGGAATTAACACAAAATGAAGTGTAAGAGAGAGAAGAAAGAGGGAGATCTGTTTCCATTTTCCTTATAGTTATAATTATTTGCAATTCATAGTCATGATGCTCTTGTTTTTATTGTCTTTTCTAAAATCAGTATTGTGAGTCAAATGTATTACAGTTACTACCAGAAAAGTGAAAGAGCCCTTCACTACTTTCATCATTTTGAGGCTTTTGTAATGTCTTTTTATTTCTATAGTGGATAGAACTCCATAAATTTCCATTCCGCACCACACACAATGAGACATGGAAACTTATGTCTGAATGGAAAGGAAAGACAGTGTAGAAGATAATAAAAACTGTAATAAGCTGATAGTATGTATCTCAGATCTCAGGATAATGAGACTTCTAATGCAGTGCATTTTCTTCTTGCTGTATTTTCTACAAATGTATCTGATAGTCTCAGAATATTTTTCTTTTGTTTAGAAAGAATTTAATGTTTTGCTTAAGGGAGAAAACAAACAAACAAGCAAATAAATAAACAAATATCAAATTGTCATCTGGATTCAATTTATGTAATCTTGTTTTAGATGACCAACTTATTAGCATTGGCATTTGATTTTTATAAGGCAGGCTCCTTTTACAGACTGTGGAGAGCAATAAGCACTTTGGTTGTGCAATAAGTAAGTAAAGCAGAAAAACTCTGGTGTGGGAATTCCTGCTCTTCCCCTCTGTCAGCTTAGGGGCTGATACACAGAAGACAAGTCATAGAGTTCAAGAATGTTAGAGAGCCAGTGGAGGAACAGTACTTTGTCGTAAACCAATAGGAAAAAAAATAAGTTTTTCAAATAACCTTTTTGTAAGAGCCAGCAGAGTTCCATTGAAAATATTTTATATGAAAATTCAGATATGTTTATGCAGGAGAAAACCTGCAGATCCAGGGTGCAAAAATATGAAGATTATTTTAAAAGATTTCTCATAGCAAACACTATATACACTTGTGAGGACTGTGCTTGCTTCTTTCAAGGTAAATACTGAAATGCTAAAACCCAATTGCAACTCTTCGGATTGAAGAGCAAACATATTAACACTGTTTATGAGTAGCAGACTTCATGAGCCTTTGCTCTCCAGTAAGACAGCTGACAGAGCTCTGTGATTTGGCAGCTGCAATAGCTTTACTGAAAAAGGCAAAAACTTAGGAACTGCTCTAGCTAGTTGTGTCTCAAGAATTTAATCCTCTGATAATTATTTTAAATCAGTAATTATTTATGTGGTTATCACACATTATTCTATTAATTTTCTTTCTCACTGTCAATTTTTTCTTTCATTTCAACAAACTACATTTTTTAGTTCCTTGTAAATTCAGAGTTTTAAAATGCTGAATATCAAGACAGTTCATTTCCCCAGATTTCTCAGTGATGTCCAGAGCCAATACTCATAAGTAACCCTAGAAATTCAACCTGCTCTCTGTAAAAAACAGTCATGTCTTGGATAAAGAATTTCACATCAAGAAAACTAGCTGTAGTGGTAGATTTTTTTACATTGTACAAATCTAAAATGAGATTAAATGAAATACAAGGAAACTACTGAGATACTGATAAGGGCATGCTCCAAGCAGCAGCTTGGCAGTATGACAACGGATCAGAGCCCTATGGAGCATTGTGACGTATATTAACAAATAAGTGTAGACATGGTCTAAATGCCCAGAAGATGTTGATAAAATCTGGTTCAGATAGAAATCAAAGAGTGCCTTTGGCACTATATGACAAAACATTGCATTGATAGTATAGCAAATGAGGACAGCATTCCTTATCTGTTCTTGATGCTTCTGAGGGAAGACAACAGAAAAGTATGTATAATGTAAAATGGAAGGAGAATACAAAATATTGGTCACAACACTAAAAAGGCTAAACATTTTGTTCTTTTCATTCAAAGTATGTCACAGATTTTCACATAAAGAATTAGTCACAAAAGCTTCTATTTCTGAAAAATTATCTAATGCTATTCATATACTATTCATAAAAATTCTAATCCTATTCATAAAAAATGATAACAGCTTTTTTGACAGGTCTGTTGTCAAGTGATGTGGCCACTGGGAATCAGATATTCGACTAAAATGTAACTTCAAGACAGTGAATGGGATATCTCCCTCCTTGGAAAGCTATCATGACTAGTTTTTTACTTATTAGAACACATAGTATGTCAGAAGTCAGGACTTCTATAAAGCAGATAGGACTCTAAACTGAATATTTATGAAAAGCAACCTTTGCTTCCTATCCAGTTGTGCAAGACAAAGCCTTTACCCTTGAAGAAATTATATATTTTTGATTCTTTTTTAAAATTCACAGACTTTCTCCTGTTTTTTTGTGGTTTTTTTTTTGTTTGTTTGTTTGTTTGTTTGTTTGTTTGTTTGTTTTGCGTTTTTTGTTGTTGTTGGTTGGTTGGTTGTTTTGGTTTGTTTTTTTGTGGGGTTTTTTAAGTGTTTAGGTTTGGGTGTGTGGAGTGGGGTTTTTTTTGGGGGGGTATTACTATTTTTTTAGTGGAAGAGGAATTATGACAGACACTAATTTATTGTGCATTTTATTTTCAATAATTGGAATATCTTTGTAGATGAGGGATATTGATATAAGAACTCAGATTTTTGAAGGAGAGAATTTTCTAGATGTTTCCTTTAGCAGCCTCTCCTTTACATTTTTAGTCCCATTTATTTATTTATGTTCACACATGCATGCACCAGACAGACGGATAGCTAGACAGACACATGCATGTGGAAACCAGCCAAGGGACATACCAATCATTACTGCTTGTCAAGGTGCCAAAAGTGGCTACAGAACAAGGCCACATGTGCAATTGCTTTGTTAAGATGAGCAAAAGTTCTCCTTCTATATGAGAGCACGTCTGCAGTCTCTGTATCCTTCCAAGTTTCACCCTAGCTTTGTGTCAGGAATATATAAATCATGTGCCAGTTCTTTCCCATTACATCTTGTTACTTGTTTTCTACAGAGGAAAAATACAAACTCGTGAGTTCTTTAGAAATGAGGAAATGATTGAACAGATCCTTAACCTGAGCAATGGACCAATCCAAGAGGTGTGCCCAAAGGTGGACACATTCAGACACAAGTGAAGTGGGCCACTGTGGTGGTGCTTAAATTCAATTCCAGTTGGGTTTTTACTGCTCCAGTTTGGTTTTATAATTTGTGTTTTATAATTTTGTAATTATTACTATTGTTTAAGATGGCCTCTCCTTCCCTCTCCTTCTCCCCTTCTCTCCTTCTCTCCTTCCCCCAGACTTTCCCGCCAAAACCTTGGTTGTCCTGGTAACCCTATCCCATAATAGTTGTTTACCACCTTTCTGTTAAGTGTCAATCTTTAAGTTATATAACTTCCCCACCCCCTCATCATGTATTCCTCCTCCCCAAGTTACTTATTATTGGTTCATAAGTTCTGCATTCCCTCATTATACGTTGGCAAAAGGTTGTGATTGGTCCCACGCAATCCCACCCCTGTAACCCACTCAATAAAGAGCTGTGCCATCTCGAGGCCAGCGTCTCTCCTCGGAGCGCTGCCTTGGGGACCACGCACCCCTTGGTTGCACACCCTGAGAGTCCCGCCTTTCTATTCTGCGCACTATCCGCACCGTGGTCGGGTTTGCCCATGCCTCTGGCAAAGTGGCCCCTGGATGTAGTGGCGGCAGGGCTGGCCGGAGCTGCACCCATTGGAGAAGCCGAACCACTGCAGGCCACAATATGTGGGGTTTGTTTGGAAGAGCTGCTGCAGTAAGTGAACTGGCATAGGCTTTCAGTACTTTATAACAAGTGTCTGTTTATTTGTATTCTTTTTTTCTTTTTTTTTTTTTTTTTTTCCCATAAGATTTGGAGTAATATGTCCATTATGAGCATTTTTCTTTTATATTCATCACTTTAAGTTCAGACTTCTGAATACATATTATTGTGCTATTTGAAAACTGAGATCTATATTGCTTTGCAAAGAATTTTTTCATGTATAAGCTTACTGGAAAACAATAGTAATCTAAAAATGAACCAGGGATAAAGAAAACATGTACACAACCTTCAGGACTGAGCAACATCTAGTACCTGTAACCTCTAGGGATATCTTCTGACATGGTCTCAAACACTGATTATTAAAAGTTTTGGTAAGACTGACTAATATGACACCATTAAAATGTATTAAAGACACAATGGACTGATGAAAGTAGAATCCTATCACACCTGCAGCATCTTGCCATTATTAAAGCCTGTCCTTGGAATCTTGCCTAGTACTATATCTCTTAAAAGATTTAATAAATGCTACTCTATTAAAAGATGTTTACAGAATTTTTTAAGATGATATCATTTTGGCCTATGTTGCTTCGGTTTTATTGGGGTTTCTTACCTCCTATTTGCTAAGTGCTAATCAACCTTAAAGCTAAATGCAATTTTATAAAAGCAGTTTAAAAGTTTTTGGTTTTCACCATCAAGTATATTTACATTAAACCTTAAATGACATTTTGCCTTCATTCATAAAATAAGAAGATTAATTTCATTTACTTTTACACATCTCCAACTTTTTTGTCATGGTTAATACTGCTTTGTAACAGGAGCACATTCATTTGTCAAAATTATTGTACATGTCTTGTTTCAGTCTGAAGTAGAATGATTGGTAATGATTGCTGAAATCATGTTTAATAATTTGTGCTTTTTATCTCCCTGATTTACGTTTTGTTAAAGACATTGTGCATTTACTCATGGCTGCTTATGGATAACATTTTGATTTCCATCTCTAATATCATTTCTGTTCCTCTTGAAATACTTTCAAATCAGTGTCCCATCCAATACTGGATTATAGTCAATCCAATATTGGACTATAGTCCTCCTTCCAGTTTTTATTCATTTTCACTCAATTGTGCACTGTGCTCCTGAATTCTGGCACATTCCCTTCTATCTCCCTGCAAGCCCCCAGTGGAGTGTAGGACACTACACTCTCCCCAGTGTTCCGATTCACTTTTCTTTTCTCAATAGCAAAAGGCAAGAAGGCTGATATGGCATCTTCCTTCTATGCAACCATTAGTCCTCTTCAGAGTTGTCTTTGATCTCCTCTCCATGCTTCCTCAAATTCTTCTTAGACATTTCTCCAAACAGTTTTGTCTTCACTCTGCAGGTCCTCAAGTCCTTGTCTCTGATGAGCCCTACTGGCTCTGCAATTATGGTCTCTCTGCTCAGTAACAACTTAGTCTGTAAATATTTATACATGGTTAAAGCAGATAGCCTAAATTTCATTTTTGTATTCTTAAACAACCTCTTTCTGTCTTTACATACACTCCAAATTCATTCCCTCTTGACTTTCAAATTCCTTATATAAGAATTATCAGCTGAAACTTAAAGCAGTATTTCCTGAACTAAAGGAAAAAAATTAATCTCTTTTACCCAGTGTTCCTGATTTGATTATTAATTTTGCATTCTACTGTATGTATTTGCCTCATTTTAAACACATTTTAAGGTTTCTGTTTTCAGATCTTGTCATGCTAAGCTACAATAAAAGAAACGTGTCATTAATTAAAATCCATACGACTCCCTCTGATATCTAATAATATGTAGTCCCAAAACTCAAAGGAAGACCCACACCTTCAGCACATAAAGCCCCCAAAATCTACAATGAAGAGTGATACGGACAATTTCAAGGTCTTGTTCCTTCAAATGAAGTTCAAAGGACAAGGACTTCTAATAGGAATCTTCTGCAATGCTGCCTGTAGATTGACTTCTGCTGCTGTAAAAGGATAGAATAAATGCATATGAGAATGGTGGAGATATTCAGGAAGCATCTGAAATTGAGGTATAGTTATTTTTGTGCTAAGTGTCTACACACCACACTGAAATACTCCAGTGTAGTAATTTAATTATAGAAATAAAATCAGATCCAAACATAATTTAAAAAACATGCTCAAACAGTTTTCCACTTCTACCTACAGTTAAAATCTCCTCTGTGATAAATATATGTTTGCTTATGTGCTTACTAAAGAGAATAACCTTACACATATTTTGTGTTGTGGTAAAACGGCTGTGCTCAATACAATCTGCTGTACAGTTTGAGTACTTCCCTGTAGTCAGAGGCAATATCAGACATCTCTTCTATCTACCATTCCCAAAAAGAACTAAAAATATGGAAAAAAATCCTCATTAAATTTTGTAATTTGGTACTGTGCAAAATTTATTGTTTTAAAAATCATAAATTTTTTTACACTTACATAGATGTAATATATTTAACATCATGCAGAAGAAAATGTAGAAATTAAATAAAGGACAAAATAAAAATATTGTTTATTTATTGAAATAATTGGTGAGGTCTGAGATATTAATTATTTGATATTTCATCCAAAGCTTGGTTAATGATCTCTGTTCTGGAAAATCTCAATCATGCCTGTCAAGAGAGAAAAATACAGATTAATTTTTTTTCCAAAAAAACCCCAAAACTGTAATCCTTTATTAAATATTATCCACTGATTTTTTTAAAATCAAATGTAGAGTATTCCACAGGTGTTAAAATATTTCATTATTCAAAAACCCAACTTTTTTTTTTCCAGTAACAGATATAAATGTTTCAAAATGAAAAAAAAAAAAAAAAAAAAAAAAAAACCAACCAACCAAACAAAAAAACCCCAACCTTTTTGTAATAAAACCAATAATTTAGAAGATCTAATAACAACAATAAGAATGGTACTAATAATAATACCGGTGAAAAATATTTAGGCACTGACAGATTTCAGCTATCAATGGTGGGACCATCCAGAGGGAAGTTTTACATAATCATTGCTGAGCCATAAATAAAAAATGTTTGGGTTTTGAAGGAAAACTGAAATTGCACCCTAAGGAGAATTCAAGTCGGGCAAGCTGTACATGTAACAATTACTGACAGAAATTTCAGCTCTTGATGCTTTATGTTTATGCCTTTGAAAATAAAATACCTGTGTCAGGTAGAAAGTAGACTTTATTTCATTTCTGCGTCTCATGTCATTCTGTAGTTGCTGAAAGTCAGACATGATTTCTAAGATATTTGAGAATCCATATACACTGAAAATTATTCTTTGTTGCTCCATGCAGATTTGTATACTGAATATAGTTTCAATACAGTCAAGCTGTATCTGCCAAAAAGGTTTTTGGGGGGGAAGTAATTTGACTTTATCACCATAGCTGAACATCAACAGCATTTATGCATCCACACTTATTTTACCATCTCCTTCCCACAAGTCTGTGCCTACTGTGCCTACAGCACTTCTGCAAGTAGGGAGAAATTCTTCGAGGATCATATCTGCTAGGAACAAAAAAAAAAGATGTAGGATTATGCACAGTGGTAATGTTAGTTCACTTGGAACATGAATTATACAGGAAAAAAACAATTAAATCAGCATGGTCACCTGCTGACACTAGGATCCCAGTGTGGTGATCCCATCTGTCCTGAAACAACAACACTATGAGTAGCCATGGTGATTAATCCAATGTTAGCTCCACTGAGTATAGACACAGCCCACTCTAAGAATCGACTCTCTGATGATAACTGACCACATATTTGAGAAGATCGTATGTCATAGACTACCCTTTAGTGAGCTATAAGTTTTTATTTCTTTTTATGTCTCTAATTTTTAAAAAAAGCTATTTGTAAGAGCAATTTTTATTAATGGGTAGTAAACTTTAAATTCTGAGCGCAATAATTGCAAAATTGCCTGTAATTGCTAATTTGGTTACCACTTCACAAAAACAGCTCTGTGAGAGGTCCTTTTTCATGTGTTGATTTTCTTTTGTTATGTTCCTTATGAACTTTTTCAGTGAGATACTTGTTTACTGAGGCTAGGTCAGATATAACTCACACAAAAAACTACTTGTTCTATTTAACTAATTTCAAATCAGTAAGGGTTGCAAAATTTCATCTCTAAATTTTTCAAATTCAATTTTGACTACAAAATTGCAAATCAGCAATTTTCATATTTAGTAACTCAGTAATAAAGCTCTTCTATTATTAAAAAATAAATTAATGTCTAGTTTTTTCTTGGAATAAAGGAAAAATTTCACTGGAAATATTGAAAGGCTATGGCTGCAATTTTTCTAAGGCTGAATGCTGAGAGATTTGTTTCCTTAAATAGTTACAAGATGAAAATAATTCCAAACATTTGCAGAAGCCTGAATTCATTCCAAAAGCTGTTGATTGGCCATGGATATTGTTTCTTTGCCTGCGGCAATGCTTTTATCTGCTTAAAGAAAGGAAAAAAAAGTCCATCTTAGGGAAATGATGGCACCCTGTAAATAGTAAATAGATTTTTTGTGAAGCGTTTTGTATTTGGTTGGTTTTGGTTTGTTTGTTGATGGGTTTTGTTGTTGTTGTTTTTGGGTTTTGGGGTTTATTGTAAATAGCCACAATAAGTAGCTGAATGACCAGTCTGGAGGATGACAATTTCTTGATAAAAAAATCTTCAAGTATTGTTTTGGAAGGGATTGTTACTCTTCAACCTATTGCAACAGTCAACACTGAAAAAAAATTCCTAATCACACAAATCCCCTCTTAAATAGGGGAAATCTGCTAGATCATTTTTCCACAGCCTTCTCTTCTCCAGGCTGAACAACCCTAAAACTCAGCCTATTTTTGTTAGAGAGGCTTAATCCCTCAGGTCATTTGTGGGATCCGTCTCTGGACTAGCTGTAACAGGTCCATGTCCTTCTTGTCTTGGGGGTCCCAGAGATGGATGCAGTACTTCATCTGGATGGCATCCTTTCCCTCAGGTGTGTGTACAGCACATGTCCTTCAATCTTCCTTTTCTGCATGACATACCTGCAAAAGCCCTACTTTTTACTCATTATGTACCCTGCCAAATTCAGCTCTAGACACGCCTTGGCCATCCTTAACCCCAATCCTACACAACTTGGCAGTGTCCTTATATTCTGCCCAGGATACCTGTCCTTGCTTCCATTGCCAGTGAATTTCCTTCTTGCCCTTGCTTTCAGTCAGCAGACTTTTCCCCACCATGCCAATCTCTTGCTTTTCTTTCCTCATTTCTTACACCCAGGAGCTGAGAGCTGTTGTGTGCTATGTAGTGTTCTTAAAGGTCTGCCGGTTCTGTTCTGCTTCCTTGCCCCTGAGGGCAGCTTCACAGGGAATCCCATTGACTAACTGCTTGAACAGCTGGATTCTTCTATAGGGGACTTAGCCAGTGCACTTGCTAGCAGTGGATGTCCAGAGTGCATTTATTCACTGGGAAAATGGAAAATGGAGAGATGAGACACATGATATAAAGCAGGGATTAAAAAAGAGGTAAGAGGCACCAGAGATCGAACAGAGGCCTGTTACTGCTACCTGGATGTCTTCATTCTGCTGATTATCTCCTAGTGTTTCCATCACATATACAGTCATAACTATGTGGACATGGTTTTACATGGTCATATCAGATATTTATGTACATTTATCCCTCAGGTTTGTGGGTGGAATTAATCTGCTCTAACCTGATGATGTGCAGATTAGATATCTAAGCCTTAGTAGGACACCTTGGTCGGACTTATCTCATTTTAATATAGAGAAATAACTGTCTTCCTGAAGTGATTTATTTTATTTTGTGAGAAGGTGATGTAAATTACATAAACCGTTCTCTGACGTGTCTGATTTTACTTCTGACTATAAAGATAGTCTAGCAATTTTCAACACATTTAGTAATCTACATTTTTTACATCTAAAACTGATTTTAGTCCTCTGCTTAATTGCTTGAGATGAATATGCTCAGCTCTGTGTCTTACTAGATCTGGTATTCATTCTCAGTGATCATCTGCCATTCCAAATATTGTTATAATAATTTCAATATAAACATTCAGGAGAGGAGCTACTTCACCAGTAGCCATCTATCTGCATCTTTCTCTAGAGGAAGACTAATATATATGAGATACCTATCTTAATTTGTAACTTACAATAGGCATCAAACTAATTAGTGAAATATTTGGAGTTTGATATCCATGTTGTTGTTGATTCTCCAGAAACATTTACTTTCAAATCATATAAGTTTCCTCTCATAACTTTCTCATATGTCTTTCCTTAAGATTTTGGAATGAGATGGTTGATTCTCAACTGTTCTGACCTCAAAACCAAGAAATTCTCAGCCTGTGCCACTGTAAGAAAACTGTAAATTAGTCAGAGGAAATGTATTTCCAATTAATTAGCTGTGTCTATATACAAGTGCCCTGATTTCAGCTGGGATAGTGTTAATTTCTTTAGGAGTAGTCCCTTGTATTCAGTATGAGAATAACCTTGATAACGCACAGGTGTTTGGTTGTTGCTAAATGACTTTTACTCTAAGTCAAGCACTTCTTTTGTGTTTAGTGTTCTGCCAGTGAGGAGGTATGCAAAAAATCTGGGGGGGGGGGAGCAAAACCAGGGCAGGTGACCCAAACTGGGCAAAGGGATATTCCAGGCCATAGACTATCTTAGATCTTAGCCAGGTAACTGGGGGAGTTACCCAGGAGGGGTCTAATGGGGATGCAGGGACAGGCTCTGGAATTAGTCACAAGGAGGTAAGCAGTTGAACTGTACATCACTTGTTTTTCCTGATTTGTGTAAGATTTTTTTTTCCTTTTGCTATCATTATTATTATTATTATTTACTATTATTGCTTTATCTAACTTTTGTTTGTATTTTTAAACTGTTCTTATCTCAGCCTATTGTTTTACTTTTTATTTTCCTCTTCATTCCACCACAATGGAGGAGCTGAGCCAGTAGTTGTGTGGTGTTATTTGCCAGCTGGGGTTAAACAATGACAAGAAGTTTGGCTTTCAGTACAATCCCCTCAAGAAAATTTTTTCTATTGTCACAGAGAGTTTCTTCCAAAGTGGGAAGAAACTTGGTAAACCACCTTACACTTTTTAGACAGTGAGATTTAATAAGACAAATCCAAAATGAGTAAAGAATACTTTACAGATGCGTAGTGGTCGACTTACACTTACTGAAGTTCTGATTTGTATTCGCTGTTATCTTGGGAAATGCATTTCATCTATAAAGTTTGTTTACCTCTGTAAAATAGGAATATGGTGCTTTTCTGTTTTGGAACCCAAGTATAAAGAGCAGTTGCTAAGTTTATGATGCCATTAGCAGAACACGAAAGGTATTTGGCTGATAAAAGATAATTTGGCTGAAGTTATAAAAAATAATGAAGGTTTTTCCACTCAACAACCACTATTTAGTTGATAGTCACTGAGGAAGAATATGTTTATCTCGGCTTCCTCCCTAATAAGTAGAACGAGCCTCCCTAGATGTCGATATACTTAACACTGAATTGCTTTTTAAAGTATTTTTTTCACTTTCAACTAACTACAGAGTGAGTTCATGATTAATAGAATCCCAAATCATGTGTTTTAAATAGGTGGCTAGAATTAGGGAGAATGAAACAAGGTCAGAGAATAAAGTCTAAGGAATGGAAATTGTGCTTGCCAATATGTTTCTCTAGTAAATTTTTATCAAAGAGGTTTATGACGGGGAGCAATCAAGATGTGATCTACCAATTGAACTTTCATATCAAAATAATATTCAGATGTTTTTTATTTGTGAGAGACATTTCTGAAGACAATTAATTGTGTTTTCATCCTTCTAGCATCAGGAATTTTGAGGAACATGATATGTAATTAGTAAATGCATACACAACTGTATATACAAAAATATGTATATACATTATTTTGTATTGATTTTTATATTCAGTTTGAAAGATTATAAGCATATCCTGCAGGAAAACTAGGTGCTGTAAGACAACCTGTCAGTAAGATGCAAACTAATGACAGGTGACAATTCTCCTCAGGACTGTCTTCCTTCAACCTGATTTAATTATAGGAATATTAATTGTTGCCATTTTTTCCAACCATCTCACACAGTTTTACTATCATAATAGAAGCAGGAGACAGAGCCTGTGTTCTGAATCTGCATAATAGTTGTACTAGATCAGCAAAAGATAAAGATCTTACTCATCAAGTAAGATCTAAATATTCCTTAGCTATGACAAGCATATAGAATCAGCAAATATACTTCAAAGAAAATGTAGACGTTAAAGAGAAAAGAGTGAGCATAGATCTGTTTACAAATTCCATTAAAGACTGTAAAACCTGTCACACAGTGTGAATTAAAGTAATTTAAATAGCTTGGAATGATAATTTAGGACTTTATTTTAAAACACCTGATATTATTTTGTTTGTTTGTTCACTTATTTTGCTGATATTGGTGTGAGAGTGGTAGAATATACTGGCTGTTGAATAGATGAAAATATACATGGGTTTAGATTTCACAGTTATATTATATATCCAACACCACAAGCACCAGTACAAACTGGTATAAACTGTATTGCTGGAGCTCTTCCACTTCATAAAAATAATAAAAAATATTGGCTTTACATGGGGCTGGAATGCAGCCATTCTCCTTTTGCTTTCTGTATTACTATTCTGCCCACCAGAGCAAAGAAAAACATTCTCTGAAAAGAGTTTTGGAGTTTTTCTGAAGTAAAAGTAGATCAGATGCAAGAGGAGAAGAGAAGTCACTACTCTTTGCACTGTTATAATTTATCTAGAATCCCCAAAATACAAATACTTGTGTAAGTCCCTTTGACAGAGAAGGCAACTGATTTTTTCTGTAATAAACTGAGTCTCAGACCATAGACCTAAAGGACCACAGACAAACACTGCTATCACAGAATCAACATCACCTGATTTTTTAAAAAAATTTTTTATTAATTTATTATTATTTTTTTTCCAGACTGACTAGCTGGTAAATTTTTTCCTACTTTTAAACACACATTTGTGATGGTTCTGGATTCTTTTTGTCTGCCAAGGTCAGGATGAATAATATATGGGAAACATAGATTTCGAGTTTGGACTTGGATGTTTATTGTTTCTCATCTATTTACAGACTCACAAGGCATGAGCTCTAACTAGCAAGTTAGAGAAATGAGGTAAAATGGAGAGTTTCTAACTCTTTCCAAGGTTATTTAAGTGATAATTACCCAATAACAAGATGACACCTACATTATATATCTGACCCAATAATGACCATCCAAGGCCAGCAATGCAGACCTTTTTCACCCAATTACAGAAAACCACCTAAATCCATGAAGATGAAGGAAGAAAAAGGTGAAGAAGAAGGACTTAGACAACACCCAAAATCCTCCATCTTGACTCACATGTATTACTATGTACTAAAATCCCAAAATCCAAGTTTCCAGAATTCCAAAACACATTCAGAAAATTCTGACACAGAAGAAATGCATGGCATTGTATACCTATAAGAGCTACACAATTTAGAAAAAAAACCCAAAACATCTTTTTGGAAGGGATGGAAAATTACTCAAATCCTCAAACTATAAGTCCAGCTTAAGCCTAACCTTAGTATTCATGGCTAAATATATACACAGATGGAGTACAGAGACTTTACCTGCACTTTGTAAATTCTCTGCAGAACTGTCTTATGTATTTTTTTAAAATAATAATATGCCACTCTTATTTTCATTCTAATAATCATTGGTCCATCTGATAGTTCTGCTTGTGTGTATTGATTTGCAAGCAGTTATGATCTAGATTAGCATCTGGTCTTGTGAAGTTGGCCATATCCATCCATCTGTATGCTTCTTACAACTGCCATAGACTTTTTGTCAGAATAAAGTTTATTTGAATTTTATAGGGTAGAACACGAATTAATTTTTTTTAACTCTGTCAGCCAAATCAGGAAGTACTTAATGAATAAACTTAGAATTTTAAATTACCATTAATTTCCCTAGAATATATATCAACAAAGGATTATTGGCTCAAAATAGATGTATTCATTTGATTGCTTGGCAAAAAGTAATACAATCTTGTTATCTATTAGTGGGAAGTTACAGCAAGATAAAATAATTTAGATTAGTTTTCCTTCATATTATTTCCAGTCAATATAAAAACAAGGTGTGAGATGTTCAGTTTCTATTAAGAAGTTTGAAATTTTGAAGGTGGTTCAAAGTTTCTTAATAATGAAATTGTTCTTCAGGAACAAGTAATGTCCTACACAGAAGTTCTGTATTGTTCTCAGAAAACATGCCCAAAAAAACCAACAACAACAACAACAACTACTACTACAACAACAAAAGAAATCATTCTATAATTAGATACAGCAATAATGAAGCCTTTTAAATGAGGGCAATACAAATTATTCTTTCAGCTCTGTAAATTAAAAAGACAAAATTAGTTTTATTTCCTCAATGTATCGCAAATGTATCACACAAAGTAATGTTTCTACACAAAATTAAAATTACAGGATTATCACCATAGACAGTTTGTTTCATTTTGTTTTTCACTGCTGTTCAAATTTTATAGTAAATTGGTAAATGAAGCAAGTTAAAAAATTAAAAATTAAGAAAAATTGAGATGATACAAGCAGAATATTTTGTGACATATTAATAAAGCACCCAATAGGGATGGTCTGAGGAGTTTGATAAAATAATCCAAGGTAGCCGAATGCCATAAAAATACTGCTGACTCTATGAACAACAGTAACTCCTGGAATTAAAAGATTAGTGCTTAATTTTGTAGTAAGGAAAACACCTAAGAAATCTTTACATCTAAAAGAGGCTTTCATATTGTCTCTTTTTAGACCTTGATGAAATAATTGTGATAAACAATGATTTTTCATTTTTATTTTGCATGGGGAATGGGAAAAAAAATCATTGCTCCACTAAGTTGAATATATTGACAATATATAGATATGTCCTATGAAACATTTATTTCTTTTGTTTTCAGATGGCCAGAGGATCACAGGCACATGAAGGTCCAGCCTTGCCAAAATAGTTGTAAACCGTGGTCTCCACTGTTACATAAAATAGGACTGACTTTTGCTACTTCATTATTAACAAAGTAGGATAATAACAAAGGGATGCTTTTACTTCATTCTCGGGGTAACATTTCGTGTGCTATAAAGTGCCCATTTTTATTGAATTATTTGCCTGGCAAGCATAATCCATATAAACTGACACTTATGTTTCTTCTTTGCTGCTATTTAGCATTTTTGGTCAGTCACTCAGAGACCAATCTCCAGGGAGTCAGCAAATTTGTCCTACAGCAAAACTCAGTGTTTCTAGGAGCAACTAAAAGACAGCTGATGCTGTTCCACAGAAAAAGTAATTGCAAACTAGTTTCACTCTTTTGTCACCCATTATTTCCCTCAGTTGGCTTCTTGCCTCTACTATACCTTCATATTCATGACAGCAATGGAAGAGAAACCTTGTCCATCAAAAAAGCAGCTTCTTACTCATCTTCTCACTCTAGATAACTGCTCTTCCATCTCTTGGATTGAAATAGCACCTAGTATACAAGTGGGATTTTTCCTAAGTAGTAAACTTAATTGGCCCCTGTAAATGTGTAAATTCACTACTTGAGCTCAATGAAACTGCTCTGCTCCTCCTTTCCCTGCTTTCAGAATGAGTTGAAATGACAATGGCCCTGTGGACCGTTAAAAATATTGTATCAAGTTCTTATGAAAATTTTCTTCATGCTGCCTTTGCATTTTTTTCTCTTCTGTATAAAAGAATGAATTCTGATTGTGTTTCCAGGAAAGAATGTTCAGTCATTCCTACCTTTTCATTATGATCAGAATTTCACCACCCACATGGGGGAAGAGAGACTAGTGAGGTATTACTGGGAACAACTGTTTCTTTTGTGTTGAGCACATGCAGCTTACTTCAATATCTGCCTTGTAGATTTGGAATGTCTTTTCTGTATAATATCAATTCACATCAATATTTTCCATGACTACCTCAAAACAAGATGATTAAAGGAAAATAAACACACACATGTAGATTTGCATGAATACAAGTATTAACATATGTAGGCTCTGACCTGCTATTTACTAACTGAACAGAACATGAAAAACATGACAATGTGAGCATTGCATGAGAAAATGTTGGCCATAACAAATTACAAAACAATAACCTGATAAAATTATCAGGTAACACTGTGAGAAATGGCAGGACTAGCTAGTGTGTGGGAAGAGCCTCGGAAAGATCCAGAGTCTGAGTTTCTGAAAGAGTTGAGGACCTAGGATCCAGGGTGGAACACATGTGGGTTAGATGAACATAAAACCTGTGCTAATGATCAACAGATTTGTGAATGTGGGTACAACCTTGGGTTAAGGACTAATGGTGTCTATCTATCAACAAGTCTGATATATTCAGGCCTGATCAACAGGAGGAGAGGAACCTGATTTACTGTTGTCTGTGCTCATGTGAGTGCTGCATTAAAGGCATTGGGCTGTGTTGGTTTCTGTGTATGTATACTCGTGTGTGTGTGTGTGTGTGTGTGTGTGTGTGTGTGTGTGTGTGTGTGTATGTGCATACACATGCACACATCTTTGAAGAACACCTTTTTACTGTCTGGATCTACTTGTGGAAACAGTAACAGACTGTGATTCCTTGGAGGATGAGAATCTGCTGTTGCAAAAGGACACCATCAGTCACTCATCGGGCTGAGAACGAGAAAAAGAACTTTATTTTTAGATTCAGGGTTTAAATAGAGTTTGGACTTTGACCAGCGATTGGGGGGGACAAGGTTGACACCTCTCAGACCCCACTGGTCAAACCAGCAGTCCATCAATTTGTCCTTCCTCCTGAAAGGAATGTATTTACAAAATATCAGTCTTTGTTTTTGTTACAATGAGTGAGAACTCTCCAGTCCAAGAGTGAAAACATCAGAAGGCTGGAAATCAGGGTGACAGTGCACCACATGGAGCTCCAGCATACAGGGAATGAGGAATTCCTGGTGTCCTGAGGATCATCAGGTTCAATTTCTTTAACAGGAAGAAACATAGGAAAATTTAGTTTAAGCACTTGACAGTTGTATTCTACACTTGTGTTTGTCTTGCTGAGCATTACTATGATGTACTACCACTTATAAAATGCTGAAAATCAAACAAGAACCTTTACTGAGCAGCTCTGATATGCTGTTTGCATTTCCTGCATTTCTCCTGCTGTGTGCTCCAGGCTGCTTCTCTTCTGAAATTCAGCGTCAGTGTTAAGAAACATATTAGATTTACATGTGAAATTCAAGTAGAATTCCAGGAGGAAAAAATTACAATCCCAGCTGGTTGTAATGCTTAGAGTCCCAGCTGCTGGAACACAGACAAGTATTGAGTATGAAATGTTTTCTTCTCTCCTCAGTGTGTGAGAACAATTGGTCCTTCAGATTTAAGACCAGAACAGACTGAATGCTGAACAGAGACCTGCCCTTATCATGCAGCTACATAGTGCTAGGTAATTACAAATGCTGAGGTCAGAGATACATTTCAAATTTCTTGTTTAACTAGGTTGTAAGACAGAGGGTCTGGCAAAGGAGAACTATTGGACCTGAAACCTCTCTTAAAGATAAATGCTTACAATTTTTCCTTTATATACAAATAGGTGTACTTCTGCAATATTTTCTTTGGAAATTTACCCTAAGTAGAAAGGACTTAACAAAATGCTTGTCCCCCTTTTAACACTATTGGACCATGAATGAAATGCATACCTGAAAATACTTCTTTCAATACCTCTCTGGCCAAAATTATATTCAAGTCAGTTCTAGAAATTCAACAGCTGTTTTGGGATACAATGTGCTCTAAATATTTGATATTTTTTGGCATTTGCTATGTCTATTATTGCATCCCTGTGATTACAGGGACCTAAGGGCCAGGGTGAAGGGAGTGGAAGGTGAGAGGGTGTAGCTTTCCATCCTCAAGGTAAATAGAAAAGCCAAAGTCCTGTCTCCTGTGTGTGTATGTAAATATATGAAGTCCAAGAAAAATAAGGAATTAAGAAACTACTTGCAGTTACAGAACCACAAATGATTACGATGCAAGACACACGGTGGGGCCTCTTCAATGACTAAAGTGCTGGATGGATTCAAGCTCTTCAAAAAGTGTAACAGAGAGAGGAGACAAAGTTTTGCACCCTATGAGGAGTAGCTTAAATGCACATTTATATTGCTAAGGGACGGCTGAGGATTTAGGGGTCAGTATCTTGAGCTTGCTTGGCCAAGATTTGGTAGCAGGGTGGGGGGTGGTCACAGGGTGGCTTCTGTGAGGGTCTGCCATGTCTGTCAGAGCCTGTGGTGGTCCCTGGACCATCCACAAAAGACAATTCACTCCCTTGGAGAGTGGGCAGCCCCTACATTCCTTCAGTTAGCAGTAACTCTGCTTTGGGAAGTCCCCTGAAGAGATTTCCTTGTAGCTCAGGGTGAGCAAAAATGCTCCAACCCACGAGCCTTTGCAGTTCTATGTTATTGTTTTGTACCCTATTGGTTATTTCCCTTGTTCCTGGTTTTTACCCCTCCTGATTGGTTCCTTTTTGGATCCTTTCCCTGATTGGTCCCTTTCCCAATTCCTTTCCCCATTGGCCAAGTTGTGAAACCCCACCCCTGGCTACCCTATATAGTCCCTCTCCCCTGCGGACATCTGGCTCTTTCCTCTTTGGACTTCACAGAATAAGGAGGCTCTCCTGGAGATCGGAAGGACCTTGTCTCGCTGTTTTTACTCCTGCATCACCCGGAGTGGCAAATGTGTCTTCCTCTCCCTTCCCCCCTTCCCTTTTTTCTTTGACTCTGAATTTTAGGTGGCCTATAGCATCTGAAGATGTTTTCTGATTTGTAGACTGAGAAACTCTCTTTAAGGAAGATAGAATTTTTCCAAGGTGTAAGAGCTACTGTGGAAAAGTGCAGGGAATAGCAGGCTTTATGTACTATTCATAGCAACTTAGATATTGTGCTTGAACGTTAATGGTGATTGCAATAATTTTAGCTTCTCATAGTGGTCTAAATGTATGTATAAATTAATAGGAAAGTTGGATTACAGACTATTTGTGTTCTGGAGTGATTTTATCAGTAAGAAAGTGGCTAAATTGTTCCTTGTGAGGTGAATTTATAAGTAAATCTCTTTACACCTTATATATATCTTCCCACAACAAAAAATGGTCATTAAAAATAGCAACCCGTTGTTGAAAGGCTTTTAAAAAGTCTATATGTTTGGCTTAATTGCGTCTTTAAAATGACTGAAATAATCCTCCCAACCATCCTTTCCTATTATCCAGGATTATGAATAAACCTTAAAACAAATTTACAATCTCTTAAAGGCCTGATTCTCAGCTGGTATAAATTAGCATATATTCACTGAAATGTGTAAATTGGCAAACCTCTGGTGCTAGTAGAGCTATATTGATCTAAGTCAACTAGAAACTGCCCAATATTCCACTGAAAACTCTTCAATAGTTTGTTTAAATTACTGTATTACTTCCAGGATGGATTATGGGAATATAAATGTGTTTCCCTGTGGAGATAAAAATGGTTGACATTTCCTGTCTCAGTAGAACTTTAATAATTTAGCTGATTTCCATAGGGCTTTCTTATACATAATTTCAAAGTGCTAAGTGTGTTATCTTTAAGTCTATTTACACAATAGACAATAATAGCCATAATTGTAAAACAGAATTATATTATTTAACAGTAATTAAAAAATAATCTAGTTATGTTTACTTAGCCCTGTGAAGATTCTTTTTCTGTGAGTATGAACGATGGTTACACACTTTAAAAATAAACTATGACTAGATACTTCGCTTTTTTAAATCCTTCTAACACTCGAGATGGGTGTCAGTGTCAGAGAGTTTAATTTCTTGCACTTTCAGTTATACTGGTCTGTACTGGTACTGCTTTCCATTTTCTTTTTCTTTTCTCTCTTTTATTTTTTTTTAAGAGTTTCACACTGTGTATAAAATTTTAACAGGTTAAGCCAACTTCATGTCCATAAGACATGCTGACATCCTTTTCAGCAACACCATAAAACATATGAAGAGTTATGTAAGTATTTTGGGATACCTGTACTTACAGAAGTAGGGTAAAATGACTTTGTACATTCGGAGGTGGAAAGTGTGTCTCTTCTACAAGCAGCATTGCAGAGGGGAAAATAAAAAAACATAATACAAAGGAAACTTGATTCTTTCCTCAAGACCATGCTCTAGCTCACTGTTTATCCAACAGAACAAGCAAAAACATGTCTGCTTGCTTTTTTGGTTGGATTATTTGAAGATTGAATGAATGAGGTATTTGAATAAAGTTGTATAATTTATAGCATGCTGATGGAGGTATTTGCCTGTAGCAGAAAAGTCATTCAACTCATATTAAAACACTCCCAAATGTATTCATAATACATAAGAAACAGCTATCCAGGCGTCAGCTCACCTTTTCAATTCTATATTTACTTAAATTTCCCTGCATATGGCCATTAGGAGGACCAGAACTGTACTTTTCATAACCACAAGCAATACCAGAGAACTTGTATCTTGCTAAGAATATGTACAGATTAAAGATAAAACTAATACTCTTGAATTGTACCAGTCAAAGGTAGATCCTATTTATAGTATTTTTTGACTAGAAATCCAGGTTCTACTTAATATACCTAATATTTTCTATTTAATATATCTAATAATAATCATTGCTCATATTTTTTGGTAACACCATAGATAAAACACTATAATTTCAATATATTTTGAACAAAAAGACTTTTTAAAGATACTTTTAAGAGCACTTTGGCAAACATGAATGAAAATTGTTATATAAAAACTTATTTTGCTTTTTATAGAATATATATATTTATTTCATTTATTGTGAATAACAGATTTGGAAAAACAAATATGTTTCTACTTGGTTATAAGGCATTTGGTAGCTGTCAGAAAAATTCAAGAAATAAGACCCTACCAAAAAAGAACTAAAATATGAGCATTTATTTAAAGACATTTTCAGAAGAGATTGCAAAACTACAGTAGTTCCTTAAGTTAGGAGCAGTGTGGGGGAAAATTACATTCTATGGATTGGTAAGCAAAGTAAATACAGGGAAATAATTCCCATAATCTTCCATATTTACATAATCTTTCATATATATTTTAGAAATAATCTAAATATTATCTCATTTTAATAAATTAGTGGTGAGTTAGGACAAACACCTAATGACTTTTCAGTGTCCTGACTATGCTTATTGGTTTTTGATGGGCTAGAGATAATTCCCCCCATAGCAGCCTCCATGGAGCTGCGTTTTGTGCTTGCAGCCAGAGGAGTTGATAACACACCTGTGTCCTGCCTGCAGCTGAACATGAGTGGCACAGAACCAGCGCTGTCTCCACACCCCTCCCTCTCTCCCAAAGGCCAGCAGGCTGGGTGGGCAAGAGGCTGGGAGGGGACACAGCCAGGACAGCTGATCCAAGCCAGCCAAAGGCATATTCCACACCAAATGGGATCATGCTCAGCAATGAAACCTAAGAGAAAGGAAATAGGAGAGGTATTAATTATTAAGGCATTTTTCTTACAAAGCAACCACTATTCATGGTGCAGACCTACTTCTCAGGAAGTAGCTAAACATCACCTGCTGATGGAAAGTAGGGGATAAACATTTTTTATTTACTTCTATGTGGTTCTGTGTGTGACTTTTGCTTTTACTTCTTAAATTGTCTTTGCCTCAGCCCATGAGATTCTTATTTTCTTCCCCTTTCCCACACAAGAGAAGTGCAAGAGTGGCATTGGGGCCAGCCAACATCACTCCATCCCAATGCTTCCTGCTTTCAAGTATTTGTGGAGATTAATATTTTCATATAAATTATTTAATGTTTCAGTTTTCTTCTGGAGTTGAAAAGCAGGGAAAAGAAAAAAAATACCTACAAGCCAATTATTTTGTTGCATGTAGAGGCAAGGCAAGGCAGAAAAATAATTAGTGGGATGTTTCAATATAAAGATCACGTAAGGGATGCTAAAGCTTCTGTTTTCAGTTCTAGAAAGATGATTGAGTTTTTGTAAACAATTTATATTTCCCTTGTTATATTTTGGTTTCTCTTCTTTGCCTATTTTAATCTGAGAAAAAAAAATCCTATGTAAAAATAATACCTTCAACAATAGTTTAGTCTTCCTAGTTATATGTCTAAAAATTCTTTTTGAACTTGTAATTAAATGTTGAATAGTAACACTGTCCAAGCTGATCTTTTTTTATAAAAAGATCCTGAAATCTACTGAGGTTTCTATTTAGTGCTCTTCCACTGCATGGAAAGGTGAACCCGTTCAAGTGGATCAAGGTTAGCATTAATAATACTAGGTTATTTGACTGTTTGTGAGAATTAATTTGTATTAGAAGAAAAGGTTTCGTAAATATTAATTGGCAGACATGTGTTAATGACTGAAGGTATTTTGTACAGAGATTTTCCAGATATAGTAACTGTAGAGATTTCTATAAATATCAGTCTAGTATTATGTGGAGAATGAGAAAAATTTAAAATGAAAATGAAACTTAATACCTTCCAATTAACAAATTGCATCTCTCAAATGTTCTAAGAAGTTCTGTCTACATTTCCCAATTACTTTCAAGGCATGTTACAATGATAAAGCAGCACAAAGTCAAACAGCAGTAGTTGAAGATCACAAAGATGAAGATCCAAAATATTTCAAGTTAATTCTATATTGATCCATCAATTGTTGCATAGATTTGAGGCCAGAGCCAAATAAGAACTTAGCTACTCCAATACACAGCTTTTTAAATATATACAATACACAATAATTGCACAATAATAAAAGTAAATAATAATAATAATGTAAAAACAATGTCTGGGAAAAGTTAGTTAAAGCAGTAAATTTTGTGTACAGTTTTGATTCATTTAGACATTAAGAACATATTTTAAAATAAAGTTTAAAATCCAGAGTTTTTCTCCTATGAAGATTCGAGCTGCTAAAACCCAGTTGTGACCTAAATACTCCTCCTCATTGAATTTAGACATGAAGGTAACCAATACTTCTCAACAGATTAATTTTTTGTTTCCTAGTAACTCAACATCTACTATTACAGCTTGTAGAGTCAAAATTTCCGGAGAAGAGACAGGACAAGTAACCTTAAAAGAATTTAATTCCTGTTTAAGTCCAACAAACCTGTAAAAATGCATTCTTCTGCCATTTAATAAATATAGTTATGTGAAACACCTGTGAGAGAAGGCAAAGGGAATTGAGACTGTGCAGCCTGGAGAGGATGAGGCTTCAGGGTGATCTAATTGTGACCTTCCAGAACCTAACAGGAGCCTACAATAAAGATGGAGAGAGATTTTTACAAGGACATGTAGTAAAACACGGGGAAATGGCTTCAGACTGAAAAAGGGTAGGTTAAGAAGAGATATAAGGAAAAATTCTTTACTGTGAGGGTAGTGAGGCACTGGAGCAGATTGCCCAGAGAAGTTGTGGATGCCCTATCCCTGGAAGTGTTCAAGGATCAGCAACATGATCTAGAGGAAGGTGCCTCTGCCCTGCCCCTAGGCAGGGCATTGGAACTAGGTGGTCATAGATGGTTCTATGATTCTATAATCTTAATTCAAAATACTCAATTCAAACTGCTTTATAGCATGATAAATACTGGAATCAGAAGTGAGCATGCTTGCCTCTCTACTGCCAGGGTGCCCGAGTCCCTGAAAGAGAAAAACACCTGCTTATTTGTGAGTACAGGTTGCTGAACAACACAGCTATTAAATTCTGATTCTACATTGCAAGAACTAAGATCAAGGGATTGGTGTTCTCTGATTATATCCTTTGTTTGTTTTGGATTCAGCTCATCAAATTTCCCTTAAATTTTCATGTTTTTCCTCCTAGCTTGCTAATTTTGGGGGCTTTTTAACCTGTGTTATCCAGTTCTGAGCTATTTTCTCTGCCTCTATACTGCCAGCTTGCATAGGGGTTGTACAAATGCATAACAAAGTCTCCTTCGTGCTCCTCATCTTCACAGACTTTGCTGCAGGGGACAGTTCATTTGGCAGTACGTGGCTTTACTTACAGGCATGTGCCTCTGTGTTTTGGGGCTGACTTCAGCAAAGTCTTTCTGAAGTGTTCTGCAGCTCTTCCCCATGGAATATGCAAAAGCTCCTTTTCCATTCCAAAGGGATTGGAAAGGGGAGCAGAGGGGAACATGGGGTGTGTGACAGAGCTGCTTGTTGGGTTCCTGGGAGCCAGTTAAGGTCAACCCACCACCCTGCAATACAGTTACACCCCATGAGAACATTATTACATTACACATCCAAACAGTAGCAAAAATAACACCTTAGAAATCAATAAAGGCTAATTTTTTAGTGTCATAAAGTAATCATATTAGAAGGGAATATACTGTAACTTTTACAGGGGTGTTACTATATGCTTAGTGTATATTCCCTGCCCACTCAGCAAAGGAAAGGAAAGTACTTTCAACCTCTGAATTCTGAAAGAAAAGGAGGGGGCATGAATGGAAGGAGGGAATTAAAAAAAAAAAAAAAAAAAAAAAAAAAAAAATTAAAAAAAAAAAAATAAAAATCTGAGACATCAAACTGACTAAATGGCTGACAAACAGCCTGATAATTTTTTTTCAGCTTTGCCCTTTGTTTTCCCTCCAGATACACCACATCTGTTCATAAGCCTGACTTGTTATGTCATGTTTGATTTAGGCTGTACAGGGCAGGAATCCTCTGTGTGCTGCATCTGAGTGGTATATGACATGTTTACTTGTGAAAATGAAATAGGCCAGTTGCAGAAGAGGCATTCATCTCAGTAAGCAGAAGCATAAGTGAAACACTAAAACATTTTTCTAGAAGCTGGACTCACATATTTCACCAAGCTGAAGGACACTTGCATTTTGAAGGCAGATATTTGCTTGTAGCCCATGAAGGGCATAGGACAGCTACTTTGTATGAGTATGGCAAGAGTAATAAAATTAACTTTTCTACCTTGCCAAAATAAATATCACAAAATTTCATGTTTAAGAGCTTAAGATTTAGGTGCTTAAAGATTTAAGAACTTAAATCATTAAGATTTAAGTGGACTACCAATAACAAAATAGTATAGAACAGAACTAGTGCTGCTTCTAGGGGAATTTATTTTTGAATTACCATGAGCTGCAAAAAGAGCTCTATCTGGAGGGACAAAAACAAAAGGAGAGTCAAAAATACATAGACAGATAGAATGCTACTATATAGAGATTCATTTTTACTGAAAAGGAGAAATCATGTATTTCCAAGAATATACATGCTCTCCACTTAATGGGTGTAAATTTTATATATTTTACATTCAATTTTCACCTATTTTGGGCAAGATAAAACCTACCCAGTTTTTAAAAACTCTTTTTTCTTTCTTTCTTTTTTTTAAAAAAAGGAGTCATGAAGGTCTTTCTTTCTTTTGTTCTTTCTTTCTTTTTTAACTTTTTATTTCAAGGACAGTGACCTGGAAGATACGTTGTATTTTTTTCATGTTCTGAAGAGATAGGGAAAAAATGGAAAACATTTATACATTTTCATTATGTTTATCATAATTTCAAGCTGGTACCTGTTAGGGCAGGGACTGAAGTTCTGGGCTCATGAGGGTGTCACATTCTAGGGGACCTATTTTGACAGCCATCAGTGTGCCAGCTCAGAGCAAAACTTTTATTCCAGACCACAGACAAAGAGTTTTAGGGCCAAGGTCTCAAGATCAGAAGTCCATTGTCCATCACTATGACTGTTTAGCAAGCTACAAATTCATATAGGGAGAAACTTGTTTTATTGCCCATGTCCTTAATCTGTCCTTTAAGTGTGGTCCATAGTAACTATGGACCTCTTGTGGGCCTTAACAAACAGATATATCTCTATAACATGTTTGACAGAACCTTATATATCTAGGGTTTTTTTAGAACATTATAACTTCAGAAATTTTATGTTTTATTTTACCTTTTTATCTGAGTGGGAGGGAAACAAAAAAGTGACCAAGAGGTGTCTATGGGAGTGATGCTGGATGGCTAGTTGGCAGGAGAGACTGGGAGTTACAAGGGAGTAGGAAATTTTTCACAGTAAAACCTTGGCAAATGAGTAATAGGTTATTTCACCATTCTACTAACACTGTTGATGTTAACAAGGACAGATCTGTCAACAGTGTGGCTGAACTCCTGACATTTGTCATCTTTTGTCAGCTCTCACATCTCTTTTCAGTTGGGGCTGTACTTTCCTAGAATGTCAGTTTTTTGAAAAGAGACCATTTATGATACTCATAAGGCAAACACAAGGATACAATGAAGTGGATTTCCATGAGTAATTACATCTGTCAGCAGTGGCAATATTTATGATCCAGAATCATTAACAAGACACAGAAGCTACCAGGATTCTGCCTGTACCATCTGAATGAGTGACTGCTATTGTCAACTACTGAATGCCCTGAGGAAAGGTGAGGATGATGGTTTTCCAAAGCCCCAGTAAGACTGACAATGTGCTGGTAAAAAAACAAGCAAAGAAGGTGGTGTTTCCTTGATTCATACCTGCAGAACTGTTAGCCTCGAGCAACACAGCACGATTAGCTTATGCATGATTGCATTTTGAGTGTTAGTTTGGTTTCTGTACACAGGCTTTCAAGGACAGAATGAAAACAGCTATTCATAAATACGGCCCCAGTTCTTCTCTTTTCTGTTGTCTGGTCTAACTGAGAGCATCTGATGTCAAAAAAATTGGAATTTTAGGTATGAAGTTTCTGTTCACGTATCATTTCAATGATGACAAAAGGAGCCTGGCTGGTTGACTTTCTCAAAAGTGTAATGAGCCAAAATTTTTAGAGATTATGAATATCTGTTGTAATAGTATTCCATTCAGCACTGTTTTTTAAAAAGCAGAAATATTTTCCCTTCTGTAATTACTTTTTGCCTATCCAAGGTTGATATGAGCATAATCTCACAGATATCTATCAATAGATGATACAAATGGATGTAGCTATAAGTGTAATCAAAGCGATAGATATGAAAAAAAAAACAGAAAGTAATTTCGAGGATGGGTGGATGCTTGTAAGGATAAAACATCCTTTGTCTGCTCATTAATTAGATAAGGATTCCAGGAATGAAGGTGAGTATTAATTGTATCCATTTGTTTTGGTTTGGCTTTTTTCGATTAAGAACATCTCAAAAATTTGAGGAAAAAGTATATACACATAAGCATAGTTTGTCTTTTAAAAAATGAGACCTACAGAGAAATACATTATCCTTTAATACATTTTCCGAATACACTGCTTTTTTTTCCCTAGTGTATAATAAAGTTTATAAAAAGAAAAATTGTTTCTGTAATAATTATTAAGGAAACTAAACTACAAAACAGCATTAAAGATGTTAATAAGTGAGAATTTAAGAATAGATACTGGTCCTAATGCCATACTGCAAGGGATAGTGCTTCTCTATTTCACACAGCAAAAATAGCACTGACTGGATCAGCAGAATAGTAATACTGTCATTTGCCCTCAGTGTCAAGCTCACAGATTTGCAATGGTCTCTATCAAAAGCTGTAGTAATGCCAATATGAATTACTTAGACTCTGCATTCTGTAATTTAGTAATCCATGGTCTTGGGCTCCAGCAAAATTTAGATTGGATATAGTGGTGTCAGTTGATTCAGAATGGATTACAAAGCAAATCACATTTTTAGGGCTAAGAAGGAAAGGTAGATTTACCGAAGTAAAATCCAATAGGAATACATAACTTTTGAGATCAACGTAATCTTCTATTTTTTGTTATCCAATCCCACATTGCAGTAAGAATTCCACTGCCAATGGCTGACATTTGAGTACACCATAAGCACTAAAGTTACAATTAAGATTTTTAGAATATTTAGATTCATAATTTACTACCAGTAAATTCATGAAAAGAAATCAGTTCAAAAAGCAGGAATTTGGTGTGTACAATGAGAAACAGTGACTCTAACCTGATTCATTTTAAGCAAAACCTATTTAATTAGGCTGATGTTATCATAGCACTGATTTCAATTTAAATTAAGCGTTGTCCATATACATTATTTTTTTGCGTTCACAGAAGTTAATTTCTGCTTGATATCATTATATTGTAAATACCAATTGAATTGGGATACATCTAGAACAATGGAATTAATGAAGATATATTTATTTCTAGGTATATTTTCAGGTTGTCAGTGGAATGGCTTGAAAGTAGGCTGAAACACAGCATGCTCTGTGACCTTTGTTCCATCTGTTCACAAAGGGCCTTGCGATACCCATAACTCAGTTTCTAGCTATTGCACCCAAGAAGTCTTTAAAAACCTTTTCCATCCTCCATCAGCAATACGATGCTTCTTCAAGGCATGAAAAATGTGTTGATGGCTTAAAGGTAAGCAAACAGCCTGTGACCATTTCCAGTTCATCCACAGCACTTGTAAATCAGTTCTTGATTTCCTAAAACAAAGAATCACTGTTTTCTGTTTCAGATGCTCTTTCCTAACACCTGTGCTTGAACATAGAGTCCTGAGTTTAGTTCTGGGATCTACATTACAGGAAAGACACCTGTCTGTTAGAGCAGGTCTGAAGGAGGATTCTGAGGAGAGATGATCAGAAAGCTGAAGCATCTCTGCTATGACAACAGGCTGAGGGAGCTGGCTGGAGTTTTCCAGCCTGTAGAAGAGAAGACTCTGGGAAGACCTTATTGCAGTCTTTCAGCTCTTAAAGAGTGTTTATAAGAAAGAGAGAGGTCTTTAAAGAGAATCTGTAGCAAAAGTACACAGGGCAATGGTTTTAAACTGAAAGGAGGTAGGTATAGAGTGGCTATTTAGATTGTCTGTATTCTTTACAAGGAGATCGGTGTAATACTGACTGATAGAGTTTGCCCTGGGAAGATGTTGATGTCCCATCACTGGAAGTGTTCAAAGTTAGGTTGGATGGAGCTTTGAGCAACCTAATCCAGTGGAAAGTGTCCCTGCCCATGGCCAGACAGTTGACTGAATGATCACTGATGGATAAACACTAATTTGGAAAATAAGTACATAACATTTGATACAGGATAAAGCATGTATGCATATATAGAATTCAGAATAGAAGCAATCTAAATCAGTTCTACAGCTGACTTTATGTTGGTGTGAATCTGTGATCTCAGTTAGAAAGAAAATAAATGTGTTCTAGCTTGTACTTGTTACAATTTGTTTGTTTTCTTTTTCTCAGAAGAAAGGGTTACATTACCTATGTGTTAGCAGTTCATCATGCAGCTATGTTATATACTTTTTGAAGAAAAGAGCACTGCTTTTGCTTAAGTTTGCATGATATGAACTTCTTCATGGAAAGCTGATGCAGACTGGGGAGGAAAAGAGATGACATTGGTAAAGACATATTTAGATCACTATTGTATATGAAAAGAGGACATCTGTAAGAGAAATATATAAATATAAACATGCAACTTGATTTAAAAGACAAGTCCTAAAGGAGGGTATTTTTTCAACAGTACTATACAACTATTTGCACTAACATTTTGATACTACTGTAAGAGGGACTATCTTAGACCTTTACTACTATTAAGGAAAATGAAAATCCTAATTATCACTGAGAGCTCTTATAATCTTGTTGAGTTTTGAATCCTTAATGTGTGCATTTAGTTCAACATTTCTGTATCTCCTGAAATCAGTTAAGTAAATTAAAAGTCACTGTTAAATTATTTCTTTTTTACTGTATTTTAACACAGTTACTAATTGCTTAAAAGTTCTCTTTGTAAAATGACTGAAATCAGATTTCTGGCCTAGCAGTCCTCTCATGTTATCACATATTTTTCTGATTTATTTGTTGGGAAATTAAATATTGAGGCAATTGTTGTAGAAATATTTTTGTCTTTGTAGATAACTAGATTTATGTGTTTCTAACTAAAAGATAAAAAATTGTTTTGTATTCTGATTTTGGAGATTTTTGGAGAAGGAACACAAAACTAAATTCATGTTTACACTACATACTTGAGATTCTCGTCACACATAATTTTCACCTTAGAAAGAAGTCAAGAGAAGACTAAAATGCCCTCAATACTGCAAGTTCATATCTGGTCCATCTCACATTAAAATCCACAGAGGAAACATTACATAAAAAAATACTGAAAAACAGTCAGTAGATAGTAAATTTAGAGCCCCACTTCAAATATTCAAATGGAAAATGAGAGAATTTCATTTTGAAGTAAATCTGATTTAAATATATAAATGCAATTTATGACAAAAAGGAAAGACAGATAAAATAATGAGTTTCAGTTTATATTTCAAAAAGCAACAGCAAAACATATGTCAAGTACTAACTACTATTTTCCTTTTATGGGTATAATTCTTAATCTGTTACATTTCTTTCCTTTAATTTAAATTATATAAGGTTATTTTTTTTTAATTTCAGTCAAATTTTAGCAGAATATTATGATGTTTACATACCTTCACCCTTTTCTCTGACACAAGTTTGTAGCTCTCCATCTTTTTCTAGGAGGCAGCAACATGGAGTAGAGTGAAAGATTGGGTCAAATAATAAACAACAAAGAATCAAGGCAATGCAAAAATAATTGGTTTTCTGAGGTCCAATATACAGTGGAATTTTGTGTAAGGAGTGAGCTGCTTTAAATTTTTCTAGCAGTTATTTTGGGCAACCAACCTTTTTACTTTCAGTGGTCCTATAACAGAATTTTTTTTTCCCTAAGTAAACATGAGAAATAAGAATTCTCTGGAATGTGTAATTAATATAACCACTTCTTGTGATGTAATTTAGTTTCCATTGAACACATTTAGTTACTGTATAGGAATGTGTAAAATTCCTTCCATTTTCACACACCTGTCTGCAGGTACCAGCTTCCTAATGGATGGTATCTGAAGGCTTCAATACTTATACTCAAATAGCATTCCTCTACATGGTTTCATACAGTTTACAACTCTGTATTCAAACGAATTAACATATACGTACTAGATCAAATTAAAATTAAAAATCCAGTAAAACAACTGCTGTGTTTTGGAAGATATTTGTTGAGTTAGACTAGAAGACCCAACAATACTGAGCAATGGTGTACAGATCAGCAGGGCTACACATTATAACTATTAAAATATTTTTTTCTTCTATTGGATCATCTACATAATTTTTTCTCCATATAGCAATATCATTTGCTAATTTTCTTGTGTGAAAATACAAATTAACACAAAATGAGAGCAATTTTGATCTCAAGGCTGTGTTATTTGTAGACACTGAAAATTATTCACAATACTATAATGTAAGTATTAGCATACAGAAAAAGTTGTGTTAAAAAGTCAGGGAAAAATAACATGTCACTATATTACTTAAGGTAATCAAGTTTAATTGCAGACAAAATATTTGTTAGTATTCATTAGAGTTCTCTTTTTTTTCCTGAATTTTAGTTCAATTCCACAAAGTTAATGATCTTTTCATATATTCAGTTACATGTGTTGTACAAAAAGTACTTGTCTATTGTTCATTAGCAAATAAACTCTGGTAGCATTCAGAAATAGCACAAATTAAATGTTTATTTTTTTAACAGTTATTTTACCTGTAAAATTAAAGGCACACTTTGAAATATCCAGATTTGTTTGATCAATTTCAGGTTTCCTGGTCAACAGAAATTTTTGCAAGCAGTGTTTAAATGTATTAGAATTTTTGATTCATTTTGATTTTGATTTACTTATATAAAACATGAAACAATTTGTGACAAGTCACAGTGGAATGCTATACTATTGAATTTGTATTCTAGAAGAACTATAATAGTTTAGCTTATTTTCCCATTTAAAAGATAGGGTAGTAATCTAATAATGATTATAATATTTTTTCTCTGAGTACATACATATGATATGATAAAAAGCACCATAATATATTTCTGTTATTGCATTACACTGATTTGGCCACATAGAAAAAAGACCAACATATATTCAGAATAAATGATAGATAAAATACTTAACATGGATTCTTCATAAAATATGTGTATGTGCTTACTTTTGCCAATATGCAGGAAATCTTTTACTGGTGCAATGTTATACAAGAAAAGCATATTATTTCATATAGGCCTAAGCCTCAACTTTAAGATCCAGTTTCTCCTCCTAGTGAACTAACCTTTTGTCTTGCTGTGCTTGACAGTAAACAGCCTACAGTGATCTTTTCCTTAAAAATATTCCCATCACATGTTGTACTGTCAGAGTGATTTAGGCCACTGTTTCTGAAAATGGTTGAAGTTGTTTCCTTTTGCTATACAATTATTTGAGTGATGGAAGCAATCAAATATTGTGTGTCTCATAAAAGATGCTTTCTAGCCTAATCACAACTTGTTGTCACAAAATAAGTGACAAACTTCATATGTACAAAAATAAACTTATCTGGAAACCTATCCTAAGAGAAGATAAAATAAACAAATTGTATAATCAGAGTACCTTGATCTATGAAGGATGACTGATAGGGATTGTTGTGCTCATATAGATTTATTTTCCTGAAAGAGCAACACTGCTGAGTTATACTTTATTAACACTAGATTATTCATTTGTTCAAGACAATATTATTGCAGAGAATTAAAAAAAAAGGGGTTGCAGAACTTTTAATTTTTCAAAAATTTGATTCAGATGAAGAATAAAGACTAACTATTTGAATATTTTATTGATATCACTTAAGTTCTGGGGGTTTGTTTGTTTGTTTGTTTGTTTGTTTGTTTGTTTGTTCGTTTGTTTGTTTTAACCTGAAATAATTTGTTTCTGGGGAAAAATACAGTATCTCAGGCTGTTTTAAGCCTTCTAGTTTCTTTTTAAAGTATGCCACCTGGATGAGTGGTCTGTGATGTACCCTGGAATTTCAACACTGAAGAAGTTGGTATCAAGTTATCAAAACATGCATTACATTACTAAAGAATCAGGAAACCAAAAGATAAAGTTCTTAATTTTCACTTCTTTGAGACAACACAGTGCTATATTTAAGACTACTTTTTTTAAACAACTTGGTTTATTCTGACCTAATGTGACAAGTACGTGAAAAACTCCTAGGCATAGGATTTAATATATGCAAGTCTATAATATATACTGAGAGGTGGACTAGAGGACCTTTAACGGTCCCTTCCAAACCAAACTATTTTATGATTCTATAGAGATTTACACATTATATAGTAATTAGGTGTGCTAGGAAATATAGTAGATTATAGTAGTGGCAGTGTATATGACATGTAAAATTCAGCTACTTGCAAGTATGGATTAATTATGTAAACTAGGAGGATAGCTGTAAGAGTGCCTCATTATTAAGGTTTGTCTTCCTTTTCTCAGATCTTTTTTCCATAAAGTGATGTTTTTAAGAGAACTGAGCTGAAGTTCTACATAATAGTCTGCATCCACCTGAATTTTGGGCAACTTTTGGTTTACATGTTTATCTGAGTCTGAGAAAACAGCTTAAGTTCTTGAGTTTTCACATTACTTACATGAACCATTGGCTATTTAAGCAAGGATACTTCTTCCTCATTATGAAAATCAGTCTACACTTTACCCATTTATAAAATCTGGGAAAAACTTTATTTTTATTGTGCACAACCAAACATATCTAGTAAAGCCTTCCCCCAGTCTATCTTTATCTGTGTATGGTCAGACTTACCAGTGGTTCTAATACCACTTCTACTGCTGTAGCTGCAGAAGCAATGGGCTCTCTGACATACAGCCCAAGATGCCAAACTGTATGTACAAAGAACAAATTGCCATTTGGTTTAGTCCATTTATGGATAGGCAGAGCTGTACTGTTTGCTCTGGGCATGATTTTTTTTAACTCTGTGATTTGTGAGGAATCCTTTTCATCAGACTGCTGGAAGTCACAGTATATGGTGGATTATGCCCATATGTGAGATAAACAATTTCCCCATTCACTTAGATATTCCAGTCCTTTGGTCAAACACATCTCACAATTTTTTTTTTTTTTTTTTCAGAGAATTAGTTCATGAGACAATTCTAAACAAAACTCAGATATGTTTCTCAGGACAGGTCATTCTAGTGATCATCTTCATCCATACACAACTATTACACAAACACAACTATTTTCTTTACAGTGTCCTTCACGTTCCTCAAATCTTGTTTCAGAAAACTTTTCATCTCAAACTCCCTTGCAATGTGTACTGTAAACACTACTCTGCTCAGCTTCAAAAAAGTCCAAAATATTCTTATATAATTTTAGGTACTCTGTACTGAAAACACAAATCTATACAAAATTTGCCTGCTAGTTATAGAAGCCTGTGGCCATATGTCATTTCTTAGAATTACAGTATTGAATTCAGCAGGGGCCTCTGGAGATCATCTAGCCCACAACCCCTGCTCAAAGGAGGCTCAGCTAGAGTAAGGTGCACAGGACTTGTCTGATTGGGTTTTTAGTGTCTCCAAGGTTGGAGATTCCACAGGCTCTCAGCTACAGTTCCACTTGCGGGTCCACCCTATGTGATAGCTGAGCACCCACATATCTGCTCCTGCATTTCATCCTTTCTTAAATATGCTTTCTCCAAGGCACCATCTTTCTACCTGTGGGACTCCACTGTGCCTTATCATTCTCTGGAGTGTTTGGAATTTGCTGTGTCTGGCAGAGGGCAGCCCCTGGTCACTCTTCTCAAAGGCCATTCCTCCAGTCCACTCCATGCACAAAATCTTGAAACCTACATCCAATACAACCACAATGATAGTAAAAAAAGTATTTGCTTATGTATAAAAATTCCCTGTATATCTACTTTGCTCATTGCTTCTCACACTCTCACTGGGCCTCACTAAGAAAAGTGTGGCTTTATTTTCTTTGTTCCTTCACCATCAGATATTTGTACATATTGACCAAATCCCCTCAATACCAAAGACTGACCAAAGGAGTCCCAGATCACTCAGCCTCTTGTCATGTGACAGGTGTTTCTGTTCCTTCATCATCTTGGTGGCCCTTCCCTAGACTTTCCCTAGTATGTCCCTGTCTCTCTTGCACTGGAGAATTCAGAACTGGACCCAGCACTCCAGACAGCCTCACCAGTGGAAAGCAAAGGGGAAGCGTTATCTTTCCTGACCCACTGGTGACACTTTTCCTAATGTAACACAGGAAACTCTTGGTTTTCTTTCCTTCAAGGCTTCAGTGCTGCTTTGTGTTCAGCTCATTTACTAGGACCTAGAGGTTCTTTTCTGCAAAGCTGCTTTCATATTTGAGTTCCCCTAGAACTCACTGAATATATCATCAAATTCTAACTATTTTTTTACTGTTCTTTTCAGTTATTTATTTAAAAATCTCTTTACTCAGGTGCAATACTCTGACTAATCCCAACTAAAAATAGTTTCAATGTTCAAAGCTCTCTACTGGCCTCTCTCATAAACTTTGAAGCAAATAATTGATTTAGCTTCATTTGCACTGATTTTATACTCTTGAAATCCTATTTTACACTCTGATTATCTCTCATACCTTTTTGATTCTCTGGCAGAATCTGTGATTCTGACATTTTGATGAAAAAATAAATTGCATCCCATGAAGTAAAAAGCATTTCACAGCAATTTTTCTTACACAAAAATATGGTTTATGACTATTCTATGATAACTGATAGATACAGAAATCTTTATAATATCTTGAAAAAGTTTCTGGCTTCTTAGAGACTCCAAAAATCATCACCTTTATGAAAATTCATTTCAAAGGGATGCTATAAATGGGCCCTGACTCCAAAACCTCTGGCCCAGGACCACTCCTGCTAGTTTTTGGAACCTAGTCTCAGTGCACACAGACAGACACAGATAGATAACACTACCAGTGCCAGAAACACAGATGCAGTTAAGATGCTGCCTTCAAGAGCACCCAATTACAAGACTCCCACCAAAAACAAGCCCAGACAACCACAGCCCTTCCTCTTCTTGGGCTGCCAGAGTCAGGAGGGCACCAGTGAAGCAGAGCAGAGGCAGAAACATCACACTCTCCACATTGACAGGCAAAAATACATTTATCAATTCCTCAAGAACTGGTCTGATACCCTTACCTGCATCCCGGCTTCTTCTACCTTCTTGCATCTTTTTCACATCACAGACCCTCATGTCTCATTCTTATCAGTGTCAAAGCTCAAGTTTGCCTGTAGTATTCTCATAGCCCATTAATTATTGTGACTTGTAAGGACTGATTCTTAGCTTTGTCTTTATCATGCTTGTCAGATTTATTTCTCTCTACATTTTCTTTATGACCTCCTCATTTTCCTTAACATCCCATTTGACATCATCTTTGATCAGATAATTTTACTGCAATAAACATTCCCCATTTCTGGTACTCTTATCAGTACTCTAATCAGTGGCTCACTAGTTTTGGGTCTGGTTACTGCCTACTTAACTATTTTTGGGTCTGATTTATGCCTCTGTGTGTTTTGTTTATGGCTTCCTCCTTTTCTTATTATCCATTTTTGCATTGAAAAGTCACAGGCATGTAGCCTTGAGGGAGCAGGACATCTCTCTTCCACTTTCTACTACAAACCATTCAAGGACAGTTAGACTATTTTTCTCAGTGACCCTATAGTTGAGATATTTAATTCTGATTGATGTTTATTCTTTTATATTTGCCTGGGACTACTTGTAAATATTGAAAATGTTTTTTGAATGTGTAATAGTGTAATGCTAATACTTAAATTCTCCTGATTTACATATCAGACAACAAAAAAATTTCCATGTAAATCAAGGATCAGAAAGTTAATTACAATAAATTTATTTGTTGCATTTGGTTTTTTTCCAAGACATGTGATAGCTTGCTCCATTTACTATAGCTACCAAATAAAATTGTAATTTTTTTATGCTGAAGCATATTGAACATGCCAATGATTGTCTTCTCAAACACATCTTAAAATACTTATAATAATTCCTGTTATTTCATTTACCACTGCTCTCCAAGATACCTACATTTTTAGTCATATAGTATTTGTACAGAAAGAAATTTGGACTTGCTTCAGTAACGTATTTCAACACTTTGTCCTTGATAAGATCTTTATTTCTTTATTGTTTCTTCTGAAATATTGCATTTTATAACTTCATTTCAAAATTATTTAATTCTACGTCCATCCAAACTTCTTTCATTTCCCATAGTGGTTAATTTTAAGACTTTTTTTGTTACTTAAATTAGGTTCCATTAAGCATGTTCCATCTTCATTTAGATGAATCTTTTCTCTACAGAAATGGCCCTCTGTCTTTTGTTGTTGTTGTTGTTGTTGTTGTTGTTGTTGTTGTTTTGTTTTGTTTTGTTTTGTTTTTTTCCTAACATATCTATATTTATTCCATGCATTATTTTTTTTAAGGATAAATTCAGACTGACTTTTATGAAGCTAGATTTTTCCAGGATACTAAAAGCATTTCAGTGGTTTATACCTTTTCCTCCTACACAATCATGCTACTCCACTCTAGTTCTTAAAAGGGGAATATGAACAATTAAAGCTCTTGACCTTCCTCATTTTAAGGTCAGAACTTAGCTGAAAGTGAATTAGGACAGTTGATTATGCCAGTATTTTATTCACAAAGGCAAATACAGCTGAAAGAGAGTATTTCAAAGCAAGCCACAAAATATTTATGTGGGCAAATTGAACATGCCTAATGCATACAGGTGAGAGGTTACTGCTATCCTAAATAATGTTTCAATAATGTAAATAAATATGCAACATTAACATTATTAGTGTATTTACCATACTGTTATCTGGATGGTACTGCCTACTTTCCTGTGGCTGAAGCCTTTATCCCCAAAAAATGGATTCATCTCATCTCTGCCTTTTTCTGACAGGAAAACTCTAGTTGGCATTAGGCCTAAACCCTGTCAGGAAGAGTGCTAGTAGAAAACCACCGTGGGTGATCATACACTAGAGCTGGTGCCTTGGTTGTGTTTAGTTCACAAGTGTAACCATAGTTACACCTCATAGTTTTCTTTTGCAGCCTCCACCTTTCATGATATTATGTTTTATTTGTTTTCCTTAATCCCGTATTTTTCTGACTAACCTGTTTCTGAACCAGTTCTCTGCCACATGGTCACTTTAATTCAAGCTTTCATCCTTGTCATGGCTTAGCAGTGTCAGGCAGCTAATCCTCACTCACCCAGTTGCCTACTCCTCCACAGCAGGGATGGGGGAGAGAATCAGAAGAGCAAACTGAGAAAACTCAGTTTCATAGGTAAAGAAAAAGCTGGGCATGCAAAAATAGCAAAACAATGACTTCTTTTAGCACTTCCCATGGGAAGGCAGATGTTCAGCCTTCTGCAGGAAAGCAGAGCTTCATGACATGTAATGGTTACTTGGGAAGACAAATGCTACAGGTACAAATACTCTTCCCTTCCTCCTTCTAACTACAGATTTATTGCTGAGCATGACACCATATGGCATGGAATATCCTTTTGGTCAGTTGGGATTAACTGTCCTGGCTTGCTCCCCTCCTAATCTTCTGTGCACCCTCAGCCTGATCACTGATGTGGTGGTTGTGAGCAGCAGAAATATCTTTCATGCTCAGATATTAACTAAGACTTGGACACGTTAGCACTGTTTGGGTCACAGATCCAAAACACAGCACCATGCAAGCTATTCTGAAAAAAAGTAAGCCCTTTGCAAAGGAAAGCACAAGTACATTCACAATAAGTCCCAGGGGAGTGGAATAAGACTATTCCTATTGCTTTAAAGTAGTTTACAGTGGCCTAGTTAGTCCCTGGTGTAAGAAAGAGAGACAGAGTATCCCAGAAAGCAACTCAAAGCATCCAATTGTCTTTATTCTTATCTCTGCAGAAGTTAGGGAAATTGGAGTATTCAATAATAATAAAAAAATTAGAACACCTTGTACTCTCCTCTATCAATATTTATGGCCTTAAGTATTTTGGTAGAATTTAAATACAACTTTCATCATTACCTTGGCAAAGGGGTAAGGAGCGATTGCGTGACCTGAAAACCAAATGCCTGTGATGTTTCAAAGTTAGTTAAACCACAGTTTTCTTGTATGGTTTGAATAACTGTTCTCTGTATTTGCAATAGATAGAACAGATCAGAAAAGAAGCGAGAAAAGGAGAATCTTAACAGGTGAAGACTAAAGTAAGATATATCACAATTTATTCCCCTGCACTGATGATCTCTCATCTTCCAGTCTTGGAAAAATCAGGATATGACTGAAAATTCTGCTGTTATGAAAGAAACTAACTGAGATGTTTGTGGTTTTTTTTCTTTCTCAATACTGACAGGATACAGAAACACTTATTATAATGCATATCAGAGAGCAAAATATGATAAATTAAAAGAACCAGAAGACTGCTCATAAGGAAGTTGTTTTAAGAAAAGTGCAGGCAAACTATTATTGTTCTCTATATGGAAAACATATATTCTCTCTCAGTTTTACAGCTTTTTGAAAGGACTTTGATCCTAAAAGCTTAGTATGGCAAGATGTCCTGACAAACATATGAGTAAAAGTTTAAGTGTGTATAATCAAAACTAGAAATGGGATATTTCTTTCTGAAAAGAGAAATTTCTCTAAGGGACATAATTATATGAGGGGACTAGAGTTATTTAATGATTCAGGCCAAATACAGGAAATTAATTTGGGGCAATGTGATTCAAAACTCAAAATACTTCATTTTGTGGGAAACAGACACTAATGTATTCTTTAACATGGAGGAAGAAGGGAACAAAGAGGCACGTTAAATAATTCAAACCTCAAATGATAGGTTAGTTTTAAATTTCTGTTCAATACCTAACATCTACTTTTGTAGGTTGAAGACAAAACAAAATATAATAGACTGTCGGAAAAAATACTATTTTTAAGTATTTATATTTCAAATTGTTTAACAACTGAAAGATTTATGTACACAAAATAACTTCTAATTAGAATATAGCTTCAATACTGATACAGAAAAGGGGATGCTTTTGTGTATATCTGCAAATTGAAATATTTATCATAATATTTGGAAGTTTTCCTTATAAGCATAAAGTTTTCTATGATCTACCTTTGCCAGAGGTGTAAATTACTGCCAAACCCTGTGAGCTCCTTTTCCAAGTAGAAAAATATGTTCAGATGTAGCAATCTCTAATTATTGCTCATGGAAAGGCTTTAATTTAGGTTGCTACTTTCATGGAGTAAGTCTATCATTGGCCTTGCCTTCCATTCATGGAGTCAGTCCCTCCATCCTTGCCTTCCATTCTTAAAAACATTATAGAAACCAAAGCAAAGTTTTGGCGGTTTTGGTTTTGGTTGGATATTTTTAAAATTATTTTTTGCAAGACTTTTGTAACAGGTCTTTAGCTCCCTTTGCTGTCATTAGTGGCTATAAACTTTTAAAGAAAATAGATTTTTACTTCATACTTGGCAGGAATTCTTACTAACCATTTTAATAGTGTGACCTAAATTTGTTTGAGGCATATTGGAGCTAATGGAGTTGGAAATACACGTTTCATAACTGGAAACTCCAGCTGTCAAGAGTATATTTCCATTTTGTCTTACTTGCACATTTATCACTACTGAGATCCTGCTATACTAGGGCATATGTTCTAATTATTTTTCGAAATTATTTAATGATGTTTTCCTTTTTTTTTTTTTTTTTTTTTTTTTTTTTTTTTTTTTTTTTTTTTTTTTTTAATTTTTTTTTTTATTATTATTATTATTATTTTTTCCCTAATAGGCTGTTTCTGTCCAAGCATGATTAATGGGTTTCTAGGATCCATCTTCTTTAACCAGAAGCTGTTTCTTCTTTGCTTCTGGGGAACCTCTACAGGCGAAGTTGCCTTGTCCAGTCTGAACAACTACTTTTAAAATGGGTCAGAAATCTGCTGTAGTAACTTGTATTTGAGGTTAAATATGACACAGGTAATTGGTTCCAATTCTCCATGTCATATTCAATACTATGAGGTACAATTTCTTTGTAGCTCTTGGTATCTGATGAATCATCAGATCTCAAAAGAGGAAATACGTGATATTATCTTAATGCAAAAGCTATATCCACCTAGATAATTTTGACTGCATGCACTTGCAAGAAGCCTTTTTCTCTTCTTTCCTCTTCTTGAAAGTTTATTGAAGTTTAGGTAATGTGTATGTCAAATATTTCATATTTGAAAAGAATTATCTCATTGTAGTACCAATTTATTTGGTTTAATATTTAATGAATTAAATACACAATTAGACACTTGAATTGAAAAAACAGTGACTGATTACACTATTTCTGTATGACATTTATCTTAGACTCTTCAGATCTGTTTTTTTTTAGTCAGTCCTGGAGCCAGAACTCAGAGATCTGAAATTAGGGGTTTTTTTTTCTAGTAAGTCTCTGTTGTAGACATTGAACCTCTAAATCTCCAAGGACTCATCCAGCACGTTTAAGTGTGATATCTCTTTATTCTCACAATCTATGTAAACAATCGGATAAATGAGTTTCTAACAAAATTGCAACAGTTGAGTGATACATTGATCACTCATGATTTGAGATTATTTATACATAATGCAATAACGTATAAATTTTGGAGAACACAAGAGAGTAAGGAAATAAGTAACTGCAGAAATATCCGATTTTCGACAGAAAAAGCAGAAGTTCTTATAATGGCTGTAGAATTGTATTAAAACAAATTAATATATTTCAAAATAACATCTATCAAAGGATTAGCTACTTCTTTATATATTTATATATACTTCTTTATATATTAAAAAATGTATTGCCTATATTTCTGTTTACTGAGAATTATACTGCAGGAGGATATCTAGCCTGTGTCTCTTATAAATGCAAGCTTTATCTACACTGCATTTTGAGAAAAATCTTCAGATTATTGAACATACTAAACACATTTCTTTGCTGTGTATAAAGTGAACCTTCAAGAGCAGGCTCTGGCACAGGCAGTGCACATCTTTTAAAATACAGAGGACCCTCTTAGGATTCATTTTCTAATGTTATGTGGTGTAAAACCTATCATCATAGTAATTTTGATATGTCTAAGTAAAAATTAGAGACAATGACAACTTGATAGCCTGTGTAGAGTGAAATATATGACGAAACTAAATGATGTGTTACGTATACACACATTCCAGTTTGGAAATAGGTATCTCTCTGACAAGACTATTTAGAAGACTTAATTTAGTTTATTAAAAACTTCAAGAAGAAAGCCATTTATTAACAACACATTTTGTGCTAATGGATAATTCTTAATCATTATCACTATTTATTGCTGCATATAAAACCCTGCTAGGTCTTAACACTTCTAAATTAGCTATGAGTATACATTGCAGCAGAGGTGATGATAAAAAGAACAAAAGAAGTGAGCACTGAAGAATATCACCTCTTTCTTCCCCAGTTTTCTCTATTTATGGTGGTGTTCTTGTGTTGTTCCCTCACCCTTCCCTCATCCCCTGCTCCTGATGCTGATTAATCTTGTTTTCAGTCTTGCCAGTCATCCTCCTGGTGTGCTCAGCAAGATGCCTTGCTTTTTTGCAGTCCATTATGCCTATATTTTCCTTTGTTCTATATCATGAAATTACTGCATGGGTCACTGTTCACACATTTTTATCTGTCCCCTAAGCAGTAATAGATGTCTTTGACCCATTGAGGGTCAGATTGCTCACATATTTTGCAAGACTTTTTTTTGTGTTCAACTATTCCATCACAGTTAGAGAGTGGTTATGCTTTGCTAGTGATTCAGAGAAGTCTGGATGCATGCTTCCATTTGGATTTAAGGCTACTCACTACCAGTTATGTTCTAACTAATAGATTTATTACTTACAGATGCCATAATCCTGGCTTTTTGCTGGATAGGATCTTAAAATAGAAATGAAAGTCAGTGACGTACCTTTTATGTATTAAAAACCAGCCTGACACTGAGATACCAGGACTACAATAAATCATCAAAGGTAAAGTAAAACTTATTGAAGAACAGAGCCTTTGGAATAGGTGTTTCAGTATTTTCGAAGTGCAGATACCCAACATAAGTAAAACATATTGAAAAGAGTAAAGGAAATGCATTTGTAACAATTTTAAGGAGACCTTTCCTTAAATAGTAATATTTTATCTTAGTTACATTATTTTTCCTGCAACAAATAACTCTGGATAAATAACAGTTATTTTAGTAGACCAGTCGATTGCATTTAAACACAGACCCTCTCCAAAATTTTGCTCATGGGATAAGCCTGTGCACTTAGGGGGAAAAGATTTTATCACATAGTAGAAACTTCATAGGATCATACCATTATTGAGTAATTCAGAGATCTTAGATCTCTAACCTCCTGCTCAAAACAGGATCAGGTGTAAAATTAGATAAGGCAGCTCAGAATTTTTCAATTTAGGTCTTGGAAACCTCCAAGGGTAGAGAGTTCACAATATCTCTGGTTAGCCTGCTTTACTGCTCTATCCATCTTATATTTCCATTAAATTATTTAAATTTATTTTGTTTTTCTGAACTTTATATGAGGGGAGAAAAAAATGCTGTTATTGCAGGAATGTACTTATTGAGAATGACTCTCTTCAGTTCTACTCTGAATAGATCCAAAGAAAATAATAATACTTATGAATAGCATAGCTTTAAGTTTTCACACAAAAGACTGTGTATACTTTGTATTTTTTAAATTGATTATGTATCATTTGTAGAGACCATAATTCTCTGTCTTCTGTGGCACACAAAGAAATAGGATTATATGGTTATATTTCTTGGACAATTTTAGTTTGTGATTTTCTGTCTTATACTATGGAAAAATATTTCAGAAGTTGTTTTTACTGGTAGTGGAACAAATTACTTACTCATTAAGAAAAAAAAATCAAAGTGACAGTGAACCCTTTATTAAAGTGGGCAGCAAGCAGCTGTTGAATCTCTGGTTTACATTACTGTTATGAGGATGCAAAATGAAGATGCCACATATATACTCATATAAACCCTTTGATTAACTAAGCAGTAATTTTAAAATACTCTGTTATAACTAGTCACTGTGTTTTACCCTGTTGCATTAACACTAAAACACCTGGCTGCAAAGCTCAATTAGTGAACATTTTCATTCTGTGGTGCTGGCATTAATGTCTACAGCAATGAAGAGAAGCTTTTACAAGCTCACTTGACATGCTTCCATGAATACATAGCTTTAGTGTTGTATGTGTACTTCTGGTTGATAACCATTTATCAACTAGAAGCATATCATATATCATTTTATGATATGCATTTGTTCATATTAAATTAGAAAGGATCCTCTGAACTGCTAAATTTGAAGATCTTTTCCCAGCATTTCTAAGGTAACTCTGGACATAACTTGCAATTAATCCTACAGAACATCCTTTACAAATACTGTAGCTCTGGTTACAGATGTTAAAAACAGCTTAAGTGTTCATGTTAAAGATACATATAGGAATTTCAGGTTTCAGCTGCACTATTAGTTTCTACATCAAAATTTTGCTCTGTTGATGTCTCAATTGCCAAATCACAGCATTGCTTGGGTTTGAAAAAACATTTTGAGATCATCTAGTCCAATCCTTCAAATGATTCTGTCTCTTTTGTCGTATTTTGATGTATAGCCCAGTGAACTGAGTTTAGGACCAAATATATACTACTATTCATTAAATAATGATTTGCCTTGTGCCCGGGAGACTTGGGCTCTCTGCCCAGGCTCTGATGCAGCTGCTGCCTTCCCATTGACAGGTTCAACCAGTAGCAAAGTCGAGGACATGTCCCAGACACACACAGGGGACACTGACAAGGCTGGATACAGAGGCAGCCACAGACAAGTCTCAACAGCAGCTGCATATAGGACTCACATCAGACACAAACCTGGACAGCCACATACTTTCCTCCTTTTGGCCTGGCAGAGGCAGGAGGTGTGACACAGCACACACACAACACTCTTCAAGTTCACAAGCACATGTACAGCTACATATTCCTCAAGCACCATCACAGCTCCTCTGCTGCCTTACACCCCTGACTGGATCCTGTCCCGTTTTATCCATCGCTCATTCCAGGCATTCTCTGGCTGGTGCAGCTGGATGCTTATTGCAGACATGCAGCACTCACACAGGCATGCCATAATAATGCGTCTCCTTGAAAATCAGCCCACACCCTCCACACAACAAATCCCCCCACTCTGGACCAGAGGTCTACCTGTTCATGAATATATCAGACCGTCTTGGTTTGGGAAGACAGGTGTCTGCCAAGGAAAGCTGGAGTTTCCCTTGGAATGGAGAACATAACCCACCTGCCTGCAATTAAAGGCTTTCAGGCAAAGTTTTGGGAATAGGAATAACAGTTCTTTACTAGAAATATTAAGAATACAAATGTAGTAGTACAAAAAACAAGCAAACAAAAATCCTAGAAACCCTGACAGAGTCAGAAATACAACCTGATACCCTGTTGGGTCAGGGTGTTTGTAGCAGTCCAGAGTCCTCACAGAGTGGCAGATGTAGTTCTGTGGGAGTAGAAATGGTCCTGTAGAAAGGGTCCAGTAATGATGAGATGGGCCCAGTCTTTCTCCAGGAACCCAGTGGAAAAACCAGCATGCCCTGAGTCTCAGTTTTTATCTAGGTAGGAATGATTTGGATCCTCCCCTGGCTGGAGGATCTCACAATGAGATGATGTAATGTGTCATGTCACTGGTGAGCCTTAATGACCTGTTGCCAGAAGATATCCCCCTGTAAGGTGGAAAGAGATAAGGAACAATGCCCCACCTGGTTTTAACAGCTGGCCCATTATCAGATGGCAGCCACCCCCTCCCCCCTGGAGTTACAAGAGATAAAGAAAACACCTCCCCAACTGGTTTCAACAGATAGAAGAGAATAAACTTTTTTTTGGTTACATAACCCAAGACACAGACTTAAAGTTTGAGAGCAAATACACATGCATACCTGGTCTGGTGAAGATATAGACACTTGCTCCCAGCAGTCAGCACCAGACACTGGGCCTCTGGCCATCCAGTCCCACTCCAGTGGCTGCTGCTGAGCCACTTACCTGTTTCACTCACCCATGTCCCTCCAGTAGCTGGTTTTCAGTCACAAATCATTTGTGTCTCAGTGGCTGGAAGTTAATGGTGCCTGCTGTCTCCAGTGGCTGATGCTGACATCTCCTGGGCTGCAGTAGCTCACACCACAGTGCAAGGGCACCCAGCCCACAGACATTTTTTAACGCAGGTAGCTGAACATCCAGTACTCTCATGCCAGTCCTTCCGGTAGTTTGTACTGAATCTATGCAGAGTCAAACATACACACAGGACAGTTTGACACAGTTATGAGAATGTTTAATAGACAGGATAAATTGCAGCAATACGGCATAGAGCTCAGACAGGCAAGCATATAGGCTGTCACTCTTTTACATATGACCTGAGGTTTTTAATACCTTTTGCTGTCTATCACATCTCTTTGTTCCTCCTTTCTCACTTCCCTACCCTCCCTTCTCGTGAGCTTGTGTAATCCTACAATTTCCCTCATCCCTTGTTCGGTGACAGGGATTTCCTCACAGTTTACATGTGGTTTCTTGACAGCCCATCAATTAGTGTGACTAGCAAGGTTTGTTTCTTCTCATTGTCTCCATGTTAGTTTGGTCACATTTATGTCCCTCTATATTTAGAGTTGGCCATTTTTTCATTCTCCCAACTATGAGGTTGATCAGATAACCTTGCTGGAATAGAGATTCTCACAATCCCATATACTCTTGTCATTAACTGTGAATACTGAAATTTGATTTCCATGACTACTTCACACACATTGTGTGAGGCAATGACCTTACCAAGAGGCCACAATGCCAGCAGAAGACAAAAAGAACAGTGATAGCATTGGGTTCTATCAACATTTCAAGGACTGCCAGAAAATATAATATAGCACACAAAGTCCAGCTGTGGTGGTGGGTTGTTTTGTTTTAGCCAGTTCATGTTAATGTATTTCCAGTTTTTATATTCTTCCCTATTGTTCAAAATGGCTTCCCTCCCCTCAGAATTTTCCCGCCTTTCCCCGGTTACCCCGGTTACAGCTATCCCATAATAAGTTGTTTATCACTTTCTGTTAAGTGTCAATCTTTTAGTTATATAACCTTCCCCACCCCCTGTTATGTAACTGGTCCTTCCCCATTGGTTGAAAGTTTTGTCTCCCCACAGTTGAAAGTTGTTTGTTAAAGTTTATTGGATAGTAGAGAGACCACCCTTGATCCCACCCCTAATCTGAGCAAATAAAAAGCCGTGCCAGCCCCCTGGTGACGTCTCTCTGGGACGGAGCCTTGGGGCACACGCACTCCCTTGGTTTACCCTACCAGAGAGTCCCGCCTTTTTCTTTAGCGCTCCCGCGATCACTGTTTGGTCTGCCTGGCCCTCTGGGCAAAAGGCCCCCGGGTTGTAGTGGCAGCTGGGCTGGCCGGTGCTGCAATCCTTGGGAAGAGCTGACCACTGCATCCAGCCAGTAGCCTAAATCATCAAGCAAGCATATGATGAAGAGACTCATCCAAAGTCAAACTAAGCAGTCTATTCACAGAGTTAGAAACAAATCCAGGGATCATCTGACAGATTATTATGGCTAAGAGGCAAGCCACAGCTTTGGTTCTGTTTTAGCAGGGTTTATGGATAGAGCATACTAGCAACCAACATTCTTTCAGCATACCTCAAGTAGTGAAGTATGACCCAGGACTGAGCTTATATAGAGGTGCTGTGCTGATGGGAAGTGTGCATGTGGTTGGGAAGCCCCAGGTGATGCTGATCAGGTTCCTTAGGTTTTATTAGTACACTCAGGACCCTGGCAATATGGTTATTATCAGAGAGGATGACAAACATTGCTAAATTCAGGATAAAGGTCACCCTCTGTTTTACTATTATAGACTAGTTAAGACACCACAGAATACAATCAGAATGTTCAGTCATGATTTTTCCTTGGTAAATTCATGCTGGCTGCTAAAAATCACCTTCCTGCTCTTCATGTCTTTGGGATAGTTTTAAAGAAGAGTTTGCTCTATAATTTTCCCAGTGTCTGAAGATAGGCTGTCTGGCCTATGCATCCCTGGATCTTCCTTTATCTCTCCTTGAAGTCAGTATAGATATCCTCTTTTCCCCCTCCCTAATTATCATGACTTTTCACAAATGATAGAGAGCAACCTTCCAAGTATTTCAGCACATCCAAGTACATCACATGTGGTTTAATATGGTTTGTGTGCATCCAGTTATTTTAAACGACCCATAACTCAATCCTAACGTATCATGTTCTTCTCTTCTCTAAACAGTGATATTGGGTACATAAACTTGGTTTGTCTACCACATCTAAAACTTCCAAAGCTACAGGACTGTTGTGGGGAAATAACACTGTTTGAAATAATCTAAGGAAATCTAGGTTTTCTAGGTTCTTTTTCAGATGAATGTCATGTCTGCCTTATGGGTTAGCAATGAGAGATGAAAATTTGTTATTCTTTACTTCAACATCTAAAGTGTTGGTTAAATGATATATGGTTACCTAAGGCTTTTTATAACTAGTTCCTTGTTATAATATCAGCGCTGTAATGCAAACAATCTTTTGTGGCTTTCTAATAAGTTTTGTTTTATGGGGTACTAATGAAAAAGCAATAGTCCACTTGGCAGAAGTGCTGAGTAAATGCACTTGGAATGTATAGGATACTACACACAAAATGGCCTGAAAAAAACATCAGAGCATTTTAAAATTGAGCAGTTGAAGATAATGCTTTGGCTTTGTCTTCACTCTTCATAAAATCAGGGTAGTAACACCTCTTTCAGAGTAATGTAGCCACAATATATGCTGCCAAATTAACAGAGTATTCCCATACTGTTGCAATAAAAGGAAAAGAACATCTTTTATTAGCTGTGAAATAATCATTTTGAATTTAGAACAGCTGTAGATTAGCATAGGGTAAATAAAACCTACAGCAATGCATTTAATACTGGGAAAAAATATAAATGAGGAGCTACTTTTTAATGGACCTTTATCCTTGTCATGAGTGTAATGGGAAAAGTGGACACAAATAAAGGTGATATCGGAATTTATACAAAAATGATGATCAGATTAAGGTTTCTGAAGCAAATCCCTTTTCCTAATCTTTTCATTCCTTGACTTTGAAATCTTACTAGTGACTGTTAAAAGAGATGAGCACTGTGTGCTTGCAAAGTTTTATAGTCACCACTAGTAGACAGCTTTATGGTTTCATTTTGTTCTAGTATTGTCACCAATGCCTCAGCTAATAGAAGTAGATAATTTATTAAAAACTTTTCTTCTGGAGAGGATTCTACATATTTGTTTTTCCACCTACCTATTTCCCCTTCAATTAATTGCATGACCTTCTATTAAATATATAGACAAGTTGTCTCTCTTGATGTTCTCTAAGCAAAGCAATTGACTCTGCATTGATTTGAAATTTGTCTAATGTTTGTGGAAGTTCTGCTGGGAATTCAATGTGTATAAAGAGGAGATCTCAAGGTAATTGCACTTAATTTCAAGGAGAAAGCTTGTAAAAACCCTGCTAATAACATATTTAGTGTAAGCACTTGTTGTCAAATTGACAGTACAAAGCTAGATAGAATTCTTGAAGTTGAAAGTTTTGAACTACCATAATTTCTTATTAGAAACATACACAAGTTCTTATTTGTTTTAAGTATCTTTAGAGTGCATTTCTTAGCACATCATTTATTTACATCAATATTCAATTCATTGGGTTTTTTTCCCCTAAAAATCTTTATAAAACATGTTTCCTGAGATAGAAGAACAAGTTTTTGAAACTGCTTTGCTACTTTTTAGGTCCCTGTGGTGGCACAGAACTTCTTATTTTTGGACATAAATTTATATGTATGTTTGCCATTGCAGAGGACCATTGCAAAACTTGCAGCTTTTACTTTGATATTGTGTCAAAGAACAAAACACTACATTATAGATAATTTTATTTTAATGTTTAAAATGATAATTCAATTACCTTTCCATTCAATTTCATAATTACTCCATCATTCCAGAAAAAGTAGTGGATGCTTCATGCATCCATATTTCTTACATGCAGTGTTACCAGTCCTCACCTCTAAAATAGGCAGTGAGAAAAATAATTCTGTTGAATGATTTGTCATGTAATGGGAATCTTAGACTTCATTAACTTTATTAAACTGCAGCACTGAAAAAAAAAATTTTTTTCTTTTGTTTCCAGAAGCTGAATTTCCTTTAGTAATGAAATCTAGACGTAAATTTAGGTACCTATCAGCATCCAAACAAATTCCCAGAATTTGTGATCTAAGTAGATGTATTGGTAGTTTCTTTAAAAATTAAATTCCATTCTAAAAACTTATCACAATTTAGCTGAAAAAACAACTAAAACTCTTGAGCCATTGAAACTAAAGGACACATCACAAGGTGAGGTACCTTGCCTAAGGCAATCCAGCAAACGAATCAAAATCTCATCTATGAGTATTAGACCACTGTTCTCTTCACTAAGAAACAATATTTTTCATAAATATATATTCAATACTGTTCCTTCAATAATGCTACAAATACACAGATTAATTTCTTTTAATCTTCCTCTTTTCTTCCTCCCTCACAATGAAAAAAAAATCTCCATTACCACTGAAATCCATCTCATTTAATTAGCATAGTATTTCTTAATGGCTTCTCAAATGAATAAAATTAGAAGCAATAATGGAATAACTAAATGGCATTAAAAGGGAAATGCCTGAGAAATTAAAAACATATGTAAAAGGTACAATGGATACAGATGTAATTAAAGACTTGTCATGCCTTCAGCTGCCATAGCAATGCTGAACTAAGAGGATTTACCTTAAAAAGACTTCAGGCATTTGAAGATAGGGAAGAAAAAAAGCCCCAAACCAACCCTTGAAATGTACACTGAACAGCTAAACTTAAATATGGAACCAAAGAGTTATAAAGACAAAAGAAAGAGGCCAGAAAGTGTAAGAAATTGAACATACAAGAAAAAAGAGACAATTTTACATGGGTAAGGGCATTATTCATAACACATTTACTTGTCTGAATTTATACCTAAAACTTTTAGTTTAATTTTTGATTTTATGAAACATTTTCATTTATGAAATGAACTGGAAGAGATTTCCCATCTTTCAACACATATCTCATTATCAGAATAAACACAGCAGTAAAGTGTCATATAAAATTATTTGGCCTTTCCTTCTGATTTATTTTTCAACACATTTAGAGTACATTATCAGATTTTTCAGAATCACACACAAACAATCACTAATCCTAATCATAGGAATAGAAGGTTAGATTGAATGACAGTAAGATGATAACTTGTCCATTTCCATGAAACATGGTTATGAATATAAGTTAAAAAATACTCCTGAAAAATAAAATTAATTTATGAGTTATATGTTGCTTCTCTTCTGTAAACAAAATTTGATTGCACATTTTCTTGTTCAATTAATAATCTCAAATGCTTAGTTTGTTCAGTTAAAATATATATAATTTTTAGGAAAAAATGATGCATGGGTGTGTGCAAGTGTGTTTTCAGAGGCAGACTTACATTCTTAAGTATCAAAATGGATCTTTCTCTTCCAGTTCTCATGCTGCTTCAAACTACCAAGCACAAATATCTCTTATTTGAAATAGAAGGAAGAAAATAAGAGCTTATATAGACAAGAAACTAACAGACTGACAATAGCTTTATGGAAGCCCTGATGGTTAATGATGTCACATTGTTTTTCAGAAAGTACTGCTTGGTTTGGGTAAACTTGTAGACACCAAGGTCAGAGTGTAAGCACGGTAACTTAAAATTTAGCAACAAATAACTGATATAAAGATAGCCTACACTTTTATTTTCCTTGTGACTATAGCTGATAACAAGATTGATAATAGGAGAATTTGTCATTACTTGGTATCTCTAGGGAAGATACTGAATAATTTTAATAATTCTTATTAATTTTTTTCATTTGAAGATCTGGGAGTGCTATATAATAGAAATCAAGTCTCACTATCTTCTTCAAAAAGAAAAAGAAACAAAAATATAGGTCTTACAGCAAGGTCCAGTGGAACTCTGACCAGAATTCAAGTATGTCAACTCTGTTCATGATCATCTGTCACAGGTTATTCATATCATCTCTTGTTTCAGTCATCAACACATTATTTAGATTAAATTTCCATTAAAAACACTAAGTTGTGTATAGAGTGAGTCGGTATATTCAAATGGTAGATTCAGTTGCCTAAGTTTAGATGTTGAATATCATTTTTGAGACACTTTAGCATATTCAGTGCAATCATATGGAGCTGGCAGATACAGCAGAGGACCCAGTTTACCTATGATCTTCTGGAGCAGGAGTCAGAGGCCAGATGGAGTAAATTAGGACATCTAAAATGGCCTTAGGAAACATTGTTTAAAGAACAGACTCCTGCCACAGTTAACTGGGTTCAGAGGTATAATATAGGTCAACTTAATAGCTCACAGTGATCATAGTGGGAGCTTGGATATTTGATGTGAATGTCTGAGGCTGAACTCTTTTCAAATAATAATTTTATCCAATTCCACTTGAAAAATCAAAATTTATCTCACTATTTGCTAAAAAAATAAATATTTTATTCTTTTGCTTTTACTTTTGTGCAGAATATTCCCCTCTGCTAGGATTCTCTATCTTCTGGAAAAGCATTTCAGACTGTATAATTGTCCCAAAAATGTAATTCTCCCAAACTCTATGCTAAATGAACTCATTCTTGGTTATGTGTGTTTCTGCAAAACAAATATTTTGAAGAGAAATATTATTGTACACTGCAGTGGTCGGCTTTTACCCAAGGGAAGCGGCTCCGGCCAGCCCTGCCGCCATCACAACCCGGGGGCCTTTGAGCCAGAGGGACGAGCGGATCCAACCAGCAGTGCGGGTGAGGCGAAGAACAAAGAGGCGGGACTCTCGGGTAACGTGAACCAAGGGAGTGCATGTTCCCAAGGCTGCGTCCCAGAGAGACGTCAACCGGGGGTTGCCACGGCTATTTATTAACAGAATAACAGGGGGTGGGACAAGGGTGGTCTCTCTGATAACCAATCACAAACTGTTTCAAACTTTCAACCGTGGGGTGAGCAAACTTTGGGCCAATGGGGAGGAAGGAGTTACATAATGCAGGGTGGGGAAATTATATAACTACAAGATTGACATATAACGAGAACTAAGTAAACAACTATTATGGGTTGGGGGTTGTCAAGGTAACGAGGGAAAGGCGGGAAACTGTGAGGGAAGGGGAGGCCATCTTGGGTAATAGAAATACATACAATTTTATACTTTATAAAACTTAACAAGAAAAGTAACGAAACAACAAAGTCCAACTGTGATTGCGTCTGCACGCCACCACAGTACACATTGTATTGTATTGTAGCCTTCTAATGTACTTTTTACAATAAGTCTAAAATAACTTTGAAAAAGGAACCCAATTTATCCAGCTTCGTGGATGAGTAATCCAAGTCATACAAAACATTGCTTCACTAGTCAATGCAAAATGTCTTTTTGCATTTAAGTGAACTGAGTAATTACAGGGCAACAAAATCTACATTGCTACCTCTTTTTATAAATTCCCACTCATATTCATATTAATGTTGCTCAGGATCTCAGAAAAGATTTGTAATGCTGGTCCCATCTTGTTTTGGTTGTACTTTTTTCTCCACCAACTCTTACCAAGTTAGTTTGTTATTTTAAATTACCTGTAATAGTACTCTATTTTTAATAGAAACTGGAAATTTACATGCATAGAAATACTAATAGATAGATAGATAGTTCCAAACTAATGAAAACTGCCCACTATGTATTTTTTAAAATCATAGTCCCACGGATATGTGCTAGTGGGAAAGGACCTCAGGAGATCTTGAGTCTAACCTTCTGCTCAAAGCAGGGTCAGCTCTGACTTGAGACCAAGAAGCTCAGGACTTTGTCTAGTCCAATACAAAGGACGTTCAGATCTTCAGGTGAAAAATGTTCTGTAAGAGCTATTAATGTTATTCAGTGCTCTCCTAGGAATGTCTATTATGGAGGTTTCAACTCTTATCAACATTTCTGGTGTCTGAATCTTTCCTAGTACCTAACACCTTTGAAAGATTGTAGAAAGCTGCTTCACAAGGAACTCTGAAAGCTTTCTTAGCATTCTTTGATGCATCCCTTTGGGTGTTAGGGAATTGTACAGGTCTAGTTGTCTCAAGCAAATCATGATTCAATCCCCGTCCACTTCTGGTTGCTCTTCTTCTCCCTGAACTCTTCAACTAATCACACAGGCTTTGGTGAAGAGTGAATCAAAGCTCTACTGTGCCCACTGTCACTAAATACACCCAACCCATTCTGCAGTGATCCTACATGTCCTTGTTTAGCCTTTTATTATTAACAAAGTGGTAAAAGATACTCTTGATATCCTTGTTATCTCTTACAAGTCTCAAATTTAGCTGAGCTTTGCATGATCCACAAATTCTCAGGCAATGGCTTTAATTTAAGAAGGAGTGGTTTAGATCAGGACTCAAAGTTTCTCTAATATTTAAATTACATTCAGCTAAAAAAAAAATTGAGAACAACAAGCCTAGACCATTCAATTGATGCTAACAATCATACTACAAACTTAATTAAATATATTAGATTTACCAAATGGATGCCTATGTTACACAGGTTATTAGCCTTTCATTGGTGAGATTTTAGGTGCGTTTTTCAATAAATGTAGTGCTGAGACAGCTTTCTTAACTTTCCCTTAAATTTGTATTAAAAAATGTTTCTCTTTTGAATAGAAAATAAAGATGCCTTAATGGAAAGCATATAAATAGTCAATATTAAATCTCCATTACTCTTCAATGTATGAAGCATACAAAATAAAATTATAACCAATTTAGAATTAATTACACAAAACCCAGGAATTAAAAGGGTAAGGATGGAAAATGGCCAGGGCGAAAAGGGGCAATGGAGAATCTTCCATTGAGTCATAAGGTTCAGAGTGGACACCCTTGAGAATTTAGTCTCAGTCTTGATCCATGGTTTATGTCTGAAAGTGTTAGCAGCATTTAATCAATTGACTAATTTAAGATCTATAAAATTATTCAATAGAATTTACTGCAATTCTAACAGTGACTTAATTATAGATCTGAGAGTGCAATATTTATGCTATACTTTATATTGTGTATTTAAATCTAATCACACTTAGTCTGAAACATATTCCAATGAGAGGGGGACTCTGCTTGCAGCCTGATCCTGCTCAGGATGACTCCAAAGGCCTCACCGAGGTCTGTTGTTTATAAAGTTGTGAGATGTTTGATTTTAGCTGTTCAACAAAAATAGTCCATTCCCCTTGGACAAAAATTCTGGAAGAGAATAGTTCAAGGCTGTCAGAGACAACCATATTCACTCTTGTCCTTTGCCTCACTGCAATTCCTAACTTACTCATGCAAGAGTTTCATAGGAAGCCCACACTGGAACAGGTTTACTGGCAGGACTTGTGATCCCACAAGGGCCCAATGCTGGAGCAGTCTATTCCCGAAGGGATGCACCCTTGAATCAAGGGATCCACATTGGGGCAGTTCCTGAAGAACTACAGCCCATTGGAAGGACTCATGCTGGAGAATCTCATTGGGAATCTCTCCCACAGGATTGCCCCATAATGGAGAAAGGGAAGAACATGAAGAGGAAGGAGTGGCAGAGAAGAAACATGATGAACTGACTGCAACTCACATTTCCCACCTCCCCGTGCGGTTAGGGGAAGGAGTTAGAGAAAACTGTGAGTGAATTTGAGTCCAGAAAAAAGGGAGGGGTGGGAGAAATTTTAGCATTTGGTTTTAGTTTTAATTATCCTATGCTGATTTGATTAATACTAAATTAAACCAATTTCCCTAAGTCAAGTCTGCTTTGCCTATGACAATAATCAGTGATTGATCCGTCCCTGATGTTATTGCAACCCACAAATCACAAATTATTTTTTTTCTCCCTTTTCCAGCTGATAGACCAGCATCAGTTCACACCTGGCATCAAGGCAGGGTCAACCCACCACATTTACTGAAACATACCCTCACCACTACTGCTGATACAGTGGATCATTTAAATATTTCTTAACTTGTTAAAGTTAGCCAGGTTCAAAAAGACTTCACTTTTGAATATCTTTATCTAGTATTACCCATTTTTTTCTGGAAGAACTCATATCCTAAAACTTAAAGTTGATTGGTATTTGTAAAACTCCCGAGCTTGCTTGGTGAGTCTCTTAAAAGGGTTTAGGATTCTTTTATGCAACCTGAGCTAGTGTGCTTTTTCAAAGTGTTTTTTTCCAAGAAAGTTATAGCAAAAACTAATTAGTGACTGGCTTTGAAGTTGACAGCTTGATTAACCAATTAGAGAGTTAGATATGCCTATGGACTACACTAACCTTTCTCTGAGGGAGAGAAAAGCTAGAGTGGGAGACATGTAAGGAGGCACTATGAAGTTACTAGGGTCAGTGAAGGAAAAGTTACATCTTATATGAGGAGATGGAAAAGGTACCTTGGGTTTTGGGTGGAAAGTCTTTTGTGAGCCGTAGTAACAGACTGTAATATGCTAGAATATCCCTTTAAATCATGGAAAAAATATGCATTTGAGGAGATGACGAGAGTATTTAAATTGTATTCATAAGCAAAGCCATTTGTGATGGATTAAATAAATATTGAAATAACTGTGATCTAATGGAGAATTTTGAACACAGGAAGATAGAAAGATAGAAGCCCTCTGCCTCTAGGGAAAAAAAGAAGACCTCTGTTTCTTGAGATGAAGATTATTTTAGAGATAGTGAAGAAAACCCTTTGTTTTTGGAACCATCTTTAAAATGATACCCCCTGAAGTATGCATGAGTCCATGGACCATATGTAGTCTCAGGAAAGGCTGCGTGATATGGGAGGTTCACATCTGCAGATTTCCCCAGGCAGCTGCTTTTGTGAGTTAAAAGCCACAAGTGGACTCTCTCTTTCTTGGGGAAAGTTACCATAACAGACCAAAAGAGACTTCTCTCTCTAAAAAAAGGACTGGTGAAAGACTTTTTTATAAGTGATACAGAATTGGAGTTCCAAGTTTTGTCTTTATACCTTGTCTGTGAGAATAGAAAAGAAGCTGTTGGGGGGGAGGAGGGAAGTGTTGTGAAGGTTTTATTCTGATTCTTTTTTTTTTTTTTTTCTGCCTTGTAGTTTTGTTAATAAACCTGTCTTTATACCTTTTGAGTTTGAGCCTGCTTTGCTTTTCTCCTAACCCTATCTCACAGCAGAAAAAGAGTAAATGATTCTAGAGAGCACTCAGACCACTACACTAATTTTGAGAAACAGAAATTGGTGAATGGGAAACCATTACAGCCAGAAGCATGGGAGAAAATATCTACAAATTATTGCTCAAGAGATCAAAACAACAAAAAACTTTACTGTCAAATCAGGGAATTTTGGCTTAAGTTTAGCACAACATTTAATCACCATAAAGCATTTCACAAAGCACTGATTTAACAAATTCCAGCCCATCCAACTTTAGGCTATTCAAATTTCAAGAGAAAGAAATTAGAAGGAGAGAAAAAATAAAGAAAAAAACAAAGATAGCTACCACTCTTGGTTCCAGCAGTGTTCCAGCTGATATATAATGTAAGGGGATGTAGTGTCAAGACAATGTTCTCACCATGCTCTGGCTTAAATACCCTTTGACTTTCTTGGCCCTTTCCCCCAGGTGAGATTTCTGGTCATTTGGCCACTCAGGAGCTGTGTTAGGGGCCTCAGAGGTGAGGTGTGGAGAATTGCTTCCAGCATGCCAGGAAGTGGTGGTCACGGCAGGACTGGGATCAAATCCGAGGGTGGGGGTTGGTGTATGGAGCAGTGCACTGCCTTGCCAGGACAAGACTTGAGCTGCCCTTTTCCCTACACGTGCCCTGAAAATGTCTCAAGCCAGCCATCATTCCAGTCTCTTACACTATTGTTTTTGCAATCAAATTATTTGATTTGAAATGAGGGCAGTGGTCCATGTAGTGTCAAATTGCTGTTTCTATTCTAAAAGAGATGGAGTAAGGGAGAGAGATTTACAGCTACAAGCAGGGGAGCATGCCAAAGAACTGGGTGTCCTGCTCTTCTTCCTGTGAAGAGATAGGAGGGGGGAAACTGCTGCTTGTTGTTGTCCCAGATGGTATCTAATAAATTAAACAATCCATCTCCCTCAGCACAAGTAATCCTTGTTTTTCATATCTCCACCATATGCATCACCATTTGGTCAGTCCCAGCGATTTTCTGCCCAATTACTGCCTACTTTGTCTTTACTGACACAGAATTTTGTACCTACCAATGCCAAAACAGCAGAAGTGATTGTTGCCAGTGGAAGACTAGTGATAAAACATCTCTTGCTTCCAGAGCTGCACATGGAAGAGTTTATCTGTCCAGCACCTCACTTATTAATATTCTGACACCTTTAATTTCTTTTTCAAATTAATTCTTAAGCTCCATGAGTTTTATTCTTAGCATTCTTTGTAATTTATCCTGGAATATTAATTAATACCTTAATGAAAATCTAAAATTAGTAGTCAATGCTTAGTTCAATCTTACCCAGAATTTAAAAAAGGAAAAAGATAGAAAGGAAAAGGAATCAAAAATAAAGTATTAAGTTTCTCTTCTTTTTAATCCCCAAAATTGAAAATTCTATTAACTAAGTTCTTGCAGCAGCATTGGTTGAGTTAATGTATGCTTTTTTCTTAGTAACATTTCTGCAACTTTTTTGGAAAAGGAATTAAGCTTTGTTTATTATTTCTGGAGCCATCCTTTTTTTGTGAGAGAATGTTGCTATCTTTTGAGTATAAGATTTGCCTTTTTTGTACCTTATGTCATAAGTCCTGATAAAGACAGGTATCGAGGGGTGAGGTGAAGCAGTGGGTCTCTGATTGTTCACATTTCTTAGCTGTCAACTAACTCTTTGGTTCAGTCTGGGACTGGCTTTCCATGCCTAAAAGTATGAACCTTAAGTATTAAATAATTAAACCAGTTAATACAATTTAGTTTTGTCCTCTTGTATATTCAAATGGTGAAGAAGAACTGATCTTCTAAGACCAAGTGTGTCTCCCAGAAATCCTTTCTTGCCATGGGCAGCCCTTGCTGGTAGTAGATAACTTAATAATATGATAGAAGTCCTGCCATGATTTCTACAGCAGCTATTAAAGGGTTGGGCCAGAGGGCTGAATTACTCTAGACAGCTACATCTAAGCTTTTTTACCATTTGTAAATACTAATGCGGAAGGAACAAGGTCGCTTGCTTGTTTCATATAAGAAATTTTGTATTACTGTAGCATGAGGTAAGATGTCCTCTAAATGCTATCTTCATTTTTATTAACACCTAGGATGACTAGATTTGTATAAGTAGTTCACCAAATAGATCTCTGCATTAGTTCAGGTAGGTTTAATCATTTCTTCACAGCTGTAAGTTGAGAAGAAGGTATTTCTAAAATGACATAATGAATTAGTGGTTCACTTTGTGCACCACAGAGTCATGGAGCCATTCAGGCAATGAACATCAGGAAGTCTATATTAAAAATTTTTGTTGTAAATATATGTACGTATGAAAATGTGCGATTCACTTCTCTAAATGTAAACACAGAAATACTCTGTCGAACAGAATGGGTTAACATGATTCCTAAACATACCATTGCAAGTAATTATATTAATTTAGAAAAGGATTTGAAATTTGGTAATAGGTTAAATCTTGTTTTCTTCTCTTCTTGATGTGATGGGTTGAACTTGTCTGGTTGCCAGGTGCTCAAAAATATGTTCTATCACTCTCCCTTCTCAGCTGGACAAGGGAGAGAAAATAAGGTGGAAAGCAACTCACAGGCTGAGATAAGGCAGTTTACTAAAGTAAAAGTGAAAGGATGAACGTGCACAAGCAAAGGAAAAAAAATCACTACTTTCCATTAGCCAGCAATATACGGCCACTTCCTGTGGAGCAGGGATTCTAGATCTGCATTGGTCCTTCTGGAAAACAAAGACTTTAAACAGCAAGTGCCCTACTTCTTCCTACTTTTCTTAGCCTTTACATCTGAACCAACATCACATGGTATAAAATATCCCATTGGTCAACTTGAGTCAGCTGTCCTAGTTGTGTCCCCTCCCAAGATCCTGCCCACCCCTGTCTATGGAAGGAGGACACAATGTTGGGGAGACAGCACTGATGCTGTGCCAGTGCTGCTCAGCAGAAGACATTGGTATTGCTGCCAGCACCTTTCCAGCAACTAATCCAAAGAACAGCACTAGGAGGACTGCTCCGATGAAAAATAACTCCATCTCTGCTACATCCAATGTACTTGCCTTCTCTTTGCCTCAAAACCACTACATGGATGGGTACAGGCAGTAAATAAGAAGAGATGTTTTTATTCTTGTTCATATATCAGAACCTTAATGTATGTTTGTGTCTATTCTTGGTAAGGGAGTCATCACTCTTGCTAATTCCATAGACAAAAAGAGAAAGAATATTGTAAATTCCATGACATTAATTTGTAGCACAAGTGAAATCATGTCTGGTTTTCAAAGGCTTTTCAGAGCAAATTAATGGCAAGGAATAAAACACTGAACAAAATGTTATTAAGCACTGAAGAAGTTGCACTAGATTAAAGACTATCTATGGCACAGTGTGAAATGTTGTTTGTAGTCTTTATTTGGTTTGGTTTGATTTTTCTTAATTCCTTTGAATTTCTTCTCCTGAGTGGCTACAGATTCAACAGGGCTAAGTGCTGGATCCTGCATGAAGTCTCAACAATAAGATTTAACACTGATTGGGGCAGAGTGACTGGAAAGCTGCCTAGTGGAAGGGACCTGGGGATGCTGGCTGACAGTGTCTGAACATGATCCAGTGTGTGCCCAGGTGGTCAAGAAGGCCAGTGACATCCTGGCTTGTATCAGCAATAATGTGGCCAGCAGGACCAGGGCGGTGACTGTCCCCTGTTCCCAGCACTGGTGAGGTCTCACCTTGAGTGCTGTGTCCAGTTCTGGGCCCCTCACCACAAAAAAGACATTGAGGTGCCGGAGCTAGTCCAGAAAAGGGCAACAGAGCTGGTGAAGGGACTTGGGCACAAGTCTTGTGAAGACAGCTGAAGGAGCTGGGATTGTTTTGTCTAGAGACAAGGAGGCTGAGGAGAGATTTTACCTCTCTGCAACTACCTGAAAGGAGGTTGCAGTGAGGTGGGGTTCTGTCTCTTCTTTTTGGAAAATAAGAAATGGCCTCAAGCTAAGTCACAGAATCACAGAATATTTTGAGTTGGAGAAGTTGCACTAAAGGTTTAAATTAGATATTAGGAAAAAATTCTTCACTGAAGGTTGTCCAATACTGGAACAGGCTGCCCTGGTAATGGAGTCACCATTCCTGGAGGTATTTAAAAGATGTGTAGATGTGGCTCTGAGGGACATGATTTAGTGGTGGACTTGGCAGTGCTGTGTTAACAGTTGACTTCAATGATCTTAGACATCTTTTCAAATCAAAATGATTCTATGATCCTATGAATGTATTTTATATTTGAAACATGAGCTTTTTAAACTTTGTCCTTCCCCAGCACATTGGTTTTATAAATGTAATTTTATATACCAGCATACTTTCCATGCCACAGTGATAAAAGTTTTCAGCTTTCTTAATGCCAAGAGAAACAGTTGTGTTTTCATCAGGTATCAATACATTTTCGGGCCAGTATTTGAGTATTTCTAATGGATTTAGTGTTATCACCTTATGCACTGAGAGACTACTACCACTATTAAAAATAACTGCTTTCCAGGCTTGTAATTTCCTCCAAACACACTAAAGAGAATGTTTTACATGATCACAATTCAGATGAATGAATGTGTTATGTTACTGAAGAATGAAGAAAAAAAGGAGGAAATTAAAAAGGAAAAGGAAAAATAAAAGGGATAATTTGGAATTAGATTCAATGCAAGTCATATCTGGACCACAAGTCGGTAGAGGTAGTCAGGAATGGAACAAACCAGTATTCAGAAAAACTGTTCAGGGCTACCATTTTAGGCATTTGTGACTTTGGAATGGCTTAAAGAAAAAAAGTTGAAGACTTGAAGATGTTTTGGTACTGTGGATTGATACATTTGAGCTTCTACGTGCTTTACAAGTTACCAAGTAAATTTTAGTTGTTTGAAGTATTGTTGTTACCTTAAATATTTAAGTATTTAACTTTGAGTACATATTGTTCAGAAATGTGGGTTCTGATGTCTGGAGATTCCCAGGTGAAGGGCCCAGGAATTTTATACTTCAGAAGGTGGTCTTCATTCATATAGAAAAATGTATTAAAAGGAGACAGGCTTCACATGCCTTGCTGAAGCACTAATGCCAATAGGTAAAAAAATTTAGAATCTGAAAAGGCAAGTCCTAAGCAAGTACATCAAGATGTGTGTGAGGTTTTTTTGTTTGTTTGTTTGTTTGGGGGTTTTTTTGTGTGTGTGTGGTTTTTTTTTTTTTTTTTTTTTTTTTTTTTGTTTTGTTTTGTTTTGTTTTTTTTTTTTTTTTTTTTTTTTGTTTTTTTTTTGTTTTGTTTTTGTTTTTGTTTTTGTTTGTTTTTTTAATATCCACTCTCAAATCCTACATTGAAATGTAGAAACAGTTAATGATTCAGAAACTCAACATTTTATTTATAGTGATTAGTGTCCAGTAGAACAAGACTACATCCTTTAACAAAATTTATACTATATACCTGACTTATTTTTGGATTGGCTGTGACAGACAAAAGAGATAGTGGTGTTAAAAGAAGATGTAAGGGTTAAATAGCTCTGGGCTACTCAGGAGCCATCTGGCTTTTCAAGATTATAGTGTGTCTTTCTGGGAAGGGTTTACTTAAATTAGCTAAGAACAAAATAAACAATTGTTAAAATTACTAGAGCAGTGAAAATAGTGTTGCTTTTATTAGAAACTCTCTTCTCTCCTAGTACATGGGACGCCAAATATACTTTAAACTGAGATGAGTTTAAAATCCAAGTATTTTAATATTTATCCCCTACTTTAGGGGAAGTTCTGTATTTTTAATCTGTATTTCTGTTTTTCCTCTTTGAATTCAATACAGTGATAGCCAACTACACATAAATAAAGCTAATTTACAAATTGTATTATTCAAGTATTTGAGATTTAGGTATTGTTTTCTCAGTTTCACATAGCACTGAGCAAGAGGTTGAAATTTAAAAAGAAAACTCAGAAAAAAATAGCAAAATCTCTAAGTATGTCCAGTGTTTTTTCCTAAAATTGTTCTATGAAAATGTTTATGGTGTTTCTTTATTATTCACTTTTAGATCTCTAAGATAAGTCCTGGACTGATTATTTCCAGCCTTTAACTCTGAAATGTTCTGCTTCACACAGCTTCGGGAAAGTAGTCTAGAGAACCTGATAAGGAAATACTACGGTAAAATCTCAGTGTTTAATGGAAAATTACATCCAAATGATTCAAAGAAGAAAGATAATATTATTACTTTCAGAAGTTACTATCTATTTTGTAACATCATTATGCTAGTACAATTAATAATACACTTTGAGAGAGTAAAGCACTGGTTCTGACACCTGTCAAGTGATTTTCAACAGCTAATTTTAAAACATAATGATGCAAATGAGTACAGATTGTGGCACCTTTTTTATTTATTTTGTGGAAGACGCTTTCTCTTTTCAAAGCTATAAAAATATTGGAGCATTGCTATATTGTAGAATGCATAGCATTCTATATTATTCTGTAAAATATAGAGTGATAATTCTTATTTTAATATTGTCTAATATATTTTTTTGTTTTTCACAAGCTGTATGGCAATCTACATGAATAAAAATAAGGGTAGGTAGGGATTTTATGTGTTCTTTTGCTTTGCACCTATTCCATAAAAAAGCTGCAAACCATTATTTTATGCCACAGTTCAATATGTTGAAATAAAAATTGTCCTATTTAAAATTATTTATGTTTTGGAATGGTGGAAACAGTTCTGACATTTCAAGACAAAAGAAATACTTTTCAATACATACAATATGTTGAAATCTGTACTTCTGGTGAAGGTGAGAAATGCAAATTGAAATAATTCTTTCACAGCCTTGACATTTGTCCACAAGTTCTGATATTCTACTCATCAGTTCCTACTGTCAGGAAAAACTACAGGTAGTGATGTTAAAAGAACACTAAGATTGGTCATTATGGTTGCTACATTCCCTAATCTGGAAACTCTGTGAACTCCCTGATCTGGAAACTGTCATAAGGAGATGAAGTGGGATTGCATTTCCAGGCTGAACAACCCCAACTCTCTCAGCTTGTCTTCATAGGAGAGGTACTCCAGTCCTCCGATGATTTTGATGGCCCTTCTCTGGACCTGCACTACTAGATTGATGTCTCTCTTGTGCTGGGAGCCACCGAGATGGATGCCATGGTCCAGGTGGGGTCTCACAGAAGAAGAGGTGAAGGAAGTGATTCTTCACATCTGTTGAGCACTGGTGAGGCCACACCTGGAGCACTATATCCGGGTTTTTCTGGCCAGTACAAGAGACATGAAACTACCTGGACTGAGTCCAGCAAAGGGCCCCAAAGTACATTTAGGGAGTGAAGCACCTGTCATATAAGAAAAGACTGAGCGAGCTGAGAGTGTTACTGTGGAATATTTGATCTGCTCGGAACAGAGGCAGTTCATTCTTACAGCTGCAGAAGAGAACAAAGAGCACCAGAAGGACCATTTCTGTTGATATCAACTCTACTCAAATGAGCCCAGGAGCAATCTCATCAATAACACCTGAAGGGAGAGTGCAAGAATATGGAGCCAGAGTCTTTTTAGTGGTGTTCAGTAAAAGGAGTAGAGACAATAGGCAAGAGTTGCAACTCAAGAGGTTCTCTCTGAACATCAGGAAGCACTTTTTTTACTGGTGGTGACTGGCCTTTGGCACAGGTTGTACAGAGAGGTTACAGAGAGGCTGTGTAGTTTTCCTCATTCGAGATACTCAAAAGCTGTCTGGACACAGTGCTCAGCATCCTACTCTACGTGGCTCTGCTTCACCAGGGGCGTTGGACCAGATGACCTCCTGTGGTGCCTTCCAACCTCAAGTATTGTGATCCTCTGACTGTCAGAGCTTGAATGAACTAATGGTCATAAATTGTGACTACAAGGATTCAAATGGGGTATATAAGAATGATTTTTCCACCAGGAGGACAGCCAAGAAGTGGAACAAGTTGTCGTATCTTGAGGTTGTGGATTTTCTTTTCATAGAGGTTTTCAAGATCATACTGGATGCAACCTAGAAGCATAAAATTATTAAGGTCGTAGAGTCCAACCTTTGATTGATCACCACCCTGTCAAATAGAACATAGCACTAAGTACTAAGTCCAGTCATTTCTTGAACACTTCCAGAAATGGTGAATCCATTACCTCCCATTTCAATATTTGACAAACCTTTATGTAAGAAATTCTTCCTGAATGCTAGTCATATACCTGAAAGGTTAGAGATTCAGGTTTGAACCCTGTTCCTCTAAGACTCCATCTCCTATGGTAGTCTCTTAAAGGAAGGGAATTACCTCTTTTGGTTTTGGGGAGTTCCACTCACAAGGAGGAACTGACATCTTTTTATTTGAACTATTGTCCCTAAACGTTGTGATGGCTTCAATGAAACTCTTGTGTTGTACATACACCTTTTGTCATGATTTCACAGTAGGGTGTTTCAGTAATAAGTAATGCAAATGGTCCCAAAAATTTCAGGGGAATAAAAATGAAGAAAGATTCTACATAACCTCTACATAACCTGGCATGGGAATTATCTTAGTATCTAAAAGCATTATGGAAGTTCTGGGTCCAATCAAAAATAATCTGTGCATTTAGGTTTATATATAACAAAATACAACTGCTCAACTTCACTAAGAACAAATATACATGTAAGTATTTTTTGAGTAAACTAGAGACACAGTCAATTAAACAGTTTTTCCTGTTTATCCTATTCAATTTATTCAATGTCAGATTATTTTTTTACCCCAGTGGCTAAGGCCTGTCATGGCAAAAGGTCAAATTTCATAATTAATTAGGCCCAAATTATTGTTGTAGTTTGCCCTAGTTCTGTCAACGAGTAAATCAAAAGATTTTAATAGTATTTTTAAAAGCATAGTATTTAAATAATTGTTTTAAAGAGATAATGACATACACCAAAATACTTGTTCTTGTTTCCATGTAACTGATGGGCATTGCATAAACCAGGCATAATGTTCCACAGTTTAACTGGGTATATATTAAAAGTCATTAATAATAAAATATCTGCAGAACATAAGCAGCTCCTGTGTATTAAATAATCAAGTAACACAGTGTGTACTTATAAGCTTTTATGTATAAGGTTTGTATGTATAGTCACATAGAGACATAAACCCCTTGAGGAGAGAAAAAAAAAAAAGTAAAAACAAAAATAAAAAGGAGGGAGAGCAGAACAGGATGAAAAATTTTATTTCTTTTTAAAGTGAATGTTTTTTAAAATTTTCCAGGAGAAAAATTACTCCAAGTAGGGATATGAGAAAGGTTAAAAAGATACTTTAATAATAAACAAGAGGCAAATGGCCATGTCAGTCTGATTGCTTCTAAGTTTTGTCAGCAGATACAAGATGTGCTGCTATCATTTCAAAGAGTCTTTTTTCCTCACATTGAGAAACAGCTGTGAGAAGCAAGATAGGAGGAGAAACAATGTTTCACTTTAAAAAAAAAATGAGTCCAATAATTTTATGTTTTACATTTTCTTCTGTTTAAAAAATTAATTTGGATGCATGTTGATGTTGAAGGGATAGCTCCATGGACACCATTATTTACTGCTTTTAACACCAATTCAATAAAAATATCTTAAGTCTTCAGGAACTCTTGCAGGAATTGCTGTTTTCTCACTCACCAACTGTTGTTCTGTGATGTATTCAGTTTCCCTAATCATTCCCTAATCATTCCCAGAATGATTATGGCAAAAGTTAGTTTTATCAATAATCTTGATGGACTGACATTTTATTCCTGTGATTAATATTAAACAAGTAAATTGAACTTAAATTATTTTTCCACATTCTCCTGAAAAATCATAGTATTTTGACACATAAATCCAGTCTGCAACCCACCATCGTAACTGAAGAGATTAGGGATTATCCTTAATGTTAATTGAAAAGCAATATATTAATTGAAGACCAAAATTAATGCAAAAAGGCTGCTAAGAAGAGCAGCCACCACTGGCTTAGGAAATTCACAGGTAAAGATACAGAAACATTTAGAGAAAAGAATGTGATGATCCTAGCAGTAATTTAGTAGAAAATGCTGTTTTGGAATAATCTGTTTGGAAATGTAGTTTAAAACATGGTAACAACATCAGGTTTTGTTATGGCAATTTTCTTTTACAGACACTTAGTTTAGAAAGAATATCAGAATAATTCTTTATAACTATAATATTTGAGACGTTAAGTCCTTGTTCTCTCAAAAATGTTCTGTGAAAATAACAATAGAAACTGTAAAAAATGAGGCCTTTAAAATTTCAGAAGTGGCAGAGTACATGAGAAAAAACTGACAATCCTTTTTCAAACTACAGATTTCACAAAATCACAGAACAATCAAGGTTGGAAGAGGCCTTCAATATCATCCAGTGCAAACTGTCAACCCAGCACCCCCATAATCACTCCTAAACCATAAACCCATGTATCATATCCAGACACCTCTTGAACACTTCCAGCAACTGTGGCTCCACAGCTACCCTGAGAAACTTATTCCAATGCCTAACCACTGTTTCAGTAGCAAATGCTTCTATACTTTAAAGTGTAACTAAATTCAAAGAAATACCTTTAAAATACTTATAAGAATAATATAAATTAAGTGTTCACTTCGAAGTCCTGTTCAATGAATAAAGCCCTTTTTTAAAAAAAAACCATACATGGTCAATAGATTAACTACCAGATTTTAGGTAATACTTGAAACTTGTATTTTATAGAATCACTGGAAAAATATTTGGTGGGCTAAAACAATGGAAAGGAACTAGAATTTATTTAATGAGGTACATTAACTCAAAATGACAAACTATCATTACTTAAAGACAAACTGTCATTACAAAATTAAGATAGTGTAGCATTGAAATGAATGCACAACGAGCTGGTCAGTGACTGGGAAATCAAAGAGAGATTGCATAAGTCAAAAGACAGCCATATTGAAAGGATCAGTAAGTAGAAATACATGAAATAAGTGATACTAAATCTAGAAAGCTAGAAAGATTCATTCATGTATATTAGTAAAAACAGAGTTAACAAGGAAACTTTTTGCATATGGGTAAACAGACAAGTGTACAGGTACAATAGAGAAGAGGAACAGAAAAAATGTAATAGATATGGAAATATCTTCAATAGCTTATTACACTTTTTTGTTTCAGCCATCACTGAAGAAAAAAGACTAATTTTAATCACATACTGCATAGCATAGAAAGAATTTTGACAGGGAGATAAGAATATGGGCCTGAAGGAAAAAAGAACAAGCAACAAAAGTTTCATGTTATCTCAAGTACAACAAAGCATAAGGAAATTGACCCTAAAGCAACAGAACTAGTCAAAGGGATATTTCAAGTAATGCTTGTTACTTTATACAATTTATAGAAAAAGAATATGCATGCCCTAAGAACTAAAGAAAATGAGGTCTGGAGGAATTATATATCTGACAGCCTAATTTTTATCTGGGAAATGACTTATCAATATACTTTTAAAAATCAGCTTTAAAATAAGAAGCATAAGAAAAAGGATAACTTTGTCAAAAATGAAAAAATAGCCCATCTTCATTCCTTATCAGCCTAACTATTCTAATCCATAGGAGGAAAAACATACGTAATATAGCTTTTTATTTTCCATAGTTGTCACTGTCACATATTATCACATAACAAACTTAGGAAACATGGTTCAAATATAGGAAGGAGGAAAGTAGAGACTCTACGTATGTATCAGAGATCACAGTCAAACCATAAAGTCATATTTTTAGGCATTGTGTATTTTTGGGCATTACTATACGGATTAATTAATTTCAGATCTTATTTCAGTCTATATTTTCAGTAACCCATGTATTTCAGATTTTTTGACATAAATACCTAAAGGAAAAGGGAATTAATTAATCTTCTTCCTGACTTTTGGATTTGTTTATGTATTTTCTAAAAATACTTGCTAATGCAATTTACTTACTTCCTCTTTGTTTTCTCATGCATAAACTTGATATTGCATCCAAGTTTTACTCAATATGGCATGTTTTAGGGATGCTTGAGATTTCATTTCTGTTTTCTTTTTTAACCCTGAAATAGTTTCCACCCATCTGCCAAGGTTGTGTTCCTGTAGTGATCAGTAATTAATCATCAGTGATTTGTGATTATAGCCTTGGACCTTGTCTATTGTTGCACAATTGCACTTTCAAGGCTATTTCTATCAGCTTCTGCTTCATGTTTCGGGAGTCCTTAATAAAATCCCATATTTCTTCAGTAGCTTTTAAACTTTGGTTTTATTTACACAACCCAGGCATTTGTGAGTATGGCTGTAAGGTCACTGAAAAATCCACTATAAAAAATATATGAGTTATCAGAAGACACATATGCATTTAAGTATAGTTTTTTACTAATTACTTTTCAACCACTGGCTCACTATCAAAATTGGTTCTTTGATTTTCCTCAAAATAGATCCTTGAACACTTCACATTATTGTTGCAAAATTTCCTCATCTAACTACTTTCATTTGAAAAACAAAAGGCCATTTTTTTCTGCATTTCTACACAGGAAAATTCAAAAGAAAAGATACTTTTACTCTTCTGGATTTTTTTATTTCTCAGATTCGCTACCAGTTACCAGTATAATTCACCACAAGCGTTTATAGCTAATCTAGACTCTTTATTGGACCTTCCATTATTTCTTTCAGTTTGTCCAACTTGCATCATACTGAATTAAATGTGATTTTTATAGGTCATGGGGGATATTTGGGTTGTTTTATTTTGGTTTTTTCTTGTTGGTTTTAATTTTTTAATAATATCATAAGATTTCTGAAGTCTTATTTTAAGCATTTTTGGTAGTTCATCTTTTCCTGAAAGTATCAGCACTAGAAGAAGAAGATAAAGTGTTTCATAAGTTTCTTGAGATGAATTTTTTCTGACTTTGAAAATGGGACAATATGTCCTCATTGCCTAGCCTGAAAGAGTATAGGTGGAAAGGGGAAGTACACACATTCTTAGAGTGTTTCACATTGCTAAATTAGTTTCTGTTATGGCCACATTATCCACCCACACTATGGTTCATAGCCAGAAAAATAATTCCAGAAGGTAGAGGGAAAAAGCCTTAAATATTTTATTCTTTTTCTTTTTCAACTGGCTTGTTTTAAATTTTATCTGTGCTTGAAAAAAGCATTCCAGTGGACCAAACTTGTATTTTTTGTATTTTTTGTTTCCTGTTGAAAAGAATAATAGACAGAATAGTAGAGGGAGGATTACCTAAATTTCCCATCAATAGACTCTGTGATTACACTTAGAGATTCCTTTTGAGGTCCTCAGGCTGGAGAGGGTGGAACTACCTGAAGGTAAAACAAAACTGTAAAACAAACCTGTAATTTTTAACCTCCTACGTTAAATCTCTAATCTTGGCTTTGTTACTCACTGATTACTAGTTCTTTGCATTCCTAATTTAGGTGTTAGCAAATCAGTATTGTCGGTGAAGAAAACTGAAAACTTTTGAACGCTTTGTCAGGTGTTAAAGAGAATCTTTTTTTTTTTTTTCCATGCAATAAATAAAACGTTAAATGTTTCTGTCTGATTTAATGTATAGCAAACTACTATTAGAAAAATAAGAAACCAGCAGGACATTTAAAACAGACCCTTCACATGCAGCTTTGGATGGTTAGTTTCTATCTGGAGTTGAAAACAGCGAGCTTGCCTTTTGAAGAGAAGAGACATAGCAACAGAGATAAAAAACATATTTCTGTAGAAGTATAGCTCAGCAAAAGTTAGGACACCCAGGATCTCTCTAGGGAAAACAAAAAAAATATTATTCTCAAAATCCCATCTACCTGCAGACAGGCCAGACAGTACATTTTTGAAACTGGGTCACTGTGAAGTCAAGAACACATCTGAGTTCAGAAGACATTACTGAAAGAAATGAGAGTTTTCCAATGAGTTCAACATATAACTAAGAATATTTAGACCTGGGGTGTAATTTTTTGCAGTTTATGTTTTACATTTTTGGGCAGAAGAAAAATTCAACAAAAAATTACCAAAACCAAAGAAGTAAATAAAAATTAAATCCATTTTTTCATCTAACTGTCCTAATGATAAATTAGGAACATGAGAACTTAGACACCTAAATTCCAATATTAACAACTCAATGTGCCTGTAAATGATCTTCCTAAGAGTCTACCAGAATTTTTAGACCTTGATAGGGATTTTTGCTTGTCCATCTCTACTCATGTTCTGCACATATAAGTCAATACAGTAGAGTGGCATGATAAATTCAAAGAGCCATTTCTGAAAGGTCACAGATCATGGAAGTCAGTCCAATATATTCCCTTTATCTAGTCTTCCCATCCTAAAATTGTGATTTTATATTTATTGTGAATCCACCTAGACTGGAACACAAGAGAATGCCATACAGGAAATGTAGTGGTTGAAATCCTAGTAGATTCTGAAATTGCTGACAATAGATGACTGCAAAATATTTCCCTCTCATGCAGCTAAAAACCCCTAAAGATTTCCCCCTGGAAAAGACAGCAAAAAATCCTTTTGAATAGATGAGAGTATTGTCAGAACATTTCATTCAACAAAGAATCCTTTGTTGTTATATGTTGTATTTAGGATGCATGAAATTAGTAATGGTAAAAGGTCAAATATTCAGACTCCAGGAAGCTGCAATGCTGGAAGTAGTATAAATCTCCAATTGAAGTGAATTGGTTGCTACAACAATAAAAGCTGGCAAATAATAATTACAAATTCAGAGTACATATATAGTACATTGCCACTAGCATTTGACAGAGCCTATTTGCATATCCAGTTTTCCAACCTTAAAAGCAAGCAGCAATGTCTATGAAGAATTATTACTTCTTCACCTTGAGAAAATACAAATAAATTTTTGTTAAAGATTTAGTCTATGGGAAAAGTTATGGGATAAGACAAGGAGTGAGGAATTGATCTGTGCAATAATATTCTTTAGGAAACTAATCAATTTTCTGTCTGTCAAAATGCTGTGGTTCAACTCTCCTTGCACAGCTACATACAATAGGGAATTTGCACCCATAGACAGGAAAAACAGTCATAAATCTTTAATTCCATCTTTAGAGGTGTTTCAAAGAATTTTTTTTTTACTAGGATTTATCAGTTTTCAGAATAGGTGTTATAAGAGCTATGCACAACTTCTGCTGTCCAAGGATACATCTACTTCAAATCACCATCACACATCCAAAAGAGATGATGCATAATATTGAAAAAATAATAATAATGTTTTGTTATTTCTGTGGATATTTTTCAGTACTAGGCAATCAGTATATAACTGGTATAATGCCAAAAATACACAGCTCAATTTCTCTTAGTAAATTTTCATCTAATCTCAAAGAAACACTTTTTTTTTTTTTTTTTTTTTTTCTGTGTTTGTAGCCATGAAAAACACAACAGGAACTGTGGAAAACAAAAGGAATAGGTTGGCCATTTCCATTTTCCCATGGACTTTATGAAGTGGTGAGCATGATTTCAAATAAGATCAGTGTGCTTCTGAAGATTTAAAGACCAGCAGGATTCTCATCCCCTTCACCAGACACAGCAGGGACAGGGCAGGTGTCTCTCAGAGGGCCAGAGCAGCCTTGGCTGATTGGATCTGCTTCTTCCCTCCTGCTCCCCTCCCACGTAGGGACTTTCTAAAGGCAGGCAATGGAGCAGGGAATGCACACTGAGATCTCCAAGCATGACCTCCAGCCTAAGGAGAGAGTTAGGCATAATGTCAGCATCAGAATCATGCTCCTCCAAGAAAAGAGACAAGAACTCCTTTACAAACTTCACCTCCCTCCAGGTAGGAGGACTTGTGTTACTGCACTTTACTGCAGTGCTCTAAACCAGAAAATTCTGAAACTGGACTAATTATGTGGACTGGTATACTAGTTAAAGCACAGATTGGACTGACAGTAGTAGATTGACAACTGCACCTGTAAAGTAAGCTTCATTTTTTTCCTGTGGCAAGATTTCACTGTAACAAACAAATCCAATGGCATCGTTGGACACATTGTTTTGGGAACAGAAGACTAGGGCACTCATGAAAGATTATACTTCACTATAGCAATTGTTCTTTCTCAATAAATACCTCCACAGTTAATCATCCAGAAGCCAATGAAAATGAGACTGGTTTGTGTTAGGAACGTTAGGATTGTTGTCACATCCAGTCCAGAATCTCTCCTGCCCCAGTAGCTGGAGGTCAGACCCATGTCTTGAAACTCAGGTGTGAGATACAGATGAAGCTACTGCTTTCCTGTAGCTTATACCAATGGCCAGGGGTGCCTGCCACTTGTTCCAACTCCAGTTGCTGCTCTCAAATTTCATTCACACATGCTGAGGTCTCCCCTGTGCCCTTCCAGCGCATACACACACACAGAGGGAGATTATGGTTAGAGGAGGCAATTAAGAAAAGATTAAACAGAAATATACAGGACAGACTGCATTGATCAAGCACAGGGTTCAGCCAGACAAGCACACTGTCAAGTCCTGTTTTGCTCACCACCAACCCTTTTTATATGCCTATCCCCATCTCTGTTCCCTTTGCTCTCCTTCCCTTGAGTAGCAGTTGACACTGTCCCACTAACCCACTCCAGCATGCAGAACTGCCAGGTTCTCATTCTCATCCATTATAAATTCCTGGTTTGCCTCCAGTTTTTCAAAATGCCATCAATTCCACATACCTGGGCAATTTAGCATTGTTTTGTGTTGGAGTGAGAAAATATAAGAGGTTAGATAGGCTATTTTGTAATAATAAGAATGAAAATAACACTAGAGTAATGCTTTAAGAATGTCAGATTAAAAGAAAAAAAAAAGGTTTTATTTGCAATAAAAGTTTTTTGAGATTTCAAGCCTATGCTGTAAAAGAGTAGGCCTTGGTATTATCTTGGGTTTATGGGGACAAAGGGTGAAGTAGGACTATCTCAATTAACTAGCAATAGAATAAGAGAAAACGGCCTCAGGCTGAGCCAGGGAAGGCTCAGGTTGGACCTCAAGAAGAATTTTTTCATTGAAGGGGGGTTAAATATTGGAATGGTCTTCTCAGGTAAGTGGTGAAATCACCATCTCTGGAAGGGCTAAAAAGACTGGACATGACACTTAGTGATGTGGTTTAGTTCACAATGATTGTGGTGTTTGGTTAAAGGTTGGACTCCATGATGTTGGATGTGTTTTCCAGCCTTAGAGATTCTATGATTCTGTTGAAATGGAAAGCAGCAGAATGGAAAAATTGTGATTTCTGATTTGAAGAGTTTTCTAGGTAACTTCTGAAGTTAATACACACTCAATGTCCTGCAGCTTCATCATTTTCAATGAAAAAATAATATCGCAGGAAATAAGACTGAGCCTACCATATGTTCATGGTTGCAGGGATATTTCTTCTTTCTTTTAGATATTAATTTTGTTCCAGTGGAGCTTGAGGACTTCTGGCACATTTAGAATTTGCAATTTTGACAAGGCCACAGGACAATCAGAACTGTCAAACTTGTAGTACACACATCGCTAGCACAATATAAATGAAATACATAATATATTGGGTGTATATCGGGTCTGCTGCTGATGCCAACAATCTGTGTAAGTTGAATAAATTCAGCATGCCCTGAATATGTCAAACACTCTATGTTTGTATACACCAACAGGGAAACACATTCAGAGATGGGGCTAATGTTGCAGAGGGGGGTGTATGGATACAATCTATAAAAAATGGATGACACAATGTATAAACCTACTTAGGTAGCTACAGGAGGCTGATGACTATATTTATCTTTATATTCAGTATTGTGTCTAATTGGGAATATTAGGCTTCTAGCAGATGAGGCAATCAGTGGCTGATGCAAGAAAAGTGCAAAAGATGTAAATATTTTTGTTTCTAAATAAAGTTAATTTTTTTTAAATCTTAATTTTGTTTTTTTACGACTTATATAGTCATTGTGTATCCAAATAAGTATTTATTAAAAGAGAAAACTTAATTCCCAGAAATGCTTATTTGAAGCTATCTCAAGAATTTACTTATTTTAGAAACAAATCTTCAATGGATTATCATATTGTTCTTGCTTAAAACCTGAGGAAAGAATACTTGCAACTATTGTACTTGCATGCATGCTTTGGACTGTGTAGTCTATGCTGATCCTCTAAATTTACGTAAGTCACTCTGTAGGTGCCCACCAACTGAACAATTTCTTATAAAATCTATTTCAGAAGCTCAAAAAAGAAAAATAAAAAAAAAAAAAAAAAAAGCAAGTGGAGCACTTTTCTAGAAGATGCTTTACATTTCCTGGCATCCACTGGGTAGTCTGATTATTATGAACCTTAAGATTTAAATCTTTTAATATCAGGTATTAAACAACTGCTTTCTCTATATCTATTTTCAGAAAAGATGGATATCTCTTGGACATAACACAAATCAAAGCAAAGACAAAACAAACTATAAGAATAATAAGTATGATTTAAAACCAGTCCCAGAGAAAAATAGGTTATTTAAGAAAAAGAAAAGATGATGTTAATTACTGTCACTATGTGCTTTGCCCTCATATGACAAGAATTTGTACAATTCACAGTCAAGAAACCCAAGTTAAGTGGGTTGCACAGCTAAGTGCTATATTGTTTTATATTAAACAAAAAAATGTTTAAAATAAAAGAAGTACCTTAATTTTACTCTGTAAATATAAAATATTTGCAATTTTTTAACTGAAAAAAGAAAGGTAGATATATCTGCTATTAAAAAAAATCAGCTTGGAGTTCAATTTGAGAAAGATATAGGGGAGAGTAAAGAAAAACTTCTCCATTCTGTTTTGGCTAATTAAGTTTAAATATCATTGCTCCTGGAAAGTATATGCAAAGTTGTCATATAATTGATTTGTATATTCTTAATTTTGTCTAAAATGGAGTAGATTAATTTCAACAGAATTTGATGTTTTATAGAAAACCATATTTTATTAATAAATTGATTGTTTAACAGTGACTACCGTTCATGTTCCTTAGGGTATCTTTTGTTTCACATTGTTTCTCTTCCCCTCTGAGGTAAAGTTCCTGTGACCACCCTTAGTTCCTGCCCTCAAGACCTCTTGGCTATTAAACACATTCTTTATGTTTTCAGCTTTCTCTTCAGGAAGGATATACAGCTTTCATACCTTGCCTGTATTGAAACTCAAAATTTTCAAATTTACTAAGAAGGTTTTTTTCCACTAAACATGGTAATTTTTTTTCTCAATCCAGAGGGTTTTTTACTCACGTAACACTTTCTTTTTGCAAAAGTAAGGGGAAAGCAGTTGGCATGTAACAGAACACTTCTGCCATCATCTTCATCTCCATTTAAGAATTCATTCTTCAATTTAAAAAAAAGAAAATACTGAAAGAATACTTCTTAAATATATATTTGGATGGTGAATTAAACATTACCAAAACATAGGTATCTAGACCTTGAGGATTTCTATATATGTTGATATAGATATGCACAAGAAGAACCATGTTGAGCTTCCTTGGAAAAGTAAAGTAAGCCCTGTCTTTCTTCACAGGGATGAATGCAGAAGGCTTGTTTTGTCAAGATGTCCAAGAATGAGTAAATTTCAGATGATTAAAAATAAAGAAAATTTTTATACACCATTTTTTTTTGTCAGCTGGAAATTATTTGAATGTTTTACAGGATAGAATTTATTCCTTTGCTTTGTCAGTTTAATTTTGCAGATCACAATGTGGTCTGCCCACAGACAGATTAAATGAGTAGCTTCAAATTAATGATGTCTTTCAATAATTTTTTTGATGGAGTATCCATATTAAACAGAGGAAAAAAGGTAACTCTCTTTTATATTTTTCTTAATTTTAATTAAAGGATATTATGAAGAAAAAGCTGTAGTCATCTCATTTTGAAAGCTTTTCTAAGGAAAGAAAATTGAAAAAGCAAGCTGCTAGAGGGTGTTTTATGCACCTGTTTGAGGAGGATTACATGTGTTTCTAGGAATATTTAAGAGAGAGATTTTGATAATATGCTATAAATCTTTCTTTTTGTCTGTTTTGACCATAGAACTGAATGTATGCGGATCTGTTTCATAGCATCAGTAGTTTGTCCTAGTTCTGGAGAACCATCTGGAGACTTCATCTTTTCACAGGTTCTTACTAGCAGACCATCACTACATATTTCCCCCTCCAAAATTAATATGAGAAATATGATTTGTACGAAAGGGGATCACTGAAGTTTCCCAGAAGATAAGTGACTGTGGAAAACTAGAAACCCAGGCTGTACAGTTTGAATGCAACTCTAGCTCCGATGTATGAAGAGTGTTTTTTAGGAAGGGGTTTGGAAGAACTTGGAACTAAATAAGGGTTTAAAATAGAAATAGACAGATGACTGTACAAATTCATAATACTTTAATATAATCATGTCTTATGCCTTACCCTCTGAAAGGCTATTCAAAGAATATTCTCTCAATCTGTAGTAGGATTTTGGATGTTATTTCCTTCTTAACACTGAATTTTCTCTTTTCTCTGTGTTTTATTCTGCTCAAACATTACTTGAAAAATTCTTATGGTATGTGGTTTACCTCTATTTACTTTTCATGCACAAAATAAATTAAACATTCCTTTATTTTTGTTGTATTATAAAGCATATGAGACATCATTCTACAGTAAATTAACTATACTTCTTTGTCTTTATTTAATCCATGGTACAGGTAGATGTCACATTATTACTGATCTCTGCATCCTCTCATATCCCCAAAAGAAATAATATTCTAGGAAGTCTTTGTAAAACAGGCTTTTAATCTTCTGATTCCTGTTCTGCTCTTGGCTACTTAGAAAGTAGTAATGAAAAAAATCTGCAAATGTTTCAAAATCCCATCCTACATTTCAGCAAAACTTATATCCATTAAACTTTTTTTTTCTTAAGTGTTAAGGACAGAATCTCAAGTGTCAAAGGTATTTCAGAGGAGGCAGAGATTAAAAGGATTTTTTTAGCTGGCAATAAATAATATAGATAGACAGAGAGGGTAAAACCCAGGTGAAAACCTTAAAATAGTTAATTGTATACATTGGAAGAATAGACCAAAAAAAAGGAAAAGAAGAGGTACACAAAACAAAAGAAGAAAAAATACAGAGGGATAGAGGAAGAAAAGGAAAAAAGGAAGGAAGTAAAGGAAAAAAAGAAGGAAAAAGGAAAGGAAGTGAGAAGGGATCACGTAAGTATTATTTGTCCTAATTGCTCATTTTCTGCTCAGAAAACCCAATTTTCAATTATTTTCATCCCTAATTTTTCTCCAGAATAATGGAGTCTGCTGTTATTTTTTAACACAAGACTGAAAAACTTTTTCAGCAACATTTGCTTGTTGCCTCTGCAAGACAATTGTGAGTCCTAGCCAAAGTTTTTCTAATGCCCTATTTTTTCTCAATTAAGGACTCCTTTTCATGCCAAAAAATATTCTAATAATGTTGTAGGGTATATGATATAAGATTCTTCTCCACAAGCATGAAGAGCAATGGCAAACAGTGAAGGCCTCATTACCTAATAAGAGGAATAAGAATGCTGGTTCTGCTCCTCCTGACAGCTTTGTTAGTCAGTAATGACACCCGTTACCACGGATAAATGGAAGAGGTTCTTCAGATCATGTCAAAAGCTGAGAAGAAATACTGACTAGTGGTATAGTACTCATTATAGGATCCAGGGGAAGTGCATTTTGGGAATGTACAGGATATCTGAGGTGTTTAGAAGAATCAAAGGAAGAAAAAAGGATGCATCCAAAGTTCCTTGGAGGGTCAGAGAGGGCAATATTTCTCTGACATGAGCAACTGGAGCAAGGGAGGGTATATATAGTGGAGAGCAATCACTAGCAAATACCAAGTCAGACTAATCAGCTGGTTGGATAAAAGTCTTGGGAACCCTAAGTTTGGGACAGACCAGTTAATGAAGAGATGGCCTGCAAACTGGCTTCTGGTGGGACCACTTGGTCTAAATCAGGTTCTGAAAGGGCTGTTGGGTCAAGTGAGAAACACATTTGCTTGTGTGTGTGCATGCATGAAGCAACTGGATATAGAAGATCCAAGGAGGGGTGGGTGTGTGTGTGGGTGTGTAGGTGGGGGCATGTGTGTACAGCCATGCACATTGACCTGCAGACCCCTGTAACGCTCATGACAAGACACCAGTAACTGAGGAGAAACAGAATACAAAGACACTCTAGTGTCTCTAGGGGATCTAGGGGATCTAGTAGAAGATCTTCATCCTGAACTGCCATAGAACTGAATGGAACAAGGCTGCTGTTGCTGTTTGTGTTTGTATGAGCACCCTGTAAACTGTGTTAATTTGTTCTCTGGCTGCACTTGAAAGTGAATGTTTATTGCATAGATGTGATTTTGAATGTCAAAGGAGAACATAAACTTACCCTCTCTACTGATGGGACTTAGGACAGGGAACTGAAAATACCTTGCCTTTTCCCAGTTGCCAAATTCAACAATACCTAACTAGTCTACTCTCTATTTCATCCTAAGTGTCAGATTACTTGTGCCATTATTATATTCTTGAATTCACCATACCTGTTTCATATTCCATGCCTCACAAAAGAAAAGAGTTAGAAAAAAATGTTTTAAAATTGTATTTTCAAGAACTTAGTCCACAAAAACTGATTTCTGATTTTATACATATATATACATATATATATACATGTATATATGTATGTATGTGTGCATATATGTATTGAAAGAAACCCACAGCTTCTTTTTATAGATTTTCCTTAAGGTCAACTTTATGTAGAATTCTATATAGTATTTTTAAAAACAGTGCAGAAAGAAAAATCTGCAAAAAACTTCAAGGAAGACAAATACATTATGCCTTTTTAGTAGGATATGTACTCTTAAGTATGTTCCAGTGCTAGGGAAATAAATAAGTATCCAGGTGTTAAGTAAATAATGGGTCCCAAATAAAAATGAGGACAGGAGTTTAAAAATACAGACAGAAAGAAATAATGAATAATGAACACAGATTAAACAGGTACTTGAAATTGTTTGTTATGCAAATTTACCTTGCCGATTGCAAGCATTACTCATTAGGGATTTGTTAAATGGATCAGTGAAGATGTTGCAAATTTGGACTGCTAAGAGCTGCCTGAACCAAATCTGAAAAATGTCTCTGAAGTGGAAAGGATTCCAGCACTTTTTTACCAACCTTGTTGGCAACATGGAAGGTGGGACTGAACGCACCCTTGGGAGCTTTGCCTGACAACACTAAGCTATATGGTGTGGGTGACACACTGGGTGGAAGGGCTGCCATGCAGAGGGACCATGATGGACTTGAAAGGTGCCCCATGAAAACCTCAAGACAGCCCATGAGAATCTTATGACATTCAACAAGGTCAAGTGCAAGGTCCTTCACCTGAGTCAGAGCAGTCCCAAGCACAAATACAGACTGGATGGTAAATAAATCCAGAACAGCCCTAAGGAGAAGGACTTGGGAATGCTTGTGATGAAAAGCTCAGTGTGACATAGCAGTGTACTCTTGCAGCCCAAAACGACAACCACACTCTGGGCTGCATCAAAAGCAGTGTGACCAACAGGTGGAGAATTGAGGTGATTCTTCCCCTCTAGTCCACTCCTGAGAGACACTACCTGGAGTACGTGTCCACCTCTAGAGCCACCAATACAGGAAAAATATTAACCAACAGGAAAAATATTAACCTCTTGGAATGAGTCCACAGGAGGGTCATTAAGTTCCAGACTGTTGTGGTTTGAAAGCAAAATGAGTGAGAGGCTCCAAGTCAGAAATACAATTTAATAAGAAGAAAGGTAAAATAAAATAAATGCAATAATACAAAAGACCACTGACAGAGTCAGAATACAACCTGAGCAGGGTTGTGGAAGCAGTCCAGGTGAGGTGCTCTTCCTGAAGCAGTGATCCTGTAGAAAAGTCTAGTAACTCTGCTCCTCTGGGAATCCAGTAGGTAAGGGCTGCTTACACTGTCCCAAATCCCAGCTTATATCCAGGTGAGAATGCTTGGCTCCTCCCCCTGGGCAGAGCATCTCACAATGGGATGATGAGTTGTGAAGTGGGTCCTTGATGGCCCATTAACAGAAATAACTCCTGGAGGGAGTTACCTGTGACTCATGGGCAAGACGTTGATGGGCCATTAGCAGAAGACACCCCAAAGGAAGGGGGCCTGGGAAAACACTGCCCCACTTGGTTTAACAATTCATGAAGATGGTGATAGAATAAATACTTTGTGTACATCCTACACTACAACCCAGGACACAGACAAGTCTGGAACACTGTCTTATGTGGCTGCAAGATTTGGGGCTCTTCAGCCTGGAGAGGAGAAGAATCAAAGGGATTTTATCTAGAGTTTTGCTCTGGCTTAAATGTATTTAAACATTTAAATTCGTCTAATCAGAGTGAGAGATGCTTGTGCCAATGTGCAGGACAGTACAAAATACATTTTGGAAGAGGTCTTGTACATAAATCAGTTAGATGTTTTATTGTGGAGGTCTGAAGTGTAGTCCATCACCTTGACTGACATCTGTTCACGCCCATATATTCACAAAATATCTTGCTGATGGTGACTAGAGACCTAACTAGAATTTTCAGTGTATAGTCTAAATTGAGATATGATACTAACAAGACAGTAATAGTAAATGGTTTTGTCTGTCAATTAACATATATCTTCTAATTTTAGTGTGGTATCATCTAAATTATGGGGCTTAATGGACTTGCTCTGATATTGCTTATGAAGGCCAAAATATGAATAGGATTTTTTTTACCAGAAGTTCGCCATTATTTTCTGGGGTTAATCTTTTACAACACAAGTTATTTATCCTATTATACTTTACAGAGCAGTGGTAGGTAAAGTTTAAACATATTCATAGACTGAAATTTTACTTCAGTTCATTATGGAAAATTGGTTTTGTCCTTGGTGAGAAAAGGACAAGGACAAGGAAAAGGAAAAGGAAAAATAATCTAAGAAGCAAATTTGCTTACAAAACAAATGTGCAAATATTTTAATGAAAAAAAAATCACTAGTACAAGTATTAAAATTAACTGCTTTGGTTACCAGACGGCACTTGGACTACTAACGAGAGCACAAACTAGAGAAGTAATTATGTACTTTACATAATTGCAGACACTCCGGGCAAACTGAAATTGTATGGAGCATCATGGACACATCTTCCTGTTGAGGAAGACAGGTAATTTTACCATAAAATACAGAAAAGTAATTCCAGGGCAAAGTAGCTGAACTTTTTAAAAGAAGGAATGAAATACCATTTTCATTAAATCGTTGTTAATGTAATAACTAATTTTAATTAGATTCAGAAATTAACATGCATGTTAAGTTCAGAAGTATGCATAGAGTTTCTCACTTCCCTTCTTCACTTTTTTAATATAAAATCCATGTGGAGAAAGTCCAGAAAGGCTGATGTGAGAACCAGAATTGGACACAGTTTCTGTTTGCTTGGTAGCATTGCAAGTAAAAGAGTTGCTGAAAGAGTTGTATGGTAAAAGACAGGCAGAAAACAAAAATGAAAATCCCATTTTTTTCAACCTAAGACTATTCTCCAGACTGTTATTGTGATTATTATTAGTAACTATTCACAATGCCTTCAACAATAATATTTATATGCTCTTGTTAAATCCTTGCATTGTTTATTAATATAACTTAAAATAAAGAGTAATTACAGTCCATTATTGTGATCATGAACACAATATAAACACAAAATATAAACAATTTTATTCTGCTTTTGTTAAATATTTAGTTATCCAGCTCAATCTTTTTTTCTTTTTATACTGTAGCTTTAAGTAGTCTGTCAATTTCGATTTTTTTTATTTTCTCCGGAATTATATTCCATGACTGAAAAACAAAATTATATTTTATACAAGGCATTTCTACAGTCTTGTTTTGTGTCCATTATAATTTTTCCCACATTTCCATCTGTACTATAATGATAATAATTTTAATATTTCCCTTTCTATTGACATAATAAGTGAGGGATGGCATGGGGGAGAAAGAGGCTTGGACAGCTGAACTAATTAAAGCACTTCAAATGCTGGCTGAGTGAAATACTACAAATACATGTATCACCATCTGGTTGCTTATTGATCTCACTAGTAGCACCATTGCTGTCTTTTCAAAATAATTTGCTAGCAAAGGTAATATTTGTTTCTGTACTTGTACACATATTTAGACCTACCATGATACATTTAACAAAGTGTTGTCTGTTATCTCAGCATTTCACCTACTCTGTACTGTTATCTCAGAAAAAAACCCTTTCTCACTCCTCCAAACGTCACATTATAACAAAAGGTTATTCTATATAGAATATAGATATCTATATATATTCTATAGATATCTATGTTCCATATAGGATATTCCTATTTTCCTTACCTTGCAGTACATTATTTTAGCCTAATGTATCTTCTTTGTTGGCTTTTTTTTAACTAGTCCTTGCTTGGTTGGTAGCTTTGCCCTTGGGCAAGGGTTTGATGAGCTTGTGAATGGGCATGATGCCATCCAAACAGATGTGATAGAAAATAATCAGCCAACAGGCCCTCTTGTATGTATAAAACATATTTGTAAAGGGCAAAATTCTAATCTGGAAATGTTCAAATAACTGCTTACACTGTGTAGTATTTGGATGAAGGATCTACCATTGTTGATCTAGTTCTGAATTCTACTTAAACATGTCTTTCAGGGAAAACAAATGAAAAGTTTTTGATGTCACATAAGTGCATTTTATACTATTAGAAATTAAAATCATCTTGCTAGTAAAACAAAGAGATTCCCCCTTTTTTTTTTCTTTTTTTTTTTTTTTTTTTTTTTTTTTTTTTTTTTTTTTTTTTTTTTTGTCTGAGTAAGAAATTTCAAAATTTCATACAGTGCTCCAAATCTGATTTCTAAACTTTAGTTTCAGGAATAGTGACTTACATAACAGTTTAAGCATTCACATTGACTTTCATCCATGAGAGGGGCCCAACGCTGGGACAGGCACAGATTGTGAGGAATCCTCCCCCTGAGGAAGGAGGAGCAGCACAGACAGCCTGTGATGAGCTGACCACCATTCCCCATCCCTCTGCATCACTGAGGGGGAGAAGGTAAAGACTCATTACTAAATTCGAGCCTGGAAAGAAGGAAGGAGTGGGGAGAAAGTGTTTTAACATTTGGTTTTTATTTCTCATTATCCTACTCTGATTTGATTGATAGCAAGTTAAATTAATTTTCCCATCTAGAGTCTGTTTTGCCTATGATAGTAATTGCTGGGTGATGTGTTCTTGTCCTTACCTCAACGCATGAGCCTTTTGCTTATTTTGTCTCCCCTGCCTAGCCGAGGAGATGGATGATAGAGTATCTTTGGTTGGTAGCTGGCATCAAGCCAGGGTCAACCCACCGCAATACTTTTCAAATAAGATGAGACAAAGATTGGGATGACTTAAATGTTAATTGAATAAATAATTAAATAAACAAGACTGATTGGGTTGGTTGACTTTCCCTCACAATGTTGTACTCTCATTATATCTGTATGCATAGTCTCAGGCTGATCCTCCTTTAGTCCTGTATTTAGTTTATTTTTATTTTTACAATCTTTTTATTTCACATTATCCTTTGCTTGCCAGCCTGGTCCACTGCTTCCTCCCATAACTGTGAGTCACTTTCTCCCTGTCTTGATGAACCTTTTTCAAAACTCTCATCACCAGGTTGACAAGGTTTATAATTCTTTTTTCCTCACCTGTAGATCAATAACTGAATTGAATAATAAGGAATAATTGAATAATGAGGATGACTCATCATGCAGACTATAAACATCTACATCTAGACCCCATATTTCCAAATCTCTAGATTGTTGCCCAATGTCTTAGTAAGAATTAACTTAGGAGCAGACTCTAGTGCTACAGCTTCATCTGTAGCTGAGTGTATTGACTATCACTGTTAATTATAATAAGATTTGAGAGACCTGGATATCATGTAGATTCTTATATTCAGTGTTCTCCTCAGGTATTCCCAAACCATGCAACACCATCTGGAGTGTCCTAAATTATCCATCTTGACCTCCAGCTATTAACTTGGAAGCATGTTGATATATTCTCTATATTCTGTGTCAAATCTGCTCTGGTTTCTAAGGCGGGTTACTCCTGTCCTTGCTAGATAGGAGTAACCTGCCTTAAGGTAGCTGGTTTGAGCTGTTAGAGACCTAAATCCCACACTAAATGTTTTCAAGGGCCTAAGAACTAAAGCAGAGCTTGAAGCTATTATTATCCTAGTACTGGGGAAGAAATTGGGAGAAATGAGTCCTTTTTTTTGCTTTAGACATATGTTTTCCAGGCAGACAGGAGCACAGTTACAAAGCAGAAACAGATCTTCAATTGCTTGCTCAACCAGCTTAGGACCTAGAAGCTGCATACATCCATTACATGGACTGAGGCACATGGAAAAAACCACCATTTTAGGAATAAGCACTTCTCATAGGGATTTGGTTGCAGCAGAGCATGAAGATAATAATGACTATAAATCCATAAGAAAATGGGCTTTTTAAGTCCTATGGCATGGAGAAAAAATTCTTTGCTGCTTTTTTTTTTTTTTTTTTTTTTTTTTAGAGAATCTTACAATTCTGCAAAATATTACCAAGCAACATAAAAATAGAAGCATAGACATAAATGTTATTTTTGCTTTTTCAGTTAAAAAATGTATAATTCATTGATCACTTGATCACTTTATAGTTTAGCACTTACCTAGCCTTTTGAAACTCCAAATCTCTTTGCAGCCCTATTTCAATACTTGATATTGTCATTAGTTAATAAATCAGTAGGACAACTGTGATTATTCCCGCTACTGATGTATCTTTGGACCAGCAGACATACACTACTCTTAGTCTGCATTTTGCTTGAAAATGCAATAATGAAAAAATGCACTCTCACTGAATCTCAGGTTCTTCTGTCTGTTACTAGATAAGGTAAACTAATTGAGAAACAAACCCTAATGGTGCAATCATTTCATTTTAGAACAAACACTTCATTTTAGGTGAGAGAAAAATCAAATAATTGTGTCTAGGTAGATTCTTGGTGTCCAAATCAATGTTAAAGAGAATTATGTACTTTCCCAATTGATTTTTCACACAAAGTAAATGTATTTGTAGTGCTTGCTCACTAAGTTAGTAGCCGAGTATGGATTCTGTTGCCTTTTTTCCAGTAAATTTCTTTTTCTGATGTACAAATACAATGTAAATGAACAATACATTAGACCAAAGCTTTTAAATCAGAATGTTTACTTTTTTTAACTTACTATTTAATTAAACCAAATGGCAGAATCTTTTTTGACTTATCTCCTCACTCCTCACCTCTAAATAATTTGTTAAAGGTTGAACATTCAGACTGGACTTCCCTAAAAATAAAGAGGTGTGCAACTTTAAGGAAAATACCCCAAACATTGTGTTTCGTGATAGTTCTGTCTTAAGAACAAAAGGTCCTATATGCAATGTAGATGATGTTTGAAACCTTGAATATTTCTACGATGCTAAAGTGTCATTCTTAATCCAACCACAATAAGCAGGGATGCCTTCATCAAAAGCAATTTTGTAAAACCTTTGTTCAGTAGCATTTATGAAAAGTGCCCAGTTAAAAACAAAACAAAACAAAACAAAACAAAACAAAACAAAACAAAACAAAACAAAACAACTTTTGTTCAGTCTTATATACATTTTTTCAGTCTGTTTGGACAATGAATTATGAATCTAGTTCTATTCAGGAAAAGGACTGTATCATTTATCAGAAGTAGAAGTGGCTTAATTATGTTTTATTTGTCATTATTTATTAGCCTCTCTCAAACTCATAAATCTGCATTCTTAACTCACAGTTCTTTTAACCTTTAACTAGTTAAGTACTCACAACCCTAAATTAGCTTCCCATTTCAAAGCTTTTAGATTCTTGTCAGACCTTCTAGATCTCTTCTGCAATGAACAAAAATACCCACCAACTCCATTCAGTTATTATATTTCTTATTATAGATTTTAATACCTGACAAGAAGTCAATCCTCCTTCAGCCACAGATTCCTCGGCTGCTTAGAGAGAGTTAGTATAGACATATGTATCTGCTCTTCCTCTTGTGTTCCAACATGAAATCTGTATTGCCTACATCCCACAGAGAGCTGCTAAAATCGCTTTTTGTGCGTTTTAAGCCTATAGGGTGATGTGTCGTAATAATAAATCATTCTGGCCAGGCTCACTGCAGGCTGTTTCCTGTGTAGGTCTGGTATGATGAAAGCAGTTAAATGAAATATAGCTCTGGTCTAAATGGAACAGAACTATCGAAAATGGAAAGGCAGAAGGGAAGATATTGCAAGTAATACCAATCTTTCTTTTTTCTCCTCTTTGTCACTTGGATTGAGTGAATTCTTAAAGTAGGTATAGGAGAAGCCACCCAGCACTTTACAGATATTTCTGTATCCTCTTCCCTTCTCAGCACCCTGCCGAGGTAAGGGCTGTTTTCCAAGAATTCTAAGAAATGTGGATTGGTGTACTATTTACTGGCAGCTCTATATGAGAACAGTAGACCCCGTGGTATCCTTTGCTGCTGTCCTTCATCAACAACAGAGTGACATTGTCAAGGGCCAGGAATCATAGATCTTTTACTTTTTAATTCATATGTACATTCATCAAAGGATTTACCTGATGAAGTTGCACCTCAGCAGAAGATATTTGGGGCTTAACAAGGAAGAAAAAGGTGTGGAGAACAAAAAGATTCGAAGTACAAAACCTCTTTTTATTATATCTGAGGACTGACAGTATGTCTTTTTATGCACTGTTTCTTCCAGTTTTCTTTAATGCCATGGACTTCCTTATTATCCCAGTTTTAGTATCTCTTTGCTCTATATCCCTCTAGAAACTCTGGCTTCATTTTCTATTTACTAGAGGTTCTGTCTGAACCAGACTGCTCCAGCCAGCATTTTGGAAGCAGGAAACCTCTCTGCCACCCAGCCACATCCTTTTAGCAACATCCAGTATATATTAAATAAAGAATTTTAATTTCTTACTTCATTTCATTTATGTAGAAATGTTTTACTAGCAGGATGGACACTTAAGCCATGGTAACTGCCCCTGTGTCCAACAAAACTGATTTCAAGATGGACCCTTAATTTGTCAAAGCCAAACTCATCAGCAATCCTGATGGACCCTCTGTAAAAACATATTTCAGAAAGGGTAGATCCTACTGTCCAGAAGCTCTGTGAGAAAGGAGTGAAAAAATATGGCAGAAGCAACTCTGCAGATACCAAGGTCAGCAAACAAGGAGGGGCAGGATCTGGTCCAGGTGTCAGAGCAGAGATTCCCCTGCAGCCTCTGGGCACAGACCATGCTGAAGCTGCTGTGCCCCTGCAGCCCATGGAACACCAGAGTGGAGCACAGATTCACCTGTAGCCCATCAAGGACCCCACACCAGAGCAGGTGAATGTGCCCTACAAATCCACATGCCAGGAATAGCCCATGCTGGAGCCTGCTCCTTGCAGGAACTGAGGCATCTGATGAGTACACACAGGATCACGTTTTCTGGCAAGAACCATAGCCTGTGAGGAATCCATCCCAGAGCAGTTCTTGAAGAGTTGCAGCCTGTGGAAAGGACCCACATGGGAGAGGTTTATGAAGGGCTCTATTTTATGGCAGAGTCCCCACACTAGAGTGGAGAAAAGAGCGAGAAGGAATGAGTGGCAGAGACAGTGTTATGAAGTGACTCCAACCCACATTCCTCATCCATCCTGCACCACTGAAAGCAGGAGAAGGTTGATAATTTATCAGTACAATTGAGAGAGGGAGGAAGAAGGATGAGAAAGGTGTTTTCAGTTTTGTTTTATTTCTCATTATCCTACTCTGTTATTAATCGGCAGTAAATTAATTTCCATCAAGTCAGATTTGTTTTGACTGTGATGGCAATTGACTTTGATTCATGAGTTTTTTCACCATATTTTCTTCCCTTTTCCTGCTGAGGTGACAGAGCCTTGTCAACAAAGGTAAAAGGGTAAGTTGTGTCACAGTCATGGCAGTATATAAAAGAATGAGTGTAGGTGTACCTCAAAAATGCAGAGTGTATTCTTAAGGATGGGTTATTATGAATGCCACAACATTCAGAGTCAGTAATAGACCAAAGAGGCCCAGAGGAAAAAAATCTGACTTATCTTCAAGAATTCAATTTTTAGATTTTGGCCTATTTAATTGAGAAATTAGTTGAGAAAAAGATCAGGAAAGAAAAATGTTCAAAACACCCTTTCCATGATGTAAAACATGTTACTCTGAACTGAAATAGCCAGTCTATTTTCTCACACACATAGAGACAGGATTTCTGACAGAACCCTAGGTTGCATTTGGAGAAAGGGGCCATCTCACTACTCTAGAGAACCAGCATAGACAAAAGACATTTGATGATTATAGAAATAATCTGATTTTGCTATAATACTACAACTATGATACTAGTTGGCCAAATTACAGCAGCAGCAGAGAAGGAAGCAAAATATAACCAACTTTTATGACCTCTTTCTTGTGAAGTCTGTGCAAGCTCGCTATCTCTTTAGTCCTAATATGGTCTAGATATTTTCCAGAAGAGATGGAGACTTACAAAGGAAACAATATTGAATACATAGAAAGTTATAATGGGGGATTAATATAATAAATAATAAGATTTCCATCATAAGAAGTTAAAATTCCAATTTCTTTTAGATCTCAAAAAATGTGCATTTTGTTTTGAAGGTTAAACAGTTAAAACATGTTGTTTCCTGTTTGTCTTTATGGCATGATTTTATTTTTTTTTTTTTGGGGGGGGGGGAGGGGCAAATTTTGTTGAGGTTATTATTGTAGAAATCCTTAAAACTACAAAAAAACCCACATGTATTCAAACAAGCTTGCATTAACCATACAGGAAGTGATGATTTTATATGTAAGTAACTTCAAATGTAAAAACTGAAATTTATTCTTGCATTTTTGTGGTTGCTATGATTGGTGGAAAGTTTCTTTGTAGTAGTAAATCCTGAAACTTTAAAGGAATTTTCTTTACCTTTAGGAAACTTGCTCAATGCAGACTTGTCTGCCATTTTACTGATGTTTGATGTCAAAGAAAAATCAAAGAGGACATCTTCCTCCTGAATACTTCAACAAAACTAACCTTTAGCATTGGTTCAACTCTTTAATTCAGAACTTGATTTCTAGTAATTTCTTTAAGGCACTAATGGCTCTGTCTTTTAATTCTCTTCAACTATTTAGTTGTTGAACAGGACCATGATTCTATGATCATTTGTACATCTAAGATTTCCCCTTTGGTTGCCTCACTTACTTCTCACATAAAATCAATTTTCCTGTTTTTACTTCCAGCACAAAAGCTTTTTCTACTTTTAATCACTAAAGTGAACACATCTGATAGCACCTTTGATTGTCTTCCCTGTTGGCCTGTAATAATCTGGTCAGTGTCTCGTCTGCTCTTATTGCTGTCACTAATTCTCTAAAGTTATATTGTGTCAACAAGTTTATCTGCTTGAAAATGCCATTCATTCTTAAGTTCTATATTCTATTATTTGAAATGTAATCTAAAGTCTGTTTGAGTCCTGTGAAGTCACCGTAGTGTGTTATCTAACAGTGATATTTTCCAGAATCTCTATTATCACAAGAATCTGATCCATATTATTCATTCCTCTGGAAAAGTCGCTGACATACTTTGTCATTCATATCTTCAGCATCCTTGTAAATGCCAGTAGAATAAATAAGTTAATGCTCAAAATGTTTTTCACTTGTTCTTCTCACCCTTCGTGTAGATGAGTTTTCTCATTTGCTCATCCTTGCTCTTTCTTGGAATTGATGGTAACTATCTTCTGGATGATGTAATTTTTGTATTTATTATATTTTCTTGCAAGGTTCTGGAAGTCTCACATTTTTTAGTCCACATTATTTCCCCTTTCTGCATTCATACTTTTCAAGCTTTGTACTGATATTTTTACTTTTTCTCACAAGAATTCTGAGATTTGCTTTTCTGAATTTATTTGAGGTATGCCTCTCCAGAGAGAATGTTCTCCAGGCTTATTCCAGAATCTGTAATTGCACATTGTACATCTTTTCAAAATCTTCTTTCCATCACATATTCATTTCTTATCCGTAGTAATTTGTCAACACTTGTCTCTCACTGCCAACATCTTCAGTTCGGGTGTCCCAGTCTTCTGCTTTATCTCATCATAAAAGGCCTGAGGCACATTTCCACTCCCATATTCTTCTAATACTTTGCTTATTTTAAAAAAATGCTTCGCTTATTTTTTGCTCCTGTATTGAGTTTCTGTTTTGTCTATTTAGTCTATTCAGCTTTTGGACTTAAATCTAACATTTTTATTCTCGTCAATGTCTTTTAACTGTTCATCATTTTTTGCCTCATCTATTATTTTCATATCTTTAGTTTATAATATTGTTTCGCTGGCTGTTTCTCCAATACGTCAGTTTTCTAGTGGTCTCATGTTCTTTCTCCATATCTATTAATTTCTCCAAGTAGTTTAATAGAAAAAAATCAAGCTTTCTTTATACGCAAATGGGATAATTTGATCCAGATTAAATGTCATTTTGTCTCTTTACAAAAATATTTTTCCCTTTTTTCACCCAGCATAAGCCCATTTGCCTTACAATTTTTTGTAAATTACAGTTAACTTACACTTAGTTTATGAAAAGACAAAATCAGTCTTGATATCTTTCAAAATAGCAGTGAAATGGAGATTACCCAGCAATACTTAAAAGAAGCTTTGCAGAAATAGAGATGGGAGTCCTGATGGAAACCAAGTTGAATGAGAGTCAGGACCACACCCTTGTCGTGGGGAAGGCCAGCTCCAAAGTGAGCTCCATCAGGGAGAGCACAGAGCCCAGTTAAAAGCAGTCAGTGGGTGCAAGTAAGGAATTACTCTTCACTGTTCACCACTCAAAAGACTGTGCCTGCGGAAGTGCCTGGTACTGACACACTCAGAAGCAAGCACACAGATATGAGGAATGCATTTGCAAACTGAAAAAATTTAACAAGTGGCCACAAAGGTGGCTGAAGGCTTGAGTGGGGAGATTGAGAACTCTGGGTTTATTCATCCTGAAGAAGACACATAATTCCCTTGCTCTGACGTAAGAAAAGGCAATTGCTTTTCTTTAGATGTCAATTAGTAGTAACAGAGAAAAAAACTAAACTCTTCTGAGAGGTGCACAGTGAAAGGGTGATGGACTGCAGGAAACAAGTTGCAGCAAGAACAATTTCAAATAGATATAAAAACAAATGAATTAGCAAAAATATATAGTGACATTTGTGAAACAGTGAAACAGGCTGCTCAGAGAGGTTGTGAACTTTCCCTCACTTGAAAGATGGGCACAGCTCTAAGCAATCTCAGATAATGTGACATTATTCTGTCCAGGGAGTTGTGTCTCTCAATCTAAATTATTCCATATTTATGCAAATACAGTTTTGGAATGCAATTATTACTGAAAATTTGTGTGTAATATCGCAGCCTCAACTTTGTGAAATGTGTTTTTAAAGAGAGAATAAGCAGCACTAATCACAATGCAATCAACACAAATGCAGACAAGCAAGTTGAACCGTGTAGAAGAATATTTAGAAGAGAGAGGCCACAATTTATTGATCGAAGGTTTGAACAATCCCTGCTTTCAGGGAACAGTATGAGGTTTGTGCCTACGTGCTGTGCTGTTCTTACTTTGCTTTGAATTAGCAAGAAAGTAGCAAATATGATAGCTAGTTGGTCCCTTTCAGGGATGCCTCCTCAGGGAAGCTGAAGACATGTAGCAAGTTGTTGTACCTTCTCACAGATGCTTAAAGTCAGAAATGCTGTGTTTAAGATGGAATAAAGATGAATTTGCTGCCAGAAGACAAGAACTAATGAACAATTACTTAGAGCGCTTGAATGTAAGATTTTAACCAATCGATTGTTTAGCTGTGCCTGCTTCTACCTTGTAACCACATAAATATAGGGAATAAAGAATAAATGAGGAGATCAAACCTAATCATATTGGTGTCGTTTGATACTTGGACCCTTTCCTCGCAATAGAACAGCAAGCATCAACTTCTTTCAAGTTTTACAAGACTGGCTGCTACACAGCACTACAGCTTTTTCCTTTTAAGGAACCAAGTTAATAAATGATCAGTGGTAGCCTGTATGTGAGCAAAATTAGATGAAGAGGTTAAGGATGTTGTACTGGAATTCATGAATTCTGAGTTTTGGGGTGGTGTATGGAGATTTCAGAAAACCAGAATATGGCTTAACAGTTTTGGATATAACTCTCTGATAAATCTACAGACAGGAAAGAGCACTACCAAATATATAGCCTACCAGCAGAGCAAGAAGTCTTTTAAAGCTAAATTGTTTTTCTTAAGAAAAGTACACAAACCATGCACAGGTATAGTACACCGCAGCCTGGAAAAAAAATGCATAACCTCCATTCTATACCTTTCTGTTCTACATTATGATGAATGATACTGATAATCTTGTGTAATTTATTATTCTCAGTGTTTTGGCTTTTCTTAGAAAGTTATATAATTTTGCATTCAAAGTTTTACAGATTTTTCTTAGGAAACAAAATATAACTTCTTGTTTGCCTTGAAATTAGCAGCAAAACTTGCTATGAAGGTCTAAAGATTTGTTATTTCTCCCACTGATGATAGTTAACCTTCATAATCAATAACAGCATATGTTCTCTTGACAGATGGCATTTGTTCTGCGAGTTCCAGAAGCATAAGGTAAACCCCAAAGTTTCTAGATTATGGAGGTTATGTCTTAATGCTTAGATGTTTCTCCCTCTTTAATGTAGTCAGACACCACAAGAACAGACCTGTGTATGTAAAGGGACTTTCGTCAGGAAAATGTATGGTGAAAAAGTATTTTATTTTATTAAAGGTGGATGTTGTTTTAAAACCATTACCTGAATATGTTCTTGAAGTCTCACAGTTCCTTAAACTTCCATTTTTCAAATAATTAAAAACCATTCAATTAAAAAAAGAAATCCCGTCCCTTATTGAAATGTGAGGTGAAAAAAGTGCTTATACATTAGGATGTGCTAGAATACCATTATTCAGTATAGCTAGGAAATTATAGGATATGCTTAAGACTTCATTAAAACATGAGGTTTTAAGAGTGTATCTAGAAGCTAATGAGAAATACTGGACTAATCTTGTTTCCACTTCCATGCCAACAAAATTCCAGATTCATAATAACTACAGGGCATGAAACGAAGTTTAAACCAGAAAAATCTTTCTTTGATGAGTGTAACATGTTACGTGGTTGAAGGAAGAATAATTGAAGTCATCTACCTGGACATATGTAACATTTGACTCTGCCCTGCATGACATCCTTGTCTCTAAACTGGAGAGACACAGATTTGGTGGGTGGACCAGACAAAGCAATTGGCTGGTTGGTTGCACTCAAAGAGCTGTGGTGAACAGTTTGATGAGCAAGCAGAGAGCAGTGACGGGCGGTGATTCTCAGAGGTCAATGTTGCATAACCCCTGGTTAAGGCAATTAACCTTTGTGTCTGCTTGAAGAGTGTGGTAAAGTGGTACTCTTGACTACAGCAGAAGTCAATTGTAAACCAAACTCAGCTACCATAAGTAAAGAGCATCTCCTTGCAAATTGTGTCTCTCTCCATTTTACTATATATTACAATTAACTTCAAAGACAAATACTTGAACTGATGAAATCTCTATATTTCATGCAGTTTCACAGGATTTTTCTAGAGAAATAATTTCCTCTAGATTTTCCCCATTCACTCCATCTAGAGACTGAGACAGACAAACCTTTGCATTTAAATAATATGGCTGGTTGCATCTGTTTTAAAAATTCTGTTCCAACAAGTAGTGTTATGCAGCATTTAATTAATTTTGTTTGGGTACACGCAGTACTACTTCCAGGAACTACAACATCCAGAAACAGCTGGAAGGACATTAAGTGCTTATCTAAACATGAAAATAAGTAGAAAGTGAAGCATGAAATTACTTTCTCTACACTATATACTAAGTTTGTCATCAATATGCTGATGTAAGTATGACAATGCTATTAATTTGGATCTGCGATCATTAGCCTTGACTCTTGTTGAATGTGTTTTAGCAAACATCACTTGGAAGTAAATCCATGAGTATCTTGTACGTTTATTAATTAGGTTGTCTTGTTTATTATGGTTGGCAAAAATCTTATTCTTCTTCCACCATCTAATTTTAGATGAGCTAAACCCAGCATAAAACAGAGTAAGGTTGGTTGGGTTTTTTTTCCTTACTTGCTTCCAATTTATTAGGTCATAAATACCAATAAAAACCATTTGTCTTCCTTAAAGTGTTCCCTTAAAGTGTGGGAGTTTTATTTCAAAGTGAATGTGTCCATTTCTACTCTTACAAAGAAATTCAGAGAACACTACATGTACCTGGGAATAAACTCATCCTGGTGAGGATGCACCTTGAGTCCTGTGTCTAGTTCTGGGTCCCTCACTTCAAGGAAGACAGTGAGGTGCTGGAGTGTGTCCACAGAAGGGCAACAAAGCTGGTGAATGCACTAGAGAGTAAATCCTGTGAGAGTGGCTGAGGGACATTGTGGTGGTTTAGCCTGGAGAAAAGGAGGCTCAGGGAGCTCCTCATCACTCTCTTCAACTACTTGAAAGGAGGGTGTAACCAGATGGGAGAGATGCCTCTTCTCACAGGCAACCAATGGCAGGGCAAGAGAACATAGACTTGAACTGCGGCAGAAGAAGTTCATATTGGACATCAGGTGGAATTTCTTCAAGGAAAAGGTTGTTAAGCATTGGGATGGACTGCTCAGGGAGGTGGTGGAGTCACCATCCCTGGAAGTGTTCAAGAAAAAAAAGGCCATGGCACTTGGTGCTATTGCCTAGTTAACAAGGTTGTGATCAGTCAAAAGTCCTTGGAGATCTTTTCCAATCTAAATGGTTCTGTAATTCTGTTTGAAACAAAACACTCAAATACACAAAATTTATATGTTTGTGTATTGTTCAATACGTCACTTTACATCTTGAACTAAAAAAAGGTCTGAGACAGAAATGATCGTACTTTTAACATTCTATCTTCTCATCAGCTGGAAATATAAACATCAGGGTGCGTGGAAATGCTTGAAAGTGGAAACCCAGAGCTTTTTCTGATGCTATGGCTCTACTTCTTGAATTTTTGTTTCTTCTGTGTGAGTCATTTAAGTCTTATTCTTCCATGACAGAGTTGTATATATAAATAAATATATGTTTCATATAATGGCTCTAGACACCCATATTTAGACAACAAAATTGGCATCCTGTGTTCAGAGAACCTCAGACTTTCCTTCTAGTGAATTCCAGTGTCTCTGCAAAATAAACAGCCTTTTCTTTCTTTTGAATTTTCATAAAAAGGACAAGGATAAAAAGAGAAAAATCTTTCAAGTTTGATATCAGGATTTTTTTACAGATATCTACCTACATACTTATAATTAATATAGGTGTTTTCCCATAAATACAATAAAATATCCTAAACTCAATTTAAACTCTAATCAATAATCTGTTTTCTTCTCAAGAGAATAAATGGGATGGGAGCCTCTTTCTTATTTTTCCTCAGTTTATTTTCTACTTTGATATCTCTTTCTATAGCATTTGTTCACACATCAAGTAATATTCACAATATTGATAAAATGTCAGGCATTTAATCAATATACTGTTTTTTATTGAAATTACGGTCAGTCTGCATCTGGAATAAATTTTGTGTACTGATGGTATTAAGTCTTTGTCATTAAATTTCTTCTGGCACTTTAAGAGTTTTGACAAGATTACTTTATTCGTAAGAAAATGGCTATCCAAAAAACTTTTATAATGTCTTTCTGAAAGTTCTGGATGGAGCGAAAAAAAATAATATCTCACAACACAAACCATATTCTATATATCCTGATTCTATTTTTCCAAGTCTATTAACTTTTCAAGGAAAATATTCTGCAAATGTAACAGAGGAGACATCAGTGAAATGATTAACAATAAATGATAAAAAATAAGGCTTTGCACAGGGCTTAAGCAAGTTTCAAAAGTTACAGTTGATTCATTGCCTTGATCATCAAGAAGAATTAGTAGCCGAAAATGCAATGAAAGACATTACTGGGCTTTGATCAATTTAACAGTTTTAAGATAAATTCTTTAAAGTGTCTGCAGTCAATCAGTAGCAAAATGAAAGAGAGCTGCATGAATGTACATGTGAGGCATCATCAGAGCTGATTTCATATCAGCACAACTTTCATTGTATGATGAGCAGCCAGCCTTAGAGACGTGAATAATCCCTTTCGACAATAAGCAGTTCTGTACAGTGCTGTTCATGTCCACCTCAGTTCTCTCTTACAATATAGATAAATCAGTCCTCATGTGATCACAGTTTAAAAGAATTATGTGCATTAGCTTTAAAATTATGACTCTTGATTTACGTTAACTTGTCTTTATCAAAAATTCTCTATGGGTTTCCTCTTTCAGAAATCTTGCAAAATATTCTTTTCAGGAAATAGAGGGAAAATCTGTCTTCATTGAAGAGCTAGGTTTCCTTCAGTACTCTGTCTTTTCATTCTACCAAAGTCTATGTGCCAACAACTACTGCATGATACTTTTGAGAATTTAATGTTGCGTTTACAAAAATACATAATGAGAAGCAGCAATCCAGAAATCTGAAATTCTTCTGAAGTTATAGAAAGTATTTTTAAAAAAAGAGTATAGCCATCCCTGGTTTTGCCAGAACAAAGTATGAAAATCATATAGATACGGACTTTGGATAAAAATAAGCAAGTCTAATGTTTTATCATTTTACTTGGTTTTAATCGATAACACCTAAAGTCTCAGTCAAACATTATTCTGAACTGTGTTACAACAGCTCACTTTGTTTTGGAATAGCAGATACCACATGATAATGTTCAAGACCAGCTGAGAGAGTTGGGGTTGTTCAGCCTAGAGATCAGAAGGCTCTGGGAAAGTTTTATTATTGTTGTTTGATTCTTAAAAGTCACTTATAAGAAAGACAGGCTTTGTATTATGTGGTAACAGGACAAGGGACAATGTTTTTAAGCTGAAAAAGGATAAATTTAGAGTGCAAATAGTGAAGACATTTTTTTACAGTGAGGGCAGTGAAACTGGAACAGGTTGCCCAGGATGTTAGGCATGTTCACATCATTGAAAGTGCTCAAGGGTAGGTTGGATGGGCCTTTGAGCACCCTGGTATAGTGAAAGATGCCCCTGTGTATGGCAAGGAGGTAGGACTAGATGATCTTTAGGGTTTCCTTACAACTCAATTAAATGAGTCTTTTTTTTTTTTTTTTTTTTTTTTTTTTTTTTTAATGATGATGATATAATAAGAGGACCATTTTATAGAAGATTAGGAAGATGAAGCCCATCCACCTTAAAACAGAACATTTGTAGGTAAAGTTGTCATGTCATGTCATGTTATGTCACTTTATAATAAAGGCAGGAAAGAGATACATTGATACATTTCTGGCTATAATTCATAGATCCTATTTTGATATCTGCATGAAGTCACTCAAATTCCACTTATGATTTTTCAAGCATCTAAATAAAAAAGGAAAAAAAACCACATGAGAACTTTTACAAACAAATACCCAATTATGCCTAATCAACAAAATCACTTTTGTTAAAAGAAGAATAATATTCACTTTCAGTGAATGCTGAATAGTGATTGCTCATTAAAAACATATTTTAGAGTATTCACTGTAGTAATAAATATATTACCAGTAATTCATTAAAGATTAAATACCATATATACTTAAAAGGTGAAGTATCACCTTAGCAAACACTTAATAAAAAAAATTCAGATGTTATCTAAAGGTAATTACTGTTTTGAAGTCAGATGGGGATTGGTTAAGAAATTGATTAAAATTTAAATATAGAAGAAAGATCACACAAGTTTACTTTTTAAAGATCATGTGCACTGAAAGTTCATGTTCTTGTTGAAGGTTTTGAGAAACTTATACTTTTAATCTTTTGAATTATCTTACATAATAGCCTTTATTTTTCAATAATATGATATGCTTTTTTTGTTGTTCTCTATTGAATTAAAATACTTATGGAAGTATTTAAACCATGATGCGCTGTTAAATTTATAAACAGACTTCAGGGATTTGCTGGAAATTTAGATAAAGCAGATTTGTGGCAAAGAATAGTAAAAAAATCAGATAGTTAAGAGTGTTAATTTTGTTGTGTATTCCTGTTGAATAATCTCTTTTTCATACTTTTGTCAGTATTATCTTTTCTTAAGAAATAATGTGTTTTCATTTAAAAAAATTAAAACCCATCTTTTGCAGAACTTTTCCAAAACATAGCAGAAAACTCTTTCAAGATAAAGATATGTAAGCATGTGTAATAACCTAACAAAATACATAAAGCTATTTTTCTTAGCTACCTGTTTGTTTAAACTGAAAGCATATCTAAGAGGCAGAAAAAAAAAGTCTTCTTTTTACACCTTATCATCATGTGACCACTTTTCCATCTTTCTACAATAATTTTGAACTTTGACCTTCATCTATTTAATGGTTTTGGAAGAGGAGGTTAACCATATTGGTGTTCTCACTTGGAAGATAAAGGATTGCTTGGAGGTTGTAATTTGCAACAATGATTTCTTGAAATCTGGAGTTTAACTTGTAAATTCTAGAATTTTTTAAATGAGGCCTCCATTCTTAAAATGAAGGCTGAAAATATTTTCTTTAAATCTAAGGCACAATATCGCAAAATCAATCTGTCATAGTAAACTGAATGTTTCTGATAGTTTATTATTCTGGTTGAGAGGGGTATTTCTTAGCTTACTTCATGTATCTGGCCATCTGCTACATCACTAGTAATGCAATGTCTTGTTGTGATAACTAAGGATAGGTACTGCTGAGATTAATCCATAGTAGAATGGAAGGCTATAGAGGGGAAAGAGTTGCCAACAAAAGCCCCCTTTTGTTCTTTACTCTGCTGATGTCTCTATAACAGCACAATTCAAGGTTTGGCGGCAGGAGGAAAAGGTCCATATTTACTTACTCCCCTCAAAATGAATAATCTATTTTAAAAATATTGTTATATAGTAAAAGTCATTTTTTGGAGGAAACTGAGCGAATGACTTGTAAAATGGAGAAGACTTATTGGCTAGATTAAAAAACATATGCAAATTGGATATTAATCCAAAAGTGGGTCTATGTGGCTTTTTTTCCTTTTATTTTTTGAGCAACATACTGTACTAGTAGCACTCTGTGCCACATGTCTGATGGCTAAAAAATGCCAAAGCTTTATCTTAACTGGCCTATAAAAATAATTGATTTGGGAAACAAACTCTCTTTCTGCTTTGCTGAGAATATTTGCAATGTTTTCTGTGTCAGACCTCAGTTCCTCCTGGACTAAATAATTTATCTTTAATGAATTCCCTTTCCTTTCTAAAATGCATTTGTTACAGAAAAAAACCAAATCAAAACAAAACAAAACAAAACAAAACAAAACAAAAAAAAAAAAAAAAAAAAAAAAAAAAAAAAAAAAAAAGAAGTGTAATCCATGAGTAACTTCTAATATTGCTTGATAATATCTCAATAAAAGTATACATGAAACAGGAGTTTTGTTAACCATCTCGAAAGGAAGACAGATGTCTCTTAGTTTATTATAAAAATCCTTTTTTCTAATAGTAAGGATATAGCTAATCTTATTCAGATTAGGACATCACCATTACAGATGAGCGGGACAGTGATATAAAAATACCCTTTATATATAGCAAGTGTTTATAAAGAAATCTTCACTTTAAAGTCAGTAAGGCAAAACAGAAACTAAAATAAACATAAAATGATGTTTGTGAACTAAAAATCCATCTTATCAGAATATTTTTATTGCTATTTCTATGCCTTATAAGCTTACAAAATTCAAAAATATCAAGATTTAGAGAAACTAATGTTAAAAGATAGATGAAATTTATTTTTTTGTTTACTAAAAATTTCTAAGTCAGAATTAAAGAAACTGGATGGAAGAATTGAGAAAAGCACAGTTTAGTCATATTACAAGTTAAACCCAGGAATATATATAATTTATAAATTAGATATTTTTTAATTCCATTAATATTATAGTGACCTCTAAATCTGTTTGTTTTGTGTGCTTGTATGTATAGTAACTTTTATGTATGACATACAGACGCATTTATGGACATAATTTATATTTTCTTCAGGGATCATTGGATAAGTAGGAAAACAACCAGAGTGCAAATCAAAACCCTCAGAGGACAGAATTATACATACTTTAAGTGAAATATCAAAAAATTCAGTGTACATTTTAATTCCAACACTCTTGTTTGAATGATCAGATGATTCTTGATTGCAATCAAATGCACCCAGCCAGGATTTAGATTGTGCATGATTTTTACCTCTGATTGGTTCATATCTTCTTAATAGCTTGCAGATTGAACATTCGTAGAACACATTGTAAGTGAAGTTGTAATATCAACCTTTTGACTCACATTTAATGCTAATGGCAAAACTTTGACTTAAGCAAAACATATTTAACCTCACAGAAAAATTAATGAGCTAATATCAGTGTTCAGAACCAAATACTCTGATTAATAGTTTCTGTAGTTTGTATATCATACCACCACAGTACTCCAAGTAAATATTTGAACAAGTAAATCATGTCTGAGTTATGTGCCAGCAGCACATAAACAGAATGTATTACAGTATACTGGAAATTTTTATGTTCCTACTATCCAACACATTACAGCATTGCAGAATTCTGTCTGAATTATTTGATAAAAGACTTTTCTTCATCATTCTTATTTGCAGTTTGTTAAATTAAAATTAAAATTTGGTAGAAATATAGGCATTTCCCTGTCACATTTCTTTCTTAGAAACAAGTTCTTATTTCAGTTATTACTCTAACCAAATTTTATTACTTAAAACAATTTATTAGGAGAAAAGGAAAAATAAAAATATTAGGTCATACTTTTAAATACAGTCTATGTCTGTTGCTTTAAGAAGTTATTGTTTTCTGATATAATTTTCAATCTTCTGTTAAATGAACTCATAATCTTTTAACAAGTTCTATTGGGCACTACAGTAAAGCTATTATCTACCATTACCAGAATTAGTTTCTTTATTGATTGGAAAGATTTGGACAGTTATTGGGTTGAAGCTGTGGAAAACAGTGGTTTGTACCACACTGCATAAAGAAGAAATACTTCAAATAAGTATTTCTGGTGTTTCATGCTTATGACTGAATCTCTGACTTGATAAAGCAAATAGAAAATTTCACTGCTAGGCTGATTTCACTTCTACATATTTCTAGAAAAACTAATACATAAGGCCACAACATGAACAGTGAATATTGGTGTGTCCACCAAAATATAAACATCACATGCTAATATGAATTAATGTGAATTTGAGAAGCTGCAGGACTTCAGCACATCTAATAAATAAAATCAGAATTGTTTCTCTGATGTCCCAGTTTATGATTCAATATAAATATTTTATATTTAAAAATATAAAAGGTTGAGGACCCAAGATTATTGCATTAAAAGTGTATTCAGGTTAAAGAGACAAAAGAATTCTAATTGTACTGGAAATCAGGAAATCTGTTTTGAAATAACACTGGACATACCAACTTAGGTAAGAAAATAGGTGTTTTCACATTGAATAATGAGTTTTTAACTTATCATCTCATAAAATCCTATAGAATTTTTTTCGGAGTTCTGTAGTTATTTCTTCTTTTTTTTCAAAAAGTAAAAGAAAACTGACTCAGTTGCTCAAAAAATCCCCCACCAAAACAGGAAAAAGCAGATATTGTGATTGATGTTTAAAGTACTAATCAATGATACTATACATTAATGTTAATACATTTAGCACTAATCAATTTGAAGATTCTCTAGTTTTCATCTCAAGTTTCATGAAATTTAAGCACCATGTTTTCAGACTTTAATAGAAATAAATACTCTGAATCCAAGTGTTTAAGGTAGGAAGTAGCACCATCTGCCTTAACATGTTGTATCAACACCACATTACTGGAAATAGGAATTTTATTCAGCATGAAAGAACATTAAAAAAATTCAAGAATCTTAGATTGCATTTGGAAAGGATATCCTTTGACTTTATTTTAGTAACATTTTCCTAGTGGTGGTTACAGTAGCCAAAATCCCTCTTCATCAAAGAATCTTCAGTAGTTTTCGACACGGTTATACCTCAAGAAATCTTCTTGTGATGCACCAGTATATCAGAACTGGCATCACCCTGTCATTCCATCTGTCTGCTGATGAACATATAATGAGTCCTGTGTTTTATCTGCTTCTATTGTGTGGATATATTTTGATTTCTAAATCTCATCAAATATTACTGGACACATGCACCTGTAGATTTAGCTCAGATTTCACTAAAGTCTATGAGCTTAGATAGTCTACTTCAAATAAAAACTGTTGTACTCAGATAAAAAAAATCTGGGGTGTCTAAAAGCTGAATCTGCGTCTCTGATGGAAATTCTGGCTTAATCAATCTAAAAGAGATTAGACATTGGAGAAGGAAAGAATGAATTCCTGAAAATATATTTTCAATTTTTTCAATTGCCTTTTTTTTTTTTTTTTTTTTTTTTTTTTTTTTTTTTTTTTTTGGCATTCCACTACTGAAAACTGGTGATTGCTTTAAAATTTAGTGAAAGATGAAATTGATTCTGAGGAATTGGACACATAGGAAGGCACATTGCTATGTACACAGCTTACCATGGGGGAAGGCATTTGGGCTAATATGAGACTTAGTATGACAGGAATAAGTGGAGAAAAGTTTGATTGACCTTCAAAACTGGAAAAAATCCTCTATGAAACTTGGCTATTTGTGGAAAGAATATCTGAATCTAAAGAATCACAGTTTATGACATATATTTGTCTATAGTGACAGTTTCATGCTAATTAAGAAGTCTCTATTAATTAACACCAGTAATATTTCTTTTAAACCCAAACAGTTTTTTAGAATGTGCAGAAAAAATAGTTTAATATAGAATTATTGAATTATTTGAAAAAAGTGTAAGGAAGTAATTAGCTGATTGTCTTCTCTTGAAAAACTTTTTAAACACTTCTAAGTAGATCATGTTGTAACTTTTCTAATAAAAAGTATAATAAAGAATCAGGAAATGCAGGAAGCTTCTGTGTGCAACAAGGATCTCTGAAGACTGTTTAGGCTTTATGGCTACATCATCCACTGCATCTTTATTCTGATATGCAAAGTTTTCACTTATGATTAAAGGTATACAGTCAAATAATATTTTTGTCCTTCCAATTAATTCAATTTGTCCTAAATCATTTCAGTTGTTGCTTTGAAATTCCAGACAAAATTAATTTGAAACTTGCTTATGTAAATAAATGTGCATGAAATCAGAAAGATGTTCATAGCTGATAAGAAATAAAAATAGAACACAAGACATATTTTTTTATCAAGAGGAAGCAATCAAAAACCTTAAACCTAGGGTTAAAGTCAATTATACTAAGTTATTTCTGCCACCTGAGAGACCATTTTGAAAAGCTTTAAATATATAAATATCAAAAGTTGTGGGAGAGGGGAGACCAGAGGTGTTAAGCTGAAGCATTTATTATTCTAGTTGTACGAGGATCTTAGCAGCAAGTAACTAACCTCTTTTTAGAGGTGAGAACCCAGTTTCTCACTCTTCCCTCATTTGGGAGGTTAGAGTAGAAATGCAGTGACACTGAGTGAAACACAGCAAAGGGATATTTGTAAGGAATTTGGTGGCATACTTACTTTTGGATATGCTTTTATTGAAGATATGTTAACCCTATAGCCACTGAAAAATGCTGAAATACTTATAGTAAAAAATCATGTTCAAAGTTTTTAGCATCAAATCCAGCTTGCTCTCCTACTATCTCTCTTTATAGTACTCTTTTTTATTTTACTGGACAAGTTAGATTCCTGGTTTTATATTTTATAGATTTTCTAAAAGTATGTTAGGGTATACTTGAAACCTCCCATCTAGTAATTTTTCTTCTTGATTAAGAGAGAGAAAATAAATAACGATTAGAATTATATATTTTTCCCCTTAGTTTAATATTCACTCAAGTAATAGAGAAAACCTACATGATTTAACAGGTTTTGGTTCAGCTTTGTCATACATTTGTATTGAGTCTCTATCAGCCATGACTCACTTAACAGATAGTGTGTGATTCTCCTGTGATTTCCATCTTGCAAATTTACACATATTGGATGTGGGTGTTTAAAGAATACTCATACCCTTTTCAGTTTTCATCTGTTACCCACATGGTGTTCCTGATCTTTTTACATGCCACATCTTGTTTACTGAATAGGCACTGCAATTATCCACTTCAGATTTTTTGAAGAACAATGATAGATTATCTTAATTTTCAGTGCCCCTCAAAGGTGTGTCCTACTTAAATTCTATGACCAGCTCTTCTAAAAACTATTAAGGTGTGTAAATGTTGTTGAGGACAAAATAGCGATCAATTATAGTTGTGTATCTGATATAATAAATACATCTAGAGTAGATCAAGAGATGACTATTTTTTCACATTTAAAGCAATTAGTTTATTGTAATTCAGTCTATTTTGTACTGAGTTACTTAGGATTTTTAAACTTGTCACTATACAGTCTACGCATATTAGCAACTGCATTATTATGAAAAAGTATTTATTATGAATATTTCTCACTTTATTAATATATAATTTATCTGCAGAATTCATTTCAGTTTTAACAAACATATTTTCTCTCTCTCTCGTTTTCTGGGTTGTTTGTTTGGTTCTGGGGTTTTTTTTATTTGTTTATTTGCTCGTTTTAAACATTGCTGGTTGTCTCCATGTTTGAAAATATTTGGAAATCCCAAGGATGTCGTTGGATGCATCCACACATCCATAATGCATGAATACAACATTCCATCCTTCCCTACACTGCAGCAAAGGTCTAAGGTATGTTGCAGGTGAGTGGCCTTTTCTACTCATACAGTCTCTTCACACAGGATAAGTGAATAGTGCTAAGAATCCCTTGGATTCAACACGTGGAAGCATATTCATGGAAGAAACAACATGGAGCATATTCTTTCAGCTCAATTAAAAAAAAAAAATCCCAAACAAAACCAAACAAAAAACCCTACCAAAAAAAAAAAAAAACCTCAAACACACAATCCCTTCTCCTGCAAAACACCTTTACAAAACCAAATAACTTATTTTATCAGTTTTAATTTTTGACATACAGTTAAATCAGAATTTTAAGTGTAAAATTTTATAGGGAAATAAATGGAAATATTCAAATTATATTTTCTTTAGGACTTTGAAAATTAACAAGTTGTCTTTTTGGAAATATGCTCTTACAAAACAAAAGGACAGTTTCTGTTCCTGGGGGAAGCAATACAGAACATCAGTATACATATATATATATTTATTATTTATTTTTAATAGCTGGACAAAATTTTAATGTGGAAGTAATTGCATGAAACAGATTAGAAAATAAGAGCATGAAATAAATTAAGAATAATTTGGTGTGAGCTGTAAAGTTTTTTAAGAAAAAAAAAGAAATTGACAGCAGTTCTTGTATAATATCTTTAAAATAAAATAATATAACATTTCAAATTTCACATCTTAAGGGTCTTGTCTCCTACATGCAAAACGCCTACTGCATTTTAAAAAGATTTCTGATATAATTGTAAAATTAGAAACAGATTGCCAACATTAGCCCTCTGTGATGGGAATCCTATCCACAGTACTTGCAAGGAGTTTCCTTTTAAAAATTAATTGAAAACACAGCTTGATATCATTTGCAGTTTAAACACTGAAACTCAGTGCATTAAAATCTACATAAAATTATTATGTCCAAATTTTTTTTCTTTTCAAATTATCAAAGAAAGGACAAGTGGAGAACATCTCTAAAGAGATAACTGCATAAACATCTTCCATCTCTTCAAGGTAACAAAAGAAAAATATCTTATCATTTCTTATTCAATTTAAATTGTTGAGATTAATCTTTTCACTTGTATGTTGAAACCTGCTCATATCTTTAATTATCTGTCATACAAATAAAGGTGAAAAGGCCCAAAATATTCACTTTTATTCAGGATATTCCAGTATCACCTTTGTGTATTTGGCTTAGTCTTAACCACAGTACTTAACATGGGGCTCCTCAGGAGAGTTGTATTGTTCTGCAGAATATGAATCCTTAATGAGACTGGCACTATTGTAGCCCATTTTCCAGAGCCTACACAGAAAAACAGCCTTAGATATTGAAATGTTAGTTATCTTTTCCCATACAATTCTGTTTAACTAACCTGAACTCTAATGAGACTTCTGGTATCTGACTGCTTTGTTGTCAAGAAAGGAACTGCAAGGAGCCTACTGTAACTCATAAGTTGGATTTTGGGTTTAATGTTGGTATTCTTGGTGATGTGAAATTTGCTCTAAATTATTACAGAATTTTTTTCTGAAAATTATTCAGCTGACATTTTAAAATTAAGAATATTTCTGCCTCTGCAAGTGAACTGCTAACAAACAAAATAAAAAAATAAAATTACCATGATCCCTATGTCTTTATGATTTGAAAGTTTATGTCTCAGAAGTGTGGATTTGAAATTCTTTTAATAAAGCTCTTGCTGAAGTAACTGTTAACAGCACATAGAGAACTTTAACTAGCAGTTTTCATAGTTTTAAAATATGGTAATTTGTACAGAGAAAATCTGTTATGTGTATATGTATGCACTGACCTATTAAGCTTACATGAACTAAAGTTTAAGTATAAATCAGTTGTGACAAGTATTTTATGATTTATATCATGTGCCTTGGTTAACTAAACAAAATGCTTTGCTGGATCAAGGGCTTCAGGAAATATTCTTTAAATAAGTAAGTAACTGAGCAATTAGTTGAATACATGGAATATGACTAGAACTGCAGCACAGTTTTTGTCCACCTAATATGTCACTTGTACCATGCATTGTATGGCATAAGTGATGTGAATGAGTATAATAAACATAAGTATGTTCATAAGTATAATGAACCATGCATTGTTCATTCACATTCAAATATATGGAATTTCAAAATGCCCCTATGAGTCTTCTGATAACTTTTGACATTTTTCAAAGCCCATTGATAATCCCTTCAGTTTCTTTAAAGTGCTTTGGACCTGTTTCCATACTTTCAGAGTGTCATTCTGCTTCTCTGATGATCCATAGATGTCAAATTCTTATAAGAGGATTGTGAGCAACAGGAGATGTTTTTCTTGGTGTGGGTAAGTTAAGTAAAGCTTGCTCCTATGGCCAGTATTCGAGGAAGGAAACAACATAAAAGCAGTACATAGGAATGTAGGAACTATAGGAAGTACTGTAGGAAAATAGGAAGTACAACTACCAATGACAGACAGAGTAAAAAGATCTTGACTATTCTGCTTTTATCAGTTTAGAATGCTACATTTTCCAGGCTGAAAGTAATGCAGGTGCTGCAATATGTTGTAATGTATATCTTGATGAGGAGTTGCTTACTCTTCTGAAAGCTGATGACAAATGTATAACAAAGAGATGGCTGTGTGTGTTTGTTACTAATCATAGTTGTAAGAAATTCCCAGCTACAGCTTTAAGGAGAAGTTTTGTTTGCTTGCTTGTTCATTTGATCATTTTAATGACAATGCACTTTATTCTTTCATGAGCTGAACTCAGCTGTGATTAGAAATTTAACTTCCTAAGTAGTGGAGTAGAAACAAAAAGAGTCAGTAGATACTGAACCAGGTGGAAAGAAATAAATTCAGTCTAAGCATCAGCTGACATGAGTATCAAAAACGATAACCCAAGAACTATAATTGTGAAGGTGGAAAGAGCACCTGGCAAAAGGTAATGAAGGGAAAAATCTGCCCTGCTATTCTGTTTGGTAATTTCTGTGACTTTGTTGCAGAGCACCTCAGCCTGCTCAGCCCAGGGAAACAAGCTGGCCATTGGAATATTCTGCTGATGAATCAACAGCAATATACCAATACCTTCATATTGGTAGCCTATGATAGGCCAATGATTCTGGCAACAGCAATAACAAATAATGCTTTTCAACAACTTACTGAACCTCTCAGGTGTAAGTGTTATTCCCAAATCATTTTTATCTCCCTTCTTCTTTAGTATGCCCCTGCTTTCTCTGGGTGGCTAATTTATTGCCATATACACTTAATTTTTTCCTTTTGTACTTCCAGATATGAATGTAAGGTCATATTTAACTATGGCATATTTTGAATGTTCCTTAGTATTACATCATTTGAAGAAGAAAGTCATTATGTATTTATGACAGTTGCATATTATACAGAATTTGTTGAGGGAAAGAAAATTTAAATAAAGTGCCAAAATTAAACACAATAAAGCATGTTTAGTTAGCTTTATACTGAGAGGGACATAAAACATCAAGAAAATATGACAGTGTACTACCCATGCATTTGATTAACAACTAAAGAAAGGCAAAGAGAGGACATGAGGTTTATCCACTGTGAGACTCCATACACTCACAACCAGATTACCAGCAAGGATGCTCATGGCAGTTTTTAGTCTAAGGCACAGACAGCGAAGTCCTAAATGACTGAACATCTCCACTGCAAGATGAACATTTCCAAAGGTTCTCTAGGGCATTGCTTCACCCCTAGTACTGCATATCAGGAAACCATGAAGTGCACCAATGACACACTTGAGCGCATCAGAAACACACAGTGAGGGAAATTAGCACCACGGGACTTCCTCCATGCCACAGCATGGGATAGATGTACTCCATGAGGAATTGGGGATTTCCAGCCATGTGGGACAAGCTGTGGTTCACATGTCGGCAAATACCACAGACTGCATATGGAAAAGATACTGCCATTTAAAGGATTAGAGAAGGGGTAAATGACTACCTATTAACCAAAACTAGTCCTCATTAACAATTCTCCTATAACTCTGTCCACTTTGATTTGAAATATAAACTTTAACCATCTCTGCTAGCTTGTTTCCATCCTTGTTTGCCTTTGTTTTGTTTTATTTAAATGGGTGGGGCTTTTTAAAACAATTGTCTCCCTTTCCCATCTTTAAAACTGCATCTTTTTTACAGGACTTCTCATTTCAACAATTTTATGTTTGTACTACAGAGATTTATTCACCAGTTCAACTGGAGAAATTTTAAAATTATCATCAGTATCTGTTTTCTTCAGGAGCCTTCTGGGAACACTAAGATTGACAATAGGCCTCAGAAAAACAACAATATATTCCAGACCTGTTTATTTGTTTTGCCATATTCTTGCTAGGAATTGCTCATCTGGGCTCTCCCCTGGGCACAGCATCTTGAAGGACCTCTTACATCAACTAAAAAGCAAAAGAGTGTCAAAATAAAACACTTGTAGAAGTTCTGCTAATACTGTAATTCCAACAGTTTTTTCCTCTGTTTGATTTATTTTAATTTTGTAAGGCTTTGTTTTGCAATGACTCTAATCAAGAAGGTTTAAATACATTGGTACATATCATCACCTTGGTTTCTACTGGGATTTATTCAGAGTTTCTATTTGAATTGACTGAATTTACAACTAAGACAAAAGCTCTTCTTTTTACTGAGGTACATTTTATTCTTTACTGCATGCATTATGACCTCATGACATCTATTTATCATAAGCAAGAGCACACACTGATGGAAACTGATATCAAACTCCCAGCAATGAAACGAAAGCTGTTCAAGATAAAAGACAACATGCCATAACTTTTTTTTCAGCACTAAAATAAAATAAATGCTACTTTCTTCACGTATAATGGTTTCTCATTATAAGAATAAATTATTTTCCTTATATAGTCAGCATTCATCACTGGTTTTGTCCATAACAGAAATTTGTTTGCTTTGCTACTGAAGCACTTAAATTTTCTGTTTGTTTCTAAAACAACAGACATATTGTTATGGCTTCTGAAACAAAACCAGGACATATTTGTGGTGCCACTTTTCTTCTTTCTTCCTCCACTGCAATAATGCATTTGTAAAATGGTCCCTTTTGATTGTCCAAAATATGTTTTCCATTCTTTCAAATAGCATTGTACACCAATTTACTCTGAAAGCTTTTAAAGCTGTTTGTATTCAACACAAGTGTTTCTCACTACACTTCTGTCTCTCCAAAAGCTTCATAAATACAGGGCTGTCAGTATTTATTTATTGCTTGAGATTATTTTCCCTAGGACATTTCAGTATACACAACACACATCTAATGAAGTTTTGGGTTGAGCTTAACTCATTCACTGTTGCACACTTGAGTCATACTTTTGCATTATCAGTAACATGGCAATAATTTTTCTAAGGCCTAAGAGATTCTCTCTGGTGTAGCCTATTTGAATAAGGACCATGAATCTTTCAGGTGCTTAAGCTGTACGCTTCATGTTGAAAGAAAGAATCTGCAAGTTTTATTGATATGAATCTTCGTGGCAGCTTCTGTTAGAAAATGCAATGTTCAAGTGACCTATTATGCAAAATACAGAATAAAATTAAAAATTAAAAATAAATTTTGTAGAATGTTTAGTATTAGTCTTGCAGCAAACTAGAGAAAATATTTAACAATATGGGAAGTACAGAGTCTTAGCCTTATTTCAACTAGGTTCATCGTCGGCTTCATTGTTGCTTGGAAAGCAGTGTGTGCTGCAAGATAAATTAGCTTTATGCCCAAAGATATATAACATAAAATACGGCTTTAATTTGTGGAACCTGAATTTTCATTAACATAATGTTTTACATTTACTTTCAATTCTTTCAAAGAATTGATTGATATATGAATCTTCATTAATTTTGTCTTTCTCCTAGACCCCCTAAACATGCATATTGATCTTACTTGCCAGACAGGCATATTAAATGCCTCTGGCTTTCTGGAACTCTAAGACATTTGATCAGAAAATGAAAACACTGGCATGTAGTCGACATTGTTCTTTCTGGTTTAGCTGGCTTTAGTACAGCATTCACATTAGCTCTGTGCCCATAACCTCAAACTGAACAACACTGGAAATGCATGATGTATGAAGGAAGCTTAAAGGAAAAGTGCCAAATTAATATTGGCCTTTCATGTCCTTCTCTGGTGAGACATGTGCAAGTTGGATCGAGGATGCAGAAGAGAGAGATGAATACTAAATATTTGCAGTGCACACTAATGTCTTTAAAATTAATTCCTTTAGAACAGATCCAACATGTTGATCCAACTCAACCATTTTTTTAAACATCTTAGTCTGGATAAGATATCATTTACTGTAAGAAGCAGCCATTTCCAACAGTAATGAAAAAGGTAAAGAGAAATTTTTGGGCATCAACAGGAGTCAGAAATAAAACCCCCAAAAGGATAGACATGATTTATATAGTGTTTCATTTTCCACATCTCAAACATGAACCATTTCACATTGATCTACTCAGACTTTTAAGCATACAAAGGATTTTATTTGTTTAAAATGAACACCGTTGCAGAAAGAGCTGATCGTTGACCAATAAATTCTGATGGAAATTTTAGATGCTGTGCAAGAGGTTTTGTGCTGTTAGTACTAATTAATGTATTTCTTTAAGGCAATTGACTCCTACAATTTCTAAATTAATTTTTAAAAATGTGTGCTTTGCCTGATTCAGTCTCTGAAGAAGGTGCAGGTATTTTGTCGATATATTGTTTGAAACATACATTTTCCTTCTTGTCTGGTGAGGAAGGTTGTCTCACTGCAGCATATGAGGACCTCTATGAAGCAGGTAGTCACTGCAGCCTGTGGAAAGGACCACAACAGGGGAGACAACCACACTGCAGCCCCTGGAAGACCTCGCATTGGAGCAGTCTTTCTCTGAAGGACTTTATCCCATGTCATGGACCATATGTTGGAGCATGGGTATACTGTGAAGAGGCATATATTAAGTGATCATACTATGAACCAATCACAAACCCCTTGTCATAGTCCTCTGTATTACTTGGGGATGAAGAGCTAAAGGAACTGGGAATGATAGAATGAAGCTGAGCTTGAGAGAAAGGCAGGGATGGGGAAAAATGCTTTAGTTTTATTTTTTGTTTCTCACTATCCTAGTCTTTTTTAAATCAGTAGTAAACTAAATTAATTTTCCCCAGATAAAGTCTGGTTTTACTGTACTACTGAGTGATAGTAACTACAGAGTGATGTTCTTATCTTAAACCATGAGCTTTCCCATCTAGCTCTCTTCTAGTGTCCTATTGAACAGGGTGAGGAAGAGAGGATCTGGTGGGCATCTAGCAGCCTGCCACAGTGAATTTGCCACAAATTTATTCTTGATACTCAATAAAATTTGCCCCCATGTTAAATAGAACTTTTATGAAGTAATACTGAAAAATCAGTTTAATAACAATGAGATGCATATCAGGAATAGCACTCTAAAATAATACTAACAGTTTAAAAAATTGATCTCAACTTCTTTTTGCTTAGCAGATAGATAAGAATTTATAGGTACAAGAAAAATAACTTGATGTCCTGAGGCTCAGTAAACATACGTAGAGAAATGCGACAGTAAAAATGTCATTGATTACATTCTCGATGACTATTTGTGTATGCCATGGTTTAGGAATGGTATTATCCAATTCAATGTTCCCACTGAAACCACATCAAATAATATGCCACCTGCTCACTTCTCCTTCCCCTCTCCTCCCCTATATAAGGAACGAACACAGGCTGAGGTAAGAACAATTTACTGGAAACAGCAATGAGATAAGAAAATGAACAGCTACAGAAACAATGCTGATGACAGAGGGTGCAAGAAAAGACACTTTACTGCTCAAGTCCACCAGGAAAACTCCTGCCAATCCAACATGCTGCCCTGACCTGGAAGCATATCCTCCCCACATTCCCTGAAAATGGTGTGAGGTCATATAGAATAACCTATGGCGTGGTCCTAACCATGCTTCCTACTGGCTACTGTAAAAAAAGTTTTACTGTGAGCACTCATGTGCTAAAGGATATTAACTGTAGTGTAAACTTTTCCACAAGGGCTTTAAAATATCTCAGAAAGAGTAAAGCTGGCATAAATTACGCATTTAAGAGGTTGGAGAAACAGAAGCTTTGAATGGAATGTAGGAAATAGAATAATTTTGACTTCTACCTTGTACATTTTTTTCATCTTGGCAACTAAGATTAACGAGCATAAAGGAATTGTAAACAGTTATAAGAAACTTTTCTCTCAGCCCATCCCTCCCTGCCTCCCTCCCTCTCCCTGTAGCTCATCCCTCCCCTGTTTTGCTCAGGTCACCAAGTTACACTTCTCATATTTTTTGAATTTGTCCTGATATATAGATATCTATTTTCAGTCTGACACCACCAACATTTTCCTGAATTTTTAAAGTGCTATATATTTAAATGGGCTTGTAGCCACATGATTCTCCATCTGTTTCAAAATTCGTCTAAAAATAATTTTCTCTTGTCTGCTTCTCCATGTTTGCCTCTTTTTTCAGTATTTCATTATAGCTATAAAGGAGATTTATGTTATATTTTATTTGAGGCATGCATTTATTTATTTTTTAAATTTATCCTATCTATTATTATTCTTAGATTTTGAATTTCTGATTTAACTTTCCCACCCCCACTCCCCACCCCCAGCTATTATTATATAAATTGCAGTCACTTTTTTATCACCCTTTGTTTTCTAGGTTCTATATTGGGGTTTGTTTAATTTTTTAAAATTATTTTTATATCTGCTGTGCTTATTTCTCCCATAAAAATGAGATGGAATCCTTCATAATCAGGAACTTTTACATAGAATCAAGACTTTGATCATGCATGGCATTTTCTGTTTTATTTAATTTTAAAATTATTTACTAACATAATTTAGAGTTGCTATTGATTAAGTGTTTTGTCAGAGAACTTAGAGTTAGATAATCTTTAACAAATTTACATTGGAAGGGATATTCTGCCTTATGGATTTCTGTATTTTTAATATGTATTTAAAGTAGTTTTTGATGCAAAGTTGTTCATCCTCAGGTGAGTAGTTGGAAAAATGTTGCCAATATCTTTATGACTGTAGACACGTATTTCTGAACTCTGTCACTGGAGGTTCAGCTTTGAGGAGCTCCGCAGAGTTTATGAGGTTTGCAGAGCTCCTGGATAAAACAGCTACACTATTGTCTGGAGATAGGTATGTGCAGAGGGGTAACCCAAGATCTCTTATACAGTCATTGAGTTAATATAGCCTCAGTCATAATAAATGATAAAATTATAATTCATACAGCAATTTGCACAGGGATTGGATTCTAATCGAGGTACCAATGCCCAAAGACCAGACTAGCAACTGCATAAGCAAAAATTTAGGTAAACAATATCCACAAGCAGTTATTGTTACTGTAAAACTAACCCTATAAGTGATAATTCATATATCTACTTTTATCAGAAATGTGGACTTAGCCCCAACATTGAATTTTGCATGAATTTTGATATCCTTTGTTGACTGGCTGGTATTTTGAATATCACCCCCCAGATTTAAACATCCAATAGAATAGTTATTGTAATTAATCTTATTAATACTTATTAAGCATACACAACTTATACTTTTTTTCAGCTCTTTGGTTACCAAAGTGTTTTATGTATCCTTACCTGTCAAAAATGTATCTTCCTCAAGAATTTTGTAAAGTTCGCATTTATGTACAAGAACATTAAACATTGAAATAGCCCCCAGGTAGAAGACCTGTCACTCTTTCAAATACTTTTCTTGCTGGAAGCAGAAATCCACTTTTTTGGATACTTAGATGAAAGTTATGACAAGAGGATTATAGTACCAAGTGAAGGATAAAGACATGAAAAGAGGTAACAATCAAGGAGGACGCATAACTTTTTTTACTTTCAGACACTGAAGGTCCTAGATATATATATATATATATATATATATGAAATACTGTCATGAAAAATATGAGCCTGGTTTAGAAGCCTTGACTGTGAGTAAAGTTTCCCACCACATATTTTATTTTGTATGCAATGCTGCAGCTGTTTACATGTGAACTGGTTAATTAAGAAATTAATGGAACCAGGGACCTGCTCCATCCTTTTCATGAAACTCTGGGAATCACAAATATTTTCATTACTTTTTCAAGATAATTTTCTTAAAAAAGAATTCTCAGTCTTCTAAAATTATCTCTATTATGCGTTTTAATGTATTAAAATCCAGGAAGGAAAGGAATAAAAGAGGGGAAGGAAGGAAGGAAGGAAGGAAGGAAGGAAGGAAGGAAGGAAGGAAGGAAGGAAGGAAGGAAGGAAGGAAGGATGGATTATGGAAAATATTTGTATGAAAATTGTTTACTATGAAATGCTGAGGTGTAGAAATAACAGTGTGAACATCCACCTTTTATGACTAGAAAATGATAAAAGGGCATGATAAAAAGGGCCAATATGAAAAAATGTCCAATGCAAAGACACGTAAATAATTATGGAAGACTGCGATGAAAAAAGAAAAAGGTAAGATGTGAACAGCACCATGGAAAAGCACAAAAGTAAAAATTAGTACAAGTCCCAGATGGACAAGAAATAGTGATATTATACTATTATGATGTCATACTTTCAGGGCATTTCAGGTCAAGCATTCAGTCCTCCTTCAAACTATGGAACTTAATTTTCCTTAAATAATAATGATGCTCTGGTAGGTTCAATTAGTTTGGAACAGGCAGGAGGGTTCTATTAAGGAGTCAGATAAGCTATTGTTCCAAAGACCATTGCAACATGTACTTGATAAATCTAAGAATACTATAGCAAATGTGAGAAAAACATGTTGCCTTAGATATATCAATAGATATTATTTGTTGGAAAACAGCTTTTTCTCCCACTGTCACTGTTAGGGACACAAAAGAACCACACACTCACTGGTCAGGTTGAAGTGAGGAAAGAAGGGCAGTTTATTATGATTTGGGGTTTAAATTGGATTTGGAATTTGGTCAAGGGTTGGTAGATGAGAGGAACACCTCTCTGACCCCAGTGGTCAATTCAGAAGTCCATCACAGAGAAATATGAAAACAATCTGCATTGTTTTGAGGAACTCCAGTTCAAGAATGTAAACAATCAGAAGGCTAAAAAATCAGGGCGACATTCCACTAGGAGCAGTCTAATCCTTGTTGAAGGGTGGAATGATACTGAGTGAACTGCTGTTAAAGTGCAACTTCCTCATAAACACAGAACGTGATCTCCAGCATGATAGACCGGACTCAGTCAGTATTTACATCAGCAAAACATGGTATCCCCTAGAAGTGAGAAGTGTAAATTCCATTAATCTACTGGGTTGAGTAAGGTTTAGAAGACAAGACTGGAATTCAAAATTATCTTGATTGCCTGTGGAGATGAACTGATAACGAGCCTAAAATTTGTACATACATCTTCAAGTCTCTGGCTACTAAAAAAAAAAATTTAAAGTATTGAAAAAGGAACCAATATACCACAGATTGCTATGGATGACTAATTCTTCTCCATGCATTCTCAGAAAGCAGCTTGAAGTAGTCAGTTGAATTTGAAATAAGGAAAACTGAAAACGGGGTTGGTAGTACAGTTGACTGGGAAACACTGCTGATAGGCAGTGTAGAATTTTATGATAATATTTCTAAAGAGATAATGCAATATCTGGTACTATCATCAAAGCACTCCTTCACTTGTGACAGTGCAAGGATGGAACTAAAACATCTTTTCCAGACCCATGTTCTTTAGGTCTGTATTCTCATTACCTGTTTTCTTTGTGAATATCAAGCAGTTAAGGGATAAAACAAAAAAGTAAACCATTGATAACCACACTGTCTTTTTTGCCCCAATAATAAGAAAAAAAAATTACTCAAGAAAGATGAACTTCAAAGGACAACTTATTGATATTTTATGAAAAGGAGAAGATATTGATGAAGAGATCAAAGTGGAAATTTTAGAAATGGTTAGCTCACCAATGTTGTTTGATTACCTTTGAGAGGAATTTAAAGGAAACAAAACACAAACTCCCAATGAAGTGAAAAGTTTCCAATTTATGAGTGAAAAGACTGAAGTGAACTAAACTAGCATAACACAAGTGTTTGATAAACTATGAAATACTTTTGGTTTTATTCTCAAAGTTGTGTCCTGGATGGGATAATATTTACTGTAGAAGCATCCGTGACTTACAGGGACAAGGTACTCTGCAAACTTGTGATATTCTAGAATATGTGGTTTTATTGCAAGGGTCGTGGGTAGAAAAGGCCTTCCCTTCAGCCACCAGCCTCGGCTGAAGGGAAGTCCCAGAGAAAGAGAACAAGAGAGAGCAAGAGGGTAAGCTGGCAAGAAGAGGGGAGAGAGCTAGAGCAACATGGCAAGGGTCAGAGTGCCGGTGATGAGAGCAGAGGTAAGAGCAGGGAAAGGAGAGTGAGGTCCAGAGAGAAAAAGCCAAGAGGAGCACCAAGAGAGCGAGAGAAGAGCAAGGGAAAGCCAAGAGAGCAAAGAGAGTGAAGAGGGCGAAGAGAGAAGAGGGCGAGGTCCAGGTTACAATACATTATATCTCCTTTTGTGATGAATATTCTAATTTACAGTGACCAACCAATACAAAACACAAAATCCTATAGAATCTACATACAGCCTATAAGAACTACTACATTACCATGTGTTATATTTTAAACTCTAAAAACTACTCTTTAGACTTTTCTGTTTTGTTACATTGACCTTTGGATCCCTTAGCCAGCAGAAAGGTATTGTTCAATCCAAAAGGATTCTCCTTCAGCTGGCCAGGCTATTGTCTTTAGGTTCTATAGTAACTAAGACTCGGTATCCTACAACTCAAAGTAAGCTTCCATTTCTATCTCGACTATAGGTTTCACATTTTCAGAATCTTTTGCCAAGCAATCGTATTTATAAGGTTTCTCTGATTAACCTTTCCCAACAATTTACCTATGTGACTGTTGGTTTATTTTTATTAATTTTTTTTGTAATCCCCTTTTAAGAGAATGCTTTTTACCAAAGAGATTGGTTCATGTGCTTTAAGTGGAGAAAATTATTTAGCTGAGCATCAGAAGATTTAGTTTTATTGTTCTAAATGTCTACATAGAAATTTACAATAATTTCTTCAATTTGAATCTAGAAATTACTGATGACAGTCAGATGTTGGCAGAAGGCTTGCACAAATGAATATAATATATGCTATTTAAATACTAGCTCAAATTGTGCAGAACTTAAGCAAAGCATGAGTACTTCACACTAGGCATTAAGTCCCTCTTGTGCTGGTAAACTTGCTGTGTCGTCTTATTGCCAAGCAATAGAAATGTAATGTGCTGATCTAGAGAGACAGAATTTTCCCACTTTCGGAAATTTTTTGTGATTTCCCAAATGCTTTAATGCAGTGTTGGCCAGAAGGCTCAGCTAAATGTATCCCTTGTGGATTTTCTTATTGACCACTATGATTGTGATGAGGGAACATTCAAAATTTTCAAGGAGAAAAAAGAGACTTAACTCCAAAGCATTTAATCCCCATTTTCCTCCAGTTTTACCCAGGGTTTGCAATATTCATGCTTGATTTGGGTTAACCTACTTTTATTTCTAATTAATAATTCAAAATTTATACAAAATAGACAAGATCAAGCAGTAGAAATTGAGTCAGATATTATAAAATAGCCAAGTGTCTGACTAACAAAGAAAGAGATTTAAGTCAGACAGAAAAGAGACAAAGTACACCTAAACACCATAATCAGGCTCCTGCTAGGTACTCTGGAGCAAACAGATGTGCAGCCAGCCCAACCTTCTTTCCTTTCTGTCAGCTCAACTTTTCTTCCAGTACTTTTGTAACTGTTGTTTCATTCACACTGGTGTATTCCCACAAGAGTCTTAATAGTGACTAACAGGAGATTTCATGCTTTTTACAAAATTTATATATACGTCTCTACTGACACTTTCTATCATGCCCTACACAATTCAATATCCACCTACTTTACAATGCGCTAGAAGCCTAATTTTGTCCTTGTTTCAGAGTTACCTTTTTTTTTCCATATCTGATGTAAGAACTTCAGTTATTTGTAACAACAGTGATTTTCCAACAGGTTAGTATGACCATATGGAGACACTTCTTTCTCCACAAATGATCAAATGATGGAGCTTTGCTGTCAATGCTGCTTCAAAAGGCAAATTATTAGGGCAGATATTTGCTAATGAGGAGCAGCAAATATCAGATGCTCCACAAATCCCTCTTCCCATATATATGCCTAAAGACTGAATCCAGGTCCAGAAGCTGAATTACCACAGCATTAGTCACCACAGCTTGGCAGACACTATTCTTATCTTCTGTAAAGACTCTGCAAAGTTTGACTGTATCATGATATTCATTCTGTCTCCATGTTCAATAGAACCAGACAAGTATGAAAATCTGAACATGTAAATGTGATTAAATTACATAAAAAATTAGATTCTGCATCTTCAAATCTATAGAAGAGTGTGTATTTTGCACCTATTCATCAGAATAAACAGGTATTTTGTTTCCTAATAAAATCTTTCAGATGAATGCATACCTACAACCAAAGCAGAACAGTTATTATTGTAATAAATTTACTGTATGATATAGGAGAAAGTGAGGTGGAATTCATTAGGTATCTATTTTGTCATGGAAAGTGGCCCGAAAATGCTTAAGGACAGGTACTTTAGAATCAAAAACATTAAACAAATAAAAAGCAAATTACTTTTTTAGTCCCACCTCCCATCATTAAATATCTGGGGAAAGAAAACTGAACAAGAAATTTGCAAAATTAGGCAAATCAAAAACTGAAAATCCATTAGTTCAACTATACATTAAACAGAAAAATAAGTATGTCTTAAATGTCAATTTTTATCATCATGATCAAAATCAAAAATCTGGATACATAATTATTACTACTGATATTGTATTAACATAAACATTGACTTTAAAGACTTGTACAAAATGGATTTTTAAAATGTTTAAATAGTGAGAAAAAATGGATCACGTTTTAATATATAAATATTTTTAGTTCTATGTCTAGAACAAATCTTCAAAATATTTTTTAGTATATTTACCTTAATTTTCAGTAATGCTTTTCTAAAACATCCTTCAATGAGAATTAAGGTAAAGTAATAAAATTACCCCATGTAATTAATAAAAACAATTTATGAAAAATAACAATCCATCAACTCTTAATCATGCAATATAAAATTGATTCATCAAAAGAAAGGTGTTATTATTCCTTTTTAAAATGTTCTTATAAAATATATTAATTGAATTGTTATTCTGCCTTTCTTCAAATTATGTCAGAATTGAGACTTTATGGAAAATTAACTACTTGGGGGAAAAAAACTCAAGAAATTAACTTTTGTCTTTGAGATTTCTTGTAAAAAGTGTGGTGTCATTACTAAAATAAACACTATTTTAGAAAACAAAGTTCAGAATGTGGTCCTGTTTTCTTATGAAATTTTGTTTGTTTCTAAATCAATCTTCTTGATAGCATTGAATTTATAATTTACTTTTTAAATAGTTTTTTAGAACTCCCTCATTGACATATTAGAACTTTCTAAAATGTAATTAAAATAGATCAATACATAAAACCGTATGGTCGTTTTCTCCAAATTATTTTGAAGATACTATTGTCAAAACATTTCCATTAATGACATTGTACATTAGAGCAGTAGATTAATTAGGGTAATGAACTTGTGAAAATAAAAGAACAATGTTATGTATAATGGCAGGATGCATTCAGGGACAGCTCCATATTATCTCTTGCACAGATCCATTCCTTCATGAGGAATGACTCATTACAAATTTTGACCTAATACGATTTCACATCTAAAGGGAGATAAATGAGGTCAAAATTTTGAGTTGAATTGACTAGAGATTTTCCATCTCTCTAGTTCCTAACTGCTGTTCCAAGAGAGATTCACAAACCTGAAAAACACATGCAGGACAGTTAAGATACCTGAAGACATAGCAAGTGACCCAGGCATCCAACTGCCAGCAATGGAATAAAACCCTAGAAGTAAAGCAGAAGTCCCAAAAGTCTTCTCATGTATCTGCCAGCCTCTTTGGACTTTCAAGTATCATAGAGCTTTTCAAGTGGAACTAGAGATGGAAATGGAAATGCACATCTCAAGTGGGCAATTGAACCAAGCTTCTAAAGTTAAGCTTCTGAATCTAAAGTTGAATATCACCCTTAATGACTGAACTCCTTCAAATAGCTTTCTTACATCCACTGAAATATACTAATCTAAAAATTTGTACTGATATTAAAATGCCTGATTGAAATCAACAGTGAATGCTATCAGCAGAGCTACATTACAGGACAAATTTTCTGTAGTTAGGAGAGCCTGAACTTACCAACACAAAAAGATTGGTTTCAGGGGGTGGAAAACCTGCTTTCATCAAGCTGGTATATTTATAGACCAATCATCTGACAAGATGTCAAAACATGAGAGGAATTCCTGGAAATGAACACAATTGCAGTATAAAGTAAGTTTAAATGAACTTCAAATTTTATAAAAAGTAAACTCTAGACTTTTCCCTTTATTACTGTAAATTAAAAAAATTGAAAATAATGTTGTCCATACTTGTATTTGCCATATCATGTAACTGAATGTTATACATAAAATAAGTAAATATTGAGGTGGAAAGGCTGAATAAAATTTCAAATACAAACAGAAAAAAGAAGTATTTTACCAATACATGTGCATGACATAAAACATACATTTGCACTTCAATGCCCACCTGAATAAAATCATAGATTGTTACATATGATGGATTATCAAGCTATGCTGCAAGAAATATAAATGCATCTGACTTGCAAGACTTTGAGCAACTGAATTCTGTTTTATATGAGCCATTTATGATCTTTGTGCTTATACAGCAGTTCATGCATTTCTATCCACAAATATACTACAAAAATTATTGTCTATATAGACAAAACATTGTTCAGCCTTGGCAGTAAGTATTCAAGTAAGAGCAATTGAAGAAAATGCATTTAAGAAATATAAGGTATAGATCTTCTCTACACTTCAACAGTCTTAATTTTCTTTTTTATATTATAAAGGGGGGTTTTCTTGTTATATTCAGCAAATTAGTGATTATCTTTTTTTTTTAATAAGAAAATATTTAATCTCCTTATGATAACAAAAAATTCAGAACTACCTCTCTTAGAAAATGTAAATTTAAATAATAATTATACAAAAATACATAGTATAATTGGCAGATATCTCAAAATGATAATCTAAATATTTGACTTTTATAAACAAGTTGTGGTGAACATTGTAACGCTGAACTGAGATGTTCATAAAATGCAACACAATTATTTCATATTTAACCTACACAGGCAACTGTTATAATAGAAACGTGTGCCATCAGCCAGGGTTTAAACCAATTTTTGCTTTAAAATAACTAGGTTATCATTTCAATTTAAAATCTCAAGTAATAATCACCCAATAATATGAAAAATGTTTATATTACACAACTTTTACAATATTATCCCTTCAATTATGCTACGAAACTGCAATGAGTCCTCTTTATCATGTGCTTCCACTTCAGATCCTTAAATCGTATCCTTAACACCACCAAAAGATCAATTTCATTACCTTCTTTAGTAATTGCAAAAATTAAACAAACAAACAAACAAACTTGCTCAGAGGATAAGAAAATTGTCATGAAACTTGTACTTTTTTTTTCTAAATCAGGTGCAAAAATTTCATCACTCTAGAACATGTATTATCTTTATCGCTATCTATGCCTTCCAAGTGAACATTTCCTGCACCTTGATAAAAATAAACCTCTCTAAGAAATTCAGTTCTGACTGCATTTTCATAAACTTTTCTCTAATATGTAGCTATTTCATTAATTTTACTTAAGCCTGTTATATATTTTCATTAAGTCAATTTTAAGGGAATGCTGTGCGTTCACTCTGCTGACTTATTAATCTGTTGAACAGGGACCTGCAAATGATGGAACCACAGCTGGATTTTGATTAAGCTAAAAAATTAAGGTCTAGACAGAAATATAGCATCTCTGTGACTACAGGAGAAAAAACCTCTACAAACAAGCAAACACAAACAAAAAACATGAACAAAAAAAAACCACCAAGAAAGCCACAAGCAAACCAGCAACACCCCCCAAGAAAAACAAACAAACAAACAAAAACAAAAACAAACCAAAAACAAACAAAAAAATGAACAAACAAACAAACAAAAAACCAACCAACAAAATTCCTGATATCTGAGTGAAGACCAGAAATCAAATTTTTGTTGTTCCCCTCTATTAATCATAAGTAAAGGTAGAAGGCCATTTCCTTTAGTCTAAGTAATACACTCTACAACAAATCCAATCTTACTTAATATATCTAGATTTGTATTCCATGTATTCTGTGAGGACTACTTTGTTTCTATTTTTAGGAGACATAAAACAGGCATAGTCGAACTGCAATTCTGGCTCTGATCAGGCCATATTCTTGTTTTGTCTAAAAGACTCCTATTTTCTGCCTGCCTTATAAATCTAAGGCATTGCCACAATCTAATTAGTGTAATAATAGAAAGATTTTGGACGACGTATCTATCCAGCTTTCTTTGAAAGAACCTTTTAGGCTAATGATTGTTGAAACTGAAATTGCTAAGATTATTACCAGGCTAAGCCTTTGAATAAAAGGCATATTGATGAATCAATCTCATCTTTTGAGGAGTGCATCAGTAATATACTATTCAAGAAGTATCCTTCAGACCTCCTTGTGTTTTTGCTTGTATTTATCTGACATGCAAAGAATCAATCATGTCCAATACACCAAGGTATGAAGTTGTGGGTTGTTTTTTCAAACAGATTTCCAGATTACTACTGTTTGATAAGCTGTTTTGTACTGGTTGTTTACAGATAATTATCTGCATGGATTATGAGTTAGGTTTTCATACCTAATAATATTCAGTTATTTTAGGGACTATTACACTGTTCTTACCTGTTGTAGTATTTATTTGATTATTTTGTTTGTTTCCTCTAAGTAAAAGGTTTAATCTGATTCTGAAGTGTGATAAACAAGCCCTTTTTCTTAAAGCAATCTTTACCATTTACGTACATGCAGCCCCCTGATCTGGCATGGCCCTCTGATGATTATCCTCTGTTAGTTTTCCAGCTTGGTAGTGATGAGATTGAAGGAAGAAGTGCTATGGCAAACAAAAGGGACTTTGGGGTGTTGGAATGTTTGGTCAAAGGAGTAGGTTCATGGGTTGTGTTCTCCTCAATCCCTTCAGTACCAGGGGTGAATACTGAATGGAACAGGAAAACTAGCCTGATTGCTATGTGACTTAGAGGGTAGTGCTGTTGGGGGAATTTTGGTGGTTTTCACTGTTGGGTAGTTTACATGGTGCTAAACCTGCTCATGACAGATGGGTCCACTTGTCTGAATGGGGGACAAGGATTATGGCTCATGACTCAGGGACTGATTGAGAGGGCTTTAAACTATGTTTGAAGAGGCAAGGGGATACAGCCAAGCTTACTAAGATGAGCCAGGGAATGACATGCTAATCTTAAAGGTGAAATGAATCTGCTGAAGTGCATCTACAGCAATGCAGCTTTAAAAGGCAGGAGATCAGGCCCCCTTGCTATCTTTTCTCTCTGGCTCTCTTCCTTCTCTCTGTTTCTTCTGTCTTTCTCTCTTGTTTTCTTTGTTTGCCCAGCTCTGGGCTATCCACACAGCAGGACCAACACAGGATCTCAGGAACTGATGATATTTGGTTTCCTCTCTTGCTTTGCCTGGTCAAAGCATAGCTGTCAACTTCTACCCTTTACTCCAAACCGAACTCTGCTGTGGGACTGCAGAGCTTGTGTAATGGTGCATTGTGGCTTGTAACCTAGCCCCTTTGAGGAGTTTGTTGTGGGAATTGAGAACTTACTGAAGGGTACTATAGAAAATTTAGGGCTTGTTTGCCTACGGTTTTGTGGAAGTCTATTTACATTTAAAAATCTTACTATTTAACACTTTCTCTATCTAAATAATGGGCTGATCACTGGAGTTATGGTGGCTGTATAAGAAAATTATTAGATTCTCTGACATGTATCCAGTATTTGTCTTTGTTAAGCCTGACAAGAATTTGTAACAAACATCACAGCCCCTGCCTGTGGGTGGTGACACTGCTTGGAAACTGATCACAGCAAGAAGTGCCACAGACAAAAGTACCTGCACAATGAACATTTAATATATACCTCTACATATTCACTTTTCCCCCTAAACTAAAAATGTTTTGCCTTGAGTGATCAAGTACTACTTTCTTCTTTTTTGTCATCTATAGAGTAATATTTTTCCCAATATCTGTTTAAAACTTTGATAAATATGAGGAGATTCACAGGATCTAGAGAAATGAGTGAGAAACAGGATATTATCAACATCTATCAAAATGGATCTTACTTTTCAGGTCTTATTGACAGTATTTTTGATTTATACATCATTATATTCTGAAAACACTACATAAGTAATTTATATTATTTAAGATTTAGATATTTTCAATTTTTTTCTTTCCTGGTTACTGTTCCTCTCCCTCAATATCTATGACTTTTCAGTTCATTTAAAATTAAAGGGGTTATCAAGGCTTACTGAGAATGACAATGTCATCTAAGAAGAAAGGAAGAGAAAAAAATAGAAAGGTTCTATCAAAGTAGGTACTTTGAGAAATGCTTCTGACAAGACCCAGACTGAAGTTGACAGCAGCTGGATTATGTAATCAATTTATGTAACTATGTAAAGAAATCTTCAGGAGTAGGTGAAGGTGGTTTTGAATTTTTTTTTTTTTTTTTTTTTTTTTTTTTTTTTTTTTTTTTTTTTGGTTCTGTAACATCCGTGGATACCATTTCACTGCTAGGCACAGGCAAAGCTTTTATGTTGCAACACAAGAAACTAGAGATATGTCTGCAAAATGCAAACAATTTCTCAGGAAAATTAATTCAAATTTTTTGCTATTCAGTATACATTAAAAACTAAGAGCAATCAGTGAGTATGCTGGCTGATACTTTCCATGGAAAACAGATGTGTGCTGCATGCACCCTTCAGGTGAAAATGAATAAAGGGGAAATGCTTTCTCTCCAGGTTTTCTTTTGCTATTGCTTTTCCTCTGAAGTGATGAGAGTAAACCCATTCAAACAGTGTCCTGGCAGCAGTTTGACATTTTAAAAGATCAAAAAGTACCATGTTAGATATCTAGGGAGCCCCCAGACTGCAATAACACCAAAAAGGAAAGTAATAAAGTAAGGAGCAAGCATATGGCCTGCAGTTGCATCTCTTGCTATCGATTCTGAAACTGCTGAAGTGGAACTTCTTTATCAGCAGCTACATAATCAGCAAGTCAAAGCAATGCATCTCTGTCTGAAAATACAGTAAAACCACTGTGTCAATTTAATCAAAAGATATCAGTTAGAGAAACCTGGAAAATTACATGACATTACATACTGATGGATGTTAGACTGTTGAGATCTGAAACTCAAACTGCCAAGAAATGCCTGGAAACACACTATCTTTGAATTATTAGACTCACATGTCATCTGTTGGAGCTTCCTAACATGTAGAGGAAGCATTCTATTGCTTTCTTGTTTAAAAAATAATGATTTGTACACTCAGAAGTGAACCAGTCCTACTGGCTGCACACCAGCTTATGTTGCAATGTCTTTGTATCCTATTTTCCACTTCTAGTGTGATTACCATAACAGATGACGCTTCAGTATTTTCACAAGAATAATTTGAGGTAATTAATAAATCTATAAAGCCCTTCTACTATAGACCTTGCTTACTCCAAAGTTGTACAAAAGACTGGATGCAGTTAGAGACATTCTCTTTACTTCTCTGTCTTCTAAGGAGATTTGACTTCCAAGAAAAATGTTTTAGGAGATTGTAACAGAAGCATATTAGCCCAAAGTAAAACTAAGATTTGGGAGAACAAAAAAAAATGGTTTAAACATTATGTTTAATTATGCATTAGCTACGTATTTCAGTGTGCAAGAAACTTTGGATTTGCATTATTTTATGTGTAGAAGAAAGATAAATTAGTGTTCAGGACAAAAGTGTTCTCATTTCCTCATTTTTTTCAAGCATTCGTTATAGGAGGGCTTTTTATCTGCTGGGTCTATTGAATTTGGCTCTTGCTCCATAATTTTAACAGAATTGTTTTAAATTACAGTAATTTCTTAGACATATTGAGTATAAAACCATACCTGAAGAAATGCTTTTGCAACTTTTAGAACTAATCAGAATTAATACTTGAAATAGCAAATTTGCAAAAACAGGAAAAAAAAAAATCCTTCATTCGTCTTCATAAAAATCCTTGTTTGATCTGCTGGAAAAACAGCACAACCTTCAAAGTTAGTTTATTTTATGGATTTGAGGAAACTGCTGCATCTTCTGCATAGAAAATTGTATGTAGAACAAGATCATTAGTTGGTGTTTGACTTTATTGAACTTCACAGACTGCAATATATTAACACAAGATAATTTATGCCTACTATGCATGTGTACAATGATTCAGAATTTTTATATGGCAAGATGAAAACCTCTGTCACACTGAACTTTAAGAACTATGAAGGAATTTATATCTTCAGTGTCCTCTTGTTTTAATCTTGTTTGGTATTATATTTAGAAAGCTGTGATTACCATGAAGGTGTACATGTTGCTCTCTTTATAAGAAAAGTCCTATTGATGTCTGAGACTATGAACTTGGGCAAAAGCATCACCTTTATTGCATCCTTTCTTTCCAGCTACAAATGCCTGTATATCAACCTAAGTGCCTTGTTACATCTTTTCATAATCATGAGATATGTGAGGCAAGGAAAGTTCTGGACCAATATTGTGACATTATGAGAAGATTTTAATTTATAATGCATTCTAAGTATCAATAATAATAGGCCATAGCATTATTTATGCCCTTCTTAATTGCAAGCTTGGAGACCAATGACTCAGTTACAAAAGTCTCAAAGATATAAGGGAGATCTAAGCTGTACAGTGCTTGCCCTTGAAAAATATTCTGTACCTTCTGAGTCACAGCACTATTTGCAAAGAGTTTTGCACTGAATATACTGACATAATGATTGCAGCAGCAGATTATAAATAGCTGTATTTATACATAGCTCTAAACTAAAAGAGCAGCAGCTTGCTAGAGACATTTTTAGTGAGAATTTTCCCCATTCCTTAATTTATTCCTTTCTCCATTATGCTTCAGAGCAACCTGGGCTGGAAGCTTTAAAACTTATGACTCCTCAACATGAAAACAGACAGATCTTAATCACATTTTAGGTGTTGTGGTTTTCAGAGAGAGGAGCAGCAGCTGTATGCTTGTCCTGTTTCCTTAGCAACAGAGCAAGGGGAGCTCAGGAGACTCTGCTGAAAAGCCTGAGATGCTCACGTGTTGCTCTCAGTATCTCTCTCCACCTGTCACAGCCTACGAGAGGACCAAAATCAAAACCAGCTTGCCAAGGAAAGGTTCTGTATATATAATTTAGTACTACTCCATACCAAATGTGTGATAACTGAATACTAAATTTGCTTAGTTAAGCATTCGGTGGTCAGGAGGGGGCAGAAAAAAAAATGTGTATGCTAAGCTCTCAGCTATGCCAGTTAAATTTTCTTATACATTTTACAGTGTTTCTTTAAAATACTAGCTCACAGTGAAGATACTGAATAAATTCTTCCTACTTTCAAGGACAAAAAATACCCATTTTTTCCATTTTCAATATGGCCCAAACTGTGGAGACATAGTAAATTCAATTTTTCTTTGAAAATGGAAATACCTTCATGGTATTCATGGTCTAATCTTCATGGTACTTATTAGAAATGACATATTAAATGTGATATATCAATTTAAACAGAAGTATTAAATAAATAAACAAATATCCCAAACACACTCCATCCCCCAGGTTTTAAAAAACTTTACGTTAGATTAATCTCATCTAACTTTGGGTGCACAGCTGTGGCATTATAAGAGGACATAATCCTATTCTCCATCTATAATTTTAAAAAAAATATATAGTTGCTGTTTTTGGTTACATCTCCTCCACCCCTGGAGCAGTGTGAGCCCCATAGCCTGATGGAATCTGAAGCAAGGTTTTCTCTATAAAATGTTAATTGGACTGACTGAGGTTTTGGTTGCATATACATGGTATTTTCTGCCTTTTGGACATAGCAGGATTTTGAGTGGGTCAGTAAGATGAGTCATCCTCTCAGCAGAGCCTTCAGTTCTTTTCTCCCCTTCAAGGGAAACCTAACACAACTAATTTTTTAGTTGAGGTTTCACTTCACTACTCCTTCCCTGGCACATTTTATGACTTTTTTTAACATGGACATGCCAAAGCTGCTTTGTTGGTTCCAGATGCAGGCTCAAAAGAAACATCCATTGGCCATCACCCCATGCTAAAAAAAAAAAAAAAAAAAAATAAAAAAAAAATAAATAAAAAAAAAAAAAAAAAAAACAAAAAAAAAAAAAAAAAAAAAAAAAACACGCAGCATTTTTGGATAATAGAGAGCAATAAATCTGTCATCTGTCTCTTACTGCCATCCCTTCAAGATGCCAAGAGAAGTGGAGAGTCAAAGTCTATTGAAATTGTCCTTTTTCTACCCAAGAGGTGCTAAAGGTTCTGTGTGCTGCCCCAACCATTTCTGCTCTATTGCCATTAATGCTCCCAACCACTGAAAGAGGTAGAGCTTTAACTTGGATCAAATGTGTGTGTGTGTGAGTGTGAGTGCGTGTGTGCGACATTAGCGAGTGCATGAAAGGGCAAGTTCTAAGATAAGATAGAACATCCCATTCCATGAAGGAAAGTACAAGGAAGAGAAGGTGTCAGGAGAAAATGAGCAGAGACAAGGCCTCATATTTTGCTTACTAATCTCACAGATTTTGACTTTATGTTCTCCAAAAACATATTCCAATTAATTTTCATATAACAAAGCTTTGAACTGCTGTCAAAGCACAAACCAAATTACCGTCCCATACATTGCATTCTTCCACCTCATAAGTTGCCAAGCTAACAATCTAAAACTGAGTGCTCATGCTTGGAAATAAATACTTCTATCCATGTTTCACAGGGAACAATTTGGTTTATTTTTTTATAGTTGAAGTGGCTGAGTGGCTGGTACTGGCCTGAAATATTGCATATATGGTCTACTGTTATTCCTTATGTGTGTGCTTACGTTGTTATATCAGATTATATATAAATAGATAGATAGATAGATAGATAGATTATTTTTTTTTTAATAAAAACAAAATATTCATGGTGGTAATAAAAAAAAAGTGCTTAGGTCTGAGGTGGAGACAAATTTTAGTCCACAAAATTAATAACACTTTCTATGGCTTTTGTCCAGAAAATTCTTTTTCCTAACTACTTTTATCCTTTATTGAGATCATTATTGTCCAAGTATTTTCAAGTTATTCAAAGACAATGTGTTTTATTTCAGTGCACTGTCATTTTAATAATCCAGAATTGGATGTTATTTTTGATTCGTCCCATCTCTCACTTTGTTGCACTGGCTTTTTGAAACTTGACAAAACACAAAGCAAATTTTCCTTCCTCTTAATCTTCACTTCTGTTGATTTATATAAGAGTCAATAGATCTTGAGCAAGTCTAAAACACGCTTCGAGAATTTCTTTTCTGTCTTCTAGTATTTATGTTAAATTCCAACAGAATTTTTTGGTAGTTTGAGACTTTCAGTTTCTTCATTTATAACTGAAATAATGACAGTTAATTTACTATACAGAAAAATGAATGCTTCAAGGATGCAGTCTTGTGAGATTAATTAAATTGAATGAGTAGAAGGAACACAAAGCAGAGTTATGTTTGCTTGTTTGTCAGTGCTAAGACAATAAAGGAGGGACAGGGATGCTGCAGGAAAAAATAAATCTGGATTTGATTAATGTTTGGAAATAAATTAAGGACACTATGTCATTTAAACAATGAGATATTCTTAAGGGATTGAAATCATATGACTTAAATACAACCATGCCAATTTTTGCAAAAAAAAATAGGCAAGTCTGGTCAATCTATGGACTTATTTGTGTCCCAGATGCAGAATATCAATTTCAAAGGGGCTCTTCTCTCAAAACAACCCACCACATGCTATGTTTTCAGGGAGATAATTTTCAAAATTCTCTATTCATCTTAGGCTTTTAAGCTAGTTTAGCTTAAATATGTGTTCCATATGTTTCTTTATTTCATGCATTAGGACATATAATACCCCTATGATCTCTTGAAATTCTCGACTTTTACCGCAACTGCTATTACTGAATTTCTGTCTAAAATAAAAGAATTTTTTTATTGTCTGTAAGCAAACAGGTTTGGGGGTTTTGTCTTTCCTTTTTTTTTTTTTTTTTTTTTTTTTCTTTATATCAGAGGTTAATAAAAATATAAATCATTCTGCAGTACAATTGATAAATAACTATAGCTAGGTAGCATTAATACAGAACCAAAGAAAGCCTTTTCATGAAGGAATTTACCTTCTGTACAATGTTTTAAATACAAAGACTAGAAAGATGTTTTTATTACTATCACCTTATAATAGTTGGATACGTTATAATTTAACTTGATAAATATTAGAAATAAGAAGAGGTAGAAATTCAGAGGGATTTCTTTCTGCAGATTGGTTGTCTAGCCAGAGGCAGGAGGAACAAATAAAAAATAAATGCTTTACATAAAATTTTATGACAAATTCTTGGTGCTTTGATTGAATCAAGTAAGCAGGTTTCATACAAACACATTTATTCTGCAGTTTTAGTTGAATATTAATCGCTTCTTTTCTTAATCTACTGTCTAATGATGTTATGAAGTTTTAAAGACCTGGCACTTACCACCATGAAGGTGTTTGCATTTTAGTCACATATAAAATGACTCCTCTTTTCTATTACTTCCACATGAGACCAATGTGGATTTAATTAATTCACATTTATACATCATTTTCATATCCTTGGATGACTTGCACAATAGAAATGCCAAGTGATAGTTTTAAATATCAGAATTTGACCAAAAAAAAGTAACCCATTATATTTTATTTTAAATAGTTAAGATTATATTATTTATATAAGTTATTTACTATGAATAGAATGGGAAAAAATTGTATGTTGATTCCTTAGTAGAGGGATGACACAGATTGGGAGGGACCTTAAAGATCCTACAGTTTCAATCCCAGCACCATGGGCAGGGACTACACCCATTATACCATGTACAAAGTCTCATCCAGCCTGGCCTAAAACTATTCCAGAGATGGGTAATCCACAGCTTTTCTGGGCAACCTGTTTCTGTGCCTCATTGCTCTCTGAGTAAAGAAGTTCTTCCTAATACCCAACATAATTATTTTTCCTCCTTGTTTTCTCCTTGTCCAATAATTATGTGTCAGTGTAAAAAGACACTCTCTCTCTTTTTGTATGAGCCCCCTACAAGTACTGAAAGGCCACAAAAAGATTTCTCTGAAGCCTTCTCTTCTCAATACTAAAAAAATCCAGCTCTCAAAATGTTTTTGCAAGTGAGGTTTTCCAGCCCTTTGCTCATTTTTTGGCCCTCCTCTAGGCTAGCTCTAACAGGTCCATATCTTCCTTGTGTTGTGAACTCCAGACATAGATGCAGTATTTCAGGTGATAAATAGAAAGTACTTTAAAAATAAATTTATTTGTTATGGCTTCTGCAAAGATTTTAAGGTCTTAGAGTGCCAAATTTTACTGTACCAAACAGTCTGATACTGGACTAGTACACTGCAGTAATTTATTGCTGCAAACCTTCATGACACTGAAATGCATTAACTCCTGCTAACGTTTGTGAGAAATGAAACTGCTCAGATCCATTCTGAAATCTGCAAAGGTTTCATCCAATTTCAAGTATCTAAAGAGGAAAAAGCATTGAGAGACGGTCATTTACCACATGGGGCTTGCTAAATGAAAAGTGTGATGATTTTTTAGGTCATCTAACTTGCTTATGTAGGTTGTATCTTGATGATCACTTTGTGTGCTCATGAATCTTTTTTTCAGACTTACCATTTTCTCAGGTGGATTTCCTTTCCTATTTTGCTGTGTAAATGCCATGACTCTGCCTCATTATAATGCCTCACAAGCAGCTTTCCTGAGCAGCATACCTTATTTTGTGCAGTTTATTTATGACCATCTCAGTGGTGCTGTCCATACTTCTTCTTCAACACCTGAATTGTCTGCTTGACTCCATGTCTAAAAGGTAACACACCCATCTGTGTGATGCTTTATGTCATTATTGTAATTTTAATTGCAGGTGCTGTTTGATGACTGGGTGGGCAATATAAAAATTCTTTCTACTTGCTTGGAAAATATTATAGTTCTGCTAAGATTTTCCCAGCTTATAAATGAGATGCCATTGCCATATCAGAACACTTCCCAGTTGTAGAAATATTTTCTGTGCTACCTCATATACTCAATTTTCTGCATTTTTAAAATTATTTCTAACGTCTAAGAAGAAGAAATCCTGCTGTACGATACTTAATAAACATGACGTAGAGCATTCATGTTTTGTATTACTGGCACAATAATCTATTTTATATTTTCTTTAATATATTAAGCCAATTGACTCAGTGAAATAGCTTTAACAGACACTCCATCTTTGAACTGTCTTGAACACACTTAATTTTACCATAACGTATTTCTACTAAGAGTAGTCTTATTAATATTAAGGAGTGGGTGTTTGAAGGAATGTGGAATAACTCTCCTGCAATGCTTAGAGAGTAGGAGAAAATATCTTCAGCCTACAGTTGTTTCAGATTAAATGTTGGACTTTTACTGCGTTCCAAAACAAAAGCATTTTGAAGTGTGTTTTTTGACAAATGATCCTACAGATTTCCCACCCACAGATGCTTAAACATACAGAGGCAGGTACTGTGTAGCTTGGAAAAATACTGTGAAATAAAGTCAAAACTAAAAGCATTCTCTGGATTTGACTGTGAAAATGCCCCCATTTGATAAAGAGATCAAGATGGTACTCAATGTAAAATCTGTACAGAGGCCATGCATTGTGCCTTCTCTCACCCATTCTCTCTGAAATCTTATATTTGAACAAGTCTATGTGCATAAGTAAAGCCTCATTCTAACAGGACTTTGGTGTTATGTCATCTTGGGAATCTCATTACATTGGAAATCATCTTTTTAAGTTTCTTCCTCTATTTCCATTCCCAGGCTGGCTTAGAAAAAGATGATGTCGCTAATGAAAAATATTGTGTAATTGATTTTGGAAACTAAAATTATTCTATCACAGAAATACATAGACAAAAAGCTAGAGATGAGAAACCATAAAATTGCTTATATTGTAAGATTTTATCATGCAATTTACTGCTTGGTAATGTTGTGGCAGTACATGTTTAGCTGAAGAACTATGAGTTAGAGTTCATGCCATTGTGTTCTAATTTAGTTATTTATATAAAATAAAAATAATTCTTTACTAAATTAAAACAGACATATGCAATAACAAATGCATTTTCTTATGATTTTTTAAACAAAAATAAATGCTGTAAAAGAAACAGTTGGAAATACTTCACTGTGGGAAATTCATCTCAGTGTGTATTCAGATTCCCAGTGTGTGTTTGTACTCAACATAAAAATTTTATATCAAAAATTCTTTTGATTGTGTGTCAAACATGTAAAATAATTTCCAAAGTGATTTCCTTTAGATGTAACCACTGCTTTCAACAAAAGTAAATAGCACACCTGAATTTCTTTTAATATCTGATAGGAACAAATCACATCAGAAAATATCTGAAAAATATCATCACAGCTTTTCTATTTTCACTATCTACTGAAGCTCAAATTCTAAACTGTATTTTTCACTTCTAAAGATAGCTTTTGAGAGTCACATTTACAATGAATTGCAACTTAATGTGTAAATACACCTCAAAATAAAGGCTGACATCACACAGTATTTCTGTTGGTGCTCTTCTTTTATCTACTTTTCAGTTCGAGCAGACACATCTTTGTCAAAGTAAAATCTTAACATTTGTGTGATGCATGCAAGAGCAATGACAACATGACAGCACCCTCCAGTCTTGAACTAATGAGCTAAAAAAATCTAAACTATCCTAATCAATTGTTCTTGCTTCCAGCATTATCAAATAATTACAATCTCTTATTTCCCTTTTCCTCTTTTGTGAGGAAATCTGTATAGAAAGTTGCTTAGATAGGAATATAAGTAATGAGAATTTGTTTTCATTTTTCAAGTCAACATAAGACTTCTCAAACTGCTGAACAAATTACTTGTGTTGTATTAAGTATACTGAAGATGTGTTGCATTAGACATGATATGATGTATTCTTTGGAGATTAAGTAATTTCTAAATTTATCCATCTAATGTCTGTACTTAGAGGTTATATCTGAGTGGTTTTGTTAACTTTTACTGATTTGATTAACCAAAAGTAATCCATCCATCTAATCTAGACAGGATACTGAAAATCAGCCTGATTACAGATAGATAACCAGCATACATTTGCAAGGGCCATCTATTCTTCACAATCTCCCCCTGCCCCACTCCCAAGTGTAATCTCACAGTGGTACCATGTCTCATTATCTTCAATCACATCTGTTGACACTTACATTCCAAAAATAAAAACACTTCAACAGTGGAGGCAAAGAAGGTTTAGATTATGGATATTACAGCAGGTGCTGGGAAGCCCACTGAGAGAAAACAGTGTCAAATCTCTACAACATGAACACACAGCTTGCTGTTGCTTAGAGTAAAGGCAATTTTATGGCAAAGCAGGGGCACAGGGGAACACATTCAAGAACAAATAAGTAGAAGGGAAACAGAACACAAAATAACACAGGCAACCCAAAAAGTAGGAAAATGGCCAAATATGCATTTTTACCATCTGGCCAAGAGCAAGGTGCCTGATGCCTTTCTTTACACATGGGATATTGTCAAAATGAAAAATGCACATAGTGTTTCATGCAGTAAGTAGAAAATACAGTTCCATTGTTCAGGGCTTTAACATCACAGTAGAAATGAAAACATAAGTGATTCTTATTGCTACCTGCAATCAGTTAGATAGAGGCTGACTGATTTAGTAAAAAAATTTCTAACCTTCTTGACATGCACAAATATGTTGGTGTTATTTGTGTGTTTCTTATAGACAGCAGGCTTATGAAAAGTACACTGCAAATACAGAAAAAGACCCCAACAACTTCTAGTGCAAAATAGCTAAAATTATATTTGAAACAACTGCAACCAGGGAATAAATACTGTGCACATGTACAGAAATCGCAAAAAGGAAAACCCAGGAAAGAATCATCAGTTTCACTCCAGAGGCTTGAGGATGTCCCCAGAGAGCTATTACCAGACACATGAAGATCTGGAAAAAGGCCCTAAGTATTTACCAAGAGGAAATTGTGCTTGACCAACTTGATTTCTTTGCATAATGGAACAACTTGGTAAGGAGATGAAGGGAACAATGAGTGATGACATGACTTCCCAATGGCATCTTTTTTTCTAAGGTGGATGGGATGGATGGACTGTAACCTGTATGAAAAACTGGTTAAATGAAGTAGTTCAAAGGATGTTGGCTAATGGCAGGTATCAAGAGTGAGTTCCTCCAGGCATGCTATAGGGTTCAATACTACTCAATATCTCCATAAATGACGTCCATGACGGCAGGGAGTGAACTGTCATCTCATTTGCAAGTAAAAGCAACCTGAGGGAAGAGCTACGTAGGGAGTAGGAAGAAGTAGAAGACTGGACCAACAGAAACCACATAAGGTTCAACAAAAGGAAATGTAAAAGTCTTGCATTTGGGTCAGACTAATCCCTAGTAGTTCATGGGAGATCTAATTATAGTTTTCCAGGACCTATGCTCTTCATAATGTCCACAGTGATGGGACAAGAAGCCTCTTGAGGGGAAATGCCTGAAGTGACTGAACCTACATATGGTAAAACAGACAAAATCACTAAACCAATAAAACAAAATTAGAGGACAATTAAATGTTGGGATAAAATGTCTGGAGAAATGGTGAAATCTCCCTAACTGGAAAAATTTAAGAATTTGCTTGATGAAGCCGTAGATAATCTCACCAAAGTTCCTGTTTTGAACAGAAAGCTAGTTTAGTTGATCTGCAGAAGTCCCTTTCAAACCTGACTTCTGTGTAATTCTGTGATTCTGTGCTTCTGCTGAGGCAACAACTTAAATGACAGGTACTGAGATAAGCCATCCAATTCTTCCCTCTCACATCTCTAAATCTGGCATCAAGAGCCCCCCACAACCATTCTGTATAATGCACTATCAATCTAACACCAAAATGTTTTCTTTTTCTCTTCATTTATAAAACATCGATTCCTGAAATTGGAAATTTTCAGTCAAAGCTCTTTTTTAACCTCTAAAGTCTCAAATCCTTCATCGTGGCAGACTTTTATCAAGCATGTTCTAGATGTCTCTCATTGCAATTATCATTATGAAATGAAAATCGAGGGCATTTGGGCATTTAATGTTGACTTTTTTTTTAAAACCTAAGATTTCTTCACTTAAATTTTAGCAGCATCTTCAAATTATTGTCTCAAGAAGATTGAATCCTCTCTAATCCAGTTTCTAGCTAAAGATATTTTGTTATGCTCACTTGAGCAGCGTATCATGCTCAGACTTTATTAAAATATGCTTACTAATTTTTTTCTACAACAGGTTTTTTTCAGTCTGATGTACCCAATATTAACTACTAATGTACACAATATTTCAGTCTGATATAAACAATATTTTTTAGGTGAGGGTTCTTTTGTTGTTTTTTTTCTTTCTTTTTTGAGAAGTGAGGGGGATTATTTTTTATTTTATTTTTCAGACAGATTTCACATTTCAAAATGCACATTTCAGAATTCAGACAAACTGGTTTTATATAATAGTTGTGGGCAGCTATATGTTTTATCTCTATTTACAACCTTAGTTTCATAGCAACTAATATAACTCAAAGGAGAAATACTGTAAAAATACTAAAAACAGATTAATAGGAAGAGCAAAACTAAAGACATAAAATAAACAGTACGATGAGATACTCTAAAGGCTTTATTATTGTTTGTAGATATGTCAGTGTTACTATGGGAACATCAGTTTTTTGCATTTGACATGATTCAACTGTAACAAGTTCTGACTGGAAAATGAAAAGATCAACAGAAAAAAAAAAGAGAAGAAATTGGGATTATTTTTCCTTTAAAAAGTAAAAATTAATTTTCATTTTATGTCATGCAGCACACTGAAAAAAATGTGGAGAAACTAGAAAAAGAATAAGAAATTCCGTCTCTCATGTTACGTAGGATTCGTTGTCAAACAAAACAAGTCATAGAGTTTATGTAAACTTAATTTCAATAGTTAAAAGGTTTTAAATTATCCAGTAGGTGTATTTTTAGAAAGGATCCATTAACCATATAAAGAAAATTCTGCAGAGTCTGCACTTAAAGTTGAAAACTTTTGTCTGTTTTGGAAATAGCTTGCATGGAAGCGAAGTCAAGATTTCAAATCTTAACTTACAGCAGTAACACAAATCAGAATATTATGTTGCCTAACCCAGTTTGTGGATACCTTATCTATGTGAAAACACTGTTGTATTTGCAGCATTATTTATTATTTCTGAGAATTTTTGAAGATGGGATCCACAATGTGTACCAAGCTGCACTTACTGTGCCTCACAGTCACAGGTCTTTCCACTTGTATTCCCCTCATGGATAGTCCTTTCTCTCTCTCATCTGTGCGGTGACAGGAACCAAACATGCTTACCATGGATAGACTTTTCACTGATTCTGATAAGATTTGTCCGACTGTGTGTAATAGCTGCTCGGAGAAAAGGCTATTTCCTCAACAGTAGATGACTACTGCAGCTGCACATCATCACAGCAGCAGAAAGCTGGTGTTCTGAGCAGAGTAAAATTAGTATATTGCTTGAGCAGCTTTTTTTAAGGAAAGATAAGGTGAAATATGGAGGTTCATCAGGAAGTTGACACTGTATTGATATCTAAATGAGGTTAAGGAGGTTTTATTTAAGAAACAGTCATTTGACCTGTGTAAATATAGATACAAAACAGACCTGCTTCTTTCAACTTTGATCGAGTTCTGATTGATGTACCAAACCTAACATTTTGCTAACCACAGATTTACTTAAGTAGCTACAATTCCTCATCCCATCCTTTTATTAGGAAAATGAACAGTGGAAGCACAGAAATGTGTATGCAAAGACAGAGCATCAGAATCTCCATACTATTATGATGAAATTGATGTAATGCTGACATACAGGTGAATCTTCCTTTTAATTCAATTGAAAAACTTGATCCAATGTTTATTTCCTGTATGTTGTGATGGACTGCAAAAATGATTAAGAAACTCAGTTGAGCCAAACTGACAAACTCTACATCAAGTTAATGACTTATTTTCCTAGATACTATCCCAAATATTTCCCAGTTAGATATAGATCTAAAATATACAAGGGAGTCTGAATCTGTCACAACACTGTCAAACAATTAAATTATACTTTATTACTTATAGAGTTGTTTCTTAGTAATTCTTATTCAATTCCCTTGAAAAGTGTTATTTTCAAGTCTTATTTCTCTATAGCTACCACCAGTGCCATCTGCTGTGGCCAGATCAGAGGATGAAACATACTAACATCAGTGTCTCTTTTGTCATTTCTCAAGAGACCAAGACTCTTCTCACTCAGATTTCACAGCCTACATCCTTCTAGATTTTATCTACTATCTGACCCTTCCATGTCAGTAACGTGGTTTTCCACATCAATGGACTGACATACACTCTGTAATAACTGACTATGGTTGTGAGCTTGGCTAAACAATAGAAGGCACAAACCTTTAGTAAGCAATTGCTGCTGCAGAGTAACATACAGTACTTTCTATCATAAACAGAGAGACAATTTTCTGACTGATTAGAAAAACTATGAGAGAAAAATCTGAAGGCCAGTGACATCTGAACGTATTCTTCCTTAATTGTTCATGTACAGTTTGACATCCACATATATCTCGCAGTGCCTCAGTGGGCAGAGCTAGAGTAAACTGGTTAACTCAGTTCCTTTTTAAGTAGAATAGCACACTTGAGATTTTTGCAAAAGGAAATAGTGTCGTTTATGTAAGACTTCTTATCTTAGCAAACTAAATTCATTCTCCAAATGCTTTCTTCTTTCATACAATAAAATTGCTGCCTATGTGATTGTCCTTTTGTGCAAAATTGAGTTTCACATTTGCTACTGTAGGAATCCTGCTGATAAGGTAGTGTCTGTGCTTAAAAACTTTCTGTGCTGTGTTTATATTATAAAACTGCCCTTTCATGGTATTTATAGAAATTTAGAATTCCAAACTCAAATCAGTAGAAGAACATCTTTTCCTGTCAAAAAGTCTGGCATATATTTCACAGACTACAATACCTTATCACTCTCTGAAGTCACAGAGAATGCTAAGGAGTTTCTCATGTATAGGCAATTGTGAAGTAGAAATGGGATGTTTCCTCGAGGAGTGTCTAGGAAGACACTTGTAGCTAAAGCATGGCTTTTGAAAAGTGGTTTACAGAAAAATGAAGGATGTCTTTTTTTGCAAATATCCTCTAAAAATGAATAATACAATTTACAAGATGGCAACTACAGGATCCCATAAAATTTTCTAATTAAATACAAACCCAAAATAATATTAAAGTGATTTTTTTTTCCTTGAGGTTTATTCAGTATTGAATCTTCTTTCCCTTTTTTTTAAGAAATTTAAATCATGTTTCTGTTTTTCTTCCTCAAGTTATTCATAAACTCTGTACACCACAAAAATGTTGTACAATCAATAGACAGCATCTGCTGATACAATCCCCATTTGAGTCTACACAATAATCAAATAATTGCTACAGTGTCACTGGCATATCCCTTATGGTGGCTTTTGAATGGAATGGCAAGGTGTGATTGCATAAAGACATGGATTTTATATAGGCATTATATCACCTGGACACTACCCTGGATTTAAAGAATCTCCCCAGATTCAAATCTACTTTATGAGATGCAAAGGAAAAGTCTAAGGAAGAATATATGATACATAGTCAGCTTGAGTACTGGTATGTCTTGACTTCAGAAGTAATCCTATCAAACTCAGCAGATTTGTCATGTCTGCCCGTGTATAGGACTGGTGCTCTTAAGAAGCTACTAGGAAAGTATTCCTCGCATTTTGTCACAGTCAGAACAAATAACCTGTCTGTCCAGGATACTTGAGATAAATAATAACAAGAGAAACTGCCATTTGAATCAAATTTTGACACTCTAATTATAGATAATCATAAAGCAAGGAGCCAGACAGCTTTCTATGTCAGGAACTTTCATTATCTCCAGTATTAGTCACATTTCTCCCCCTCAGTACAAGAACCTTCTTTATTTCATACAAATCCACAATGCTGTGGGCATTCTTAGTGAGGAGGATTGAAGTAGATTTTCTTGTTTTTACAGACCGTACTTAGACTATGTATTTGAAGTTCTTTAATGAAGGGAGTTAATAAGGTTAGTAGAAAAAAAGCAAATGACAGCCTTTTCTGGTGAATCACCCAGAGAAAGAGGCTAATACAGGTGTTATAAATTTCTCTCTGGAAAAGATTGGTTTTTTCTGTTGAATAGGTAAGGAAGCAAGGAGTGCCCTCTAGAAGGCACCCCGTGCCACTGCTACTGAATTAGGCATGGTGACTGTCGACCAAATATTAATTTTAAAAAATCACACTCTTCCTCACAAGATAAAGACAATTTTAATGGAAAATATAATCACAGATGTCTTTAAAATATTTGGATTGGAATAGGGCTCATCTATTGAGTAAATCTTGGTCATATACACCAAGAACTTGCTGCATTCTGACAAACCAAAGCATTTTCTATAGAAATATATCAAAAGGCAGGGATAAGGATAAGCAGTACTGATCTTCTGCATAGCATAAAGAAGGCTAGGAATAAAAAATATGTGAGAAACCAAGACAGTAGGCAGTATAGACAGGGACAGTGAAAGAATTGACCTTGGTACTTAAATATATTTTTAAAAAAAGAAAAACAAAAAACGAAAAAAAATCTGAATAATAAAATATTTGTGTATTATGAAGTAAAGACAATCAGATGCAAAGAAGCTATTAAAAAAATGAAGTCCCTTTAGATGTTGTTTTTTTTGAAGGTTTTAGTGAAAAGATTTCTGTAGGAATAATGCATATGTAAGTAATCTAATCATTTTAGTGTTTACGACAGAAAGCTGTCAGATAAGCAGCATTTTCAATGTACACTTTCTTTGAAAATACTTAACTATCATGATGTAAAAAATATGCAGTATTCAAAAAATAGCACGTGCACAATTCTGGGGTTTTGTATTTGAGTCAAATATTTTATGTTTATTGGCTTAGAAAATCCCAAATTAACTGCAGATTCATTTTTCATTTTTTCATTTTTCTCTTTTTGAAGAGAACTCTGATGTTAGTCTCAATTGCTGTAGCCAGGAAGCAGTATGAAGTAATGGTGCCAATATTCAGAAGACAGTTAATAGTTCATGTTACTGGCTTTTGGAATTATCATACTACTTGATGAGCTAATGAATCAATTTCAAGTATAAAATACCAAGGACCAATAATCAAATTTTCTATTTTTAGAACTGTGGCTTTTGATTAAAAAAACCCCAAAAACCTATGCAACAAATCATGTAGACCTTGCCAAAATTTTCCTCCTTACATTTGAATGAAGAAAAAAAAAAGATAAAAAATTTAGAATTAGTGACATATGATGTCAATAAGTTGTAGATTATCATTCAAGTCATTCTCTCCAATATGCCAATGCAGCCCTCTTAATTTTATATAAATGGTGAAGGTGAAGGAATGGAAGGAATGATGGACAATGGTGAAGAGCTGAAGGAATGGAAATTCAACTTAACAACATCTACCATGATACCTGGCTTTAAGCACTGCAGGATACTGTTCAGAGTTACTGAATAATGTCATCCATTCCTGAGATTTTACAAAAATCATAAAATAAAAACATACTTTTGATGACTTTCTGTGAATTCATTGATAATGTGGAAATCCTGGACTAATAAGGACCAGAGAGCATTAATCTGAGCAGACGTCTTAAATCTGTATCTGTGTGCGTCATTCTATGTTCTCTTCACTGCCATTGGAAAGGTAATGTCTCACTATATTTTCTCAGAAAAAAATAAACTTTTTCTAATAAAAAACTACAAAATTGAGGAAAAAAAATCTTTCTGCATTGGCTACGGAGGAAATAATTTTTTTTTATCTTAGATATGAAATCACTGTAGGTGTCTAAAGAGGAATGGAATCTGCCTTCAACATATATGAGTCAATTTCTGATTTTGTATTAATTTGACTATGTACATGCACATCTTAATTTTGTTATGACTGTCAAAATTTCTTTCTTCAAATTGCCCACCTGGTTTACATTAAAAAAAAAAAAAAAAAAAAAAAAAAAAAAAAAAAAAAAAAAAAAAAGTGTTAAATAACTTTTTAAAAGTTTCTAGTAAAATCTTCCACATAAACGATTAGTTATAATACCTTATGTCTTCCCCTCTTGCTTCTTTTAACTCCAAATTATAAAACCAATATTTTCTTGAATTTTTGGGTTTTCTAAGAAAAGTGAAAATTTTAGAGAGATCTTTGTTCTTGAATTATGTTGGTCTATGGAACTAATTATGCTAATGACTCTCATTGCTTTGACTTTAGAACTTAAAAGCTGCTTTAGGCACTTATATTTTTGTTATATAAAGTTATGTCCACTGAGGAGATGGACAGACAAAAGCATATGAATAAAAGGGAAATGGCACAAAATTTTAGTTTTTTTCTTATTTATTCAGGCGTGACTAAAAGTCTTTTAAACTTTCTTTTGCTACAAAACAATAAAAACCACCTAGCATACATAATTCATATAAATATATATTAAAAAAGAAACTAATGGTGGCTTGCTTCTAGAAACAAAGCACAGATGAGAATGGACTTTACCATTACTGTACACACTTAATACAGCTTTTCTTCTGGATATTTTTTTAAAGAAAAGAAATCATTAACCACATTAGTATTCGGTACTGCTCTGTCACAGGGCAGATGTTTATCTGTATGCTTCATTGCATTCTGAACAATGTGACCCATGCAATTGCCTTTCATGATGGAAATGCTTGCTACGCAGAAAAATAAACACATAGCATCTCCCAAAATTTTACAGTAATATTCTGCTTCATAACTAGTAACATTTTTAACTTATTTTTCCTCCATTCCATCATTGTTCCATTTTCTACACACAAATGCATAGATTTCACGTAGTTCAGCCTAGGATCCTATGTCTAGGTCTTAAAATTATTCCTAAATCTTTGCTTACTCAAAAGTGAAAAGGTTTTGATTTATGCTGTATTTATCCTTCATTAGATCAGATTATTTTTTTTTCTTAGTAAGCATAAAGAACTAAAATAACCTCACTATAAAGCAGAGTTATAAAATACGTCAGATGAATGCTTATGGCCTGGAAGTGTCTTTTTTTCTTCCCTCTGACTAGAAAGGATTCAGCAATTATATATGAAGTAGATATGTAGATGCATGTAAATGTGGATGTGCAATGTCATGGTTTTAAGTCTTTCCCTACTACTTGACAAGAGGAAGAAGCAAGAAAGAGAGGAAAAAAGAGAAAATATTAAATACATAATAGGATGTATAGAAAGCTTGCTGCCCTTCTCATTCATCTGAAATGAAGAATGAGCTCAAAACCATGAATGAGATCAGTGTTCAGTTATGCTCTGAGAACACACGAAAGACACAAGTAAGGTTTATTTCCACACAGGTAAGATATATGTTTACAATTAAACCTTCAGCCTATAATACTCAGTCAAAATGTAAACTCCATTGCAAAGCAAGAGCTCAGTACTAATCTGCTAAAGCAACGCAGCATGAACTGTACTTCAAGTACAACAGTGCCACTTATTTTCCTGCAGAATATCAAAAACACTCACAAAGCCATCTCTGCAGGGAACTGCTATTTCACTCTTCTGTGAGCTGACAACGTGTATCCAGACAAGATACTCTCTTATAAGTAATGTAGGAATTTGATGAATATGTAAATACAAAAGGAGTAACAGGCTGATTTGCACATGCTCAGCTAAGTTATGAAAATACCTACCTCATGAACAATACATACTAGTTGAACAATATTTGACTTATACAGGAGGCTTGGTGTATTTCTAAATTAGAATGGAGTACAGATAAGGATTTTATAAGGCTGATCAGTACATTTCAAGAGTACAAAGGCTCTTGAATTTTTGTACAATATTTCCCCCTGGTAAAAATGCAAGTACTGAAGGTGATAATTAGGACAAGGATCTACAAGATGAGACAGAATGCTGGGAAAAGCATTAGATTTCCATTCCAGAAACAAAACTAAGGCAAAATATATACCCAGATCTCAGACACAGGAAGTGATTTTTTAAATATCATGGATGATGATAAGAAAATAGAGATATATCAAGAATGATCAGCTTCATTTCACAAGACTAGGATTTTCTAGCTGCTGGCCCTGGTAGGAAATGTGATTTTTACTTATAATCACTTTTTAACTTCAATATTGTTCAGTTAAATTATGCAAAGCCTGTTACAAAAGAACATTTATAAAGACAGATTTAAACATTTTGTGTATATTTTTCATTTTAAGTGTTAATTTTTTTTGATACCTTATCAAAGGATATTTTGATATTTTAGGTAGTAAAGCCTCCTTACATTTCACATAAAACACCTATAGAATTGTTAAAATTAAAAAAAAAAAAAAAAAACAACAAAAAAACCCAAAATGTTTTAAATGCTGAACCTGAATCCACTTGGATAGAATTTTAAATTGATATAGTGAAAAAAAGCAAATCAAATCAATGATGTGAAAATACACTTTTAAACTCCTAGACTTGTCATGTTGAAATGCTCTAAAAAAAGAATTGGAAAATTATGATACCCAAGACTGGACAGGAAATCAGGGCAGATGCTTTTATCCAAGTGTCAACACTTTTCCAGGCTGAAGTTAACAAGCTTGATTTTACAGAAGAGAAGATAATCAATAAATAAACGGGGTTACAAAAGCAGTTCAGGGCACAGAACAGTGAATCTTTACTCTAGAGAAGGGGTAGCCAAGAATAAAAGAAGCAAGTCTTTTCATTAGACCTAGATTTCAAAGCCATCATGGACAATAGCATGTGAATGACCTGCAGTTTAATGTCATGAAGTGCTGGGTTCTAGTCATGTAGAAATTCTCTCCCCAGCAGTCTATATGAGGATTTGATCATTATTTCTTGGGGAGCACACTGAGCAGTAAATAGCATGAGAATTCACCATCTCTTACCTCCCCATTCAAAATCCACAAAATATGTTTTAACAATTTATAGTTGTCTAGTTGTACAATTGGCTACTCTTTTTCCTACTATGACTGATGATGTATATTAAGGATTACAAAAACAGTGCATGTTAGGAACTTCAGGCCCAAACCACTAACAATTTCATAGCCTGGATCCTTTCATATATTCACCCAGGTATTATAATGTGCATAAAATGATCCAGGGTATTTTTTTTTTTTTTCATAGTGGTTAAGATTCTAATTATTTAAATCTTTTCATATTTTTAAAGTCTACTGATTTTGATAGAAATATGAATCTAGTGTAATTGGGAGAAAAACTACATTTCTTGGATCAGAACATTATGTCAAAATTATTGTCTACTTATTTGAATAATGGTAGAAAAAATGCAAAATGTCAGAATCACAGTGTAAAATTAGAAAAGATTTCCACTCTAAATTAGTGGCAGTCAAAGATCTAAAAATGAAAAAAGTAGAAGAAATTTAGGGACATTGGAAAAATACAGGGTCAGGTATTGTGTTGGCTATATGGCATTATATTAAGGGATGTGGCTGCAACCGATCATAGATGAAATCCTATATAAGGTGGCAAAATTTTCATGTTACACTTCTATTATGACCACTATCTCCAGATATCCTTGCACAGAAAATGAAGTTACGGCTGTGGCATGAGGGAACCTTCCAGTTGTGCCTGCTAGCGTTGCTTTATTGAGCCATTGCAGTTATATTATAGCTTGCAGTTACAATATACTATCTTCATAGTAACATTCTAGCACTGGTATAATAATTTCTCATACTGTTCTTAAGGAGATCAATGTTTTCACTGAGCTCGCCTTAACCAAACAAGTTACACTTAATAGAAAGGACAAGAGTTTTCATGCAATACACCAGAGCACATGGTGTGACTCTTGGGGATGGTGTTGTGTGGGCCCAGGAGCTGAACTCAATGTTCCTTGAGGGTCCCTTCCAACTCCATTTTTTCTGTGAGTCTGTGAAGTAGAAATGTCAAACAATTCACAATTTTATCGTGCACCAGACCCTGAATAGAAAATTCAAAACTGTGAGTACTGTCAGAATCTAAATCCTCAGTAATTCAAAGTGGATCCATTGTAAATGAAAAAAAGGCAGAGCTTAAAATAGTGTAACATTTTTTGTTTGTTTGATACAGCTGTGTTTGATACAGCTGTATTTTTTAGATAGATATATCTAATATATAGATCATAATTCTTAAACTGTAGAATTTGACTGAGACATGCTTAAATAAGGAATTATATAATAATTATAAGATATCTTAATTTTTTTTGTAATGGTAACCAAAGTACTTTTTAATTGTGCTGACACAATTTAAAAGAACTCTAATACATCCAAATGAGTGCAATTTTTCTTTTTTTTTTACAACAGGTTCTCATTAATTTTAGGAGGACTTAACACATCTGCATATCCCAGTTGTCTGGATTTCAGGACTGCTACATTTCCTTTGCTATTCTTCACTTTTCACTTGATTGTCATATCTTTATGAGATTTATAATATGATATGGATTTTCGCCTTTCAGTTTGTAATGAAAACATTTATTCTTGTCCAGTTGGACGTCAAGACCTGTGTGGTTTGGCAGAGGCAATAGTTTGAATAGATTTAATCAGATTTAACCAGTCAGTTTCCTTTTGTTAACAAGAAAAGGACAGATAATCAATCCCTGAAAACAAAAAAAATCACATAAATTTTAAATGGAGTGTATTAGAAGCAGTAACTTTCACATAACTGCCATAAAAAATGAAATTGCTTGTGTAAAAGTGCTCTTAGTTCTGATCTAAATTAATGAAAAACCATGCTGAAATTTACCTTGTGCTGCATTTTGGCAGTTAAAAGATGAATCTCATGGAGGGATGTCATTTTCCAATGCAGACATACTTCTATCTGTAGAATTGTACCTGCTAATTAAAGACAAGTTTCAGTAGTATAAGAACTGTAAGTCAAGCTTTTAAAGCTTTTCATTATAGAATGTGTCCTATTGTATGCACCTTACATAAAGTGCTGGACTCAGGTGTACATTACTACTGTTCTAAGGAGCCACAGGTAAGTATATATTTTTGGTGTTGATAAGTGTTATCCTCATAGGGAGAAATTCCATATGCAGATGTCTTTTTTGTTTCTGTTATAAGATAACAGAGAGCAGAAGCAGAAAATACTAGTTTTCTGTTAAGAGTTAAACAAGCCCACAGTTAGAAATTCAGGGGGAAAGCATTCATCATCCTCTCAGTCTGGGGTTTTGATTTGCATATCATAGTTTATTTACAGTTCAGGAAATGAGTTCTGTTCTGAGGAAAATTTTAGGAAAAATTGTAGTTCTGAGGAACCTGCTATTTTTTTTCTCTTCTGTGGCAAAATCAGTTATAAGCCACATGAAAACTTCCTTAATTCTTACTTGTAGAATAATAGAGATGTCTGAATTCCAAACACAATATTTTCCTTGTATCTCTCTTAGAAACCTATTTGCACAACTGGATTTAAAAAAAACATTTTGTGTTAGTATGGAGCTTCTCAAGGAACCTTTAGATATGGATCTTGATTCATTCTTCTTATTTGTAAAATTGAAAGAATTTCTTCTCATAAGGAATTCTGATCTTTACCACAATAAAAGATCTATTGCTGCAACACACAGCCTATGTCAGAATAATAAAAATGTATTTAAAATGAAAGTTTGGAAGTTAGATGTTAAACACATATTACTCAGAGTATTAAAAATATTAAAAATAGATTTAAAGTGTAAATCCTTTAGTATAATACCTTATTCTGTATATGCATAATATTAACATCTATTTCATAGAGCTGCATAAATCAGTACATGGCTCAGAAATAAAGTCTTACTTGCAGTGACAGATACATAACAAAGCTGGACTTGTGGGAGGTGGCAAGTTGAGTTAACTAGTTTTAGGTCTGTTTAGATACGCCTGACAGATTGAGATCATATTTTTTATACTCAAGTTGTAAAGGTCCCTTTCACCACAAGGCTTTTGACTCTGTACTTACCAGCACAGGGAGTTCTGAAAAAGAAGAAAACCAGACCAAACATGTACATATTCTCCACTATGGTCTTTTATGGCTTCATATTTTATTAGAATCAACAAGGCCACTGAAGGTATCAGAAGATATGTTGTTATGATGTAATTTACTGTATTGGAGAAACAGCTGAGCAACCTCTGGAAAAAACAGTAATGGGTACAAAGAATAGAATAATCAAGTTAGTACTGCTCTTTTCTAATTTTTACACTAGTGTGGATACTGTTGCCCAATTATTCTAAACATTTGTGGTGATACCTCTTGTTGTACCTGATAATTCAGCATTTCAGAAATACCACTGATTTCACTGCATGATGGCAGGTGACATGTTCTAAGGGAGTAATGCTTTAAAACTGTAAGTATATTTGCCATAAATAGCACTGCCACTATGATCAGGAGTACTTCTGTCACTAGCAGTACAACAAAGTTAGAAAATTTTCTCTCTGTGGTAGGAGTAAGGATTCAGGAATGAGTTCCTGTCAGTCCTTTGCAGTTTGCACAGGTAAAAGGAAAGAGCTTGGCTGCTGAAAAGAATCCAGCCTGAAGGGACTCCATTGGTGTCGGCGCTGATGTGCTCCACACAGCATTTATTTCAGGGGTGCCAAAACCTGTCTGTTGATCTCACATGGGGTGACACAGCCCAAGAGACTGGGTCAAGCTTTACTGACAATAGAGTTTGCCAAGTTCACTGCAAAACATTTTCCCAAAGCAGAGTCTCCACCTTCAGCAAACATGTCAGGTAAAGGAGGAAACCAGCCTGGCTGCCCTGACTTTTTCAGGAGATCAGCAATTTCTGACTGCCCCACAATTCTGGTTCCAGCCATGCCAAGTCTGAAAGAGACAGCAACAATTTCTGGGGACAGAGAGATATGGAATACAATAGTATTTTGGGATACCCCTGACACTTGTGGTTTGAGTGATCGTTTTTGTTTGTTTGTTTGCTTGTTTGTTTTCCCCTAATGATTTACAAGATTATGTATTCTTAGTTTTAGTCTTATTTGCAAAATATTGCCTCAACAGAGGAAACGTATTAGATTTTTCTTACAAAGCTTTTTTTCATATTTAGAGAAAATATTTTAATTTTAAATTAGGAAATTATTAGAAAGTACAGGGTGAAATAAACAGACAACTCCCTCCTCATAGAAATCCAGTAATACTACTTAAATACAGCAAGATACATAGCATTTTTGTGATTACAACATTTAATATCAACCACAATATTGTCAAGTGTTTCCTTTTTGTTTCTATCATTCTCTTGGACTAGTGTTTGTTGACATTTCACTAACAAGTCCTATTAGAAAATATTTTATATTATATGCTAATACACTAATTGCTTTATAAATGCTACTTAGTATGTATTAAAATCATGAACACAGCACATTTATAAAATATGGGTAAAATCTTGTGACACTAGCTTAACTCTGCAGTAAACCCATTTATTAAAATGACATTAAAATCAGATTACAATTGAAAGCCGGCAAAAAATTGATTTCCTCCTCTTGGATTAGAAACATGAAGAACACTTGGTGAGTGCCTCCAGGCTTTTGACTGATGAGTCCTCCATGCCATTGTACAAGTGACCCAACAACGAGATTAAAGTCATGCTTCTACAGTATTTCTAGTCTGATGATCTTACATGCTTAACTCTGTAATTAGAGGATTTTGAAGGAGAATGTCAAAAGTGCTTCCTGCTTTAATACCTTGCTTGTTCTGCAGCCATACAATTCAAGGGTACTTGTGGAAATATACACATATTTATGTGGTTTAATATATTGTCGATCAAATTCCAAGTAATGGAAGCCTGTGCCCTCTCCAGGGCCTTTCCTGCCCCTGGGAATCCCAACGATGATAAGCTGGAGGCTGCTGCCCCAGCTGGAACTTCTGAAGAACAGTAGCCCCCTGAGCCTCTCTCTCCTGAGGCAGAGTCTCTGGAGGTACCATCAGCAGGGTCACAGAGTGTTATAGAAGCCTGTCAAAAGCCTCTCAGGGCACTGGGCACAGCAAGGGCTACAAGTCCAGAAGTTTCTGTACCAGTTAATGTCTGCTCCAGTGTTGTAAGGGTACCAAGTATGACCCTTTGTCACATGGACCAAGAGTTTTCCCAATGGGGAGAAGATATGACAGTGTGAGAGAATATCAGTGGGAAGAAGTTGTGAGACTCCAAGAAATTTCTCAGTGGGCAGCCAGTAGAAGCTGAGACCTGTACCAATTACAGGTACATGTGAGAGTCCAAGAATTTTCCCAGTGAAGAGATGGGACACTCCAAAAGTTGTACCAATGCGAAGAAACAGTCAGAGTCCAGGAGCTGTATGAGGGGGAAAAAAGACAATGAAACATGCCAAGAGCAGCATGAATGGAAGAAAATAGAGGTGTACCAATGGGAAGACAGTGTGAGAGGGCAGCAGGACTGTGAATGAAAAGACAAGAGATTCCAGGAGCTGTCTCTATGGAGAGATATGGAGTCCCAGAAGATTCCAAATGGGAAGAAGTCCAAGAACCATCCCAGTGGGAAGTTGAGAGGTACCAAGCACTCTCACCATGGGAAGATATGCACTTGCAAGTCTCCCAGTGTGAAGATAGGAGAGCCAGAATTGTCCCAAGTGAGAGATAGCAGTGACAAGGAACTGTTCCAAGAACCGACTACAGAGTCCAAGAGCTGCCTCAATTAGAAGATCTGAGTGACAAAATGCTGTCCCAATGGGATAAGGGTATAAGCAGCTGTCCCAAAGGGAACTTGACATCAGCTCCAAGATCTGGGACAGCCCCTTGTGCCAAGTGAGCAATCAGGAGCCCCAGACTTGTCCCCTGGAGGGGCCTAGCTCTCTGAACAGTGTGGGCACAGAGGTGGCAGCAGAGGCAGCCCATGCACTGCCCAGAGCCTCTCGTGTCCCAGAGAGTCCCACAGACACTGAGCCAGCAGCTGCTGCCCCCAGCCAGAATTGCTGAGGAGGAGCCCAAAAGCATCTCACTCTAGAGGAGGAAAATGCAGCAGGTTCTTCTATCCTCAGTGAGGAGCTGACATCAATAGGGACACAGACCCCTATTGCACTGTCCCATGCAACAGCCTGGCCAACAGCCAGGGTCCACTGCACACAGACCAGAACACCACTGGTGAGATCCTGGGCAATGCTCTGCTAGAGGTCCAGGCATTGAGGAACAGTATGCCCTGGAGCAATGGATGGCTGTAGAAATGGTAGCAATAGTTGCAGCCAAAAGGGAAGAGAGCCCAATCCCTGCCCTGCACAGCCCCCCAAACCCTCTCCTTGCCCAGCCAGCTGGGTTTCCAGGCCCTCAGAGGGCAGCCAGCTGCCCCAAGAAGTGTCCCTCCCACTTCCCCACTTCAGGCTGGCTCTGCAGATGCTTCCCACACTGTTCCTATGTCCCTGCCTGCAGGCACAGCTGGAGGAGTACCACAGCCAGGGCACCAACAGCAGGGATTGCTGCCAGAACCTCCCTGCAGTACTGCAACACGCACTTCTGCCAAAACAAATGGGAGCTGGGGTTCACAAACAGTAAGGTGAAGAAGAAGATGATGAAGAAGACAACAATAAAGAAGAAAAAATCAAAAATACATAGAAGAAGAATAGTAATAAGGATAAGAATTTAAAAACACATAGATGAAGAAAAGAAATTATGAATAAGTAAAATTAGCAAATAATTTACATTTATTACAAATTGTATATTTATATTACGATATATGATATAAACCCACAAATATACAATATGTTGTAATTATGATACTTTATACTCCCAGGAAACTACCAAAGAAAGAACACTGTTCAAATTCCTTAAGATTTTGTATCTTTTCTCATAAAATTTGTAAGGCATAAGAAAAGAATCTACGGATTTCATTTCTTATCTCTCAGAGGTATTGATGCATTTTCAAACTCAATTCCCAGTGAATCACCTGTGAGGAGTGACTGCAGAGCCACTGACACCAGCGTGTGAGCTCCCATCTGGGCTGGGAGGTCAGAGCTGTGTCTTCTCTCTAAAGGCACACTAAAGCCACACATTGAGCCCAGCTCATAAAGAACTGTAGTGGAAACACCTGCACCAGGGCTGTGCAGCCCGGACAGCAAAGCCATCACAGGCATGCTCTGACACTGATGATGGCCAGGAAGTCAGGCAGTGTTAAAAAGCAAACGTGTGTTTGGCATGGAAAGGAAGAACCATTGCTCCTTCAGAGGATCTATGTGGCTGTAAAGGTGTTGTAAAATCTCTTTTCACCATTTTCACATTTATTTTGCACACAAAAATTCACCAGAAGGGAACTTCCAGGTGACCCTGTAGCTAAAACCTTGAACCCTCTACTTCCCTGTCCTTGCCGAGGGCTTGCTCAGCAGAAAGCAGCTGTGGACATCATTTCTGGAGTCCATACAGAATCACAGAAGGCTTTGAACTGGGAGGGACCTTACAGCTCATCTAGGTCCAGCTGATTATCTTCTACTCTTGCTCCCCTCCCCGACAGGTGTTTCCTATTTATTTTTATCTACCTCACACTTCCTGTTAAATAAAATTAACTAATGAAAATTTCACATTTACATCAATAAAAGCCATTTCTTCCAGGATAGATTATGGCATTAATTCTTTGAACTGATTACTTTTGTATTTTTTTTAAAAAAATCTCAGTATAGTAAGTTTTACCTGAAATTAGTCTTCATAAAAAGCAAACTGATTAGGTTAATTTGTTTGTTGCTTACAGTACAATATTTTTAGCAATTTTCTCTGAAGACTTTCTGATTTTAATAAAAAACCTATTAAAATAATAAATGTATCAATGAATAAATTCTCATGGTCTTTTGAGAGCAACTGAATGTTCAAGAAGGTAATCAAAAGTTGTTTTCTCATATTAACCATTTTATACTTTTATCTGCACATGTGTATGTGCCATTTTAAATTAGTCAAGAGGCATAGATTTTTCTTCATTTTAATAAGAGAAGCTGTTTTGCTCAACTACTGCAACTAACTCACCCTTCTACAATCATCTCCTCTAGAAACTGTTAGAGTAAAGAACGAATGGAATATTTGTCCCTGCATCCTTCACAATTTTCAATTACTTGTCATTAAGTCCTTTCCTCATACTAAGTCAACTCACTAGATCTAATCTTCATCCTTTGATTCTCCCCTGTGCATTCCTTTCTTCTCTTACTTATTCTTCTTTCTGTATATTTTGCTTGGATATGTTAATTAACTGCAAAGTTATTGGTTCTATTTGTTCCTTTGCTGCCCCTAGTATTCTGAAAAATCTTTGCAGCCTCCTTACTAGGTAGTGCAGCCAATTTACCTTGAAACATGTTTAACATGATTAATTAGCATTTTAAAGTTAATTGAAATATCTGTTTTGAAGGTTGTTTTATAAATCATGCTAAAATGAACAAAAGTTTCACAAATATATCTTCTGAGTAAATGAAGATCTATATCCAAATTTTCCATTCTCTCTAAAAAATGTTGATATTAAGTTTTTTTAAAAGGTTTTGGGGTGTTTCTCCAGTTTCCCTTCATTATACTTTTTTATACATCAATATTGACTGTGGAAAGTAGGAAAAAGAAACAAACAAAACAAGTAAGAACAAAAACAACAGCCAGAAAACAACTAGAAAAGAAGAATGAAAAATAAAGGGGACTAATAATTAAACAAAATATAATACTATTATGCTTCTTATTTCAGTTTGAAGTTTCACTGTCAAGAATAAATACTCATGAAAGATAAAATAATTTTTAACAGTTCCATAATGCATTTAATTTCAAACCGCTTTTTGTATTCCTTTTCCATTTACAGCCGAAATTATGAAATCATAAATGGGAACTTCATCATTTCAAAGAAGCCTTTTAGTGGAAAAAATACAAATTTTCAGCTCACTGAGTATTTGTAATTTATTAAAAAAATGCAGTTGCTTGTCTCAAAACACTGTCAAGGCCACAGAAGAAATTTGCCATGAGATAAACAACCACAGCAGGAACTTCAGATACGTACAGAAGAAAGGAATTTGCAACATAATAATAAAATCTGTACCATTGACTTCATCATATAGTCTCATTTGCACCTCAATTCAGGCAGAGGCATTTCCTAACAACTGGAACTTAACAGTATTATTTTGTACTGTATTTCTTGTATAAGAAAGACATTTCGAAGGAGAGCAAAGAACATGACAGTGAAGCCAGTAATAGTGTACCAGAACAATTCACAAGGAAGGAAAGGAATGAATGGAGGCTTTCAGTCTTCTCAAGATGAGAACTGTGATAGTGAGGATGTTTATAAATATAATAAATATAAATATAATAATACAAACCTGGACCTTGTCTTGACCAGGTACGCATGGTTTGGAGGAGATATCTCCCCATGTGTCCCAGCTGGAAATAAAACATACCTGCTTTACGATTTTCTAATTGTAAAGTCCTTATTCTATGTTTCAACTGTCCAAGAAGACAGGAAAAGCATCCAAAGGAGAACAACAACAATCTCTCAGCAGGAGATGCTAAAAAGATGTCTTGGAGTGATACAGCATGACTGCCGAGCTTTAACTCTCTATTTATACTGCCTGAAACAAAACAGAAAGCTGAAGCAACTGTTCCTTCCCCACAGGTGGTCTGCAAAATGTGCCTCTTGAGCAGCCCATATTTAAGCCAAGATTACTAGTTTGGTGTGTCAGAAATCCTTTTTTTGCAAGAGTGGCTTTGCAACAAGTCTGTGGTTAACTAAAAGACTTATTCTTAAAGAACAGGCTCAAAGTTCTATTTTGCTGTTCTGACTTATTATCACAGCCGTTCTTCAATGGAAACCCTAGTAATTGTGATTTCTGTCTGTTTCTTTCAAATCTTCTTCAAGACTTTGGGTCTGCTAAGGAATGATAAAACTTATGTACTGTTCAAACAGCAGCCTTTTTCATCACGTTATAATATGGGGAAAGTTTAATTTTGGAAGACACATGTTATTTTTGCTTCCTTGGGGTGAGAAATATATTGACTCAACAGAAATTCATTCTATATGACTGAAGAGCCCTCAGTGTGAAGGTAAATATCTCAAACAAAGCAGAAACATGACTGATATCCATTTCAGATAGTTAGTAACCTTATACACTGAGGTGGTAGAAGGTGTTCTTATCTTGTTTGATACCTTAGAGACGTTTTTCTTAAGAAAATAGAAATTAAAGAAAAAATTTGCTTTAAAACCTTGAGATGGAGAGCAGGGATGTTTCTCTCAAACCTTTATGGTAAGCAACCATCAAATCTATCAATCTCAGGCAAATTTTTGACTGGTTTATCAAGTTCAGTAGCTATTTAGGAAATGTTAAAACAGAATAATGAAGGAACTACATATCAGAATCACAATAGTAATATATAGAATTTAGTGATCTCTGAATCTTTATCTGTTTTAGTCATCAGCACACTTAAGCAGTTTTACTGCACCACAGCTACAGAGATAAGTAAGCAGCATTTAAAATAGCTTACTAAATTAAATACATTCAAATAAGAACCAGGAAAATATTTCAGATTTAATCTAAATTAAGATGAGCCTCATGATAGCTTTACTGAATTTAAATATAAAATAAAATTTAAAAAAAAATAATAAAAAAGGAGATCCAACATTTTAATTCAAAAGAGAATTTTATTTTAGTTATGACTTTTTTTCCCCCAACATATTCTGTTACTTTAAGATTGTTAGTTTCATAGCTTTTTTTCTTTCTAAGATTTTTCATGATAGGATTCCAGTTTTATTTCTTAGTACAGTAACTTCAATTTTCTGCATAGTCTTTTCCAAGACCCTAGGAAAATATTTTTCTCTCCACTGCTTTAATTTTGGTTATAAATCTGCTCCTTATTGTAAGTAGGTCCCCTTGTCATTTCAAGAATTCTCGGGTTTTAATCTGGTTGTTTCTCACCCGAGATTCCAAAGCTGGCTGGTGGTTCGTGTGGGCACGAAGGGAGTGATTTTCCCTCTTGACCTCTGAAGGATTTAGGGTCTGCTGTCTGACTCTGTGTCTCTGTGTTCTGTGCTGAGCTTGGTGCTCAGTGTTCGGCGTGAGAATGAAGGGAGTCTCAAGGTCTTGGTTTTCTGGTTTCTCGCGTTGTTTATTAGTTCTTATCTTACAATTCTCTCTGTCCGGCCAAGGTGTTCACAGCAGCCTGGACATGAGGTGACTCCCCTCCTGTGATGGGAGGTCGCTACCTCTTATACAGATAACTACGTACCCATTGTTTACAATTCTGTGCCAATGTCTATCACCTATACTAACAGGGTCATGTCTACTCTGATCCAATCCACTGAAACTACTTTGTGCCCACGTCACTGCAGAAGATGGATGCCAAAGGAGAAGTAGAAGAACCCAGGGCACTGCCCTAAAATCACCATCTTGTCCCTTTGCATCTACATTCTAAAAATCCAAAACTACAAAATCTTCTGCACAGTGATAACTACACTACTCTCTGTAACACCTTTGTGACTTGCAATTCTTCTCTCTGTGAGATGTTTTTCTCATGGACCAAAATCAAAGACTGTGTCCTCCTGGGCTCTGTGCCAGGCAAACCCCTCACACCCTCTTTTTCGGGTCCCAGGCCTCTCTACCAAGGTCTGTGACTTCCCAGGGCGCCCAGAGGGATGCCCTGGACTCCAACAAAGAATCTCTCACTTTTTCTTTATGTTGTAAGAATCTTTTATTTTTGTCATAACAAGGTTAAGGAAATAAAGGTACAAAATAAAAATTACCTGTAGGATAAAATTTAATAGTGCATGAACTAAAGGAGAAGAGTGTGTTTGTCAAGTCTACTTTCTTTTCAACAGCACTCTCAAATGCAAGACAAAAATTTCACAAGTGGCAAAAAGTAGTGTACAGTATAAATAAATATTTTTTCATACAGACAAAAATCTCATTTGTTCCCATAATGCTCTCTTCGAAAGTGATTTTTCAACTCTGTTCTATTTCAGCGGTAGAAGAAGTGAGGAAGATCTCTTTCTTTTCAATGCACAGCAAAAAGAGAACTGTGGTTCTGACACGTGACTTAGCACCATTTTTGACAGCTCATTGCCTCCATATTCTGAGTCAACTCCCTTGTGCCTTCCTACCATCAGCATTACAAGTATTCACTGTGCTGAAAATTCCATATATAATTAGTGATAAAAAGTATTTATTTAAAAGAAAAAGTGATGAAATAAGGTGAAATATAGTTACACTGTGTAGAGTTCACTTTGAAATAGAATGAGACAATGATCCCTTCCACACCTACCTTTCTTTCTCACTTTTGCCAAACTTTTTAAATAAAAATGTGCAGATAGGTTTTTTTGCTAATAGATAAAATTGTAAAACAATGTTCAGCTGCAGTGATTTTTTTGTTAGCAAAAAATAATTTTCTCTTGAAGTACAATTTCTTTGTTTCCTGAGAACTCAAGTTATTACCTCATCAGTTGAGCTATGTCCAGGGGCTTCTTTCATAATTTTCTTGTATTATTCATGCATGAGCCTAAAGCTGAATTTTAATATTTATATACTATGGGAAGAACTTGTGTCTCAGTCTGCCATAGATGAAGTGCAGAACACAATACGAAGCAAGGACCAGCAATGAAGGCAAAGAGCAAGATGACATAAGGAACTAATTATTATGGATTAATTCTTTTGGTGTATGGATTAATTCTTATGGTGTAAATGCCTCAATATTTGATTATGGTACTCATACACCTTTCTACTGAAATTAATAGAAAAATTTCTGAAGAGAGAAGTAAAATTTATTTCAGTAAGAATTTTTGTGTCTGAGTCTCCCAACACCATCAAATTTAAGGCATTTAAATTCAATCTTTCTCCTGAGGCTTGAAGTTCTCTAAATATTTAATGCAAACCTTGTTATCATATTCAGAAGTATCTGGTTTTGGAGAGTCAGAGGAAGGTGGAAACGTACATGTCCCTCCTAAACTGAAAGTCATGTTTGGGTAAACAGATGCTCATAAGTTCTTGGAGGGGGCCAGTCATGCTAAGAGTGAGACTAAGAGATTTCAAATAAAATTAGATAATTTTTTATGTCTAATCATAGTTCTCTTCAGCACTTTGCTTTCAACATGAGGATACTCTTAGTTTTTCACAAAAGTACAGAATTTTTCTTTGGTTCAGTACAAAACCAATAGTAACCAAACTGAAGAGTTTTTCTAGCAAAAAGAATTAATTTTTTTTAATTCCCCTGGGCTAATCCTAAATCACTATCTGGTGGTAGAGGAACATTGTGAATATTTCCAGAAACAAAACAGATAAATGCCTTATAAGATGACTGTGAAAATATAAATTCAGGAATAAAATGAGAAAATTGAGTTTTGAAAACTTCTGAACCTCCTCTCAATTACATTATTGAATCAGAAGAGATTAAACCCATTCACAGTTCTATTTTCCTTTTACAAAAACATCTGAAATTAATTTTTAATGGTTTTCCAATTTGTCTTCAGGCTGAAATGCAGACACAATTAATTAAGTTGAACGAAAATTTAACTTCAGCTTGCAAAATATTATAAGATTGTTCAAAAAATTCTGTGCAAAACTGTTAAGTTTCTAAACATCACAGAAATTATCAACACACTTAACTTTTAAAACTATAGGAAACGTAGCCATTTGTTTTGAGTTGACAGTACAAAATCATTTATGATTATTGCAAGTATTATGAGGACTGTTCTGCTCTAAAACAAGATCAGAGTTCTGTATTTTGAAAACATTATGTAAAAAGTGGAATAGTACTGATGCTTTTAGAGACAAATGCCTTTATAATATTATAGAATTAGATGTTTCTTCCATAGCTGATAGATGAGGCTAGCTAAAAATATTGTGGCTTTTGTTTGTGGCTGAACATATTTATCTTGATATAAATTGCAATGGACTTCTGAGATTTATTGGTAAAGATTACAGTTGATACTGGTTTGATGGAGTTTTCCCTATTTTACACTAACTATAAGGATATATGAATGGAGTTAGAATACATGGATGAAGAAAATGTGTATCACAAGAGAAGTGTTTCTCATATTTTTATTGCTTTTTTTTATTATTATTTATTTTTTTTTTTTATTTCTCAAAATTTTTACAGTTTGATAAGATTTGCTAGTCTAAATTTAAATTGAATTTTATTTCCTACACATCAATTTTGGGAAAAAAAAATTCTCGGAAAATGGGAATTATTGAAAGTATATGAAAGGATGCTGTGGATGCATAGCTGTCTCTTCCAATAATTGGTAAAACACTACTGAGGGGGTCTTGCTTGTTTGGGTTTTTTTGGGTTTTTTTTGTTTTCCAAATGTGAAAAATGAAGAGGAAGAGAAAGGAATGTTCTGTGGGAATGGAAAATCTGTGTCTGGGATGCCGCTGAAGGAGAGGCCTAAGAAAAGTTTGGAGAATCTGCCTAAATGGAAATCTAAAGTCAGATAAAAATATTACTACCCGTTAACCTCAGTCACAGAAATGTTTTGCCAGCTGGTGATTGTATCACATTTCTAAATATTCTACAGTCATGCACTTTTAATCCCCAGAGATGTAATAATCTGTGTGTAGGCAAATCACTACAACTGGGATGTTTTGAACACTGTGTAATCAATGAGTTATGGAATATGACTTTAACAGGGTTTGTTCTCTGCTTTTGATTATCAAAAGATGCAAAGGAAAACAACATTAGTTTATGCAGACAATTTATGTGGTAGTATGGATATTTGCATTTTTTTAATTACATGAAAAAATGTATTTAACGTGCTTATTTGCTCTCCAGGTTCTGAAAACTTTATTTCATGTGCTAGTAGCTAATATGACAGAAATTCTCCACCAGAAAATGTGAGAATGGGACAATGACATAATGCTAATTCAGCAATTGCTCTTTGATGGTTCCACCAAAAATTAAAAAATATATTAGCACAGAGCCTAATGACTAAAGTCTGGTCTAATTCCTTTAGGACAGTATTATTTTGTTTTTAACATTCAGAATTTTGTTGAAGATTAATAACAATCTCATCAGGAAAAAATATATTTGCAGTAGTGAATTTGGAATTTATTCCCCTTCCTTCCACCCCCAGTATTAACAGAACATAAGGGGAAATAGAAGGCATAATTTGATGAAAAACATATTAAGACTATTGATTAAGTTTACCATTGTCTTTAAATGTAATGAAACTTTTCATTAGTATTCCTTTTGCCTGATTTGCAATACTGCAAGTCACAAGTAATTTTTTCCATCTTTCTGAAAAATCACTCTTGTGGCAGAGAGTGCAAATAGCTTAGTGAATTTTGTTCAAGGTCAATGGAAAAAGTAACTGCCACAGTGTTAGTGTGGATTTCTTTCTGAGATGCCTTGTGGCACTGGTGGCTGCTGGGAGGACTTCATGCCTGCCTGTACTTCATTTCAGCTGCTAATACTGATCTGACAGTTCTTAACCTGTGGGTAATATGTGGTCTATCATCTCCTTACTTTTCTTAGTCCATTTCTACTCTCTTTTTCTTTTACTCCTTTTTTTTTTTTTTTTTTTTTTTTTTTTTTTTTTTTTTTTTTTCCCAATGTAGCCTTCTATCACATATCTTGTTTCAATGGAAATAGAAAATTGCTTAAGTGTGGCAGATTATCTTTTCATACATTTTACCTCTATTCTCTTTGAAATCCCTCTAGCCTGTCCACAAGATAAAACCAAATCTTTTTCTAAATGAAATTTTGTTGAAACATCCTGAATAGACAAAATCTTTGTAGGCTATTGCTGGTTTTCAAACTAATCCTATGTAAAGCATTACAACAAAAACAAAACAAAACAAAACAAAACAAACAAACAAAAAACCCCAAATAAATACCAAAAACAAAACAAAACAAAACAAAATAAGTGGGAAAAGAATATTTAATTTATTTTTACCTATCAAAATTTTGTTTGATTTAAATCTCAATTTGGGAAAATTATAAGGAAGACAAAACCTTGGAAATGCCATTTCTCTACTTTGGCATACAGACACTCAGATCCTATGGAAATGTTTATTTCAAGGCAGTATGCACACCCTTCTGGCAGTAGTGAACTCACAATGGGCAGAAGAAGCCTGAGGATAGGAGAGCTGATAGGCTCATTTCATCAGTTTTGTATATTTGCATTTAAGCCATGCATACCTACATTTGCGTGACACACTCTAAGACAAGGTCAAATGAAAAATAGACACTATAGGAGCTGACTTCTAGTTTCTTTTAAATATACCCTTTGATTATTATCAGTGTGGGTCAATGACTGTTGACTAGATCTCTATTATTTGTAGAGCTTAAGAGCTGAGTTTAAGCACCTGGAACACATGTAGCCTTCTATTCTGTAATGTCCAGCCTTAATGGCTAAATTATAAAATGGTTTGGGTTGAAAGGGACATTTTAAGGTCATCTAGTCCAACCTCCCTGCCATAGTCAGGGACATTTTTCACTAGTTAAAAATTTCTCAGAGCCCTGTCCAACCTGACTTTGAACACTTCCAATGGTGGGTCATAGGTAACTTCTCTGGGAAAACTGTTCCAATATCTCATCACTCTGATAGTAAACAATTTTTTTCTTACATCAAATCAAAATCCATCCTCTTTCAGTTTAAAACCATTGTCCCTGTCACTACATGCCCTCGTAAAAAGTCTGTACTCATCTTTCCTATAAGATCCCTTTAAACATTGAAAGGTCACCATGAGGTCTCCACTGAGCCTTCGGCTGAGCATCCCCAGCTCTCTCAGTCTGACTTCATAAGAGAAATTCCAGCTCTCTGATATTTCTGTGGTTTTTCTTTGGACCCTCTTTGACAGGTCCACATTTCTCTTGTGCTGGGGAACCCAGAGCTGGATGCAGCACTCTGGTTGAGGTCTCACAAGGGCAGAGTAGAGGGGCAGAGTCATCTCCCCTGATCTAATGGACATACTGCTTTTGGAGAGCCCAGGACACCGCTGGTTTTCTGGGCTGAAGTGGCACTTTACCAGCACACGATCAATTTTCATCCACCAGTATCCTCAGACACTGGGACAGCTGCATTCAATTCACTGATCCCTCAGTCTGATTTGATACCAGGGATTGCTCTGACTCAGGTGCAGAGCCTTGCAGTTTGCCTGGTTGAATCTCTTTGGTGTTCACATAGGCACATTTCCCAAGCTTGCCATGGTTCTTCTGGACGTCTCCTCTTCCCTCCAACAAATCAACTGCACCAGTCAGATTGGTGTCATCCAGGCACTTGCAGTCCCTTCCACTAAGTTATTGATGAAGATATCAGGGTAAGAACCTCTGAGGGACACCACTTGTTACTGATCTCCATTTGGACCCTGAGATGTAGACTGAAACTCTGGACGCAACCAGCCAGCCATTTCCTTACCAACAGTTATTACATCCATCAAAACCTTCTCTCTCCAATTCAGCAGAAAGAATATGTGTTGAAGGCCTTACATCAGTCCAGGCAGATGACATCCACAGCCTTTCCCATACCCACTGATGCAGTCACTACTTAACAGAAGGCCACTAAATTAACCAGGCAAATTTAGGGCCCAGCCTTCCATCTTTTTGTTTTGGTATGTTCTCTTTAAAGAGTTCATACATAAGGAGAAATGTATTTCACATAAAATCCTGTAATATATTTTCCATACAGTGACCTTTTTTTTTTCTTTCTGCATTTGATAAAAATTTGGCAAAATATATTAATTTTCTAGAAATACAGACAGAAGAACTTTTTACTAAAATAAAACTGTTATTTTTTATTTTTTATATGGGTAAAATGATCTTATTTTAAAACATATAAAGATAAAATCTTTGTGTAAATGTGAAAGAGAATGTAGGAGTTATAGACCTATACTACTTATAGACAGTGTAAATAGAAAAGAAGGAAAGGTGCTCAATTTCCTTCTCCTCTGACAACATATTGCATGAACTGAGAAGAAATTGAATTATAATTAATGGAAACTCATTTCTTACAAGCCATATAATTTTATAGCATTCATATTATGAGGTGTATATATTAAACCCAACTGAAACTGTGCTGCAAGAAACTTTATTCGTAATGTATTAATAATCTTTTGCACTTATATGCTAATTTAAGAGTTCTGTGAACTGCTCATTGCCCAATTAGTGAACAATTATAACTTAAATGAGCTAAATGCTATTTTGTTTGCACGAAGAAATCTTTAATAATGATTAATAGAGTTTTAATCAAGCTGAGATTTAAATATGCCATGACTGAAACAGAATGACTTGAAGGTTCCTCCAAAAATGCAAAAATAGTTTTCTGTTTCTAAAATGGAAGAAAAAAAAAAAAAAGTCATGTTTTATATTAGAAGTTAACATTGTGAAAGAGTAACTTACGGTTCTGAATTAATTTTGAGCTTGATATGTGGCAGGTAGCATGTCTGCTAAATGGGCAGGGTGGAAAGAGTGATTTCATTATACATAGATTGACACAAGGATAGGACTTCATGACCTAGTCTTTTCTTTAGTGTGCCCTCCATACAAAGTCAATTATGAAGATGTTACTAAATTTAATGTACGTCTAGAAAAAGTAGCAGGAAATTACCAGGATTAAAAATACCATGAAAATTATCTTTTTCAGGGTTTTAGGTCATTGCTAAGACTAAGTACAGCAAGATAAGAACATGAAAGTCTGCCTTTTATCACTTGTCCATTTAACAGTTTGGTGTACTTGCAGGGTGTAGATGTGAGGGTTGGTAAGTTATTTTAGATTGCTTAAAAACATTCATATTTCTTCAGACACTACAGTTGGGACTTATGCCACCTAATTTTTCTTAATTAGCCATTCCACATGTGTTTTATACTCAAAAGAGAAACAGGCATCCCCACAGTACAACTTCAGTGCTCCTTTCTCAGAGTAAGATGAAGCTCACTGCAAAGCTGTTTCTTTGACAAAATGGTTTGTTCGGAGTAAGAAACAAGAACTTGTAGATGGCTATGCTATAACCAAATCTCCTGACTAAACGACTATTTTATGTCATGTGGATGACAACGCGTAACACTCGAGCAAGTTGTTGGGGCCTTACAGGGTGACAATGCATAACACTGTATGCTAAATTCAGCAGATTTTTTCTTTATAGAAGTACTGCTTCTGAAGTTGATATAGAATGAACAGAAAAGTTAACCCAGCTATCTTTTTCTCTGCTGGTCTATGCAATTGTGGGCACAGGCAGAGAAAATAGGAGACACCTCCCTCCCCCCAACACCTTCTTACAGTTTTTCATAGTTTCCAATACTGATTAGGCCTTTCAAAAAGATGAATGACTAAGTTAATAAAAATGTTATATTTATGTTCTATGTCAGAAGAAATAAACCATAAGAGTAGAGATCGAATGATGAGATATTGTTCTTATTTACTAGACACAGTATGGTATTTGTCTTTTTGCAAACAAATGGTTTGGTGGTTATTTCTGGTGTTTCGATTTCTCTTACTATTAACAGCTATCAGTCAATCTTCTTCTACAAAAACATGACAGAAAATGCATGAAGATGAATCCTGAGTTACCCTTTTTTTCACTGCTATATGATAGAAACAGTGAAAAATTTTAAATAATATTCAGTTTCTGCTCTGAAGTGTGATTGTTTCATTTGGAATTTTACATAGATAAAAACAGTAATTTTACTTTAAAGAAAATATTTTTTTCTTAAAATTCCATTTATATATATATTCTTTTAAAAATTCATATAACAATTTCAATTAAAAATTAATAAACAAAGTGCATAATATCCAGTTTAATGTACCTATGTCCTATTAAACTAAAAAATTTTCATAAATAGGGTTCTACTTACATTTACAGAGCAATGAGATGTGTTGAATTGGTAAAAAACCAAACCAAAGAAAAAAAACCAGAAAAAACAACTTTCCTTTCAAGCAGGTGGAATAAAACTGTTCCAAATGCCTTATGGAAACTAATGAACCAAACAAAGTAATTTGCTAGATCCAAATAGAAACTAGCCTTTGGAGAAGGAAAAAGAGTAAAGCCTTATGTACAGTGTTGGCTTTAATCTACCCTGCAGTCCACTGTCTCCCAAAGCAAAAAAACATAAGGGCAGACTGAATATACACAGCATATGCTGCTACTGGCAAACTTATGTCTCTGCTAATAAAAGGGGTTAAACATCATGATAATCTGGAATATACTGTGCCTACGTGCTTCATTGCAATTTTAACAAAACAAATTCAAGCACACAATTTTGCTGGAATTACATCATTAAAGCTGAAGATAGTTGCCTTCACTACACACATACAAAGGCAGAAAAGAATCACACAGTGGGGTTGAATGCTCTGGGGCAAGACGAGCATGACATTTATGGACATGTTAACATGCATACTATACCTCCACATGTACACCATGAAAAGAGCAGTAACATTTGTATTAAAGGTATTGTAACCTGGCCTTCTCTGAGTGGAGCAAGAAGCACCCTGATTGTGACAGAGTAGGCTTTACAGATCACTGAAAGAATCATAATCTATCTATGAGGGTGAACTATAGGAATGATACGGTGCCAGTATTGAAAGAAATTGTAACAAGACAGCATGAGTTATTCTGGAAGCCATGTTATTTTGCTGAAAAATTCCAAAATAAAAGTTTGGTTTTTTTTCAAATGGATGTCTAATATCTACATAAATTATTGACTCTACCTGTTTTATTAGTAATGCTGGAAGAAAATAATGATTGAAAAATGATTTTATTATAGATGAATTCTGGGCTTTACATACTGGATAGATTACTCTCAGGATGATTCTTTTTCCTGAAGGATGGGTAGGTCCATAATTCTTTTCTGGAAGTTTTATTAGATATTATTGGATCAAGTTTTATATCACTTTTCATCTGTGATAGAAAATACAAATGGGATTGTTAAAAGGTAGTACAAACCACTTGCTTGCAATGACTGGGAGTGGAATATAAAGGAGAACTGTCTAACTGCAGTTCATTTTTCAGTGGCAAATAAAATTATTCTATTTCACTTTTTTTTCACACTGAATCACATGGTAAAATCTATCAGAACAAATGAAATCTTAATTCCAATAATTAAGAATTTGTATTTTTTCCATTAAACTAATTGAGTCTTAGTTCACACATTGCACAAGAATATGCAATAAAAAATGTCCGTAATTGTATTGCGCTATAAAGTGAAAGACATAGGACAAACCTCTCAGTTCAATTTTGTTTTCCTTTTGACCTTAAATATCCTTCTGTAATTATGGCAACAAAATTTACTGAAAACAATTTTCAAGATATTTTGTGAAATAATATCAGTGATACCATCATATTGTAACTGCTAGCACCAAACTTTTTACTATAGTCCTGTAGGTCCAGTGAATAACATCTTCGGTTTTATAACTCTAAACTAATTAATCTAATACTATTTATAAAATATTTTTTCTTCTTTTTGAAGCATTTTCAGACAGATTCTAGCTGTTTCCAGCTCCATGGTTTTCTTCCTCCTATGCATCACTGATAACCCCTCAATATTATGTAAGTGGAGGGCAAGCCAAAAGACTGTCAGAGCCAAACAAAAAAAGCTGTGTCCTCATCCAAATTCTGATTTTGTCATACATTCCAAAATGTCAGGCTCAAGTTAGATGAGAAGCATTATTACACCCCTTGATCCACTGTATACATTCCTGTTGATTTAGCTCAGTAAGCAGTTAACCTTTGTTTCCAGGAAAAGTGCTGACTGATGGTCAGGTTATATACTGGGACCCTTTGATTCTATTTCTTCATAGCAGCTATCCAGCCCATCAGATTTTTTTATACTTGAGTTTTAAATGCACACACAGGACTTTGTATTTGTTGATCTTGACCAGGTTCCTGCAGGTCCAGCATCCTAATGTAATAAGATTTCTCTGAATAGCATCCCTATCCTCCAGAATATTAGCAGCATTCCCCCCCACCTCAATGCAATGTCACTCACAACCCTGCTAAGGATTGTGTTCTTCACAAGCTTATTGAAGAGGACATTAAACTTTTCCAAGAGTATTTACTCACTTTACTAAAGATCCTACCCTCTTGGAATGACTGCAGGCAAAATAACGTATTGACCAGTTCCTATGTTGAGAGTAGCAGCTCCAGACTACTTCTCTTTGGTAATTTTTTCCAGCCCTACTGACAAAAAATTGTTGTCAGAGATCCCCTGGACTATTTACATCCTAATATGTTCCCCTTTTAGCAGGTAATAAAGTTGTTAGAGTCCCCCATGAGAACCATTATTTTCAACTGGATACTTCCTCTAGTTGTTTCAACCCTTCTCTGCCTACATGCTTTGATTGGGCTGTCTGTATCTGTATCCACTCTGATCCCTACTCAAAAGCTCTCAAGGCAGTTCCATTTCATAAAAAAATCTTTCATATGAGCTGCTCCTTTTAGGTAGAGTATAACTCATCCTGACTTCTGTAAGGGTTTAGAAGGACACCTCTACACCTCTTTTCAGGAGGACAAGCATTTGTCTTACCATGTTGCTGTAATTCCTATGACATTGTTATTCCATTACTGAACACAGAGTTATGGTTGCCACAAGTTCTCCTCTTTTTATTTGTCCACTCTGTCTTTTACAGTTCCTCCTCCAGTCTTCAGTTTTCCAGCAGTGGCTTCCTTCAATTCCTAATTGTTATTTGTCTCTATACTTGGTTTTTTGCTGGTGAAGGCTGGCTTGTCATCTCAGGATCCTATTTATTTCATAAATTCTGTTTATGTTCAGACACTTCAGATTGGCCCTCAATCATCCCCCTTTCTCAAGAGGAGTGAGACAACTCTTACTTCCCCAGTCTGTGCAAGCTTTGTTCCCTCATTGTCAAATTAGCTTCTAGAGCTTAGCACTGAAGAAAACAGGTGAAAAGATGCAATAAAAAGACCATGCAGTGCATCTTCCACCCTTGTCACAGAAAGACAAGGTTATTGTGGTAAGCAAATAGAGTATACAAGATTACTTCAGGACTGGTTTATGTACACTCTTAGCATGCAATGATAAAATGAAACCTTTGCTGGTACCATTCCCAGATTTTAAAGCATATAAGATTTCTGGATAGGGTAATATCTAAAGTATTTTTTAAAAATTAAATATATATATATAATTCTCATTGACTTGTTATCAGAAGTAACCTAGAAATCTCGACCTGCATTTAGATATTTACTTCTTTGTTTAGAGTTTTTAACATTGATTTCCCCCACACACACTTCCTTGTATGTTTCAGATGTACAGAAGTACCTTCTTCAGACATGACAGTTCCAAAGTTTCCTTGGGGGCAGCCAGGATATTTTAATTCCATCCTTACTTGAAGATCACCTAATTGTCATCTGCCTCTTCAAAAAAGCAGAATATGAAATCTTCTACTACTAATTGTAACAAATAAGCAATCCTTTCTTCTAACTACATCAATTAACCTTTAAATCTGAGACTGAATTTAGTTTTAGAGTGTCTTAAGCCTAAACTGCCTAAACAATAAATAAGAAAAGATATATTCATAGGAAAAATTACTACAGTCCCAAATTCAGAATGTCCAGGGTGATAACACTCTTAAGATGCTCTAAAGTTAGGTGTAATGAAGCTAAAACACAATATTACATAATCAGCAAACTGTAAGGTTTTTTTTTTTAAATATCAGAGTTTACAAAAAAGGTGAATAAAACAGCTGAAATCATCAGAAAATCATGAAGAAAAAAAAATCCTAGATAAATAATTTATAGGAAAACTCACGTGACAACTAGTTTAGAAATACAAATTCTCACGTAATAGGAAAAAGTTATCTGCACAAGTTTTCTATGAAGATTGAAGATAATTTTGATTATTTTGGTGTAATGGAGTGTTACAGAGGAAGTCAATTGCATTTTACTCCTATTTTAGGACATCTTAAAGGGTCTTCATTAAGGCTAAATGATGCCACTAAAGTGCTAATACCTGCAGAAGAGTGTAAAGAAATCAGAGTCTCAAAGAGAGGTAAAATGTTGCAGTTATTTTCAGTGGGTAATGTTTCTATAATTAACTGTGTATTTCTTCAGTTTACTGTTGTATTATTCCAGTTTTATGCTAGCAATCCCAAAGTAAATTTTTAGTATAACTCAAGTTTGGAATAAAGGTTAGGTTTCACATATTTTTATAGGTTTTCTTATTCCAAACAAATGTTTATAATTTGTTTCAATTTTATTGGTGTATGAATAACTACCATAATATAGTTATAATAAATAACAACTAACTATACTCTGTTATTAGTATCTATCAGATAGATTATATTTTCCAATCATATACTGCATTAGAAAATTTATATTGCATTTTATCCACTATTTAACATATAGTATTTATTCCAGTAATTATATTTGTTATATTCAGTTATAAATTTGATTATTACTTTAAAAATTTCAAATAAGTTACAATACTCTGGTGAATTCACAATTTTTCATATTTTATAATCCTGAAATAACATATTAGTGTGATTCTTTTCTATTTTTTGATTGTAAGTCTAGCTCACAGGCTTACCAAAAATTTTCCTCAATAAAGTTTTTACTTTGTCACTGAATCACTGGGTTTCTGTTGGACTTCATGAGTGAATAAAAAAATTCAGAGGAAGACATATCATAGTAGTTGCCTGTGCTGTTTGCAGGGAATAGGCCAAATCTTTCATTGTACTTTTGACCTTCAATATTTCCTGTAGGACATCATAAGCCTTCTGTAGAAAAGCATTTTGACCATTCAGTGAAAACATTTTCCAGGACATTTTCTCTGCTAGCCAGCACTTATCAAATAAGCAAAATTATTCAAAAATTACTAATAATAGGACTTAAAATTATGAAAAATTTTGAGGCTTTAAACACTTTCTAAATTAAATAATCCTCACTGTAACACTATTCCATAGTTTGTATCAGGATCCTTTTTACTGTTAAAGCCAGAAGTGGAGTATAACTGCAAATCATGTAAGGTACCAACAATAAAACAAACCTTAAAAAAACTCAAACAAACAAACAAACAAACCAAAACAAACAAACAAAACCAAAATACATGTACATTCTGATCATATGCTTTTCTACAAGGAAATGTCTGAAATCTTGACTTTATTTGGTGCATTTTAATTATCATTGAGGTGGTCCAGAGAAAAACTGTTTTCCAAGGTGAAAGAAAAATAAAGACTTAAAATTATTGTTTTTCCTTGGTGATAGAATGAAAGTTTACCCTTCTTGGAATTTCATGAAGGCCGGAAGAAATGCTATAATCCTACAGAAGCCCAGGGAGTAGGATTTTTTTTGACAACAAAAATACTTGATTTATCGGGATCTTTTCTGGGTCACAGCAGCTGCTTACAGCAAAGTTTCACTTGTCTTACCCCATCTCTCTCTAACAGTGTTCCTATTTCTGAAATTTATATCAATAGGATCAGCAACAAATGGTTCATCCATTCAAAACATCTGTCTGTCTAAAATGTGAAAAGGTTTTGGTCATGGTGATTTTTATTTTTCTTTTTTTTTTACAGCCTTCAATATTTATCACATGGATTTCTTTTTAGTGTAAGGGTATATGGCAGGCAACAGCAATTTCCTGGCATCTGTCTGACCAAGGACATTGTCAAATGGAGTGGTATGAAAGAGGAGGAAGCCAAACACAGAGAGGGACAAACCCAGCCAACAAACAAGAAACAAGTCTGGTCAGTTACATGATTGATAAAATGCAGTGTGAGAAAGTTATTTTGGTAAGATCACTTGACTGAGGACCTTGATCAAAATGGGTGACCAGGGTCAAGAGGAAGACATTGAAAAAAACCATACTGAGACACAGACCTACCAGACTTGTCTGGCAACAAGAAATAATGAGAAGAAATAAATCTCATCAGTCATAATAATTAATTGACTATCAAGAAGCTGCAGGAACCACTTCAAAGAGAACTAACTTGAATTTTTCAGCTGATAAGGATGCAGCCCTGAAGGTTCATGATGTTGGGAAGAGTCTCTAGGATTGTATCAAATCATGAGACAATCTGCAGAGAAAGGGGGTCAGGGAGGAACAGAGAGCCAATCAAGCAGAAAGAGATGTAAAAGGAGTCAGTCGTGTATAAAACAGGACCATACTTGTCATATATACTTGTCACCATACTTGTCTGCCTGAGCCCAGTACCTGATCACTGCAGTCTGTCCTGCCTTCTCATACCATTTTAGTAAATGTTTTATTATCTCTCTCTGTGTAATTTCACTCTCTAGCCTGTGTATTTTCTTGGTGCAAAGAATGAGACTGTGGCTCTGGGTGCCCACAGCCTGCAATGTCAGTAACTGAAGTCAACGGGGTTTCATCAGCAGCTACTGGAGTCAGTGGGGTTTTCTTTAATCTCTAACCACTAAGATAGGGACAGTAAGTGTGCCCAAACCCAGCTATGGGGGATAGTGGAATGAATCAGGCAAGTGAGGGGCTCAGCACTGTTAATGAAAATCCATAATCCAATCTTTAATCAAAATTTTATATTTGTTAGATTATGTTTGGCAAAAAGCAAGCAAGCAAGCAAGCAGCACTGGGTATGTGGAGAGTCTGTGGCCACCATTAGTTCTGCAGATGTTTATTCCGTCTATTCATACATATGCATTTCTTAGCAGTTCTCAGTAGCTCCCTCGGTCCCCATTTCCCATTGTGGTGTTTATTGTCTCTGCACTTGCTGCATAAGTGTGGGCCCCTTCCACCAGGTCTTTGGGAGGAAGTCTTCTTTATTAATTTTGCTGATCTCAGGTTCTCACGCAATTTTGCTTGCATAGGTAGTTTACGTGTTTGCTCCATTTTCCTTTTATTGTCCATATTCCATCCAATTGTTTCCCCTCTAGTCTTACCTGGCAGTTTCTCACAACTCATCTTTGTTTTTGTCTTCATTCCCACAAGACCATCTCATCAATATATTTTCTCTGACACAAATCACAGTTATATCTCTCACAGCACCAGCAGCTGGAGTAGGATGACAAGTCCCATGCTCATGTTATCATTTGCTGAGGGTATTTGTATCTTTATCATTACTCTGAGTGTGGATGTGTGTCTGATAGCAAAGGACAAGCTGGGTAACCTGTCAGCTATGGGTACTCAGGTCTTGGAAAAGGTATCAGGACAGCAGAGTGTCCATGCTTGTATTTGGGGGACCCATGAGTGTGGGGTACATATGGGAGGAGTATGTGTATGTGTCCCTAGGTATCAGTCTCTGGGATACATGTTGAGAAAACAGGAAAGCAACAATCATGTCTCGGTATGGGCAGAGATCCTGGGTTCCCAGACACTCAAATGAGCGCCAAGTCCTGGGCTGGAGCTGCTGGGGGACACCACTTAAAACTACCTGAATAGTGATGGAAGATGGAGAGCACGACTATAAACATGGGCTGGAACTGGGCAGACATGATGCAGACTTGTACTGGAGAGCTACAGTTTCCCTGCAATATTCTTACTATTAATTTCATACTTAATAAAGCCTTTTTCAAACACACTAAGATAAAATTGTGTATAAGATGATATATCAAGAGTTTTCAAGGATCTGTAAGTAGTGATTACTCCTACACTACTTCTTTATATTCAATAATGATCTTTCCCAAAGAAAAGAAATGTTTCCATCATGGCTAAAGTGCTACAGCTGTCTTATTCATTGTAATGAACTACTTTAAATGAAGAGACTCATTTGTACGAATAAAGAAGTATGTTTCAAGTGGCTCAGTAATTTGTAGATTTTCATTCTGGAATTGAATGTTTCCTTTCTGTTGTACATAATTTGCGCCCCTTAAGAACCCTTGTTTTCTCACGGTAGATCATGCTTCTGAGAATATTAAGTCCCCTAAGATACAATAATGATACCCTTCTCATAAAATGCATTTAAGAAGTACCAAAGACTGATGTGAAAGAACATGAAAGAATAGCAATATTTCTTGTATTGCAAATGAAACTAAAAGCTGACATTTCAGTAATGGCCATTCTAAATCTGAGAGCCTGTGTGATATTGTGACAATTACTAAATAAAGGCTTAAATGAACTGTTATATGCCTGAGAGAAAAAATACTTTAAAAGTAAGAACAAGGACATAAAATGGATAGCTGCATTTTTCTCCTTCTTCTGTTCCTTTTTTTTTTTCTTAAATTTTGCTAAATTTTAATTATGCTGCTTTTGATCAATGGTGAAATCTGATTTCTTCCAATACTTTGTATGTGTATTTTCTCTACCCTTTAAGCATGTTCTTCTAATGACAGATGCTCTACTCATTTTTTCCTGTGGGAGAAACTAAATACAAAAAGATCTGAATGAAAAGGGCAGTTTACAGTGGTACTGAAAACTGAATTAATGATTAATGTAACAAATACACCTCTTATCCAAAGTGCAAGAAAAAACAAAACCAACAGATGTGTGTCTAAAATACCACAAAGATGCAAAGCAGTAGCTGTAATTTTGAGTTTAGTATGGCCAGAATTATTGATGTGTTACCTTAAAGTCTACTTCAGCCTTGCCAGATACGGGTGATTCTCTGGCTGAAAACTGAGCCCAAGGCTCTCATTGCACAGACAAAACTGCACTCAAGGACTATCCAAGATACAGGGATCATGCTGGTAAAAATGTGTAATACTTCTTCCCTTGCAGAAATATCTAGCTTGTGTGTTCTGTGAGCCATTTTAACAGGTATTACAGAGTGTAGCAAAGAACTGATAAACAGTATCAGTGTGTGAAGATTATTCAGAAGCAGTCAGCAGAAATGAAGAAAAAAAAAAAAAACCCAAACCAAAAACAACTGGAAAAGTTAATTCACTCATTTCCTTTGGCAGCCTAAGGAGCAAGATTTGGACTTGCATTTGTTTATGGCTGACTCTATGTCTCCTGATTTAAGATGTTAAAATTTAAGCATAGTCCTATTATAGTATTATGTCTCTGTGAAGAAGATTGAGAAGTCAAAAAAAGTGGAATCACAGGGGAAAAGGAAGCAGAGAAACTGTGAAATTGCTACTTGAAGACATGTGAAGTTGGTTTTCTGCCTTATTTTAATGAGCAGATATTTGACCCTCTAAAAAGACCAACCTAGCTGGCAGTACATCGTGTGACTGTTGGAAGCCTTGGAAAAGAGGTCAGGGCAGACTGACCATGGAGAGTGAACTACCCTTTACATTTTGGCTGCAATTTCTCCAACTAAGTGTTAAGTTGGTTGGGAAAATGAGATAGCTGGTACTCCTCAGTGATATATGCCATGGGAATAAAAGACTTCAGTCCCAAGATTCACAAAAATGACAGAGATGAACAAAGATAAAATCTTTCATTTAATGTATAAAAAAGGTAAACCTAACTGGTAACAGTGGACTTTTTTGTGTGTGTCTTTATTACAGTGGAAGGAAATAGCTTCTATCTAATGTATAATACTAATATTTTTCTTGTACTTCTATGTCTTTACAAATACATAAAATAAATAGATATGACTGACTCAATTTTTATAGACATTATGGGAAACAGCTATTCTGCCAGAAAATCATGTACCTTCCATAGAGGGCATCCTAGTAAATTCTATCTCCAATTATTTTTTCTGTTATTAGAATAAAATTAACTTTGCTTATGTTTGTAAACTGCCTTCAATGATCTTTATTACATTAGTCTGAACTTGGATTAATATGGTGACTTGATCAGTCAATATTTCTCCAAAGTTGTGATGATTTTCTAAGTAGTTCTATAATAATAATACATTTTAAATTCTTTTAAGCTAATTTATTAACATTTTGTGGTGTCTTTAGATGACAATTATCTTTAGGGACCCATTCATTATTTGTTTCCCTACAAAGAGCTGCGTGAAAAGTGTTAAGATGAAACAGAGATAATACATAATTATATTCTACTGCTATACTGGATGATATTTAGTTTTCCACAAATTATAAAGTTATCCTGAAGTTAGTACCACTGGATAAAGAAAGAAATAAAGAAAAGTTTAATAACTATGACTCAAATTCTGAAGGGTATCTAATATCTGGATGCTAACATAAGAACTATAAGTTAAAAAGATACTATGATGTAGAATTAAATTTACAAAGAGGTATACTTCTTTCTGTATTGATATTTCATCTGGATGAAAATTTTAAACTCAATTTTTGCAACTTGCATATGAATTGATTGTAGCTGCAATTCTTCTTAATTTAATTATAAAACTTGTCAAAATGCTTTTCTATGTCTCAGAAAATATATATGAGTAACAGAGGCTTTCGAACTCTGAAATTTATTACCCATAAGATCATCAAAACCAGTTATGTTTTACCATCAGAATGTAACTTCAATTATTTTGTTCTTATACAGGATCTTTAATGCTGTCCAAAAAAAAAAAAGTTACAAAAAGATAAAACAAAAGTTTAAAATATAAATTACAATGTGTTAAAAACATTTTATATATTTATTTTAAAAAAAGTCTTTAATTAAAAGCTCAGATTGACTTTTTTTTGTCCTTCCTGAAACATCTCTTGCAGCACAGAATAGAGAGGGCTGCATTATTCCACACTAGCCATTTGGGGTTTTTTTACTATTAAAGCTGTATGCCCTTGATTCCAGGGAAAACAAACACTGTTTGAACCTGGAATTAGTAATTTACTCCTGAGTTTTTGTATCATGTTCTGCTATATTAATTAAGAAAGACGAGGTATTTATATCTTAGGAAGCAATGACATAATAATAGGCAAGTAAACAGAATAGTCTTAAAGAATGCCAGAGAAGGAAGTAAATCTATGATATTTATTAACTAGACTGATTTGCCTCAAGCCTCTACTTGAAACTAGAATGTTTTCAAGTTTCAGAAACTTAAACTTCTTTCAAAAAAAAAAAATCACAAAACTAATCAGGGATCAAGAAAATACAGAATCAAAGAATGGCTGAGATTGGAAGGAAGCTTTGAAGGTTACCTGGTCTAACCTCCTTGTTCAAGCACAGCCACCTCAAACAGGTTACCCAGGGCCATGTCTGGACAGCTGCTGAATATTACAAAAGGAAGACTCCACAGACTTCCTGGGAAACTTATGCCAATGTTCAGTCAGAAGTTTTTTTCTGATGTTCAGAAGGAGCCTCCTGTGTTTCAATTTCTTCCCATTGCCCCTGGTCCTGTCACTGGGCACCATCAGTAAATTACACTAAACAGTCCCAGATCTCTCAGGCCTTCCTTATGTGGGATATTTCCTGATTTTTGATTACCTGTGCAGTCTGTCCATTATGCCCATGTCTCATTTGTACTGGAGAGCCCTGAACTGGACAGAGGAATCAAAGTGTCCACTCACCACTAAGTCAAGCAGGGAAGGATTAAGCCCCTCAGCATGTTGCTAACACTCCCCATAATGCAGCACAGGATAGCATTGGCCTTCCTTGCAGCAAGAGCACATTGCTGGCTCATGTTCAGCTTGGTGTCTAGCAGGAGCCTCTGATTCTTTTCTGCAAAGCTGCTTTCCAGTAGATTATCCCCCAATATACACTGGTGCCTGACATTATTCCTCTACAAGTGGAGGACTTTGCACCTCTCCTTGTTGAACTTCATGAGGTTCCTTCAAGCTCTTTTCTCCAGAGAACCCTCCAGAGGAACTGACCTCAGACTCACCATTTTCTTCTCCAGGGTTGCTCCATCTACAAACTCTTTCCAATTACCTGGTTCATTAATGAAGACGTTAAACACGACTGGACCCAATAATGACCTCTGGGTTACCCTGGCAGTCTCCAACTAGACATCTAGTCCCTTCTATTCAGACAGTTTTCATGACTGGCCAGCACAGTATCCAACCTGCACTTCAGCTACTCTGATGAGATCTTATGAGGGTCTGTTAAAAGCCTTAGTGAAGTCAGATGGACCATAACCACGCTTCCCTACCATATCAGTTGTTTCAGCATAGAAGTTTATAACATTTTTCCAAGCATGGCTTCCCCTTTTTTGTCCTTTATAATTAAAATGATAACACTGCCATGAAAGACTGACAGCATACACCAATGTAAGACCAATATTTTTTATGGCATTCTGACACAATGATCATTCTTTCTGTTTACTTGTTTATCAATCTGCATTTCTAACATTGTATCTTAGCTATATTAACTCTGCGCAGGTTTCTTGATGCCTCTTATTTAGACCAACTTGGAATATTTTTAGCAACTGCTTATATAATCCATTTCTCAAAAGAATAGCAAACATATTTTCAATAATTAATTTTATTTTTGCATCCCTTTCACTCATACTCACTGTAGAAAAGTGCCAGAGTCATGATGGCCAGTGTACTCAGAATGCTTCTTTAAAAACCTCAGGGGACCTCAAGTATTAGCACCATGCTTTCTAAAAGTCTTTCATACCTTCTCTATGTAGCAATCCTATGGGCAGCTCCACACAGCTCTGGCTCTTTCTCTCCTTCTTCTCTCTTCCTTCTGCAATCCTGGCTTGCTGCTTCTTGTCTCTAGCACAGCCACCCAACCCTGTCTGTCCCTCATACAGTGGCTGACCTTGCCTGTCCCTCACACCACCTCCTGTCCCTTCCTCCTCACAGCACGGCCAGCAGACTCCAACTGACTCTCCACCAGCTAACTCACTCTTTTATCACACCCAGCTGTGAGGACAAGGCTGTTCCCACTCTTTGGTAATTAACACAGCTGCAATGTATCAGAGGCAGGATTGCCTTTAGCACTATCTCTGTCTTCCCATAACTGTCTGTCTTACCACAGAAAAGTCTTTCCATTATGTAATTAGATTGCTGGATACCTGCTCTCAAAAATGGCCTTTTTTCTTCAAATTGTTTACTGTATCTCACTCCTAGGGTTTGTTGTTTTTTTTTAATGTGTGAAGTTCTTTTTGACTAGAGTCTCTCCCTTTTGGCTGTTCTGCAGACTAGGTCTGTTTTCTGTAAACACTGATACCCACAGGTAAGATATCGATAATATATAGGATTTCTTCAGTTTCTTGGCATTTTCAAGCTTATCTTACCAACTTTCAGTTTTGTGGTTTTTTTTTTTTTTTTTTTTTTTTTTTTTTTTTTTTTTTTGTTTTTTGTTTTTTGTTTTTTTTTAATTTATCTTTTTCCTATGAGTCTGATGACTGCTAACTCAGTTTATTGGGACATCACCTAGTTTTACCTTTACATATTTAACCTTGAAAAATGTCTCATCTGCTTTTGCCTTTCAGACTGGCAAATCTAATTTGCTTCTTGTTTATTTCAAAACATTTAGAAGGTTAATTGCTTATTTTAATCAGATCTTTTCTACAGCCTGATTTTGACAAAGTGAGAATACACTCTCCATAATTTCATGTTTGACTTAATTTCTTCAGATGCTTCTAAAAATTACTTTTCAAATTATTTTAAAAATCCCTTTCAAATTCTTGATATTTTAAAATAACAGTTTTCAGGTTTTCCATTCTCACTATTGTCTTCATACTTCATCAGGACAGGGTCGTAAATACAACTTCTTCACTTTATGTATTTAAACAAAACTGATTTGTAAATGCAGAGATTTTTTTAAAACTGCTCTTTTGCTCATTGCACTTTTTTTTTCCTCTCCTTCTTAATACAAAAAGACAAAAATTTGTTCTGGAAATTGCAGTGACATTTCCAGAAGTCTATGTGCATAGTTTTATCTCCTTGCTTTCACTCAGTACCCTTATCTATTTTTGTGCTTCTAGATGTCGTCTTCAGTTTCTTTCTGCCCTCCTAATGGTATCTGGCGTTTATATGATAATTTTTGAGAATCTGAACTAGAATAACTACCACTGAACTAAAAAGACATGTAAACAGTATCTATACAATATTTCTCTAAGAGAAATGGCAAGGAGTGACTAATAACTATTCTGTGTAAAAAGACTCTAGGGCGTACTTCATGAATAAGCCATGTTAACATCAATTTATTAATTAAAATTGTTGCACAGGATACGCAGTTCCATATTTGAGCCTCAGAGATTATTAAGATACTTCATCAAAATGCACTGATTCTTAATATAGGTGACGGGTGGTTCTTCCTTGCTGAGGTTTTCCCTTCCACCTGGACCAGACAACATCTGTATCTAGATAAACATCAGCCACTTCTCACTCTTTCTGTTCCTTCTCTCTCTGTCTGGCATTTTATTCTCTTTCTTAGCTATCCTGTCCTCAAGGCTATCTTATTTCTGTTTCTCGTTCTCTACCCTATATTTTTCATATTTTTATTTGAAAAATGAAAGTATGAAAAATATGAAAATATTCTTCAGAAGTTCAGATGTTCACACATATTATTCCGGGTGATATAACAAGTTAAATATCAAGTCTTGTCACTTGAGTTTTGTTTTATATAGGAACATATATTTAAATCCTTTTTTAATTATTTCCCCATGGTAAATAATAAAAAAAAGGGGTTATCTGACAATAGCCAGTAAAACGGAGTTTTTCATTCACAGACTGCTAGTTGAAATGCAACAGTTCTTAAGAGAAGAAGAAAACAAAGAAGTAAGCATATGGTTCGCCAAAATAAACAATGCTTAACTTCCTCCTTTCTGTGTCACAGTTATAGCAGAGACAGCAGACAAAGAGTGATGTACTCTAGTGAGGTAGATAGGAAAATAAGAGTTTGATGAGAGGGCTATGAGTTTAAAGTCCAAGGAACAGAGAAGAAAGAGGTAGTATGCAGTAAAAATAAAATATTAGATTTAGGAAAATAATTCTATATTGGTAGAGATGGACACAGAAAGTATGTCGCTTCCAGTATGTTTCTTCCTAAAGATTTCAATTTTTAACAACACATGCAATTGTTTGTGGTTGTCATAATCAGAAGACTCTGCCATCCTGAAATATCATACTTCCCAAAAATCTTGAAGAAACAAATATCTTAAGAACCAAGTATACAAACTAACTTGTCATCCATGTGGATATTTCCTAAATTCTTTGGGAATCAAGTATGTGTAACTTGACTTAATGATAAAATAAATAATGTGGTTGAATTCTGCAATTGTGGATCTTGAGGTAAGAAAAAAGAACTTATTGTGGGGGTTTTTTGTTGTTTGTTTGGGGTTTTTGTTTGTTTGTTTGTTTATTTTTTGTTTTGTTTTGTTTTGTTTTTTTAAATCAAGACCTTAGAATGAAAGGCATTTGTTACTTCTTTGGAGGCTGGAAAACTTACCACAAAGGACTGCTGTATTGGAAAGGGAATTTGATTAAGGACTTTTGTTTTTTATTTTGAAATACATCCATTTCCAATCACTAGTTTTTCTGCTAGGGTATACTATACTAAAGGTTCTCTGTATATAAACATGGCTTTCCATGTGAAAGAGAAAAATTGAAGTTACTACTGGGGTTTCTAAGAAAAATTGTGGCTCAAGAAAGGCTTAATCTTCCATCTTTGATGTTTAGCTAACAAATAATCCTAATTTTCAACTAAGAGCTACTCATTATTCAAGAGTTTTCAAAGTCAAACTATCCTTTTCAGAGTAGACAAACTGCAAACTTCAAATTTCAATTATAGTTTCTTATTGGGCATTTTTTTATCATAATTAGAGTACTTGCATAAATTTTCACAGCAAAATGATGACTCTAAGCACTGTTTTGTCCTGAAGTCATTAAGAAGCTTTGCACTGCAAAATGTTTCATAATGACTAGTTTTATAACCTTCCTAATTTTTTTTTTACACTATGGAAAAATATTTTGTCACCAAAACTCAGGTCATATGAAACACAAACAGGAAAAACTACTTAACAGTGCAGATTGCTTTGTAATGCTTACCTATTGAAGCACAATCTCAGAATACTATTACTTACTATTCTTTTAGAAATTCGTTGATTCTTGGAAATGAAGACATTTTAGGTTTATTTTACCATTTTTGTCTGATTCCTTTTTTTTTTTTTCCACAAGAGTGCCTGTAATTTCTCTTCTTCACGCGGAAATAGTATAAATTGTAGTTGTATCTTCTGTGGTCTGATATTATCAGGACATTGTTTGTTGTTAATTAACTGAACATTCTGATATTATCTTTGCTAGGAGAAAATTAAAATACGAGTAAAGTTCTTGTTATTGCCCTTGATTTTAATGCATAAGAAACCCAAATAGATAACAAGAAGGAAAATTAAAAAGAAAATGGAGTGCTATATTTACAGAAAAAATATATCTAAAAATCAATACATTTTTTCGTCTTGCTACAGTCAAAACTGAATTCCACAGCATCTACTTGACCTTAGAAATTGAAATAATCTTAGATTATAGTTAATTCATTTGATTTGTGTAGGATATTGGCAAACTGAATAAATGAGATAGCCTGATAATTATTATTGGAGCTGGGATTTATATTTGACTTCTCAGTCATCGATCATTACTTCAAAGAATGATTCATGGACTCTGCCTCTAGAATGTAATTCCTCAAGGGAAAGTTCTAGACTGGGACAGAGTTCACTGAAAAATACAAGGTATCTTAAAGTCTTTCTTAAGCAGGAGAAATTTTAGCTTTTCAAGTCCTTGATCTTCAGGTTCTTGACACTGTCAAACCTGATCACATATTCCTGTGAGGTTTACTATAATAAATAAAAGGACTTTCTTTAGCCCTTTTTTCTCTTCTGGTGTGAGAAGAAAGGAAGGAAATTGCTCACTCAAATTCTCCCATTTGTTATCACAGTTTGAAAATATATCACCATTCAAAATTTAATAATTGTTGGATAACCCTTTTGGGAATCCCATCTTTTTATTCCGGAGGTATGGCTGGCATTAAAAGACTATCCTAATATTAAAAAAATCCACAAAAGATACAAAAGAAGAGGTCCCACGCTTAGAGTAATTGAAAAAGTGGCAGAAACACTGCACTGTGGCAGAAACAAGGTCTTCACCATTATCAATGATAGCATGATTAAATTTGTATTATTTTTCCATAGTAGTATCTGCATAGGAATGTTATTAGTAGGTAAAGATAACACTTTGCTTCAGTTATCAGATGTACGATAAATGAGACAGTGGAAGGGTTATATTAAGAATGTCTGATTAAGATAAGCACAAATCCAATAAAGGATAGATTTTATGACATGGAAAATGCATGACAAAAAGTTTTGAGTTGCAGCACTGGTGAAACAAGTACCTCCAAAAATAACTGAGATTCAGAATCCACATGCTGATGAAAACTGAAGCATCAAGTGTCTTTAGAAAACAAATAGACCAATGATAAGAGACAATGACAAAAAAGCGTTTTGGAAAGATAATTAACACTGGTAACATTTTAAGCAAAATCAGGAGCTGACCTGTCACCTGAACATTGACAGGACCAGAAGCAATGGGATGAAGCTGTTTCAGGGGAGGTTTAGGTTGATATTAGGAAAAGATCCTTCACCCAGAGAGTGGTTGGGTGCTAGAACAAGCTCCTCAGGGAACTGGTCACAGCATTAGGACTGAAGTAAATTCAGTTATGTTATAGTACCAACTAGCTAGTTTTTAAAATTGTTGGCCTAGGTAATCTGCTTGCTGATCAAAATGGATAACACAATCCATCGATGACAGCCACGTAGGCTACTCATATATATAAGACCAAACAAATACTAACACAGTTGCCATCACTATTTAGTATTAGTACAAAATATTAAAAAAAAAGAAAAAAAATCACATTGCTTCAAAGCACATGAAATATTACAGCTTGTATCTGAATTGCAAGTCTTACCTTTACTGGAAGGTCTTTGTTACTTCCCTGACTTTTCATTTGGTATATTTGGCTGTCTTGGCATTCAAAATTAATCAAAGTGTAGAGAACATAAGCTGGGGCAATATCTATATTTGGAACACTCATTTTGAAATTAGAAAAAGGACAATCAAAATCTCCAAAGACTAATAGGGTTTGAAGATTTTTTCCTTTAAAATGGGCTGCAAAATGCTTTCTAGAATATAAGCACCACTTTGAACAATAATAATACAAATGAAGCCCTGCTATGATTGTCAGTGGTGAAAACTCAGCCTGTTAACAATTATTCACATAGAAATACTGACCTGCATCTCATTTTTATAATCTGTTTTATATCGAAGTTTATAGTTTGGACTAAAAAAAAAGTCAGAACATCACAGAACATAAAAATTTTACTAAGTTATATATAAAAAATAATCAAACAAATGCTGACAACAATTAAAAAACCAGTATTGATTATTCGAAGACCTATAGTTAGCCAAGAAAAGCTTTCTTTGTGATGCTGTTTAAATAAAATAAAATACAGGATAAAGTATTTTTCTTGCAGTAGTTTTCATGACATTTATTTATCTACTTTTCCTTTAGGGGATTTTCTTTTCAAAATTAACATCTGATGTTAACAGTTGCTGAAAAGACAAGTTTTGAGTATTTTTAAGAACTGTACTGGTAAATTACCATCTTGCTGGGAATCTTGTAAGTTGTAGTAAATCATATGATGCTGTAAAACTTGATATGATACTTTTACACTCTCTTATAGGCCTTTCTTTTGAATTTAGTCTGGTAAATTTATGCTGAAATTCAATAGTGTTGCTGATATCATCATACTGATTTAGTTGGAAGGTTTTTAATTACAAATTCCACAAGGTAGGAGACAATAGACAATAACTTTTAGTACTGCTTATCTTGGGAGATAAAATTTTATTTTGAACTTATAACTGTTCCAAATTTTCGTTACCTATAGTTTGCATTTTGCTCATAAAAATAAAGCTGAAATGTCAGACGGTCTTGAAGTAACCATATTCAACTATTTATTTCTATGCTCATGTCCCGAAAAGTATATAGTGACTAAAAATGGGACATTTCTGGTAGATATTTCATGTATGATAATCCTTACTGGTAAAAGAAATATGAAGAACATAAAAATTACAGAGGAAGAAGCTTAAGCATATAAATTGTTTTAATGATTCACAATATTGGTGGAGCAGTAGGTAGGATACAGCCAAGAAGTTTTCTATAATAAATCTAACTAAGTGTAACCTACTTCTTCCTTTTTGATCAGTGGATCAACTGAAAATATCATTTTCATAGTCAAAAATATTATCATGCACTTACCAATAAAAGTACTGCAGTATGTATTTGTATTTATGAGTCTTTAGACATATGTACTTTTAACCACTGCTTATAGTCTGATTAAGCAGGAGGGAGGAAAATTCTAAAGAGCAGACTTTGGTAAGTTGTTATTTTTTGATCTGTCTGTTCAAACTTTGGGTACAATAAATAGGGATTTAATAAAGATAAAACAAGAATATTGGTATTTCAACTGACCTTGATTACTACACCTGTTAGGAAAATGTGTTAGAATGAGAAGAGAAATTTACATCTTATTTATTTATGATAATGGAAGAAAAAGGAAGAAAAAAAACCCCAACAACCTGAACCCTCAAACTTGAGATATTTCACTAACATGAAAATAATATATTATTTGTTCACAGTGGTAACATTTTCAAACACAGCTGAAGTCCATTTTAATGGATTTTGGAATGAAATCAACATTTTAGATTCTGGATTAAAGGTCTGAAGGCTTGTCAATGGTTTCTTTATGGAAATATAAAGGATTAAAATTCAAACAATTTCTTTGTTTTGCAAAGCTTTTGCTCAGAATCACACTGTATTTGAATTATAACTTCCAGACCCTGGGTTGATATAATTTACAGCAGGGGGTTGACTATTTACAATCATTTATATATATATAACAAATTCTTAAAATACACACAATTAGAATAGATATTTTAAGAAACTGACAGCTTTTACATTAATGAAGAAATGAATGTTGAGTACTTACACACTTTTAAAGCAAAACTCAAATTCCTTTCCCAGTGTTTTTAAGAGGTTTTTTTCTGAAAACATCAATGATATTGCAGATTTTGCATCAATATATTGCCTTTAATATTGATGATAAATAATTTGATAAATGTCCTCAAAGGAAAGTACATACATATTTCTTTCACAGGAAATTTAGTCATGATTGAATATCCTTTACATTATTTCTATTATTGTAAAGGTAGATAATAAGAACTATATTTTACCTTTAAGTTGTATTATTTCCCTTCTGGCTGGCAGTATGAAACAGATTGCGCAATAATGCTTCCAGACTGACTTCTATTATAATGACTTTTAGATCCATTAAGTTAGGATAAGAAGGATTCCCTTTGAGCTAATCATTTAAGCCATTACAAAATGCTCTGTAGAGAACAGACCTACAGGGAGATGAGCTGGTCAAGCTGCTAACTCATCTTTGTTGCATTCACTGAAACGTTGGACAGCATTTATTTGACTGTTTATTACAAGATTACTTGTCCTTCTACTGGTATTTCTGGAGCAGAATTTGCAATTCTGTGCACACCTATGCACTCAAATATATTTATGTCTGTGTGTGTATGTGTGCACAAGTACACACACACACACATATATATATAATGTCCTTGAATCCTTGAATTCAGGGAAAAATTCCATGAGAAATCTTATAAATTAAGACATTATGAGCTGTTTAATTATTCATCAAAATAATGTTGTATTTCTTGTTGAGAGTCATAGTAATTGGATATGAGATGAGTAATTTCATCTAACAGTGCTCATGTGATGTATCAGTATGTTTCACATATTCTGAGGCTGCTATCCTTGTGGTTTAGATGTCAGCACAATCATGGATATATACATGCGTAGGCCAGTTAGAGAGTCATCATAAAGTCACATAAATCAGAGTACCACATGAGATCCTGGTAAATGAATTTTCACCAAAAGCACTCTTTTATTTTTACGGTTCATACATCTGGAAAAATGATAGCACATTGGCCAAATTCAATAGATAATCAGAATTTTCATGTTGTTTTCTCTTTATGGTAGCCTAATCTTCAAGTTTTCAGAAAAACTTCAGTCCATGCTCCAAGCCTTCAAAACAACAAACAAAATCCAAAACTCTATTAAAAAACATGCTGCTGGAATTAACATGATTTTTTGCTGAGACCATTTTCCAAGGTTTTGAATGGCACATATATGCAACCTTGGGATCCTTTCCAGCCAAGAAAAAATAATGCTGCTATTTACTTGTATATATATTAAATTATTGCTACTGGTTTTCATATTTGTAAAGAAAAAAATCTCCAAACCAACAAACAAAATGAAGTTTAGATTGTCCTTAACTGAGAAGGTACTGGATACATTTCAGTTTAATAATGGCAAAATCTTTTTATGCTTATAAACTCAGCTTTTCCTCTGAAATCTTCATTAAGACAATAAAACTAGGGATATTGGTTTAAAGTTTTCTTTTAACAGCATCTCAGAGCCACTGAGATCAGTGGTGAACTTCTTGATAACTTTAATAGGTCTTCAATGGGTTTTTCAGTTTTAAGCTTTTGCCCTTTATTTTCCCATCACATAAAGACTTTTGCAATGCTAGAAAGATTCTGTTTTTTAAAGTTTGAACCTGATCACAAAAAGACATCTGCTGTCTGGATCCTGTGGGTGTATAGAGGTGAAGTATAATCTTGACTGGAGTCCCAGAAGATTGCAAACAGTGTCTAGATCTGGTACATAGAGGAAAAGAAAATGCTTGTAGTGATGAATCTTTAAGCTTTCTCAAAACATATTTTTAAATTTTCTTGTATATCAACAAGATATCACCACATTAGTGTATTTTTGTACTGATTCTAGTACATAATTTTCTAAATATTTCACTGATTCTGGAGATTGCAGAATGTAATATATCTTCAGCTAGACAATATTATAGTCTTCCTTTAGTTTGCAAATGAAAATAGACCTTTTTCCAGAATTTTTGGTTTTTTCTTTCCTTTCTGGCAAAGTAACCTGAAAAATGCTGACATAAAATGTAAAGCCTATAGATACATAAATACATGAGAGATGTCCTATAGCAAGCCAGAACTTCTGTTCTATGTAAAGGACAGCGTTGGATCAGTTCTGCCTAAAAACAGCTCTCATTTTCACTTACAGTTTTTGCTAACTATATTGGCCCTCCTAACTTTCCTTAGTGGAAACAGACTAGTAGAATGTGGTTAGGTTCCTTGAGTATTCTTTGAAGTGCTGACTGTCTACTCTCAAGCCTAAGCAGAGATCACAGAATCACAGAATCATTTATGTTGGAAAAGACTTCTAAGACCATCAAGTCCAACCACCACTAAGCCATATCCCCAGGTGTCATATCTCATATCTTCCCTGGGCAGCCTTTTCCAATGCCTGATTACCGTTCCAGTGAAGAATTTTTTCCTAATATTTAATTTAAAGCTCCCCCTGGAGCAAGCTGAGGCTATTTCCTTAGGATGCCACTGGCCATCTTGGCCATCTGTTAAAACTTTTTTTACAGTTTGTAGCTATCATTTAATCCTGAAGATATGAACAGTTAGCAGAGAACCCTGATAAATGGCTGGGTTTTACAGTGGCAAGAACTTGAGAAGATTTGGTGGGTCTTTTGTAAAGTTGTCATTTCCTTTGAAGACTAAAAGTCAGAGAGGTTGAAGAGATTTCATTTCACCTGGCTTTGATGTCCCTGATGCAGGCATCTGCTTCTTAGCTGGTTGCCCTACCTATCAAGTATAATTGAAGGAAAAAAGTAGTCAATCACACTGAAAGTAGGATTCATCTGATTCACTCACTTTCTGTCTCTTTCTACTTCCTGATAAAATGATTTATTCCATAAAACTACCTTTCTCTTCTCCCAGATGTTGAGCTGTCAGTGGTCCAAGACCGAGTTTTTATGGAGAAAGTCTGCTGAGTAGAGCTATGCAAGATAAGAAATATAAAATTTGAGACAGAATCAGGATTGCTGGTGTAAGAATAGTCAGCAACAGAATGACTCCAGAAAACAAAACAACACAATGAAACACATCCGCCTCCTAAAAAAACCCCAAAGGAACCCAAACAAAAAATAAACTGAAACAACTAAAACAAACCCCCAACAAAAACAAAACAAAACAAAACAAAACAAATCCAAACAAACAAACAAACAAAATAATCAACAAACCCCCCACATGGATGTAAAGAGATAAACAGGAAGTCTCAAGATGGGAATTTAGGCACACTAAAAATCAGGCTTATACAGGGGCAGCAAAAATTGAACCTGGTGACAGCTGTTCAGTGAAGACCTTTTGGACACGGAGTCCAATATCATTCAACAAACCAGTTTATTTGTTCTCACCCTGTATTGGCTTTGTCTTTTAAAATTGTGTCATTTGGAGTCCCTTAACATACATGAAAGTTGTTCAACCTACTGACAGAGAAAGTAGTGACATTCCTAGGTGGTTATTATAGACTCCTATATGCCTTGTCCAAGAAGATTTCCAAGACAGCTAAGAGGGCGAGAAAACAATAAAAACACCCAAAAGTACAAACAAGAAAATATTCAGGAGCAAGTAGTACATTGGTATGTAAGAAGGATTCAAGAGGAATCCCTTCCAAGTATGACAAAATATTTAAATTCATTAAAAAAAATAAAAGTCTTCTCTACTGGTGATGTGTAGGTTAGCTTTTACAAATGTGATAATTAAAAAATCCAATGATGAGGTTAACCTCAGTGATTTCAATTGCTTAGGTAAGAGAGACTCACGAATCACAGAATCATGAATCATAGACCTGTCTGGGTTTGAAGGAACATAAAAGATCATCTGGTTCCAACACTCCTGCCACAGGCAGGCACTGATGTTACCTATTAGATTTTAGGTTTTCCAGGGCCCCATCCAGCCTGACCTAAAATAGAGACCAGATATTTCTTCATTACAGAATTCTGAGAAAATTGCTACATGAACACACGGGATCACTGTGTTCAGTAATGCAGATAAACAGAAAAAAATGCAGTAGTTGTATAAAAAAGATCAAAACATGAGAGAAGTTGTTAATGAAATAACAAAATCTGGAAATAAAAGTTATTTCAAGAAATAGAAGTAAATTAATTCATTTATAGCAGATAAAAAGTGTAGGGGATATATCAAAGTAACAAATTAACCTCCTTCCTATGTTTCTTTGTAAGAAAACGTCTAATTTTATTTTTTTTTCTTCAGACAAAGGCAATGCTTTATCTAAACTACTTTATCTGGACCTCAGTAGAGCAGTTGATATATTGCCAGGGGAGGTGTTATTAATTAAGATGAAGAAGATTGAGATTAATGTAACCATTACATTATGGTTAATCATTACAGATGAACCATTCAGTCTGTACTGAAAAGGAAATGACTGGTAAGGAAGTATGCTATTAGAAGGGTTCCAAAAGTCTTATATGTGGATTTGGATTTGCTTTATATTTTATTTTATTTATAATATTTATCATATTTTATTTAGTGCCCTGGGCACAAAAGAATTGAGAACATGCTGATGATACAACACTGGGATGAACCAATAAAAGGAAATATAAACAGGGTCAGCTAAAGGACAGCAATACTACAACTGAGTTAAAAGCCATATAACACAGTAAAAAAACAGATACTTGGGAGCTAACAATAAAACATTTTGTAGCAAGGTGAGAGTTCCTCAGACAGAAATATGGAAGATGGAAGAAAATCTGGATATTAATAGATCACCGAATGTTGCAATTTTTGCTGCCATAAATTTCTTGCAGACATAAGAAAATATGCTTTTGTTCCTTTAGAAACATCACCTTCTATTCTGATCAACTCTGTTCAGGCAAGGTACCTTCCAAACTGGAAAGTAGAGAGAAATTCCATATCTGATCAACTGAGGAATTAAACTACTTTGTATTTAAATATTAAAATATCTTGACCTAACAAATTACATACTCTAGATATGTTTATAAAGTACAAATAGAAATATCTTTATATTCTAAATATTGTATGTTTCTATTGCATATTTCTCTATTGCCCATTGCCTCATCAGTTTGCTCAATCCCACAATCTCCTTCAGCATTCCATACCTATAGGATTGCACCTTCATCTGCTGCTAAGTGCAGATTTGCCTACAGTTTCTTGATAGCCCATCAATTAGTGGGAGTGATCAGGTTTGTTTCTGTTTATATGTTTTTGTTTATATTTTACACTAATAGACCAGGGTTTATGCCTCTGTGAATTTCTTCCCCTTCTTTCCTTTTCCTTATCTTCCCAATTAAAAAAAAAAAATTTACACTCTAATTTGGGGCTATGACCAGGTTTTTCTTGTCAAGTCCTCCCTTATTATGTGCTGGCCAGATACCCTTAAGGGAGCAGACACTCTCTTACCTCATGCATTTACATATGTGTAAATCACATTTAACATTTCTAGGATTGGATTAATCTCATCTAACTATAGTGGATACTGTCTAAATAACTACCTTTGACCAAGGCTCGTCTAGATACTTAATATGGAGAAATCAGTAAATACTTATTGCTAATATTCTCTTCCATTGCTAACATCTCCTTTAAGCTGAACTGAGTTGAACACATACATACAGCTCAGCCACAGTTACAGTTCAGCTGTGCAAATTTAGGTGGTATGCATCAGCCTTTCATAAAGAATCAATAATATATTTTATATGCCACAAAAGTGTCCTGTTCAGGGCCAGGATTGCACTCAATGATCCTGATGGGTCTTTTCTAATTCAGCATATTCTGTGATTCTATGATATCTCACCAGCTTTTACATCTGTTAAAAAATGAGGACAGAACCCTGAGCCAGTACATTCAAAGCAGTGCTTGTGCTCTTTACCATAGTTAACCTAAAGTCAATATACAAGAAACATTTTGACACAAACTCAATAGCATGTGTTTGATTGAATTAATAGAAACATGATTGCGTGTTTATGTTTAATCAGGATCACAAGAGTGATACTGTGCTAGCAGGTAGATTTTATGTACTTTACAGGTTCGTATTAATGGTAGTGGATGTACCATACAGACAGAAACAGAATTTCACTCATCAATTCTGATTGCTGTAATGTGTCCCCTCTACTAGTTAAAAATCAGCTTCATTGGGTGGCATTGGTATCTCATTCTTTTTACACTTCTGTATCACTTTTCCTCACCTGCAAATTGTGAAATTCAAGGCTAAGATTAAATTGAATAGGGTTTACAGGTATTTTCCATAGAATTATTCCATTCAAAGTATTTTAGTAATCTAATTTATAATGTGGCTGAACAAAACCTTGAATCAAAATACATAACAAGGGTTCATTGCATGCTAATGGAAAGAGAGGCCCCTGATGGAAATTTCTTCAGGTGGCTTTGTTGTCAAAGTGTTTCTGTTAACTGTGTCTCAGCTGACATCTGTTACAAAAGATTTAGGTTTCATTTGTCCTCTGTGGGAATTATCAATTTTCAAGGAAGCTTAAGACTCCAGAAATTCAGTAAAAGCTTTTGAGTCATTTCTGCTTGTGGCCTAATGTAGTTGTAGAAATTGTTCACTCTAGATGGATCAGGGTGAACAATTGCTTTCCTATTAGAAATATATTGCTCTAATGCCAGTATTTTGCAGTATTGAAACATTGTGTATATATTTTAATTATTATATAATTAATATTTTATTACATACATATATATTGCATTTCTCTATATTATACTGTATTGTATTGCATTGACTCTATGTATTTTTTTTAAATAGGATAAAATATCACTCTTCATATTGTGTTGAGTAATCCATGATTATACATCTCAGACTGAATTATTTTCTCCTTAACAACTTTAGCTTCTGTGTTAGAGGAATTTCCTCTTCTTTTGCTTTAATTTTCTTTACTTCCTCTAATTTTTGATACCCAGTCTGATACCCACTCAAGCAAAAATGTGCCACAGTTTTGGCAGCCCTTTACTACTCCAATTCTCCTTTCAACTATTTCTGTATACTTACCTTAATTAGCAGAACTACCCATGTGAATGCACACTCATATGTTGCTCAAGGAAAAATTTAGGTGGAAACTCCCAACCTATTTCATACCAGAATTTGTGTCTGTCATTCAGGCTTTTCCTTTTATCATTTGTGTAACAAACTATACATACTCAAATATGACTTTAGCTCTTTTGCTTTTTCCTTCATTTGGCACTGAGCATTTTCTGTATTGCTGGTACTCTTAAGATGTAAAGACAATCTTATTAGAAGATCTTTTAAAATTATATATAAAAGATCTTCTAAATTTTCTACCCAGAGAAACATTTTCCATTCATACAACGCACGTCAGTGAAGTCCCACTGTGAAATCAGTCTTACTGAAATGAGCTAAAATATCTGCATAATATAGGCTATATTGGAATTATACAGGTGCTCCCAAGGAAGACAAGGCTTAACTACACACAGGTTTCGAAAGCAGACCAAAGATTTTATTATGACTCAGTTGTTCTGGATGGTTTTTTATGTGTGAGAGAAGCTGAAAGCAATGCTCATTCTCTCAGGATTTTCCCATTACATTTGTTACCTTCTTGGAAACAGCAAAAAAGAAAAGTCTTCACTACTTCCACTACATGGAGACCATGTTGTTATTCTATGATGAAAGCTATCATATAAATAAAAGACTCAATGTTCCGCAGCTCTTTGCAAAATGAACTGAAGGAAATGGTGAGAAAACTGGAGGGCTGATGAATGATTGATTTACTTCTGGTTTACAGTAAATCCAATCTATGACAAGAATAAATAAATGAAAATTTGCTAGTTTTGATGTCCAAGCAGCCTGGAATGTGCCAACAGGAAAATAAATTAAAGCATTAGTTACATTGTTCAGCTTGGTGACTCTATACCTCTGCAAATGTATGGCTTTGTATTTATTTAATAATTTTTGTCTTCTAATCTTTCTCAGTATCATACAGAATTTCATTCAATTTTCCAAAGATGGGCAACATTCTAATATGAAAATTCAACAAAAGTCGGTGTAGCTTTCACTCTCTATCTTTCTGTGATGGAAACTTGAGTTACAGCCAGAAAATTAGAAGATGTATCACAGTGAGCACAGACCACAAGATTTATTTTCTTTAATCCCTATGATGTTTACAAGCAAAATATTTTTTGCATCTGAGTCTTCTGAGAAATCTTAGATGAAAAACCTTCTGTGAGCATTGTTAATGTATGTAGTAATAACTGAACCCCTTAACAGCAGAATAGCCACAATTAAATCTATTTAATTATACAGGCAAAGCAAAGCTGTACTGTCTAGAATCTTTTATATAATAGTGCAGTGGTTAAAGAAATAGACCATACTATGAACTATTTCTAACTTCATTCTTCCTTCTTAATTGTTTATGACTGATTTTGGTATTTGCATATTTTATTTGATGGCTTTTTAATTAAAAATGTGAAAGAAGTACCCCAGTAGAGAGCTGTGTTCTAGGATTCCATTTCCCTTCCCCTTTGCCTTCATGCAGGAGTTACTTAGGTCTCAGTTTCAGAGTCAGAGCTTTCCTGGATTGATTTCTTTTTTGTTGGTCCCATGGGTCTTCCTTATTTTTTGGCCCAATGATTGAGGTGCAAAAAGAGAGTTAGGAAATGACCCAATTCTATAATTTTTTTGCTAGGGCTCTGTGCTTGGAAACTCTTTTGCTGTCAGGAAAATCCATTATCTCATTCACCCTTATTAAACTTTCAAAATACAAAGATAATCACAAGCATGTTTTAAGGCTATGCAATATGCTCTCAGTAAGTAGGGAACTCAAGAAAGATGACTATCCACAGAAATGAAAAGTGAGGAATCTCTATTAAGCCTCTTAGTTTCAGTATGCAGTTCAGCTAATATTTACACTTCTTACCTTGAGGTTAACGGTACCTGAAGTGTAATTCAATGTGTTATAAAAACAGTATCTCTGCTCTGCACCTAAATTACAAATGAGTAAACAATTTCAGATGTCAAATCTCAAGCAGTATTCCCATTTGAATACTAACCTAAATTCTGGGCATGCAGCACTGTTACACAATGAAAGCAAATTCCTTAGGACTTAGTAGAAACTATCTCTTATTTTGTGCAATGAGAATTCTTTGTATTACTTCTGTATTTAATGAGACATTATTTCCTGATTTCAGTTTATTTTATTTCAGTTTCTTATTTTCTGCATCATTATCAATATTTAAAGACACAACTTCAGGTGGTGGTGTCAGCACTGTTATTTCAAATCAGCCTTGCACACAGTATATTTCATGATTTTACAAAGAATGAACGTGTTTAAAAGCCAAAGATTTTTCTTTCTGTCGAAAATGAGACATGATTACAGATGTTACCTCAGCTACCTGATTTACCTTTTCTGATGTCACACTTTTCTGTTTAAATGCAGTTAAGACAGGTATTCAATAATTAAAACAAGAAAATAGTTTTCTTGGGATTTTCATGGTCACAGCACTGATGACAAACCATGAAGTGAGGAAAGAACAAAAAATGTCATGACCACAATGAACTTAAATCTCTACCCATTCTTTAGCAATGAAATTTAAAAACACTCTGACAGTAATGGTAATTTTTTTTCTTAGGTTCAATGTTGTGGTGATACAAATGAATTTTGTAATAAAAATATATTCTTTCTTTTCATAAACACTTTTTCTTTTTTTTCACATATGTTTAATATCCAGAGAAGGATGAGAACATGGTGCAAGAGGTTTTTAACTTGAAGAACTAGAGATCCAAATTGTCCTGTAACACATATCAGCAAGTAAATCTAGATATGTGCTACCAGTACATCTATGCTGTCATTTTGAATTACATCCTATTTCCCTTCTATTTATTATTCAGATGGCATATTTACTAGGTTTCTTACAGGATGCACTCTAGGGAAAAACAGGTACATCACTTCAACAGTACAGTTATAAATGAGATGATTTGTGAGTCAGTTTTCTTACTACCTTTGGCAAAAGACAAGTAAATTTCAGCACTTTCAGAGCCTTCAGACATATAATTTATTCATCTTTCTGTTGCAGGATTGCTCCTCAACCACACATAGACCTGGCAAGGTTGTTTGATGAAGAAGGATTTAAATAACCTCATCACTGCTGTTTGAAATAAATAAAAAAAATGAGTTTCTATGAAGATATAAATAATTGAATCAGAAAGGCTAAGACTAGTGTGAATTGAGAATCAATGGAAATTTCTTTATGTGGAGGCACCAGCAGGAACATATAGAGGGAAAGAGTCTCAGTGCCTGTGTCAATGGCATCCAGATTAGCAAGTCCTCAGCCCCCCTGAGCACACCTATTTGCATTTTCATAGAACACATGGATTTGGACAGTATTGGCTCACATATATGTACCAGGATGGAAACACTTCCAGCTCTGGAAGAGTTAGAAAAAGGCATAGCTGAAATCTGTATGCGATCAGTAACACAGAGGACATGAAGAGATGATCTTCTTTCTTTGCCCTCCAGTGATCCCAAAGGATCATTTCACAGGATCCATTCTGACATCTGGACACAAGCACTGAGGTGGCCAAGTGCTGGCCAGACAGACGGAGCACTCCTGCCCTGTTCACTGACAACTGGGCTGACCTCTTGGGCATCACATCCAGTCTAGTGCTTGCATAGTAAGAGGGAATGGGAGTGAAACAAGTTTTGATTCCATTTTTCTTTTTAATAATTTTTTTCTATCATAATGTCTTGCACATGTATTTACTGGACTGTGAATATGGTGCAAGAGTATTCCCTGAAAAGGCATACAACGAGTATCCACAAAACTACAGAGGGCAAGTTAAAGGTCTGTGTGATGGGGATGAGCATGTAGCGAAGTAAACCTGCAACACAGTACTGAACCTCATACACTATTCATCTTGGATCAGGCCAGTCTGCATCAATAAACTTTATAAATGCAAACCATTTTGCTCCAGGTGCTCAGGAACAAAGTATTACTCCTGGAATGTTTTCCAGGACCTTTATAAAGACCTTTTTTTAAGGACACAGTAATAATACAATAATCAGGTTAATACTGTTAGGAGAGAAGTATATAAAGCACAGGAACTCAAGTGGTAGCTTACTGGCCCATTTCACAAAAGAAAGGCTTTGGGTTATATATATGTAAATGAATAGAGAGCATTTTTTAGGCAGAGAGCCTGTTCTTGTCACTTCTAATCTGCAATAAAAATTCATCATGTGAGAAATATGCATGAGGATTTGAATGGGCATGCCTCCAGTGTATTATCATAAGGCAGGCAGTGGAAACCATCTTTCTTAAGTAAGGGAGGACTGTGGGCAAATAGCTGACATACAAAATGTCTCTATAGTGGCATTTGAACACAGAAGTCCTTTCAGAAAAGGGGAAATAGAGATGAATGGGGACCAACATGCTTTCTGACCAACTGCTTCTTGTCTGTCACATCTGTAGTCAGCTTCCTTTGGCACTGTAGGCCTCTTCATGCTCCAGGCTGCTTCTAAATTGCTCAAAAAAATTGAAAGAGAAAATTGGAAGACTTTCATAGACAACAGTCTTTCCAACTTTGTAGCAACTGTGGTTTACTTATTTACAAACTTAGTTTAGAAAAATAGCTCAGTTTGGGGTTTTTTGCCACTCCAATCAAAATTCTTTACTTTCCTTATTTTTCCTGACCAAAAAGCCTCTCACAGTAGAGCTTGATAATGTTTATTACAGAAATCTAGAACTGTTTTTGTTTTTGAATAATCGCAACAAAGTTTTTACATTTCTTCATTAACTGAGTCATCTTTGGCACTATTTCCACTAAAAACCTGGAAATTGTCAAGGTCTGAGTATACAGCACTGTCTAAACCCAAACCTATCTCAAGAGCAGGACTTGAGTGTACTCTGCTTTTCCGCAAAGAACCGCAGATGCTTATGTGTGCACTTTCTACCCTTCTATAGATCTCATTGCAATCCTGGGAGTTTAATTTCTGCACTCCCAACTTCCATAATGCAAAAAATTGTAAATACAGTTTTCTGACTGGAAAAATCAATATCCATCTAACTGCTCAAGGACAATTTTTTCCTCTTTCAGTGGCTTTTTAACAGAGTTTCAATTACTGTCCATAGGAAAAGAAAAAAAGTTAATAATGGAAATCTAATGAAATGAAAGGGAAAAGGAGAAAATCCTCTGAGGAGCACATAGACAGAACACATGGGAAATTATAAGATCTCTGAATATGATGTTGTAATGTGTAAAATAAGGTAACGCATTTCTCAGAAATTTGTCTTCATGAAGTACCATATCAACAGAGAAATTATCAGAACTACTGAAATCTATGGAGAATGAATATCAGTAAACTTAATTTGTATTAAAAAAGAGAAAAAGCATAAATATGAGGAAAAAAATAAGCAGCACTAATTTCCACACCAACAATTCTGCTTGGCAAAACTGTTCTAAAGACAAAATTTGACAATTAAAGTCAATTACAGACCTTCTAAATCACCTCAAACCACCTCTAATGTGACTTTTCTGCTTCCTTCTATTTTCAGCCTTACATGTCTGAAAATTAATCTCCCCTGGCAAACAGACAAATTTCAATCAGTGTGTTGATGCCAATGCAGGGAAACAGAACAACCAGATACAACAGTAGACCATGAGTGCTGCTTCTACTACAGTTTGGTCTTAGTTTAAACCTAATCTGGCAAGAACAATAGGAGATTAGTTGGTTATTTTTTAAAATAAGAATTCCAAGCAAGTTTTCCTATCCAATCCTTATTTTTGCACCAGTGGACATCTTAAGTTTAAGAGTTAATGTAAATTATAGGGAGCAGAACATTGAAACTGGTGGAAGTTCTGGTGCTTGGAAAATTGACAAGAGAAGGAGGAAGCCACGAACATCCATCTCTGATGGAACAAAATTAAGAAATGTAGTGGAATATTTTGTTTTCAAACCACTAAAACACCTTTATATAACACCAAAGTTGTGGGGTTTTTTTAAATAACATATTCTTTGATTTTTTAAATTTTTATACTATATAAAATATATATTGCTGATCAATTAAGGAATTGAAATATTTTAATCTTAGTGAAGAAAAATACTTCTATAAACTCACATTTAAATTCTGTGTTGAATTCCGTAACTCATATAAACCTTTGAAAATGCATGATAAGTTCTTTCTATGAAAAATTTTGGACTAGATCTAAAAGGGATATCTCAAAATGCATGTAGAAAATTAATTTTGGAATAGATTTTTTAAAGAACCAAATTCAGGTGATACGCAAGTAATCAGAACAGATTTTAAAGCCTAATGACAGCATGACTTATGCTCCTGGCAAGATGTATATTCATAATTCTTGCAGTCAAATTGCCTCTCAAGTAAATCTATTTATTTTTCCAGTATATTAGAAAATGTAAATCAGGTTAAAAAGCAATGTTTCTTATAATTTTCATTTTAGTGAGCATGGAGGAAGAGCATGCAAACTTGTGAGATACTTCACATAAGATTCTTCTCCAGTTGTCTATCTATAGAAAAATATATTGTTTTCCAGAAACAGGAATTATTGAAATATGGTATTTCTCTCATGGGCATAATTTCTTTTACAGCAAGTTTCATTTAAAAAATAGTTATGAATAAATATCTTGAACAGACATCTATGTCAATCCTGCATGAGTCTTACTTGCTTTGTACGAAACAGATTTGTTTGTCTGAATGGTCTGAAGTCTCAGAATTGGTTTGAGAAGAACTATTTAGTTGTGCAGACAGAGAAAAAAAATAACTAGTAAAGTTAAGCATTATCTTATTTTAAAATTCTAGCTTGTGTGTGATGGTATATTACAGTGAGGACTTCATATTCACTGAAGTGAAAAGAGTCAAATTCAGACATTCCACATTTTTCTTCCTTAATTCAAAGAACAAAATTAAATTCGAAACTTGCATTTTTTTATTAAGTCATTTAAAGCTACTTTAGCAAACACTGTGAGATTATAAGAACCCATACAAACTAAGAATTTGGGAAAAAACCCATACAGATTTATTGGACAGTTAATTGATATTGCCCATAACTGAATTAAAAGTCTGAAGTTTCATTTTAGACTTGGATCATATGGCAAGCTGGATGGAAAATTCCATACATTTACTGAAATAGTGTGAATAATGTTCTCAAAGTTTAATATGGTTACTGTCTGTTTATTACATCATAATAAATTGCAGTCTTCTGTGACTTTAGGATAAGAATGGTAAATTTTAAACAAATAATCATAACCAAACACTGCAATTCTGTTTTTTCTCTTAGTGCTCCTTGGTTCATAACTCAAACAAATGTTTTACCTCTGTGTATATTCCATTGGGATGACAGTTACTCATTCATATCCTCTCTGCTGAAGCTAGAAATACAGCAATCTTCTGTCATTGTGTGAAGACAGTATCTCAGTGTATAGAGTGAGCAAAATTATCCTTACTGACAAGGTTAATGTACCAAAATCAGGTACATTCTTGGCTGAGTACTGTCAAATACTCTTGAGCTGCTATAACCCTTTGAGACTCCAGGTGGAATGAAATGGAAAACAATTTAATTAAATGTGCTGGGAATGTAATCTGGGACATTATGTATTTGTTGAAGAAATCTGGTTTGGAGGAATTGTATTACACTGGGAAATTATTCTTACTAGTAAACAGAGTATGTGTTGGCACAGCTGAACACTGTAACCATAAGAACAATACATAGATATTTAGTACAATCACAAATTAAAAATACAGTACTAAACCTGAATATTTTTAAACAAAGTCTATTGGTTGGACTTTCATAGCATATGGAAGCATGTTTTATTAACATATTATAGTTTCATGGCATTGTAGTGTAGGTGTAGCTATGTGTAGCTAAATGTAGCTATGATTAATTTCAAAAATATATTAGTCCAGATTTATGGTCAGATTAGTCTGATAATGTACAATTTATCAGAAAATTTTGGAGTGAGAACATGCTAGATGCATAAGTTTCCACTTACAATTTCCTAAATCACATGGAGATTAAAAATAATGAAAATAACTATCTGTTTTGAGAAAAGATTGAAGGTTTTTTTCTGTTCATCACTTTTTGTTTTCATAAAATCATGATTAATAAATACCAAAATCATCTTTTATTTTCAGCTGGATATTAGATTATGAGAACAAATAGGTATTGCCCATGTTCTGTTATTATGTATTCAGGCTTTTAGTTTTTGTTACCTCGTACAGATGACTCTGGTTTTATTACCATCACAACAGAAAAACAGAGAGCGAAACAGATTATCTGTTATAGGTCATATTCCTTTCATTTCATGAGGCATTAGCTCACTCCATAACTTTTTCAACTTAACTGTTCCCTGATAGCTCTGAGGCTTAATTATCAAAGGCAATTTCTTTTCTAGAAAGGGAATTATTTCCTGCCCAGAGAGTGCTGCCTGGTTTGGACTCAACGATTCTACTAAAATTCAGAAAATAATAGAAAAATTGTTTACATGAACTATCCTCTTCTCACCCATCCCTACTCATCCTGAATTAACTCTGTAAATAGCTGTTAGTGTACTTACAATGAAGAGTTTAATGGATGATGTTTGTAGAAACCCTTTTTATAGGTCTCCAATTAGGGTACTTGACCGATTTTAAAGCATATGGGCTTCATTTGAATCAGGTATTTAATATCAGCTTTCTCTCTTCCCAGTATTAAAAAATACCGTAGCTCAATATTTTTTTAAATTACACTACTGCAATGCAGCAAAAAGTAGTAATATTAATAAAAGAGCACACAACTCCAAAAATTAATCAGGAGAAAATGGAAAAGAACAGATACAAGAATTAGGTTTTAGTTGTTAAAAAAAACCCCATTCAGTTTCTAAACAGATATATGCAGGTGCTTTCAGAGTCTTTTCCAATAAATATTTATGTAATGTTTGCTCCCGGGGTATGATATTCAAAACCAAGATGGTTTATCCTACTTCAAGAATTTTTGAGGTTAAGGTATGAAGAAGAACTCAAACTCAATACCATGATAGGCAAAATGAGTGAGTTAAGCAGTAGAAAAGAACAAAAAGATGTAATTATAGTCTCTAGTTTTTAATTTTGTAGGTGACATTAATTTTACTTGTGTATCATGGAATAATAATATATAATTATATATATATATTTATAGCCACTTCTATGCTTCTCACTTTTCCCTAACCATATATAGTATTTCCTTAACCATTTTTGAGGGTTTTTTTCATGCTGTAGAGAAGAGATTCAAAAAATGTTTATTGACCTGTTCACTATAAAGGGAGAAACGAAATAAAAGCCCACTAATTATGCATTGCGTGAGATTCACTTTGAAGGTGAATGGACCTACATAAAGAAAACTAACAAAAACCATTGCTATATTTCAATCATAATAATATTTACTTTTCAAAGATCAATTAAATGTCTTTCACAGGGACTTGACCAGGCAATCAGAGCTAATTTCCTACTAGATTCTGACTCCAAAATGAAAGTGTCTTAATTTGTTGGACAACTTTGGAGGTAGAAGATTTAAATATATTCTTCAGACATTTATTCTTAATAATCTTGTTTAGAAAGAAAACATAATTTAATTTCACATTATACCTTTTTACCATTTAGAATGAATGTCAATTATTTAAAACATCAAGTTCTTCCTTCTAATCTGTAATATAAACCTAATTGTGGATAGTTTTTTCTTACTTTTTAACTTCTACATTGGCAGTAAAAAAAAAATCTAGAAATTGTCTAAGCCATGTCTGAGATTTGGAACTTTTTAGATCTCAAGTCCTATTTAAGGATCCTTCTTGAAGCAAATTAGATCACTATGTGCCTAAGTCTTTAAATATAAAATAAAGAAAAAGTTTTTATTCATTCTAGAATTCGTAAGTGCAAATCAAATATTGTTCCAGAGCAGTCTTTTCTTTGGGGAAAGGACAAGCCTCAGAGTAGTTCCAGATTAACCTGGGTAGCCTCTTGACTGTATTGCAATGAAAAGCTGCAGAAAAAAACTGTTCATTTGTTGCTTTCTCCCAGAAAATAGCTCTTAAGTGAGCTGAAATTAAAAGAGGGAAATGTATCTTGGAAGAAAACTCACATGCTTAATACTGAGTAGAGTGGGCTTTAGTGGTTACTAGTTTAAAATATAATAAAAATATGTTGGTTTAAATTAGATTTATACCTAAACACAATAAAAACAATCTATCCTTGAATATAGTTACTTTTTTATCTTACAGAACACTATGGATTAACATATATTCTATTTCCTGATTTTCATTACACCTCATACTGAGAAATATAGTGTAAAGCAATCAATTTTCAATTTTGTCAGAAAGTTGACTTTTATCACAATAAAATTTCTATGTATTTCTTCTCTCTAGTCACATTCTCATTGTCCATTCTCTATCACTCTTTAATTTAAAGTAATTCAAAGCTCTATGGTTTGTTCTTTGACACAGAATGTTATACTGAAAATTAAATGAAAATGAAAAGAAATACCCTAGTGAAATTGAGGTATACGGTGGTCACATTATAAAAATGCCTTCCCAATTCAGCAAGAGTTGATGTTAAAGTAATAAAACATTAATAGAAGCAGGATAAAAAGGTTGACCTGTATCAGCAAAAGGAAATAGACATAACGTGTATGTAAACTGATACCTAATATTTTATCAAAACCAGATTTTTTTTCAGATAGTGGATAAGCACTCAGATACTCATTCTTCATAGTATTCTGAGTTAATTTCTATTTTTTCCCTTATATATCAACACAGGATAGGATATAAGTCTAGCCAATTCTGTAGCCAGCAATACACAACTGATTGCAAGTATAGAAAAATAGGTAAAATAAAGACTCACTGTAATATATTTTTTTGCTCTCACCTTGAAAGGGGCTAAGATAGAGTTCCAGTCTTTATTTCCTGTTAATTTATGCATTTTGCACTATGCAATTGCTGTATTGAAGGTTAGATAAAAAAATTGCATAGCTAGGAGTTCTCTACTGTAAAGAACAGATTGGAGATCAGGGTTCCAGGACTACCCTTCTCCATGTTAATTATCACCTTGTTGTAAGACTATCTGGATTTCTCTGGATATAGTAGGAGTCTAATTTTTAGGCACTGTAATTCCTCAGTTAGTTATTTAAACCAATCTAAATCTACATCTCTAACTCTTTTTTTTTAGATACACCAATCAGTGCAGATTGCACTTTTACTACATTAATTTGAACATTCTTATTATGCTTATGTTATAAAAATTGCTAGTATAAAATTACCTATCATTATGTTTGGATTTAGTTTATGTTGTTGGCTCTGATCAGTAATGTAATAAGCAGTGTGCTGTTGAACTGCTGGTTTCATTATTCCATTAAACCGCTTGGCTACTATCAGGAAATATTTCCCCTGAAAGCAGCACCTACCAGAAAACAAAAAGAAGTTCACTTGAAAAAAACATAAGTCGTGTTGGTGAAGCTGGAATCCTCAGTCATTCCAGTTGCTTTCAGCTAAATCTTTTTCCTAAACGAGGAGCCAGAAAGTAAGAGCTGTGCAACACCTATCAGTGTTTTCAGGCACAGATGTCAACATTTTGCTAGCAATGTCCTCATGTAGATTGTAAGATTTGCAAACAATTACAAAACCATCACCAAACTAATGATGTGGACTATTGGACTATACTCTTTAGAGATACAGGAATGAAACACAGTAAAGAAGAATCTGAGAGGAGGGGCTCTGTATAGTTATCTAAGTAGACTAGTAATTAAAAAAAATAATAATAAAAAATAAAAATCAAAATCAAAACACACACACAAAACTCCAAAACTTTAAAATAAGCAAAAAGAGCCCATGCCCATTGTATAGGGTATAGCTTAACTGAACCAGAATCTGTTGATTTAAACTTGGGTTTGTCCATGCAGACTGGGCCTACATCCAGTAGGAAATCAGGAGACAATTCTATGTGACAAGTCTGTGAAAAGTTTTAAGTCAGAATAAAACTCAATTTGAAAGCAAGGATTTAAGTTTGACTGCAGACACCTTTTTTTAATATTATTGACAGCATTTAAAGAATTTTTTTGCTATTGAAATTAGAGGATGTCCATCTGCAAAATATTTTCAGATCTCAGATGACAGATGTTTCTCAGTTGGGTTCAACTGGAAATATGTAGGCATCAATAACTTCAAGAGAAGCCTTCAGAGATAGAGATCCTGAAGAAAGAGAAGATTTAGGAAACCAGAAATATTGGTGCTTTAAAAAACCACGGAATTATTTAGCACTACAAACTCTTCAACCACCAATATACTGCTACTGTCAATATATTTGCTACAGATGAGAATTGTTCTACTGGACTTGATATTGTATCATTCTGCCATTTGAAGGACCAAATCATGTTGAAATCAAAAGATTATAGGAAGGGAACTAAAAGCACGTCAATAATCCCTGAGAAAAAAAAAAAAATCAAAACAATCCAAAACCAGTACCTGTATTGAATCTTCGCCAGCTGAATTGATTTTTGATGTGGTGTCCAAAATACTAGTGTTACTAATTATTCCTTTAAGTAGAGTTGATTCAAAACCTCCTAATGGAGTGGCATGCAGCAGAAAGTGAGTTTTGGATGTGGAGGTGTACCCCTGTTTTTTACTTAGTGACAGAGATGTGGTTGTGTTTGCTAAAGACAAAATCATCAAGCACAACACTTTCTTACTTGAAAACCTGTGTAAGGTTACATAGCCAAACTCTTTCAAGCTGGAGCAGTGACATGTTAAAGAACCTGGTGGACTTTGCTTGGAATACAGCTCTTCAAAAATTGGGCAATGGACACGGTTGGCTGTGTGCTTTCTTCAAACTTTTTATGGGCCAAAAAGGTAAGAGCTGTGGATGTAAAAGACAATAAAAGCAATACAAGGGGGTTTTGATGAAGTATCGTTATGATACAGAGAAGAAGAAAATGTTTCTTAGAAAATTTTTCATGTATAATAATCACCTACCACAGAATGATCAAATACCTGATTTTTCAAGGCAAAGGTAATGCATATAAATCAGAATATTTTCTAGAATTCTCTGAAAATCATGTATCAGTGTATACTGAAAGTACACTAAAATTTGGCACCTTCTATTGAGTTAGGAACTGTAATTATAAAAAGCCTAGAAAGAGAGAAAAAACTGAACACAAACAAAACTTGTCTACTTGATTCCTTTCTGCAGAATTCAGTAGAGACTGGATTTCCTCACTGCAGGTCTCACTGTAGTCCTGGACAGAAGGCTATCAAAGTGACTGAAAACAGGACAAAAGGTGGTATATAAAAACAACCTTTCCCTTGAAATACGATGGATCCCTCATAAATGTACTAACATTAGCATATTTTTTCACATCTTTGTGGCATGCTGTTGACTCCAGTATTTTCCTCCATCAATCTGTGTATACATGAAAAAGAATAATTAAAAATGTAACAACAAGCCAAGGAAGGCAACATTTTTATTTTCTCCTAGCTTCAGTGTTAGTGTTTCATTCTTTTAAAATAATATTCCAGAAGTATGAATACATGATAGTACTTTTATATCTTAACTATAAAATTATATTTACCTGTTTATATTCACAAGGCAAAAGCTTCCATTGCACACAGATTAAGGACTACATAAAATTGTTTAAATCAGTATTCTTTAGCAGGAAGAAAAAATACACATCCTGAACACACTCAAGTAAAACAAGAAGCAGTGTTCTTGGAAATTATTTAACATGCTTTGTACGAGATGGCTCCCATTTCATCTCTCTGACTTAGATGTTGTAACCTTTCACTGGTTTTACTGTACAGGATTGATGTGCTCCAGCAGAGTTAGCTTATCACTGCAAGCCACACTCTGTTGTGAGGCCTGCCTCAAAGAAAATGCAAAATACATTCCAAACCTTTGATATTTCAATGCAAACTCCATAATGTATTTTATAGAATGGAAAACAATCTGCACCACTCTATAACTGACATTTATCTCAGCTGATAACCTACATGTGCTTACTTGTAAACGTGGAAATGCACAAAAAGACCAGATGCTAAAATAAAGAAAATAATGTATCTTACAAAATACAAAGTATACAACATGGTTTCCTTCTGAGCCTATCTCCAGCTAGCCCTGCTCTTCAGATAGACATATAAACGAGTTATTCCTGTGGGTCCAGACCCCAGACAGAGACGTGTTCCAGGCTGGAAGAAGGAGCGAACTTACACTTGGGGACCAGAAAGGTTTATTCAGGCCAATGGCCCAGGTGCAAATGAAGTGTTCTAGCTCTTACCTGCCCTTAAGTACAGGGGGTGTTACCTTTGGGAATGAAGGGGAATGATTTAGGAACAGGCGGCATTGGCATGGCCATTTTGGGGCAAAAGGGGAGTGGGGATACCTGAAGCCTGGCTGAGTCACCAGCTCTTGCCAGAGCACTCAAGCACTAGGATGTGTCAATAGGTCTTATCACGGAAGATACAATGGACTGGGAGAGGGCTATTGTGAGGGTAAAGACAGGGATTTGTGAAAGGGGGATGGTAGGGATGAATCATTTACAGAAACTTATAACAAAAACCATACAGAACTTTAGAAAACCCAAAATGCACATTGCAACAATACAGCTTATTTTTTTCAAATCTATAATAGCATTTAAGGGAGCTTCCATTGCTTTGGGGAAAAGTATTTCACTTTTGAATGACTAGAAAATTCTAGTGTGATTCCAGAGTCATCCTTAGAAGCAGATTTTTGTGTAAAGATAAATATTTATTATTTTTTAATGTATTTGTGTGCATTTCATATGTGCTAGATGAAAAAGAATGAAAGAAATGCAGACTGAAATGTTCATGCTGAAAATCAGTTGAACAACTCAGGCTGAATTAAAATTTGTAAATTGATTTTTAACTTGTATATCATACAATACAGGCCACATCCTTTCTTTCATCAGGATTCACTCAGAAGTTAGGCCCTTATTTCCTTGGGCCACTTTTCAAAGTTGAGTATGTCCAAGATGTTAATGAATTTAATATTATGTGATAGTTGTTCCCTATTTGAATGACTCCATAATATTCAAAATCTTAAAGAAACTGACAGATAAATAATTTATTATATTTAAGATTTTGACAAATGATTCGGCTAAAACAAAGACAAATTGCTAAAAAAAAAAGCATAATATTTCATCTAGACTATACTGGAGGCACTAAGAAAACAAACCTGTACATTCCAGACATTCTGGATATGGGAGAATTTCAGCTGTTATGGACAGCTCATCTTTTTTCCCACACTTAATATTAATTTTCTCAGCCTTCCTTGTTTGAAGTGCATTATCTATTCATATAAATTAAAAATCTCAAAAGTCTCAAAAAAACAATAAAAGCAAACATGGTTTTCAAAATATTAGGGGTGGGTGAGGTGTGTACGTTAAGCTGCTGATGGTGTGGAAACATCTTACATTTCTTTGGGTTATCAACATTCTATGTGGATCTTATCATAGACAACTCACTGAAACATTGGACATCTAAAGAAAATTTTGAATATATTTAAAAATTTGTCCTTTAGTGGGTTTTTTTCAAAGCATCATGGTAATGATACTGGTTTCCACAGCAACCAATAGCATTTCCCACCTCCTCCTTTTCCGCTCCCCTCCTGCCTGCCAGCACTCCCTTTAGGATTGACATATTTTTGTGTAAAAATAAACAGCTGTAATTTTGTGTAATACTATCCAAACAATAATGCTGTGGTATTTGGATGAAATATGTATTTTTAGTGCCAAATGATGGGCTTAACTCCAGGTTTTATGCTCCTTGTGGTTTCTTTTTCTCTCCCTTTTATTTATTTATTTATTTATTTATTTATTAAGCAGATTATTTGGGGATGTGTATGTAAGCCAATCAAAAACCAAGCAAGTCACCAGGAAATGCAATTTCTTCCTGTCCCAAATGAATCTGAAAAATCTTTAAAGACTAATGGTCAAGCTCACAAAATAAGCTCAAGAGTTTTTGTGAATGATAGATATGTTTCACTCCTGAATCAATCACAAAATCATCCTGATTTCTCTGACTACCCTCATTACAGATCAGTATTCCCAAAATAGCTTTAATCAGTTATTTTCAGCCTAAGGGTTGTCAGCAAATTACTTGTTATGACTGTTTCTCATTCATTATTCATCCAGTGTAACTGGTCATATGAATAACATGATACCACTGCTGTCAAAACGGATGTCCAGAACTCACTCAACAAAATGATAATAAATAACAAGCTTTTAAAATAATTTTTAATATCCATAATTATTTTTATAAAATAAATAAAACTTATGCAGTTTGTGAAGATTTTTTTTTAATATATTTAGGCCCACTTCATATATTTAATAACTTTAATGGGAAAATTTTTATGTAATGAAAAAGACATGTTTTGTAAGTTAATAGACAAAAAATGAATATAAGTAAAAATGGAAGTTGAGTCTTTATGAGTACTTAGTTGCCTTTTGCTGTGAAAAAAACCTGCTAAATCTATCCTTGTAACTCTATTTTTATCATAATATTTTGTCCAGGTAAAACATGTGTTAATAAAATCAAGCTAATGAGTATTCACATTCTTACATAAAAAACCCATCATAAATCAATCCTTCCAAGAAAAGACATCTAAAATTTAATGTAACAAACTGTGAATTGCTTAATAGGTCTTTTTGCATGGGTACCTGTTCAACAGCATTCATAACAAACAATATTTATTTCTACTGTTACTATAAAACATTCAGCAGTAATTAATCATTCAGCAATTACTGAAACTGAAAAAAAAAGCTTTCATAAACACCAATTTACAAAAAATATCCAACTCCAAACTCCAAATATTTTATTTTTTTTCTTTCAAAACCCTGGGTAAAATGTGGTCTTATACTGATATTTTTTTGCAACTATAAACACAGAAACATAAGTAAGATAAATGGGAAGGGATTCTCAGAAAATGGAGATTCAAGACAAAAATAATAGTTATTATATGGCTGCTAATTTAATGAATAACAAGAGTAATCAGCACTGACTGAAAAGCAACATTCTGCATTGTTTTATTTCTATTACCTCTGACATCCTCACTTATGCTCTAAATTGTTTGTCATACAAAAACTTCTAGTACCCTAAAATCAGGTAGACCTGATATTTGTACTCAACAAAATTAAATTTGTCTTTGCTTCTTTGTAAGTCTGCTATTTTGACACATTTTTAAAAAATTCGGCATTAACATATTTTCAGATTTACACATTTTATGTTACAAAACTAAAAAAATAGTCCTTTATGATGTGTTTTTTTAATTTGTAACAGTAAATTTTGACTGGTGCAAGTGAAGGTATTTTTGTCAGACATAGAATCATTTGACTAATGGGTTCCTAGCTTATTGAATGTGTAGTGTTATGCTCAGTTAAAGATTATGTGATTGAGTGTCTATAACAGTAATTTGCTTTTGCTCTTCTGATTGCTCCACATGTCAACAACAGAGACCACCATTCCTTGAAGTCTCTCATTCCTTTGAGAGCGTTCAGGCTGGGGAATTTTCTCAATGAAGGGGAAAGGAAGATGAGAGACACAGCAAGACTGCAAATTTTCAGTATCTTGTGGAATGCAGAGTGACTCTATGCAGCGGGGAGAAACCTAAACCTGAGCCAAGTCTGAGGGACCATGAAAAGGAAGCTTCTTTTTTAGGAACAAAGACAGGACTACATGGAGTTTTTTACCTAGGAAGATGCTAAAACTTTTTGGATTAGAAAGCAAGATGAGAGGAGGGGCTCAGCATACATGGGGAATCATTAGTGTCTGACAGATTTAGTTTTATTTTCACACAGAAAATTTGACTTGCTCTTTTTAAAGAACAGCTCTCCCTAGTTTATTTTTTGTGCTCTAAAAAGAATAGCAGCTGATTTGTGTTTTGGGGAGTGCTTGCTTTAAGGAAAAAGGGAACAAAATTCCCCATTAGTGTATGGCAATTCCTTCACAGCACATCCCACTGCACATAACAGCCAGCAGCCTGTCAATATTGTCCATTCCTGTGCTTGTCTGGAAAGTGAACAGAGAGCCCTCTCCTTCACCACTTAGACATAACTGGTTATTAGCACATGTGCAGGAAATGCTGTGTTTGTGAAAGAATAGTACATCTTTCAAGCTCTGATACAGCTCTGATGCATCAGGAGTTTTCAAATCTCCAAAATTTCTTATTAAATATTTTTGACTTATTTAAGTTTTGCACCTCTTTAAAACAGTATTGCTCTTCAGATCAATTTAGGGCTTTAGTCCAAGAATGGAAAAGATGGAAAAGAAATTTTGTGGTAACATTAACTACAGACTCTTGAACCTGCTTAATATGAGTATTAGATTTTGGCAGCACACAATAACTATATACAGGTATATCAATCTGACATTCTCATTCATTATGAAGATAAAATAATGGTTCACTCTTTTCAAATGAGCTGTGCTATACCTAGTAGTCATGAAGGAGTTGAAGTACTCATAGTTTATTGCTTGAGTATTAGCAAAACGAGGTAATTTCCTTTCTTTGCTGTAATAGCACCTTATATGAGACACTAAACACCCAGGGACCAGGTGTGTAATGTAAGTAGCTTTACTCAGATGATTTGTCAAAAGGAATTAACACTTTATAGTCACTGCATTTGAAAGATCAAAACCACAGAAAACGGCTGTGAATTCTGCATTTTAATTGAAAACTTTGGCCTTTTTGGTCTTATTATTTAACTAAATCAGATGCACAGAAAAATGTGTGTGAATAAACATTAATAATCAAATAATTTTCTTTTCCCAGTATAAGTAGGGATCATTTATATCATGCTATAATTTCTTTCCCTAAGATAGGTATTTTTTCAAACAAGCAAGGAAACAAAACCAGAATAATAAATTAAGCCCATGAAAACAGCAAAAGAAGTGTGTGCATGTGAAGAGCTAGTGCCAAAGCACTGAAAACAACTTTAATATGCAGAAATGTATTTTGAGATTTCTTCAAATGCCTAAAAGAGTTGATATTAACATACAACAACATTGTAAAAGACGCATGTAAGGATCTGTAGACTGCAAATTGCAAAATACTGTTAATATTTATTATTCAAGCTACTCTGCAAAGAGTGAAATAGCTATAAAATACTATGTAAATTTGGAAGAACCTATTTTTCTACAATTCCCACTCAATTTCTCTGCAGCATTCCCTTGGAATTCAAACGTAATTTTTTGTTTCTCATATTAATTGGATTAAAACAGCTGCATTTTTTTTCTCTTCCAAATTATTGCTGATTTATTTCATTTCACTTCATTTAAAAAAAAAAAAAAAAAAAAAAAAAAAGGCAAGTGAATCAAGAGCTATACCATTTCATGGATCAGCCGTCAGGGCTTGCTTTTAGAGAGATAGATGGTGTCTGGCATCTAGAGACAGATTGTTCCACCTGCACAAATAAGCCTCCATTTCTGTTGAACCTCACTACTTCCTAGTATGCTTGTTGTAGAGGAAAATGCCATACAGATCTTCTTACATAGATTGAATCAAGAATACGATAACTAAAATATTAATAGTATTTTAAATCTTCTGGCATTTAAAATATGGGTTTGGGGATTTGTCTTCAGCATAATTCTAATCCTGGTGGTGATTTCTAGGGCCTTATACTACTATTAATTAAGTAATTTTAGTAGTTCAAGTACTTCAATGCAGTGGCACTTCAGCACTGTTCTATTTCAGAAATGAAGCGTGTGTCAAAAAACTTAGATTCTCTCAAAATTTACTTTAGAAGGTCTTGAATGTCTTTAGAATGTCTTTATTTCTTCTTTTGAAGATCAAAGTTGGTATGCTGTGCCCAGCTTTTGGAATAGACAGAGGTTGTGCTTTTGGAGGTCCAGATTAGATATTCACAAAAGTTTGTTGTTTTGTTTTTTTTTTTTCCTAGGCATTGCAACAAGCTTTGGAATCTCCATTTGTGGATATTTTTGAGATTTATTTAAAAAAATCACAGCTTCCTTACTCTGATGCTGATTCCAACACCACAGTTAGTGCGAGACTGGACTACTTTACCTCCTGAGATTCCTTCCAACCAGTGTTTCTACAACTGTATGATAAGCTCTGGGCTAATAATGGAATTCCCAAAGATAATAATCCTCTTCAGAGATCAAAGTTCTTTTATATGTGTTCAAAACTGGCAGTAGTACTTTACTGCCATTGTGACTGAGGAAACTGGAGAAAGCTCATTCCTTCACTCTTAGTTCTTTCCTGGATTTTAGATACAAATTTCTTTTTTTAACTATGTATTCCTCTACCAAGTTTTTGTCATTGCAAACTCACTGCTCGCTATTGAATAAATACATGTTAATTAGGACCCTCATTTCCTTGAGTTACAAAAGTTTGCTTCATTGGAAGGAAGTACATAATTTAGAAGTGCTAATTATTATATTCTCCTTTGAAAGTTAGTTAAACATTATTACTGATATTATGTTATGAGATAAACAATGTTAAATTTGATTGTCATGTTTTAAGAAAAAGAAAGATTACATGTATTAAGTAAACTTTGGGGACCTGAAAATAATTTTTAAATCCCTACCTTTGAAAAAATTAGCTCTGAAGGTTTTTTTGATTTTTTTTTAAATTGTCTTTAACCTATACTTTAATAGGAAATATTAATCTAGAGTGATAATAAATACTTTTTGAAAATAAGAAAATATTTTATTTTAATTTCTTTTATAATACCAAGATTGTTCTCTACCTATGTTGGAATAGCACTTTATTCCAGGATTTAGATTGTTTAAGGGAAATATTAAAATAAACCCCACTGTGCATGAAAATTGGCTCCTTCACCTGAATAGGAAAGGCTCAAATATTGAAATTAAAATAAGGTGAGGGTTAAATTTCTTTTTCCCTGTAATCTTAATAGATTTGCAATTAGTTTTACTGTTTATGCAAACAATCCTTATATTATCCATTCATGCTTCTAATTCTCTGTCTGCTAATAAATATATCAATTTTTTTCTCTTCTAAAGTTTCCTCTGTAGAATTTTCACTTACCTTGACTTTTTTTTCCTAACACATGCTTTCTTCTGATCAAAACAATTTTTGTTTATTTGCTGTTTTGTTTTGCTTGCAAGGAAAAAAGCCTCATCTGGTTTGAGAAACTGCAAGTCAGCAATTACTTAGTGTTACAATGTGAATAAAGTGTTTGAAGGCAAGAGAATATTCCACTCTAACTTTAAATGTATTTTTAAAAAATTAGGAAAAAGGAAAAAGACCCAAATATCAATGTGCTTTATAAATTATTGATTTGACTCTGAAGACCATTATTAGAATTATCTTTACTTACAAAACATTGAATTTATTATAATATTCTGAATCATGTTTAGTTACCTATGTTCTATGTGATTCTACAACCTTTAGATTCAGAGTTTTTAAAAACCCAACATGAAAAGTATTTATATACATTCAGTTTGCATCTGAGAGTTGTGATTTAACCTGCATATGTCTGCATGTATTTGTAGATGAGGCTATTCCATGCTTTGGTAGTTAATCTACTGCACTGGAAGCACAATGGTTCATTAAGAAAACAAATACGCTGTATTTCTGGGAAGTTAAGATCTGCCATAAATTGCATTGGGTACCTGGACAGTATAAAAAAGATGGATGGCTGCATTAGAAGCAAACACACCATTGGACTGAATGACTTGGAATCCACTTCTTAATTCCTGTCTCTTCATCCTTCTCCAAAGAATAAATCAGCATTATTTCAGCACATATCATGCTATTACTGAAAAGGAAGACCATATGATGATGCAGAGTTTTTTATGTTTTATATTTCACAATGCATAGATGGATGTAGAGAAAGATAACTCTCACAAAAATGTGTAATTTATCATAAGACAATTGATAATAGAGAAAAAGTAGAGGTAACTGGTGATGAAATGAAAAAATATTCAAAGGATAGTAATATCATCTAGAAAAATATGCTAGTTTTTCAAAAGAAAGACAGATAACTGTGGAAGCCTTAAAAATCATCCGTGAGCGCAGTGAAAACTTTCTGAAAGCAAAGGGATGAGGAGTTTTGAAGGGAAGAGGTTGTAAAATCTGATTCACTATTTCCCCAATGCCTGTACATCTACATTCACTTTGCTAAAATAAAGTTGCTGTAAGTCTTCTTATGAACTTGTGTTCTCACAGATGTATGAAATACTTAAAGAGCTCAGTCTACTTAACTTACTAAAGGAAAGGTTAGGAAATAATTTAATTTCAAAGACTTATCTTAAAGGGGAAAATATTTTTGATAATAAAAGACTCTTTAATCTAGAAGACAGAAGGTTAATTAAATTCAGTGGCTGGAAGTGGTTTAGAAACAAAATCAAACTAAATTTTAGGTATATGTTTAAACCATCTTGGATTATCAGCTAGTGTAGCAACCCAATGAAAATGTGAAGAATTTGAATTAAATCCAGACCAAAAATCTTTATCACAGTTGCATTCTCAAGGAATCAAAGCTTTTAATAACTGATGCAAGAATCAGAATAACCAATATTAGGTCACGTGGGAGCACGTTATATCCAGATGCAACAAAAAAAAAGTGTAATCTTTACCTCTTTTTCGGATTGTGCTGCAGCATACATGCAGTTATGTGTTGGTTAGATGGTTATGAATGGTTTCTACATTGGTTGCAGTTCAGTTTCAGAGATCAATTAATCCTTTATGCAAAAACAGTTCTTAAATCACTACAGGTATTTGCATTTTAGCAATTCTTAGGCACACACTCAGTTCTACTTTTCTTGTAGTCTGAAATAAAGTTCTTACTTCTTTAACAGCCTGATACCAGTGCAATTGTTTCAAAAGCCACAACTATATCGGAATCTGTTTTGCTTTTTAGATAAATGGTCCAAGCATATTCAGCTCATCAGTTCATCTCTGTTAAAATTTACATAATACCCTTATTTTGTTTGGAAAATTATTACACATCCAGTGAGCCTATCTACCACTCTGCAGCTTCCTCTGTCACAATCATCTTGGACTTTTAAGTGGCTTTTTGTAGCCTTCTGTAAACTGTAAGGATCCTGACTTGCACACCAAAATGCCACTTGGCTTCTGTTCAGATTAGCACTTCAACTTATATCAGCTTCAGAAAGGAGATTTATATCCAAAGCTTCTCATCTCCCCAAGAGTATAATGAACCTCTTTTTTAAAAAGTTAATGATATAAACATGTCTGCTGACATGCTGTTATTACACACAGGTACAAAATAGAACACTGGGAAATCAATTTAACTCTATACAGAGACAAAATTTCACAAGATATGTCATCAGTTGTTTAACAGTCATCTCCAGGCTTCCTCCATTTTCTCTGTTTCACACTGCTCTCAATTCTGTGACCATTTTGTGTTCTTCAGCTACTGCAGGCACAGATGCAAACAAGTCACATCTTATTTTTGTCCCTCCCCAGTTAGTCAGCTGGAGGTTTTTGAAACATTAGGTAAGGTTGGTCGTTGACCTAGGGATAGCACATACAGCACTAGCCTGCATCCCATAATTGTCTTACAGGCAGACATAACATATCCAAAGCTATGGGCAAGGGGAGATCTCCCAGACAAGCCACTGTCCCTGTGTGACACCTCGAGGTCCAGTTTGCAGTTCATGAGCCCATTGGCCATTTCTCCAGGTTCACATGGTGTTTTCAGGCTCTTGGGATCTTTTTTGTTACTGATTGCATGTACACATTCCTCTGGGATAGAAAATTTGTACTGATTTGCGATTTTTGCAGGCAGTGTTACCCATGCCTTGCAACGCTACACAGAGCCCTAAGTCTGCCCCATTAATACTGCATGACAACCTTGTAGGGCTGCACCCAGACACTGGGGCCTCTCACTTCAGCTCAAAGGATCTGTGTCTCCCTAGCATGTAACAGTGGTCATGTTACCAAAGTGGTTAGAGGCCACTTTTTAGAGGGTGCCAAAGGAATTAGACAGCCATTCAGAAGATAGTCTAAAATACATGTAATGAGAGCATTAAAAATGGCCATCAGCCAATCACAAAGCAAAATGAAAACACACAGGGATTGATGCTCTTGTAAGTGATAGCCTCCTTGGACATAGTGAGAAGACACTTTCTTTTCTGCTCTGCTTTTTGGGTAGGGATGGTTCAACAATAACTGAGCATTATGAAAACACAAAGGACTTGACATGGTCGAAAAAGACCCTGTCGTAAAATGATGTCTGAAATCTTGAATAAAAGTTATCCTTACTTTATTACTAAGGATAAGCTCAAGGAAAGTACACTATGTCCTATTACATAGTTTGTTATTTCTTGTTATGATGAGCACATTCTTGTCCCCATCCCATATGTGCATGGTTCCTCAAGTACAGTACAATGAGTGTTACAAACTTTGCCTAAATTGGAGAGGATTAGCCCTGACAGAGAATTACATCATATAAAAGTGGACTGTATTTATGGAAATATCTATCTAACACCGCTCTATTTGATAAGGAATACATGAAACAGAAGACGTCTAAATATTAAAGAATAACTAGTGAATTAGTGCAGAATTTTCTAGTGACAACTGCAGTGTTTATTAGTCCTTTACATATAACTGAGGTCATATGTATGTTCTGGAAAGCCCTTCACCTGCGATACTTGGAGGAATATATAAAGACATAAAAATCTTTCTATGGTGAGCTTATTCCACAGGTGTTAGGGAAAACATGTTCTTTACATGACCTTTTCTTTTAAAAAGGCTTTAGTTGTTACTTTTTTCCTTCTGGTTTGTTGGTTTTTTTGGTTTGTTTTTTTTTTTCTTACATGGTATTCCAGCAATGGAAAGAGTATTTTTATGCTGAGTTGGAGGCTGTTATAAATACTCTACTGTCCTTATGACCATCACCGCCAAAGAACTGGCAAGATGCTTGCATTTTCTTCAAGTCTTTCCTATAAACAGGGCAGTACCCCACTGGTACTAAAAACCCCAAGTGCGTCAATGAGCTGAGTAGTTTGTCATCCCCATGAGTCACTGGCGAGCCCAGTTATTATCAGGACCTCTTTGGTTGGTAGCTGTGGAGCCAGGAGTAGATGGGGAAGATGTATTTACCCACTCAAGGCTAAGAAGAAGGGCTTACTCCTCCAAGACTGAGATTTACCAGGTTCCCTTGCTAGGATCTTGTTTGCCTTCAGGATCCTGCACAGAGTCCATGAAAGCAGATAGAAAGAGAAAGCAGAAGACTGAGAGTGGAAGCTTCCACAGAGCCATGGGCATTAGAGACCGCTGCCCTCAGAAGTTTGTTCACTTGCCCAGTACTCAGCAAGTCAAATTTCTGCCCTTTCTAGTTCAGAATAATGTAAAGTGGGGAAGGGCAGGGATATCACAAGGAGAGATATTCACCTCAGTGTGGTGGATATTGGCTCTTTGGAACCAGTTGAAGCTGTTTGGAGCTGGTTCCTCATTCATGCTGCTCATGGGGAGCTGCCAGTAGCTGTCAGCCAGCTGGAAGTGAGGACCTGACAAACCCAGAGTAGGGCAAACAGTCCTTTGCGTCATGGCACAAGGAGGCACCTAGTTATTCCCACTGGGGACCCCAGAAGGAACCCGCAGTGCAAGAGACAAACAGACCCAAGATGTCCAAGATGAGTCCTGGGCCCAAGGGGGTGGCACCCACCATAAGTGTTCCACTCCTCCTGGCAAGGAGTGCAAAGCATCCACCCTCACTGTGGCAGCCACCAGCCTGTGCTGATGTGGCAGGGCTCAGGAGCACAGGCAGATAAGGATAACACCAGGAAGAGGTGTTGGTATTGGCCACTTTCCTTGGGTAACTTTTTCAAGGGTACTATTATTGACAATTTTCTGTGCTAATTTAAAAATTTAATTAGGGAAAAGTAAATTTCTGGATTCACAGCTTCAGTTGGTTTCCTTTGCCCATAATAAGATTTTGACTGTAAAAGCCCATGAACTGGGAGAGATCCAAAGTATGAAAAATTCAATGGTAAGCTAATTATGCAAAATTCCTGATCACCTCAGGCTGTTAAAATAGGAAAGTATCTATTTGCTACTTTTGAAATATCAGCTCATAAATATATGTCTCTTTATGCTTGACTCTGCTCTCTGCTCCAGCTCATTGCATAAGCTTTCAACACAAGCTCTAATGTATATGACAAGTACATTTGAACCCTTAACTAAACTAGTGGTAATTGGGTTCAGGGTCCAAAGGAGGTAAAGACCTGAGCCATGGCCAGGTCAAGAATGCCTCTAGTTCCAATCTGTTCTCTAAAAACCCACAAAGGAGCAGAGTGACACAGTGAGCACTGATGCACATGTGTTTGGAATGCTGATCATGTGAATAACTCCTGGATAATGGGTGGATCTTCTAAGGCAGTTTTCAAGGAACAAAGAAGGGTATGTGGAGTCTCATCCATACTTTTCCCATTTGACTATAAACCAATCACTTTATTCTGTAAGTATGACTACCTCAGCTCTCTTTGAGCTCTCTTGCAGACTGCATTCATGACAGTAATCTCCTGAGCTGGGATGCCTCTCAAGGTCAAGGCAGAAAGATCTTTTACTGACAGTAGATCTTTGGTAAGCTACCAATAGCACAACCTTGTAGAGGGGTAACTTTGATTTGTGTCTTGGTAATAAATTTGTGTCTTTGTAACTTTGATTTGTCTTGACAGTTTTGATACATTCTTCAAATGGTTGTTGCTGTAAAGTAATAGGGTGGACCATGACATAAAACTTTGTTAAGTGGGACTATTGCATCATATTAAAATACTTTTGCTAATACCTTTTCACCAATAAAAATCACCCATTCCCAATATCCTAGTGATAGGACCAAAGCTCCACAACAGCTATGTGTAAACCTTCATGATACTGGATGGCCTTACTTGCCTTGCTCTATTGATGATTATTTATGTGTTGTTGAATTTTCTCTCCCAACATTTATACTTGCCATGGCAAAGACTTAATTTTTCAGACATACACACAAAATTATTATTTCCATATTTGCTAGAGAGAAAATAATCTCTTTTTAACTGTTATTCCAAGAATACAGTCATTGACTCCCTTTGCTTGCACAAGATCGTTTTTGCTGTTCTTTCTCACTAGTCATCACTGGCTGAAGGACTGAAAAAAAACCTCTATTTGTAATGTAACTCATGCTTGTAAACTTCTTGAAATGGAGCAGAATTTCAGACAGTCCTCAATTGCATACTGATTTACTGACCTTTACCATTACAGATCATTAAAACCACCTTTTCACCTGATCTCACATCTCTTCAACATTGAGTCCCAAAGCTGCCACTGTACCCTGTGCTGTGAAAACTATTAGTTGCAGAATTGTAACTTGTAAAAGGCCAGTGGAAAATAGAGAAATATCTAGAGACAACTGTTCCACTGCACTGAGAAGCAGCTCAATTTTATATGCTCTTAGGTGTGAGGGCAAGGTGGTTTGACATGTGACAAGTCCTCTCCTTGAGAAAATGTGAAAATGCAATTTAAGGAGAAAGAAGATAATAGAAACCAAGATTTGTTGAGACAGGTCATAGAGACCAAGCCTTATTTTTAAAGCAGAAATTGAAGAAAATCTCTTTGAGTCAGATCTGATTTTCTTTAAGGCAGATTTTGCTTTGTCAACATCATTGCCATTTGAGCTGAGGCTAACAAGTCTGCAGGAACTGGATGGGAGAAACAGAGATTCAAGGAAGCACAAAAAAGGAAATGTGTCAGAACCAGCTGCAGCGAGAAGGGAAATTCATATAGCCAAGAAGCAATATTCAAAAAAAAGGCTCTGGCTATACGTATTTTTTTAAAAAATGTTTGATTGTTTTCTGCCATAATGATCTGTGTTCTACTTGCTGTTTGAGACCAGATGCTTTGCTCTCAACAGAAGAAAAAGATACATAGAATAACATTCCATTCCTGAGCAGAATTCCTGTTACATTCAAAGGATTACACCTCCACTCTAATTTAGAGTGATTCAATTCCTCACAATTTGAATTGGATATCTAAAGATGCCCAAGAGTGTCCATTCATTTCAATTGCATTTTTGTATGTTTGCCAAAGATCAATAACTGAGGCCTTGAACATTTCTCCTGTCTATACATATAATTAGATGACATAATTCCTTTATTTTATAACATGGTTCCCTGCATAGAAGTTACTCCTTTCTTCATCCCCACATGTCTTATAGGATTCATTTAAGATCAAAATACCTATTGGTGAGAAATGGAATATGTTGCTCCTGCTGATTACAACTATGCTGCTAAATAACACAGAGCAATGGATCAGTCTTAGGGCCGAGTCCAGGCCAAAAGGCACAAAAGGGGTTGCACACAGATACATTAAAGAGGGCTGTTTCTACATCTTGGGCCAAAGAAAACTCATTTGAATGACCAGAGCAAAAAAATGAACAGTGAAGCATCTCAACTGACCACAACTTGATGATCACAACTTTGCCCCATATATCAACAGTTTCAAGGCCTTTGCCTCACAACATACTTTCTGTATAAACTAAGCATCCACTCTCAGTGTTAAATTCTTGATCAGGCTGAAGTAATCATACAGAGCCCTGGCAGAGGGAGATCTGAGTCTAGAAAGTATCCAGCAATCAAAACATATTCTCAAAATGGAGATGGGCTATTTTGGGGGGTGGGGTAGGGAAGTGTATGTATGTTCACAAAGAGGAGCAGCAGCATCAGGAAGAACTTAACACTGGGCCAGCAAGACTCAGGTTTGCCAAGAGAAGTCCAAGAGCATCAACTGAACATATGATAATGTGAATGAATGTTTGCCCAAGGGCTTATTCCATGGAATAATTTTGCATAATAGCAGAGGAGCTTCATACCTGTTCAGCAGTTCATAACTGGTAAGATAATTTTGTAGTCTGGTAACTTTCCCTCTTCTGTGGAACCATGGCATTGCTGCACAAAATTCTTCACTCAGTGTTGCTGGAGGAGGCAGGATACAGTGAATTAACACAGTGGAATTATAAATGTTGAGTACCCACCTAATTCAGAGTATCTCCTCTTTGACGTGAAATCAGTGACGGGCACCAAGCATATTGTTGGCAACTGTTCAACAAAATTTCTGTTGTGCACTGGTACCTGGTTAAGATTCTATCAATGAATCAGAAAAAGCTTTAGATTACACATTGTAAGTGCTGTCACTGCAAACATGGCTGATGCCATGGTGTAAAATATGAATCCTGAAGTAAGATTCACTAAGACATGATCCATGACGTCTTGATGTATCAGGGCACAAGATAATTGTGAATTGCCTGTAGCAGAAAGTACATCTCCCTGTCTCACATTCGTTCTAACAGATCATGTCAAATACGCCCTTGATTTATGCAGCATTACCTACATGTATTGGCAAATGCTCGTCCTAGGGCTGATGTCCAATGCATGTAATAACATAATGCTCCTATACTGCAACACCGCATTATAATGATGTAAGAGAAAAAAATATCATAAACTACTTTTCTTCTGTTCTTTTACACCCTAACCTGGAAGCTTGGGAAGCATTTGATAAGATCTACTAACACCCTGAGGAATCACCATTCAACAGCTTTAGAGCATTTAGATACAAACTGTTACCTATGAATGGGTCATGCATCAGTTATATGTCTTTAGGCCAAGAGTTGAGTAAGAGTTTGACCAGGTGAATGACTAGACCTTATAGTCTAAAGTTTGTGTCCACCTCCATAATGGTAGTGGCACATGAAACACTTGATTTATCTTATTTTCCCTGTCATTCATGCCTTCCATCCTCAAAATATTACTATTTTGTGCCTATCAAAATATTTTCCCCCCATTTCTAATTATTTGAAATAATATGTGGACAGTGCTACAATTCAGAAAAGTGTTGGTTTTGTGCAATGGTACCAAGTTGTTGCATTGCATGCCTATGAGTCTGATATGGGGAAGTAGTGGGACACTTGAATTTGCCAAACCCACAAGATATTTTAAGATATTATGAGAAAGAAGGACACCAAAGGCCTTTTGGGAGCATGGCTTGAACTATGCGACAAACATGTCCAGTTTTGGGTTGGGTTTTTTCAGAGGAAGCCAGCTAATCCATTCCAACTATCATATTTGGAATGAATGAACATTTGTGAGATTTGTATAATTAAGGAGTTACAACCCATGAGTGAACTGGGAAGATGAGTTATCTGAACCTGTAGTCATAGAAAGCCAATGTGCTGCTCTACAAACATTGCATTAATGTTACTTTAGCTCTCAAGAGCGTTTGTCAAGAAAAGAATGCTACTTTCTCATAAGACAGTGAAAAGTCTCATAATATATTCATAACTAGAAAAAAAAATAATAAAAAGAAATTAACCATGTAGTGAGAAACGATGAATTTCTTCTACTGTAAACATCCATTGGAAAGAAAAGATTTTACATAATCTTCCTTTAACATAAACAAAGTTCAAAGAATTTTACTACATGCAAAATTATTATTGAAATTTCACTCCATGGAAAGTTTCTCCTGGAAAAATAGAGATGAAATTTACCCCATGATTATCAAAGAGTGCTTGCCAAAAACAATTTGCTTATTTCTCTTTCTTTGTTAATTATTTTATCTCTATGTGGATTTATGGACAATCCTATATTTTAGGATTTCTTCCACTCAGGACACTACTTTATTTCCCTTTTGTGTGCTCATTACTTCTTGCATCAAACCTAGTTTTAATATGTACATGCTTCTGAGAGACAAAAATTGTCTCTGCTCTTTTCATATGATGTCACAGATTTCAAGGAAGTTTAGTGTCTTGTTTAAGACTGGAAAATATCTAGCTCTGGAAGATGAAAAATCCTCAGTGTTCAGGCAAGAAGGGAGCAGAAAAAGAAACTTCATATTTCTTAGCTTTTGAATTGTAAGATAGACTAGAAGAATTAGTTCAAAGACATAAAACAGAGCCTTCTGAAGAAAACCATCTTTTGTTTTCTCCTGGATTTCTATATTGCTTACAAGATTTTTTCTGGTTTTTAACTTAGAACCTCAGTTTCTTCTGCTGTTTGATTCAGTAATAAGGGTAAAGGTTTGGAATCTTTGAACAGGAAGTCAGTAGTCAGAGCTCCATAAAATATCAAGTGAAATTTGAAAATAGAATCCTGATGGTTATTTAAAGAGTGTTTAAATTTTTTACTTCTGTGTTTTTTATTTGTTAAAATATCTTATGTCTTAATCCTGCCTTGCATATTATTAGAAGAGAGATACTCATACATAAATATAAGCTTGCCATCTTAGAATAGCACCCACAGAATTCTCAGCTATTGACAACAGTACATGCTGAATATGTAATTTGGTTTAGGCATGATTGGAAGGAGAAACGGAAGAATAAAACCAGTGGCATTATCTACCATTTTGTTCTACATCTTGCATTTTCTCTATTGAAAGCTTCCATTATTAGTATGGAAAAAAAATAAAAAAATAAAAAGAAGCTTCTCCCTTTTCCAGATTGAGAAGTATCTATGCTCTCATTTAGGCATTTCAGTCAGTTTCATAATGATAGTTGAAATTAATTCAATCCTAGCCCCAGTTACGTACAATTTGTGAAATAAAAATGTAAGAAATACAGCATTAAAAAGAATGTTAATTGCAAAGACTAGAAATAGAGATGACTGAGTTCTTACAAGATGTGTTTTTGTACACTGTTCCCAAAAGCCTGTATATAAATCTACATTCCAGTAACTAAATATGGTTTGGCTTTCAGAATGCTGAATCACTCAAGAAAGCTGTTGACATAATTGAAAGCCAGGGAAACTTGCACTCTGAAAATAAAGTCACATTTTCTTACATGCATGATTTTACCATATTTATTGAACTATTTCAATCAGAAATTATCTAACTCTTCTTCATAAATTTGCCTGCTGAAATATTCTGTTTTGAAATCCTTTCTGTCCATCATAATTTTAACACCTATATAGTGGACAACCAGTATCTAAAGAGCAAAGTTAAGATGAAAGGGAATAAAACCAAAGATCCAAATCTAGTAATTATTTCCTGAGTGCATAACAAAAACTGGAGCAGTTGTTCCTGAAATCTTAAAATTCTGAGGAATTTGGTCTACTATTCTACGCAGCTGGCTGAAGTCCAGACTCATTCATATTTCACAGAAATTTGAGCAGAAATATTTTTATAAATGTTTACCACATTACCTCTCAGCTGGACAATTGCCATGTTAAATGAAAGGATTATACTATATGTTAGCTGAACCCTGAGGCCTCTAGAATTCTGTTTTGCAAATTATAACTAAGAAAATATTAACTGCATTAGCAAGAAAAAATAGCAACAGTAATGGCTTAATGGACAGAACAGCTGTTTTGCTGTTGCTGATACTCTATTTCCTATTTAGAGCTCATCAGATCTAAAAAAATACACTTTTTAACTACTAAATGCTCATCATTATAACAAATAACCTTGAAAGGTAAAGGAATAATTTTTTAGGTTTTTTAAACTAGATGTTAAACCAAACACACTTTAATTATTTACATGAATCCGATGTTGTCCCCTAAGCAGAATTTTCTCATTCTAGGTTTTGGAACAATCTTTGTTTCAAATTTCAATTACATGCATTCTTATTAACATAGAGTTTGGATTTGTAGAGATGATAACAATCTGCTTTCTTCTCTGAATAGCTTCAAACTGTAGTTTCAAACTGTACTGGGCTTATATGGCAAGAATTCATACAGCAGAAGCTTCAGTGGTGGCTTCTGTGAGAAGATGCCAGAAGCTTCTACTAAGTCAAATAAAGCCAATGCCAGCTGGGTCCAAGACAGACTTGCCATTGGTCAAAGCTGAGCCTCTATGACAACATATTTAAGAATAGGGAAAAATCTGCTGCTTAACAACAGCTGGAAACAGAAGTTAGAAGGTGGGAGAGAAGCAACTGTGCAGACACCAAGGTCAGTGAAGACAGAGGAGGAGGAGGACGTGCCTCAGCTTCCACAGCAGAGATTCACCTGCAGTCCATGGGGAAGGCCATGGTGAGGCAGCTGTTCCCTTGCATCCATGGGGGTCCATATTGGAGTAGAGGCCCATCTGCAGCATGTGGAGGGTCCCACATGTGAGCAACTGGTGTATCCCAAAGGAGAGTATCATTCTGTGGAGATCCCCTGCTGGAGCAGGTTCCTGGTAGGACCTGTTGATTCATGGAAAGTAGACCCATGCTGAAACAGATTTTGCTGGCAGGACTTATGACCCCATGGAAAGCAGCCAGAGTGGAGCAGCCTGTTTCTGAAGAACTGCAGCCTGATTCACCCAGGAAAACAGACTCATGCTGGAGCTGATCAGGAAGGATTGCTGCCTTTGGGAAGAATTCATGTTGGAGAAGTTCATAAAGGACTGTCTTCCAAGCAAGGGATTTTACCCTGGAACAGTGTGTGAAGAATGTGAGGAGGAAGGAACAGCAGAAGCAATGTGCAATGACTTGACCACAACATTCATTCCAATCCCTCTGTGCTGCTTGGGAGAAGGAAGTAGAGAAGCTGTCAGTGAGGGTGAGTACGGGAAAAAGGAAGAGGTAGGTAGAACATGTTTTCAGTTTTGGGTTTATTTCTCAATGTCCTATTCTGATTTGATTGGTGGTAAATTTGCATAATTTCCCTCAGTCTATTCTGTTTTGCCTGTGATGACAATCAGTGAGTGATCTGTCCCTGTTCTTTTCTCAAGCCAAGATCCTTTTGTTGTGTTTTCTCTCCCCTGTCTAGCCAAGGAGAGGAGTGATGGAGTGGCTTTGATGGCCAGACACTCAACACACCATAGGCACAAAAAATGTAGTTAGTATAAGTTAGAATTATCAACCTATAAGAGAACTCAAAACACACAGAAAGTGTGTTTTGAAAGCCATTGTGAGATTTATTACTTTCCAATAAAATAGAAGAAAATATAGAAGGACTACAACCACTGGAAGGAAAGGAAGTGCTAAAGTCCAAGGAGGTATTACCTGCTTCAAAGAAAAGAAAAGAAAAGAAAAGAAAAAAAAAAAAAAAAAAAAAAGAAAAAAAAAAAAAAAAAAAAAAAAGAGAGAGAGAATAAAGAAGGGGAATCAAAACAAAGAACTTGGAAAAGTTGAATTTCCTTCTATATCCTAATTCCCTAGATCCTGACCACTAGATTGTTTTTATACTCTGGACACTTAATGTATGGCCTAAACTAAAGTTCCTTTGCTCTGAGTAGATGCACGGGAGAAATAACAACCAGATGTTCTCAAGAGGTAAAAATCACACAAAACTTTACTGGCAAACTATGGAAAATTAAGGAACTTTTGCAAACTATATAGATTATTATATAAATAACATAAAACATTTATCACAATATTGACTTAGTCCATGAAATTTAACAACCTTTAAACCCATTCAATGTTAATTTCTATGAAAAGAGAGTTAGAAGGAGAAGAAAGAGAGAAAACCAGGATGACAGGAAAGACAGAAAAATAGACATATAGCTACCAGCTCCTGGATTCCAGAGGTGTAATGGGTAGAAAACCTCAAGACTAAGGTAGAGTTAAAGATCAATGCTCTTGCCTTGTGGTTAGCCTTCTTAAACCCTTGTCCCACCATGGACCTTCCTCCCAGGTGGGACTTCTAGTCACTTGGCCACTCAGTGGCTGGGTTAGACAACACTGAGGGGGGGTGCCTCCAGTGTGCTCTGATTGACAGACACTGCCTGGCTGGGGAGTATGGGGAGCAGGGCATCACCTCACCAGAGAAAGGCCTGACCCACTCCCTATTACACACACTCCAAGCATCCCAAAATGTCTCAAGACAGACTACTACTTCAAGTTTCTGACACTTGTCAACTTTTTTTTTTTTTTAAAGGGGCCTATATATCTTGCCTAATTTTGCATAGCTGTATATCTATCCAAAGACATGTTCACTGGAGGACAGAAAACCCCACACTGCTTGTACTGGAAAGCAGAATAAAAATATTGAATCATATTTAATTTTTCCCACAATATAAAATCACCTATAAAATCATCAGCTCTTTTTCTTCTTCCTTCTGCTGTTATCTTTTTATTTCTGTGTCATAAACACAAATCACCATCTGAATCCCTTTATTTATGGGCAAGATATAGCTATCATTTTGCTGTTTTAACAACAATTTATATATTCTCTTTCAATATTTATTTTTCATCAAGTTGTAGAACAGTCTATGTGACAACTCTATGTTACAAATGTTTTAAAGGAGAAAAAGTACTTTTAATGATGGTGGGGTTTTTTTTTCAATAAACTTTTCCATCGAAAGAGTTGAGCCATTTGTACTTCCCTTTTATGCAATGTTATCATCATTCTTTGTGCAATTATCCAATGGGACCATTTAATGCTAATTTTGCATCAAATGAAATTAATGCCAGTTATTAAAACAACTGAATTACTTCAGTCATTGTGACAATGAGAAGCATTTCTGTTTGTTTGAGTTTTGTTGGAAACTGAGCTCAAATCTCCATTCTTAGTGGGCTGGATTTCCTTGTCAGAACTATATTCAGGAAGCAAAGTTTTGGCTTACTCTATGAAGACATATTTTGGCATAACGCAGGAAAGGTATTTGGCACCTCATGCAGGAGATCTTATCCTAAGAGAGGGTGTGGGAACTAAAAATACCATGAGGCAATATAATAAGTAAAGGAGACATTGTTTGATATCATTCTTAATGACTCATTTGTAAAATAAATTGAGATAGTTTCAGACCAAAAAATGAAAAACATAGATTGCTTAGGTAATCCGACAGGCATACATAAAAGAAGTTTCATGCTATACACAGACTTAAGGCACTGAGATGAGTAATTCATGGCCGTAAAACTTGATAGTGGAAAGAAAATGAGTGCTTTTGGTTCACACATCAGATAAAGTTATTTTGAAAATTCATGGTGATATATTCTACTTTTTCTTAATTACTCATTGACCTATATATATATATATATACATATTTTCCCATCAGGAATGTATCTCTATGTAAAGCAACTGTATTCAAAATATAAGTAAAGGGCTAACACAATTAATAGTTAATAAAGGATTTTACATGTTGGTTCTTGACCTGCCACAGTCATATTCAGTCCCTTCAAATTTTTCTTTAGATAAACTGAATTATAATCTTTTCTTGACCAAAAAAGAAAGACCATTTTAATCTTCTTTTCTTATTTCCATAAGAGAAAAAAAACAATACCTATATCTGTTCTATTACATTTTTGAGGGTCAAGACAGAAAGTTAATAACTTTCTCTTGCCCATTTGCTCTGACAGCTGGTGGTCAATTAGTATTCCCTCATCCCATAATTGGAATCGCTGATTACAAACCACTGTTGCTAAGACTCAAATATTGTGGCTCATTTGCAACCTCACTGCCAGGTGAGATTAAGGGAAATGTCCCCCTGGTTAAACCACCAGGAGCTGTGCCAAACTATAATCAGTCTTTTGCATACATCCGAGACCTACAAACACAGCAGAATGATTGTATATGCAGCAGCTGCAAGTTAAAGCTGAATCAAATTCTTCAAACATACGCAGTTTGCCAGATATCCAGCCACTCTTGCAAATGCCAGTATTCCATTACTTGGCAAGTTTTCTAAGACACTGAGCTAACACAAAATACAGGAATACCAAATTTTCCACACAATATGTAAGAGATTTTTTTAACTAAATACAGAAGAATTTGATTCTTCTACTGATGAGAATATAATTGTTGTTCCCTCTGCATTCAGTCTTCAGAATAACTAATCCTGCATCCTGGTAAACACTGAGTTCCTACAAAACTCAAATTCTGAAATAGTTTCTCCGTGAAGAACTACTTAGCATAATGTTACCATGTTATTTTTTACCAAAAAAAGTTTAGCTTACACTGAACACCAGCTGTGAAATATGATTCTTTGAGGGTAAGGGAAGGACAGGGGGTAGGGAGCCTATTCAGAACTATTGTAAATAGTGAAGACTAAGATGAGGAATATGGTCGCTTAGTAGATGAATAATGTTTTGATTCTTCCATCACCTTTTCTTACCTCTCAATAAAGCTCAAATGTAATACCGTGCTTCTAGGGGCCCGTGTGACAATCAATCCTTACGGATATACCCCTTTCAATTTTTAATTTTTTTTGAAGGGTATTTATTGAGTAGAAACATTATTTTATTCTAGGAATTAACCAGAGAACCAGAAGATGGTAGTTCTATGCTTCATAAATGAATTTCTGATCTGATGATGATTGCTTTTCTCTAATATTTTTCCCTTTTTCTCACTTTGTTTACATTACAGCCTCTTTAGGACTAAGATTCTGTCACGTTTTTGCTACCATATCTCAGCACACTGAAGATCAATGAATGGGAGTTTCCATCTGCTAGTGCGGTTCAGCCAGTAATTGGAAGTAGTTTAGCATTCAGCTCATTGTTTCAGAGGACAGTACCTAAAAATGTGCTTAAATGTTTTTTATGTTTTCAATGTTTTCTTCAATTTTCAGAGGAGCCTGTTGAAATCCTCATCTTTATCAGCTTTTAGTTTGAAGTGAGCTTGCTTCTTGAAAGTAATCAATATGGTTAATGTTCTGTTATGTTCAATAGGAGTAAGATTACTGTTCACTTCACAGCAGTCTCTGTTTCATTCTGAAATGTGCCAAGAAGACGCCAAAACTCTTAACAGAGTGTTTGCAGTATATATTCCTGTCCTCATGCTTGATATCCTTGCCAACCTCTTATCCTCTTACATTTACTTGTAGGGTTCATGTGTTGAAATGCGCATTTCTTAAGGTCTGGTGAGTCTGTGACTTCAGATGACACAAACTGGCTTTAACTAGACTGTTTTCCAGTGATCTCTCATGGGCTCTAGCTGCTTCTATATCAAATGCTTCAGCTTCCCTGATAAAAATATATGGGCATCAGTGGAGGAAGTGAGTATCTGTCAGAGTTTCTTACTTCCCTTCTCCAGCTTCTATTCAGAATTTTAAATTGAGAGCAACATTGCATCCACTGAGGAGATTAACTTGCTTCATTAGCAAGAAGGATGTGAATAGTCATGGATGGGGTGGTGATGAGAAGATTAAACTCTCAACTACCCCAGAGTGTATATAAAGTGGTGCTTCAAAGTCAGCATCTGGAACAATGAGTGGAGAAATAAAATGCAATATGTGTTAAGTTTTAACTGTTGGCAACAGTGATGGGAAGAACAGACCCACTGGAGGGAGAATGCCTGAGACAGATAGAAAATGATAGGTGAGATGAGTCCATTGACTACTTTAAAAAGTTCAGTAAAATGACTATACTGTTTCTCAGAAATAAAGGTGTGTCTTGTTTGTAATGAAGAGACCTATTGGATATGCAAATGAGCAAAAATTCCTATCTATACCCTAAGATTATTACTGTTTCTATTTGTGAGTAGAAAATGAGGGACATAAAATAAGCATATCTTCAATTAAAAAATCCTGTACTATTCTGACAACATTTTCACTGTCATTGTATCCAATTTATTGCTTTCCCAGAGAGTCTTAAAACACTAGCCAAAAAACCACATTTTTCTGGGCAGTACATAATGGAATGGGCTTTCTTTTTTGGGTAGATTTGAAGACCTCATTTCCAAAGAGGGCAAATTAATCTAGAGTATCAGATGTCAAAATCTTCTCTGTGGGCTTTGAAAAATTAAGTCCAGATATTTTTACTACTTTTAGTATGTTAATTTGTGGGGTTTAATATATCATATTTTCTATAGAAACAGCACTAAAAGGACAAAACCATGTTACTCTACCTTATCAGTCTCTGAAATGTATCTTTGTAGACAAAAGGATAGCCACTCTGCAGAAAAACATGGCTAATAATACAGAAATCCAAAACAGCATAAAAAAATAACATCCCAAGAACATTTATTTGTACAGACTGGCTATCAAAGGGATGTTATGAAGTAATTTAGACATAGATATGAGCACTGTATATGTCTGGCATTAGTTTAAATGAATCATCTCAAACTGCTTCAGCTTTTGGATATTCTTTGACACCACCACAGTATGCTGGAGGACTATCAGTGACTGCAAATGTGTTACAGTTCCTTTTTTCCCTCTCCTTGGCTACTATTTTTTTTTTTTTTCTGGCAGTGTTACAGACCTAAGAGGACTTGCATTTTCATTCCACTGGTAGTAATATACAAGTAATAAATGAGGTCTTTTTGTGGTGTTTCGTTGTTTGGTTTTGTTGGGGTTTTTTACTGTGTCTCAATTGTATCATATTCTTATTATTTTTTTTAAAATAGTCCCAAGTTTGATAAATTTAGAATTTTCAATTCAGAAATAAACAACAGTCAAAGATACTAATACCTGTTTAACAAATGTAACTTAAAAAAAAACCAAAACAAACCTACTGGTAATTAATTCAGATTTCTTGCTTCTTATGCCAATGGTTTTACCCTTGACCTGGAAAGACCACACCCTCCAGGGATTAGTGGTAATTACATTTCAGATTTAAATCATCTCCATAGAGCAAACACTGCCAATTGAATTATATTGCACTGAACTACATAAAAATGATGCCAAATTATGTGCAGATACTTTAAAAGCAACTTCCTTATAAAAAGGTAAGTGGCAGAGTATATTGTACTGTAAAATAAAGTTAGTGATAAGAGAGGCAGTTTCACAGGACATTGTACGTAATGATTATCTCCCACATTGAGGTTCTATTTTAAATGGTTTATGGAAGGAAAAAACAGAAGTTAAGAGTATGTTTATAGCTCTACATAAGCATTTTACCATTGGCTTATACACCCATAGCTGGAAAGGACTTCATAAATGCTGTTTTCTCACAAACCTTCTCCTCTAACTGATTTCAAACCCTAGGTCTGGTGCAACTCACCTAATAAAACTGCAAAATCTCCAGGTATTAGTTTTACTTTTACTTTAATGTGTGTTGTCTAGTTAGGACAAATATTAGCAAAAACATGGTCGGCATTTAATGGTCCATAGACTACCTGGAGGTTGGTAAAATGGGGATCTGTCCTGTTTAGGATATTTTATTTATACCTGGAGGAGGTGATTAGAATATGTCCTTGTCAAGTTTGCAGACAACATCAGTTTCATTGCCGTTCAGCAATATCCTAACCAGCAAATAATTCCACCTACAAGTAACAAGCCATAGTTTGCACTTCTCCAATAAAAATACTAAGCACTTTCATAAGTAATTGATGAACAACATCTCTCTGAACATAATGGATAAAGTTGTTCATAACTTTGTGTTTTCAAGTAACTCATAATCATCAGTTTGTCTCTCATAATTTTTGGCTCTCAGTATGAACAGGTTCAATAAACACATCAATTCTAGTTTATGCTGCTACTTCTATCTTTTAAATTTCAAGAAACGAAGTTAGTCTTTGTGCTGCAAACTTCTAAATTGAAATACGCTTCAAATTAGTGTCTTTAATTTCCAATCAAAGGTTGCTAAAATAACTTCTTATGGATTTCCTTGGTTTGGCTACTAAATCTGTTTTTCTAGAGCTCTAGTCATAATAGGATTTGTTATTGAAACATAATAACCTCCTAATTTTCTGAATGACTCCAAGATTTTCATGTTCACAGAAGACATTAGGTTTCATGAACAAGTTACTATTATTTGAGCTGTGACTCAGAAAAGGTGAATATGTGTTATTGGTGTTCATTGAGTGCTAACAGCATGGTCTTTCATTTAGCTCAACTGACAAATCAACAAGTTTAATTGATTCTTTGATCTGCAAGGCAAGAATGGCAGAGCTAAGTGTCTTTGGGCTCCTCCAGGTTCTTGTAGACTCTCTCTTTCCAAAATCTGTAGCAATTTGTCCTAGGTTTGCTCACGGGGGAGCAAAGCATAGAGCAGTGTGGACAAGGCTAAAATGCTGTTCTATGCACCGTCTTCCCAAGAGCTCAGCTTCCATTAGGCTGCAAATTATATTGAACATTAAAGGTATAATGAGTGCTCTAGTTACAAAAAAATGGAAAAAAAAAATCCATTAAATGTACAGGTATGAAGCAGAATGTGTTTTTCTGACCACATGGTGATGGATAGGATTTACCAAATTTCTTCTTTATTTTTTTTTTTTTTTTCCTGGTAGGCTTATTCGTTTAAAAGTGCACTAGAGGTGTTTTGAGGAAAGTCTTTAGATCACACTGAAAGACAGTATAACCTAAGAATTAGAAGTCTCTTTAACACTGCGTTAAGTGTAAAGCTTATTGATCCCCCTAAAAACATGAACGTAGGCAGGGATGGCAAGACAAGTAGGGAATGCACTGTCAAAATATTAGATATAGAAGGAGCTGTGAGGGGATGTTTTCGCTCACATTTTTGATTAACCTAATTTAATTAGCAAAATTATATTTTACTCCACGTTGAAGAACCCATGGCTTCCTGACAAATTAGACACATACTTCTCTAATCAGAGGACTACAAAGCAGGGGAAGAATATGAGAAAATATTGAAAAAAATACTGAGAGGTTCCTTTAGGACAAGGGTCTCATACTGAAGATTGTATTCTGTGAAAGCAAATATGAAAAAAGGTCTAAGGAGGAAATCAGAGGAATGTAGCAAAACAAAAGGAAGAAAAGCTTCAGAAAGGAAAAGGTAATTTTTCTGGGGTTTTGTTTTGTCTCATTTTTAATCCAGCATGTGTTCAATGTATTATTCTCTTTTAGGAAAAGAGAAAGTTGTCTATTTCAAGGTACCTGTTTCATTTTGTTCTGGACTCAAAAAGATGCCGTCTTACATTTTCCTCAGATTTCTCATCTTTGGTCAGGAGTCACTTGGGAGCTGTGAGAATGGTACTCTAAAGTTCAGTAGTTGCCTGCTGAGCAGAGCAACTCTACTGTAGCATTCAGAGTTACTGGGTTTTTTTTATTCCTCATACTCAGACACTTCCATCAGTCTCTGATGTTACTAGGTATTCTTTCTGAAATATTCATTTCTCAGACTAGAGTTGTTTGAGTGGTTGTACTTAGAAAAATAGAAGTACGATCATTTCAGCTTCTTGTGCTCAATTTTTTTTCCTGAAAGGATAAATGCAAGCATTTTGTTGCAGTAACTGTTCAATTTTAGGGTAGAGGCTTTACTTCATTGTTGTGAAACTGTACATTTCAGACGTAACAATAATTCCAGTTTTTCACTCCACTTTATGTGGATAAGGAAAGGATAAGAAAAACTAATCTGTTGATTTTCAGTTATTCTGCCAATCTGCCTGATTTTTACTTTTTCTTGCTATTGAGGGGGGTGGGAGAAAGGTTGCCAAAGTAGCTCACCTCCTGCTGTAAAGTCAGTGCTATTTTCACAACTTTCTCTTGATATCATCTTCTGAAAGCAAATTATGAGAAAGAACTCTATACTTAAGAAATATTTTTCTCCAGTGAATGTTTCAGAATTTGTTACCTTAAATTCACTGGCTGAATTATAAAAGGAGATGTATGTACATCTGTTCCCTCAAAAGACACAAAATAAAACCTAAGAGTATAAAGTATTTTAATGGAGCAATTTTCTAGAACTTCAGTGTGAATTTCAAAGGTGGTTTGTCCCATGGTTCATTTTTTGGTATGCCTGCAACTGAAAGGTGTTGTATATACCTGTGGGAGATTTCAGACCTGATAATCCATAGGCAATCTGCAGGGGAACAGCTCATGTGGCCTTGTTCTCCCTACAGTCTCCACAGCAGTTTCCACTACAGAGTCCTCTGCCACTACTGGTGTGCTGAGATCTCAATTTATTTCATGTGGAGCACAACTACGTACTTCTGATTTTTTTGATCCAACATGCCAAACAGAACTACCAAGACCAGCCTGTGGTCTGCTGTCCACTTTCCCCTGGGCTGGGTGGCGTGGATATTGTAAAGAGTATGCCTGAAAGGTCACAGCTGGTAAAGTCCCATCAGAAGGACCTGAGCTCTGTGTTTCAGAGGCACCCCTCTTTCCTGTCACCTGGTAACTCTGGGGACAGATCACACACAGGGGCCAACAAGACCTGCAGCATCGCTTAGCAGGTTTTAAGAAACTGGTGAAATCTGACAGAGTGCTAAGGGAAAAGAGCTGACAAAGAAGCCAAGTAATATCCTGTAATATACAGTTATGTCATGGAGAATGCTAGAAATGTGGCCAGGAGGACAGTCTGTGGTTTGTAGCAGCAACATATACAGGGATAAGGAAATTCATTGTACCTTTCACAGCAACTTAAGAGATCGAACTTTTTTGAGTGTTTTTATACTTTTCTTGATATGCAAAGATCTGCAGAAATAGCCTTTATTTTTAATTCAGTTGAATTAAAAATTTATAAATAAACATGAAAGAAATATATTATTAAAAACAAACAACCTTTTTATTATTTATTTTAAATTTCATTGCAAGTTGGTAAAATGTCTGTTCAAATCCAGTAATAATAGAGACAGATTCTAAGTATTTGCAGTTATTTATGTGGTGGAATTTTGAACTAGATACCATGACTGGTGAAATTTCACTATTCAAGAAAAATAATGTATTATTGACAACAAAGCTTCACTTTGTGGACTAAAGCCTCTTTCTTTGTTATTTCCATGCCCGATATTAAGCTGTAAGGCAAGTACAAACCCCATTAAAGACTGTTTTCCAATTATTTAGTAAATATACTGTACAAGAAGCTATCAACAACTTCAAAGATTAATTATTAGGCAAAGTGAAGCTTGCATTTCTCAAGATAAGACAGAAATGCTGAAGAAATTATATTATTGCAGTACATGGCATGGTACTTATGTGCTGATGGCTGAAAAAAACCAGGAGATGCAAGAAAGTATAATGAAGAAATTAAGCCTATACTTCATTAAATTGGGGCTTTTAAAAAATAGGTATAGAGCACGTATATCATGCGTCATACTTACTTCCTCTAATTCTATTAAATTAAAAAATAATATGGGAAAAAGTATTTTTTTTTCTTCCTGCTCTCTTTTGCTTTATATTGATACCATGGTTTGACTTTTGCATTTGAAAAATTCTCTGAGCTGGGATTATCACCTCCTGTATATTTTCTGAGTGCTTTGCACAGAGACATCAGCCTGGTTGAGGCTTGCTATGCTGCGAATAAAGACACATTGTAAGACTCACTGGGATGTTTCAGCTGTGCTAAACCACTTTGACAGCACAAAGAAAATGCAAATCTAAATGTAGTTGTGGTAGCTAGCGAAATCAGATTTATTAAAATTCTCATCCACTAGAGAAATCAAGGTGAATAAAGCATCCAGTAAACTGCACCCAAATTCTTAATGGTGGACTGCTTACTGCAGAAAAAAAAAAAAAAAAAAAAAAAAAAAAAAAAAAAAAAAAAAAAAAAAAAAAAATAGAGAGAGGAGCGGGAATATAGGTTAAAATCAAATTTAATAATGTTTCTTTAAAAAAAGCAGCACAACCCTATATATATAATATTTCACTGGACCTGATCCTAGTCTAATAGTGGAAGTGCAAATATTGCTTTACACAGTAATCCCAGAAGTCTTCCAGAATACATTTTTTATCATAATTTTCTGGGGGTTTTTCAGTATTTCCTCTGACTGAATTATACATTGAAACTGACTGACGTAATAGTTAGCTGAAGTATTAGCTTAAACCACAGAAACTCCACCTATTTAGTTTTTATCTTAAGCTAAAATGCTTCTTGTGTATTTATATTTTATATAAATTCTTGATTTAAATGTATCATGCTTTATGGAAAGTGAGGGAACAATAAGGCCAGGTTGCCAGAAATGCACAAAAGAGCTGACATCACAGCTCACTGAATATGAAAATTATTTTCAATTTTGTATATATATATTCAAACCCCTGTCTTATTTTACATAACTATTTTACTACTATCAGCCTATTTACTAGATTAAGAAACTGTTCTATAGGGATTCAATATTGTAATCTTTTTTCTGCAGAGAAAAACAATGTTTTTAATATTGTCCTAGTTGCTCCCATTTTGTCTTCAAAAGACTTTTCTGCCTTAAAATACTGTTATCTTTATTTCTTTCATTTTATCCCCTGATACGTGCTTTGCACTTGACTGAATTTCTTTTGCTATGTATCCTTCCTTTTTTTGCTCATTTTTTTCTTAAGGGGAATATTCAAAAAATTTCAGCCTTCATCTGTCCTTAGCAAATTAGAATTTTCCTTTGCATGTTTTATTTCCAAAGAATACATGACAGTATAGATGCAATGGTTTTAAGGCTCAAGCCTGGGATAGCCACAAGGAAAGAAATCATTAGTCAATTTTGCCTATCATCTTAAATTAGTGCTACAAATTTATTTTTTTTTAATTGTATTTTAGAAAAGCTTTAAAAATATATTTTTCTACATTGTGGAAACAAAATAATACACATTCCCTTAGTGATATTGGAAATGCACGTTGCAGAAAAATTAACCAACCATCCAAACACAGAATAAATTACTTTTTAAAGGATCTTGTGGGTAAAGAAAACAATTTTAATTTGAATGGTATTGCAGTGCATTTGCTCTGTTATGTCTTGAGCTACCTTACCAGAATTGGTTATTTCTTCTGTGAAAAAGTTCTTTTTTCCTAGTCCTGCTGTGATTGTGTATATGAGATCTCCTGAGGCTAGCACAAATCAAGAATGACACGCGTCATTTATAGCAAAAGAAATAAAATTCTCTTCTTGGATTTTATAAGCTAAATAATATATTTTTAAAGCTCGTGAAGAAACATATTTTGCATATAAATCTCTGTTGTAGTTTTATGCTAATTCTTCCTCACTTCTTCAATTTTAACATTTGTTAATCACATCTTTTGTTTGATCCTCTCCTAAAAGTTTTGGGAATGGAAATATTACTCTCAAAGGAGATTAATGATAAGAATACAATGTAAGTCAGGCTTTCCTGGAGACCTGAGTGTAGACCAACTTGTCCTCGTACGGATGATCAGAGACATATTTAGGGAGAGTGCATAAGCCTGATCCCTGACTGTGATCCACTCCCATCATTCCTTCTCCACGTTCATGATTATTGTATTAGGGATTCTAACATATCTCTATTTGCCCATTTCTTTTCAGTATACATTTATTCTTTACTTGTTCATTCACCCATGAATTTGAACCTGCTGACACTGGCTGTATCTATTATTTCCTATAACAGCAAGTTCCAGAATTTCATTATTTGCTGTGTAAAGCAATACTTTATTTTATTTGTTTTAAACTGCTTTCATTGAGGTTATTCTAGGTTTAATGTTATGGTATTTGATGAATAAAACTCCTGTTCACTTTATCTAATACCCTAATAATTTTTTAGATCTGACTTTGTCAACTGTTCTGTCTCCAAACCAAGGCCCTAGACTTATTTCCAGAAGTCCCAAACAAAATGATCAAATTATGGAACGGCCGTGTGAGGATGACAGATCATATGCTATCTCATATCACTAATCTTTGATATGCCTTTTGAGTGTGTTTAGAATTACAAAACAGCTGAGGTTGGGAGGGACCTCTGGAAGTCATCTGGCCCATCTCTTCCACCCTGCTCCACCATCACCACCCTGCTCTTGTGAATTATGAGGAAGAACACCTAGTCCATCCCAAACAAATTCCACCATGAAGGTAATAGTTAATCTCTCAGCCCATGTGGGATGGTAGTGGCATTGGGCATATGCAGTGCAGGTCTGAAGATGCCAAAAAATGTTTTCTGAAATGAAATCAAGGCAAAAAATGCCAAGTTTTTGTAAAGGTTTGTCTGGCTTCTCCATTCTGTTCACTTAGACACCAGTCACTTTTTCCATTTGCCATTAAATCATCTTTTAATAGAAAACCTGACAGTAGGTTCTGCATGGTGTCTTTTGCATATAAAGATAAACAGTGTGTTCACCTATGCACATGGTACATTCATAGACATACCAACGATGTGTTTGTGAATGTATGTGCTTACAACTAAGTACCCATCTAATAACATTCTTTCTTTTTTCCTGTTTCAGAATCAGCACCTGAACTCTGATTTGCTTTGGGCTGTCCAGTGGCCTTTGTCTTAATCGAGACTTTCCAGCAATCACATTATTTTCTTTAAGAGATGTCAGAAGTCCACGATTATGTGAGAGCACAGAAGAAATGCCTATAAAGAACAAACTGCAAGTGAGAACTGCAGGACCATGCAAAATGCTTACAGAGACTCCATTGTTAATCAGTTTATAAGTCTAAATTTTGGAGGACAGTTTCTAGTTAAAAATACAAAAGAGGTAAATACTTGTTCTACAGCAACCCTGGCACCTGGCACCGTTGGTGAACACTGGATATCACAGGAAGGTTGCATTAGATTTACAGTTGATATGACTCATGGAATTTGTATCATAGCTCAGGACTGTGGGACATTATACAATAGCATATCATTAGCACAGTGACCTTAAAGATAGATATCAAAGGTGTGCAAAAGTGGGACAAGATCCAGCAGGAGTTCAAAATGTCAACCTACAGACAAGAAAAGGGCTCGCTCTAGTGGTACACGCCAGCAAAACAACAAAAATGTTCTGCCTGGATGTCAACATCACACAGCCTTAAAGAGCTGGGGAGAAAGGGAGGTATGAAACTAAAGAAAAACAGGGTTAGTAAATTGTAACAAAACCCATAAAAATGTGCAAATTCCATGATTGGTAATGTTTCAGGGGACTTGTTTGACAGCTTTGCAATGAATCATCACAGTTTAAATTAGGAAAGCTTCTTCTTCCAATCATACCACACAAACATGGCTTGCTTTGGCAGTCAGGAGGACCAGAAATGGGGTAGTTCTCAGTCCCTTCTCTGGCTACATGAGAACATCTGGACAGACAACCCAAACATGCCAGTATCACCATGTTAGTTCCTTATTGAGATCTGAGAGCAAAGGTATCTTGCCAACCACTTCCTAGAACATCATAACATCTTACATGCATATACATATTCCCTCTCCACAGGAGAGTAATTCAGTATGTAGCTCTCTTGCTTGAAAGACATAACAACAGCTGAAATGAATATTCCAGTACTTGATATCACAATGCAGTTTCTCCTTACAGCTTTTAGTCTCTAATTCTATCTTATTGCTTCCTCATTGCCATTGGTACAGTGACATTCATTATTATTTAAAATAACTTGATTTTGGTAAACCATTTTTACAATACCTCCTTTTTTTTCAGATAAAAATGTTGGTTTTGTCACACTGGTTTCACTGACACCTTCAAAACAAACAAAAACCAAACCCCCATAGAGATTCCCATAGCAACAAAAAATGTTTGTTATTTCTTGTGAAAATATTACATTAGCCTTGCTTTGACAGTCCCACACAGTTAAAAGCCACCATATTAAAGGAAATACCCTTTGTTTCACATTTTCTATTTTATATTCTATAAACAACATAGTATCAGTGGTGTTCCCCAGGGCTCAGTATTTGGGACAATATTGTTTAATTTCTTTATCAATGATCTGAAGGAGGGAATCAAGAGCACCCTCAGAGAGTTTGCAGATGACACTAAGTCGGGCAAGAGTGTTGACCTGCTGGAGAATAGAAAGGCTCTACAAAGAGCTCTGGACAGGCTGGATCAATGGATATAGGCCAGTGGTATCAGTTTTAACAAGGCCAAGTGCCAAATCCTGCACTTTGGTCACAACAACTGCAGGCAGTGCCACAGGCTGGGAGCAGAGTGGCTGGAAAGTGGCCCAACAGAAATGGACCTGGGGTGCTGGTTGAAAACCACTGAACATGAGCCAGAGTGTACCCAGGTGGCCAAGAAGGCAAATGTCATCCTGGGCTGGATCAGGCCAGCAGGCCTGGGGAAGTGATTCCTTCTCCATGTACTTGGCACCTCGAGTGCTGTGTCCAGGTCTGAGCCCCTCACCACAAGACATTGAGATGGTGGTATGGGAACAGAGCAGGGCAACAAAGCTGGTGAAGGATCTAGGGAGCAAGTCCTAGGAGGAGAGGCTAAGGAAGTTGAGGTTGTTTCACCTGGAGAAAAGGAAGGCTCAGGGTGATCTTATTGCTCTCTACAACCACCTGAAAGGAGGTTGGATCACTGAGGGAATCGATCTCTTCTCCCAAGTAACATGTGACTGGACTAAAGAAAATTACTTCAAGTTGCACCAAGGGAGGTTTAGATTGGGAAGAATTTATTCATGGAAAGGGTTATTGGGCACTGAAAACTGTCTGCCCAGGGAAGTGGTTGAGTCACCATTCCTGGAGGGCATTAAAATATGTGTAGATGTGGTGCTTAGGGAGATGGTTTAGTGGTGGATGAGGCAGTATTAGGTCAATTGTAGAACTCAGTGATTCCAAAAGCTTTTTCCAACCTAAATTACTTCGATAATTATATAAAAAACAATAGCAAAAAGAATACAAAGGTCTAAGAAACTTTCTATAATACTCTGTCTTTGCATTTTTCTTTTAACCTGAATCTAAGTATAGTTTTGCAGTTAATTTATTTAAAGCTTAGTTAAAGACTGAATGGGGAAAAAAGAAAAAGCATTAACAGAAATCAGGAGGTTCTTCAACGATAGATGCAGATAAGCAGCAGAAAAACCCCCTAGTCCTTAACTGTTCCATAAACAATAATTTTAGTCTTGAAGTCTACTGTTTTAATGGTATGAACATAATAGTGAAAGATGGGATTATTTTTTTTTTTCAGGAAATTCCTGATTGGTGAAAAATAGAGACAGACTTTTCAGTGGCACCCAGAGAAAGGGAAAAAGGCCATGCCCAGAAATTGAAATACAGTAAATTTCACTGAAATATAAGGATATTTTATTTATTTATTTATTTATTTATTTATTTGTACAATGTTAGTGAAACATGTTGTCCATATTATTGTTTCTATCTCTGGATATACACAAAACCTGATTGCACAGGGCACTGCATGGGCAGCTTTAGTAGAGCAGGTAGATTAGATCATCTCAAAGATCCCTCCTAACCTCAACCTTCCTGTGTTCTGTTGTTTTAAATTAAAAACTTGATAAATTATCATAGCTATATTAAAGTTACCTCAGATATGTATGTGTGGCTTAGGGATATCCCTACCACTGTTAGCCTTGACAGAACTTGGCATTAGAGCTTAATATTTACAAATATAGTACATATAACTCTAGATGTGAAAAATCATTAAAACTACCAATAGAATTCGCAAAGGAAAATACTAAAATGGAGAAAAAAATAAGGAAAAAAACAAGCATACCAACCCAAAAGTGTCTTCTACTTGAATGTCCATGTGAAGTATCTTCTTATTATACCCTTATCCCCTGATGAGGAGTAAAGGTGGAAACAAAAGAGTACATATTTCAAAAATAAACCTCCGTGTTCATGAGAAGAGAGATGATTTTATAATGATGAAAGGCAGTGTAAAAACACTTGATCTGAAAAGATACAAGTGATCTGACCTCACAAAGAGTTTGGAATTAAAAAGAAATTAATTAAGCATTAATTAATTATTTCTCCTTAACTAAAGACTCAAGTTCAAAAGAAATGAGAGAAACTTAAATATTCAAAAACATCATAGAGATACCCTGCCACTTTAACAGATCTTTACTTACATTGACTATTCACAAGAAGTTTCAGTCAGATTAATTTTAGTTTCTACATGTGAACAAATGAATCAGAAAGAAACCAAATAAACACCACTGAAAAAATGTTTTTGTTACTTGGGGTTGGGTTGTTTATTTATTGGGGGATTTTTTTATCATCTTCAGGTTTTGGATAAGGAAGAAAACATTTTAAAAGAGATGATTGCTTCTGAGCTTGGGGGTTTTTCATGCAACCACTAGTTTTATATTTCATATTTTTTCCTTAACATTGTGTAGAAAATAGGAAAGCTGTTTGGCTGAAAAATTATTAAAGATCAAAGCTTGTTTTACAACAGGCAGCAAAGCTTTTGAACTCAGGTGTCAATTACTTTATTAATGTGTTCAAGTGCCTGCTGTTAAAAGTTCAAAGGCACAGTTGCCCTCACCAATTAAAGTTTAGTGTTCTTGAAAAGAAGTGCAGTGGTAGTTAATCTCTACTACTGTGAGATGACATCTGTTTAATTCATATTTTTACCGCTCTTGCCACAGTATTAGAAGACCTTATTTTGTATAACACTTGCTCATGGAATCCCAGAAAGTCTTGATTTGGAAAGGACCTTATACATCATCCAGTTACAACATCCCTGTCACCATTGGCAGGGATGTCACCCGCTACATCAGGTTGCTGAGGGACCCAACCAATCTTGCCTTGAACACTTCCAGAATGGGCATCCACAGCTTCTCTGGTTGTTCCAGTTCCTTACAGCCTTTCAAGTAAAGAATTTCTTCCTAACATCTAACTTAAATCTCTCTTTTTATAGTTTAGCCTTGTCCTATTACTCTCTACCCATGCAATATTTTCCTGTAGACTCACTTTAGGAACTGGAAGGTTGCCATGAACCTTTTCTTTACACTGAACAACCCCAGCTCTCTCAATCAGCATTTGTAGGAGATGTGCTCCAGCCTTCTGATGAACTTTATGGTGCTCTTCTGGAGGCCTCTAATAGGTACACATCTCTCTTGTGCTGACAGCTCCAGACCTGAATGTGACCTGAATGGAGTATTCTAGGTGCCATTTTGTTGTGGTGCATTTTGGGTTTTGCCAGTTCTCTGCAGGCATCTGTTCTTTGTTTTATACTGTTTTGATACAAGTTACAATGGTTTGTCCCATGTACCCCATGTTGAACCCTTCTTGGTTTCTCCCGAGGGATTGTCCAGTGTCAATCACAATTATGGGTCCTGTCCACCACTTTACAGCCTCACCCTGAAGTCTGGAAAATTCTAGTGAGGATGTCAAGGGATTGGCAGGGTCCCTGTTCTCCCCTTCCCTGGATTTATTGATTGGTGCTATTGATTGTCATGTATGTTCTGGGTCACTCCCTCCACCTTCTGGATTGGTTCCAGGCTGTTCCCTTTTCCCACCCAGGTGTGGTACCAGGAAGAAAACTTGCTTTTGTGGGCTCTCTCCCTGGGTGTGCACAAGTCCCTCAGGGGCTTAATAAACCCCAGTTGAATTTTTCACAAGAGTCCTCCCTTATTCTTTGCCATTGCTCACGCTTCTGCCGAAGGCAAGGACCCACAGAACTGGGGAAGTCTCTCAGCACACAGAACTGTACCTTTCACTGTGGCTCCAGTGCCAGGGCTGGCCAGAAATGGGGTGCGGGGTCCCGACAAACACTGGAACGTTTCACCAGTAGAGGGGTAGAATCACCTTCCTCAACCTGCTGGTCACTTCTCTTTTGATGAAGCCTGGAATGCAGTTGCACTTTCAGGCTGTGAGTGTACGATGTTGGCTCATGTCCAGTTTTTCATCTGTGAGAACCCCCAAGTCCTTCTCTGCAGGGCTGCTCTCAATGAGTTCTTTTCCCAGTCTGTACTCATGTCTGAGGTTCCCCCAGACCAGATGCAGCACCTTATGTTTACTCACTTCGTTTCTTTACATGATGACTTAAACCATTATAATTTGGAAAATACTCATTTTTGTATTGCTTCTCATCATATGAAAGATTATAAAGTAAGCCAAAACAGACTTATAGGAAATCAGTTATTCTGCTTTAGCTGCCTGCATACCTAGATTTAACTTACAGTGTAAGAGATAGGGTTTTATTAAATTTTAGTTGTAAACATACATGTAATTATTAATTATGGTTTATCAATATGCAGTATTTTTACAAGCCCCTTCCACCAAATAAGTTCTTATGCTATTACTTTCCAAAATGAGAATTCAGGTCCATCAGTTTACTAAGAATGACATTCAAATTTCAGAGGTATTTCTGCACTCATAATCACCCTGCAGAAGCCATATTTGTTTATTTAGACATACATAGAATAATAATTTCTCCTCCCTTTGCCCCTAAGTATATACTCAGTTCTATCAGAATAACCAGTAGAATTAATTGCCATGTCAGAAGAGAAACAATTGCTAATCTGTATCTGATATGTTTATTATTTTATAGTTAAATGTTGCTAAATCAAATCTTTGGTGTGAATTTAATGAATAGGGTAATCCTTCAGTTTTCCTTTTCCCTGCCTAACATAATTAAATTCTTTCATACAAAGATAATAATAATAATAATTCTGACTTTCCATGCCTCTGTTAGAGGCTTCTGATTGTTGCTCAGTACTTTACAGTACGTAATAGTCTTTAGTCACAACCTATACCATGTGAAATAATTTTCTAGACAAAATAACTATATTAAAATTAAACAACAGTATATGAATGTGATGGACTAGACTAATATACGTTGCATATGGTAATATAATCCAGTAATACAAAGCTTGTGTTGATCAAAACTAGAAACCTTTGGAAAAGTAGTTAAAATTAACATCTAATAAATAATTAAACACTTGAGTGTATGTAAAGGGGTGAATTTTTCTTTTCACTGAGATTCATTGATGTTGGAATTTTAGCCTAAAGACCATAAAAAAGAAACTGAGTCAAGAAATTAGAAAATATTATGGAATTAATACTTGACTGATATATCACTCCTGGAGACTTTTTTGGTATTTTGTGAGCAGTTTTGAGCAATGAAAATAAGGCAAGTATGTGTATGTAGCAACATTCAAAATTAAGAGCTGCAGGAAGAAGGCTGAAAGAGTTAACTTAAATCTTTCTATGCAGTGTCTGACACAGCATAGTGAGAGAAAGCCCTAACAATATTTGTCAGAGTTCTGCCTCAGCTAAGTAGCTATAGATATTACTCAATTTTATTAGCAGCATTGGATGATTTAAATAGTGAAATAATTTTGCTCTCCAAAAGTGATGTTGTGATTTATGAAGATAATTTTTTCTCTGGGCTGTGTTCCCCAAATTCTGTCTTCATGGAAAACAATAAATGAAAGCTACTATATATACCTGCTAAATAAGGTATCGCCTGTGCTATCTATTATTAAAAGCACTAAAATACAAGCATAATCTATGACCAAGAAGTCCTTCAAGACAAAAAAAATTTTTACAGAAACAAAAAATTAATTGGGCCAAGCTTAGAGGAAAAATAAACCTGAAACACATATTCAAAAGAATGTTGAGTCTCAATTGTTGCTATAACTTTCCTACATTGTCACATGTCAGTTAAAACAATTAAGATAAAAATTAGAAAAATATTACAGAAGAAGATGAAAGAATTAGGAATATTTAATAATGGATCAAAAATGGATGGATCAAAAATGGATTTAAGCACCTTCTGTAATTTTATTGGACTACGCACAACAAAAAATGTATTTATAATGGCATAGGCATATCTTTGTCTATGAATAATTTTTAAGGAATTGATGTTACACAAATACAAGAAAAGCTTCAGGTTATGGGGGAGTTATGGAATGAAAAGGAAAATGTGTTGATGAATATGGGAGGGTCTACTTGTGACCTGCTTGTTTCTGTAGGTAGTTAAGCTGGGGAAATGTAGGGAGATGTGGGTGGGTTTCTAAGGTTACAGTTAATCAACATTTTACTGCTTAGTAGCAATGAGTTATGGTATTAATAACGTTATGACTGGCTACTTGCTTTTTCAGCTACAGCCAAGTAATTTGTCCATGTTCAGCATTTTCTGTAAGTTTTGATCAGTCTTGTGAGTATGTTTTTCTGGAAGTTTTCTTTCTTTCCTTAAGCAAGAGAAAAATACAATCATTGAAATAAAATCTGAAGTATTTTAAATAGTTTTGTTGCCACAACTATAAAACTTCAGTAAATATCCACATGAAAATAAATGTAGACTGAACATGGTAAAGGGAGTATTTGAAAAAGGAAACAGGCAGGGAAGACAAACAATTTTATTGTCTAGAAATTCTGGGTTCAGAATAATATGCCATAAAGTTATATTTAATTCTTTCTATTGAGGTTCACATAATTTTATTATATAATTAATATACTTCTCTTTCATCTCTTCCGAAAAAGAAATCCCCAACCCTCAAAACCAATGCTTTGGTATGATTTCCCAAATAATCCTTGATGTATAAGTCAAACTTAAACCTGCAGGCAAGGTTTATTATTTTATTTTTGTAATTCTGATTAATATTCAGAATAAAGAAGAGGGTTTTAGATCAATAAGTGCATGGACACTATGAGAAATAATTGTCTATTATGCTCCAGCTTTTCAGACCTTTACTTATTTCTCATATGAAATTGTTCAGTGGAATGACAATCTTCAAGACCTGCTTTTGCTTATTCATAAAATGCCAGCAAGGCAAGTAGACAAATGCAAATATTTAATCATTTTTTAAGGCAATTTTCTTTCTAGAAGCTAAAATATTGTCTGTAGTTGTTTACTAGTCACTAAAGAGACATAAGTACAAACATTTTTGAAAAGATTTTAAAAGCTCGTTTGCTGAGGAATATGTTGAACTATTTAAACATTTTTTCCTACTACTGAGTATCTTTAAATGTAGGAAATATACCTATGGAAGTTTGCTATCTCATGCAAATGAGATGCTATGCAAATCAATAACAAAAAGCTCATAAAAATAAAGACATATTTAAGTAGATAGTGTATTGAAAGTCACTTAATTTTTGAACAGCAATGATACTCTTGCAATGAAAAATCGTATTAGCCTCAAAAGTAGAGTTCAAATAATAATTTAGAAATGTATTTGAAAACATGCATATTCAATAAATTACTTCACAGATATTTATATTTTATATAAATATTTCGAAATTGCTATCATGGCAAATAGTATAATTCAAGTTACAAAAGAATGTTCTGGCCATTAAAAATCCCAGTCAACCCTGAACTTGTGGGCAATCTGCTGTTTCAGCTGGATCCCTCTGAGTCCATTGCCCTGATGGGATTCATCAAGAATACTCAAGGAGTATTCAAAAATCATCAAGGAGTCTCTCAGTGATTTTTTGAACAGTCTTAGGAGTCTGTAGAGGTCCCAGTGAATTGAAGTTTTCCCAATTCTCAAGAAGGAAGTATGACCTTGGAAACTACAGGCTTGTCAGTCACATTTCAATGACTGATAATATTGTGGAGAAAATTATGCTGGGAGGTACTGAAAAGCACCTAAAGGGCAACACAGTCAACAGTCACAGCCAACATGGTTTCATGAGGAAAATATCCTGCTTGTCATACTTAATTTCTTTTCATGACAAGGGAACTCACCTACTGATCAAGGGAAGCCAGTTGATGTAATTTTTTTGATTTCAGTAAAGTTTTTGATACTGTCTCTCTCAGTATCCATCTGGAGAAAACGTCCAGCATACAGCTGGATAAACACGTCATGAGATGTGTGAGTGTCTGGCAGAATAGGGAATAGGGTGACCTCAGCAGGATGACCTGTCACTAGAGAAGTTCTGCAGGGCTCCATCTTAGGCCCTGTGCTCTTTGACATCTTCATAAATGACTTGGACATGGGAATCAAAGGTACACCAAGTAAATTTGATGATGATACTAAAAGAAGCTGCTGACTCTCTTGAAGGCAGAGAGAACCTGCAGAGACATACTGAAAAATTAGAGAACCTTATGAAGTTTTACAAAGACAAGTCAGTTCCCAGCCTTTACTGCAGCATATGATCATTTCAGTCCAGGTGTAGAGTTTTGCATTTGCTTTGATTGAATACCATGAGTTTTTTGTCATGCTTTCCTATAACCTGCTGATGATCCTTTGAATAGCAGCCTTTCTTTCCAGACAAATCCAATTCGTATCACCTGGTAATTTGCTGAGGTTATAGTCTGTCCCATTTTCTAGTCATACAATAAACTAGTACTGACCTCAACAGATGCCACCAGCAATAAGCCACCAGCAATAAGCCACCAGCTAGACATTGCAGTGCTAATGACAAACCTTTGGGCTCAGTGTCACTGCTACTTTTCCTGTTACATTATAGTCTATCTATGCAGGCTATATCTCACCAGTTTTGCTAGAAATATATTAGGTGTCAATAAACTTGCTAAAGTCAAAGTTAAAAACTACCATTTGCTTTCCCACCATGCATAAAGCCAGAACTTCACTACAGAATGCTATCCATTTAATCACATATGATCCACATACTGATACATTCTATATTTGCATAAGTGTATGACATTGGAATTCATTTGGAAGCACATATAGGTCAAGAAGATGTAGAACAGCCAGGAAGGGTTTAATAATATCAAACCATGTTTGAATAACTTTAGTTGTCTTCTTAGATGAAATTTCTATGTGGATTGTGGAACAGTGGTATATGCAACAGTATTCTGACTTTTGGAAAGCTTTTGACAGAACAACCTTCTAAGCTTAAAGGATAGAAATCAATAGCTTCATGTCCATTTATTACTGGGAATTAGTGGAGTCCTTGGTGTTTGATAGTGAGGCATATGTTGTCAGACATCTTTATCAACAACCATGGTAATGAGACAAAATATGACCTTTGACCTGATGACACCACAATGAACTTAAGGGCTGGACTAATGGAAACTCCTGAAGTTCCTAGAGGAAAAAATTCATTTTCTGCATCCTGAGAAGAAGAACACCAAGCAATAATGCATGCCAAACAAGTAGCTGAATACCAGCTCTGTCAAAAAGAACTTAGGAGTAACAATGAATTAATAAAAATTAACTTCACAAGGCGTTCTGTGATTCACTGGGAGAATTGTACCTGATCAACAAAAAGAAATTTTTTTCCACTCAGTACTAGCAAAACCACAACTGGGACACTGTAGCACTCTTACTTTCCTCTCCCAGTTCCAGAAGGATGAGGAGAAAATTAAGGGAGTCTGGAAAATGGCACATATACAAGAACATGTGTGTGAAGGAGCTGGACGTGTGTAGTACGACAAAGGGAAGGTTAAGAGGTAATTTAGAACTGCATGCAAGTACTTGAAGGACAGTCACCAAGACAGTTCAGTTCATCTCTTCTTGTTATGTTAAGAGATATAATGGGCACTGGCCATGAGTTTTGTTAGGAAAAGTGTCTTTCACTAAGAGGTTGCCAGGGCACTAGAACATGTTTCTTAAATTGGTTTTAGGATCCTTGTATTTTCATATTTTTTCTTATGAGGAGAAGCTGAGAGAACTGGAGTCGTTTATTCTGGGGAAAAGGACCTTATAATCTTCTACAGTGACCTGAAAGGAGGTTGTAGCCAGGCGAAGGTGGTCCTCTTTTCTCAAGTAACTGACAACAAGATGAGAAGAAACAATCTCAAGCTGTGACAGATATTAGGTAAAACTGCTTGATGGAAAGGGTTATCAAACTTTGATACAGGCTGCACAGGGAAGTAGATGAGCCACTGTCCCTGCAGGTATTTTAAAAAACAGTTAGATGTGCTGCTTATGAACATAGCTTACTGGGACTTGGGAGTGTTAGGTTTAGGGTTGGAGTTAAATGTCTTTTCCAACCTAAATGATTCCATGATTCTATGTATCTTTTCTTAAATTAGGGAGGGGATGGTTTCCTAGCAACAGGAATACCAGGTGTGACTTTTGAATCCTTGACCGCTGGATGAAACTTACAAACAACACACAAATGTGAGACCGGGGTCTACATTCTTCCTCTGTGATAAATAATTTAATTGTGCAGGTCTAGTCATATCTCTTTTATTTTCATTCATTTTTACAAATGTATCCCAAAGTATGTTAATCGCAGTGAAAAAACTTTACTATTAAGACTGATCTCAACTTGCTGGTATTATGGCTAATTATGAATCTGGTAACAAGAGCACTGTCCCAGGATATTTGAGTTTGAATTCTCTCAGGCTGATGTGGGAACTGAGGAATTCCTGAAAATGTTTTCAGTTGAAAAAAAAAAAAAAAAAAAAAAGAGATCTGTAAAAAGATGCAGCTGAAAAAATTGCCTATTATTCCAAATGCTATAATTGCCTATTATTCCAAATCAGAAAGTTCTAGTGATAATATTACAACAAGACTAAGCCTTTCAGCATCATCCGAACCCTGAAAATAGCAGGCCCTTTGCTTACACAAAAGTATTCATAATTTGCTTAGGTATATCTAACACTGATGTGCTTGGCATTGTCGTAAGAGATGCAAATGTGTAGCAATAAATGTTCCATCCTGAAAAATATTGTGGTGAGATGTCCCTCAGATTAGCAGCTGCTGAGGTGTTCCCAGACTTGCAGCCTGGAATTTGGATGCCTAAATTCAATTTCAGTCCCATATTAGGCAAATAAAATATACATAGGTTTAGCTGTATTTCCTCCAGGGAATATAGGCCATTAATGTTTCCACTAAAAATTAAGGGAAAGCAGCAAAATTGAAAGTGATAAATATATTCACACCATATGTTTTAGCAATCTAATTTTACATGCCTCTGTCAGAAGCCTAAACTCTGTTCGGTTGCTTGAAAACACTTTCTGGAGGAGTCTTTATGTAGGCTGTTTCTCATGATTATATATGCTCTAAATTCAGTACTTATATGCAGAATCCTTTTTTGCTATGTACAGGAGATAAATGGCACAGACAGAAATAGATCAAGGTTTTCAGGCTGACCCTTTCTAGTTCCCTACTTACTGGGTTCTATTGTCACTTGGGGTTTTTTCATCTACCTCAAAACCACGCATTTTTCCTTGCATTTCTGTAAGAACAAGAGGACCTTTTTTGTACAAACCAGTTCTGTAAATGTTGGCAGCTATTTACTGAAAAGGAAACACATAATATCTATGTTTCTCGAATTTGATGTCCTCCTTTTCACACATTCTGGCCCAATGAAGTGTTCAGCAGTGAACACGGTCTTGAAAGGACAGGGACAGGGATAGGAACAGGAGCAGGGGCAGAACACATTTCTCCCAGTTTGGAGATTGGAGCAGGTTCCTCCCCACTCCCCAGTCCACCCTCAAAGGAGGTTTCACTCTCCTGGCAGGAGCAGTTGCTTTTATGAGGGCAATGGCCTGAAAAACCCCAGGGCTGGAAGGACACAGCAGCCTCCTGAAGGAAAGACCCATTCACCATGAGTACCCTGCTCCCAGCAGCCTTGGGAGTCAGTGACACAGGCTGAATGCAAAACCAAGTAGATGAGACAGGTACTAGGAAATTTTCTTTTAAAATAAGTCAATTTTATTAATAATGAGGTTTTTCTGCCCTAAAAAGACAATTCTGACTTGAAGAAATTCTCAGCTCTATAAATACAGTGCAGTCCTTTTAGTCAAAACAAAAGGATTTTGACTACCACGCTTGCTCCTGTTGTGGATGGGATTCCAGTATCCACCATCTGAGCCATGGACTCAGGTCAAGGCAGCTAAATTTATGCACCTGTCTGCAGGCTGGGAGCCTAAACTCCCATTGTGACCAAAGCAGTTAAGGGACATAAGTAATTTCCTAAACAACGAGAATCCAAGGCATTTGAGACATCCATATGCACTTGGCAGATACAGCATACCCATGTCTTTCCAAAATGGCAATTAAATTCATGTGAGATGTCACAGCGATGTTAAATGCCATAAGATGCCACTGGAAAACTCTGCTCTCCCTAAGGATGTCTTACTGTGATCCATAGAATCAGTGGAATTTGGACAGCAATCTGCTCATATTAAATTATACACCTATATAGTTGATTCCCATTCCCTATATACAGCAACACGGATTATGCTGCAAATACAGTTATATTTCTTTACATTTTGCTAGGGGTTAAGTAGATTTTTATATGAAAATGTGGGATTATTTTATTTATACTGCATGACAGTTGGCAATGGGGAAAATATTGTCTAACATTTGCAAGCAAATGTGATAAACTTTAAAAGTTAAAAAAAAAAAAAAAAGAAGAAATTCATTGATTTTGGAAAAAATTGAACATGAAAAGCCAACCCATAACAGTATATGAGGAAACCTAAACCAGACACACAGAAAAAAAGGATTTAAGTAGCATATATTTAATTATCTGGGACCTAACAACTGCATATTATGAAACAGAGTGAAATATCAGTATATATATATACCACAAGTCAGTCTGGCCAAAGACTGTATGATGCACAACACAGCTAATAAATGTCTTGTATCTTTTTAGATTCAAATTCTTAAATGATGTTTCTCTTCATCCAAGATATTTTCCCTAAACAGGATTAGAAACTTATAATACCTTTCTGAAAATTAGCCGGTGGTTAGACTTTATGTGTCCTTTCCTTTATGGAATTCTGGTGGCCGTTAAGGGCAGTATTGCATTACAGAGAAGAGAAAAAAGATTAGACCTTACATCGGTTTGGTGTCATCAGTTTTCCTCTTTTTGCTGTCAACTACACGCACACACCTTTTAAAAATTTTGTGAAAGAAGTCTAAGTAAAAATTGTTTAAAAAAAAATCAGTGTTGTCTTCCATGTGGTCAAGGACTTGAAGAGATGAGAAGGTAAAAAAAAAAATTCTTAATAGTTTTGAGATTGTTTTTTGTTTTAAGATTCTTTCTTGATTAGAACTAAAACTAGAGGGATAAAATTGCCCTTGACCTTATCCTGAAAAACTATTAATAATTACTAATTTCAAAACCAAATCCACCAGAAATATGCCTCAAATATTGTACTCTGAATTGGAGAGCACGCTTTAAAGACATTCAGGAATATGATATTTCTAATTGGGAAAAAAAGAAAAAGGAAATAGACAATTTTCTCTGATTTTAATACCTTCTTTCTTCCAAAATTTCTCTTCTCTAGAACTGTCAGGATTTAATCATTGTGAAAGTAGCTGTGTCTGCATCCAACTTCACTGCAAAAGTATTGCATGCTCACACTGATAATAGTATCAGTACAATTCTTATGACATTATGCCAGTGACTAAAAATATGGGGATAAAATTAATTCTATATAAAAAGTATAAAAAGAGAGGCTGTGTTTGTATCATTTGAGGGTTTGTTCATCAGGTTCTTTCACACTAATTACAATTATGCTTTTTAGTTCAAAAATATTTTTCTATGGAAGTGCTGATTGTTATCTCTAAAGATAAATGGACAAGCAGAAATAGCATTACTACAGATAGAGATGAAAATAGCCCTTTTTATTGCCTTACATGAAATGATAAGTATATTGATGAAACTGCATATTAGCAAATTTTTGAAAAATTAAATATTCTACTGAGTTTTGGCACTGTATAGGTAGTTGTGTTTAGAAATTAGAAATAGAGTCATTAATCTAAATCCAGTCTAATTTATTTAGCTCTATTAATTCAGCTGTGTTTATTCATTACACCAGAGGAACGTCTAAAATTGTACTGACCTTCATGGCCTCTCAACAATCTTGGGCTACAGGGGAGTTTTGCAGGATTGAGAAAAAACAATGAAAGAGAGAATGAAAGCAAGGTGGCTACTCTACTTTCCATTGTCTGTTTGAGTGCAGTATCAGTGAGGCATTGAGGATGCTATCTGGTTGTTATGCAAAAGAGATGTGTTAAATTTAATATCAGGAAATACTACCTTGCCTACAAGTGTCTAGACACCTCAGCACATCCAACCTGTCTTCCACCTGCTTCCTGGGATGTGATGGGTTTCCTGTGGGTCCTGTAAAATATCTGCTAGTGCCATACAAATGCTCTGGATAGCATAAGGGTCAGAAATAGCTGTAGGTGATTTAGTCAGTTTATGATGGGAAGAAAGATTTAGCAACATTAAATTATTACATTTACACTTTTGATTCTGTCTGCTCCTAAGACCACAATGAGATTCATCTGCCAGAGCAGCAGGACCTAGAGTTTTCCTGGGCTATCCCACCTGTCTTCCAACAGTGTCTCCAAAATAGCACAAGCTTACTGTCATTCTGAACCCTATCTGCCAGGCTGTCCAGATGTTTGAATATACTAATACATAGCAGATGGCACTAAATGTCTGCATGTAGGCAAACAAATTGAATCTCTGTTCAGTTAAATCAGTGGGCCTCAGTGTCATCTGAGACATCTCCATTACCTTCAAGTAACTGGTAAATCACACACAGGGCTTGGAAGAGACACACATCTTTTTCAGATCAACATCTGAATATCAGCCAGGAATATCCTAAGGGCTCCTGGAAAGCATTAAATACCTGTGTTTAGGTGACTGAATTGGTCATTGAGTGTAGGGAGCTATTCAGCTAAATGAAATAATACATTTTATCATCTGCAAGTTCTGTAGACTTCACTGGCTGAGTTGAGTAGAAACTTAGTATAGTTGTCCATATATAGTATATGGGCAAGAGTTAGATAGAGGTGGCTGGAGGGGTGGTCTGTGTGAAGCCAGAGGCTGCCTGAACCCAGCTAATTTCAGCTGGCTGCAGCAGAAAACACACCTGAGCCCATCAGCCAAGCTGATCTTGCCTTGAGGAAGATTTATCACTGGAAAAAGCAAAACACTGTATAGGTTTTGAGGAATAAAATTTGGAAGAAAGTCTGAGAAACAACCCAGTGAACACAGAAGTCAGAGAGGGAGAGGAAGGAGGTGGTCCAGATTCCAGAGCAGAGATTTCTCTTCAGATGATGAAGTGGGAGATGCCCACACCAGAGCAGATATCAACACTGCGGCTCGTGGAGGAGCAGGTAGAGATTTTCTGAAGGATCTGCCACCTTTTGAGAGTTCATGCTAGAGCAGATTGTCCTGACACAGAGAGCAGCTTGTGGAAATGAGCAAATATTTCAGTGCAGCCACTGGAGACTAGCACGTAAGATTAGACATCTAGACTGTGGCTGATAGAGGACACATGCTGAAACAAATTTATTCTGAAGTAATGTATGACATGTAGGTGACCCACAATGGAGTCAGAAAAATGTGGGGAGGAGGATGAAGCTGCAGAGAGGAACATTTAGGTGCTGAAACAGGTTACCACCTGTTTTCCACCTTGCCAGTCCCACTTGTGGCAAGGATGCAGGGAGTAAAGGACTGAAGTTGAGCCTGGAAAAAATGAATGTCTTGTGGAGGAAGGTGTTTTAATTTGTCTTTGCTTCTCAACTTTCAAATGTATTTTAATTGGCAACACATTAAATTAATTTTCTCCAATTTGAGTCTATTTTGCCTGCGACAATAATTTGTAAGTGATCTCCCTGTCTGTGTCTCAAACAATCATTTTTTTTCCTCTTGTTTTCTCCTCTTGTCATGTTGAGGATAGGGAATGAGAGAGAGCAGATGGGTGGGTGTGGCAGTTTAATCCCAGCTGGCAGCTAAATACCATTCAACTTCTCACTCACAACCCTACAATCTCCTCCTGCTCCCGGGTAGGAAGGAGAATTGGTGAACCTCATGGGTTCGGATCAGATCATCATCATCATCTCATATTCTTTTTATTATTCATTGTAATAAACACTATACATATAACACTATATAATATAACATTAATGGGATGAATACATAATATATAGTATCTTAAATATAATATATATTGCATCATAATAAATAATTGATTTTAATAGTCATTAATATTTATAGATACATTAAATATGTGTGCTTATAATTATTATATATAAAATTTATTATTATGATTAATAGCGAATGCTATTATCATAAATTAATTGATTATGGTGATGATGATGATGATAAGTAGAGAAAGTAACAAAACTCTAGAGAAATAAGTAATGTACAGTCCAATTCTCACCACCTCCTAACCAATGTCCAGCCCGTCCCTGAGCAGTGATCAACTCTGCCTGGCCAACTCCCTCCAGTCTATATACTGATGTATATGCATGATGTTCCATATTATGGCACACCCCTCTGGCCAGGTCGGGTCAGCTGTCCTGGCTGTGCTCCCTCACGGGCATTTGTGCACCTCAATACTGGCAGAGCATCAGACACTGAAAACTCTTTGACTGAGGGTAACCACTACTTAGCAACAGCCAAAACATCAGGATGTCATCAACATTGTTCTGATACCAAATCCAAAAAGTGCAGCTCTCTACTAGCTCTTAAGAAGAGAATTAACTATGTTCCACATAAAAACAGGAAAGTAGGGGTCTGACAGCCAGCTGAGATCAACCTTCCAATCTTGAAATTTTTTATCCAACTATCTTGGGTATTAGAGTATCTCAGATTCCAAGAAAATGGATATTACACTTTAAAGATGTCAAATAATATCTTTAGAAATTAAATACCTGCTTTGCTACACATCATGAAGTGATTAGAATCTCCAGATAAGTCTTGCTGTATAAAATGCTGCTAAAGAATTCTAGTTAGATCAAAAGATAAAATGCAAATGTGAATACCATGATTACATGATCAGAGGAGATTCATTTTAAACTGCGCAAGAAAACAAAAAAATGGTAAGTTCTTGATCTCATTCTATTTACTTAGAAGAGAAAGAAAGTACTGGCAATATTAAAACTCTTTTTTTCCTGGGATATAGTGCAGAGGTAACTATGCTATCATATACTAAAGCCTTGGTCTGCCAAGAAAAGAAAGTGTTCTTTTAGGACATTGTCTCTGCTTCTGACTTGCAGAGCAGGTTCAAAAAGCAAAATTTCTGTTATAAAATCTCAGGAGGACTTTGATTCACTTCCCTCTTATAGTTAAATTTTGGCATATCATTACATAAAACTGGAATACTAATTGGCTGTTTTCTCAGTTTGTCTCCCACCTCTCACCAGTACCAGCCATATAAAAATCCCAGATTAGACAATTACTAAGTAATTTACTCATAGGGACATTTTCTTTGTAACCCCACAAACTCGAAAGTGATTTATGCATTTTATATACCTACCTATCAATTTCAGTTACACATGTGAAAAGCAGCTGTGATTTCTGTTGCATAAGCTTATAGTTTTTAAGGTATTTGAAGATGTGAATAATTTAAAAGTATAATTTATGTCTTACATTTTCTGAAAAAAAATCTATATTCATTTGTGAAGAGTGGATAGACATCCTGAAAAATAAATAATCCAGTCAGACTTTGTCTGACTAGGATGTTGAATTGTTCTTCATAAGATGAGTGTCAGCCAACCGTGAGTTTCCTGTAGCAAAATTATCAGATATGTCATTTACCCATTAAAAAGAGAAATACCAAGCAGTGAAATGGTATACAGCATTGATTAAGGCATTATTTGAGTACTGTATGTGCATATGTTAAGAAAGATGTAAAAATTTAAGCAGAATTGAGAGGACCTAAAAATAGGAGCATTATCTACTTATTAAAATGAAGATTGAAAAAATATAAAATGTGCACTATATATACAATAGATAGAGGATCTATTTACACTAGATAAAATAGACCTTTGTACAAGGAGGTTCCTGTTGAAGATGGAAGGATCTTTTTAATTAGCAGGGAAAGCACTCTAAGATGGAATAGCCTCCAGCTGAAATAAGCAGAACTTTTACTGGAAATAAAACATAAACCTTTAATGGTTAGAGCAATTATTGCATGAGAATTTTCCCACAATCTACAGTTTTTGGAATAATAATTGATATCTTTTTCATGTGCTTTAGTTTAACAAAAAATTACTAGGTGGGTTTAGAAAGGTGTGGAATTATATAATCCCTTGCTTAAAAATCCTCCACTTTCGCCCCTCGTGAATATGTTTAATACCTACGGAAATCACTGACAGTGAGTTTAGACTCACCTGTATTGTCTCCAGTACAAGTATTCCTTTTGCATTTTACAATGCATTTACAAAGCATTTGTGCAAGAACAATCCTATGGAAAGATTCAAAAAGTTTTTTTCAGGATCCAACAATTCTCAGAAATTACTGCTTTTCAGCTTATTTGTTCTTTATCCTGTTGTTTTTTTTTTCTCTGTTAGGATTCCAAACAGGTGTATGTTATCTGAGAATTCTTTCTGGTTCATTCCACTGATTTTAGCTTGGATTTTTTGTTCTGAAAAAATTTTTACTTCGTACTTCAGAAGTTAGATTAAACTTCTTTCTCAACATGCTGTTTGCTTGCTTTGCTATGCTGACTTTGAAGGGCATCCCTTGGATGTGAAGCAGTGAAGTTGAGATGGATGTGGCACAGTGCAGCATAAACCAGTAACTGAGAATCTGCTTCAGGTCTAGACCTGCTTCAAGTTGTAAAAACAGGAAAAACAGCTACTGTGAGAGTAATTGAGAGTCCTATGCTCAGTAGTGGCAGTAGAAGCCTTAAGCCCAGCATTTTTACCCATAGTTAAAAGATAATATCATTTGTACATGCACTAAATTTAGTTTTTATATTCTTCCTTAAATTTAGGAAGTCATATAAATAATACCTTGCTAAAAGATATGAAGCAGTTAGTATTTTGAAGACTAGATCTCTGAAAATAAAATGGAATGTTGTATGTCTCACATTTTCAAACTTTTTACTGCCATTGCCAAAGCAGGAAACAGATTTACTTAAAATCTGAGATTATAATAGATTCTAGGTCTTGGCTTCCCAAACTGGCAGAAGTAGTCCCACATATAACACTACAACTCCTATAAATTAATCTTGCTGTGAGAGATAATTGCACTACAAGCACAAAAAAAAAAAAAAAAAAAAAAAAAAAAAAAAAAAAAAAAAAAAAATCCACATTTATTGGAAGTGTGTCAGGCACATTTTTAGATCAGTGATCATTCTGCCTCTTCTATTACTTTTCTAAAATACTACAATTAAATATGTCTGAAGTGGTAGACCGAGGACCAGTTCCAGGCTCCAGCATGATGGGATGCATCCCAAATCCATGCCAGAGAAGGAGCAATGCACACTAGCCTCTATCTATGCTAACACACACCATGGTGCTCACTGAAGGGAAATCCTGACAACACAAAAAAGACTGCTGTAATGTAAACCAGGAACGTATTGCAAAAAATTTTGTTCCATTTGGATACAGCTTTTAGCAGCAATATCATGCAATCTCTTGACAGTGCTGATGTAGTATCAACAAAAATTTTAATGCTGAATTTACTAGAACCTACTTTGAATTCAGAAGTTATGAATAAATCTCAGTGGAAAAAAAAGCTTTAAGGTCAAGCAGCAAAGCCTGTTGGCATCCATACTGCATAAGATTTATGTTGAAATGTTCAAGCTGGAGAGACCCAATTAAGCCAAGTGGGCAGTCAAGCTTTGAAGCTCCTTGTTATTCTTTCATGCAGTAATATGGATGTAGCAATAGTACCTGTAGTTTAATTTGAGCTATCCTGAAAATTCAAAATACAGATGAGGTGGAACTATGTGCAAAAAGAGACTTTCTATCAGGAAAGAAAGATGGCAGGGTAGTGCAGTAAAAACTGGATCAGTGTTACTTCTGCTGCTGAGTGTATATCCTGAGGCAAAGTAATTAACTTCTCTAGGTATTAGTATACCATTCATAATGAGGGTTAGAAGTTACTTTACAGAGATTTCTAGGAATTTTTTTTAGACTAACGCAAGGACACTGCTGTATGAATGAGAAGCCCTGATAGTTGCTACTACAACATAAGTCAAACCTTTTTACTATTCTGTTAGAATGAGTAAATATATTCATGTCTTTTTACAACTTAACAGCATCAGAAACTCTGTCTTAAATAAATATTACCTCAAAATTAAGCTAAACAAAGTCATGAGCCTGATGCAAGATCATACATGAAAGAGTAGGAACTTAGGATGGCTTTAACTTGTCTTCTGTAAATATCTGCATTCATCCATAACACATCCCTGTTAAGTGTGCACTTCAGCTACATTAAACTGCAGAGTAGTCGTACTCTTAATCACTGCAGACAATTTTTTTTTTCTTTTTTTTGAGACCACTTCTTGCTTGGTTAAACCAAGTTTACCTATCTGGAAAGAATATCCAAAAATGTCTAAAGTTTGTAACAAATTAATATGAAAAATTGAAGAAACACTTTTTTTAATATTTAATAGGCCTAATCCTGCTTTCACTAAAACACACAAAGGCAAAAGATGGAGTCCAATGTATTGAACTAAGGCACTGAAATTTCTTTGAAATTTTTGTCTTGGTTGCAGAGAGGGGGAGGGAGTTTAGTGCTGTATGGGTGTGACCAGGTTCTTACCCTATACCACTCAGGTCATCACTGGGGGTGCGGTTTTGTGCTCTCAGGAAATTGTCATCTCAACCCATAGTCACTGCTTTTGGTCCCTCCCTCATGGTAAGAGGTGGAGGAAGAGGCATGTCTTATTTGGAGTTTAATTTCCTGCTGGTGTTAAAACCAGTACAATTTTAGGTTCCCTTTTTTCCCCACTGAAGAAGTTTCAGATATGATCAAAGGGTAGAGGGAAGTTGTCTTTGAAAAATTTCTGGGGAAGATTCATTTTAGCAAAGGCTAACCAAATAACTGTAGTCCTACTGTTTTACTTTCTAGAGTTTTTTTCAAGGCATCGATTTCCAATGAAATAGCACTACACTGGGGTGCCAATGGAAAGAGCAGTGGCTTGCTATCCTATTCTATCACTTACTGAGCAACCTGTGACATCAAAAAAAGCTGAAGAAGACTGTTTCTACATCCTGCCCTAAGAACTATTCAGTTGACATCACAAAAACCTGCAAATGTCAGGTATTCATAGCTAATCAGCTACTTTGTCACCAGTTGCATCACAAGCTGCTACAGAAGACACAAAATTAATAACAGATCTAAAATCAAGAAAATTATATTTGTGTTGGTATTAAAAATTGAATAAAAATAGACAAGTTTTTAGACAAGTAGAAAAAATACAGTAGAAAACACAATAATTTTGAAGTCAACCTGATATCTGCCAAGAAAATGAAATTTTGTGATTTTACTACCAACTAAAATCTAGAGTGAGTGTAAATATATTTAGAAAAAATAAACATCTTGCAGGAAAATAAGAAGGTGAAAAGAAAAAATGTCAGAACAGGAACTGCACTAGAGAAAACTTGCAAAAATGCATTTAAAAATGCCCTTTAAATTTATTTTATTATGGGAATCAGAGAAGAGTATCTCCAAAGCACATTCACTCTGGAGAGTAGTTAAAAGGGAGCAGAAGTCCTGGAATGGAGTCCAGATAAACAGAAAACGATGTTTCTCATTACCACTTACAGGAATCATTTTGGGAAAATTCCTTGTCTAGTATATTTCCACGACTTATAAGAATCTAGAGACTTATTAGAGCAGTAAAGCAGAATCTACATTTTTCACATTTTGAATGATTTTTTTGTGAAAGGGTTTTTTCCACCCTGCTACATTGTGTATAACATTGTCTGGTTCACACTGTTATCTATGTTGCTGTACTCTAAATAAAAAATATTTTGCTGAAGAGGAGAAAAGATTTAGAGAACTGTTACAGTAAATACAAGTAAACAAGAATGTAATTTATTTTGAGAAGAAAGATAAATTGGGAAAACTTCAAAAACATAAAAAAAATGGGTAGGGAAATTCAAATAGCTGGGACATTGGGCTGCTTGTAGCCAGAACTAAAGGTTTGTTTTCTTCAATGTCAAAATAAAAGACTTCTTCAGTTGCTTTTCCTGAATTTCTGTGGGAATTTGGTGAGCCAGTCAGGATGTGAACACATGAAAATGATATATTATTTCTTCAGAACTGGTACCTATACCTCATTGAGTTAAAAGCAATTGGCTATGCTTTGCATCAGCTTACGTTATGTTAAGTTAGTTCTCAAGTGATATTTGAAAAAAGATTTGTCAGTCTCTTAACCTCAGTGATCACCATTCTGTGCTAACCAGTCATCACTTTTTTGAGAATGATCTTTGTTCACTAAAAGGTGTCTGATATAATTTAAATCAGTGAAAGAGACTGTTTTCAGACATTTTTTGTTCTTAAATTTATGTTAATATTTCTATTTCCTAAAACATAAATCCAGCATAATGTATTATAGTCAGCAATCTCAACTATCTACAGGAAAAGGCCCTGTCTTCATCTGCTCTATATTAATTTTTTATATGGCTAAAGGTCTTTTGAATGTCAGCTTCTAAATATGGCACTGCTGTTTTAAATCAGTGCATGTCTTTTGCTAATTAAATGTATTGCCAATGTTATGATGGAAATGCAGCTTCCAAATCCTGCTAGGCCCATTTTTTTTTCTTTTTCAGATAACTGATATTTTCTGGTGTGATCATGCAAAGTTAAACCCTTCACTACTAGTTCTTTGCATATAAAATGAAATGCATTATAAACCAACACTTAACAAAGATTGTCTCTGCTTCTTTTAAGAAAGTTATAATGCTTTTAAGTAACACTTTAGTCTAGTGTTCTCTATTTACATGCAGATTTTTAAGTTGCACATATACAGCTTACTCACACTGCTCCTCTTATTAAAACAGGCTCAGACTTGGTAAAGCTTACTTTAATCTGACTCCTTTACAATCTGATTTTAGTATTGTTTTGTTGACCATGCTTAGTCAATCTAGAAGAATATTTTTTTATCTCTTTTTTTTAGAATTCCACATTTCTGTTTTCCCATCATAACACAAAGTTTCTTTCCTATGTCCTCTGTGGAATTAAGGAATTGCAGTTTTGTTTTCCAGATGTCATTAAGAATGTATTAAATAAATGTATTACAGTCAGTTTGTGGAAGCCATTTTGCAATACATGAATGAGAGAATAAAGTGATTAGAAATAGCCAGCACAATTTACTATCATGTACAAAATGCCTGATTGCCTTCTGTGATGAAGTGACTAGATCTTTCCATCAGGGAAGAGCAGCAGAATTTTTCTACCTTAAATTTCTGAAGGCTGTTGTCATGGGCTCCCACAGCATCCTTGCATCCAGTTTGCATCATCCAGATGAGTAAAAATTGCCTGTATCATCAAGTTCAAAGGATAGAGATTACTGAGGCTGGTTACAAATGGAGTTCCTTGGTAATCTATAGTGGCACCTATCCCCTTGAGTTCCTGCTTATGAAGAGGCAGGAGGAGAAGACAGGAAGCACCATCATCAGGTTTGTGATTGATGACAGTCTGGAAGTGCAGCTGATACACGGCAGCCATCCAGAAGGAACCAGACAAAGAAAAGGATCCTGGGAACATTGTGAAAATCAACAAGGATAAAGGCACATGGACAACATTTCTGCAATTTTCAGACTGGGAACTTGATGTCTGGGACTCATCTCTGCATTAAAGTACTTGGGAGCTCCTGGGGACAACAGGCTCAAAGAAGGTCAGCAGTGTGTCCTGAAGCAATGAAAGCTAGCAGCACTGGGTGTTGTATTAAGAAGAGCATAGCCAGTTGAACAGTGATCATCCCCTTCTAGTCAACACTCATCAGACTACATCTGTATCCAGTTCTAGGGTTCACAGCACATGAAAGACACTGATAAACTGGGCAGCTCTAGAGGAGGCCACTAGGATGGTCAGGACTGGAGCATTTTGTGAGGAGAGTCTGAGATGGGTTTGTTCTGCCAGGGGAAGAGATGGCTTTGAGGGCAGCCAAAATCCACATGGTACATATGGATATATTTTGCACTAATGGACCTTCATCTTGATGAGCCAGAAATGGGAATAGGATAAGGCTGTTGGAGCTGTTTGTGTTTGCGTGTCAGGCTGTGGGCAGTGAGGACAGTAAAGTGGTTTCAGTCTGCATATTAACTGTACTATGCTGATAAGATGATGGGAGTCCAGTCAAGGAAATTGTTTTTGCCCATTCTTGGAGTTAAACATTTGAGACATTTCTGTAGAACAACTTCCAGAGAAAGTTCATCTGACATGGATTAAAGCTGCATCAGGTCAAATTGTCCTTGTACTACCCTTTTCTTAACAACTTTTTGTATTATCTGTGTGTTTGCAATCACCAATGCCAGACAAATGCCAGACAAAAGTCATCAAGACCTCTCCATCACTCTGTTCTGCAGCTGCACAGTGAGACTCCAGGTGGGGTCTCACCAGAGCTGAGTAAAGTGTGAGAATCACTTCCCTTGCCCTTCTGGCCATGCTGTTTTTGATGCAGCCCAGGACACAATTGGTTTGCTGGCTCATGTCCAGGCTCTCATCCACCAGCACCCCCACGTCCTTCTTGGCAGGGCTATTCTTGATCTGTTCATTCCCCAGCCTGTTTTGATCTCGGGGATTGCCCTGACCCTGGTGCAGTACCTTGCCCTTGGTCTTGCTAATCCTCATAAGATTCCCACGTGCCAACTTCTTGAGCTCGTCCAGGTCCCTCTGGGTGGCATCTTGTCCATCAGGTGTTCTTGTGTTGATATGAAATTCAGAACATTGAGAAAAAAATTGTTCAAAGGACTTATGTGATGTTTCTCACATTTATCCAGCACTCAGTGACTGAGCAAACATATTGTGAGTAATTTTGGTGACATAACTGATTGAATCAAAACTTGTAAAATAATGGAAATATTTTGGAGGAGACTGGCAAAGATACAAATAAAGTCTAGAACACAACTCTACTAAACTGTTTGGTTAGTTAGAGACATATCTCTTTGAGAACTTACTGTTAATATATATATACTTCTATCCTTATTTTTGTTTAGACCTTTCTAGCATAGCAATATTTGATAATTACAAGATATGATGATATGTACGTTTAAAATGTCAAAACTAAGGTGAAATATAGGTATGCCTAATCCTGAATTCTTTTAAAATATTATATTACATTAAAATGCTATAAGCAGCAGCTTTGCAGAACAAGGACTACGATTTTAGGATGCCAGAACTACTTTTCTTTTTCACTTTTGATTTTACTTACAAATTTCTGTACTCTCTTTATATAACACTAATAATAAAAAAATCACTTATCTATGCAGATATCACATCAATACACATGCACTATAATCAGCCCCTCACGTGTATTTTTCTGTTTAAATTCAGCTCAATAGTCATAGAACTCAAAGCAGGAAAAGAGGTACAATTTTACTTCTGTCTTTCTGATAAAGCAAGAATGTTCTCTAGCATATATTTTTAGAACTTTTTTTAATACTTAGCATTTACAGTAAATTTATTTTTTTCAAAGGTATAAATCTTTAAGCTTCTTTGAAAGCCTAATCACTGTTTAATTTGTCACCCTCACCCAGACTTTTAATCTGAGTTCTTGTGAAACTGATTTAATCTTTGATTATGCTTTGTGTAGAGTAGCCCTACAGCTCATACAGAAGTCAAACACAGCTCCTGTGGTGAAGCTGTGTCATGTTCCTGCCAGAGGGATTGTAATGACTCGTGCCCTTGAAGTCTACAGAAAGAGAGCACTTAAGCAACCTAAATTGCCAAATGAATTGCACCTTTTATCTGCCCTTAGCTGAGCACAAAATAATTTAAATGACTATGCAGATTGCTGGTGTTTAAATCCCCAGACTCCCGAGTACAAGAAAAATGCACACATGCACACACATCCCCCCTGTATTATCACCACCACCATCACCTCCAAAAAAATCTCAAACAAAAAAAAGGGCAGCTGAGCCTCATGTCTTACATAGCTCTGAAGTCAACTTACACAACCATTCCGTGATGGAGGAGTAGCAGCTCCAGGGGTTTGGTTTTATGTTTGTTTTATGGAATGTTCTCAGGAGGTATTAATCTCTTGATGATTTAAGGAATGTGACATTTGCCTTCTGACTCTTTATCACATAGAAATGTAGCATGAAAAACATTTATGATGTTTTATTTTCTGCTATGATGTTATCCCTTTATTTAACTCACTCTTTTAATTTTTGACTTTGAAATTGTTTTCAAAGGCTAAATTATCTTGCTGAAACTCAGATGTTTAGTATAATTTAAGATGTCTTTGAACATATTGTTTGTTTTGCAGTGGATAGTTCATAGGCACAGAAAACCTGTGGTTTATCTACCTGCTTGAGTAGTCAGCCTCAGGTACCCAAGATCATTTTAAGTACTGTTAAAGACATATGCTTATAAAATTTAATCTAGTTACTGTAGGAATCTTAATCAGAATGAATCAGTTAAAAATCTCTTTTTTCTTTTAATTTAGTTGGTAGAAAGAAGAGGCTGTTATGGAGTGTAGTTAGTCTCATCCTACTGTAGGTAACTGAAATCAAATCAGTTATGCCCTTTAAAAGTAATTTTCCTTCCATTGGTCATAAAGGAGTTTGAACAACCATCATATTGACATTGTGTTTTTCCTAAATTTGTAGAGGATATTCTCACACCAAATGTTTTATTGAACATGGCTTTTACAGTTTGCTTACTGCCATCATCTTCCAAAAGTACTTCCAGTATTAATTCATGACCAACAATATGCATGTCTGTTTGAAAATATAGGTGAAAATTTAGTTTTAAATTCTTAAATACTTATTTAAATGAGTAGCATTGCAGTTGATCTGATTCTTGATTTTCTTTGCAGAAGCAGATTCTGCAGCTTCTGGAAGCCAAACATGTCTGTCTTTTTGTGGTCTGTCAGCATTTTACTACAGTAACCTAACACAGACTGGTAGTCAAATTAGATCATCTAACAAATCCAAAGGAGATCCATGAATTAGAAAGTTTGTATTTCATTAAATGTTTCTAAGTTAGACTCATCAACAAGGTAATTAAAATGAGGTGGCAGGAATCCACTGACAATTTGTTTTAAAATTCTATTAAGAAAATTGATTTCTATAGTAAAAAGGAAACAATACCCTGAAACTATGTGCTCTATTTTCATATAATTTTTGGCCTGGGATTTTCTTTGCTTTTTGTGCCAATCCTTGGTTTTATCCCATCCAAGAAATTGCTTGGATGGGAACTCTCCTAAACATGGTGCATCAGACACACCACAAAAACTACAAATATGTACAGTCTGTTTCAGATATAGAGTTTTCTTTTCTCATATATCACCAATACATTCAGAAGATTATTTTACCATATTAATTTAACATCAAATTTACAGAATGTTTAAGACAAAGAATAAGACATTAAAGTTACTTCTCGGAGCATTCTGCTAAGATTTCATGCATATCCATAGATCTCAGCCTTTAGAATCATCTTTCCTTTTTTTTTTTTTTTCTTAAAATTCCAAATAATTTTACTTTTAGAATACTTTATCCTCATAAATAGTTAATTTAATACTTTTTGTGAAGAAATTGCATAGGTCCTAATATGAATCCCTCAAGCATGCTGCCAAAAACTCTCATGGCTCAGAAAGATGGAGTGAGATTTAGCCTTTTCAATCTATTTGGATTCTCTCATAGGTATGCTTAACTATTTGTAAAGGAAAATCATTCTGTTTTCTAATGTAATTAATTCTGCTGAAAATAAATATGATTTTGCAACATTGATTGCTGTTCTTATAAATACAAAGATTGTTCACCTTTAAAACTTTCATATTATTTCCTTCCTGTTTGAGTAAAATTAAGTGCATATTTCAAATTAAATAACTTGGCATTATTATTTGCATTTTTATAACAAACTGATAAATAGTTTCAGTATCTTTGATGATACATCAAAGTGTATCCATGGATGATATTTTAAGTATCTCTTCCGTCTCTTTTTTTAAGTGAGTCAACTAATGTGTAAAGTTAAAGAATACTACATTTTTTAAATTTTATTTTAAGAATTTACCTAGAAATGCTGACTGCTTTTGATCAATGTAAGTTCTTTGCTGAAAGCCTCTATTATGAGAATAATGTACAGACAATGTTTTACTGGTTATGTGGACATTACAGTCCTTAAAAGAGTCTTTTGTACTTTGCAGGACTATTGAATAATGGATGTTTGTATAGCCATATAGCAGAGAACTTAGCTAGTTAATTTTCTCCTATGAAAAAGACTTTCCCCCTTTTCAATCAATATAGAAAAAAACAATAATTTAGACCTTAACAAAAATCTCTTTTAATGCATCACTTTTTAAAACACAGAAATTACTAACTCCATTATTCACTTCCCCAGCCTGGAATGAACACTTGGAGGGAACAAAAAATTACCTCTGGTTTCTGTAATTGGTGGAAAGTGGTTAAGAGTTGTAGTTGAGGTCATTTAACTTCCAATCAAATAGTTAGCTATTGGATTGAATAATACATGTTTAACTTCATTGTAAAATCTCTTAGCATGATATTTAATGTACAGGAAAACACAGGAGTAATTATTCAGAGAGATTAAGTGATTTTGTATGTTAAATAAACAAATCAATTTGCTTCAATATTTGAATAAAATAAATTTAAAGCATTAAAAGAAAATGCTTTCCTCTGAATTTGGATAACTCATGCAGTAAATCAGTTGAAAGCAAACAAACAAACCAAAAAATGGTCTAAATGCACAGCATATCCTAACCACTGTGAGCTGTTTAGCTGATGAAATATAGCTGTAGTTGGCATTAAGCTGGTATCCAGCTTTCTCCAAGTTTTGTAGTGCTGTTATGCAGTGATGAAGAATAATGACTTGAAGTGATACTTTAAAACCTGATTATATGCTTTTAATGCTTTGATACGTAACTATGTAACATTTTGGTCAAGGTCATGTTTTGGAGTTGGCAAGTAGAATTTGTTTTAATGAAAATAAAGGAAAAAGGTTGCATCTGCATTAAAATAAAAATCCAACAGTACTCTAAATAGCTTGTTGTTTTAACATACTGAAGGATGTAGCAATTTTTCCAATGTTAAGCAAAAGAATTCATGGTGCTGCAGTTATGGCATTTGTGAGATGACACCAGTAGTTGTTCTCATATCAGACAGAGACACTTTCAGGTGACTCCAAGATGGACCCGCCACTGGACAAAGCTGAGCTCATCATTGACATTTGTGGCACTTCTTTGATAACATATTTAAGAAAGGGTAAAACCTGCTGTGCAACCGAAGCCAGAGGAGAGGAGTGAGGAAATATAAAAGAAACAGCCCTGCAGGCACACAGGCCAGGGAAAAGAAATTGGAGGGGGTGCCCCGAGAGAAGAGCCAAAACTGAGCTGTAATCCTTGGAAATTGCCATGGTGAGACAAATTTCCACACTGCAGCTCATGGGGAACCCAAGCCATAACAGGTCAATGTCCCCTGAAAGAAGCTGAAGCCCATAGAGAGCCCAAGCATTAGAATAGTTGTTACTTTTCAATAAAAATATTTTCCCTAAGTCAAGTTGGTTTGGCATATAATGATAATAGGTGAGTAATTTCCCTGTCTTTATCTTCACTCATGAGATTTCCATTGCATTTTCTCATATTCAGCAGAGGAGGTGACTGTCAGGGTAGTTTTGTTGGCACCTTGCCTCCAGACAGGCTCAACCCACCCCAAAGTTCTTTGTAGAGGACCCATTTAATCTGTGCCTCTCACTACTGACTACCAATAAACCAACAATTACTAACTTTAATTAGATGATTTTCTGATGATTGAAATCAGTGAGTTAAAGAACAGCCTTAATGTATTCTTTAAAAATTGCATTAACACTACAGTGGTGATCTCTTATTTAGAAACACTTCTGTCTGATAATCTAAATCTTAACCACAAAACCACTAAACCAAACCAAAAACAGGAAGTCTTGTTCATATTAAAAAACCCAGTCTGCTGACATTTCAGAGAAGTCACTACAGATAAAGTACAAACTGCTGTTGTCACAGGCATGCTTAAAGAAGATGGTGAAAATGTGCAAGTGTTCTATAGTAATACTGACAAACTTGCTAAGGGATGCTTGTTAGCACTGTTTGAGACTTCTGTGCAAGAGAGCAAGGCAGTTAATTGTGTTTTATGTAAGCTTTTGCTTAGAATATTAATTTATTTTTATTCCATGTATTTGATTAGAATTTTAACCATTCTGTCCTCTAGATTAATAGTAAATGCTCTATATTGTTCAGAAAAAAAATCAGTATGAGAAGTAAAGATTTGTAAAACAATGGGTTTTTTTGGGAAAAGACTGATCAAAATGAGATATAGAATTAGATCAGAATTCTATTGACTGTGGAATTCAAAGGGATGCTTTTAGATCAGTTTGCAAAATGAAAGTTTGCACATGTAAACAATATGTCACTGTTTCTTTGCTATTCAGATTTATTACAGTTCATAAGTCTAAAATTAAATTAAACCAAATATAGTCTACTGCAAACTCAGGACAGCTTAATGTGACTTTTCTTTTCTGGAAAAGGTTATAACTACATTTTCTGTAGCTCTCACTCCTTGTGTGATGGAAAATAATGCAGTACTTTGCTGTAGAGTGTTGGTTAATTCTGGATTTCAAAACTAATTCAACATTTTTTTTGAACTGTCAATATAACGGATTCCCCAAATTCCTTTGTTGATAAAATTTTAAGGATTTTTTCTGCAATCAAAAGTGGAGAAAGAGAGATAAACCAATATAAAACTGTCATACAATGTAATAGTTACTTCTGGAAGTATGAGATGCTTTTTAATCACTTTTGAGGTCATCATATATAATAATATATGTTTAATCACTTTTGAGGTCACCATATATAATAATGACACAATGATATGCATTTTTTTCACTTTGTGCTAGAATAACACAAGATGGAAAAATAGCTAATTTTGTTTCACAGTGGTCATAAAATAGAAAAAAATGTCTCATTTGTGGTTCTGTGTTACATATTGCATCCTGTGATTCCCAACAGGATGCCTTGTAGCAAGTAAATGGCAAATAAATAGAGAACGGCTGAGGCAGCAAGAACCTACTTATTACAAAAATGACTGAGGGCACCTCAAGCAGTATCTTCCTAACATATTACAAGGCCAGTGTCTGATTCAGCAAGACACATCATAGACACATTTGTAAGCATGGCTTTGATTGCTTAACTGAGTCAAGGTCATGTACTTAAGGGCTAAGACCTTCAGATGGATAATGTCTAATTGAGATACACTGAACTATACAGTCTTTCTTGCTTAAAGCAGACTGGTAGGTCGACAAAACAAGATCAAGAGAGAGCAATGTTTTGGCATTATTATAATTATGTATTATTATAGTACATGGTTTGGCAAAACCAGAAGGCTCCAGCCATTACTGAGTCTCTACTGAATGAACTCTCTCCCTTGGAAAGATTTCCTCTCCAATGAATATGAAGGTGACAAAGGTCTTTTAGGGTGCTTTCTTCTCCAGGATAATTGAAGCTTCCAGGAGCTTTCTTCTCTTGAGTGACATTGGCTGACCCAAAAAATGGATTTATGAGTACTGAATACTCTGAAATAGATTTTTTTTAAGGATTAATCATTAAAAGATGATAAACAGAAAATGGGATTAATATTCCTTTAAATTCCTCAAACTGCCTTTTTTGTAGTGTACTCACTCATATTGTACTTTACCCCTTCTCCAGCCTGATGTTTTGCCTCCATGCACATACTTCCCTAACAGCAGCATGGAAGAAAGCACTAAATAAATCATCAGACAGGCTGAGCAAGAATTTAAAATCAGTTCCCATAGCTCTTGGGAATCCATAGGACAGTGGAAAACATTAATTTTTAACTCTTCCACTGTATATCAACAGCAGAATTTTTACTGAATTCTTTCCTACTTCTTTTGTATTCCGGTCATATACAAATGAAATGTATGCTTTTTCTCAGCAATTATTGCATTTGGGATTCATTATGTTTACCTTAAAATACCTAAGGCTACCCATTTTGTCCTTATAATTCTCTTAACTTCCTCTGTCTGTAATAGAGATGAAAGATAGCTGGGTCTTCCCATGCTTCTTTTACTCCCCACAAACACCCTCTCCCCTGGGATTGTCTCTGATGAGATTAGTCCTAAAATAAGAACATGAGGAGGAAATTTCAGGAGGAACTGTCTGGATGTTAACCTCATGAATGCCTTACAGAGATAGGTGAGCTGGGATGATTTCAATTGACTTTGGTACACATTGGCTTACAAAAAAGTTATAAAATGATGCTGGAGACTGGGCCAACCAGGCAAGTTGGTTTCCAGAGGTGGCAGACAGCTTCCATCTAAGCGGATTGCCCCCTCTGCCTTGACAGAGATGCCTGCAGGGTACATCCAGCCCAAAGATGGGGAATACCCACTTTTGGACATGTGTGTAAAAACACTAAAATTTGGTCCCTTATAGAGATAAAATCCTAAAGTAGCCAGGTAGGTGCTTTGCTGCTTTGTAACTGTGAATTCTATAAAGCTGATGACTGCAAACCTGTATTTTTCCAGTGAAACCTGCTTGTATTATATACTTCATTAACAGTATTTAGATATTTTATTTGCAAAAGATCTAATCATAATCATCCACATAAACAGAGCCATATTTCTCATGTCTGACTCAGAGTTTTATCTCCCCTACTCTGCTACACTGTACTGGGTATGAAAAGGACATTTGGTGGTAGTATTTTCTTTCTACACTATCTGTTAAAGAAGACTAGCCTAAGGTAAGAACCTTCCCTTTAATATGGCTAATGTCAAGCTAAAAAAGCCTGTTCCTGGGAACCCATAAGTGCTACACACTTCAATTTTGGTGATTTCTTAGTGGTGTTTTCATCTGTGGACTTAGAATATCTGTATTAGTTCAGTTTGTTAAATTGTATATGAAAGTCTTAATTCCATACCTGGATGTATGACAGTTTTTCTTTCTGGTCATACTATGCATCTTGGCTATATTTATGGCATCATAAAGAAGTGTCCTGGGTTGCAGTGTAGGATGTACACAAAGTATTTATTCTATCACCATCTTCATGAACTGTTAAACCAGGTGGGGCAGTGTTCTTCACAGTCCTCTGCCTTTGGGGTGTCTTCTGCTAATGGCCCATCAACGCCTTGCCCATGACTCACAGGTAACTCCCTCCAGGCGTTATCTCTGTTTAATGGGCCATCAAGGACTCACTTCACAACTCATCATCCCATTGTGAGATGCTCCACCCAGGGGGAGGAGCCAAGCATTCTCACCTGGATATAACCTGGGATTTGGGACACGGCAAGCAGCCCTTACCCACTGGATTCCCAGAGGACCAGAGCTACCAGACCTTTCTACAGGATCACTGCTTCAGGAAGAGCACTTCACCTGGACTGCTTCCACCACCACCCTGCTCAGATTATATTCTGACTCTGTCAGTGGTCTTTTGTATTATTGCATTTATTTTATTTTACCTTTTTATCTTTCTTCTTATTAAATTGTATTCCTGACTTGGAGCCTCTCACTCATTTTGCTTTCAAACCACAATAGAAGACAAATTGTAAAGGTTAAAGATTTTGAAATTCCAAATGACCAGCTTACAATAACAATCTACTTGGGACATTACTTCAATGTCTAACATATATATTAAGAAGATAAATTGAGAAATGCACCTCAGATACATAATTTTTGAAAACTTAAAAATTTTACATATTTTATAGATAAAATATTTTCTTTTTATATGTGCAAGTTTCTATTTTTATCACCTTTTATAAAAAGTTAGAAATATTTAATAAAAATGAATGAAGATACTAAGTGCTGTTAAGTCGTGACCTTGTGTTGATGTGGCTAAGGTAACAAGGTGCTAATAAAATGATCTAAATAAAAGGATATATACAGAACTGACATTTTTAATGAGCCTTAACATCTTGAGAGAAAATATCTGCATCTTCATTGGAGGGTGGTCTATTAATAAAGTTGATCCTGATAAAAACTGCAGATCTAAATAGAAAACACTGTGATTAATTTGCCAAACTGACTCAGAAATAAATATTTCATAGGAGAATTATCTATCAATCCATTAATTAATTAGTTTTATTTATTTAAGTCTTTCTGCTAAATTACAGTAGTTCTTTCCTAGAGTTTTACTTTGGTGGCTGTTAATCAAAGTGTTAATGTGTATTCTTCACATAAATACAAGCAAAATAAAGTATCAGGGAGCTTTTCCAACCTAACCATCAATGGTCTAATCTAATCTTTATTTAAAACTTACAAAAAGCAAGTCTGCAGCAATTAGGTAAAGAAATACAAAGGCCCTTTTTTATTGGGTGAAATTAATTCTACACATAGTACCAGGGTCTTACTTAATTCCTGAAACAAGATCTAAATTGGACAATTGTGTAAATTAGGAATTGATCTGATTAACAAAAGATTAATGAATTATCTCATTGTTACCTTTAAGATATGCTTTCTTTCCTCTTTTGGCTTGCATTTGTTAGTGTAAAAGCATAAAAAAATTATATAGGGGTTTAGTTTGTTTATTTGTTTTACAGAAAAAAGCCCAAGAAATAGCAATAGTATTAGAATTATACCATCACCTAAATTACATTTAGGTTTCACAGTTTCTAAAACCTGTAATTGTTGGTGATGCTAATACTGTGTACTAATTTAAAGTCCCATATAAATCAAAATTTTTATAAATTTTAAAATAGAACTTACTGATCCTCTCTGGGTTTTTAATTGTTTAATCTGTCCTGCATCTCATGCTTTATCCTTGAAGCTGTCTAGGGCAGGAATTGCTTTATAGTGCTCCTAACACAAATGGTGGTGTGATCTATGCTTTGAGGTGCAAGTGGGACAAAGATGCAGTTCTGCTCTGTTGATAGTTCGGAGACAGTAAGGAAATAATTTCCTGCATTTTTGCTCATGTTTCTGAATTTATCTCTAGGTATGATTGAACTATAAAGAGGCACATTGCCACTCTGCATATCCTATGAATTCAGATCATCACAGGACCCCTTTTCCCAGAAGCAGACGATGAAATGGATCTTTAAATTTTTTTTTTTTTTTCATATGTATCTCTCTGTTTTATATTTTTCCACAAGAAAGGTTGATACAGATTATTCTTTTTCTCCACAGTGGAATTATTTAAATGCATTCCCAGATTTGTTATATATTATCTTCTAGAGCTATAAATTAAATATTTCTACAGCCTATTCACTCAGATTTAAATTGCCTTGTCACTTGCCTAACATGCATAAGCTAGGTATATTTACACATTATTATTTTTATTTTACTAGTATATTAAATAGGAGATTCCTGGATAAAATATTTGAATCTACAAACTTTATTTAAAAGTATGCTCAATTTTGAGTTTGCAAGTGTTGTTTACTTTTTGACATATAGCCTGTGGAAAATCCAGTCCTAAAACCAAAATGGATTGCGGCTGAAACAGAAAACAACATTTTTCTTTCAGTCTGTTTGATTTTTCTATATCACAAACTCGAATTTCCTGTTTAAAGACTCTCCTTCAGTTTATGTTTGATAGGTAACTATTATTATCTAATAGGGAAAATCTCATGGATTTAAAAAATAAAAACCAGGAAAAATAATAACTATTTTACTATACTAATCCAGTAGCATTTGAATATAATATACTGAAGATCTTCAAAAGCCTTTTTACACCTCATTTTTCTTTCTCAGAGTGGATATGCCATATATTTTCTGCAAGTATCTGGTTTTTCTTTCGTAAGAGTTTCATTTTCTTTGGAAGCTTGTTTGGCTCACTTCACATTTTTTTGCTAGTTTAGCAATCTCAAATGTCACCTATCTCCTGTAAGGAAAGCCTAAAAATATTGGGGTTTTTCAGACTGGATAAGTCTTAGTGTTGCATCTCATCGTTAACTATAGCACATAAGCCTAATGTAGATTTTACATAAGCCTATTGTAGAGAGATAGCTGTTTTAGGATGGAAATACATTTTAGATTAATGCTAATGATACAAATGTAGGTAGGTCAGTACACCTCCAGATAGGGCTCCCTATTTTTGTTTTGGTTGGTACATAAGGTCTTATCAGAGTGAGAAAAAACCTATTCTTTGTACTCTACCAAATGTATTATTTCTTATTCATGGACATTCTTATTATCCACCTAATTCAGTACTATCATTGCTATTAAATGCCAGGGTTTAGTTCTTAGTATCTTTTAGCCAAACAATAGCAACAACAACAACAAAAAATCTCCACCTTTATCTTGGGCATTAGATGTTTACCCATTTCTTCATCTCCCTATGGGAAAATAAAATCATGATTACAGGAACATTACACTAAGTTAATTTAAAAACAATAAAGACTTAAAACAGTGGGAAAAGGAAAATAAAGAGCCTGCTTGTCAGCATGCTGATTTAAGATTGGAGTAAACTCAAACAACATGTTAGGAAATGAAGATCAGTTAAGCATATTATAGCATTAAACAGTAAGATTGTTAATGTGTGCTTGAAACACATAGCGATGACAGAACTTCATGAAACGGAAAAGATTTCTTTGGATTTAAGTTGCATTTAATGAAATTTTGAAAATTAAGAGAAGAATTAAAAGAATGAAAAAACCAAGATAAATTATTTTAAGAGCTATATGGCCATTAGAGCTGTTTCTTGACATTAGACTCTGGACATTAGTAAGAACTTAATGAAACATTGGAAGAGACTTCCTAGAAAGGTGGCTGATGCCCCAAGCCTGTCAGTGTTTAAAAGGCATTTGGACAAGGTCCTTAATAGCATGATTTAAATTGATCAGCCTAGATTGGTCAGACAGTTGGACTTGAGAGTCAGTATTGGTTCCTTTCAACTAGAACATTTCTATTCAATTCTATTCTGAATTGAGGGGGAGGGGGGTAGGAAGTTGTTAAAGGACAAAACTTCCTTTCAGAACATATAAACTGACTATTTTAAAATAATTTCAATGTAAATTGGCAACTTTTTGCAGATATATCTCATCATTATAGGTATTAGTTTCTGGGTTAAGGACATTGTGGCTCTCTTTTAAAAAAATGTTTAAAGCTGAACTGAGTTGAGAGGGGTTTTCAGATTGTTAAAGCACTAGGTTTTATCAGAAAATAGGTGTTTTTGGGAACAATGTGAGAAACGTGAGTTTTAGAAATGTTTTAGTAACAGAAGTTATTAGAACTAAGTATTAGAAATCTGTTAGAATAATAGAAGTGACTCTAATAATAGAAATTGCTGTTAGTTCATCATTTCTCTGTGACATGATGAACCAAGAGATAGTCTAATTTTTCTCTCCTAGAGAACTGTCTCAGTGCTTCAGCAGCTCTTCCTGATTTATACAGATATCCATAAATTATTAATCAAGTCATGACACAATGTATGAAATAGTTGGGAAAGGATCATTTGAAACACTCTATTCTTACAAATAAAAGGCAGTATTCCCTAGAGAAACTAAATACATGTGGTCATTGTGAAAGTTTGGTCAGAAAAGAAGGATGCTATAATTTAAATTTTTCTCCCTGCTTTAGCAGCCTTATGGCAGCAGGGCTATTACATCTGATGACTGATATCACACACATGTCGGACAGAAGTATCATGGCAGTTATGGATCTGGATCTGTTCTCTTGTTCACATGATTATACTAGGAACTGCAGAAAAGAAAAAAAGAAAAATATAATGTGTCATTTTCCTCCTTCAATGGACTTAAAAGTCTGTGAAAGAGCACAAACGATGAAATATGCTGTTAAGAAACTTTTTGTTTTTCCAAGTATTCAATTACTATCCAAATACTGTTTCCAAAACTTTCACAGTGTCATAGTTTCTAATTTCCACGGAAAGTATCAGTTAAGCATTTTCTAATCTTATATAAAGGAGGGATATCCAATTCATAATGGAAACTGATGACATTTGATATAAGCCTGAATTCATCATGAGTAAAACTTCAATTAGTTTAATAAAATTTGAAGAATATTCACATACTTTTCTAGTATCTGTCCTTTTTGTGTGAAAACGCCCTTTTCTTGAAAAGTGTAATCTCTTTTTGCAATATCCATCCTTCTCAAGAGAAAGGTTCTTTCTTGACATAAGTACTTCTTGCATTAAAAAGACCTTCTCCTGGTAACTGCACTTGTAAGTAAAGAGAAGGCTGAAAAATTCAGCAAAACAATAGTACCAACAGAACACCTGACAGCAGCTACATTCATCTCCCAGTTTTAGATGGATAATTCCGTATTTTAAAAATTTCATGCATTACTGAGTCAAATATTAATTGATTCTACCAGCATCTCTACTGTGCATTCATCCTCAAAGAGGTAGATTGGAAAATGATTGAGATTAATTCCCTGGAAGATTACAGAATCTAGCAATTCTCTACTTTCTAGCTCCCAAGGAATAAGCCTTACATTCAGACAGTTATACAAGTTACTTTAAGTCAGTCTGTGTGACTAAACTACGTGTGACAAATAAAAATGTTTAAAAAGCAGCCCAAAACAAAACAAAAATGGAAGACAAACTAAAAAAAACCCACCGAAACAAAACAAGAAAAAAAGACACCCCCCCCAACTTTTGACTACTTTTCAGATGGAAATAATATGTAAAAATGATATGGATGGGATGATTCTGAGAACTGGAAGAAACAGAATTCAGCCTAAAATGCAATGCTTTAATACCAGTAAATATTATATATGAATTATTGATTTGAGTCTAAAATAATGAATCCTACAGTCTTCAGCAGGCATATTTCCATTTCACTGAAAAAGATTACATAAGAAATGATCATAAAATTGTAAGAATTAGAGGTTAATAAGATATTACTAAATTAATCTTTCCCAGTCTCTGCAAAATAATTCTATATTCTTCTCATCAAAAGCTTTCCAATGTTTTCTACTCTGTTTAGAAAATAATGACATGTTCCTGATTCTGATAATCACACTTCCACTGTCAAGCACAAAATTAATAGAATACATGCAATATTCACATCAGGTTGTTAGAACTATGTACATTTCTCTTAATGTACACACACTAATAAAAATGTGTCCTATTACTACTGATTATACTAGAATTTCAGAGTGGTTTTAATTGGAGTATTTTTTTCAATGAGAAGTTCTGTTTCCTCTTCTCTGCTAAAAATCAATGCAGTAACTCAGAGATACTTCTACTGCCATAGTAATTTAACAGTTCAAGACTTCTTGACATATTGTCTTGCTACTTCCACTTCTTTGAGTGTTATATTTACCTTTTTTCCTTTTTGTAAATCAAGACTATCAGGGCAGCCAGTCATTTTTGCTATTCAATTTACCAATGCTTTTAGCATAATTAAATTCTTAAATTACTATTTGATTTATGTGTGCTTTGAACATTAGACAATTAAGTGCTCTGGAAAGTAAACTGATACCAGTGATTAAAGAGTGGGATTTTGTTCAGGTAAAACCATCAATAGTACTGGAAATGGCTCACCAGGTTGCACAGGGGAACATCTTGAAATGTTCTGAAATTAGTATTCTGAAATTAGCTCTAAGAAACCATCTGAAATAGTCATGCCATATCAAAGTTAAATGTTTCACAGTGTTCCCTTATTGCCCAGAAGTTTCTCAAGAAAGACCATAAATATTTTAAGGCATCATTTTGGATGAGGTAGCTTAAAGACGTGTCAGGTGATGGTATTGCAACAGCAGCACCAAGGCACATTGTTACAGAAAGTTTATCAACAGAACTATCAATGGAAAAATCAAAAGTTCATTCAAAATATTTCTGATTATTATACACACTTCAAAATAGCTTCTTATTTAGTTGAGGTAGACATGCTACCATTCCTGAAAGATGTACTTCAAATACAGTTAAAAATATTCAGACTTTTTTTTCCTTTAATAATTTCTTAGTTTTAGCAATGTTTCCACATAACAATGTCTGGAGATGTAGAAATAAATAATAATTAAAAAATAAAAGCTGGATTGCAGGATTGCAGTAATTTTTGGCAACTGGTGTGGTTCTTTTGGTGGTTCTTTTTTTTGGTTCGTTTTTTGGTTTGTTTTTTAAAAAACAGTACTGAATTGTATGAAACAGCAGATATAGCACACCATTTTCTTGTTTTGTTTTCGAAATGTGGGTATGTTTGTGCACGCATGTGTGTGCAAGTGTGGGAGAAAGGTGGGAGAAAGATGTGACAAGTTGTATCACCAGGGGGCTTTTTCTTCTCCAATCTCCATAGTGACTGACAGCTAGTTATTTCAACAGATTCAAAGGAGCACTGGTCTTCACAAGTTTAATATATCTCACGCACCAGGGAAGGCATTTTACTGCGCGTATGGCAGTTCTGACAACTCCTTGAGATACTATTCTGTTGAGAACAGACCACTTTTAATGCATGCAAGGCCAGACAAGAATAGCTCTGTAGCCCAGTTTTTAATAGACTTGATTCTTAGACAGCAAAAATAATCCCCAATATACTGGCTACTATGTGAAAAACAGATTGTGATTTCCACAAGTGTTTTCTTGGTTTAAAATTGAAAACTTAGGAAGAAAAATCACTTCCTATTTATTGACTAAAGCTTTGTTACTGAAAAAAATCCCACCTTGAACATTTGTGTGGTGCTTAAGAGTTATTCAGAGCTGTTACAGTCCAGAAGTCTCCAAGAATGGTGTCTTTATTAATATTCACATCTATGTGCTATTCTGTGATTTGAATAAAAGCAATAGAATTTAAAAAGGAAACTAACCATTCCTCTCCTGAAAGAAATTTAAGACCCCTTCATGCCTTTCATTTAAATTTAAATGTTAAGGTTCAATTAAAAAATAATTCTATTTGCAGAATGAATCTACTGTGAATAGTCTATTCTACTTAATATGAGTTTATGTACTGAACTACCCTACTTTTAAAGCAAGAAGGAAGTGATCTCATGGATTAAGTTTAGACCATCTCTACATGAAGTGAATTACATTATGAAGTCTCAAATAAAGTCATTCTGGATCTGACTCTGAGCAGATCACACAGATCTGAACATAGAATTTACACTGTGATTAGTATAAAGTACACTTCTCATTTACAATTAAATATAATGAATAAAAATCTGTAATCACAAAAACCCATATAGGTCATGGTACACAGATATGAAAGTTTCAGAATATAATAAGAATTCACAAACCACTTTTACTTCAGAGCAGTTTCATTTCTAGCTATACATTGCCTTCAGTACCACTACTTAGAACACCGGGAAAGCCTGACTCACTATAGGTCTGAATTTTAATGAGATCAGTTTTTCTTTTCATTTTGCAATGGCTGACTTGCAAAAGGACTGTGAATGTTTTAGGATAGCTGGGCAAAAAAGCAAACTACTATATTCATCTAAGAGAAAAAGAACATATTTTCTGGCACTTTTTAAGAAGCTCTATTCAAAACAATTCAGCATTCATTAATCCATGCAATGCAACAAGCCCAACTGACACAGAACAGAAAGCTCAAACTGTATATGCTATGTCAATCAACTGTAAGGTGTACAGTTGAGAGGAAAATTTCTTTCTTAATTAGAACTAATTAGGTAGTAAAATCTACAAATAAAGCAGCCTTTATAAAGGAAATAACTTGATAATTGTAAAGAAAAAAAATCCAGTGTACTGATAATGAAAAGTTTGGATGGGTGGTACAATTTGAAATGCTTTGTAACATATATGCCATCCCTGTTACAGATGGAAAGCTTTGTAATCATCAAAAGTGTCACAGAAAGATGCAATATGCAGTGAAGACTTGATCCTCTCAGAAAAGATATGGAGAAATATTTTTCAGCACACTGTTAACACTTTCTAATAACGATCAAAATTGTAATACCACATTTTCCAAATGCCCTGAATTTTCCTGCTGATTGTGTCAATTTTCCTACACAAGCTGCTGTATGTATGTTTGTCTAATATTAAAAGGTGGATACAAATCTCTGGGTGTAATTGCATATACAACTTTTGTTTGTTGATGTTGACTTTGACATCTGAAATTGTACATGATGTGTATATACAAAAGTTGGCATATAGGTTGTGTAACCAAAAATATGAGCATAAAATAGTCAACACTTTTTTTCTTCCACATCCAAATTATCATCCATATGCCTAATATATTTCCCTTTTATCTTCCTCCAGGCTTCAGGCTAAATTTGGTTCTGCTTGGCAGATACCAACAAATGTGTGAAAAGCAATAGAAACACTGTGTAATAACGACAAGAGAACAAAGCTATTGAAATAGTTATCTAGAGCATTCTTCCAGAGAATAAAAGATCCTTAATTAGCAACTATCAGGATATTGCTTTGCTAGAGATCATATATTTTGTGTTTAAATGCAGGTCATCATGGAATAATTTTGACATTCAGTACTAAAATATCTCAATAGATGCATTTACATTAAAACAAAACAAAACAAAACAAAAAGATCTTCTTAAAAGACAGACCTGACCCCAGCAGAATGAAAAGCTCAGAAACCCCTTCATATTTGACTACAAGTACAAACCTAAAAATATTTGCATTCCCTCAGCATGATAATGCAGGTATTGTTTTCTAAAGAATCTGTAGTTGTGAAAACATTACAATGAAGAAGCATCTCTGGTGTTTAATTACTAATTTCTTCTTAGATGAGGTAAACCTATGAGAAAATATTACTCCTGGTATTATTAATACTGTTATATGGCTGTTGGGGGTTTGGGGTCACTCTACATTATATGTAGCTAAACTGAAAAAGAGCCCTTCAGAATCTGAACTCTATTATGCTATGAAATTTTATGTCTGCTGTATGTGACCTCTGTCAGTTGCTTTTGAACCATGCTGTATTTTGAACCATGCTAAATAAGTGACAATAACCCCAATTAAGTTTCTCAGACGTAGAATATAAACTTAATTTAAAGGGGTTTTTTTCACTATTCTGAAGTGCCTAACTTCAAGAAGCAGACTAATGCACTCTGGACACATCCTTTGCATATCCTTTTACTTGATCATCCTTTACTGATCTAAATCAGGAGCAGAAACAATCATAAATGGAGTTCACCAGTGTAAGACCTATGGAAAAATCAAGGCCACAGCTTGCATATAAGTCTTTGCAGGAAATCATTATGCAAATCATTTGTAGATTACTCAACCTGGACATTAGCATAAAAAGTTTAGGCCACTATTTTGTTATAATCCTGTAAAAGAAAGCAGAGAAACAGTGTGTAAAACTATATATGGCAGTTATTTTGAGTGTGTGTGTATATATATATATATAGAGAGAGAGAGAGAGAGAGAAAGATAGAAATTAAAACATACTCATAGCTAATCACATTTCTATTTAAGTAAAACAAGTTACTAAAGTTCCAGGAGTTATGTGTACATAACTAAGGACTAACATTTTGTCTAATAAGAATAGTCAATGTTACTGCTAATCCAGTTTTCATTTAGTTATGTCATCCTCTACTCCATCCTTGGAAATCAGTGGTCACTGTGTCTAAACTAAATATTCATATACTTTATAATTGTACTAAGTTGAAGATATCTCTAATGTCACTAAGCATAAAATTATAAATACATTTCTCTCCAAACAATACCAACTTTCAGCCATTTCAGTAGGTTTTCAGCATGTCTGCTTGTGGTCTCTCTTTAATCCTACCTGAAGTGTTTCTTTAAGCATGAGAGCTTCTCTTTGGTGCTGTAATGCCCAGTCCCAGCTAATCTTTAACTGAGGGCAAAAGAGTGGGCAACAGGAGGCAGAACCCTTGTGATTCAGTGCACACCAGGATGAAAGGTATCTGACGTAGTATACCTTCCTTGAGAGGGAGGAGGACAGACAGTAGGGAGAGCAAGATAGAAGGAAATGCCATCTCAGGCTTCTGAAACCTTGAAAGAAGTGAACACCCTGCTGATGTCTTTAATAGTTCATAACAACAGCTGTCTTCCACTTGTGAATGTTTCCTATGATGTGGCGCTTCCTCATATGACATTCTTCAGTTCCATCTACCTCTTGTATTGCTTCACGCCTCACTGCACCACAGGAGGCATCATATTGCAAAAATTCCTTCTCTTGTGAAGTGCCTAAGCACCACAGGAATAGTTTTTCTCTGTCAGAATGAAAAGAATCTTCATTGCATATTGCAGGTTTGGGATTTTTTGTTGTTTGTTTTTGTTGAGTTTTTCCCCTTTGTTTCATTTGTTTATTTGTTTTTCCTCAAAAATATACCAGTAATTATGAAAACTATCTAAATTTGTAAACAGAAACTAACATTGTAACAGAACTCAGTGAAATTGCCACATACATTATGGTGGCACATTGCTGCATAATTTAAATCTAATGTGCTTTTAAGTACATGAGACTTTTATATACCTATATGAGCATACGTAGATATCACATACACCTATGATGCTGTTTAAATGAAAATGAGAAGTATACACATAAATATATGAGACTGTAATGATAAAGTTATATTTATATGACATTATCTAATGTTTCTAATGGTCAGTGTTTAACACTGCAAATACAAATATCAATCTAAAGACAGTTTTTGGATTATTCTGTTAAGTATACTGCATTTCAGGGGTATTTTTTGATATTTGCTTTCTTTACTGTTCATTGAAGGGTAAAACGTACAAAGAGTTAGACAGATAGACATGAACCAATTTTATGATCTCAAAAGCTCCAGTGACTACTGAGTAGATATTTTTCCCATTTGATCAAACAAACAGAAAAATTGAAGGCTCAATCCTGTAATTGGTTAGACATATGAAGAATTCTACACCCATAAGTAGCTCCTGGAGATATTATTAAATTTCTGGAAGTTAATTTTTCCAGAGCATGCAAATATAAATGTGAGCAATATATTAACTATTAAAAGCATTATTTTTGCTATAGATATGCTCTTTAATGATACATTTTATTCGACAACAACCCATTTAAAAACATTCTATTATAAAATATTGCTAGGCCTTTTTTTTTTCTCGAGTATGGCGTTTTAAAGATCTATTAAAATAAATCTTAAAGGATTATTTAATTATTAATTATATAAATTATTCTGAACCCTAAACAATATAATGCATTGGTAAAAAATCCATTGCTATGGCTTGCAATGATGAGATGACTGCGCATAAAAATGTCTATTTTATAATCTTAATTACTCTGGTATAACAAACTTTAGAGTATAAAGCAGGGAATTCTGTAAGAAAGCATTCAGGTGTTTCTAACAGGCTAAATCAGTCTAGATCAACTATTTGTTTATGACAGGTTTTGGGTTGGTTTTTTTTTTTCAAAATTGGTGATAAATGTTCAAATTCTGAGGCTTTTGACAAAGGCTTTAGTTCAATATAAAACTAGATCAGTTGAATGGGTCTCTTTTTACTTTAGTCAAAGTCATGTTTTGTTTGTCAGGAAGATTTTTATTTAACAAATTCTAAAACATATTTGAAAAATAGTACTTTCCCAGGATGTGGGATTATTTTTATATTGAGCATGCCCACAAAAAAAAAAAAAAAAAAAAAAAAAAAAAAAAAAAAAAAAAAAAAAGAGGTGTATTCACCTCACTGTCCAATACAAAGTTGTTATTTCCTACAATGGTTACAGATATGCCAATAAAAATATGTTTAATGGAAATTAATGAAAAGTATTGTAGCACCCAGTAAAGTCTTATAAAATATTTATTAGTGAAGAAATACAATACAAAATATTTTAAAGGTCAGATTCTACAATGCTTTGCTGAGCAAGGTGCAAGTCAGAAAAGAATGCAGAATCTGACACTAGCTAATTTATTTCTATTACGAGATGGATGTGTGATCTCTGTATTGCATTAGTCATTTAGGTCCAGATACATAATGGCATAAAACTTAGTCATAATTTTTTTTTTTAGTAACTGTCATTTAGCCCTTTATTTATTAAATATATATGTATTAAATAATTTGAAGTTTACAGAAGACATTGAAAACTTTGTTGCTTAGCAAAAGTGCAGAGATTTCTTTGGGCGTTTGGCCTGCCTAAGGACTGCAAAAACAGGCCTTAGGGAAGATCTAACAGGAAACCTATTAAGTGACCATGAGATCACACACTAATCCTACCCTTAGGATAAAATCTAATCCTATCTTTTAACTGAAGTGCTAAATCCCTCCTGGCCTGTCATCGGCACTTGCATAATTACTTCTTTCTTAGTTTTGTGTATGTGTGTGTCTAAAAGAGACTGTGGAATACCAAGCTTAATTTATCAATGGTTCCAAGTCCAGGCACCAGATTTCACATCCTTAACTTTTCCCTTGGTTTTTCTCTTACACACATCAATGACTCATTCTTTGTGAAGACAGTTTAACCTCTAATTCAACACATTACGTCAAATTATTATACTGTAATCTATGTTTATGACATTATAATGATTTAATTAGAAGTATTAAGAATGTAATACTTATATTAAAAACACATACAAAAGAAAACAAAAGTAATTGGCTGTTAACTTCAGTGGTCGTTTTCATATCTGTCTGTAGCCTTCTGGAACTGCTCTGCCAAATTATTTTTACTTATGTCAAATTCTCATTGGAGAAGATGTGAGGTTTCTAGTCAGAAAGGTAAATAAAATACATGCACTTGTTCATTCCACATAGATTGAGTAATTTGCATATTTCAGTTGTTAGAAAAGTTTGTAAAATACTGTGTTTCTAGTAGAGAATGAGATTTAAATGTTCTAATGAATTACATTCTAAAGAGTGCCTCCTTCCACATATTCAAAACTGTTTGAAAGCCACATCTATGTAACAGATGCATAGAATATGCTGTTATTTCTTTGGAAACTCCTTTTATGAACTTTTTGTTCAGGGATGACCCAGGTTACACTAAATATTTTATGCAGTTACAGTATGAAAAGGAGAACATTATTTTAAAAAGTGGTGTTACATATGTTTTGGGGTTTGTTTTGCGGGGTTTGTTTTGGGGCTTTTTTTGGTGTTTGTTGTTTAGATTTTTTGGTTTTTTTGTGGTTTTTTTTGGTTGTTGTTTTAGTAAGGTAAATGTATCATCCAAATGAACAATACAGAGAAATTCTGTCTGGTCAATAATGCAAAGCTTCATCTTCTGTGATTTTGCTGGCAGATTTCGTAAATATTTATTGAGCAAGACTAGAAAGATTCAGTAAGATTAGAGTTGAATTTATTTAGTCCTGTGGTCTCAAACCTTTTTTTTTTGAATATACAGCATGTATATTCATCTGATTCAATAACTCCAGTTGCTACATATTCTACTAAGTATTTTTTGATGGTTAGCTATTCTTTGAGCTGCTTATTTTCAGTCCCTTCTGAAAGTCTCTAACTAGAGACAAACAAAACTATTCAAGAGCTATTTTTGCCTCTTTGTTAAATAGCAGTAATTTTAAAAATATTAAATAATGTAATTATTTTCTCATTCACTGATATAAATGATTGAGAAAAAAGTGCTGGGTGAAAAACAATTCAGGCCTTTTCATAGTATTACTAATACCTCTATCAGTTCTCATGTTTATGTTTTTTGGATCTATGTATGCTGTTTAATGTTTTTGTAGCTGAAAAATCTTATATGAAAGGTCCCTATATTAAAAATAAAGAAAAATACCAGAACCTGTGGTATAATGCTTAATGTCAACTGGAATTTCAGGTATACAAAAATCAAATCCTGTCTTCCATGTATCACAGCAATCAGCTCAATATGTAAATTGACCAAATATGGAAACATACAGAAAATACTAATAGTAATATCAGGCTTTCTCAAGTAGAAATTAAAAACTAATCAGCAAAAGGATACAATAACTATAGAAGATTACTTTTATGTCCATGGTATATTTTTTCTGAAATTATTTTAATTATTGCACCAAAACTATGCAAATCTGAACTCCAAAATATTGTTTGTATGCAACATATTAATAATGAAAGCAGTATCAATCATTAGATTTACTAAAACTAATGTTCAGATCTTCAGAAAAAAAAATACAAAAAATCTGTTTGGATGAAGACAAACAGAAATCTTAACCAAAATCAGTGTTATTAACACTAATATTAATTTGGACCATGTGCCCCTTTAAAATCATACTTTTTTTTTTAAATTTGCAATCTGTATATGATAATATTCATTTCCTGTCTTAAACCACTGGGAGTATTGCTGTGTAAGTTGAACAGTTAAACATTTCAGTGGCAGAAGTGATGTTTGAATGCAGCTTTTATTAGCTTCCTAAGTGCCCAGTGCTGTTCCCATTGGCAGTGCTCCCATTGACTTCAATCAGGGCAGGAACAGGCCCTAATTTTGTAAGGCACTTTAGGATCCTTTGGGAAGAAAGGTGTTAGAAGAATACAAGCCATAATTTTCAATTAGTTGTCAACAAAGCACTCTCACAAATATCTCCCATGGTCACAGAACATCATATCTTAATTTCATATTTCAGTTTGCTGGAGCAATTTTAATGCTGCTACCGGATTATTATTTGTCCAGGCTTTGGGACATTTTGTGACACCATAATTTCCAAATTTGACATGAAGAATTTTGATGCCTGTGAAACAGGAAAAAAAAAAAAAAAAAAAAAAAAAAAAAAAAAAAAAAAAAAAAAAAGCCAACCAAAGTGATTTTTCTAAGACTAAATGAGATAGATCAAAATGTCTGTCTCTCTCCTGACTCTGCTACCCTAACTACAGCTAAAACATCCTTTCTATATAAGAATCTGACATCAAAGGTTCAAAGGCTGTACATATCTAAAGAGATGCTCAGAAGTTTAAGTTTTAATGATATTCTACATATTAAATACCCTATGTTCTGTATGTTTTTACTTTTGCATCTCTTAATTTAGACAGTTAAATTGAAATCTTTGATTTAACTGTATTTTGGTAACAAAAATACTTGCTTTAAGAGGCTCTGCCCTGAGAATAGCTGCTTCCTTCTCAGTATAAATAAATAACTATGACAATGTTAATATTTTCAATATTTAAAATGCAGAGATAAACATAAATTGACCATATTCTCAAATCATGAACTCACTAAAATGAGCTCCTTTTTTATCACTGTGGTCATTTAACTTGTTTTAATATGGAGAGGTCCAAGGCCTCTTAGCAATTGTTCATTCACCTCCTAAAAACCTTGTGAGTCCCAAAAATAGATATGACCTAATTTTTACTGAGCTTAATGAAAAGAATAACAACAAAAACACCAATTATTCTTACTAAAGTGTTTGAATGACAGCTCTTTGATAACTTTATAATTCAATCAAATCCTGCAATTTCTATTCAAATAAAAACCCCTCTACCTTGTTTAAGAAGACAAGTTGAAGACATTCAGAACCTATAGCTACTTATATATATAGCTTTACAGTTCAAATGCCTGAATAAATAAAAATATTCATAAACTCTCCTAGTACCTTTCTGCTGTTAGGCCTAAACATTATTATCAGTAACCTTTTCTAGCCAGCAACATTCAACAGGAAACAAAAACTAAGCATTTCAGAAACTGAACTAGTTTTAGGTTTGAAGGTCCTCAGGCCTTTTCAAACATATCAAAATGCTCTCTGATACACCTAATTGTATATTTTCTACATGAGTAAACACAGAAAAGACCTTTTCTTAGGAAGAAAATACTTTTGTAACAGTAATCATAATCCTAAAGTGTTCAGAAACACTTCCTTCTATATAACACTTCCTTCTACATTAAACAAACCAGAATTCACATTAAGTAATTGCATTAGAAGAAAGCGTCAGACATATATTTAAATTCCAAATTCCAAACATAAAAGTATGTAACACAAAAAATTCTGATGGAACCCAATGGGATAATTCACATAAATAAAATATTTACATATGGAAGTAGTCAAAGAATCAAAATTTACTTTGGAAATTTTGTCTTCATTGCTGTGTTAAATGGTTTTCTGTTTGGGTTGTGAAGTAAAAATGAGTTTTGATTAAGTGAACATTTGTGAGGCCTTACATTAGCACACAGATCTGGGGATAAGGGTACCTAAGTCTAAGACAAACATAAAAGAAAACAGTTTCAGTATGTAACTGTAAATTGAAATTACATAGTGTTGATCAGACCAAAGATGGGAATTTTTTGGTATTTTACCATAGATGATTATATAGAGCAGTAAGTAATTCTCAAATGTTAAGCAGCAAATGAGGCAAAAATAATACATACTTTAACATTAAAGAAAAATAAATCTGAGTTATTTGGACAATTGCTCATAAGATAAATAGTATGAAGATAGACTGATGAGATGAGGGTTTTCTTCCTCCATAATTAAAGCTCTGATTCTAACTGAATCTAACAAAACTTCTTAATCAAAAAAGTCTTAAGAAATATTTAATTACAGATAACATTTGGTATATAAAATATACTGAAAATTATAGAACACATTCATTGTATAAAATTGTGTGGATGAAAAAAATATTAGCCATCATAAATACATTCAATTTTATCTCTAAAACCCAATGAATTTAGAATCATTATCTTAACTACTTCTCATATTTTAAGGAAAAAACTTTTTGCAAGAGAGTAGTAACTTTTTATTCTTTAAGAAAAAGTATTCTTAAGGGAGAATTAATGCATATGTTAGTACAATATGCAGTAGTAGACTCTTACCATTTAAAAAATTATTAAGTAATATATTGCATGATAAAACGAATAGATTCTACTGTTCAACACGATAATATGGCACATTGCCCCTAACTCGTTAGAAGTTAGAAGTTATTATTTGTCAGGCCAAAAAAGTTAAAAATAAACATTTGAAACCAATCAGAAGCTGTCAATAAGGAGATCACTTTATGACTTCAATTACTCTGCTGGAAAGCTTCATTATATAAGCACTGTCTAATTATATGACAAATACTCTCTTTGAGACAAGGTGCATTTAAAAAAAATAATTAGGAAAAAAAAAATCTGAACTTTGGTACCCCAGACACACGCATATATAAACACATGTTTATGCAGATATGTATTTGCGTTACAACTTTACACTAATGACATAAAAAGTCCTACCTAAAACATAATTTCCTTTGACAATCATGAGGATTTTCCTTAAGGTACAAAAAAAGCTGCAAAACCAAGAACGCCTTTTCACTGCCTCACAATGTAAGAATGAAGAGAGGAGAAATGTAGACCATGTGATTCTCCTTAGAAAATCAATAGCTATTTAGAAGACTACAATATTTTTCTTTAAAAGAAATAAACACACTGAAGAACAATAGCTTAGATCCCTTTGCACACAACTGTGCTCTGTACTTAAAATAAAAAGCAGCCTTCAAAGCAAAGGCAGGCAGTTTGATTCACTAATGTGTAGGGAAAAAAGAATGACAAAGAAACATAAAATTAAAAATGTGTTACTGTCAACTCTCTTTCAAAGAGTTACAATGTTTTTAAACATTAATGTTATAAACTTGAAGAACCCATAAATATACAGTGTTTAAAATAATTTCCCCCACCAGTATTGACTACATTCCATTATATGTTTGGATGGAGGTAAGCAAAAAAATCCACTCTTAAAAAAACAAACATAATTTCATCATTGAAAAAATGAAACAACCTTAAGAAACAGCCAAAGCTGTAAATGATAGAGATGTTATAACCAGTTGAGATTTAAAATGCCTTTGTAGCAGGGAATTTTCTTATGCATGGTAGGCTAATAAACAGTCTCTAACAGGAAGAGAAAAAATCAACCAAAAAAACCCCCCTCGTACAGTGTAAAGACATTACATGCTTCCAAAAAAGTAAAATCAATGGGAGAATTTTCATTCACTTCAAAACCATCAAATATACTGATTAGGCAATTTTTCCTTTGATGCACTTTTCATCATTACTAAAAGAAGATATTTATACTTAGGAATAAATGATTCAGCAGAATATTCATTCTTTGAAAGTGGTTCAAATTCTTTGATGTTAGCGTAAGCATTTCTTACAAATCTGAAAACAGAAAAATATACATATTCTTGAATTTTGAGCTTAAGGTGAAGCATACTGTACTCTAGATATTTAGGTTTGTTTTAAGTTACCAGATGCCATCTAACCAGATGTGCAGCACTGTGCATAACTACACATAAACTCATGCAACCACACCATTACATCACCTATAAAGACTTGTATGCAAGGCTTAAAAAAAAAAAAAAAAAAAAAAAAAAAAAAAAAAAAAAAAAAAAAAGAAGAAGAGAAAATTACTTAAAATTGCATAATTAATAAATATTAGATAAACTTAATGACATTTTCAATTCAACTAAGCAAGCTGCCAACCTGAAAAGGCTTTTAAAATGTTTAATTTTCCACATTTTAAAAAAGAATTTACAGCAATAAAATTGTTTAATGGCTGAAGAGTACCAATGCTGAGAACAACCCTGCTTCCATTTTCAGCAGAAAGCATCTGCCACTGGGACTAACAACTTTATTATAGTCATAACTAAAAAACTGATTAGCTCACCTAAGTTCAGCAGTTAGAAAGGGAACAAATCTTTGCCATTACTTTTAATAATTAATTGCATAATTAAACACTGTTATGAATTCAGTACTTTAAAACTAAATTCAGATATCTAAAAGAGAGACCTCGAAAACTCTTGTCTTTCTCAAAAATACATTTGTTATGTGTCTATTTATCCATTTGACTGGACCAATTAATTGATATAGTAGTAAACTTATAGAAAGTCAATTTTAGGCCAGTTTTGCCGTGTGATATTATGCCAAAGGTAAAAGGTAGAGGCTTAAAACACTGTTATATTAATGCCCCTCAATCCACATTCAGCCCACTGAAAACTGGATTGGAGCCCAAACTTTTGTTGCTAGCAACCCCAACCCAAAATTTGTATTACTATATTAGAAAAGTTGAAGCATTGTATGACTCGACCGACTTTTTGGTGATTATGTGGATATAGCATTTATCTCCTACATATGCTCTGTGAGGAACTTTTGTTCATTCCAAGCCTAAAAGCTCTCACAAGTCACATGAAAATATTCTTACATCACAGTAAAGACAATTTTAATTAAAGAAATAAAAGTAGATAGAAGTGTAGGCGTACATATATGTATCTATGCAGACTTATATATATGTACACATACACTTTCATATATACATACACACGTATATGTTTATTTTTTAAAGTACAGATGATAAAAAAATACAGATGGTTAAAATAATCTAGTTGGTAATTAAACACTTTTCAGAAATTCAAAAATTGGACTAGACTTTTATCTTTCAAGTCTGAAGACTTTAACTCAGTGCTTTTGCTCTAAGCATTTTTGAATAAAGTTGATGTGACTTCTGACAAAAGCAATCTCATACTTTGTCTCCTTCCTCAAATACAAGCATAAACTTTTTGCCACAGAATTGGTACAAAATTACCAAATGTGTTAATAATCTGGTGTTCACAAAATCAGATATACTCTTGAAATCATAAGAAAAAATATTCTATTACATGAAATATTGAATTACACAATTATTATGTCAACCTTTTATCTTATCCTAGTCTGGACATTTTTGGAAGATCACACAGAACCACGTCATGATATACAAACACTAATCACGTGTCCAGCCAGAAAAAAAAAAGTCATTTATGTTTGACATGGTCTATAGGCTTTTTTTGCAAAATTTAAAAATACTGTAAATATAAGCCTGCAAAATTGCAGCAAAAGTAGTTGCATCTTCCATGGCAAAAACACCACAAAGGGAACAACTTTTATCAATAGGTATTTTAATCTAATTCCAGGTTTTGGGACCAAGTCCACAGAATTAAATAGAGGTATGTTGTCTGTTCATATGGTCCATCATTCTGAAGAGCCACATGTATATCTGTGGATGTAAACTGCACTTCCCATATAATCAGGACAATATGTTTCCAAGATAAACTTTACAGTGCCATATTACATCAGTGTTCAGTTAATTTGTCAGCAGATTGGAAATCCATGTGATTCATTTTGGAGGTACATAGCAGAACCACTAATGTTTATCATTACTGTATTCAAATTTTTCACTGTACAAAATGGAAACACTAAGAGACTGGCTAATTTCAATGACAAAAAGCCAGACTCACAAGAGCAAGGTAAATGTTTTGCAAGTTCCTCAAGTCAGTGGAATCCAGTTGTGTACTTACACAACTAGAAGCAAAATGTGGCCCATTAGCTGTAAGTTAAATAGTTAGTTTGATAACCATTTAATTACAAACTTCATTACACTTTATTTCTTTGTATATTCCATTAACTAGATGCCTCTTGTTCCCACTACCTAAATGTGCCTTTTTTTCTGTCCTATCTCTGTTCTGTTCAGTGTTTTAAGAATAAACAATTATTCTAAAGCATAACTGTGCTTAGCATTTCTGGAGTATCATCATACTGCTAGATATTCGGAAATGCAGCTGAATAATGAACAGGAAAAAATTGCAAAGGCTTGTAATATTAGGATACTATTTTACATAAATGGCAAAACACAAATATGTAAGACAGTATTGCTGGACTGTAAGGAGATCTGTGTGCTCTCTTTCAGCAAAACACATTGCAAAGCATCTTGGAAAGGTTGGGAAAAACAAATAGTGTGGTTGCCCCATTCAGAGTGCTGCCATCCCGCCCACTTCTCTCACAGAAATGCCTCACTTGTCTACTCCTCCATCCTCTTGTCACTCCTTAGCTTGAGGTCCTACCTTTTCCAGGGTAAGTGGATGCTGCAGAATAGAGGTACAAGTTCCCTACAATCAAATAATCAATAGAAATGTGACAACTGTTTGAAGGCTGACAGCTATGGAATTGTGTCTGCCATTCACTCTCTCTTCTCTCCCCATTTTTCTTGTTTAATGCCAGTAGTGCCAATAGCATTCTCAGTTCTACATAAGACAGCAAAAGATTTCAGCCTCCTTCTATGGTTTGGAGACGCTGTAATTCAGTATGCCAGTCTTTAACCTAATGAAAGGCTATTCAGGTTCCCTGGAGACACTGAGCAATATAAAGAACCTGCCCTCTAAAAATGAAGGAGCTCTTGTTTACCCTGTCCTTCAGGATGTAGTGCCTTAATGGACTCTGCCCCCTGAGAGGGAACCATATGCATTAAACAGACTCTTAAGTTTCTGTAAGAAACAACATGCTGATCAGACATTTTAGCTCCAGCTAAATAGAAATCTAAACAAGCTACAAAACCAGGATCTTACCTTCGTATTTTCTTACAACCACAATTAGCTATTCCTGCCTTTCCAGATATATCTTCTACATTGTGTTTACTGTGGGTCATAAGCTCATTTTTATGCTCTTTTACCATTTTAAAAAACTACTTTGATAATTAAATTATTATGTTATATGAGAAAAGGTACTTAGGGGTTTTCCTAAAAGGAATACCCTCAAGAAATACATATAAGCTTTATTTAAAAAATCAAAACATAAGAAAATGTTTAGAAATTAAACACTGCAGAATGAAATTAAATAGAATCAACTGAACATGTTTTCACAACCTTAAATGACCATTAAAATACTAGATGGTAAAGATATATGTATTTAAAAAAAAAGGTGTGAGAATGTGGGCTCTAGAACTACCAAAGTGGAAACTGCATTTATGTCAGGCTTTTAACTGATGAGAGGACTGACATAACATCTGGTGTTTCAAACAGTGTGTAGGAATGTCTAGAAATTACAGGCTATATCTTCTGGGACTAACCACTTGAAATTCTGGTCATTTTGTTAAAAAATAGATTAAAATATGAAACAGGGGAGGAGAGGGGAGGGTCTCACTCATGGTTTTTTTTTTTCAATAATTACATTGAGAAACCATAATTATATTCTACTTCTTTTGTTATTCATTACAGAATTTCATGCACTTATGCACTTTTCAACCCCCTTCCAAAAAAAAAAAAAAAAAAAAAAAAAAAAAAAAAAAAAAAAAAAAAGTGAATATCACTTTAACAACCAACCTAAACTGGTCTGATAACAGGGTGGGTTTTTCTTCAAACAAATTATTTTATCTTATCCTGTTTTTGAATCACAGGCACATCTCCCTTTGCCAATTTCTATTCCCATCTACTTTTTCTTACAATAATTATCCACAGATGATGTATCATTTTAGCCAATGAGTGGGAATTCCTACTTCCATTGAAGTCCTCATTCACAAATAGCCCTTTCAGAGATGTTTCAGGATGACTACTGACTAAAGAATATTCTTTTTCATTCTGTATTCTTTTTCAAGGATTTATCTTCAGGAATGCACTTTCTGTAAGTAATTGATCTTTCATTTAATCTTTTTCTCCAATAATGCAAGTGATAACATGTTTTTTTTCTACTGAAGGCAAGTTGTCAAAAAGATTTAAATTAATTGTTCTGGTTGTAGTGTAGACCATTAAGAAAATCCTTCATTAGCACTTACTAAATACAGGTAGAACACATGGAAGCAGCAGTACTACCGACCTCAGAAATGGCACAGTCAGAATGCAAACATAAACAGAATGTCAAGGGATTTCTTTCAGCTATTTCTTACAAATCCAAGCAATTCCTGCTCATTTACTCATTTGCGGATGCTGCCTCTTTGTGGCAGAATGCCATGCAAAATGTACCTTTCACACTAAGGACCTCATCCTATGTTTGTACTGACACCTATGCAAACTCATAAACATGAGTTTAGAATCACACAGGAAAGATATATACACATGAACAGACAAAGTTTGCAGGAGCTTCTCCATCAATCCTTTCTGAGCTAGCCTTTCTCTGGCAAAGTCAGAGAGGCTGAAAATTTCCTTACTTATACCCACTTAACAACAGCATGCCTCTACAAAGCTAAAATGGAAGAACCAGGCCACTGGTTTCAGCAAGTTATAAAGGCAGGAATTCCAAGTCAGGGCTCCAAAACTGCACCTCAGGCAGCCACACACACATCTCTCACTGGTGTCAATGGGAAGTCTGCAGGAGAGGGAGAGCAGTGAACAGAATAGCCATTTGTCTCATGTCTCTTGTGACAAAAGAACACTCCTCAACTCTGCATTTCAAACTGAAATAACACTCCGCTTACTAAACCGTCCAAGCTAAATACAGTCATGCTTGTTTTTTGGGTTTTTTCTTTTTTGCTTTTGCTCAGTGTGGGTGGCATAGAGGGAAGAACACACGCCAAGAAAACATTTTTCTTGAATTCCAACAGACCAGTTATACAGCTTTGTTTTTGTAGAAAGTGACAGATTGTACATGGGAAGGAAAAGCAGAATAGAACAGAGCCCTTTTGCAATAAAAGATGCACTAGTGAGCAACTCTAGAAACAATATTAAAAATAATAACCTAATGAAGAAAGAAAAGACGTGAAATATCACTTACCCTCTTCCATATATTAAAGAACACCTCAGTAAGGAAACAAAACATAAATATAAAACTATCCTATCCGATACGTTGTTGAAACATATATCACTGTGTTGCTTTCTGACCCATGTTATATATGCTGGTAATTACCACATCATGTTTCGGAAACAGAGAACACATTATGTTTTGCCTAGAAACGTTAGGGTTTTTTATGAGCCTTAATTGCTAGCAAAGAGAATCCAACGTGCAAACAGATTATTTTGGCCAGAAATTTTAAAGTTCAGATACTCATTACTTCAGGATCTTACATTTGAAATATTTACCAAGTGTTTATTCAGAAACTATTAAAAAATCACATGTGCTGGGATACATATGAGACATCAGTTGTCCCATCTTACAGTGATGCTGTGTTTATGAATATCCTTCCCATTGCCTGCTGCCCAAAGGGGTAAAGACATTTTATAGAGATGTGTACAGTCCATCATTTGGTCTTTCAGGATGCCAGTAAACATGTGGATCTGTACAAGTGCAATTGTACTTGACTAAACAATCATAAACTGGCTACAACAGTTGCAAAATCATTATATTTTGGTTAACTAATACAAAATTTAAAAAAATAAAGAAAAAATGAAACCAACAAATCAAAAATGAAACTTTTTTTTTACTGATACAATGAATGGCTTCTGCATGTCCCTCACTAGTTTGCCCAACCAGACTCCTGAGCAGGAGGTTGCTAAAAGATACATTTTTTCAATAGAGAAACATGTTGGTTTTTTTCCTATTGTGATCAGGTTTTATGTCTCCGATTGTCTGTTAAGATTTGGTCATAACTGGCATTATCTTTAGAGACTTAAAAGGTCCTTCTGATACTGTATAAGATTTAGGGAAAAAGCTCTCACTGTAGTGCAATACTTTAAAGCAATCCAGACTTTGGACCCCATTCTGGGAGAAAAGGAAAAAAAAAAAAAAAAAAAAACAAACAAAAAAAAAAAAACACTTAAACATTCCAGTATTTTTACTTGTAAGAAGAATTCTGCATCCTCTATCCTAATTTTTTGGACTTTTGACTAACTTTGCTCAATGAGTGTGTCTCCAGAACTACACACATTGGTAAAGTTGTCCATGTGCTTAAGTGCCTGCAGGATGAAGGCCTAAGCTGGGACTTCTTTCACAAATAGAGATATTCAAGTGAGTTAAAAATTTGCAAGATTAGGCCCTAAAATAGTGAAGGAAAGAGAAATGCTAATGTGCATATAAAAATAGGTGCTACAATAAAATATTTTTTTTTTATATTTCATCAATAAGTTATTTTCACTAACCAGTTATGGATCATATACCTCTGCACTCTTTAATGATTTGTCCACATCTACAGTGATCCCTTTAAAGATCATAATATATTTTTTTTTTAATTCAAAAGTCCAGAAAGTATACAAACACATCCTTAAAAAAAGGAAACCTTGTATTAAAGTCGGGGTGTGCTAATCTCTCCATAAAAGCCATTTAGACTCACCCATGGCTAAAAGGGGAAAATGTGCGCCATACTCTTCAACCAGAGAGAAAAACTAAAATAAAGAATGTCTGGGGAAAAAAAAAAAAAAAAAAAAAAATGCACGACCTGAATGTGACCTGACAAGAAACCATGAAACCTCCTGCCACCTTCCCCAAACACACACGGACACCTGCACACTGCCAGCGTTGTGTCCATTTTACACAATAGGTGGTTTCCGACTTCCAAATGCAGTAACGGAGGAAAAGAACCAAAACCAAACCAAACCGAACAGCACACCCTTTCAGAATCATTCCCCGAAGCTGAAAAGTCCTGTGCCAAGGCACTTCACCCTACAATAAAATGAATTAAAGGGGGAAAAAGAGGAGGGGGAGAGGTGTGTGTGTGTAGGGAGGTCAGCATTTACGTTTCTTTGTTTTGCGTGTGGTTGTTAAATACAAATACTCTAGAGAAGGAGCTGCTGGGACTGGCGGGGGGGCGGGGGGGCTGTTTCTCAGAACTGGCTGAATGTGGTCTGTTTTTCCAGCACTTCGAGGTAGTCCGGCTCTGTGTTTAGTTTTGCTTTTAGCTCCAGATACTCGTTCCTGTTGGGCTCTACAAAGACAGTACTGGGGGGGCTGTAGAGCACCGTCTCCCGCAGCCGGGCGTCCCCCGGGCCCGGGTGCAGGTACTGGGGGGCGCGCCTAAGGTCATAGTTGGGGGAGTAGGTGTAGGCGGCGGGGAGCTTGGGGTACTCGGGGAGGGCGGGGCCGGGTGTGCCCAGCGTGGAGGGGGAGTGTTTGTCGGGCTCCAAAATGCCCCTGTAAAAGCGATCGGCGTCTTGCACGGGCGAGAGCAGCTCGTCCCGCGGCTCGATGGTGCTGACGCTGTACGCGGGGCTGCGCGCCGGAGCATCCTCCCCGCCGGGCGCCGGGGGCGGCGGGGGCGGGGGCGCGCTCCCCCCGGGCGGCAGCGGGTGGCTGCTGTAGGTCACCTTGAGCTCGTGGAGGTCTTTGTAATCCTCGCCCGAGTTGCCCTCCCGGGAGCGGTAGATGGGGTTTTTGCACATGTGGCCCAGCGGGTGCGGGATGTACTCGTAGACGTGGCCGGCGGGGGTCTTCACCTTGGGCAGCGCCGCGCCCCCGCCCCCGCCGCCGCCGCGGTGAGGCGGGTGCTGCTGCAGGTGCGGGTGGTGGTGGTGGCCGCCGCCGCCGTACACGCTGTACTGCATGTTGAAGGAGCTCACGTCGGAGTTGTTGGCGCTGGCGTGATCGCCCTGGCCCTTCTTGCGCCGCTTCATCACCAGGACGAAGAGCCCCGCCGCCACGAAGACGGACATGATGAAGACGAGCAGCAGGCTGAGGATCAGCACCGAGAGCGGCACCGAGGAGCCGCCGCCGCCGCCGCCCCCGGGCGCGGAGCCGCCCGCCGCCGCCGTGCCGTTGAGGCGCACGGTGGAGGAGGAGGGGGTGGTCCTGGCCGGCAGCTGGCCCGGGGACGGCGTGGGCGTGGAGACGACGATGTCCGAGTAGTCGGGGCACAGCAGCTCCGCCCGGACCGCCCGCATGTCGCTCTGGGCAAACTTCTTAGGGGACTCGCAGATAACCTGGTCCACCAGGACGCCGGTGTTGAGCTGTTCCAGCCACAGCTTCATGCCCACCACGTCGCAGGTGCAGTCCCAGGGGTTCTCGTGCAGGTCGATCTGCAGCAAGGATTTGAGCTGGTCCAGCACCCCGCTCACCGGCAGGTAGGAGAAGTGGTTGCTCCGCAGGCTCAGCCTGTAGAGAGACAGACCAGAAAAAATGTTCCCTGGCAAAGACCTCAGCAGATTGTTGTTCAAAAACAAGAGCTGAAGGTTGGGGACGGATTCAAAGGTGCCTGCCTCTATTTCCCGGATGACGTTGTACTGCAGGAAGAGGTACTGAAGGCTCTGCAGCCCATAGAACAGCTCCGGGCTCAGCCGCTCGATCCGGTTCCCGTTCAGGTACAGCCTTCGCAAATTAGTTAAATCCCCAAAAGCCCGGTCCTGAATGACCGAGATCCGATTATTGCCCAGATGCAGCAAATCCAGCCCGGTGGCGTCCACGAAATCAGCCCTGCGTACCAGCGCAATGTAGTTTTCTGTCAAATACATCTTCTTGGGATTATAGGGTTTGGGCTGCAGTTCAGAAATGCTCTCAATCTTCCTCTCCTGACAATTGACATTGAGGCCCAGGTCAGAAATCTGCAAGTTGCAAGTGCAGGCAGTGGGGCACTCCAAAGGCACCGGGGATTTGGTCTGGTAGGCAATGCTGGGGCCATAGTTGCTGTATCCCAGGTCTTTTGAGGGCAGGCGGGAAGTGGGGCGCACCCTCGTCTTGTTGGGTTGGCGGGTCCCTTTGGGGGGCTTCAAGGGAGATTTGTAAACAGCTGAAGAAGAAGTGGCCACGGAGTTGACTGAGGCCGGGGTGGTGTGGAAATACCCTGTAGTGCTCAACGGTGTCTGAGGTCTCATTTCATAATCCGAGATGAGCCTCCTGGGACAAAGCTCCTGCTTAGAGACTTCATCCAAGTCTCGACCATGTAAGCGGAAAGGGGTCTCGCAAACCACATCTCCCACCAGAGCAGAGTATGAGATACTGTCCAGCCAATCCTTTAGAGCAATCAACTCACAAGAACAATTCCAGGGGTTTTCCTCCAGCTGCAGCTCCACCACTTTATCCATGTGCTGCAGGAGGCCCACATAGGGCAACAGCTTCAGCCGGTTGCCCCTCAGGTCCAGGTGAGTTAAGGGCACAAAACGGAAAAGGTTGTTGGGCAAACTGGAGAGGAGGTTATCATTGAGAATCAGCACCTGCAACAAATGCAGTTTGCTGAAGGCATTGGGTTCAATAACGCTAATATAATTATAATCGACCTGTAGGTATTCCAAACTCTCTAGCCCAAGGAAAGTGTCATCCCGCAAAAGTTCCAACTTGTTATTGTTCAAGTGCAGCCTCCTTAAACCTCTCAGACCATGAAAGGCCCCAGTTTCGATGTCTTGTATGTCATTGCTCCCCAGATGCAAAATCGAAGCCCCCGTGTAATTGACAAACTGGTTTGGGTACAGCCTGTTCAAAAGGTTCCCAGACAACAAGAGGTGGTAAACAGGGAACCTCGGTGGACTGATCTCAAAAAGGCTGATGATCCCTCTGTTTTCACAGCTCACTGTTAAGATGCTGTCCTTTTCCTCACAAGGACACGCATTATCACAGATTTCCCCATAATACTCAATGCTTTCTGCCCAGGAAAGGACTAGTGATGTTAAAGCAAATGCGATCGTCTGCAGCATCCAGATATGCATTTTTTTGTTGAGGTCCTGTTCCAAAGTTACTGTAGAGCAGCAAGCATACATTTTATTTCCTGTAGGGATAAGGAGAAAAAAAAAGAAAGAAAGTAGCATAATAGGGTAGCCCCGTCACATTAGAAATGGAAACAAAGTTTATATATGTCTTCAGTAGGGTAGAGAAGGGATTGTCCACCAACCAAAACTCCCCCCCCCCTCCCCCTCCTGTCACTTCTAATTCCCACACTTTTGGAAACTGGATGACATGCCTTGATTAAAGGGTTGATGGGCAACTCCTTGCGAGTCAAATGCCTGCGGTGTATAAAAAGGTGAGGTCACGGTAGGAATTGTTCTGGTTCTGTTGGTGTGGGGTGAATTTCAATGCTGCTTTGGATTTCCTTTTCACAACCAGCCCCATAAATATACATAAAATGGCTGTCAGTTTAGTTTCACGTTTCTAATTTAAGAGAAAAGAAACACCATTTTACGAGGTTTCCCACCTCCCCTATTACCCAGCTCCCTCTTCCCTTCAGAACCTCCCTGCTGAACCAGTGCACCAAGGTCTTCCCTCCTTTTACCTTGATTTTTAACCGGTGGTGGAAATACCATGGTAGGAATCCAAAGAAAAATGCTCAGTGCTGAAAATGGCATCTTAATTCAACAGAGGGAATACTGACACATTCTCCACATCACACATTTCTTAAAACTCTTTTATGTTGGTGGTTTTTTTCCTAGCTATACATTTACAAAGCACACACCCACCCACACAGACATGCACACATGCACACACACATGCACACGCGCGCACCCCCAGATGACTTTTGTGCAGGAATTCTTCTGTAATGAGATTAAATACACTAACCTCCTACTTCAGTGCACTTAACAGCTCTCTTCAATTATGAAAATTTTGTATCTTTACAAAAGCAAATAATATTAATTGATATTGGATCCCCTCCCAAGTTATACACAATGTAACAGAGCTCATTTCAAGCAGAAGTCTCCTGTTCTCTATCTCTCTCTCTCTCTCTCACACACACACACACATACACACTCTCAAAAGAAATGTTTTAACCACTCACCCAAAATTTGTGAAAAATGTAAAACATGCAGGTCATCTCCGGAGTCTCATCCATATCTGACATAGCGCTTATTCCCAATGCTCTGCAAAACTAGCCTGGTAGAAGTGGAGAGATCTAAATAGGTCTCATGAAAATATCTCATTGCCAACACTCCAAACATCAGAGTTTCTGATTATGAGCAGCGATGGCTGTCAGTGCTCTTCATCCTTTAGGGGAGAAGACACCCAGGCTGATTAAAAGCCAAGGAGGGTAGAAGGGAAACCCTACCATTGACCTACGTCAGTAATTTAATGCCTGAATTCCACCTAGCAGGAAACAAATCTATCCTTTTTTTGCATTTTTTCTGACTCCTCGTGGCTTTCTTCTACTTCTACTAGTCGAAAAGCAACATGAATAGGGAAAATAAATGCATATTGTGTGTCGGCAGGGGAAGACTAATAAATCATCAGGCTTAAATGCTGGGATCTTGGAGCAGGCTTGAATTTTCTATCGTCCACCTCAGAGCTCCTATTCTCATGAAACAACTCCGGTTTGGAGGAATGCATCCTAAAAAACGAGAAGTCTCAGTACTGCAAGACATCTCCTGTGGCATCAGGTTCAAGGCTGCAAAACTAGCACTTGCAGCAAAGGCAATCATGCAGCAAGAAATCGGAAGTCTCTGTGAATCTCTCTCTAATTCTGATCAGACGTCAACTGGATCGGAATTACTCAAAGCAAAAAGGCTTCACTGCATAAAGGCAGCAGAAATCTTACTCAAAGTCATGTATCTAGCATATTTTTTTCCCAGCTCGATCAGATCCATTTATCCATTAACCAACAGTTCTTCGGAGAAGAAAAAAAAAAAAAGCACCAAACCAACCACAATGACAACCTATTGAAAACCTGCCCGGTCAGTGTTAAACTCCCAGGCATTTTACAACTTTAATTCAATTATGGTTAGCAAAGGAGACAAATACAATTCTCCCTCCCTCTCCTTTTCCCTTTTCCCTTTCTCAGATTTAAAAAAAAAAAGAAAAAAAAGAAAAAAAAAAGGCGGGGGATGGGAGAAAAAAGAAAATAAAGTTGTAGCTGGCTATATGAAGGTTGCAATCCCGCCCTGGAAACCCCTGTGTGCTGCCTGTGTGCTGCTGTTCGCCAGCTCCTACAGAGGTTCGGATTGAGGGGGGGCGGGGGTGGGGGCGACGGGGGGGAGGGGAGAACAGGAAAGGGGTTGCATCGGGATTTTTCTTGCGTGTGTGTCGGTTTTTTTTTTCCCCCCCCGAGGAGTTCAACCCTTAGATTACCGCACTGCATACCCGGCTGGAAGCAGCTTTCAGTACCGCCGACAGCAGCGGCGAGCGAGCAGCGCCAGCCGGACCCGCCACCCAACTGAGGAGCGCCCCGAGCCGGGAGAGATGGCTTCGGGGGAGGGGGCAAACGGCGGGGAACCGGGGGCGGAAAGCAACAGCAGGGAGAGACCCGGCGGGGAGGGGGCGGGAACGAGGAGGGGAGGAAGAAAGGAGGAAAGAGAGCGAGAGAAAAGTCACCGCCGGTACTTACTTGGCCCGCGATCCCCGGGGCCCGGGCATGGTGTCAGCCCATGCGGACGCGGCCGGGCGGAGGGAGGCTGGAGCGCGGGGAGCGGGTGCGGAGCGCGGGCACCCCCCGCACGCAGGCGGCGCCGAGGCACGGCGCGCGCTCGGGGGCGCGCACACGCGGGCACGCGCGCCGCACGCTCACACTCGCGCGCGCGCCCCCCTGGGCGGCCGCGGGGGCGCGCCCGCCGCGCACGCGCAGTGTGGCGCGCGCCCGGCCGCCCTGTGGCGGGGCGGGGGCGGCCGGCGGAGCGGAGCGGAGCGCTGGGCCCGCGCCTCGGAGCGCGGCGGGGAGCGAGGGAGGGAGGGGAGCGAGGGCGGGGCGGCGGCGCCGGGCGGGGGCCGCGCTGCGGGGCGGGCGGGTGTCCCTGGTGACGGCGCGGCGGCGGCTGCTGCTGCGGCCCCGGCCCCGTGGGGCGTCGCGCAGCCCTCCCGCCCGGGCACCCCGGGCACGGCACACACACCACAGGCCGGTACCAGCCCGCCCCGCCCCGCGCACCCGGGCTGCCAGCGCACTTGGGCCAGCGCGGGCCAACTTTCCCCGCGCTCGCCGCCGCTCTGGAGCCCTCCCGCTCCCGCTCCCCTCGGGCGGGGTCCGCAGCCGCCCCGGCCCCTCCCGCAGCGCTCGCCGGCCGGAGCGGAGCGGGGCCGCGCCGAGGAGCGGCTGCAGCCGGGGCCCGGCGGTCGCCGCTGCCGTGCGGTCCCTGTGCCGCCTTCGCGGGGCCGCGGGGCGGTCGCGGTGAACACAGCGTGTCGGCTTTGGCTGCACGTTCTCCGACATCGGGGGCGCGGGCGTGTCGGAGCCGTTCAGCTTCACTTTTTTCTTCTGCCCACCCCAGCCGCGGGTCGCGGGAGGAGCGGGGGCACGGGTGCGACAGCAGCATCTGAGACACTGTGCGGCCGCTCCCCGCGGAGCCGGCCGCGCTCCCGGGCGCTCCAGGCGCGGTGCAGCACCTCCCGCCGCCGCCAGGTGGCAGCGCAGGGCGGCGCACGGGCCGTGCGGGGCAGGGAGGGGGCGATGCCGCCACCGGCGCGTTCCCTTTGCTCCCGGCGGGATACCGCCGCTGTTAGGGGCGCATTGGACCGCAGAGGGGCTCTCCGTGCCAAGGCTGCCTGTACCTCTAGGGATTATTTTTATTCCGATTAAATTTCGAGTTTTATTTTCGGCGATGCGTGTTCGGTTGATGTTAAAAAAAAGAAGTTAGAAGGCGACATAATTGCATAGGTGCAAAGACGTGCGCCTGTTCGCATTTGTGTATTAATGGCTGTTATGTGCTGTCTAGGCTGTGGTGCTAAATCTAATGGGTGTTGTGCGCACAGGGACACTCGGAGTGCACCCCGTGTGCGCAGCACAGAGGGTGGAATTCAGCTTTAAGTCAAAGGTAATGCGAGATGTATTTGTCCCTCTGTTTTTTCTGTACAATGTAAGCACTGAACAATACTCTGTCTGTGGTATGTGATTTCTGTGCAGCTGTATCTTCAGCAGACCTCTGTTCATGCATATCTTAACATCCCAACATGCTAAACCTAAAAATTATTGTTAAAAAATTATCTTGTTTGTGATGCTCTGCCTTCCCTAAAAGGCATATTTGCCTTCTCTGCAAACATAAAAGAGTATGACTCAAATCTTGTTTCCCCAGGCTTGAAATAAGCAAGATCTGGTATTTGGATGGAAGACAAATTTCTTATATGGACTAGGTAATTTTCCTGACCTTGCAGAAGCTCTTGGAACTCTTCTCAGTGGGACAAAGTACATACTTAGGTTCTTAAAGGATCACTGCCTTTCCTGTTTCGATGCAAACCCAGTTAGTTCAGTGGAAGGTTTTGAAAAGCTTTTGATTGTGTTCCAAGGTTTTTTCAGTCAGGAAAAAATACCAAACCATACCCCTTACACTTTTTTTCCCCCTACATATACTCTTTTAAGCTTTTCTAAGATGCAACATGGAATTTATGATAGTGAAACAAACATACAAAAAAATCATAGATACTAAACAGAGATGTCTTACAGGAGTTTCCTATGGCCTCACTATTTTTGAATAATATCTTTATTTTGAATTAATAATTCTGCATTTTGAATATATGGGATTCTATCCATATATGCTTGCATTTTTTAGGCCTGTCATATTTATAACATCTGCCTGTGTTTCTATGATATTTTTCTCTCTTACATACAAAATTAGATACACATAAATACTTTTTTATTCATAACAGAGAAAGATATTTTACATAACCTTGTCAGCTAGGCTGAGCTTAACTCCTTCTTGAAAGTGTTTTGGAGAAGTTGACATAAGTCTGAAATCATGTTAAAAGCTATCATGTTAAAGTTAACATTGTAGATATATTTCAGTTTAATTTTTCTGGTCCTGTGCTAGTGAGATATTGAAAAGCATCGTAAGTAGAAAGTCTGATTTAATAAAATCTTAATTCCAAGTTTTTTAGACTGCTAGATGGTTTTAGTAGCATGTGGGAGGTTTAAATAGTTATTAGTGTAGAAGTGTCATGCTGTTGTTCCATTCATTCTTATTCTTAGTCCAAAAGTATTTCTAGCAGTGAAAAGTTATATCTGAATATTTGAACTAGAACTATAATTTTAAACAAAAGCACAAACATTAAACAGGAAATGATACTAAATTTATGAAAAATACATTTTTTATCATAGTGTTGCCTCTTGCTAATTTATTTTTCATCTGCCTTTGATTAAACTGGAAAATCCTAAACTCCTTTAAACTGAAATACTCAGGAGGAAAGATGGAAATCATTCATATAATCCTCATATGGAGTACAGTTAGAGGGACCTGAATGAGGACTGAGCAAGAATAAAGATAGTTCAACAAAAGCAGATGAGGGATCCATGCATTATGTCTACAACTTGTGAGTGTTCAGGTCTACCCTCTTTCTAAGTCCTTCAATTTATACCATTGGCAGGAACACTTGATCTAGCATGTGGAACCAGATATGGGAAAACAGGAATTTGGAGGTTCCAAAGCTGTTGAAAGAAATATATTGGAACAGAAGGATAGACACTCTTTATGAAAGACAAAGAAAGTGTTGAAATAATTTAATGTTAATTCAGTAAGACATGTTAAGGAGTGAAGGCTCTTAACAATAAAATAAAGCAATAAAGATGTTAAATTTGAGGGTGAAGATGAGATAGTGTCCACTTGAATCAAAATCATTGAGAAAAGGGTAGGAAAAATACTTCATAAGGGTGCAACTATGATGAATCTATTGGTGTGGATTACAGCTGGAAAATAATGCCTACAAATATGGGGGGAAATAAAGCTAAAGATGAGATTTTGCTGATGCTTGCCCATAAGATATCGCATAGATCTGCATGGTCACACAAAGTTCAACCAATGTTGCTGGGGATAACATGAATTTGAACATGATAGAGGATCACTTCTTTTATGGAACAGATATTGAGCAAGCAAAGGACAAGGATAATTTAGATGAAATTTTAGTAAGTGATAGGAACTGCAGGATAAACTAATGATATAAAATAATCCTAAGTATAATGGTTTCAAGCTTTTCTACTTCATGTGAAGTTTCAAGACAGAAGAACGTGAAGGATCTGTAACTGCAGTCCAGTGTTTCAGAAAGGCAAATTCAGATATAAAAAACTTTAGTGAGTACTAGAAGAAGAATTCAGATAAGACAGATGCTACTTTATGTAAAAACCCCAAATATTATTGAATTTTTATAGTGGAGGAGGAGGGGAGAAACAAAATAACCCACCTAAACTGGAATGAAAAAGAATTCCCAGGTAAAAAGCCTTAAGCAAGTTGTTACGAGTAAGCACAAAAAGAGAATTAAAAAAAAATATTGATTAGCAAGAAGAAATCTACATCAATAATTAGAAGGCATAAAAACAAACTGAGAATGGTCAGAAACCTTATTAAATAAAAACTTGCTCAGAAACCCAAAATAGAGTAAAACCTCTTTAAGCAATGTAACTAAAATGAGAACTCAAGAAGTGGGATGGTTGTTAAACGATGGGATGGACATTAAGAATAAAGTAGGCCAAGACTAAATAGGTACCAGAAAAGTTTCCTCTGTTTCTGGTAAGAATATATGTAAATTTTGATATCTAGTGAAAATAGGAATAGGGTAAGAGAAATCACGTCCTCAGTGTATCAAACATAGCACAAGCATTTGGCCCAGCAGTTTCATGTCCTAAAATCCTGAAGGGATCAGCTCCTTACACATAGCACTGATTTAAGGGTATAAGGTAAGTGAGTCTGGACAGAATTTTTAGACAAAATTAGAGGTCTTTCGGAGAAACAGATGTGTTGAGATAAATATATGTGCAAATATATATATACATATACTATCTAAATATTTTACAATTGTCTTATTTTCTATATTTTAACATGTCAGTATTTCTAAAGTCAATTAATGTATTTCTACATATTGCTTTCTTTTGGTCTAGGCTGATCAGAAGTAGTGTGCAATTGAATAATGCATTCTACAAACTCAAGAATTAAAGCTTTTGCTATACATTGGGAAGATCCAAGTCTATAAAAAATTCCAGACATTTAAAGATAGTAGTTCAATCAGGAAGGGATTATAGGTTGCTATTATAAATGAAGTATTTATATAAAGGGAAAAGAAGAATGTGATTCTATGATGTATTAGAGTATCATAATAGGTAAGAAGGTAGTATTAGTATTGTAAAGGATGTGCTTTTTCATGTGTTTCTGGTGTATTATGCATGGTTCTGGTCATACACTGAAAGATACTAAAATGAAGTCTAAAGATCAGGAAGAAGCTATAGTAATTAGGGCATGGAAAATATGTCTACAGAAGAGAGATTAAAAAACCTAAATTGAATACATAGCCAAATAGATACTGAAAGGACATATGAGTCCTTACAAATGCATTTTTAATTAAATATTAAAAAAACCCAAACCCAATAAAAACTCAAACAAGAATGTACTTGAACTGAAGAGGAGTGTTGGCATGCCATCAAATGCTTATATATTGATTATAAAAACCTAGGAAAGGGAAGAAGTTTACTGACTGTTTGAGACTGGAAAGGTCTTCCAAATAGGTAATCAGGCCAACATTTTTTTTTTTTTTTTAAATAGAACTTGAAAATAAAAAAACTGTGTAATTGAATGGGACAGTTTCTGTTAGAAAAGAGACATTTGTGGCAAGTTGGAAAGGAAAGGGCTTTTTGAAGAAGTTGGGATATGTTTTTTCTACACTTATACTGTATCTCTTCTCTGCCTGAGGGCTTACTGCAGGCTCTCAGGTCAGGTAGGATGTTTTCTCCCTTTATTGTATAATTTAGATTCTGAGTTATGTTAATTTTTTTCTTTCTTTTGTTCTGCTGTGTATAGTGGGACATGCTATAACTCCTAGAACATTCTGCAAAGAATATCTAACATATTTCCTCCTATTGAGGGGGTCTCCACAGACCATTGGCAGTGCCCTTTTTTCTCTTCTTCCTCCCTTTTTTCTTTTTCCCCAAGGAAGATTTGAGTTTTGACTTTTGTTCTTTACTGCAAATTAAAGGTTTTGAGTCAGTGAGAAGTACAGTCTAGACTAAAAGTTCTGTAGATCTCTTTTTTTTTGTTTGCTTTAAACTAAATATTTAGTATATTGTAACTCTCAAGTGTGAGGATGTAGAAATATAGATAGTCCCTTTCAGCAATATGCTTCTATCACTACTTATGAAAATCTAATTCAATTCAGTTCCATTATCTCCAATATACTAACTAAATTTTCAGCATTTTCAGTAGGACATGGCATGGATTAAGTGGCAAACTGCAAAAAATCTCTCTGAAATTTCCTAAACTGTTCTGTCACTGTACCTTAGTTCTGACTTTTCATTTCTCTTATCTTCTTGCTATACTTAGGATTATCAAATAATTAAAATTATTTCATGTAAGATATGTCTAATGTAAGGTACCTAATCTATCTGTAATAACTGAAATAAAAGGATTCTGATTTCTTCTGGATCTGAACACTTCCTCTGGGATAGCTTCTTAGTTTTCCTGGTGGAAGCTGTAGAGTAGGAGAAGAAGTTCATTAATATCCTTGCATACAGGAGTAACCTTAAGGTACAAATCTATCAGGCTATTCTTTTCTTTCTGCTTTAATTTTATTACTCTAAGCAAAACAGATTAAACAGGAGAAACTCCAAGAACTACCAGGTGTTTTTTGCATTAATGGTTAAAACATTCAATAGAAGGAGCAGGCTTAAAATTTCTACACTACATTAGTTAGCAGAAATTTGAATATGATCAGTATACTATCCCTTAAATTCAGTGACTGACCTGTCTCATCCTTGTTCACTTTGGGGAAGTTAAGCATCCCACGAGAATTTCTAATGAACTGTTCCTCACAAGCGACAAAAGCAGGGAAGTCAGAAATTGAGAACTGGAGATTATGTATAAATTAGACTTCCAAGTGATTCAGTAGTAACAGACAGCACTAATGTAATTTCAAATGTCTTTGAAAAAGATTGCTGCAGGAAATACAGCAAGAAATGTTGATCCTTGAGGCACATGAATGTACCCAGCAAGAACTCTGGCTGTCTCAATGGTTTCTGAATATGGGATCTAGGCCCTGTAAATGATAGGTAAGACTATATATATATATATATATATATTTGTATTTTTTATATAAATATATATGCACATATATATTGCTAAAGTTCACCCTGCATAACTTTAAGTGGATGCAGGTGCTTAACTTCAGGTTTTGCCATTTAATTTTTTTTTTAATCTATTTGAACACACAGTAATTAATACAATAAAAAGATAAATCCTTAATCTAACTTTTTCAAGAAAACAAATCTACTCCTATGCATTTCTACATAATATGTTTTAACACATATTTACAAAATATAACCATAATCCATCTATCAGTTTCACGTATTTATGTACATACATTCACAGTCTGATTCTCAGCAGCTTTGTCCTTACTTAAAATAAATATGAAAATTTATTTACAAATTATAATCAAAAATCAATCTATTATTTTACAATTCTACCCAAGAGGCACTATAACTGTGTTATGATGATTAAGGGAAAGTGGGAAATATTTTGTTTTGTTTTGTCTTTTGAAGTACGTAGACTCACTCCAGTAAAAATTCAAAAGCCTCAAAGTGAACTGAATTTGCGTATTTTGGCTACTCGGCATGACCTGAATTTCATACCACTGGTGGCTCCTCTAGGTCTTCCTAGAGGGGATTTTTCATCCGTTTTTGCCACTAGGTGTCCCTATATGTGTGCGGGAAAATCCGCACTTAGTTGATGGAACCATTCGCTTAAGGAGGAGGAGAAATTGTGCGGGAGGAGTAGAAAAGATGATAGTAAACCTCCTTCATGATTTTGTGTTCTGTTTGACAACTGTCTTGCATATTACTGGAGAAAAAATATGAATGGATTGATGATTGTGCAGTGGTATTTCAGAACAAACATTTTTTAAAAAGAAAAATGGATAATAATTTGCTCATAGATATTATATAGTCTTTTTGATGTTACATAGTTTTTTTAATATTATTTATTTATATATATATAAATCGGAAAAAGTCTTCTGAAAACATTTCAGTCTGCTTTATGTTTGGTAAATTTATTATAATTTTAAAATTATTAATACCATTTGGAATAAAAAATGGATTTTCACATAGTAAACACGATCAATTATATAAGTCAAAGAATGATGAAGAAATGTATAATGTGATTAACTTCTCTAGAACATCTTGATAAATGGGATCTTTCAAGAATTAAGAGCCTTTGATGGATTGTACAGCCCTCTAACCCTTACAATTAATGTTTAAATAGATCGCTAGTAATGGAAAATAATGTGGTTTAGACCTCAATTCTTTTGATAATCAAGTGGCCATTAAATGTTACGCAAACATTCTTCTAGCGGGTTAGTTGATAATCAAGGTCAGCAGCTATCATGACATGAAAGCTTTAAAAGTTATTATTATTGCCTATTAAAAATAGTAAGAAAAAAACCCCAATAAAAGTAAAAATTAAAAGATTTTTTTTCTTTCAGTTATAAGAAATAGGATTGAACAGACACCTCAAAGTATTAAATGATTATTTTCTCTGACATCAAAAGGCTGCATGTACAATGAGAGCAGGATTATACTGATTTTGTCCAGAAAACAGGGTTGTTGAGAAGTGTGTTCTCTTTTTTCAAAATACAGACCTTTACTTAAAAGACAGGCAAGCAAACAAACAAGCTTTCATCCTTTCCAATACCATTCAATACATGACTAGAGAAAAACTACTTTTGTGAATCATAATTCCGAGCTTACTTCTTTTGAACATGTAGAGAACAATAGCTCTTTTTTGGAGATGTAAGCACTGTCAAATGTTTTACTTCTGGACTTCTATATCACACATAGTCTAAGAATTTGGAATTATAGGAGGAGATTTTATTTTAAATGTATTTACTACTATCAGTATAATTTTGTTGGAATGTCTCTACTTGTTTTAAGGAAGTCACGGTCTTGGTTTAAAATTCGAGCCCATAGTCTTCTAACGCAAGAGTGAGTTGCAAGTCCACTGCAATGAAAACTTATGCCTTGGTGAATACATTAGTGAATCATGCCTTATTATTCTTCATTAGCCTTGTGTACTTCAACACCAGTATGATAATCTGGTATTTGGTTTGGATTTCCACTTGTTTATTTAAATTCAGTTAAATTTAAGTATATCTCCTCAGTTGACAAGACTGAGTTTTGACAGACCAAAAAAGCTATAAGACAAATTTATTAAATAAAAAATGAAAACCTGTCTTTAAAGATACTGCAGTGGGTTCCCATAGTCTTCGTACCACAGGCTGGGATTAGGCCACTTTGAGTATCTATCACAACTTTTTTACCGTGGGCAATGGAAGGAGAAGAACTGGTGCTTTATCATTCAATATGAAGAAATAGAACGTGAGATTTGTGAGCAAGGAATATTAAACATTATTGTAGACAAGTGGAAATAAGAATCTGTGTTTTATAATCACTAAAATAACTGAGTAATACAAGTGTTTTATTAGTTTACCAGTGAAGCTATGAGTTTCAGTGAAAAATGATAGTGATATGTCATAAAACTTGTTGTATATACTCCCTATATAAAGCATAAAGATATCTTGCAAGACACTAAAGATACATTATATTGAATAAAACAAAGTCATCATAACTATATGATCACCTTAGTTAAGAATATCAAAATGCCCTGCAAGCACTGTTTATATAATGCAAGTTGTACAAGTTATAATACACCAAGAACCTTCTCATACTCTTTGGTAAAGATCAGTACTGTTAAAATCTTCAAAGGAAAAGATTCTGAAGAGCAGTTTATCTCTGCATAGAGGTGGTGTGAAAGTTATATCTTAATGTAATTTCAGCTCTAGATTTCTATACCTATCCCTGTGGAACAAAAACATCCTACAAAGCTTAAGTAGAAATCCACAAGGGGTTTTACTATGTATTGCTCTTACGGTGGTACCCAGTAGCTGCAAATGGCATTCTCCACTAGACATATCTGGTCAAGTAGCATCAAGCCATGGTACTGTTCTGTAACCTGTGACTTAGAGAAAATATTTTGGAGAGAGAATGTCAGTCTTACTGACATCCAGTGGTAACTGAATAGTGGGAAATTACTTAACTGTGCTTGGCTACCTGTAAATTTGAAGCCACGGTAGAAAAAGCAGATGAAAGAAAGGCGAAAGAGAATATTATCCTCAGTCTTTATTTCAGGAGTGGAAGGAAAATGAGATCAGTTAACTCAAATGTTGCATATGGAATGTCAAATAGCCTATTAAATTAATTATTTTCTTAGAGCTCCCTTTCCAATATCTCATCCAGAATATGAATCAGACTCCTAATATAGTAAAATGTTGGAAACATTTGATGTCCTTTTATGTCTTGCTTCAATCCTTTTTTTTTTTTTTTAATGCAAATTTATTGCTGAAAATTTTGGCAACAGGGAATTTTAGTAAATAAGAATATCAGTCCCTAAATCATGAAGTCTACCTTGCTTAGGATGAACTTTAGCCTTTGAAGTCTATATAGGCTCTGCAAGCTTCAAGATTTGTTAAGAGGCGGTCTACATTTATAAAATGTTACCTACTTCTGAAATGCATCTATGCAGTAGTAAATTAAATTAAATTAAATTAAATTAAATCATTGCTTCCACTGGAACAATTTCCCAACTATTTTTGGAAAAGCAAGAAATATTTTAATAGCTTTTTGAAGGCAGATGAAGTACTTTGTTTTAAAATAATCTTACTAGGCAACCGTGAATGGTGTCTAAATCAGGACCAATTCATCTCAAGTACTGTCCTGATAGTGATGTGAGATGGGCATCTCTCAACGATTATTCTAATTACCTGAAGTCTTCTCTAAATACATGTCCCTCTCTACCAATCGAAGGGATATAATGCATTTAGGTTAGTGTGTTTTACCTAAAATCAAGTGGGCTTAATACATACTTGACAAATGGTTAGTCAATGTATACATTGGTCAGTCAATATAAACCAGGGATACCTGAATATAACTGTAAAGAGATAAAAACATATTTAAACTTTATGTTGTCTGTTGTCTTACTGACATAGATGGGGCTTGCTGGGAAATATAGTGCTGCTAATCATGAGGTGAATATTGTGTCAAAATTCAGACTTCCATTAGCAAATTTCTTTTATAAACTTAATATTACAAGAAAAACCCTAAGTTCTTTCAAAAATTATTTCATATTGTAGCTAGCAAGTGCTCCTGAGAATTTCTCTACAACCAACTTCAGTTTATCTGGTTATATCTGTAATAATATATATTTCCTGTTTGTTTTTCTGTTAGATTGATATGCTTGGACATATGGATTATTAAACAGCTGTCAGGATTGATGTGATAGCAGACCTCTGTATCAGAAAGGGGTTTTTGTCTATTTGCTTTTTTGCTGTTACACATTGATTAAAATCTCAAATAGATGCCATAATAGGAAATCAATTTCCTTGCTTTGTACTTACATTTTCTTATAATAGAAATTCCTGTGTATTTGACAAATTATATTTAATGAAATGAGCAAATTAAATTTGTATTTTATTTACTGTCACTACATATTCCTTTGTTCTTAATAATATTTTTAACCAGCATTTTTTTTGTTTGCATACACTTAATAGAGCTCAGTGGTTAACCTTCACACCCAAGATGAAATGGAATAAGTGTCTTTGTTATGCTGAAGGAAAAGTATAAACAAATACAGAAAAATGTTGTCATCCCTTGCCTATGAAATTTGCAGATGTGACAGGATATTCAGAACAATAACTTCATGTGATTTATCAGTACTGACTGCTGACTGCCACATTTTAATTTGCTACACTAACACTCAAAATGCTACTGTAAAACATAGACCTTTTGTTTTGCATTCCTCCTTTTGACAGAAACTGATTTAATTGACTTGTGTGTCCATGTGTTATCTTCATTCCACATTCCTAGCTGGAAGAATGTAGGACAATTGTGAAAAACCTTCTGACCTTTCTCGATATGACAAGTATATAATCTCTAGCCATTCAACATATATACTGCTGCTTACAGCATACTTTCTCAAATAAAGACAATATTTCTGAATATCTAATATATTACTTATATAGAGTAAAAAGTAATGAATCTTCTCACTTTACAAAAAAACCCCACCTATTATCCAAATTATTTTATTATTTTTAATATGTAATTTAATTTTTCTTTTTTGCAAGTAGGAATAAGATTTGCATGCCAGAAATATACCCCTATATATTATCCTGTGTAAGAAATAGCTCTGATAATGCCATACAGTTTTTCTTCACACCTGAAAAACTTATTTATTGCCTTGATCACTTGCCTTGAATACTCTTCCACTAAGGATGGGATTCTGTCAATTGTTTTCATGAATGAAACTGTTAATTCAAGCTGTTAGTTTACAGACTGCCAAAGCTTTCAAGAGTTTGTTTAAAGATTCGGCATGTAAGTTAGGTAAATTAACACCTGAGAAAATGCATCACATGGTGTTTATTTTTGCCATTGTCATTTATTCCCTTTTTTTTTACATAACTTCCAGTAGAAGTTTGTTGATAACAACAGATATAAAAGTTAGAGCTTCAGTGAACTAATATATTGAATAATATCTTGAGAGAAAGTTGTGGATAGTTCAGGGACTTGCATGCTTAAAGGGGGCTGAGGTGGACTTCAGATATCTCAGAATATAAGTGAAGACAGTTCCACTCAGAAGAGCTTTCTGTGACACGTAATTCTGAAGAGGCAAGAAAATGTTCCTGTGGGAGATGAGCTATTCTTACTGGAAAAATTCAAGCACGGCAAATAGGTACTGGAGCATAATTTAAAGGAGGCTTATCTGCTCTAGGCTGTCCCTGTACTTAATGGTAAACAGGTGTTAAAAGCCTCCTTAAGATCTGAATCATCCTCTCAGGAAAGCTATTTCTTTCGGTTGACTATGTCCCTTTATCCCTCTGGGAAAGTAAGTATCTAAAATAATTTACAGGCTCATTTAGGGGCTGAAAGCTAGATGGGAAAAAGTCAGGTTCAGGAATCTATTTTTGGCTGTGCCAGAACTCACTAAAAGTGAGTAAGCATCCATGCTGCTAACCTCAGTTCTGGAAATTAAGAGAAGCAGCTTACATGAAAATTCTGCACTATTATGTTATGTTCTCTAAAGCTTAGTAATAAAAGAATTGAGTTGGAGATTTTGTCTGTGGGAATTCTAATCGTAAACCAGATGAATTCACAACTCTGAGGGACAAAAGATTCTGACACAGACAAAAATTATGTTTGACTGAGTCAGTCTGCTAAAAGAAATTTTTTTATTAACCCATATCAAAATATTCCGTGTTATATTATAACTCAGAGCAAGCCTGTTTAAGAGTTAATTAGCCTTACATTGCTCCTTCACATCTCCCAAAGGAAGTACAATGCACATGAGAAATTCACATTTGGTTGCTGAAAAGTTGTATGTCTTAAATGCAGCTCTTGACTTCCAATCACTTCATTGCTCTGCTGAGATCTTTCCCAGTGCTGTTTTTGACCTACTAACTTTTCTGCAGTCAATTTCTTTTTGGAGCGTGGAGAATCAGAAATTGTCTCATGTCAAATATTTAACTCTTTAGCGTGAGTGACGTGCCATACGTTCATGTATTATCTACAGCCTAAAATGTACCACAGAAAGATCCTGTAAGAGGTCTTTTCTTGTCATGTCCTTCAACATACACAGTCCAACCTGGAAGTGATAGACATTGTGATAGTTACACTAGTTCAGAGAGTGAGGAATATCTCCTCTTCGCAGCCTTAACATTGTGACTCATTACAGCTAACTTTTCTGATCTCATCCCTTCACATCTTAACCAGATAATGGCACTTACTCTAATCCTGAGGAGGGTGGAGTCGCCTAATGCAAGGTTAGCTCTATGCTTTTATCAGTTATAAAACTGATTATTGAAAAGCAATTAAAAACAACTACTATAAAAAGCCAATGACTTTAATAATGGCTCACAGCATATTCAGTCTAAATGCTTTAAATTAATATCAAGAAACTTTGGCCTGGAGCATTGAAGCTTTTTTTTTTTTTTTTTTTTTTTTTTTTTTTTTTTTTTTTTTGAAGCTTACAATATTCTGAAAACTGCTGACAAGAATTTTACTTTGTTTCTTCTTGTTATTCTGTTGTTGCTAGTCTATTGATTGTGGCATTCTGGTTTCTTTGTAAAACATCTGACTTGATTCTGTCATAAATCATATATTTATTTTATTAAATAAAATACATTTTTTATGCCTAAGTTAATATCTTGAGGTTTATATTTTTTTGGTTTTATGTTTGTTTTTCTCCAACTCTGCTCCTGAGTTCCTCTGTAATTTGATACTAAATTACTGAGTTTACAGATCATTAAAAACAGAGTATTTGGCTCATCTGTCACATGTATCTCATTCAAGGAATATTCCAGGAAGAGTATACCACTCACATCATTCTATTTAGTTGTAAAATCTGATGAGACTACTCCTTTCATACAGAAGTTCAGTGCTAAGAAATTATGACTTAGGAATTTGATGAATTGATTTTAACTGTCCCTTCAAATTGACAGGTTTCAAAATCACACTTCTTGCTCAGAGAAAGCACTGTGTGTAGCAGGCTAGGCTTTTATATTTTCTAAAGCCAGTTATGGATCTAAATATTGAATAGTTTTCCTCTCTTTCTTTTGGCTTCTTTCCATTTATAGTAGTCAGTCAAAAATCTTTCAAATGATCCAAGCAGCCTTAAGCCAGAATTCCACTCCAGGAATGCCTTTTCACTCTGAGTGTTTGCAGCATTCAATTTGGTTATATAGTAGTTCCACATGACCTTTTCAAACTCTAAACAGGGTTACAGCAGGGTTACTTTTTCAGTGATATAATTTAACAATATAAAAAGAACTGTATGAAGTTGTGATGCATGGTGTAGTGTTACAAATGTTGGACAATTCCTTCCTTCACAGTTTGACAAAACTGATCAAAATGGTTATAATTTCCTGTGGTGTTTTTACCAAAAATGTGAAATTACTCCATAACTGAGGGTAAATGCTTGCAGTTATTCATTTTTAAAGAACACAGAGTTTGCAAAGATCTTAAAAAGATAGTTTTGCAATCAAGAGGAAAATCCTCTTTGGTTCTATCAGAATAGAGAGTGCAGATATTATTTTCTTCCACTCCACATGCCTATCTTACATTTGCAAGTTGAGAATAAGTGATCATAATTATCAGACTCTTGAATATTCTCATGTAAATAGGAACCAGTTCCAGAGATTCTGAAGATTAATGTGAGATGAACTTTGAGATCCAGATGAATTCTACTGTGTGGCATTAAAGTTTCCAGCTGATCACTTGTTATGCAAGCTTCTCACCATTAAAATGTCAGGATTTGTAAATGCACCAGACTATAATTGCCAAAACTTTTAACTGAAAAAGACTTAAAGATTCTGTTTCACAGCATGGAATTTGCTGCTTCTCTGGAATTAACTTTGTGATGAGGATAATTTAGATTTTTTAAAATCAGCCAGTAATTACATACTGAAAAAAATCTGAATACATTCTAAAATACCTACTGTACAGTGAAAAATACTAAAAAATGGTATTTCCTTAATAAATTATACTAAAGCAGGACAATTTAAATTCTTAAATGCATTTTTCTGGTGTCTACCCTTCTATTATATTTCAATTTTTTCTGTATTGGAGATACGAGATAGTACCAATACAAGGGCAAATACACACACTTGCCTTTGCTTCATATAGCCTATGGTCACATCATATTTCAAAGGCAGTATTGTGTCTGCTCCTCTCAAAGATTTTTGGGGTCAGCCTGACCCTTGAATAAGGTTCCTCTCCACAGAAAATCGATAGCTTTGTGATAAGAGAAGAAGATGCTTGCAGTATCAGTTCAGGACAAACATCAAAAGGGTGTCTCTGCAGATGGCAGAGTGTGAATGAAATTCCTAGAGGTGTAACTCTTCTATATAGATATATTTATATGTGTGCATGTGTATGTATAGGAGAGCATATAAATATGTATCTCCTATGTGTGTCTCTCCTAGGTTGTACCTACAAGTATAACTTTTGGGGGGTGGGGCAAGTGTCTGCCCTGCCACCCAGTAATAATGCACTATTCCTAATTCATCTGCCTTCTTTAAGATACTGCACAACTAGAGAGGAAAAATGATCATACAGTTCCCAAGACACAGTGGCTGCATTTGCTCTTTGCCTACAAGCAGGTTATGTGAATATAGGGGTAATTTGTCTACAATCCCCACTACTAATTTTACCCCAGAGCAGTAAAAAAGCTGCCCTTCTAGGTGAGATTTTTTGCGCACACTTGAAGTGTGTAATTCCCATGATAAATAAAATTTATTTTTTTGTTCCCATGAAAATATAAATCAAGAAAATGATCAATAGGCTTCCTAAACTGAAAGGTTGTGGGGTTAAAAAAGGAAAAATCATGCTAAAGGACAATTTTTCAAATTACTTTCCTTATCAAGAATACTGTTGAAATCTCACAAATTTTAATGGAAATTGAGTTAACACTGATTGAAAAGATACCGTTGAAGCAAATCTTCTTTCGTCTGTATTGATCATGCTGTTAAAAACATAATTTTTGTTTCTACCCTCTTTCAACATTTTGACTTATTTTTCTGATGGAGTGCCTGAGTCCTTGAAGCCTCGGTTACCGTTTACATTAAGTCAGTAGCGGTCTGTTGTCACGTGTTTTGACCCTTCATTTCTATGGTACTCCTTCTGCCTACTGATGTTTGCTAGTTTTAAGTATACAGGAAGTGCAAAACAGACGATTTGCAGTCCTGATATGGGGAAAGAAAAATAGAGCATCAGCAGATTTTACACACATTTAGATGTGTCTAGTCTGCCATGCCGTCTCCTAGCATGCAATTGGAGCATTTTTTCAGCCACACAAGAGTAGCTGTTTTGGAGCTTTTCCAGAAGCTCAGCTTTGAGTCAAAGAGAGAAGTCTACATTTACAAAGAACCATTCACAGCTGTCAGAAGTTAGCTGTCTGTGGGACTCAAAGTACAGCTGCAGTTTTTCCAGAATACTGACAACTTCTGTGGCAACCAGTGTCTTTCACTAGTACTGGGATTTCTGAAGCTATATCAAAAAAAAAAAAAAAAGTCAATGCGCTATGCCTGTATATTCCGTTTCTGTGGTTTTCTTTTGCTTCTATTGTTTTGCATTCCACGACTTACTGAATTATTTTTCTAAAGTTAGGAAGTTATAAGATATGAACTTTTGAAATTATATGCTTATTATCTCCAGGGGTTTGGGTTTTTAAGCTTCCAGAATGAACAGAAAGCATTAAAATCTGTGGTTTTGTTTTTCTGAAACATGTACAATTGTATTTGTAGCCTTTATGAAGAAGCAACAGCAATATTTAAACCAAATAGGAGTCATGGGAATGTATCCTCCAAATTTTGCTGCAGTCAGAAGTATATTCTCCTCTTTGTACTTCTGTAAGGATGGCATCTACAGCTCCATTTCTCCTGCAGACACCCTTAATTGTTCCTCATTTTCAGTTCATATTGAATATTCAGAGAAACAAACATATTGTGATTTAATGCAGTATAATGTGCATTTCTCAGAAATGCAATAACCAGAAATAAAATGTTTGAGTTATACAACATTTTCTGAGTTATTTTTCTAATCCCTTTCTCTCTTTGTCTCCTTAAAAAGTTTGCATAATTATAGCAAAGAAATGAAAAGCAATTGCAAACAGAAACTATACGTTCTTATTTCTCCCATGAAGTACATAGTACACACTATAATCAGATAAAGCAGTATAGGGTAAACACTAATTTTTTTTTTTAATTGTATCATAGAATGTCGTCTTTAAGAATATTTCAAATATGAAAACACAGAGAAAAAAAACCAAAACCTACAACAAAACCAGAGATTAAGTCATAGATTCTTGACATAGATCAAGAATTAAAATCAGGATAGTTTATGGCATGTATTTTCCATTTTCAACATTCTATTTTTGCTAAGTTGTTGTTTTGTTTTGTTTTTAATCACTATTAATATTATTATTATTTTATTTCCTCTTATGAGTAAATCTCATTGTTCTTGAGCTTTCATTTTGTATTTGAAAATTTTAGATGTCAATGCCGAGGGGGCTTACAAGCCTAGCCAAGGAACCTTGCCCCAACCCTTATTTTTTACTTTGTGTTACTGGGAAATAGCTGAAAGCTTTTGCCAGTTCATCCAGGGAATCACTGATAAAAAGAAGTAGGGGAGTAAAAAAAAGGATGACATTTTAAGAATCATGACTTCTCTTTTTTGTGTTATTCCTGACCCTGATCCACCTCACTTGTGTGCTCCATATCACTTCTAACTTTATTACCTTATTGAGCTGACCATGTAGTGTAGAAATGTAAAAGACTCTTGAGGTGCTGCAATGAAAATCCCTCTGCAATCAGGGCTGGGTGTAGCGGTCTGTCAGGCTGCTGTCCTGTGTGCAGCACAGAAACTGACTCTTGTTCAGTGGGAGCATTTCTAGATATCCAGTTTCTCTGAATACATTGATTTTATTTTTAAAATCTCCTGAAGTTCTGTTTGAATTTCCAGGAAAAAAATAAGAAAAAACAACTATATTCATGGAAAAGGAAATTATCTGTAAGTGCATGCTGTCAGTAGTTTTGATCTTAAAAAAACTTTTTTTTTTTTTGAGATCCTTTTTCTTCTCTTGAAATAAGCAGATGCCACAGGCCAGTGATTTCAGATATCTCTGTGAATTTGATGCACAAGATTTCTTCAAGAAGAGTATCTTTTGGATTTGAATATGTTGCCATATTTTGAATAGTGCCTTGCTATATTTAGCTATGCATTAGGATGCCACTCAGTGAAAATTACTTTCCCTCTGTGTTGCCATTACTTGTTCAGTTATAAAGTAGTTTTGGTGGTTTGGTTAGTTTTATACTTTTACTATGGTTTTTCCTCTTCCATATTTTTTGAAGCCAGACCCAAATCCCATATTTTAATTATTCACAATTATCAAATCTCTCTAAGCCTTGTAACATAAATGGGTGAAACAACCTCCATGATGTTTAAAGAAATATTCAAAAAACAGCATTGAAAAAGATTCTGAAAATCAATTTCCAAAGTGAATCAAAGAAGATTTTTTATTTTATTTCAAAAGGCATCTTAGTAAGTCTATTTTCTTCACATCTCTGAAAGATGGAGAGAAAATCCATGTTGACAGATATGTTTGTAGCTCTACCCTGTGGAGCCCAAGACAATCTTTAAACCAAATAGCACATTATTACTGTATTGGCATCATGTTGCCACAGGTTTCTAAGCAGCCTTGAGGCATTCACTTCCTAAGCCATTGGGAGCTCTTTATCTCATGAAATTTGACATGCCCATTTTGGGTAGAAAAGTACTTAAATGGAGTCACCTTTCATCATCTCAGGACATGCAAGTTGTCAAGAGACTTGGCTTCCAAGGGGGTTATGAAAGAGCAGATGTTTTTCATTGAAATATAGAATTTGGATTCTATATTTCACTTTGGCCACTGTTTATGCAATAAAAGTGAAATTCTCAGGAAAAAACTTAAATCTTTACATGTTATTGCTGTTTTTCTGTGAAACCTACCCTTCTACTCTCTTTCCTAGCACATTTATAAACTGTCACCCAGTTATGGTTAGTAGCAGAAAACTTGGTGGTGGAAACATTTTTATTAATGTCTGATTAGTAGAGGGAACTCATTATAGTTTTTTAGTCCTTGAGGAATATTTTTTATCAAGTTTCAAGAATTAAATTTTATATGCAAAAATTCAGAGTTGCACTGTTAAAACAGCCAAGATTTTTGAATGAGTATGATAAGTGAGATGAGAGAGAGAATTAGAAGGAGAAAAAGTGACAAAAACTCATCGGCCAAAGCAAAAACGTTTTAGTAAGTGGAGAGAAACAGAACAAAGCAAAACAAATAACACAGAGGCAATTAATCACCACCTCCTCCTACCTGACTGATGTCCAGCCAATTTCCAAGTAATGCCTGCCTTTAAAAAACTATCCCTGCTGTGGATCTTTCCTCCTTTTCACTTTTTATTGCCTAGCATGGTGTTATATGGTATTGAGTATCCCTCTCATCCACCTGAGAACCTTCATGGGTGTTTCCCACACCAGCCTCTTGCCCACCCCTAGCTGACTACCTGCAGAGATACAAGAGTAAGAAACAGAGATCTTAGTGCTGTGCAGGCACTGTTCAGCATTTGAAACAGTTGTGATATCAACACTGTTTAGATCACTAATCTGAAATGACACCATATGGGGTGCTGTGAAAAAAATTAACTCCATCCTGGCCAGACTCATTTCAATACATCAATTTTTGTTAGCATCACAGTTTAACTCCTTGAACTATTTTTGTATAAGGGCTGATTTCAACTACTGTCAAGGACGACACTAGATTAGGTGTATTCTCCTGGGTCCATACCATATGACAATTGTTTCCTAACTCACAATTCCACAGAACTAATTGTGGGAAAGTAGTCTGGATGTTTAGGTCGTAAACTCTTTTACAAAAATAAAATTCCAGGGAAAGAGTAAAAATCAGCCACATTATTCAAAATCAGTTCTAAAACAAAGTTTTAAATTATCTTCCTTTGAAAGCAGGGAGTCATAAAGAGTTTCACCAAAATCTGCATAAGATTTACCAAAGTTGAGGCATTAAAAATTCATTCAGAGAATCATAATCAGACTGAAATTAGAAAATATTCATCAAAACATATACTCAGAAAGTTTTGTCTTTATTTCAATATATTCCTTTGGTAACTGGAAGACAGTGACTTCCAGTAATTTATGTGGTATATTTTAGCAAGTATGTCCCTAAACACATGAGCAAATATGTATGAATATATTAATATCTATATATAATCACACACATTTGAGCACCTATATATCACAAAATCACAGCATGGCTGAGGTTGGCAGAAGCCTCAAGAGGTCACCTTGTCCATTTGCTCTGCTCAAGCAGGGCTACTTAGAATAGATAGTCCAAGAACATGTTCAGATGGCCTTTGGATATGTCAAAGAGTGCAGACTCCTCAACTTCTCTGGGGAGAAAGAAGAGACTACCTGTGCCTGTAGTATGCATCTGTAATTCTGTTCCAAAGTTGTATCAAACCAAAAACTGGGAACTCTGGAAAACAGCCAAACAAAAGATTATAAATTGTTTTTAAGTGTAAAATACCTGATTATCTCCACTGGATATTGTTAATATGTACATATTATGTCTTCGATTTTTATGTCAGTAGGAAGTTGCTCCATCAAATACTATTTAGATAATTTTGAGAGATAAAAAATAATATAAAATTAGGGCCATTTTTACTCACCTAGTGTTTGAGTGTCTTTATGTATTGACAAAGTCTTGTCTTTTCATGGCTACAAAGAATATGTGTTATTTTGACTAATCTTTTTTTAACTAGTCACAAAGCTACTTTTATACCCCTTTCTCTTTCTGAAGATAAATATTAATCCTGATTTGTATCTTTTCTGTTGTAAAAATACAAGGGTACTGTTTAATTAAAATGTTTAATTTAATTTTTATAATTTTGTTGACTATGATCTTGAAAAGCATTTAGGAGGACATTTACTTATCCTCCTACTGATCTAATTTTCAGGTCATCTGTTATGATGTGACTAAAGACTAAAATCAATAAATGGTATTTTTCCATTGTGAAATTTAGGCTGATTTTAGAAGTTAGGGGTTTATTTAATGAAAGTAATGAAAGTATTTTCAGAAATATTTTATCAGCGTCTACTATTCTCATTCCTGTTTTAGTTTTCACATGCCATTTAAAAAGACTTGATTAAGTTAGTGATGATGTTCAAATCATAGAAACATAGATTCATAAAGTAGGTTAAGTTAAAATGGACCTTTGGAGGTCATGTCTTTCAACTCCCCACTTAAAACAAGGCCAGCTTCTAAGTATCAGATCTTATCAGTATTTTTGTAAATGTTGCTCTTGACACAATTATCAAGCGAGTAACAGAGTTTATTTATATCTAAGAAGGAATTTCTCTTGACTTGACTTTCAATTAGCCTGGAGTCATTGATAAGAAATGTCTTTTGAGTTCATTTGAAAATCAGTTTGTACTAATTTTGAATAATTGAGAATTTTATATAGGTGGGCTGAATTTGGTGGCACACTAGGTGCAAACCAGAACTGCTCTATCAATCCTCATCCTCATCAGAAAAGGGGAAGAAAAAATAGAACAAAAGGCTCAGAGTCAAGTTAGGGACAGGGAGACTTCTCTCATCACTACCAAGATGGACAAAAGAGACATGCTTAGGGAAAATTAATTTGTTTACCAATCAAATCAGAGTAGAGTAATGAGAAAGAAAACCAAACCTTAAAATATCTTCCCTCCACCTTCCCCTTCTTATTGGGTTCAACTTCACCTTTAAATTCTCTACCTCCTGTCCAGCTCCAGCTCAGGGGAATGGGGAACACAGGATTGCAGTTGATTCATCCTGCATTGTTTCTGCTGCTCCTTCCTCCTCAGTGTCTTCCCTTGCTGCATTGTGCTGTCCCACTCACAGGAGACAGTCCTTCACAAATGTCCTTCCCCTGAGCCTACATTCTTCAGGAATGTCTCCAGCATAACTCCTTTCCGTAAGGTGCAGTTCTTCAGGACAAGACTGCTCCAGGATGGGTTCCCCACAGGGTAAACATGTCCCACCAGGAGCCTGGTCCTCTATGGGCTTCCCATAGGATCACAGCCTCCTTCAGGCATTCACCTGATTCAGCATGGGGTCCTTCAGAGACTGCAGGTTCCACAGAAACTCCATGGGTTACAGAGGGATGGGTGCTTTAACAGGGTCTTCACCACAGGCTGCTGGGGAATCCCTGCCCCAGCATCTCCCCCACATCCTTCTTTGCTGAGTTTGGTGTCTGCAGAGTTGCTTGTCTAATATATCCTCACTCCTCTTTCTGGCTGCTGTTGCACAGCAGGTTTTGTTTTTTTTTTTTTTTTTTTTTTTTTTTTTTTTTTTTTTTTTTTTTTTTTTTGTTTTTGTTTTTGTTTTTGTTTTTGTTTTTTTTTTTTTTTTTTTTTTTACCTTCATAACCAGGTTATCACAGAGGTGCTAACCTTTGCTGATGACTAAGCAGTCATTTTTGCTGACTGGCTTGGCTTTGGACAGCAACAAGTCTATTATGGAGCTGGCTGGCACTGGGTTTATCTGACATGGAGTAAGCTTCTGGCATCTTCACCTCCCTTATTCTCAAAACCTTGTTATACAAACCTCACACAATGCATTAATGTATTCTAAGTACAATATGCAAACAGCTACAAATATATTTCTTAGCCTGTAATGCACCACTTCTGTAACACCTAGTTCTACCTTCTCTGGAAATACCTGTACCAGAACTGTAATTAAGTTGAATGAAAGAGGCTTTTATTTCCAGCACTCCCCTTTCTGCACTTTGACAAAAATGCCATTTGTTTTAAGGTTTGTTTAGACAACAGAAAATTGCTTTTCCTGTCTCATGAAGTTCCTGCAATAATTCTCTGGTTCTCCAATATCCAAGTGTGTGAATTCACTTACTGGTGGTAGAGAAGAACAGACAGTTCTTAAATGTAGTTCACTTTATCCTAAAATACATTAGATAAGGTGCTAACACCCTATTTTCCAATGAAGAGAAAACATTCCTCTTTGTAGTAACTAGAAATATAACCAGGGTGGACCATATCACAAAGCCTACATATATACTGAAGACACAAAAATTTCACTGAGATGATTCTTATCCAATGAATAAAGTCCCCATTTTTTTTTCTCTTTATTTTTCTGAAGAATGTCAGGTTTGTGGTCAAAACACTGCTGTGTTGTAATGCCTCCAGGCTGTCTGAATTCTCCATGTTGTAGCAGTGGTATTGACCCTTCTCTCTCAGTCTCTTTGTCTTCTTGTTGTCAATAGATTTAGTTCATCATGCTTTAGCCACATATTTTCACTTCATATGAAATCCATTTGAAGGGTGATATCAAGATATTCCAGATTCTCTGTTCTTCAATGAGTTCTAAAAAAAGGGGTAAAATTTCCATGTGCTATTTCTTCTTTTTTTTTACTATGTAAAACCTTTTTCTCTGTTGTAACAATGTAAATGTTTTTCTTTGCTTGCAAACATGAAAACCTTAAGGAAATTGCTTATATTTTTGATTCTACTCTTTATTTAACTATTTTATGAGTTTATTATTTTGTAAAGAGTATCTGTCAGGTCGGATAATATCTGATAATGTCATATAATATCTATCTGATAGATGCCAGTTTAATATATTTTCTTCTGTAAAAGAAGAAAAACGCAATATTTTTATGTCCCTAGTTTTCTGCAATTTATTTCCAAGTGAATAACACATGAAAAAGAAGAAAATTATGTCTTTTGGCCTACTGACTTATAAAATTGGCATGATTTGTGAGAGAAAAAAAACATGATCTCCATCTTAATGATGGAATCCCATTCTTTGGGGGGTTACAGGTTGTAAAATGAACCAGTATACTGAGTAACCTATTTGGACCAAGATGATATAGACTAACTAAAGTATAGTTAGCAATTTGTAAAATATAACATAATAGAAATTAATAGTAACTATTTTATAAATAATTAAATAGTAAAAATCAAACACCAAACAGTTGTTATTCCATTCTTCAGCCTTAGTAATACTTTACTCAATTCTATTGCTTTGAAAGTGTTTCATGTAGGAAGGAAAAATGCCTACTATATTTATCACCATTTGGTGTTATATTTAAAGTGTGGCTTAGATTTATTTTAACATTTTAACATATAGAATGTGTTGTGTACAGTTTGCCAATGTTATTTGCCTTGGTGTGTCTTATCTTGACACGATACTGCATGGTTTGTTTATTTCAGGAACACTGTAAAATATCTAGGCTGTCCTTTAATTTAATTCTATAATCCTTATATAACATCATTCTCATCTACCTTTTCTAACATTTGGTGTGTTGGTAGCAATTTTATTATTCTTAAGCTGTGTTAGTAAGGAACATCCTACAACAAATTTAGCATTTTTAACATCTACTGAATGGAACTCATACTAGTGCCAATACTGAAGCTTTTGCCATTTGAAGGACTATTTAAATAAAATCCAAACAAAACCCTGACAGCCTTAAAAGGCATATCTGTGTGTAAAGTACTGTAGGAATATTTGCTCTCATTTGTAGTCATATATAATTTCAATCAGAGAATTGGCATAAGTTATAGCAGAAGTACTTTGAAAAAAAATGCTGTGTTCATAATCAAATAGGCCATCCAAAAAAAATAGCTCAACCATATAGTTATTCCATTAAAAGTATATGAATTATCTGAGGTCAAATCTTTATAAACACAAGAAAATCTGTAGAGGCAGTTGCCAACAGATCTTAAGCATGGAAAGTTGTAGTTAACACCAACAGACAGCTAATGCAGTTTACCCACTCCCCCACAGGGGGATTGGGCGAGAACTGGAAGAGTTAAAATGATAGGATAATGTAACATGGACTATTTTTTGTTGGTATTTGGCAGTAGGGACAGATCTTGAAGTGCAGAGTGTGAGCAAAGTTCCTTCACTGTTGATGTCTTTGACATGGAGAATAAAGTCGTTAACAATGTAATTATTTTTAAATAATGATAATAATAGTAAGAACAACATCAACTATAGGTGGTAATATGTATTATGTAGCATAAGTGAAATCTAGCTGATTTTTGAGAACAAACAAATAAGCAAAGAAAAAACCCTGACACCAAAACCAAGCCAAACAAAATGGAAAAATTGATACAGCAATTATGGTCCAAAAGTAAATATCTCCATGAATAATAATAATTTTTGTTATAGCATTATCTAATAAAAAAAGAATAAATCAATACATTTATGTTTTTTCTAGACATCACTAGACAAAGATGACGTTTTCATATCACCCTTTTTTTTGAAGAATAACATCAAACATGTAAGAATGGTGCACATGAGAATACTATTAAAAAGATTGCTGTTGTAAATATAGAAAATTCTGAGAATCAAGAAAATCAAATACCTGAAACAGAAATTTAAATATTTTCGAATTCTAAATGATCTTGTATATCTGCAGAATAAAAATACTTGACTAATGGCAAACTGAAAAAAATCAGGATTTTAGAAAACAATATTCTTTGCTAAGTAGGATAATGGTCCTTCTTTGTTGCCATGGCAAACACTGGCACTCACCATTATACACTTCTGTATTATCACCAGGCAGCTAGAGTGCTCCTTTCAGGACCTGTATCTGAGACTATTTTTGATGGAGCCTGCTCCCTTGTACACTGGATAGTGCTATTGCAAGGGATATGTCTGATAAAGGCTGAAACCAGGACGGAATGATTTCCTTTCCCTACCCGTCAAGCTGAACAACCCTTTAGCCAGGAATTGGTTTAGCTGAGAAAAAGCAAGTCAGATTTATCTGTAGTTTAGTGCTATATTAGGATAAGAGTCTCAGATTCTTGTCTTTGGACATGGATTTTTGGTCTTTCATTTAAGTCACAGGGAAACTGCATGAATAACATTTTATGAAGTGACCAGAATTCTGTGGCTTTTACAGGGCCAAGAAAAAATGTTAACTAGTCTGATTTCAACCCAAATGTTCAAAGAATCTTTTTTATCATATCTGAAAAACAATTTAAATAGACATGTATACCCATATAAAAAATAAATCAGTGCAGTCTAGAAAAAAATCTGCTAACATTGTTCAGTTTGTACATCAAGGACTCAAAAATATGCTATTGGAAATATACTTCTTTTTCTGATCCTACTGTATCAACAGTGCTTCTTGGTAAACAGAAGTTTTAATTAAAAAATTAAACGTAGGTTGAGCCTGAGGAAAAATATAATTAAAAAATTATTATATATTTTCTAGATTAGTTAAAGAATAATTGAGAGATTCCTTTATGATTCTGTACTTTAGATAATTATTTATACCACAGAAAATCAGTGCCAACTGGTCCAGTACATATGCTTTATATTATTTGGCAACTATCCATCCTGCTTTCATAGTAATAGAGTTCTGAAATTTTGATCCAGCATCACCAGTGCTTCTTGTAGATTGAAATATACCCTAGTAAACTGAAATCTCACAGATGTGAGACTGTTTTTGAGCCACTGAAAGCTGTGTTTTAATGTATCTAACCTCTATACTCACTATACTTTTTATGTGTTCAGTAATGTCTATTACATTCCTTATAAATTAAAGATTTTCAAGGTGTGTATTAACCAGTGATTCTTACCTCCATCTGGGCTTTCTGAAGAAATTTAATTTTCCCTGAATTAAACTCGGGAACTTCACAGCAATATCTAATTACTCTGCATTTGTTTCTTTCTGTTGTGGTTTTTTTTTATTATTATTATTATTATTTTTTTCTTCTTTTCTTCTTTTTTTTTCCTGAATTATAAGACTAAAATGATGCATACAGTACCTTAAAAATTTGTATTTAATTTCAATAGTTTAAATGTAGAGCACAGAAGATCAAGGCTATACATTTTTGCATCTTTTTTTTCACAATTATCTTATTTAGAAATTATATTTGAAAAATAATTCAATATGAAACTTATGATCATGATTGATCATGAGTAAGATCCAAATTGGAAAAAAATTAAGACAATGTAGGCAGCTTTTCTTAATACCAACAATAGTTTTGTAATCTATACCTCGCTGAAATAACAAAGGTTTATGTGTTTAGGACTTTGCATAATTCACATTAATTTTATTGATGTGGGACTCTGATGGGAAGATGTTAGCTGGTTTATGTTATATAAGTTTGCAGGAGGGATCAGCAGAAACAACAAGTGAAGAATTGAGTGCAGCCCCCACTCCCTGTTTCCCTGTGCCATTGGGGGAAGAGGTAGGCAAACAGTAATAAAATTAAGCCTAAGAAAAGGGAGAGGGTGTTTGCAGATTTGGGTTTACTTCTCATTACCCTACTCTGATTTTGTTGGCAATAAATTTTCCCAAGCTGAGTCTGTTTTGCCCATTACAGTAATTGATGAGGGATCTTTCCCTGTCCTTGTCTTGACCCACAAATGTTTCATTATCTTCTCTCTTCCCTGTCCAGCTCAGGAGAGAAGTGATAGGACAGCTTTGGTGGGCACCTAGCATCAAGCCAAGTCAAACTACCAGACTTCCCCATTTGTCTTCTTGGATAGCCCATCATGTAGTGAAATTGTCAAGATGTTGGCTAAAATAAACTATTAGTTATGAAAAGAACTTATAGGGTTTTCCCCCTCTTTTTTTCTTATTTTAGGAAAGTAACCCATAAGTTTTATAGGTCCCATTGAAATAAATTAATAAATTATTCAGTAAAAGACTAAAACATCTCCTAGATGTGGTCCTGCTTGACCACTCATATATCATCTTAATTTTCAATGTCATTTATAGTATGCAAAGAATTCAAGAGAGAGTTAAATGGCAGTTGATCAATACCATCAATAGTTATATGACCTAATTAAAGTACATCAAAAGACACAGAAATCTGAACTGGGAGAATAATTCCTAGTACTTTGTTAATCAAGCCTTTCACAAAAGTTAAAGACTTTACCATGTAGACATTTTAATCTGCAGAAACTGATCAAATTCATGGGATAGCTTGAAATTACTTCTGAACAACTAATTTATATTTAAAATTTACAATCTGCCAAATATACTAGGTAGTGCAGACTTTGTTCTTTGATTTTTCCACTCAGCTAATAAGTTGGAAACAGCTGTATTGTGATCTCAAAATCCTATTCACTGGGTTTGTATGTGGTTCTACAAGCTCTTCCTATCAATCTTTATTTACCCAGCATCAACATTTGTAATCTGTTGTTGAGCTCTGTATTGCTGGTGAAGTTCCCTTGTCAAAATACTCAAAGCAAGTGAAACAAAAACATTTCAAACATGGTTAGAATTAACTAATTACTTTTTGCATGCACAATTTCACTCTTTCTCATTGTACTTCTTTTTACTGGATGTATTTTTTTTCATCTGGTCATGTATAATAAATATGAAGATATTCAGCTGTCTTCAGGCAACATAACAGACCTTCTCTGAAATAAAATCTCCATCTAATTATAAATAAGTATTCTCAAAAATCCTTTTGTTTTAATAGAGCCTATCAGAGATTTTCACATACCAGATAGGATGCCAGATAATTTGTCTATTTTTTAATTACATCCTACATTTTGGCCTAGTGCCTAATCTGAGCTCTTTATGCTCTCTTTTCAGAATTAGCACATGCCAAACACTGATTGCTTCATAGTCACTTGTGTCTTTCATTTTCTTTCAGATTTTAGAAAAGGATCCACATTTCAATGTCATCTGTGAAACCAAGAAATATATATATCATTCATCTTACTGGGTTTTTAGTATTTTATAGTATTTTAACATGTTCAGAATTAAACTTAAATATATATGTTCTTAGCACTGTGTAAAATGTAGAAATAATAGAATTAAGAACTATGTGTGATAATGATGGAGGAAATTTTAGCCTCAACATTATCCCTCACATCCAGCTTTCTTGCTGCAGCATTGATGCTACTCATACTCTCTGAGCAGCAATTCAGCTGCTAACTCCTGCCTTGATTTTATCAGTGCAGTTCAATTAATTAAATGTTTGAAAGGCTCTAAGTTATGTCAGCCAAATACATGGCACTTGCATATGTGGGATCTGATTTGTAGGAGATCCTTGCCCTTCTGGCCAAGAAGAGCTATTTCTCAAGTGCAGATGCCTGGGTAAGGCAAACGAAATACAGTTTGTGTAAAAGATGCTTCATGTGTCTGAAAGTCAGGGACAAGAAATAAATAGAGAGGACATTTGTTTCCCTAGTTAAAAGTAAAAAAAACCCACAAACTAACCAACCATCCAAAAATCCTGGATTGTTGTCCTCCTGTTTTTTCAGTTTTCACAGAAAAGAGGAGGCAGACTGATGGGTGAAGTGTTATGAAGTAAAGGAGTTTCAATTGTCCTGCCACTCTGTATTTGCATCACAGACACATTTTCCTTGACCTGTAAGTTGAAGTATAGCCCCATTGTTTTAATAATGAAATGGAGAATTAAATATATGGCTCCAAACAAATTACTTTGTTTGGTTCAGGTGAATTGTACCAGCTACTGAAAGTGCATGAGCGTTTTGTTGGGTTTTTTTCTCATTATGCCAGTTTGCAGTTTTGGTGGAAGCAGACACACAAAGTTACATTTGCAATATTCAGTAGTGAGAGTATCTACCAGAGTCACAAGACATTGTTCATTGATCTATAAATTATACATCTGCTTTCCAGTGAAGAATGTAGTCATGGTTTGAGGAGAGAAAATTTCCATGTAAGAATGTAAGATCCTTTTGTGAATCCCTCATTATCAGACTATTGGGCTGCTCTCATGGAAGAACTCAGAGGTCCTCTGCTTCTATTTTGCAAATCTCAGAGGAGTTTTACAGAAACTGGTCTGCATGAAGATAGTTTCCAAGTTGGCTTTGAACAGTTTTTTCTCAATCTCTTGGCTACTTTGCAGCTGTATGATTAGCAGCTGCCTAACCAGAACTTATCAGAGAGTTTTAAATTATATTTTATGTAGAATTTCAATAGTGCAAGTCTTTGAAACACCCCTAAATTAATTTTATATCACCACAGTGCCTATAGGGATTAAAGGTAAACACAAAGACTTGGAGCCCAAGACAGAGAAGAACAGATTGCGGCATAGGGAGCAAATCAATAGATATTTTATAAGGCATAGATTTTTAAATATTGTAACTTGCTACATAATCTAAAATTAACAATATAAAACTTCTGCCTCATACAATTCCTAGAAGAAAAGACTAAAAAAAAAGGAGAATAAGAAAATTTTAGTTCAAATCCTGGAATAATATATATTACAAATCAGGCTATAGATATTCATTTTGATACATACTGTTATTATAATTTAGTGATGTAGTGAGTTTGCAAACATAATTTCATAATTGTAAATATAATTTCATAATGTGATTTAGTATATTGTAAGTATAATTTAGTAATTTAGATATGTACCATAATTTTTCCATCATAAAATGTTCAATGATACTGGACTATAATGACAGAAATTAAAAGAAATAAGGAAAAAAGAACCTGCTATTGATTAATAAATCCCAGATATTCAGCTGTGAAGAAGCAGAGACTAGAAAAACAGCATACCTGTTTGACCTCTTGAACCTTCAGAAGTTGATAAAAAATAGTAATAAATAAAAGAAACTGAAAAGGTATTTGAACACAGCTATTTATGAATTTTATGAATTTACTGTTGTATTTAAAATGCTCCTCTCATGGTGTTCTTGTTCTTTTGTTATGATGCAATCTAGATCCACAGAGTATCCAGCCATATTAAAATTTAGCAAAGTTATAAAAAAATGATAGATTTTAAATTAATTGATGTTCTGAGCGATGAAATCAAGCAAACAAACAAGGAATAACTGTGATTTTAGGAAGAGCAAAGATCTGAAGTTTGGAAGAGATTCATGTTTCCTAAAAGGGATATAATGTCCTATCAGGCTTCTCTTAAGAAAGATTAATTCAATTATATTACTCTGTGCAAGGAACAGGGTAAGTATAATTTAATAAAAATATTATTGTTCTTCCTTCCCTTCACCTACTGAACTTAACAAAGGCAATAATATCTAATTTACAAAGTTCAGTCAAACTCACCTTTGCTATTGGGTGGTATTTACGGTCTCTCTCCATGACTCCTGTGCCTGTACAAATGTCACTGATTCCCTAGGGTTGTGGAGTTGTTCAGATCATGTATCACATTTTATTGAAATCCTTGCTGGGTAGGAAACAACTGCTTAAATTCAAAATTTCACTTTAATAGCAGCTAAACATTCAGTAATATTAGTGTATGGTGGGGTTGCCTTGAAAGAGAATTGCTCAAAAATTGTCTGACACAGCATATAGCTCTGTTGGTAAAAAAAACCCAACCAAACAAACAAAAAAAACAAACCAAAAACCCCACAAAGGTCCATTGTGCTCTTTTCAAGCAAGAGTGTTATGGAAGTATCATGAGCCTAAGCTGACATAGCTCAGCTTTGCAGCTACCCTACCCACTGTAAACACTGGCAATCCACTGATGATTTTCAACAGAGATTTATTAATATCTAAAGAGTACATTCACCAGTTAGCCAGCTATACTTTTCTAACTTTAAGTCATCATAACTTGAAATTTCTAATGTTGATTAGTTTTAAAAAATTGGACACATACCTTTTAACATAATTTGTTTGCAAAAAGTCAATCTGGATGGGCTGAACAGTGAACCAGCTTTTTAGACATAACGATCTGACCTATTCTCTGTTAATGTCACTGAGAGATTGGATCTGCCTATTTTTATATATCTTCTCTTTTCTGTGCATTTATCAATAAAAGAGAGCATAAAATACAGATATATTGGAATGTTACCTCTGAAAATGGGGGTATGCTTGAACTCCAGTAAGGTATTTAATTCTTAGAATTATTGGGCTCTGTCTTATCAAACTAGCTTTCCCCTTCCTTCCATACATCTTGAACCTCACCCCCCACCCCCCCAAAAAAAAAAAAAAAGCCCAGATATCTTAATAAATATTTCATGTAAAACAATTGTATTTTGCAGTAATTTCATCACAAAATTGTTAAGATTTTTTTTTGAAATATAACATTCAAAGATAACATATTTAGATTCATCTGTGCTAAAGCTGTGCAACATATAGGAAAGATGACATGATGTTTCAAGTACTCTAGACAGCAATATAAGCAGTTGCTATAATATAGTTCTGTAGCCAAAGATAGCCTCTCTGTGTATCTAATGAGACTTTAATTAGCTTCATAATCAAGCCTTGTTTTTGATGAAGCTTGTAATATGAATTGAACAGCATGATATTTTTGAAAGAATATGCATAATTTAATTTAATAATGTTCTTTATTAGGAGAATAGTAGCCAAAAGTGCATTAGCAACTGGAAGCTTCTGTTCTATGATATTTGAATTTCTTTAATTCAGTTGGCATTAATTAATATGTGCCACGTTAGTAGCAGCTTTAAATAAAGGATCTGGCTGTTACAGCTGTCACCTAATTGCACAGACCACCTTATGAGAGAGAAGGCAGTCATGCCTTTACTACTTTACAGGTACTAAGCCATTCTACATTTTTAGTCAGTCCTACTACCTGGTTAGGATGAGGTTCCTTATATCTTACCTTGGCTTTTAGAAGGAACTCAAAAGTCCCTGCTGCATTTTCACTCAGTAGGAAAAAGACTTTTCCACTGACAGTTTTCTGAGATTGCTCAGGAAGTGAAGTGACAGGAATTTTCCTTTTCATTGATTTTAAAAGATAGACATATGTGTTGTTGCTGTATTTTCAGAAGGTAGAAGAATTAAAGTAATGCACCATCTGTGGTTAATTCTATTTGGAATTATGTTTTTAAGTTTCAAAGGAAAAAAATCATAATCTCTAATTAAAAACATTATAAACATCCTGGGTAACCCAAAATGTTATTGCATTGCATATCTATCTGTGCAACAAATTATTATTATTTGTGCCCTATCTGTTAGTGTCTTGTTAAGATGCTGCAATGCAGCCATGAAGGGAGCTGTGGGCCTGAGTTCTACAAATGTTTTTAAGGCTGGGGCACTCAAGGCAGAATCTGTTTCCTCATGGCTCTTGCTATTTTCCTTTCATTCTGCAGGGAGAGAAAGCTGAGGCCGTGTGGGTAGAGACTTTCCTTTGTTGCTTTGGTTTTTGTTTTTCTTTACGTTTTTTGTATTTTTGGGATTTTTTTTATATGAGTGTGTGGTTTTTGTTGTTTTTGTTGCTGGGTTTTTTTAGGGGGTTGCTTCAGGCAGGGTTTTCCAAGAGGTTGCATTTTTCAGTCCTGGACTGCTACATGGCAAATTCCATGAGTACCAGTCTACAGTGGCTCCACACAGTCGCCCCATCCCGCCAGCAGCACCCAGTGGAACTGGGAAGACAGTCCAAGTCATCCTTGCTGTCTGCCTGCTGCTTCTGCTTGGGACAAGATGGAGTCCCTGCATGCATTTCAGCTGTTGTTTGAATTTCAGCCACTGGAATGTGCCAGCTGCCTTGGCGACCCGAGCTGCCACTGCTGGAGGGGTAAAAGGGAGGGAGGGCTCCCACCATCTCTGTCTCTGTCTCCCGACACACAGCTGTCTCATCAGGCACCATCTTGGGTGAGGAGTTTCTCCACCATTTTGAGTTTCTTTTTGTTCTTTGTAACTTGTAATTATCACTATTTTTTTTCTTTCCTGTTGCTATTTCAGGGTTTTTTTTACTAAACTGTTATTTTTTTCACTAATATCTATTCGTATTTATTTCTCATTTTTGGTGGAAAGAGATTGATTAAAACTAAAGGGGAGGCAACTCATTTTGGAGTGTCCACCCCTTAACTTGTCTTAAACCAAGACAATAAAGAAAAGATTTTGTGACACATTTACACTACTATCTTTTAGACAATCAATGAAACCTTTAATTCTAGGCTCTTACTCATCTGTAATGGTTTAATGGTTCTTTTTGCTGTCCTTGCCTCTGTTTGGGACTTTGAAAGCCCAAGTTTGTTTTAATATGGTTACAAGAATATTTTTGTTCAACTGTTCTTTGCTGCAGCAGAAGGGTAATTATTAATGTGATTACACCAACTTTGGTTTCCTCTATCCTCTGCAGTTCCCTCCACTCCTCTGGCAGGCTTTGCACCCCTAAACATTCCTACACACATTTATGCAATGTTCCAGGATATACAATGTGGATACTCCTTATCTTCTAAGAATCATTCTGCTGAGCTGTTATACCACTGCATGTTATTCCAGGCACAGAACTACAGAAAAAGATAAAGAAAGGAAGAAAGAATGGAAGAAAGGACGAAAGGACGAAAGGAAGAAAGAAAGAAAGAAAGAAAGAAAGAAAGAAAGAAAGAAAGAAAGAAAGAAAGAAGGAACATTGAGATCTCAGAGTCACCAGAAGGTCCCCAGAGGAGATTAAGACATTTGCTTGGCTATGATTCAAAAGGAAATTGAAATAATTGTTTTCAAATATTTATACTCTCTATCAAATGATGGAAATTGTAAACAGATTACTGTTTTCTTTGGCATCTCAGAAATATTTTTTTATATAATTAAAACAGAAAGGGGATCAGAATACATAGTTTTAAACTCTTCAAGCAGATAATGAAATGATAAAATTAAAATTAAAGTAGTACTCATTGGATTTCAAAATATTAGTGATAGAGGGACCTTTCCCTTTAAACCTGCAGACCATTTAAACTTATTTTATTCTTAAACAAAGCTTACAAGACATAGCTTAAAGGTTTTGTTTCCTGGGTTTATAATAGACAAAAATATGTTAAATATTTATATATTATTGTGTGTTTGTGAACACTGTAAAACTCTCTCTAGACAGAATATAACTGGTGATAGTATCAGAGAAACCTTAACATATCTGACAGCATTTCCCTCCTGTATATTCACATTCACACTTAAAAACAGTGCTGGGAATAACTCTGACAGTACATTGCAAATACCTTACCCTGCAATTTTAACACAGAGCTGCTGCTAATAGCTACAGTTCTGTCTCCATTTGTGTTCTTCTTGACCTCTTTCTGTGAAGCAGGAAATGAAGAAAAAAAAAAAAAAAGAAGAAAGAGTATATAGTCTGAGTTCAATGGCAATCCAGGACAACTCTAGCAACAATTGTTACCATGCAAAAGACTTGTTAGAAACTTTTCTGAATAATGCGTACAAATGGCTGCCTTGGAGGGAATTTATGGGACAGTCATGTGTCAATTTCTGTAGAATCCTCCTGAGTACCTGATCATCTGTGCAAAGGATATTAGGTAATAGATACACAAGGACCTTACTGAATCTTTTTTCTGTAGTCAGACTTCCCATATAAATTTTTATGATCCAGCTGTCACACAAAAGTGCCTCTCTAGATCATTATTCCAAATATAATTCATTCTACATAACTATTTCTGTGAAAACTTCCACTTACAGTACAGGCCTGCCTGCTTAGTGGGATCTTGACTTTTGTTGAGAAGTCTTGTTGCAAGGTGACATGAGGTCTACATGGGGATGATTCCTGAAGACAGCCAGCCTTTAGGAGAATTCAGGAACCAATTTTGAGAAAGAAGATGACACTGCTCTTTTTCCTTGTTAAAAGAGCAGGGAATGAAAGTGCAGAACCAGTACTACCCTCAAAATGGATTGAATAAAGAACTGGGCATAATCAAAAGGCAAAAATTGTGCTCTGAAAATTTGAGGACACCTATAGCTTTGACAAATAATAATTGTGTTGGAAGACTGAGTTTCTGCCAGGTATGAAAATAAATGGAAGAGTTTTCGAAAGGACCAAAGGTCAATAGGAATGTTACACAGGAACATTAACAATTAACAGCTTTTCAGAGGGGAGAATGGATTATCATGAGTTTCAGAATCACAGAATCACAGAGTGGTTGGTGTTGGAAAGGACCTCTGGAGATAATAATTTCTAACCCTTGAAGAAGACCCACTTACAGCTAGTTGCCCAGGACCATGTCTGTACAGCTTTTGGATATCTCCAAGAATGGAGACTCCACAATCTCCCTGGGCTACCTGCACTAGTGTTGAGTCACCCTCAAAGTGAAAAAGTATTTCCTGATGTTCAGAGGGAGCCCTTCTGTTTCAGTTTATTCCCATTACCAGTGGTCCTGTCATTAACCATCAGAGACTGGCTCTGTCTTCGGGATCAGTAGTTTAATACCTTGATCCACAGCATAGACACTGGGATCTACGCATCCTCAGCAAGTTTGCAGATGACATCAAGCTGATTTATGCCATTGACACACCTGAGGGAAAGAATGCCATCCAGGTGGATCTGGATAAGCTTGAGAACTCGTCCTTTGTGAACCTCATGAGGCTCCACTACACCAAGTGCAAGGTTCTCCACCTGGGTTTGGCAACCCATTGTGTCAGTAGAGTCCAGAGGATGAAGGGTTTCAGAGCAGTCCTGTGGAGAAAGACTTGAGGCTACTTGTGGATGAAAAGCTGGATATGAGCCAGCAATGTGTTCTTTCATCTCAAAAAGCCAACTGTATTGTGGACTGCAGCAAAAGAAGCCTGGCCAAGACGTCAGGGGAGGTGATTCTCTCCCTCTATGCTCCTCTCATGAGACCCACCTAGAGAACTGCCAGCCCTGGAGCCCTCAGTATAGTCAACATATGGACCAACTGGAACAGGTCCAAAGGAGAGACACAAAAATAATCAGAGAAATGGAAGATGTTTCCTATGAAGAAAAACTGAGTTGGGGTTGTTCTTATCTAAATCCAGGAGAAGAAAAGGCTCTGGAAAGACCTTGATGTGGCCTTTCAGTATTTGAAGGGGACTTATAAGAAAGAGTGGCACAGATTTTTAATGGGACCTATTTTGATAAGACGAAGGATAATGGTTTTAAAGTAAAAAGGAGTAAACAGGGAGATGTTTTAACAATGAGGGTGGTGAGTCACCGAAACAGGCTGACAAGAGAGGCAGTAGGTGTCCCATTCCTGGAAACACTGAAAATCAGGTTGGATGGGGCTCTGAACAACCTGGCCTAGTTGAAGATGTCCCTGCTCATTACAGGGGAGTTGGACTACATGACCTTTAAAATCCTTCCAACCAAAACTACTCTATGATTCCATGATCTTCTTTGCAACCCCCCTTCTGGTATTTATATATATTCATTGATGAGTTCTCCCTGAGCTTTTCCTTTTCTAGGCTGAAGAGTTTCAGCTCCTTCAGCTTTTTCTCACTTTCTTCATAATCTTTGTGACCCTTTGTTGGACTCTCTCTGGTGTGTCCGTGTCTGCCTTGTGCTGAGGAGCTCAGACCTGAATACGGGACTCAAGGCATGGTCTCGGCTATCTGCTTCATAAACATAAGGTAACTCAGGAAAAAGTTTACTTATAACAGAGTTTTAGGTCTAGATAAACATTTAAAAAAAAATAAAATAAAATAAAATAAAAAGTAAAATGAAAAGAAGACTTGGGTTCTTAGTGATACAAAAGATATCTGGAAAACCATTTGCAATCCATTTGCAATCCATGCAGTACCTCTGGTGTTAAACATCAGAAAGAGTGATATCTCCTGAGAAAAATATTACTAATTAATGGGTGAAGAAGAAGCAACAAAAAAAGAAATAAATTTGGCATAGGAACTTAAAAGTGAAAGAAATCACAGAGAAACCTTCCTAAGCAGCTGCATACTCCTCAGCTGTTAAAAGTTGAGTACCACTTCCCTAAATGAAACTCAAGAATTATCTCCTTTGAATGGCCTCACTTATCATGAATTTCAGTTGGTACAAAAAGTCTGTAACCTCATCAAAATGTGATACTCTTATTAATGGACAAATACAGTACTCCAGATGATTGATTTTTCAAATATCCTCCACTCTTCTCAAAGGCAGACTAGTAATATGATATTCACAGGTGCAGACCAGCTGATTAGTTTATGGGCCTATTAGTTAGAAGTGAGATAAAATTATTATTTTCAAAGAATTGCACTTGCTATTAAGTGATATGTCTTGTAAAATACCTTATTGAATACTGCACTGATTTGTGGATTCTACTGGAAAAGCTAAGAGGAGTGCTCTGCATTTAAGTAATTTTACAAAGAACCTTTATTGGGAAACAAGTAAATTATTAATGCTAAATTCAGTTTCTCACGTAGGCAAACTTGCATTACAACAGTCAGGAGTTTTGTCTACCCCCACCCCCAACTGGTGAGGATTGTGACCTTATTTCTCTTTTCTTTCCACACAGTACGTGTGTAACAATATTCCCACTGAATTCAGAAAACATTTTATTTCTACTTAAGAAAAGGAAAATCTGAAAAAAAAATCAGACAGGATGTGCTCGAAGTCTGGGCCAGCTGAGCTACATGATCCAACGCTGTCATTTCCTACACTTCTACCATTCACATTTCAAGTGATCTGTATGCTGAGGCAACTGTTCTTAGCAAATGATACTGATTCAGCTTCAAGGATGACATGAAAACATCCAGATGGCATGCATGCTTTACATTATAAACATTGGATAAATTAGAACTTAAATATTCAGAAAGGTGGTCACAGTATCTCCTATGTCAGTAAATAGGAAAAAATAGATTGGCAATGGGTTTTCAAAACAGTCATATTCCTTCCTTGTTTGAGAGACAGGCGTGTGTACCATAGTCTATAATTAAGATTTGAAATCTGTTCGGGTTCAGCTGAAATAATTATTGCCCCTTTCTCAATCTAATGTTATTGAAATTAAATAAGAAGGAATCGGGAGGGGATTTTTTAATCAGCTGTCATACACATCTCCTGAACAAAGATCCTATGTAATGAATGAACTGAAAGTAATTTAGAAAGAAATTCTCTGCGGAGGAATTCTTTTGTCATCTACAATTCATGTTAGTAAAAGGGATATATTATCTTATGCTACCTACCCATCCAGTAATTACATTCAAAGGACACTGAAGACTCGTTGTTCCGTGCAAAAGTCAAAACTTTTAAGTTAATTCAGTTGCAAAACCTGACATTTTGGAGAAGGTGGAGGAAACAGTCTGCAAATAAGTAGTTCAGGAAGAAACTGATGCTTAAGAATAATCATCTGTAGTAGGAAAAAAACACTGGATGATATCAACTAAGGAAAAATAAGTCATCAACCATAAATCTTGAGGTGTGAGAACTGCAAAGAAATAAAAAAAAGCTAAATGTGTCTCAATGTATATTTAATGAACATTAAATAGTGATAGTGATATTTTAATGTCAAAATTATTATTTAATGCCAGTTATTGGATGCTGCAGTTAGTGACAGTATTACCCATGCCTTTTTTTTAAGCTGAATATCTTCTTAAGGCAAGATTATTTAGACTTAAATGGAACACTTAGAAATATTCTTCTGCAAATTCTATTTCATATAATTGTCATTTAAATGATTAAGACTTTTTTGTTTCCAGAGATTCCTTAGTAATTAAAGATTAGTTTCAATGCAAAAATAATGATATATTGCAGTGGATAGACTTTTATAGTTCAATTTTCCATCAATCTTGTAAAATAGAACAATTTCCTATTTTTGACAAACATTTGAATAAGGAGATTACTGTAACTACTTTTAAGTGCATAGCTGATGTTCAAATAAATTATTTCCTCAAACAGTCAATGGATTTTTAAGCAATATTTATTATGCACAGCATTAGGAAGACAGTTTAAGAAATTTTACTCATTTTGGATAAGCAGATTAATAGAATAAAGTTTGATGGGATCTTTTGTGTCTATATGGAGCACAATCCAAAAGGATGTTGTGTCATAAGGGTTCTTGAACATTAAACCTTCCTGGTTCAATGTTTGAAAAATATTATGATGACAAATGCTTGAGAGCAGAAAGATAAAATCATAGAATTGTTAAAGTTGGAAAAACCTTACTAGTATTCGAAGATCATTGAGTCCAATCTTTAGCCTTCCACTGACATGTTTACCACTGAAACATGTCCCCAGGTGACAACAGAACTAAACAGTACCTCTCACAATTTGAAACCCTCCCTCCTCTCTTCCCAACCCTGCTAAAATATACATATATGCTGAATCTGGGTAGCAAACTTTGAAGCTACTTGGTCATTGATGACTGAGTTTGAAGAGTCAAGGTTGAAAAAACCTGAACGTTCAAACAAGACATGGGAACATGTTGCAGTGATGATCTTGTTTCCCCCTTCAACACGGGGAGAGAATTCTTCATTGATAGTATGGGTAGCAGTACAAATCTACCTTCTCCTTGGCTGCGGTCTAATTTTATGCAACTAAACTGGATATTGAATAACTGTTCTTTGAATTTTATCCTCTTTTTCTCAATGTCAGTCAGAAAAAATTATTAAATCTGGCCAAAGAATGTAGATTACAAGAGTGTTCATAGAATCAAGGAAAAATAGGGCATTTCTTGCCTTCTCCTTGGAGTGACATTAGCTAATAAAAACAAGTTGTTTAAAAAAAAAATCATAATTTTTGCATTTTCTTATTAACACTACTGGAATTTTCCTGCTCTGGGGATTGAAAGCTGCATTACATTAAGTGTTCAGATCAAAGTGTTTTACCAAGAGAAACAGATTTTCTTACCTGTGGCTATAATCCATGGCTTTACCTATTATAAAACTGTAATTAAGGATTATAAATGCATCAGCATTCTTCAGCTGAAGAATGAAGGAATCTCATGGGTGGAAGCCAACATTTTTAACTCAGGAGAAGTAAATCACGGTAGTATTCCATAAAAAAAGTATTTCCTATTTAGAAGAATTAATAAATACTATTTTTAACTGTAGTAGAGAAAAAGGTATATCATAGTAACAAATTAAGAAAAGAAAATAAATCCAAATTAAATAAATTAAATATCTGGAAACATTGAGTAGTAATAATTTATTCACTGTAACAATAACAATAATGAATTTTACTGGTTACTTTTGTATTGCAATATTACCATGTAAACTCTGTAGTGGAATTATATAGTAAATGCAATTAGCATTTTAGATGAATGTTGATATACTGGCAGTAAAAAGAAAAATAGTGATGCTAGCTGCAGTATCTCATTTTCATATTAATTATACTGTAACTACTCTGAGTAGTAATTCTGGAGTGCCCAAGTCTTTCAGTGTTTCAATATTTTGTCCTTTTTTGTGATTTAACACCTCAGCTATTCCATGTGATAGGAAATTCTTCTTTTTAAAAAAAGCAAAAAACCTCAAAACTTTCTGGGTCAAAATGACACAATAAATATTATTTCTAAAAAGTGGAGGCTTTGTTACTATGATGACTTACACAGATTCTCCCTGCCCTTTAGTCTCAAACTGAGTTTTGGTAGAAATCTTGCAACTGCTCCAGCTTTTGTCTTTTCCACCTAGCAAGCCTCATTTCCTTACTCCTACAATAAGTAAGAATTTCTCATTATATTAACCAGTTTCTCAACCTAATTATAAAACAGTTCAGCTGAAGCTCCTGAATCTGCTAATTTCAGATGGACTTGATTTTTATTATATTTTAAAATTATATTTTGATAGTTTTTTTTGAAAGTCATAAATCAAGGTCATCTCAACAGCTCATTTTACAGTATGAATCTAAGATTTATATTTAAAATTCAGCATTAGACGTCAGAGAACGGGAAAAGTTCTAATTATGTTTTACTTTTATAACATATAAATGTTAATATATATATGCACATATTAATATTTTCTAATTGGATTACAAGACTTGAATTATTTATTGACCATACTAAGAGAGCCTATTGCAAAGTACGTTAGTACCAGAAGCAACCTCAGCATGACAGTCTCTACTGAAGTAAGGAAAAGGTGAGCAAATGAAAAAAAAAAAAAAAAAAAAAAAGGTGAGAATTCTGGAGCTTTTTCTTTGTCTTTTCTTGTCCTTATTTCTGCAGAGAGGACCAAGTCTTTAATTTAGTTAAAAAAAAAATAAAATCACTTTTATTTTCCTATTTGTGGTAATTATATAGATTTTATTTAGACCAATTTTAACTTGCATAACTCAGAATTAAGGAAGGATTCAACACTTGTGAAGCTTGAACATCATTTGAGCATGACAATAGCCATTAAATATTCATGTTTTCTTTATTTCTGTCAGAATCACAGAGGGAGAATAATGATAACTTTCCTACTTGTATTACAGAAATGTTGACCATGTCCAGCAAGTGCTTTTTACAACATCTTTAAATACAGGGCTTTGATACAAGGCAGGAAGAGATTCTGTGCAATTCAATCTGGTTATATGAAACACACAGCATTTTACACAAGCAATTCCAGAACACATATTAATTACAACACAGAGTAAATTCCTTCCAGAACTATTATTTTTGTCTTGAGAGAAGGAGAAATTTATTTATAGTTCTTACTGTTTGTACCTCAAAAATCTGACTTCAGAGGACAGTAAGCTAAACATAGTGGTTTTGATAATAACTTCGAGAACAGCATTATTTGGAGTCAGATCTACTCTGAGCATTTTAGTTTTTGCCAACACAAAGCTTACATATAGATGAAAACTGCAGTATTGCATTCCACTTCAGTCAGCAGTCTAAACAGCAGGATTTGCACTTTTATGCCAGCAGTGGACGTCTTTGAGTTTCATTAACTTCCCATGAGCTTCTGTGTAGAATTAATGGATTAGGAATTCATCTTTAAAAGCCTGGACTGTTGGGTCTAGGCTGTTTCTTTCCTTGTACCATATTGCCTGAGCTGTGATAACCAGAAATTTCTGACCTACAACTTCCTCCATCTAATCAGCTGTCAGGCTACTTGATTTAGAAGTACTGGATTCAGGATTTTTTTGTTGTTGTTGTTTTGTTCTCCTTAGTCTGCTGTAGCTCATATCTGTAAATCTCATGGTCTCGTTATAAACCCCATCTTTTCCTGTGCAGCTTTAGAGAGGCTGGATGAAATACTTTACATGATTGCTCTCTTCTGGTGAGCATACATTTAGAGAGGCAGGTTAGTCCAGTGTGTAGCAAATGTATGGGTAATCTCATTTATGTCAGGGGTATAAGGGATTAGAATCCTTTTGTATTGTATTATTTTAATTAAAAAGAAATAAGCAGCCATACGTCATGTTAGATGAAGCCTAACAATTCTGTTAGCAAGTGCCAACCAGCCAAGATATTGTTATGCAAAGGATGAAATGTAGTGGCTTCAGTGATGTTTTCTACATGCACAGTGGGATGATCTAAATACTAGTGATTTTTTAAAGCATATTTATTTCTCAAACAATACTAATAAAAATTTTAAAATTCAAATAAATACTTTTTTATGATAACTAGAGATGCAGTTCATAGTTTTAGTTCTTCAAAAAGCAATGTGTAATGAAGAACCAAATGTATGCCTTTATGTTATTTGAATATTGAGAGCCAAATTATGAACTTCATTAAAATTAAAGTTTTCCCCTTGCAGCTCTAGACTTTTTTACTTTTGAAAGTATGGCTATTAATTTATGTACTTAGAGCAAAAATTATTATCATTCTACCTCTTTACTCAGACATTGAGATAAGACTTGAAATATTTAGAGAACTTGTAAGAAAACCTGAGAGTTGTCATTTGATTCCTTTGTCCTTGTGAATTTTTTAATTTAAAATCCCAGTTATTTGGAACCCATTTATTTTGAGCCTCATAGGATAAACATTGTATACTCCCTCAGCTAGCTCAAATGCTGCAATTAGCAAAACAAATGGTTTCCTAAAGTCTGTTGATATCACTGCTGTGCCTGTCCTCATTTATAATTGGTTTCATGGTTCAGATCGGAAATACTTTTCTTTGATGTTTTCACAAGTGGGAAAAAATTATCTACCTTTTTGTGCCTATCTCAACAGAAGGTAAACAATTTTAATAGCCTGTGGGATTGCTAATTAGAGCTAATTGTGCCTTGATTGACCTATCTTGACAGTAAGCACCTTACAATACTTGCTTTCTTCACAAAGTGAGAATTTGTTTGCATGAGAAAGTTGTACGTGCTCAACCTTTGAGGTAGAGTTTGGTTCTGCTGTGATCATCTGAATTTGTTAATTTATATTTCATGACTTCTTATCAACTTGCGGCAAAAACTCAAGCTTGTCATTTGTGCACTACAATGTGCTTTCTTATTCTGTCGTTGTCTACAAAAGCAGAAACTAGCACAGACAAAATCTGCAGTGAAAAAAGGTCTGAATGTCGTGGATAAACTGTTCTCCGTACAAACACGAAAAAAAAAAAAAAAAAAAAAAAGGAGAGAAGGGAACTATGAAGTCCTAAAATCTTAATGGTAATATAGGTGTTCCATGCAAATAACTAAGATGCAATGATGGACTTCGGATTACTAACATTGCCTTTTTGAGAAAAAGTGTGGTGGGCCTGCCCACTGCATGCCAATATAGGAAAAAAATTATATACTTACAGAGCTTTTGATTCCTTTTAATTTGTAAAAGGTATTCAGAATTTAGAAAATTATATGTCTTCTGCATGCAAGAAATAATCAGAGCTCACCTTTGTGTGAGGTCAGTTATATCCTGAGCCTCCCAGAAAATGCTTACAGGCCTAGGACATGTTCATCTTTATGTAATCTAATGTAGAGGATGAATTGCAGAAACAAGAGCTTTGAAGTAATTTTTTGATGCAAATTATAAAAATATTACACTTTCTCAATATGGCCTCCTACAGAAATGTCTAAAGCCAAAGTGATTTCTGTAAGGAACTGTTACAAATCAGTGTTTGAGATCACTTGAAAAGCCTGTTACTAGTTCATAACAGGCTTCTGACTGTGAGCTGTGGTATTCCTGTCTATTAGGTACAATTTTACAAGAATTCATTCTTGTGTGATGAATGAGTCAAATGTAGAACATTGTTTCAGTTTTTAGGCACTTGTCAGTTTACAAAACAGCCAACAAAGAGCTTATTCACAGACTTTATGTCTCACTGTGCTGCACAGTTCTGTTCTCTGGCCTGATGACCGGAAAAGAGAACTTGTACAGTTTATTATTAGTAAGTTTTTACATTAGCCCTTTGGAAATTTCATGCATAAGAAACATTATTTTCCTGTTCTAAGAGAGAAAAACCTATGCAAATTTTTGCCATGGTGCTTCTGCTATAGCACTTTAACTAGAAAAATTAGCTAAAATGATATAAGCCATTATCTGTTCTAGCAAATGACTATTCTGTAGCATAGAGGATACAAATAATGTTGTTTTGATGTTTTGAGGAGAGAGCAAAAATAAAAATACAGAACACGGCTGGACTATCCCAAAGCCTTAAGAAATTTTAATAATTGTTACATTATCCTAGTAGTCTTAGAGGCATTGCTAGCTGTGCTAGATCCCCATGCCAAAATTTAAGTGAGCTTGTATTTCCAAATTCTTTAAAAGTGATCACAATGTCAATGGTAGACTGAAAAAACTTTTTATCACTGCATTGACCTGAAATGAGTGACTAATTAAAAAGGCCAAATTGTCTAAAGAGTGATCACTCACAGGCTGCTATTATGCAATATCATATTCTAAATCTTGAAAAATTATAATTTGGAAATCTATTCCATGTTCAATCTTTGTGTCAGCTGTTCTTATGGCACTTCAACTGACATCAGCAATTCAGAATTAAGAGAGAAGGAAGTACATGGAAGTAAATAAGAATTTTATATTCAAAGACAAAGCAGTTATGGAATATTCTCATTATCTTGCATATATTTCTAGATAGCTAGATAGTTTCACATTCTATGCACTTCAAAACATTTCAGAAGTGTACTTAGAAAAACTATTGTGAGAATAAAGCATGTAGTAAGGTGCTACTTTTGAACTGTTTACAGAGTGGAGTATAGAAAACAGTCATAATGGGAGCATTTACAGGTTCATTGTTTATTTGCATGTGTGTATGTGTGAATAAACATAAGAATTTGTATAGTGAAATATAATATAATTAATATAATACTTATTTTCCTGCTATAAAAGGAATAACATTAAAACTTTTATAGAAAGAATTGTTAAGGCTTTGTAAGTAAACCTGAAAGTTAACTTCACCAAGCTATTTTTAAAAAGAATGTTCTCTCTCCTGTGGGTTTTGTGTGAAGATGCAAAAGAAATCTCAATTGATTTTTCTATTGCTTTTATTCCTGTTGCCTTGACATTCTTTATTAGCTGTTTGTGGTATTATACATGCCCCCATGTTAGGTGAAGGGACATTCTGTGATGATTATTTTCTCTAAGTATAAATAAAAAAAAAAAGAGAGAGAAAAAAAAGAAAAAAGACCACTTGCTTTTATTTCAAATAAAAAGGAAAATTGGCAAAGGAGTCACAGCTCTGTTCTTATGTCACTAGAACTTTTAAGGACAGCTCTTTGAAGAAGGGAGGGAAGAAAGAAGAGAAGGAGGGAAGGGGGAAGGAGGGAGTGAGGGAACATGAAGAGGATAATGAGAAATGCTATAACTAATCACAAAAGAATTTTCTGTTACAAATTAACAAATAGGATTAAATCAAATTTAAAAATGAAAATAATTTGGGTTTATGTAAAAATCATAAAAGGTAATTACCAAGACTACCCACTGGATTTTGTACATAATTCCTTCCCACACTATGCTAGAAAAAAAGACTATTTTTTAAAAGGACAATAAATATTCCAAATGCATCATGAGAATAAACAGTCATAAAATTAAAGTTCAAAGATGATCAAATAGGCTCCAAGAGTATCAGTCAGAATAATTAGTTAAATGCTAAAGGAAAAAATATTTCGAGTATGACACAACCTGAAACTTGTTAAAATAGGTCAGGGCTATATAGTTATATCTGTGCCATATCTTTCTAGTTTCATGAGGACATCTGATTTTAAATGGACTGTAGGAAATCAGTTCAGATGCCTTAATATTGGCATCTAATACAATTTAGGATAACCTGGGGTATCTTGATTAACATCTATTCATTCAGAAATATTCAGGTTTACTGTAGGTCTTGTACAATGTCTGTAATATGTCCTAGGACATGGCAAATGCAATTGGGCCCTGTGTTTAGGCAATTAAACCCTAGATTTTGAAAAACCCACACTTCTTTATGCACTTGAAGTTGGATTCAATCTCTCAGCTCATTAATCTTAGCTAGATTTCTTCTTCCACATTCTAGTCAGTAGGCAGAAGCACTTTCAAACAATCGCTGAAAGTGGTGCATCCCTAAGAGATGTGCAATGCCAGATGCCAGAATGTCTGCACTGATTATACAGGTAACCCAAAGAGCTGGCTCAGAATATGAGTTTGACTCAACTGGCACCTAATTTTAAACATCTACATGCACATTCAAGATTTTGATTCTCATTTAGTCACTGGATTTCCAGTCTTTAGGGCTTCATTTAGTTGTTCAAGCTTATGCATCTACTGTTTAGTTAGTAAATCTCAAGTATACGACCCACTGAAGAGGTCTCTTGGATGTGCTCTGGCATTTATTTCAGTCCTTTTCAAAAGCTTTGATTAGTTAGGACATTTCACATGGGGTAAGGCTCCTACTCATGAACAATGAACTGAGTCTACCTGAGGCTTTGGATTCTACAAAGCTACTCAGTTACTGTAAGTCTGTAATTTACTTGCCTAAGTTTACTCCCCCTTAAAAGTTCTACAATATCTGAGATATCTGTATAGGACAGATGAGATACAAAGCAGCTAGAAGAACTACATCCTTCTGACATGAAAGTGGAAGGCCACATAGGATGTGGTAGGGCATCTCAATTTGCACTAGATACTTATCATTAGGAATTCCATCCTATATGACTGAATTTTGGCTGACTAAAACTAGCTGAGAAGACTTTAATTGTTATGATTACCCTGTGTACGGATAGAATTATCTTGGCTAAAATGTCTGTAGTAGGCAAGTTAAGTGAAGTTAGCTGAGTCTGATAATAAATTAAATTTGTTCAGAGCAGATCTTTGTCTCTTTCACCATGGATTGGTCTGCGCACAAACTACTAAACTGTCTCCAGAGCAAAGGGTGTATATGAAGAATATCTGTTCATAATGTTTATTATAAGTTTCATAAAATCATAGAAGATCTTAAGTTGGAAGGTCTATAAGGATCTTCCAGCCTAGCTCCCAGCTCATCACAGGACTAACTAAAAATAAATCCTAAGACTAAGGGCATTACAGATACTCCTTGGGCTCTGACATATCATGACAGACCTCTTCCCTGTTCTAGTAACTGACTACCCTCTTTGGGTGGAATCTTCTCTTAATGTCAAATCTGGGCTTCCTCTGTGACAGCTTCACTCCATTTCTTTGTGTCCTATCACCAATGAGTAAAGAAAGTAGATCAGCATCTTACCCTCTACTTCCCTCCTTCAAGAAACGGTAGTACGTGATGAGGTCAGCCCTCAGCCTTCTCTTCCTGAAGCTGAACTGGCCAAGTGACGTTACTTGCTGCTCATAATTCTTTCCCTCGAGGCCTTTCAATAACTTATGTTTCAACATTTTCCTCTGGGTGTGCTCTAATACTTTGATGTCCTTCTTGAATTGTGGTGCTCAAAACTACACACAGGACCTGAGGTGAGGCCACATCAGTGCAGAGTAAATCAGCATGGTCACCTTCTTTGTCCAGCTTGTGATGCTGTACCCGATGCACCCCAGGACATAGTTGGCCCTTGTCTTAGAAGACCAAGGTGACCTGTTGGGAAAGATTAATCAGGGAAACCTTATAAATATGATTGCTTAGCAAAAGATTCTGAAAATATGAAACCTGTAATCGAAATAGAAATGGAAGCTTACTTTGAGTTGTAGGATACCGAGTCTTAGTTACTATACAACCTAAAGACAATAGCCTGGTCAGCTGAAGTAGAATCCCTTTTGATTGAACAATACCTTTCTGCTGGCTAAGGGATCCAAAGGTCAATGTAGAAAAACAGAAAAGTCTAAAGAATAGTTTTTAGAGTTTAAAATATAACACATGGTAATGTAGTAGTTCTTATAGGCTGTATGTAGATTCTGTAGGATTTTGTGTCTTGTATTGGTTGGTCACTGTAAATTAGAATATTCATCACAAAAGGAGATATAATGTATTGTAACCAGGACCTCGCGCTCTTCGCTCTCTCTCTCTCTGGACCTCGCTCTCCTTTCCCTGCTCTTACCTCTGCTCTCTTCTCCCTGCACTCTGACCCCTACCCTCTTGCTCTCTCTCTCCCCTCTTCTTAGCCCATACCCTCTTGCTCACTCTCATTCTCTCTCTGGGACTTCCCTTCAGCCGAGGCTGGTGGCTGAAGGGAAGGCCCTTTCTACCCACGACCCTTGCAATAAAACCACATATTCTAGAATATCTCAGGCCTGCAGAGTACCTTGTTCCTGTAAGTCACGGATGCTTCTACAGTGACCCAAAAAATTTATGCATTCTGTATTTTCTGTACATCATCTGCAACCTGTTGTACTTTCTCTCTAAGATTCGGCAACCCAGGAAACAGAACTGGAGTGTTTTGCCCTGACTCGAGGAAAAGAGGTGCCTGGAGTCTTCTTGGGGTCACCCCATGTGGTGATCATCTATGCAGTGCTCAGCAGGACTGTTTCTTTCCCCCGGCAACAGAGCAGTGACTTGGAACTGCAGCACCAGCACCAGCTGGGTTTATATAAATACTGTTGCTCACATCATATATTATCTAAGTTTTTCATAGAATACTACCTTTGCTGACCACAAGGTAAAACTGTGAATCATTTCAATGCATGCATTATGAAAAACAATATATTAAATAATGCCATTTACAGAGTTGTGGAAATACTGAGAAGCGTAATGACTTCCAAATGTTTTGCGCATATATAAACTAGTTCAGATTGCTCAGTGTTTAGAATTTGTCAGGATCTTAGTCACGTAAAAAACAATTATATAGAATTTAGATAAATCAAGCAAAATTGTAACAAGCCATAGGGAGGGGGGGAGCACCTAGCACCTCAAAAATACCTACCAACAACTGTTCGTCCCAAATCTCAACAACAAAAAACCTCAAGTATGTTTTAGTACCTCCAAAAGCATTGCTTTTGAAACACTTCAGTGAATGCTATAGATAGAGGCTAAAACTTTTTCCAAATCAGAAATATTATCCTGAGCATGAAATGCATGATGTTATGAAGTAGCATGGCATTTGCTAATTTGGGAGGATTAGTTAATAGAAATGTTTATACTGAAATAGTGGATTAAGGACATTTTCTTTCTTGACACTAAATGCAAACTTAATTCAGTCTAATGATGGTCCTGATAGTCTCCTTTCTTTCACTGAAATGCCTTCATGATGTTCATTACTTAAATGTCCTCATATACAGCTACCTGTACTGCATTGCAATGAAAATCACTAGAAGCTACACTGTGTTAAATAAAAACCTATAGCAGGAAAAGAAATCCTGTGAGATTACAGCAAAAAGAAATTTTACTTACATGAATGACCAGCTCAGTGGAGAAGTATATTTGTAAGATCATTCATCACAGCAGCATACCTGGCAAACTCACTACTTCATGTGAAATATACGAGAGAAAGGACTGTCAAAATTTAAATCTTAAAAATATATTACCAAAAGAGTAAATCAATAAGATCTCTGTTCGTAGAATATTACGGTATGCTTCTTGCACTGTTAGATTTTATGCAAATTTATTTAAGGTATCCTCAAATTAGCCTTACTATTTTGGGCATGACTTTTTGGGTAAATGTGCTAAAGTATTAGGGGAAAGATTGATGACTGTTGTGTTTTATATGGTGTGTTTACAATATACTTATACCAAAGATGGATATCATATTTATCATATATTTATACCAAAGCAGACTGTAAAATTTATTGAAAAGAATGCATTCCAGATTTAAAATGTAACCTTGTTTTCTGAAATTTAACAAATGAATTGCATTTTAATTCTACTTCATGAAATTAACAGCCATATTGATGCCTTAAATATCTAGAAATAAAACAACATACTAACAATATTAGTATAGGAGGCAATATAAAAGCTAGTCTTCAATTGGAAGCCTCCAGGGGCAGATATGGAAAAATTCCCATCCGACATATGGCCAATACAGTTTTATAAGTTTAGCAAATTAGCATAATTGACAAGAATTTCCAATCCAAAGCACAAGTAAAAAGATAATTCCTCCCTTGCTTCTTCCTCTTCTTGAACCCCCCCGTCTTTCTACGACCAATAATAGCAGTACTTTATTTCTTTATACTTTCTTTATAATACTAAATATTTTCTTTATGAGACAGTGTCTTGAGAAGCTGTTTTAACCTTAGTTCCCAGAAGCAGCAAGATAGGATAGGAGCTGCTTTTGGTATGTGTTTTGTCTTTCTGTCTATCGGGGTAGTAAAAATACTGGATTTACCTAGGAACTATATAACTATACAACAGTAGTCTACAGAGCTACGGATCTATGTAGCAAAAATCATTTTGGCATCAATATTTGGAGTAGAGTACAGAAAAGCAGCCAGTTTGTACATATTATTTGATTCAATAAAGAGTAAATCAACCCCTGAAATAATTTTCTGGAAGATGGCTTGATAACTTTATATGTCAAACCATTCTGTTAATCTAACCAAAATTCCTGTTTAAGATAAGCCAAAAAGTTTTGATCATTGATTCCTTCAATAAGGAAATTGGTTTTCCTGTGTAGATTGACATTCTTTGTAATAGTAACTAACTGGCCACACTACAAAAACGACAAGTGTCATTAGGGATTTGTGAGTAGTTTGATTTAATGCTGAACTATGATGTCAGCAATTCTGCCTATACTTCAGAAATGTTGGTTTTAAGGCATCCCAATTAAAATGATTCTGTCAAGTCTGTTTCCAAATTCCTTAGTTCCCCTTTTCTCTTGGCTTTAAAATCTTCAGATTTTCACTAGCTTTGAAGCAGGTGGCAGATTCATGATCTTGTTTATACCTCCATATGCTAGTGTAATTTTTCTCACCTAGTGCCTCAGAGTGCCCGTTGCACCTTACCTGAGAGATATCTCGCACATCTAGACCTGGATATCCTTTTCTTCCTCTCAGTGGAAAATTCATATCTACAAAGGTTGTGGGAGAGATGACAAACATGATTAAATCTGGGTGACTGGAGAATTAGGATACTGCAAAAGGTAACTCATTTAGTGTTTCCTTAGGTAAGGTTTTTGAGGGTTTTTATACTAGCTTTTCCTGCAGTATTATTGTCTTTAACTGCTAAGAAGTTTCTGTCTTTCAAATTCTTCAAGATACACACCTCAGGATACTCCCTCATTAATTTTGTTTCTTAATCACTAAGCCCCTGTGCTCTTGAAAATGTTCTTAATAAAGAAATTCTAAATTAATGACCCTTCTTTCAGAGTGCTAACCAATGCCATTTATTTAAAGCAGATTGTCTTATCATATTAAAATTAATAAAATAATAGAAGACAATGCATCTACAATTACACAGTTGATAGAGTCCTTTCAGTTCCTCTAATATAATTTAACAAAACTGCATTTATTAAAATGGAAAAAAATATACACATTTTTTCCTGTCTTCCAGATTATTTTGAAATGTTACAGGAAATATTCTTCACTCATTCAGCAGGAAATCCAAGAACATTAATAAATAATTAATGGAAATTAAGCAATTGGAGGAGGTATATAATTAAAATCAATAATTTAAATTATTTATGGACCTCTATATAGGAATGTATTGGCAATTTTAATAACACTGTCACATTCGAAACACTAAATGTAAAAAATATGTGGCACTACTTGTCTGACAAAGGTGTTAAAAGGTGGAAAGAGCAACAGAGCATTGACTATATGTCTCAGACACTTTCAAAACTTCAGAGTTCTAGTCAAAGTGAAAATACACAGACTTACATTGAGACTTATGGATACATTCACACAGTCAAACAAGCTTAAGCATTCATCCCCTTATCATTGACATTGATTGAACATTAGTTTTCTTCCTGATTTCTTAGCTATCCACCCCTTCCCAAAATAACTTTTTTATTTAAGAATAAAGCATGAATACATTAATGGAGAGTCCATGGTTGCCCTCAAAAGGGGAGGAAAATGGACCCTCTTCATTCTTTTCTGTCCTCCAATACTTAGGCTTTACTCAAGTAGGTCTTCAAAGTGTTCTTCCCGTAGGTAAGGCCATACCCAATGGCACAGAGCAATATGAATGCTGAATTTTGGACTAAAGAAGTGATGTCTCTGTTGGACCTCCACACAATGGTCTCAATTTCTTTTGAACAGTTTGAGCTGAAAGTCACACTCAAAAAACAATGGCAATGCATTCTTCTAGTACATTACCACTGAGCACCAGGATTAGACTCAAAATCAAGAGTTATATGTCTGGAGCAAGCTAACAAGCTAGCCCTTGAGTAGAGAAGGGAGCCAGATGGTGTCACTTTGCCCTGGAGACATTTAGCTACATTGACACAACTCTGCCATTGTTAATTAGAGGCCAAAGACTTTGCACCAACTGAGCCAAGGCTGCATCTGAGCTCCTCTTGGCCTGCCTGGAGAATTTTTTAGCTTGTTTAACTGTAACAACAATTTTCTAATGACCAAGTACTTATTACCTCATTCATTTCACTTTGCTCAGCTTTGTAAAGTTTTGTGGCATAACCCCAATGTTTATACAAAAAGTAATAATAATAGTAATGTATTGATGACTTATGTGGATAGAAATATTCACTGTTGACTTAAAAATGTAGTTTAGATGCAAATAGGCCTGGCATGATAGAAAGGGCCTTGAAAATGGAGTCGTGGGATGCAGGGTAAGAAGTAATGGTATGGGACAATAACAAAAAAGGCACAGGATTATACTGGAGACCCCAGGACCATAAACCATATATCAATGAAACAAACACACACCAGATGAAGAACTACACAGCAAATTCAGGACAAGTAACAACAGAATAGCTGACCTTCCCATCTTGCATCAAATATCTTGACTATAGAGATACAGATATAACATTCTTACACAGTGGGCACTTAGCAGCATAACCTTTCTCATTTACTGTGAGTAATCTTTATTTGCTTTATGCTCAGTCATTGATGTCTTAATGTGGATGTCTGATGTGGAGGGAGCAGTAGCCTCCACAAATTCTCTGGCTGTAAAATCAAGCTGTAAGTGTCCAAGACAACCATTGCCCTTTTTTGTAGAACATAAAATACATTTGTGTGAACTGTTTCAAATACTAAAATAGTCACATGTATTTTTATTTTTTATCTATGCAATTCAAATATCTCAGCACAAGGGATGAAAAAGGCATTTGTTATCTATGCTAACCTTTTTTAAGGACATATCCCGCTGAAATAAGAATCACAATCAGAAAAATTATAGCACAGAAAAAAACTGGTTTCAGAAACACATTATGGCATCTTTATTTGTTGGAATCATGAAAAAGTGATGGATTTATGTTTGAGACGACTAATCAAAGCTTTTTTTTATTTTTTTTAATTTTTTTTTTCCAGATAAATATTTGGCAATAAACCATTAAAGAAACCTGAGATCAACAAGTGGATAACTATTGTGGCAAACCTTTTGGAAGCCATTTATTATCCCCTATAAAAATCTGTAGACAGAATTTGTGGCAGATCATGAGCTGATAGTAAATATATTACTACAGAAAACACTAGCAGCATTTCTGGATAATAGAAAATTCCATCATGAAAAAAAAAAAAAAAAAAAAAAGAATTTCTGTATATTTTTCAAATACCTGATCTAATGAAGGTTGCATAACTAGAGTGCTAGCAGCTGAGCCTTTCCTCTTCACCTGCAAAGTGCTTTCCAGGACCATTTCAAATCAGCAAAGGCTCCATCATGGCCTGTTATGGCCAGATGTAAGCTGGAAGGCTAGTGCTTTGCACTAATAAAAATTATAATTATTTGTCAAATAATGATTAGGTGGCAGAAATATAATTGGGATTTACCAAGAAATGGAGAAATTAAAATATACACAAAAATAATCTCATAGGTTTAACTCCAAAGGCATATTGGACACAGCAAATTTCAAACCGGGAGGTGTGGCTTAGATTGTATGGTTCATGTTGTGTAATATTTTAACTGATGAAGAGTGCTGAGCTTTGAATCTAAATCAGATATATATGTTATTGACTTTTAATCACTAAAAATATTTCTGGCTTTTTTTTTTTTCCCAGGGGAGACCATACTTTCAGATAAAATAAAACAGATACTAACATCACATCATTTTTCAAATCTGCTGAAATTTTCATACTGTTCCTGAAATATTTCAGCTTTTTCCTTAGTCTTAGTTAAAAAAAAATCTATTTTATTTATTTAGATTCATAGCACAGTGAGAGAAAAGATGAATATTTCCCTTTCATTATCAAAGTAATTTAAAGGTGGGACAATTTCCACAAATTTTTGCTGTCTCAGCTTGACCTCTGTTGTCAGAGAGAGAAAACACTGCAGAAGTGTGACTTGTCACACTTTTCATAGCTATCAAGAGCTAAATTTGACATAGCACTCTATTTCAGTTTCCTGATTGTGAAATATGAATAAGAACACTTACTAACTTTAAAGAATATGTTAAATATAAATCAGTAGTTTCTTGCCTAATCAGATATTGTACCTGATAGCCCTGGGAACAGTCCTTGTGATTCCTTTCATACTGATTAACCAGTTTAAAAACCTGTGGTAAGACTTAGCCTTTTGTCTTCTAGCTATTCCTTAATTATAATGAGCTTTTATGTACCCTGTTGTCAGAAAGAGACATAAATTACATCAATTAGGGTGATATAAGTCTATTTTTTATTAATTTTTTAGCAACCTCTTATGGGTTAAAATTTCCCATGTAAGAATTTGCACCTATGTAATAGTGAGTCAGATATTATGCCAATCTCACTTTAATTACACTCTAAATGAATTTTATAATAGCACTGAGGTGAGACACCTGGATCTGTAACTCTCCTAATGTTATTTTTTTCCAGGAATTAAAGTAAAAAGCAGAATACCAACCTAAGAACCTTTTTCTGTAACACTGGTAACAAGATGAACAAAGAAAAAACCAGCCCCAGACTTGTTTGTTTCAGTCATAAAATCATAGGATCCAGAGAATCATAGGATGTTCTGCACTGGAAGGGACCTTTAAAGATAATCTTGTTCAACCTCCACTGCCATGGGCAAGAATTCTCCCCATGAGACCGGGTTGCTCAAAGTCCCCTCCAAACTGGCCTTAAATACTCCCAGGGACAGACCACCTACTACCCCTCAGGGCAATCCATTCCAGTATCCAATTACCCTCATAGTAAAGAAATTTTTTCCTAATATCTAATCTAAATTTACCCTCTTTTAGTATAGAGCTGTTACATATTGTCCTGTCACTAGATGTCCTTTTAAAAAGTCCCTCCCCAACTTTCTCATAGGCCACCTTTAGGTATTGATTTGTACTTAGTGAAGCCATGTTATCTGCCCCAAATCACCTCCTCATTTTCTATGTGTCTCCAGGACAGTTTCCTGGAGAATCTGCTCCATTATCTTGCTGGTCACAGTGTTGAGACTGACTGGACTGCTGTTCCTCAGGTCTTCCTTTTTCCTCTTCTAAGAGCAAGGGTTACGTTCCCCTTTTCTGCCCGCAACTTCTTACACATGATGGCTAATGGCTTAGCCTCTTTGCAAAGTTCATGGTTTGTCTGCTCTTTCTTGATAGCCCATCAACTAGAATGGCTGACCAGGTTTGTCCCTCCCTGATTATTGTTTGTTAACATTAGTTGGCCAGGGTTTATGTCTCTCTGTGTTTTCTCTCCCTTCTTTTCCTTATCCTCCCAACTGAAAAAAATAAACACCTTCACAACCTATGTATCCTTCCCAATTTGTGTGATTGATCAGGTTTGCAGTCTTCACCATCTTCATAGTCTTTACTGTATACTGGTCATGTTTCTCTCTGTATGTTCTTTTATGGTTCCTTTGACCAGGTATGATTAGAGGAGCAGGCATTCTCCTTATTCTTATGATAAGTACTTTCATTCAGGGTGCAGATACCTTCATGTTGACCTGGTATAATTGCTGGGTGCCCACAAAAAGGATGTGACACGTTCTTCATTTCCCCCATCTCCAAGTTTTTGATTCTGTCATCTTTTGGCAATACTCTGCTCTTAGTTCAGTGGTGAAGTGCTGCAGCAGCTCTCTTGTTAGAGGGTAGAAATGAGCCAAGACACAGGCTTCTTGTTCATCACAGCATGAAAAGGGTCCTTAAGGTTTATTCCTCATTACAGCTTAGCCATCCTAACTCCAACTATTCACCAACTCTGGCTGCAACAAGCTTCTGCTGTAGGTTTCCCTTGCAGCCTTTGACTGCTGGTTATTTCCTGCTAAACTATGACTGCAGGTTCCAACAACAGGCTCTAACTTCTGACCCAGACTAACCTCAGAGCTGTAATTCTCCCCCAGGACCCTTCATGGTCCTCTCACTCCTTCTTTCTCAAGGCTCTTCATGCTTCCCCCCTCACCAGCTAACCCACTCCCTTTTATCACTCTTACCTTTATTGACTATAGCTGTGACTCATTGGGGCAAGGCTGTATTGGGTAATTAACACAGCCCTTACTTATGAGGGGCAAGATCACCTGCATTCCCTTCTCCTGCAGTGAAGAACTATTTCATTGTTCAGCTACATTTCTATTCCCCTAGAGCAGTGGGATAAGGAACAGATTCCTAATGATTTTCTTCTGATTTCCCAAACCTAACCAAAGCTGTTATCTGAGTTTTACATAGCAGAAAAAGCAAATCACCATCTTGCTTGTACTTTTTGTGGAAGATTATACTATTTTAACAGGTAAGAAAAGTCTTTGCTTGCTCTGCTAAATCACATCTATAGATAAAATATTTTAGAGGAAAAAAAAGAGAGCAAAAAAAATTCTATTACTTCTTTTGAGGTGCTGGACTTCAAAACTTTAATATATATATTTGTTTTGCCATTTCTCTCTTTGAATCTTAGTCTTTTGGTCTCAGAGAAAAAAGCTACACTTACAAACTAGTCAGTGATATTAGGAAATATTACTTTGCTTGTCTAAGAAATTATATGTTAATTTAACCTTTAGTCAATGGTTTTCAAATATACTGACTAAATGAAATTAGCTGTCAAATTATTTTCTGATATTTAATATGTCCTCAGTCACTTATAATTTTTTTTTTTCTGGTCCAGAGCTCCTGCCTATGAGTTATACCTATATAAACACTTAGAATTATTATAGAGTCAAAGTATTACACACATTTCCTGAAAACAGCTCCAGCTAATGTGTGGGCCAACTAACTCTGTCGTATTGAAAAGGTCATACATTCGATAGAGAAAACTCAAATAATAACTGGGTTTGTCACCACTCAAGTTCGTAAAAGACATAGAATATTTGAGCCCTTTAGCAAGTATTTCAGCTCTAAGATAAAATGATCTCAGGGTAGGTCTCTTGCATAAAAGCTCTTGACTTTTGCTTCTGTAAAAAATTGTTTAGAACACTTAAACCCATCTGTGTTGACAAATCCCATGGTAAGTTTTAGGATGACTTTAGGATGACAAAAACATATTGTTTCATATTTTCTGTCTATTCTGCTTGTTTGTGTTTCAACTACAGAAGCCTAATACTGTCACCAGCCAGTGGTGAACATAATATCTAATTCCTTACAATTCTGTATCATCAATTTTTAGTTTAGCTTCGGTTTGGGGTTTTAAATTTCTGGGGTAGGAGAGCACTGCAACCTTAGTTGTCTATTGAAAAGAATGGTTATACCTGCTAAAATTATTTATGAAGGAAAAAAATTACTTCAGAGATTCAGCCTATGTTTAATATTTGGGATTTGGATTCCATCAAGCATGTTTCCTGGAGAAATGCCATTCAGGATTTAATTTGCTTTAAAGACTAAAGGCATAGGGCCAAACTATTTACTGAGGGCCAATTCATGCACATCCAGGCCTCCTAAATATCCATTCAATTGCATTACTCTCCCACTTCCTGGAATAGTTTAATCTTTTTTTGTAAGTGAAATGACGAAAGAGGTGCTGTGGCACAAAGAAGCACAAACGAGGGCCAGGATGAACAAGGTTTTGATACAGGGATAGGAAGAAAACCACATTTAAACAACACAATCCAGGCAGTTGCCAAAAAGAACTGGAACAGATTCAGTCAATGTCAAAAAGAACAGAATTCAGAATGCAATTATATTTTAAATTTATATACATAACATTTAGTATGCAATTGGACCACTAGTGTGTCCTAAAGAGCACGAGTATCTTCCATGTCCCTTTAAGAATAAACAGAAGTGTCTCAAATATATGAATATTTCAGGACAGGAAACTGCCCTAATACAATATAAGTAAAACAAAAATGGAAGCAACCCAACTGACATTCCCTTCAGAATGTTACTTTCTCATATATTTTCCTACCTATTTGTAGTCTAGGGAGGGAGTTCTAAATCTAGACAAAAAAATGGCTATTGAGATAGATGGGTACCTAAGGGCAGGGAAGCAAACAATGCATATATAAAATATAAAGAAAACAAACATCCTATTTCTGCATGGTTAGAAGTTCCTGCCCCAGAAATAGGGCCTGCTGTTAAACATTAGGAATTTTTAATTGCACATGCTACAACAGCTTGTTTTTTTCATAAGGCCCGGATTGTTTTCTTTACATCCTATATAGCAGAGAAACACTAAATCTGGGATATTTTCCTAGCATCTCTTTACATGAGCCCTTAATTATATGTAAAATACATGGACACTCATTGACTACAGCAGCCATATTCACAAATTTATGAATGTTTAGTGCTCATTAGTACATCCTCCATCCCTCTGGAGATAGGTTCCAAATGCTGCTTTCAAACTGTCCCTCCCAGATGAATTAATCCCATCCCAAGATGTTTCTAGCTTCCAGCTTTCTATGATTTTATTATGTCTCCTTTTGTTAGGAAAGGGGAATTAGTTAATTTTTCAAGCTTTTCTAATTAAGAATGTAAAATCTGAAACATTGTTGTCTTAGAAAATGGCCCTTGTGGACATTTCTACGATGATTGTTGGGTGTCTAACCTGTATTTAGGAGACTTAGCTCCTTCTGAAATCAGGAGCTGTTTAAGAAAAAGCTGTCTTCCCCATTTCAAACTAAAAGAATCAATAAAACATTTAGGTGCTTAATTCATAAACTGTAATTGACTTCTCAGGTTTGCTCTCAGGAAACAGTTTATTTTCTGCAGAAAAGGACATGGTTCCTGTGTGAACAACTTCTGGGGAAACCAATTGCACTATATAAATTCAATTTCATACGGTTTAGAGGGGAGAAAACTATTTTTTAGGTAAACATTATGTGCCTATAACAGGTGAGTAATGGAGGTAAATTAATTTTATTATTTCCTTATGGGTGCGAATCTGTTCACTTAAGAATGACCTTCATTTACTACTTTTGAAGAGAAAACAGATGGAATCAGTAGAGTACATCATATTCAGATACTCATAAGTGGGTAGACAGAAAATTGAATGAAATATAAGATGGGAGAAATCAAAATTACGAATATAAATTGTTACATATTACAAGGTTTGGAAGGCTAAGCATCAGGAAAAGCTGGGATTAAAAGAAATTAAGATAAATCTTCTTATATATGTAAGAATATAGGGAGGAGAAAAATATAAAAGCCTGGGTTCAAAGTTTTTATTCATTTTAATGTTTAGGTTTTGTGTCATCAAATTTGGAGGTTGTCACTTCTTAAAAACCACAGAAGTATCATCTCAGATGACAATGTCCTTCAAAGTATCTGCACAGTTTATTCTTGCTTACTAAAAATGTTAAAAAATAATATTCAGTAACATCTGATTACTGAACTTGTTAAATTATTCATAAATGACATGTAAAGATACTTTTATTTTAATTCTTGCATCAGAGCAGAGTTTTCTTATTTGTGTTACTATTAAAATTCTTTCTTATTGAAACAAATGTTCAAAGGTAATGTATTAAACCACATATTTTTTGCTTTTCTAGATTTGTAATTGTATTCACCCTTTAGAAAATTTAAAAATTCATCTCTGCAGTGTTCCACCACATATATTAACTTAATCAGTGATATGCTTCTATAATGCTGTGCTCATATTGAAAAAAACGTGAACATGAACCTTGTGCTAATTAGATATACAAAAAAAATCCAGTGAGATGAGAAGTGTTAGACTTAATGGTACCTCAGATTACACATTTTAATCAAAACTGTGAAGTTAATACATAATGCTAATGATTTCACAGAAATTAATTCAAACAGATATATTGTAACATACTACTAGGCTTAAATACATTTCTCTTTAGAGGTTTCTAATCTACTGCCTAATTATCTAATTAGTAACAAGTATTTCTAATTTTTTAAACTTTTAATGAGAAATCTTGGCAGGCTGAATACTGTTTGCTTTTTTAGCAGAAAATATATTAAACATAATTGCTACTTATGAGCAGCAATGTATCTATATCAACTTATACCATGATATGTCAGTACAATATGTTAAAGCTTATACTTGGCGGTAAAAGGCAATGAATCCATAACTTTTCTGTGTGGTCTAAAATTTCACTTAGCAGAGTGTGCTAAGGAAAAGGTGCAGGCAGCCTCAGGATCTTTCTGGGTGTATATTGATGCCATGCCAGCATTGAATAAAAATGTTCATGCCTTTGCCTATTCCTACTGATCGTGAAGATCAAGGTTTGAGAAGATAAAATAAAGCAACTTTAGCTTATGGATTTTGTGCTTCCTACTCCAGTGAATCATGGACTCTGAGTCATGTGTGGTAATGATAAGAGAATCATTACACATTAATCTGGACCCATTTTTAAAATCTTTATCCACATACATGGTGTCCCATCCTTTGAAATAAATGGAACTGATAATGTTCTAGTCAGTAAGAAACAGCCTTGTGACATATGGAAGAAAATAGGTAAGCAAGCTTTTGAAGAAAATAAATTACTGTTATATATGTGATTCTCTTGTATATCTTACTACAGTAGAAATACAGTAGACAATTTGCATCAGGAAACAGAACCATTTTGGAAAAAGATCTCTTTTGGTTTCTTGGGAAGTTCAGGATAAAATTCTGCTAATTTAAGAAGGCACTATAGCGAGACACACAAATTTATTATCACCGCACACCTAGCCTAAGAATTGTTAACATTTTAGAATAGCTTTTTAGTTTACCAAACCTTGCTACAGACTACTTCTCTTTAAGACTGAATTCCTGAAAAAACACAGCCCAGTCTTATCCCTTCTCCTAGACTGTTATTTCTGTCCCCTATTTCAAACTTGGTAACTCTACTGTCTTGAAAAACGAATAGAATTCTCTATTTTCACAACTAAGCTGAATGAAACACTGGGAAGAAGGCTTATTTCATAAGGAAGGATAGTGAAAAAGTCTAATTTTTATAAGGGATTTTTGCCAAAATAATTCTTACAAACTTTACAAAGACTTTGTACGTACATTTTTTATGTTGCCATTCTTGTATCAAAATCTTCTTACAAACAAAAAGGAGCAAACCAGATATACAAAGCAAATAATTCACTGTTAGTGGAATTCATATTTTTCAGTCTTATGGTCCTAATAACCTAGTTAATACATAAAAGTCTTAATAAGTATATATTTCAAGCCATTATACAGTAAATACCTTCCCAGTAATTGACCCTATTTTTCTGGTAAAAAAAAAATTGTCAAATTTGTCTGTTTTGGTAGACCAAAGCCTTTTAGAATATGTTAGCATTGTCTGCAATAGAAAAGGAAGAACTGAAAAAAGTTAAAAAGTCATCAAAGTAAATGTTTGGTTCAACTTTAGATATATTTTATACCTAGCAGCTAAATTCCCCCACTTAGAATTAATATGCTAAGTATAAAACTACAGATGGCCCTACTATAGAAACTAAAGGAAGTATTTAATATTTTTACTGATCTTATTTTGTCATGCTTGGATGATGTTTACATAATTCATATGCTGCAAACTCTTTGGTTTAGCTCTCTGTTTGATTGTGGAATCATGTTGCCTTTCATCCTAATTAATTTCTAAGAGAATCATGTTGTCATTTCTGGGTATGATGAAGAAGTCAGAGCAAAAGTCCCTCACTGGCATCTCACTTCTCCTGGATTTCAGAGATTTTTATTGTGGTGTCTTGCACAAATATATTTGGAAGAAAGTCACAAAGGCAATAATCCTAATCAGACATCACTGTTTCAGAACATGCAATGCTCTTGCTTCTTGATCAACACATGGGTGCTGAACTCTGGTGTTTTGTTTTGGCTTTATTTAGATCCCTTTCTAATGAGTGAATTACAGAGAACAGATAATGACAGAAATAAGGTAGATTAGAAGGAAAGCATATTTTTAAATGCACTTAATAAATGACTCATAAAAATGCTAAACCACAGATGTCAAATTACTCTGACTATACTATCTCAGATACTTTCTGGCAAAATTTTCCTCCCAGTCAGTGCTCTATATTCCACAGTAATGCGAGTAGTGCTGGTGAAAACAAATTAAATACACCCCAAGTTTCCTTCTTTTTTCCCTACAGAAGATCATTAGAAGATCTGAAGCCAGTTAAATCCAGACAAGATTCTTTTAAAACCAGGAAAATATAGCTCAGATGAGTTGCATATAGGACTAACAGTTTCTATTGCTTTAAATATTATTTGAAAAGATTTCACATTTTAAGTTTAAAATGGGTGCCCTTGACAGCAGATTTTAAAATATGCATATTTAAATATAATATTTTAAATATATAAATTATATATGAAAATATTATAAATAAAATATAATATTTTTAATATCTCAATTTTTGGCTGATGTAAGCCAAGTCAATGGGATTATGCCAGTTAAAATCATGAGAGAAATTGGTCAGGGAGACTTGATTTATCTCTTGACCTTTGATTCGGGGTTTGTGAACTTTTAGCCACAGTGACATACAAGTGAACACAGTGATAAGAGTGCAAATTATTCTCCGTCAGGATTGTGGAACTTCATTAATAATGCCAGCCAACATTGTTTTCAGGGTCAAATCATGTTTCAGTTTTCTAATCTCCAAGATCAAACTACTGTAAAATATATATGAAAACCCCATCTTGCTGGTTCATGAAAACTCAGAAGCTTATCATTTATCAGAATGTGATCTTTTTTGCTCAGCCTCTCCATCTCTCTCTAATTAAATACAACTCTTCATCTTCATCCTCATCCCCAAGTGCTGCTGATCTACCTGTCTTTTTCACAGAACAGTCTTCTGAAACCAAGACATTCTGAGATTAGACCAAGACATTCAGAGTTTAGCTACCCTGGGCATTTTCTTGTGCTTCAGCTATCTGAGGCTTGGTGTTGTATTTTATAATGTAGATCCCAAACTCCAAGCTCCTTGTAATTTTCTTAGAAAGAAAAAGGAATGTAAAACAGTAATTTGTTTAAGTATACCCTAATTAAGAAAGAAAAGAAAAAAATATATAATTCTCTAGTTCAAAAAATCTGTTAATTTTTTTTCCAAAGACTTGCCATAAAACAAGCCAATAAATTAAGATTTCAGTACTGTATCAAAAAAAAATAAAATAATAAAAGCATAGAATCATTAGGGGTGGGAAAGGCCTCTAAGATCATTGAGTTCAATTGTTTACTTAGCATCACAATCTTCCCCATTAAACCATGTATCCATGTCCTGCATCCCCAAGCCTTTTGAACATTTCCAGGGATAGTGATTGTGGGAACCACCTACAGTGGGCTTCAGCCATTAATCCAGCCTGTCCAGATCCCTCTGTAGAACCTTTCTACCCACCAGAAGATCCTGTCAACTTCATGTCATCTTGAAACTCTCTGAGTGTGCACTCAGTTCCCTCATCCAGACCACCAACAAAGATATTAAACAGAACTGGCCCACAAACTGTGCCCTGAGAAACCCCACATAACTCCATTCACTTCCATTCACAGAAAGAGTAAATTAAATTATAATATTGTTATAATTAAGGAAACCCTAGGAATATTTTTGTAAAATACTCATTAAAAATCTCAAGGTCTTGAAACTAAAAATAATTGATCAAAATAAAAACTCTTGCCCTTTTTTTAAAATTATTTTCCTTTTAGGTTTGATAAAAAAATTGCATTTTCCAAAGAATACTGCTAAAACAATATACAGGACAATAAACCTTTCTAGTTAAGCAATCTTACATTTTATTGAGTCCTCTGACATATGCCCACCTTTAATTTCCATGTATGTTTTTGGTAACGAGGCTGACTTAGCATTCCTGGATTGGTTTAACAGCTTGCCACTCAGTTATTTTCAGTCTAATTTAGTTTCATTTTGCTGACCTATACATTTGCTTTAATTACTTTATTTGGTGTGTGAAACAGAGAAATAAAACATCATGGTAAGTCTTAGACTTCACAGACTAAACTTTATGACTCCAAGCAAGTTATCTAAGTTCTCTCATTTACCAATTTGTTAAACGGAGAGATAAAATCAAAGTTTACCTAATTAAGGACTGCATTGGGCTTGCATGGCCAGGTTTTGATAGCAGTGGGGCTACGGTGGTGGCTTCTGTGAGAAGATGCCAGAAGGTTCCTTCAGGTCTGGAAAAGCCAGAGTAAGCTCCAGGACAGCCCTGCTGCTGTCCAAGGCCGAGCCCATCAGAGATAATACCTAAAGTAATTGTGTCCAGAGAAGAGAGAAGTGACAGTATGTGAAGTGAAAACTCTGCAGACACAAGCTCAATGCAGAAGGAGGGGCAGGAGGTGCTGCAGGCACCAGAACTGAGATTCTCTGCAGCCTGTGGCACAGCCCATGGTGAGGCAGCTGTGCCCCTGCAGCCCGTGGAGGTCCATGGGGACACAGAGATCCACCTGCAGATGGTGGAGGAGACCTGTGCCAGAGCACATGGATGCCCAAAAGAAGATTGTGAACCTGTGGGAAGCCCATGCTGCAGCAGGCTCCTGGAAGGGACTTGAGGACATGTAGAGAGGAGCCCGTGTTAGAGAAGGTTTCCTGGTGAGACTTGTGACCTTGTGGGAGACCCACACCAGAGCAGGCTTTCTTTGAAGGACTGTACACCTTGGAAAGGGACCCATATTGGAGCAGTTCATGAAGAACTGTAGCCTGTGAGAAGGATCCAATGCTGGAGCAGGGCAAGAACTCCTCCCCCTGAGCAGCAGCCAAAATAACATGTGATGAACTGGCTGTAACCATCATTTTCCCATTCTGCTGTACCACCAGTGGGGTGGGGGAGATAGACGCTGGGAAGGAGGGAGGGGTTCAGGGAAGGTGTTTTAAGATTTATTTCACTTCTCATTATCTTGCTCTGATTTTGACTGAAAATAAATTCAATTGATATCCCCAAGTCAAGTCTGTTTGACTTGTAATAGTAATTGATGAGTGATCTCTCCCTGTCTCAACTCATAAGCCTTTACATCTATTTTTTCCTCCCTGTCCAGTTGTGGATAGTTGTGATAGACAGCCTTGGGTGCACACCTGGCATCCAGCCAGAGTCAACCTACCACAAGCAGTTTCATAAATTATCTGTATAAGGGTTTGTGAAGTCATTGAACTGTAGGATGATGAATGATGTGTAAATAAGACACATGTCCTTTTATAAATTAAACATTAAGTTGAAAAGTATAAAATAAAAAAAGGTTATGGTTAGTAATTCAGGGTGGTTTGCAGCAGTGTTATGTATGCTATTTCAATCAAAAATCAAAGTATGAAGAGATTTACAACAAGATATTCATTCTAAAGCTGCTTTGGCTAATCTCACAGCTCCATTTGTTTTTCTTCCTACTATATTCACAAAAACTCTAAATGGCTGATTTTCCTTCCTAGTCATCAAAATCTCTATTTTCCCAAGTACTTCATTCCTAACCTTTCAAGCATATCCACTCTATTGTGTTCCAAGTAGTGTCTTAGTTTTGTTACCACACTAAGATCCCTTTCAACCTTCCAACCCCCTGGATGCCATCCTCCACTACATGGCACCAGTGTGCCACCCCATTTTCATACCCTGCCCTGAAGTTTCTGTGTTCATGAACCTCATCTTTCTGGCCCTTCTAATCCTCTAAATAACATAGTCCACTCCCCCACTTTCTACATAATTTAAAAATGTTTCATGGTCCTGCAACTTCTGCTGTGCCTCTCCCACTGATCATGGACACTTGCTTTTCTTCCCCATCTTCCTTACTCCCTACTTGGCAAGGAGCATAGATTTGGCTGCTGTGGGAGGGATTTACCCAAACAAGACACTTGCCAAAATCTACTTGGATGCAAGCAACAACACAGAAACTGAGATCCAAGAACAAAAAAGGCAAAAAACATGTATGATAGACTTGTCCAAGAAACTATGTTAGTTGTTCTTTTTTTTTTTTTTAACTTACATGACTTGGAGAAGAGAACAAACTTGTAATTTTTCCAGTTGAACAAATTTGAAGCTGATGGTATAGACTTGGAAAAGGATTTGAAAGTGTTATACAAGTAACGTCTGCTGATGGATCAGCAGATGAAATTCAGTGTTGATAAGTGCAAGGTAATATGCCTGAGGGAAAATATGACAGAAAGTTAGCTGCTACTTATCTGTTAAGTGATCCTGAAGCTACTGTTGACAGCTCTCTGAAAATTTCAACTCAGTGTTCAGCATCAGAGAGATGAACAATATATTAAATAATTATATATACTATACATAATTAAGAATTATAACTATATTATCTATATTATTGCATATTAATTAATGCATGGTTTGTGAGCAGTTTCAGTGCTATATGCAGTTCTTTTGACCTGTATCTTCATTATTAAAAAAGACTTTAAAAGAAACAGAAGACATTTTCTATCAAAACTATTTCCTACTTTGGGGCATGGGGAAGTTAGCATTTCAACTTATGAAAATAAACTAGGGTCTGGGACACTTTAGTAGAGAGTTAAAATCATGAATTAATGGAGCAAGTGGATAGTGATTATTTCTCATTATCCAAAAAATAACTAATACCTAATGAAATTATCCAGCAACTGATAAACTGATTTAAGCACAAACATAGAAGTACTTTCATGTATGATAATTTATAATAGGAATATAGCTTGGCTACACATTTAGCCTGGCAGTATTTAGTCATAAGCTGGCTTTGGAATGAAAACCCATGGAAGATTTATATATTATATGCCCTACTTCCTATATCATTAAATTAAACATCTGCCATTGAGTAGCGTCAAAAGAATTTGAAGAATTTAAAAATACTCCGCGGTCCTGAAAATACTGCTGCTGCTCTCCCACTGATCACACAAAAGATACATTAGCTTAAAAAAATTCCCAAACCCAAAAACCCTCACAGCCTCCCTACTTCTCTCTTCCCACCTGCCCCCCACCTCAAGATTACATCTTTATTTCTTCTCATTTAGTGTTCATTGCTTGGCATAATTGCACTTGACAGATCCAATAAAAGAAATATCATAAATTAGACCTGTAGACTAAAGAAATTCAGTTAATAACTTGATGTGTATTTTTTACAGTGATTCCCAGGTGTATTGGTATTGAGCAGATTTTTTTTTTTCTGCATTTTGTTACATATTGCACACTTGGTTTTGCTACTAGCCCCAATTGGAACCATTTATATTTTCTGGGCAATGAAATCTATTTCAAAGAAAGAAGCATAATCATGCAAATATTTGATGCTTGCCACAGCTCCTCCTGCCAAAAGAGAGACATTCCATCAGCTAAGAAAAATTCTATCAAAAAAGAAAAAAGAAAAAAGAAAAATCCTTACTGGTCTGTACCTAGACCATTAACTACAAATCCCCTGGAAAGTAACAAAATATTATATTTTTTTTTCCTTTTTTTTTTTTTTTTTTTTTTTTTTTTTTTTTTTTTAATTAAAGAAATAATAAGAAGGATTCCTGAAAAATATACATTTTTGACACTACAGACACCATTTTTCTAAAATTGCAATGTAGTTTACTTTTGAAACCATAAAATTATATTGCAAATGGTGTAGTTCATATGTAAATATGAAGCTGATATGAAAAATCAAAGAAATAATTGTGTTATGATGCACAAAATGGCCAGAACAAAGTAGTAAATGTCAATTGAAAAATCAAAGACCATGGCTTTGCATCAGTTTTTGAAAATACTTGGTTTCATAAGCAAAGTCCTGTTTCTGTTATAATGGGTGTCGTTCCAATTACATCAACAGACCTGAATTAAGCCTCGGGTCTCAAGGTTTTAAGTATGTCATAAGTCAGAAGTGGAATACATTTGTGGTTTCTGTAACTTAGTTTCACATCTAACCTTTCAGTGTTTCTCTATAGAAGACTTTGATGATATAAATAAAATTGAGAAGTCTAAATACATGCAAATATATTACAGATATGAATAAAAGTGAGGAGTAATCCAGGTAGTAATCAGTAAGAACGCTGTATTATCTTTATGTCAAATGAATCTATATTTTTCACAACTATTTATCACAACTTTTTTTGTATAACTGTTAGAATTTCTGTATCAAGGAATTGACATTCTATGAAGGAGAGGTCACTGAAAACATAAGCATACTCTCTAACTTTGTATGGTTAAATAAAAATGGCTTCTTAGGCAACATTTCTTTTGTTAGATGAAAAGTAACATTTTTATGTAGGGTTTTTTCCCCCCTCCTATATCTAAGGGTTGAATTAAGATGAAACTTGCATTTTTCTAAATGATTTAAGAAATTTCTTCATTTAGGGAAAATTTGACTATTAACAAAAAAACCCCAAAAAACCAAAAAGCATGGAGGAAGAAAAATAGGAGAGCTCAGGAGAGAGAAAGAGAGAGAGAAAGCAGAGTTTTGAATGAAATAAAATTGGTAAGTTTCAGAGAGAACTAGTTTACGCTATGTGGCTGCTAAAAAAGCAGTGGGAATTTAGAGATTCAGGGGAAGAAGGGAAGGATGCTGTAGTGCAGTGAGGTTTTGTGAGCTATATAATCTACTTAAAAGTTTGATTAGAGATTCTATTGTATCTGGACAGTAGGCAGGCTGCCTCGTAGACAAGAAGGAAAGCAATGTGTTCTTAAACTTCCATGTGGCAGCACTCCCATTGTTGTCTCTTTTTATTAATGACATGGAGGCAATCACGATAAGCCTAAATGGGCAGAGTACTGATTGGTTTAAGTGAACTTCCTATCTATAAAGCCTTGATAGTCTCCCTGTCTACTGGATTTCTATAGCAACAACTGAAAGGCAGCAGCACATTGATGAAAAAGGTAGCAAAACCCTCTCCTGCAGGTATAATTTGTTCTTATCTTAACTCTAGTTCTTTTTCAAAGATCACTTTTTCTCTATTGGAGGATGTCAAACTGTGTTTGCTTCAGAGAGGTGAAAATATTTAATAGTAAAACAGTTATGCCTACAGTCCTGACACACCATACACTACAGAACCCATATACAGATAAATGAACATCTATACTCAATGCATGCATTTTGTACATCTTGTATCTTGTTACTTATTTATTGTAATGTCCTCAGGTATTGGACATCACCTATAACTATAGCATTATCCTATGACCTATTACCTTTCCTATAACTGAAGTAAATTCAAATGATTATATTAAATGATTTTTCTCAAATTCTATAAGAAGTACTTGAGATTATGTTATGAAATAATTTTAGAATAATGTGATTCTAATGTAACATCTGTAAGAAAGTTATAAAAGAGAGGAAGTTGTTTAAAGGAATCTGTAAAATGTGAAACAATTTATATAATTCATATATTAATGACTGTCTCTTTATTAACTCAATGTAGTAATCTCTACACAGTCTCAGATTGTTTTTAATTATGCATATGACTGCTGAGTTTTTTTTCCATTTCACACTGTAGACACAGTTGCATTCTGCGAGTTGCATTAAGTGTTTGTTTGCCATTAAGATTAAAAATTATAAGTATGTTGTGCTATATACTTACTTCACATTATTACTCTGTGAATGATGTATTACGAAACATTTCCAAATACTTATTTATTTTATAACATAAAATAAATTTATTTTATTTGCTCTGTAAATAACATAAAGAGAAGTTCAAGGTCAAAGGCTAAACTAAACATAAACTAAACATAATTTTATACCAGCCTTGCATATGTAGTAACAATATTTATATACCACACATTCAAGTCATCAACATCATAACAACCAATGCTGAAACATTTTGATACAAACAAGAAGGTGCTATAATTATTTGGCTTCCCAACAATTTCTATTTTTCTTACAGCTTATTTTCCTACACTTTCATTTCTTCCCTCTAACGTATATTTTATTCCAAGAGCACACAAGATGATTTCATCATTTATACTATAATATGTTCGTGTTATCATCTGATTCAAACAATTTTTTACTTTCTGTATTCATGTCAGGCAGAGATTGTGAACTGACTGTGAAATCTTTGAAATGATGACCTGAATCTGACATAACTTGAAGTGGTTCTTGTAGTTTTTAACATAAATTTATATGACTTTCCACTAAATTGCTTCAGAAACACAGGAATAGTAAAACATGCTTTACTCTTGCATAGCATCCTATATGGCTTCTGTTAATCAGAAGCAAGTTTTCTTGATTACACTTAGGGGCAGAATGTCAAAAATCAAGAGAGATGCAGATGGAGAAGAGCTTTTAAGTTGTTTTATTATATTTTATTGTAGATGGGTTTTATCAATTATATCCACTGCTGAGGACTTTTAATTTTTCCTTCCCTCCAAATACCTGAAGAATTTATTGCTGACTGCTGGGCACCAAAATTTTAGACTTGTAAAGCTAGACAAGTAAATTAGGTAAACAGTACAATAATCCAAAAGCAAAATTCATTTCAAGGGGGAAAACTGAATTGCTTCTTTAATTAATTATCATAAGTTTTAATGAGGCTAAGGTCTAGTTACTCTGAACTCTGTTTTACATTTCAGAGATGGCAAAGAAGGCTCCTAATTACAGCACATTTTTACTTCTTCAGCATATCTATATTCTGCTGCATGAATCCATTGAAAGAAGATGCAATTGACTTCAGACAGTATAAAATATTTCCTTTCATTTCAGCAGACATTCATAGCTACGGAAATTACAGACCAGAGAAGACAGAAAAGACATGATCAAAACATATCCTAAGCCCTGAGGTCTTCAGTGCTTGGAAAGCAACATAAACTTCTGTCTAGTCATGCTAAAAAATATCAGCATAGAATTCCAGATCAGCTCTGTGCCTCAGAAAAGATATGATCTAATGGCTTTTATGAAACACTCTTCAATATTCATGTTAGGAGCAGCAAAGCTATTTGCAGCACCATGGACACTTAAACACATAAAGAAAAATGGCACAAGGACATAAAACTGAAATAATACTATTCAAAGTCATCAAAGAATCATTATAGGAAGAAAGGACAAACAGTTCAAATAGATAACTATGAGGCATAGCAATGCACTTTGCTTGCTGAATATTTGACCAGAGGTCATTAGAAAAAGTGTGCCAGGGACAGGAGAGATAATCTGGAGAAATCTCTGCAGTAGAAAATGTTTCCATTTGTGGTGGGTTGACATTGGTTGAACACTGAGTGCCCACCAAGCCACTCTCTCTCTTCTCCCCTCAACTAGATTGGGGGGACAAAATAGGATGAAAATCTTGGGATGAAGACACGGAGAGAGAACCCAGCAAGTACCACCACAGGCAAAACAGACTCCACTTGGAGAAATTAATCTAACTTATTGCCAGTCAGAAGTCAAGTAGGACAATGAGAAATAAATCGAAGTCTTAATCCACCTTCTTTGCGCCCATCCCTTATTCTTGTCTCTGTCTGCCTTCCCATTTCCATCTCTCTAGGTCACATTTACTCTAAAATAAGAGCCATAGTATTGGCTTAGGCATATGGTCTCGTTTGCACCTTAATTGCAACAGAGTCATCTCTTATAATTGAATCATAATAGTTTGTCATATCCACAAACTCAGAGGACACAATCAAGTGGTGCTTTTGAGTCAGTAGCTATTGAACCAGTATTGCTTGTAGGAAAAACATAATTAAAGTGTTAATTACAATTCTAAAGGAACAAAAATATGTTAATCATGACACAGCAGAAATTGACATGCTGTACGTCCCTAAATAGAAGCATCATTTTTATAGCTTTTCTTAACAATGTGATGTAGAAAGCAAAGATGAATTACATAAAATACAGAATTAACAATCCTTGTCTTGAAGAAAATGGGAGTCATAAAGCATATTGGAAATTATGAAATACAGTAAACTGAAACAACATGAGATTGAAACAGAAAAAGTTTCCTCTATTTTCTTTGCAGACAAGTAGAATTTGTGCAAATTAATTCCTTGTGTTCTCCTGGTTTAGAAGGCTACATAGAACAAGATTAGGGCATGGTTAACCTTTAGAAAAGCAGAGAAACTATAAGGAAAATGTCCAGCCATGCATTGTGAGGTCATTATAGCAATACAAATCCCCAAACCACCATGTTGGTATCTGATGACATGTATCTGGTGTGTCCTTCCTCTTCAGGGTGAGAAATTGTGAAGGACAGCTGCAGTGAGGCCAAGCATTATCTTAAAATTGCAGTCATTTAAAAGAAAATCTTAAAGAGAATTCTCAATTTGTAAAGAAAATAGTTAATGATCATCATAGAATAAATGGCACACATACAAAACTTGGAAAGAATGTATTTGGGAAGCCAGAAATGCAGTGAGGGAGACGCATCCATTAATTTCTGAAGTTATGGAATTTTTTATCTTATAGGGAGTTTAGATCATGTTATTTAAAGGATCTAAACTGCTTTAGCATGGGACAGTTGCTGTGGAGTTTATTCCACGTTCCAAATATCTTTGGAAATCAACAAAACAATATAAAGGATTATTAAAAAAAGAAAGTTGATATTCTAGCAGCTTGTGTTTCAAGGGTAAAGTGAAGTTTTGCCTGTCTTTGTTTATGACAAATGGCAACAGGATCATGGGAACTTCCACTGGGTCTAGAAGACCCAATATTTAAGTAGAGTTAGTTTCATTTTAGGGGAGTTGTTGCAGTCTTTTCTGAGGAACTAATTAACTGGTTCACATCGTTTATAGAGTCTGAATGTAACAGAGTGGATGATATTTCTTTGACACGATGAAACAAGATGCCCTGGAATGTGCTCCAGGATGAAGAGAAGTGGAAGAAGGTGCAATAGGAGGATAAAGGTGATAGACCCAAAGGAATTTCAAGCCTGCTGGAAATATGTTGGGGAACAATGTAATCCTTTCATAATAAAAAAGAAAGAATTAAAGTGGATTTGTAATAGCAAGATATGTACTGGAAACAGTATTTATTGTCATTCAAATTAATTCTTGCTTTGTGTTCTTTCAATTCACAAGAGACTGAAGGTTAGGTTAGTGGTGAAATCTGAGTTCAGAGAAATTTTAGTCCTTTCCACTTTCTCAGGGGATATCAAACAAAGATTTCTGTGTACATTTTAGAGAATAAGGAAAACTGAGCACTTTTTGGAATCTAGCCAACCTCTGTTGGGTTGTTAAATGTATTACAGATGAGCTTGGAGGACAAGCAGCAGGACTCTGAGCATCCAGAGTAAAGCAAAAGGAGAAAGGTTCAGCTGTGCTCTCTTAAAGACCTTGGCCTGTGGTGCCCACATGATGAGTAAGAGAAAAAAAAGTCCTAACTTCTGCATAATGCTTTGAATTGAAGAGTGCAAGGAAGCGAGTGTAGAACATTTCACCTCTGAGAAAGAAATCAATGAGCAATTTCATAAATAATTTTCATGTGATGTGCCTGCCTCCTGGGGTTGTCACAGAATACCTTTTTTGAGAAAAAAATATATAGATCTCACTGAACTTGAAAACCATCCTGTAAATCTCCTATTTTCAAGCAATTCAGAAAAAAATGCCAAGGCACTATTGGCTGCTAAAATTTATCACTGATGAGTTTGTGTCTGGAATAGGAAAAAAGAAGTCCATGTAATATTGCTGAAATAAGTTAGCCCTTCAATATCATAACACTGTTTTAAACATCAGAAAATGAACATTGCTCTCCAGGTTTAAGTATAGCAGTTAATATGTATTAACTGCTATAATATATTAACTTGTTGATGAAGCATTGTTCTGCCACTGTGTTGGCCCATCATGTCTTCTTCCTTTTCTTATATGATCTGTTCTCCAAATCACAGAAGTGTATTTTCCTCCTGCTATGAAACAAATGAAAAGTAAGGATATAAGAAGAAAATAGAGCAGATTGCAGTCATCAGGCACAGGGCTTGCTCAGACAAGTGTACTGACCAGCCACAATTTACAGACACTTTTATACCCCATTCCATTTGTTCCTCTTTTGCTTCTTTCTGTTCCCCCTTCCCATGAATATTGCCTCATTAGTTGAAACAGTCCAAACAACAATCTGAACCCTCATGTTCTCATTCGTACCATTTTCAGAGTCAGGGTTTGCTTGTAGTTTTGTGATCACAAGATCAATTCACATACTTAAATTTGTGTGTCTGACAAATGTTTCCTGTCAGTCTCTATTATGTTTTTCTGTCAGATCTAAGCCTCCAAATGTTTTATTGTTTCTCCCTTTTCCCTGGTGTCCCTTTTGAGACGGGTGTTGATCAGAAAATCTTACAGAAATAAACATTTTCATATCAAACATACCATTATCAATTAATTTGACTGGCTAGGTTTGGTCTTCTCTCCCTCATCATCCCTCACAGTCAGGACTGTGTCTCAGTATGTTCTTGTGCATGGTTTTCCTCCTTTTGCATTATCCATTTTAGCACCGAAATATCCTTGACCAGAAACTCTTGAAAGAGCAGAGGCTTTCTCCTTCCTCTTACTCATCCATGGTTCCACAAAATTTGTGGCCATGCCTTTAGCCAAATCTCTCCATTTCCCTTCTGGCACTTCTCTTGTGATCCAAAGCCGGGTCTTCTAAATACTCTTTGGTATTCTGTATATTTGCTAGTCCCGGTCAGTAATTTCTATTATAACAAAACAGGCTGTTTTGGTTCAACCTCAGCTGGAAACCAAGCACCAAGCAACCGCTCACTCATTATCCCCAAGCAGGATGGAGACAGAATAAGAATGTAAGCGAGAAAACTCATGAGTTGAGATAGAGACAGTTTAATAGGTAAAGCAAAGAGCTACACAGACAAGCAAACCAAAACAAGGAATTAATTTACTCATTCTCATAATCAGACAGTTGTTCAACCATCTCCAGGAAAGCGGGGCTCTGTCACACATAAAGGTTATTTGGGAAGATAAAAACCATAACTCCAAACATCCCTCCCCCTTCTTTTCCCCAACTTCAATTCCTGAGCCTGACACCATGTTTGATTTTCATGATTGTGAAATGTCATCATTCTTTTATTCTTTTAAATAGCTGGATTTTATAGTTTAAAATACATTTTTTTAAAATTTTTCTCACTAACAAAGGAATTAAAAATGGGGAATATTGCAGATTATATTATTAACATATTAATGTAAATATAGAAATGTACAATATATTGTGTCACATATAATGATGATGTGATCAATTTTTGCAATATTTCTCATTTCTTTCTTGTAACTTATATTAGAGGATAACAAATTATAAACAAACAGCAAATTTAAATTAAGTCTTTTCAAAAAACATGCAAGTCTCACACTGTAAGAGATGCATAAGGATTATTGATCTTCTCGCAGCAGTACCTGAAACTCAGCCATATAACTTAGCCTTCTCCAGATGCCCCTTGAATTCTGATCATCTTGATCAGAGATCAGGCGAGGCTGTTCCAGTGACTGACCAAACTCTCAGTAAAGAAACTTTTCATAATGTCCAATCTGAACTTCCCCAGTGCAGCTTCCCTCCATTTTCTCCTGTGCTATCAGTAGTCCACAGAGAGAGATCAGCACCTCACTCTCTACTTTCCTCCTTGAGGAAGATGGAGGCTGCTATGAGGTCACCCTCTGACTTTTCTTCAGAATGAACCAAATTACCTCAGCTGCTCTTTATAAGTCTTGTTCATGAGGCCTTTCACTATTTTGCCTGTCTTCATCTGGACACAGTCCAAAAACTTTATATTCTTCTTAAACAGAGGTGCCCAAAACTGCACACAGTACTTAAGTACTCCAAAATTCAAGGAGGGCAAATTCAGGGTCCTGCATTCAGGGAGCAATAACCCCATGCACCAGTACAGGTTGGGAAAAGCATCTGTGGAAAATTTACTGGAAAGGAGCTCTGCAGAAAAGGACCTGGTAGTCTTGGGAGAAAATAAATTGCCCATGAGTCAGCAGTGTGCCCTCGTGGCCAAGAAGGCCAAGAGAATCCTAGGGTGGATTAGGAAAAGCATCGCCAGTCATTCAAAGGAGGTGATCCTGCTGTTCTACTCAGCCCTAGTGAGGCCATATCTGTGTCCAATTCTGAGATCCTCAGTAGCAGAGAGAGATGGAGTTCCTAGAATAGGTCCAGTGAATGGTAACAAAGATGATCAACATATCGAGAAACTCTCTTACAAGGAAAGGGTGAGGGAGCTGGGCCCATTCAGCCTCGAGAAAGATGTCTGAGAGGGGATGTCTATCAGTATCTGAAGGGAGAGTACTAAGAAGATGGAGCCAGGCTGTTCTCGGTGGTGCTGAGCAAAAGGACAGAAGGCAGTGGGCAGAAACTGACATACAGAAACTTTCATCTGAATACGATGAAGAACTTCATTACTATGTGAGTGACCTTGCACTGGAACAGATTTCCCAGAGAGACTGTGGAATCTCCCTCACTGGAGATATTCAAGTACTGTCTGAATACAATCTTGTGACATGTGCACTAGGATGACCCTGCCTGAGAAGGGAGGTTGGGCCAGGTGGACCACCGTCGTCCCTTTCAACCTGAAATTTCTTCAATCAGTGCAAAACCAGCACACCCATTCTGTGATTCTGTGAGATGAGGCCACACCAGCATAGCGTAGTGCAGGACAATCACTTTTGTTGACTGGCTGGAGGACAGCTGGCTCTTCTGGCTGCTGAGGTACACTATTGACACATCATCAGCAAACCCCCAGATATCTTTCCATGGGGCTGCTCTCCAGCTGCTTGCTCCACAATTTGTATATATTTGTATGAATTTCCAGAGAATCAAGTATTTGTTGCAGCTATATGTAACTTACTTTTGTGAAATAGAATTCTGGGGGAACTCAGATGATGAATCTAAAATCGAATGTACAATTAGAATATAATAGCTTCCAGTGCATTTAATCAGTGAGCTCATATCTCTCATACAGAAAATAAAGAAAGCATTTAATAAAATTCCTAATATCAAGTCTGAAAGATTAAACTCAAACAGATTTCTCTTCCATTTTTTCTCTCCAAGGTTTCATAAAATTTCAACTAGACAAACTCTGGATGTATCAGTTCAATTACTATATTCATTATTCAGTGCAACTATATTATTCAATTAAATTGAAATTAAAACTAAATTGAAATTAAAATCTGAATAAACTATTGCAGGAAGTTATAAGTAATATTGTATTTCTGCTACACTTCTGCTGCATTTCGCTTAAAATTCACATGAAAATATAATTAATTCAGTATTAGTAACTTAGTTTTATGTTAATCATATTTTAATGGAAACTCAAGAAGAAATAGGAAAATCACAATTAAGTCAGCATTTTATTTGCAGGTCTGAAGGCAAGTCCTTAGAGTCAGGGTTTTTTTGAAGACTATGCTTTCCATGTGTCCTGGCTGTTATAAATGAAAATGAAGAAGGTAAGTAATGTATACAAGGATGAGCTTTAGATGTTTGTTGATGGTTTGTAATACCCTCATGTCTCATTACCAGATGATTGCAAAGCAAACTACTCTTCAGTGTAATATCAAAATCTGATATAAAAAGATATCCAAATGGTTGGTTGTTGGGATGTTTTCAGCTTTATGGAATATAACTTCTGTCATTATTCCCTGTTTGGAGGACTTATTTATTGATTGTTAGCATTATCAAGAAAGTCTTAATATATATACATATATATATATAGTACATATATATATATAGTGCATACATATATATATAGAGAGTAACACATATAGTACATACATACATATATATATAGTAACACATCAAATCTCCAGGTTAATATTTGACACAAGGCAGTCCACATAAGGCTGTATATTGACACTGTGCTTCTTATATATAATCAGTCCAACATGCAGGTAATTTTACAGTTATGAATCAAACTTTAAATACACGTCTTGCTGGAAATTGTGTTGTAAATGTTTATTTAAGCTATTTTTTTAAAAAAAATATGATTATGTTTAAAACCAATTTTATTAAGGAAAACTAACTTAAAATGTATAGTTAATGTTTGAGAGTGAAGATTATAGAGTTTTTATGGGGTTATAAAATATTCCTATTATGGCACAATCATCTCCAAAATGAATTTGTGTGGAACAGCACATGTAGTAATTGAAGTGGTACAGCTGTGAGGGAGAAACTTATTTATTCTACCTAATAGTGATTTACTATAACTAGAAAGATTGTATAATTGCTCAAGAATATCTTCAGTGGTCTTCTTCATGTATGGAGGTGATGAACAACCAATCTTCAAAAGTAGTTTTGATATAACATCTTTCAATGAAAACTTCATGCTTATCAAAATGCATTCAGTTTAAAATATTGTAGTTTTTGCTTAGATTTCTGAGTAAAAAAAAAAGAAGGTAGGTGTACTTTAAGCTGGCAAATTGCTTCAGCAGTTAATGGAACAAAATAAAGACCAGTATACAACTTTTTTAAGCTAGCAGATAAAACAAACTGCTGAAATGATGGACTTCTCTGAAGAATTGTTGTTTACTGCATGCAAAAATTCAATTTGCTTTTCCTTTCTGAGGCATTTTCTTAGCCTTCAGAGACTTAGCTGGGAGTATGGATTTAGTGCCATAAACCCCAGAGTTTCTTTTAAGAAAATCCCGCTGTACTTTTTTATCTGATCATTTAAGTGATCTTTGATGACAATGCAAAGTAGGCAAGAAAAAAAAAGATGTAATGCAAACATAAAAACCAGCAGAGTATGCCAGACAGTATTTAGAAAATATCACAGATATGTCACCACAGCATTTATTATCAAAGCAAAAGAAAACATGAATGCAAGAGAATAACTACTGAAACTGCATGACCTATGTTTTTAAAAACACCTCACAATACTAAACTAGAACGGCATCATGAACACTTTCCATTATTAATGAGCATGTAGCTCACAGAAATTTCCTATTGCTTTTAAATACAGATTTTTTTTTTTTTAATGTCTAGCAGACACTTTTGAATTTAGATATCTGAAGGAGAATGTTACTCTAGGGAGTTATATGTAGGATGGATGTACTTATCCACAAGAAAAGGATGATCCTCTTAGCTACAAATATAACTTTAAGAAAGAGTTTCTTCTCTTACACAGCAAAATCATTTAACGACAAATACATATGAAACCCTCTGTCTCAAACTTCAGTGCCTGATTTAATACTAAATCTATTCAGTCAAAACTCCCCCTACTGCTGGTAACCCATCTTTTGTACTTGTATAGCAGCTGTTTTTCTGAAGACTGAGAGGAAATAAGACTTTCTCTCAAAGCCATTGTCAATAACATTTCATTGAGCTACTGGTAACATAATTCTTACAACTCTTTTTGTAATCACTGGCAATTCTTAATGAAAGACAGAACAATGTTTTAAATAAAACTGCTGAGTACTTTAGTTGAGTGTCAGAAAAACTCATAGTTACAGAAAATATTTGCTTGGAAAATATGCCATAGTTTTCCTCAAATCAATAGTTATAATTAAATTACTATAAAGTGACCTAGAGCCAGTTCTTCTCTTCCATCAGTTAGCTTAGACTAATAGAAGAAAAAAGTTACTTATAACAGATTAATAAAATAACCTTTATATTTCAAATAATTTATATCTGTTCATATTCCAACAGTACAGTATGTAAATTATTCTGTATTGTAAGACAATTAATTACTTTTCCTAACATATACTAGAGTGCCTTTAGTACATATATCAATTTCTATGAATTGTTAAGAATAAAATCAGAACAAAATTGAGAAAGCAAGTAGGATAGAGAACCTATTATGGAAGCTCTGATTCCTTCAAATGTTGGTTTGGGTTTTTTTTTGCTATTGGCTCTGAACACCTTCTAGCAAAATTATTGCAGCAACCAGTCCTACTAGGCTTAATAAATTATAATTCTTTGTGGAGTACTGTCACAACAAATAACATCAGTGGGACAACTACCATGATAACATATCAGCCTGTGGAGGTCAGGAAGAATCTTATCCATGAGATTCTACCATTTTTTTCTTTTGAACATCTTAATGTTATTGGGTGCCATCACATTTATTGGAGGTGTGACTGCAGTTGCATGCTTTCTATTTCAAAAAAGTATGAGGTAAAAAGCAAGTGAAAACTAAAAGTCTACAGATTCTATTTATAGATATAGTAATTTCTGTGCTATCCTGGGTTTATACATCAGACTACTCTTGCTAAAAATATTAAGATGATGCTAGAACAGAAAATTATAAGTTTCTCTTATGTATTTTAAGGTTCTACAGGAGAAATCTGCTGAGTTTACTCTTTCTGTTAAAAAAGTAATAGGGAATGTAAAATACAAATAGATGCATTTAAACTATTACGGTCTGAAGCAGGATTTTTACACATCAAAAATGGAAATAAGCTATAAGTCATTTTCAAATAGACAGGGAATAGTGATCATACAGTCACACCCACTAGAATCTCTGTTTACATACTTACTCCATCTATACTATTCATGGATGTAAATTACTGTGATGTTGATTTTTCAACACATTAAAAATTTATCTTACTAAAAATCTAGATTTCCTTTACTATGGGAGTGTTTCTGAATGTCACTAATATATCTTTCAAAAGCAGTTGCATGAAGACAAGTTGAATAAACACTATCGTAATGGAAAACCCACATTTACAGTTCACTTGGAGAGTTAGGACAAGAAAAAGCTGATAAACTACCTCAGATGCTAATCTTAGTGGAATTCTATTGGTAAATTTTTTTTCTAAGCATGAAAAATATTCTTTTAAACCCTCACTTGCAAGAATGTTATTTTTTTGCTATTTTTAGAGAATAAAGATATTAATAGAGATTAGTGTGCAAAGGTAAACACTATTTTATATTTAATTTATTATTTTAAGGATAAAAAACAATATTCAGATGAATATTGTTTAATTGAGTGATTGAATAAATGGTTCATGAAAGAAAGAAATGGTTGCAGTTAAAAAAAATACTAAAGCAATAGTGACAAACACAGAAAGTCCTATAGGAACAGAATAAATGCTGTACCAATGCTGTACATTTCCTTCTCTTTTGCTCTCTTGCTCTAAGGGTAGTATCCCAGGGGTTCCAACTGATTAACTCCTGGGAAAGCTGGAATTTTGCATCCTAAAATTCAGGGTCTTCACTTTACTACTCACCTGACCCATATTTTCCATGATCAGTGTATGATCACTACATCTCAGACTGCCTCAAATGATTAATAACTTTAATTAGAGAGGATTGATTATATGTTCATAGTAGAAATCAGACCTATGGTTTGTACCCAAAAGAGGGTAATTACTGAGCCCCAAGAAGTACATTTGGTCTGCCTAAGATTGTATATTGAGCCTACACAACAATGCCTGATGTAGTTACTCTGTTCTCTGACAGCTCTGTGTTCATCAGACTCATTACTATTCATAATGAAATATTCTTATAAACCTTCAGAAGAAGATAGTAAGAATATTCACTAGTTTTTATTTTCTTTTTTTTTTTCTGGCTTTTTTTTTTTACCTTCTGGGACTTTTCAGAGTAATAAGATGGAAGTCTCCCTATCAACAGAGAGATATATGCAACTGAAATATTTCTACTGTATCCTACCCTATAGTTTGACCTTGGATGACAGGCATTTTCTTCAATATGAACTATATGGCTGTCATAGAGAAATCTTCAATAATATATATGAAGGTAATTCTATTTTTTCTTATTGGTTAATATAAAAGTTATTTGAACATCTCAGATATCTCTGAGTCCTGAAGAGTCATAAGTTTTATCACAAAGTTTTTCAGAAGAAATCAGTCATGATGTAATGACTTTATTATTTCAGTATTTCAAAACATGAAGCACTAATTTTTTAATATATTTTAATATTACAGCATTGATAGAATTGCTTTTGCAAGAGAAGAACAGGATGAATAAGATGGCAGGAAATGGTCTGTTATGTTATGAGAATTCCTGCAAGATACTCCCTTTGATGTACTTTCAAATGGCTAAGTTTAATATTATAGAGATAAATAAGCAGAGGATATTACTATGGGTATGTGCATATGTACCTGTGTTTACTTGCTGCATAATTTAAATAGGCTCACATATATGTGTCACATATGTCAAGACATACTAATATCAGTATATATATCCCATCTTACCTTGAGGAAGTAAGGAAGATACTCATTGGAACTTTATGGAAAAGTAACTTTCTAGATGGTCAAAAGAAAAGTGCAAAGAAAATCTCCACAAGTCAGATATTTAATTTATTTTTTGTCTAACTTTATAGGGAGCTTAGGGCAACCCTGCTGCTTGTTTTAAGTTCTATACTTAAATAGGTGGCATTGTATATATGGCAGATGGGTCAAGGCTATAAAAAAATAAAAGAAATGGTTTTGGCCACATCAGCTTTTTTGTGACAGCTCATTTTTGTGTTGGAAAAAATATTTTACTTCTCCATGCCTTTTTCTGATCCTTTCCTTTTCTATATCCTTTGATTAAAGCCTTAATCAGTGAGGGCTCAACAATTCAGGAATTTCAGTTTTATACTGCTGCAAAGTTCTGAGGATTTAGAAAAGGCTTTTTATGGGAATCACTCATGAATATTTGTGACATTCTACTGATTCCCAGACAAAGCTGTCAGCATTGGTGGATGTTTTTGAAAAGACAGTGAACGTGGGATCATTAATAATAGTAAACAATAGAACATTGATAGGCATGGGAAATAGGTTATGGTTGTTATAATAATCATACTAACACAAAAATCTATGAAAAAAAAAAAGATATGTGACTGAGAACAAACACACGTGCTTTCTTATCTATATTAGCTCATGATAATGTAAATGAATATAAGTTACATTTTCTCTACTGTGGCCATCTATGTTCAGGAAAGATTTACCCCAGAAAAAGGTGGTAGAAATTTCTCCAGGACCAAGTACCTTAGGGATGTTTCTTACTTATAACAACATTTAACATTACACATGGCTTCCCAAGAGTTCTGACATTAATAAGCTGCTTAGGGAGGATGTTGAATCTGTGCACTATTTGACAGTCTTAGTTGCAATCACTTCCTCTTCACTTTTAAGTCTGTTTTGGCTTCTGGAAGTTTCTGTAATAAAAAGAAAAAATGAAAATTGATCAAAGGTAAGCATTCAGGGAAAGCTTTTCAAAGGCAGATAGTCTGTGTGCGCTTGTTCCTGTGTAAGGAACATTAGGCTGAGCTCGAAAACCTTTGAAAATATCTACCTCTCTCAGAAACTATGATGTCTTCTAAGTAGTCAGTATGATTATATGCCCAAAGGATAAAAAAGGCCACTGGCATGACATTATTAATATTCAAGCTTAGATATTGGCATCTAGATGATGCTATAATAAAAATAATACATCATGCAAATGGGGAAGTAACTACAGATAATGTGGTTATTTCTTTTTCCAACTTATCAATTTGTTCATCTTCCACATAAAAAGAAAGTAAAATGTTAATTCACTATTTAATTTAAATATCTGATTTAAATGGTTGTCATTATCAACCAAGGCATCATCACAGAAAAATTTTTGTTCTGAAAAACATGAAAGCAGCAGGAAAATGAGGAAAATCAATGGCAGAGAGCAAGTACATTCAAATTAATTGAAAGGGATAACTAAAAAAAAAAATTGGAAATGCATATAAATAGAAAAATAACACTAGAAGAGTATTACCAAAATTATAGTCCAGTAACAGAACATCTTTGGGCTTTGGAAAGATTGAGATGCATTCTGATATAATCACAATTCTGAGGCAGGCTTGTGACCGTTAATGACGTCTCATGAGGAACAAGAAGAAACAAAATGGAGACCAAGAAAAGGTATTTAACTCAGGATCCTTAAACTGATGTTAGATTAAAATATAATCAATATAATAAATATATGATACATATGATTATTAATAAAGTATTTCTTAATATTAATGACTAAATGGGTGATAGATTACACTTCTGACACTCTTTTTGAATGAAGGGAGGTTTTGTGTTGGGTTTTTTTTCCTGCAAGACTGCCGAGTAACCAGGATTCTCTGAATTTATACACAGTGACATCATTATTCTCAGGAGAAAAGGTTTGACCTAAGCAAAGTAATGGATGATACATGACTGCATGAACTTTAAGGTAATTAAACCCCATTAGGGATTTGGTAAATGCTAAACTGTTGAAATGCTTGGCCATAACTTTTCACTTGACTAGAGACTGAAGATATAGATTCACTATAGTTTTATGGCATCGTTATTCAATAGACTGCTAAAAATACATTCCAGTAGTCTCAGTTTCTAGGATAGTTTTTACCCATAGCTATCAAAAAGATGCCAGTGTGTCTACAGCCTCTATGAACTTGTATTAAATAGTCATTAGATAAAACATAAAATCAGTATAGTAGCATAGATGAAATTGTCATCTCATTCTGTCCAAAAATTGTCCTAGCTACCAGATCAGAAAGGTCATAACTACTCTTCTTCATTACTTTTTTCTAAAACAATTATTCTTTAGTCTGTTTTACAGTGAGGAACAGATGCATTGGAATATGTCCATCATAAAATAATAACCTTCCAAAACCCTGAGAGAACACAGGTTTGACTTGTCTTACAGAAAGGAGGCGTATACAATATCTTAAATACATATTAAGTAAAATAAATATTTATTTGGCTTTAGTTACAAGTTGATTTTTTGTGTTCGAGTTGATTTTTTTTTTATTTTTGAGAGAGTGGTGTGCTTTTTAATGGAATGAGGTAAATAACAGAACAATTATGTGGTATTAATTCTGGCCAAAGGATATGTAATTTTTAAGATTAAGATTAAGATGCATAAATTCTGGATAATAGGTTTTTAGTATATGCATTTCTCTTTTTGGAGTGTCTTGCTGATCAGATTAGAGACATTTCTATTAATGGGTACTGATTACTGAGAGTGCCTTTCCTGCATGTCTAACCATTTCATAGAATCATAGAATGTTTAGGATTGGAAGGGACCTTAAAAATCATTCAGCTCCAACCATTTGCACATTTCCAGGGATATGGGCATCCTCAGCTTCTCTGACCAACGTGTTCCAGTGCCTCACCACCCGCACAGAAAAGAATTTCTTGCTCAAGTCCAATTTATATCTACCCTTTTCAGTTAAAAGCCATTGTCCCTTGTCCTGTCATTATACATCCTGGTAATTTTTTTACTCTTATAAGCTGCCATTAAAGTGCTTCATGAAAGTGTCTGCAGAGCCTTCTCCAGGTTAAACAATCTTAACTGCCTGAATGTTTCTTCATATAAGAGGTGCTACCATCATCTGACCATATCCATGTCCCTTAAGCAAAACAAAACACTGAGATTATGAACATCCTGTAGATAATATCAAGACTATATCTACAGTAGTAACATATTTTTCACAAAAATCCTTTTCTTCAGCAGGAATTGATCAGTAAATCAAAACCAACTCTATGAGGCCTCTTTATCTACAATGCTGGTTGCTTGCTTTCTTTTCCTTTGGAATAGATTTTTTTTGATGGCTTAGACAGACCATCAGGCATGCTGTTTGAAGACTTATGGTAAACTAAGCACTTCTCCAACACTTAGGTATTGCAGAGCATTTGATGAGCAGCTGGAGCAATTTCCAATTCAATTTTCTCTATAGGAAGGGTTCAGCTTTTTTTTGGGGGGGGAAACAAAATGTAGAAAATAATAGTTCATCATCAACAACCCTCTTTAAAACTGTGTCCAAAATAGGACAATGATTGGCATGGGATGATCTGGAAAATTTGTTCAAAAAATATATTTATGTTCCCAAGTACAGTTTAAAGTAGATGTAGCCTAAGGCAATGTATCTTTGACTAAAGCTTTACGCAACAAAGACAAGTGTTTTGGAGACATTATTTTCTGAAATTCAATTCAAAACTTTTAGGAACTAATGTTGCTATGGGACTTGAATTCATTATTATTTTTTAAGTATGTCCCTAAGAACTGACTTTTTTTTTCCTTAAATATTTTATTTTATTATTCTATTTAAGCAATTAAAACTTCAAGTAGTGAAGGTGCCAAATTCTAGGCATGATTTCTGTATCCACTGATAAACCTGTTCTTGCCTTTCATGTGACAAGATCAAGCTCAAAAATATGCTACATCTGATAATGAACAAAAGGTATGTGAATTAACCACAGCTATGTTAGGTTTTCCATGCCCTGAAATGATGAATTAAAGCAGTGTTAGAATTTTTTCTGCATTATAGTAATGTATGATTGCAAGAATATTTTTACTTGCAAACAAAATACTCTGATAATTGATAAAAAAGAAGATATTGAATCAAAAGTTAAAGAAAATATGTTTATATTTTCAGTGATTTACAAGAGTGTAGGTCTTCATATATTGATATAATTGTTTGATACTTGTGTAATGAAAGATTTGAGGGTTTGTTTTACCAGTTTTCTTTTTTTCTAATCTTAATTAATACATTTAACAGTTTGAAAATCCTGGCAATTAATTATCCCTGCAAAAGAATTTTGTCAAAAATGCTATAGAATATTTATCTTACCTCTCTAAAATATTGCTTAGCAACTAAGGCTGTGTGTATGCAATATTTAAACGTTCTTTCTTTTTTTTGGAAATGGAGAAAAGTGTTAATATTTTTTCTTACCCCGGAGGAAATTTTATCTCAATAAATAATGATTTGATTCCATACATATGCCAAGTACTGGTTAATCTGAATTCACTTTCAGTTTCTAATTAGACATCTGTTAAAATCTGTAACAGGAAATCTAATAGAGTTGTGTTGTAATTTGTCAAAGAGATTAATGATTCACAGTGTTAAAGTGTCTGTAAATGGAGCTCTTATGTGAGTCATTATATAAGTTGAAATTAAACTCTTTTGCTTTTATGGAAAATGTTTCCAACTTGTGTTATTACCAGCAATTATAACATCAAAACAGCCCAAAAAAAGATAAAAAAAAGAGATAAAGCTATTTTTTTGCCATCTTTCCTTAATTGGAATACTTATGCTTAAAGTAACTGCCAAAACTAATGAAAACCATATATTTTCTCTTTTTCTCCTTAGCGTTTTAACATTCCAAGATTTTAATGAAAATTTGCATAGAACTCTTAGCTGTACATTTTCCAAATTGATGGGAAAATTTATGAAATAACATTAATTATTTGGTTATTCCGGAATGAATTGCACAAAAAATTCTCATATATTGAGCTTATTTATTCTCAGAATTGCAAGTGCAGGATGCATATTATGTCCCATAGTCATGTGCAGTCCTTCAGAAGTCAGCAGAAACTCAGTATGTCAGTGAAGTATCACAGCTGAGTTAAGCAAGTTTTATTACTGCCTTCAAATTTAAAGTATTTTTCAGTGTTTGTGCCTTATTTTGGTTTGGGTTTTATATTTTAAGAAACATTCTGGAAGATAAGAACAGAACATTTCCTTTGCTAAAATAAATAAGCAAGTAAATAAATAAGTAATTCTTATATGTCAGAAAAATTACCACTGGCTCTGAGAGCCCAGTGACTTAACAATGTTATTAGGTGAAAGAAATGTTGACAATCCCTTTCCTCACTTTGCAGAGGAAGTAATTCATGTTCTATCATGTGAAATTTCCTTCATGTGTCTTAGAAGGCAGTTGGTTTCAACATTTTCTCCTGCTGCCCTCAAAAGAAATGTCTTTTTCCTACACTATCTAGCTTGTCTGTGGCAATAGCTTGTCCTACTTGCCATGTAGATGGATGGTGCAAAGTAATACATCTCTGCCTACAGTCCTCGTGTACCTTTTTAAAGTGTAAAGACCTTTAGAATTTACAAAATTGTGTCTTTTTAAATTACAACAGTTCTTGATTAGCAAAAACACAGAACAATTCAGAATAGTTTCCAATTGTGAAAGGACATGGTGAATCAGAGAGAACACAATGTACAAGGTCAAAATTCCATCTGGTTTGTTGGAACAAGCTCGGCGGTATTCAGTATGAGAGCAACAAGTTCCATTTCATATGATTGTGCTTCAGAAGGTGTCATATTTAGAATAGTTTTTTAAAAAAATATGGATTTGAAACAGTTCAGATATGCTTTCCAACATACTTGACTTAAACTAGAAAACATGATATTTAGAGGCGACAGATAATTTTTTTAATGGAAACAAAAAGTTACCAATCTAATGTTAAATGAAAAAAAACCACCAACTCCTACTTTAATAATGTCAGGGAACAACTTAATATCTGCCTGCAAAATCAACAAGAAATCTGAAAGCAGAATATGAAAACTGCAATACTACCACAAATAAATAAAACTATGCGCAATATATAGAAAAAATTATATATATAGCGTATTAAAAATTAATCCACAGAATAGTAATATATTAACACTTAAATACATGGAATTTTAATTTGGAAAAAAACCAGAAAAATATTATTTTTGTTATAATATGTCAAACATTATTTTTTTTGCCAAAAAAAGAGTTCCAAATAAAGATTTTATTTCTAAATCTTTAAACTCAGGATCCAATCCTACTGTGAACATCTTTCATCTTTCACTAAGTTACATGATTAGTATGAAATGCATATTGAGACGTTTTCTATACCATTACAAATTACTGGAGCTGTAAGCACTGAGATGTGAATTCCTCTCTTCATGTCAAATGTCTGAGTTAAATCAGTTTGATTTTCTCCTAGTCCTTCAACCAAATCACGTAACTTAAAATATTTTAAGCATTAAAAACAAAAGAAGATAAAAGCAAAAAAACCAAAACCCACTGCTTACAAATCACAGTTAAATTCAAGTGGATAGTTGAAATTGTGAGGAAATGAAGGACATTCCTGACTTTTGAACATTGCAAATAGAGTTCTGGCATACTTGGTTATCCACAATTTTTTCTGATATAACTGGACTCTCAAAAAATATTAATATACTGCTTTTCTTTTTATACAATATTTGCTTCTCACATACTGTTTTACAAGTAGTTAGGTACTTACAGACTTAAGCTATTGTAACAGCTCAGAAGTACTTAAGTCACACCAATCTTAAAATAAAAGATTTACCTGCATGGATGGATTTCATGTTAACCAAGGACAAGTCATCCAACTGAAGAGTTGCACTTGAAAAGGGAATGTAAAACCGAATGGGATGTACTAAACTACCCGAAACTGTTACTCCCTGGACAAATTCAGAATGCATTCCCAAGAGTCTCTGAAATGCAACTACAGAAAGTAGAGGGCAAAGGGCAAAACTAGACTATCTGCTTGATGTGTGATATCAGTGGAAAGTAGCTCCCTTTGAAAACACTATCTGGAAAACTTTGACAGAACTATAGGAAAGTGAAAAATGCTTAAGACTTATCCATCATGTTCTCACAGGCATATTTACCATTTCTATTCAGAAACTGAACAAATTAGTTTTATGTGCTACAGGTAGGCCATGCTGAAGTACTAGTAATTTGCTATATCTTGTTCTTTTACAAAGACCTGATACACCTGTGTCTACACTGTCAAATTTTAATCTAAGGGGCTGATACTCACCAGCTAGTGGGGTATTTTCTGATAAGTTCCTTTTTAGGTCAAGGTTACTGAATTTCAATCAGAGATAGATTATGTCCAATTGTCTTCAGTACTATTAAAAATAATGGTTCTTTTTTTGAGCAAATACACTTGCAGATCTGCATGTGGTTTTTGAATCTAGCTTTAACTCTCTATAACATTAATCAAATTATGTCTCTTTCCATCTGCAAGTTAGGAAAATTCCTACATTCTTTATATTTTATATTCTTGAAGAATATAACTTTTATATTCTTGAAGAATATAAAAAGTTTGAGTAAGGAGTTTTCTTATGATAGAATATACTGAGATAAAAGTTAATAACAATTACTTTCAAAATTGTCATAACAAATTACTTTTCGCATGTTAGATAGACCTGGAATTAATTATCAAAGGCTACAGCATCATTTATTGTTAGAAGCAGTTATAATTCCCACTGTAAACTATATCAAGATTGAGGGAGCACAGATTCCTTTATCAGCTGGAAGAACATGCACTCCTTAGATCCAAGCCTTGTATCCTGTGAAGCAGTCTGGTACTTTGTCATTTGGCATATGTCTGGTTCTCATAGGCCTCTTTAGCTCCCAGTAGCCACTATGCTAATATATTTTCATTCTGGAAGAGTAAATTTCAGAAAAACAAAGATATCTCAGTCCTGTAGTCAAGAAAAAGATTCCTGAGCTGAGATGTGAACCTTTAGCATGATGTTATTAAATACCATGGTGGAGATAGGAATCTTAAACAAAACTAGGCCTTGATAGAATTTTGTGTGTGCAAATATTATTTGGCACTATTTTCAGTATAACTGAGAGTAACCAAATCGTAGATCTAATATAGATATAAGCCCTTAGAATACCTCTAAACCACAACCGAATTGTTGAAGTAATAAACTTCTAACACAATAAATATATAGGAAACGAAATAAAACGTAAGAAATTAAATACCAGTTCCATTAAGGCAGGAGCAGAGCAAGCAGGAAAGGCATTGGTCACTGCAGCCCAGGCTTTCCTTGACCTTCACATTCCCCACCAGCCCCTTCTTGTTGGTGAGAATAAGGTACAGCACAGCATCTCTCCTCACTGGCAACTCCATCACTTGGAGTAGGAAGTTATCATCAACACACTCCAGGAGCTGTCTGGATTGCTTATGACCCACTGTGTTGTCCCTCCAACAGATACCAGTGTGATTGAATTACCCCACAAGTACCACAAGTTCATGAATGTGAGGCTCCATCTATCTGTCTATAGTGGGACTCTTAACATTTGGTCTTCCTGGACAGGCCATCCGTAGCAGATCCCTACTACAATGTCACCTGTGCCCACTCTCTCTTTATTTCTGACCCATAAACTGTCTTGTCAGCTGCTCATCCACCCTTGGGTGAAGCTCCATGTTCTCCAGCTGCTCACTGACATGGAGGGCAACACCACCTTCTCAACTCCTCTGCCTGTCCTTCCTAAAGGACCTGCACGCTTCCATTCAAACATTTCAGTCGTGGGACACATCCCACTGCATCTCCATGATGACAGCAAGATTCTAGCCCCACAGGCATGTGCATGTCTACACTCCCTTAGTTTATTCCCCATGCTCCTTTGATAAAGCTGACCTCCATGAACCCTCAGCAGAGCACGTTTCTCATAGCAAGTTTCTCAAGGCAAGTCTCATCATCTAAGTGTCTGAACCCCTGACTGTGGCACCAATCTTGTAGCCATTTGTTGAGTCTCCAAATCTGGCTGGCTCTTTCAAACCACTTCTCTTTGGCTGGGAGGCTTGTTAAAGAAACAATGTGTGTTCTGGAGCCCCTTACCATCTCTCTCAGGGCTCTGTAATCCTTTTCTAATTTAATTTTTTGCTCCTTAAGCTTTTATACATTTATATGGCAGTGATTTTTATCTTGAATACTGGAGAAGCTATGACTATCAGAATATCCATATTTCTGCCTTTGTTTTTAATTATCCTGAAAGGCTTTAGTTCACTTCTGCTCCCACATATTAATAATTCATTTTCATATTAAAATTAGCCATGGTCACACAATTGTGCAGCATAAGATGACTCCATGAATCACAGGTGGATAAAACTCCTTGGACAAGAGTGAAATGATGGAGCTCAATGTAAGTGCCAAAATATAAGTCTCTAGTGTCATTTGAAGATGAATAATTTTAGAGGCATGCCTGGCCTCTATCTACAGTAGAGGTGTCTCATAAATCATGTGTCACATCTGACAGTAGCATGGGGACATCTAGGATGCCTTAGAGTGTTTTAGGTGGCCCCAGGCACATGTGTAAGGAATTGATTTGTGTCCATGGTATCAGATGCTTGCTGTAGTATTTGGTCAGTCCACAGTTAAAAGGTCATAATGAATCTGTACTGGAAGATATTTGTGAAATGTAAATTTTGATTTATAGAAAGTTTTTACAATATGTACTTTGTGTTGCAGCCATTTACTTCAGGGCTCTAGATTGCATATCTCCCACAGAAAAGAGATTCCAGGACAGAAAAACATAAGTCCTGAAACTTTTGTGCTCCATGTGTTCCTCTAGAAATTGTAGCATATGATGGGCCATATCTGAAATTCTCTATTTTAATCTCAGTGAGCTTATCATGTGAGAGTATCTGTGGCAGTCCTTTGGCAATTTTGGACTCCTACTAGGCAGTAAGAATTTGTTTGATGTTGGGAAGCCCCCTTGAGGTATAATGGATCTGGAAGATTATGTGCCTTCTCCCAAAGTAATTCCTTAGTTCTGGGAGGACACTTCTTTGATTCGGTCTGAATGTAACATTTCCTACAGGTTTATAGTTTCATTCCTTGAAAGAGACAGCCATTTATATTGTAATATTTTACAAAATTGTTGAGACATGGTAGCTGTGAAGAAGCGACTAAGTTAATGGCCATAAACTAAACCACAAGAAATTCTACCTCAACGTAAAGAAGTTCTTTACATTGAGGGTGGCACAGCTGGAACAGCCTATCAAAGGGCGTCATGAAGTCTCCCCTCTCTGGAAATATTCAAAACCCAGTTGGACACATTCTGGTGCAACCTGCTCTAGGGTTGAACTAGACAGTCTCCAGAGGTGCCTTGCAACTATTCTGTGGTTCTGTAAATTATGAATAATGAACTAAACTTCAGTTTGATCTCTTCCATGGGAGTAGGGTGGCACTGTGAGCAAGGTGGGAGATACTTCTTCTGTCAGAATCTCCAAGGCAACAGCATCTAGAACCTCCAGAGAAAGAACGTCTGTATGTACCCAGAATTATCCTGTGTCTTTTAACATCAATACTTAAGTGGGTGAGTATCACACTTTCTTTTTTCCCTAACCTTTTACAAGGTTAAAGTTGAATGTTTATTTCAGCTAGCTTGTTGAACAGGCTGAACTCGAAATCTAGGTGGTGGCATTGGTTGCCATGTTGTATCAATTTTGCTGTTAACAGGAACAGTTTGTTTGATGAGGCTAACTTGCTATTCTAGCCAAATTTATTTCCAGCAAGGCAGGATTTTCAACTCCTATACATCAAGTCCTAGTCTGCCAGTATCATGATTAACACTTCCAGAGAGAGAGCTAAGTGCATAACATTGTTAGCAGTAATTTAATTCAAGGCGAGCAACAACAGAGTATGACACACAATATCTGAGTCCTCATGGTCAGAGAATGACAAGAACCATATCTAGATATTCATAAATCCCCTTTTTACACTTTTTCCTCAGATAATTGGAACAAAAAAGCTAACTAAGCTCTTTCCAAATTCTGCTAACAGAAACCTCTTCCATACACACACACAGAGTAAAACAAGTACACTCAATCTCTTTTCCCCATACATATAAATTAGATAGCTGGCTTAGTTTCTGCAGATCCATTAACCTTTGTGAGTGTATTTTCCATAACCAATTAATTCAAGAATGTAGTGGTTTGGTCCTGACTGGCAGCTAAGCAGTACACAGCCATTCACTAACTTCCTTTGCTACCAACATCATGGGGAGAAATAATAGGAAGAGCAAAAGACCCCAATCACAAAAGACCCCAAGACAAGATAAAAATAGCTTAACAAATGAAGGACAGAGGAAGAGGAAAGAAAGGAGAAATGCAAACAAAAGAAGTGGTGCAAACATAATTTTCTCTTCCCACAGAAAACCAATGCCCAGTCACTCCCTAAGCAATGGTTACCCATCCAAAATACTCCTCCCTTTGGATTTTAGTGGCTGAAGATGGCTCTTTATGGAGCAGTCCTTTGGTCATTTGGGTCATTTGTCCTCGTTATATCTCCTCATCTCTTCTTTTACACCCCATCTGTTTTGCTGGGAGAATAGCACAGGAAGCAGAGGAGGGCCTGCTGCTGTGTAAGTGCTGCTCAGCAACAGCTAAACCACAGTGTGTTACCAACATCATTCTGATCACACAGCCAAAGAATTTCACCTTAATAGGCTGCTACGAAGAAAATTAACTCCAACCCAGCCAGACTCAGCACAAAGAAGAAAAGGTAGGTGTGAAACTCTGTACAACTGACAGAAGCATGATATTCCAAGGTCCTGGTTCTCATGGGTGACTTGAAGAAATATTGAGGGTGGGACTAAATCAATGTCTATAAATGCCTGATGGATTCGAGTAAAGATGACAGATTCAAACTCTTCTCAGAGGTATTCAGTGACAGGACAAGGGGCGATGGTAATAAATTCATCTACATGACATTCAGATTAAATGTAAAAGAAAAAAAAAATCATAATGGGATTAGTCAAACTCAGAAACAGATTAGTAATAGATTGGGTAGAATTTCTATCTTCTGAGCCATTCAAAACCTTCTTGCACATGGTAGATGTCCAGAAACATGAACCATGTCCAGTTCTAGGCTCCTCAGTTTAGGAAGGACGTTGAGAGGCTTGAGCACATGCAGAGGAAGCAACAAGGCTGGGGAGGGGCTTGGAACACAAACCCTGTGAGGAACAACTGAGGGATCTGGGGTTGTTTAGTCTGGAGAAAAGGAGACTCAGAGGTGACCTTATCACTCTCTACAACTTCCTGAAAGGTGGTTGTAGTCAGGTGGGAGTTGGTCTCTTTCTCCAGGCAGCAACTGAAAGAACAAGAGGACACAGTCTCAGGCTGCGTCAAGGGAAATATAGGTTGGATACAAGGAAAAAGTTTTTTATGGAAAGAGTGATAAAGTACTAGAATTGTATGCCCAGGGAGGTGATGGAGTCACCATCCCTGGATGTGTTTAAAAAAGACTGGATGTGGCACTCAGCGCCATGGTTTAGTTGAGGTGTTAGGGTGTGGGTAGGACTTGATGATCTTGAAGGTCTCTTCCAACGAACACATTCTGTGATTGTGTGATTCTATGAACAATCTGCCCTAGCAAAACCTTCTCTGACCAGAGCAGTTTGACTAAATGATCTCCAGAGGACCCTTTCAACATCAAACATTTTATTGCTTTAAGAGAGTCAATATGTACAGTGAGGGGTTGTTTTAACCCTAAGAACCAATTTGCCTTGAAAAAAAAATTAAAATTTTCTTGTATGTTTTGTCTTCCTGAACATTTTTGAGATTTCTGCTTCTTTAGACAGGAGCCCTTCAGTCCTCATACATCTATCCTTACCCATACTTGTCCCCAAGCAAAGGAAAAGTGTGCAAAGGGCTCCATAAATATCTATAGAGAAAAGGAACTATACTACTTAAAATATAACTATAAACATTTATTAATACAAAGCACACAGAAAAATACAGGCCAGTACTTCTTTCCTCTCCAAAAGACTTTGTCTGAATGACAAAAACACTGAGATAAAGTGAATGGGATTTATCCATAGATTCTTGAGGCTAAATTTAGGGAAGTTTAAGATATCTGCGAAAGTAAGGCTCCACAGGTTGTCAGGTGCCCAAATTCCTAGAAACCAGCATAGCTCAGATAAGTACAAGATATGGATCAGTAAACCACATTTGTGAGCCTTCATATGTGCCTGTTAGGGATTTTTCAAAGTTAAATCAACATTTTTTTGCCACTGGGTTCTGGCTGATCCAAGCACACTTCTTTTTTAGAGTCCTAGTCATGTCTGTGGGCCTTTCAATCATAATCACATTTTTATAGATGTTAACAGCAGGTCAACAAACTAACCAGCTAGCTGAATAACAAGTAGGATTCTCTGCAGCCTGTAGGAATAACCATTTTGCAGAATGTATACAGACATATTCCCAAATACAATGTGTGAGATGTGTTCATGGGGTGTTGTATGAAAGAAGGGAAGTGTCCTGTGATGCCTTATATGTTGGACTGTGGGGAGGGTAGTTAAACCAGCTGTCCATTTGTTTGGTGGGACCAAACCATTTTCATAACTGCTTTCTGATTTTCTCCTGAAGGAAGATTTCTGGTTTACTAAAAATAAATGTACAGAAAGCAACTAGCATAACCCTAGTGAAGAGGGGCTAGGGACTAGAGCTCTAGGGAGAAACACAGAGTCAACAACACACCAGATCAACAATATAAACGTGCCTAAAATCATGGCACATCAGCAGGGCATGTCAGGGGGGGTATGGCAGGCAGTGGGGGCATGGCACAGCAATTTGCAGGGCTGTTTGCCCAGGCAGGGTGAGAGGGAAGGGCTCCTTTCCAAACATCCAAGAGGACCCAATAAAGGCAGATAAAGAGACTCAGTATCTGATCCAGAAGAGCACAAAAAGATCCTTTTGGTCCCAGTTTCATCAGTGCACTAGTATAAACCTCCTTCCTCAGTCATGGTGCTGACACGTACTGTGGAGCTCATTCCCCTGCAGCTGCTGCAGCCACTGCCCAGCCATGTCACAGGCCTCCAGCCACACTGATCTGCTGATGGCAGACAGAGCTCTCCAGGCCAGAGGTTGCCAGAAGTGCCTGATGCCTCTCTGTGAGGCTGGGGCAGAAAAAACAGTTATTCTGCAGAAGTTGTATTGTGGTTGAGGAGCTGTGTTGCCAGGCCAGGGAGTTCCTTTCCTGGTAAAGCCATTTTACTTTAAATTGTTTGTAAGCATTCTCAAACTAAGTGTAATTGCTCCCATAATTCTGCTGGCCCACATCAGACATCCCCTAAGTGTGAGAGGAAATATCCATGTCAAGGAGAAGAAAAGTTATGGAGGCATCCACATGCCCCACCATTGCTGAATGGTCCAACAGCAGCAGCAGCTAAATGAGTGTAACTGAGGGGTGTGCACAGGACACACAAAACTGTCTGAGGGGGGTTGAGAAGAATATGACCATCATCAGGATTAAACATCCACCAGGAAATTACAGACTCTTCAGAAGAGGTCAATCTTAAAAAAAACCATGAGGGAAGAGGGGCATTTGTGACATAGGGAGAGAGAATAAAGAGGAAGCAGCAGCTACCACAGTGAGTCTGCCCCTGCCAAGTCTCCCCGGGGCACCCTAACCCTCATCCCGACCATGCAGGGAAGCCTTCCATGGGGCACTGGGAGCAGCCAGCATCCAGCAGTAGGCTGCAGAGTGGAGGCAGCACATGGGACCCCCATCTCAGGGTATGGGACATACCTCCACCAGCATGCGCATCAGAAGCAGCAGTGATATGCAAAAATGAGGAAGGGGTGATGGCATCTCTTACATCCAGGGGATGTATGTGTGTATGTGTAAATACTTGGATTAGCCCTACAAGGCTTTATATTATTTGCAGGTGTTTATTAGCATTTTCCAGTTGAGCTATAACAGACTTTTTTTGTTACATTAAGGATATATAGATATATAGCTAATGGATAGATAGTTACATGTCATTAATAAATCAATAAACTGCTTCAATTTTCAGAATTCCTCAAAACATCTAGAGTCAATTAATTTTTATCAGGCATCCTTGCAGCTTTTGGAACTTGGTGAGGTTCTTGAAATTATGAATTCTCAGAAATAATCCCCATCCAGTTCAACACAGCTTTGAAAACATCTGCTTTTGTTTTAAGATTTGTAGCTTTTCACCTTTTGTGTCAGGATATGGAAACTGAGTAGAAGGCACACACCTACCTTCTGCCTTGTTTTTCTTGACCTCTCTAGCTCATTGTAGATGACTGTGATATGCTCCTCTTAGACATACTTTGTACAGAGCAGTTGCTGCATCAGCAAATTATATGTATCTCAAATACAGCTGCAGACTCAAAGGAGGTTTTTGACCTTGAGCCTGTGACTTCTACAATACTCAGGAAAGCTTAAAAAAAGAGACAAATCTAGAAGATGATTTGTTTTAAAGGACTGGAATGTCTGGAGTGAAGGAGGCAACCTATCTGACTAATAACAGAAAAATCATTGTTTGCTGAGAAAAACATACTCAAAAAGACAATAAAGGTGAAGATGGTTCAGAAGAACAAGATTTGGGACAACAGTATGTGGGTTCTTAAATTCTGGGCCTGTTAAAAATACATTTTTCCCAGTATACAATGTTTTTATTGTGGTTACTTATATTCTAGTACATGGAATTCTTTTTCAGTTTGTGATTGGATGAACAACAGTACAATAAATGATTTGTAGCATGACATGATCTTTGTGTAATGCAAATTTGCACTTAAATTACGTTGGTATCCAATGCAATGACTTTTAGGCAAATCACGCGCAGTATCTTACGCAATTTTCCCTCTGTCTTCACCTGGCATCTAACACTTTCAACTACAGGGATAGAAATAGCAAGGTCTCACTTCAAGAGACAAAAATATCCCTATGTTAAGGCCTCAGATGTGTCTCAGAATTAATTCTTATTTCTTTTTTTCTCATCCAGGAATGAACATAATATACCACCATTGGTTTTAGATGGAATTAATATCAAATCTCTTAAAAAACTGTGGGAAAAAACCTCACGTACTATCTCCCTAAGAGATTTTGGGTGTTTGCCAAGCCTTTTAACTTTAAAGAGTAGGTTTCCTTTTAATTGTCCTTTGGAGTTGCTTTATTTTGATTGAAATGAAACTTTGACTAATAAGCTGCTGCCACACTTGCCTCTTGCACGTGGCTAAAGTGAAATGGAATCTAGGATAAAGATTTTAGTTATAAAACTTATCTACAGTAAAAATGTAGAAACTTGACAAATTGATAAATCAATTAATTTTTACTTTTATGCTTTAATTATACTGTGTTTTTATTTAGCATTTTCATTAAAATATTTACATATTTAAATAATAGACCTTTCAAAAGATGTCATTGGGATTTGTTTTGAAATGCACATTGTTCTTCTTTCTAGTGGTTAAAAATACCTAAATTCTTCTTAGCCACTTAGCATGATTGTATATAGCTTTAAATCCTGAGACTTGGCAATTCGAAGCAGTAAGGTAATAATGAAATGTCACATTGTACTTTTATGTCATTACCTTTGAAGGATGAAGTCAGACAATTACGGGGAAGAAATCTAAGCCAACTGGACTCTTAGCTTCTTGCTACTTTTCTAAGAGTTCAATTCTTGAAACTAGCAATTAAAATTAAAAGTATCTGCTATTTTCCCTTATGGTGATTATCTGGAAAATGATAATCAGAGGATTAGAGATGACCTTTTATACCACTAAAAATGTATCACTTTGTTTATTTTCACCATACTTTATTTCATATGTACAATAATAATGACTCTTCTCAAATCTTCGACTAATTTGACATCCTTGTCTGCTTCATATTTTCATATGATCCAGAATGGGAAGACATGTATCTAGTTCAGTCATTTAGTTACTCTGACCCAGTTTGGGCTTTCTTTTGTTTATTTGGTGGGGGTTTATAATTCTTTTCTTACTTCTGAAATCCATTTATAAAGTGGATTCAAATGCTAAAGTCCAGAACAACCAAGCACATGTAGTACATAGAATAATACAAATTAAATCCATCTTAGTACTGAGTCATATGTTCTGCACATTTATGCTTCATCGTAAGCAAAACTCTGTATTCAATTGGTAGGGATATATTTACAGTCATTAATTTACACAACTTCGCTTGAACTGCTGAACAATGGACTGTTTTCTAGTAACATCCCTCAGGGATTCATCCCAGTGCTGGTGGTGTGCAATGGCTTTGTTAAAGACTAAGATGGTGGGACAGGAATGGATCTTCAGGCAATTTTCAGTTATACTGAGCTGCAAAAAGCACACAATATACTGGAGGGATAGGACTGCTACTCACAACGACCTGGTACAATCTGCTATTCAGATCATAGAAATGGTCTGAGGAGTGTTGTAATGTTCTACAATGAAAAAAGCAAATACCTAAACCAAGGTCAGAATAACCTGCATAATAACCACCAAGCAACAGAATTGTCCGGAACTAGAGTGGCTAGAAACAAGCTCTGCAAAAAGTGCTCCGAGTCTGGGCGACAAAGTTGAATGTGAGCCAGCAATGTGCCCCTATAATAAAGAAAGCCAGCAACATTCCTGGTTATAAGAGAATAGGGCAGCAGGTCAAGAGAGGTGAGAATTCCCAGCACCTAGAGTGAATTCATCTGGAGTGCTGACAGAGTGCCTTGGAAGACCACTGGCTAGCCCCTTCCTGGACCGTTCCAAGAATGGCCACCCCCTGACCACTGCAGGTCAGGATAATGGTAGAGCCGGGCAGCAGCAAGCTGCTTTGAAAGGAAAGGCTCTTTTGATGTAAATTGTCGAGGACTGAGGCAAGAGAAGAGACAGGGGTCTTTGGTATGGCTCCAAGAAAGTTTATTCCTGGGAAAGCCAGGGACCAAGGCGCAACACAGACCATTACACTGACTTTTAAGCAAAAGTGGGACTGGGGGAGGGTACAATGCAAAAATCAATCATGGAAAAACAGGGGAGGAGCTTAGAAAGGAGGAACTTAGAGGAACTGAGGAGGAACTTAGAAAACAAGAACCAATAACAGAACAGAGGGGGAGGGTACAGCCTGAACAAACCATGGAGGGTCAAGTAACTTAGAACTTTCCAGAACTGGGGGAAGCATGGATTGACACCTGGTTAGGTGGGGTGATGGGCAGGGGGTTGCTTTGAGGAAAGATTGACATAGGGCTTTCTGGAAAAAGAGGAAGGGTTTGGGGAGCGATTGATAACTAGGAGAGGAAGGAGATAACTTAGGGTGAAACCACTCATTTGGAGGGAAATAGGGAGCAAGCATTCAAAGAACTCCTTAATAAAGAAAACACACCACCACAGAGTGCTGTATCCAGTTTTGGTCTTCTTACTTTGGGAAGACATGGGCATATTAGAATGAATCTAGAGAAGGTCCATTGGTCAGAGGACTGAAACATGGAATATGAGGACAGTATGAGAGAACTGAGTTTGTTCAGCCTACAGAAAACAAGACTGAATGAATACCTTTTGTTTTGCTGTCTACAACTATTTAGTGTTTGAGAGAGGGATAGAGAAAAAAACAGCCAGACTCTTTCAGATAAGCACAGTTGAACCACAAGAGGCAAATGACCCAAGCTGGATCACAGGAGAATTTGACTGTTTAAGGGAACAGTTCTGCTGGTGGGTAGTGAAATGCTCCTAAGCGTTTCCTAGAGGGGCTGTGGAATCCAGGTAGGTATTCAAAACTCAAATGTTTAGGGCCCTGAGCAACCTCAATGTCTGTGTCACCTTAGAGCAGGAGGTTGGCCTAGGGACCTAAAGAGGTCCCTTTCAATTGAGACTATCCTATGATTCTGTGATCAGCATTCATATAAACTCCTCTTACCTGAAAGCACGACTCACATGCAGCTTTCACAATGCTTGTACAAAGTGATATGTAGCTTACCTATACATTATGCAATATGTATTATGAATACCTCATACCTATACATAGAGGTAGGGGCAGCAGGGCAATCATAGTTTGGTTGCATATTCAGACTGAAATTTAAGATCGTCTTTTCACTCTCAAGTTCATGACCACACACTTGACTTACTAGTATCTTCTCCACACAGAGAAAATGTGGGTAAATGGGTTAGTTCTTTCAGCTATTCAACAAGATTTTATTTTTTTATTAAAGTGTTTCAAAATCAGTCTTCTGGCTGTCTTCCAAAGGGATTTACTCACCATTTCAAAAAATCAGCTAATAGATTAACTGATATTGAAGTAAATATGTTAAAGTTCAGTGTGAAAAAATCTACTAAAGAAAGAGAAAAACCAGGGTGGTCTTGAATTTGCAATATATTTCATAAGCATCTTTTTTCAAGTGCAAATCATAACTCATTTGGGATGTGTACTACTAAAATTTTAAGCATTTTTCCCTTAATGAACAAAACAATTCTATGTGTTTTAAATCTGTTTCTCAATTCTTTTGAGTTTTATATAGACACAGTCACTAGAAATAAAAGGCAAAGTGAGTTTTAGACAGGACAGTTGGCATTTTGGTTTTGTATTGTTTGGTAGTTTTGGTTGGATCGTTTGGTGCTTTTTTATTTTATTTTTCTGTTGTTCAGTTTCAAGACAGTATTGTATTAAAGAAAAAATTTCAAAGCCTTAGAAGGTCTATTTCCATTTTTTCCCAGTGATTACATGTGAAAGGGACAGGACCAGCACTGCAGGACTGTGTCAGCTTCACTGGTCTGCTAAAACCTGCATAATCACTGATGCTATTCCACCAAACCTGTTACCTGAATTCTCTGAACTGTAACTCTTCACTTTCTCATGGCACAGCAGCCAAGCCTACACCTAACTCTGACAGTGAAAGAGGCAGATCCTGTGGTGTCCTAACTCTTGTCCAAATACTATTCACTAATTCCTATTCATCCTCTCAAATAGCAGTATTTGTTGAGCTTCAGATTCATTTGTCTTTTCTAAATTTCACTTGCAGCTTACCTAATCATACCTCACAAGGTAGCCTTCATACCTCCTTTCATTAAAAAAATCTAATAATTTTTCTCATTTAAACATCTACTGAACGCTGAGCTGATATTTCCTTAGAACTATCTGTCATAACTAACACAATTTTTTCAGAATTAAAATGATTTGTTTAGATACCATAACTTTATGTGCAAAAGATGAATTTTCCTATATTTACATAATTTTGTGTGCCTATAGTGAATTATTCTTTGTTGTTACTCGACCAGTCTCCCAAGATCCCTCTTTCAATCCCAACAGGTCCAACAGGTTTATTTGTCTGGTTTTGGGGGGGGGGGGGGGGGGTTGGTGTTTTTTTTTTTTTTTTGCTGTTCTGAAACCCTTCCAGGTCTTCATGTCTATTGCAAACTACTTTTCCTTGGTCCTCACTGCTCTTAACTATAGGCAAATCACTCTGCTTTCCCCTTCCTGCTTGCAGTGATGAAACCACTGAGAAAAGCTAATCTCACCCTTTTACTGTCAGTTCCTGAATTTATCTAGAAAATTGTCTCTCTTATCAGTATCTCAGCTCTATAAGTATTACTCCAAAAATTGTTGTAATAATGTTCTGTGATACAAAAGGAGAAATATTCTTATAATTATATGAGCTACTGAGTACTGTCAAGTGAACCTTTCTAGAAAAGAATCACTATGAGACATATGATGGAATGTCAATGTTCAAAGACCTGGCAATCCAAAAGGGTTCTCTTTTTTGAAGAAGTTTGGAAGAAATCTGGGGAAACTCAGTTATCCTCAGCTGCACTACATCTGTCCTATGTTATGTATAATACAGACATAAATATATAGAATTTTTCAGATGAAAGAGAGCTGTGGCTCTACTTTTTCTTCTTTAAAGATATTATTGCTGTTAGTTAAAAATATTGCTGTACCAAGAGTGCTATATATGCCAGGGGCCAAGCACCAAATAAAACATTAGCAGACTATGAAAATATTCAGAAATGGAATAATTTGCTTAATATAACCACATTATCTTCCTGTTGTATTTTCTGCCATTATGCAGCTTGTTTTCACAGAAGATGAAACAGGATATTATCACATGTTAAAAATCATAATTACGAATATAATTTGTCCAATGGAACTAACTAATTTTCTATTTGGTAGGAATAAGTCAGGCATTGTTAAGTCAGGATTTGCTACTTTTTTTTTTTTTTTTTCAAATAAAAAGAACTCTGTGGAGTTTTGGTTTTAATGTTCTTAATTAGTTTAATTTTGTTTTGAAAATGATCAAATAAATTATCATAGCAAGTAAAGTACTTATTCTTTAATATGTAAGAGCAGCTGTCTTCATGTTTTCTGTAGTATGCTTCACTACCCAAAGGGAAAAGAATATTCTCTGCTTCCTCGCTGGCAAGGGTTTTTTTGCAAAGAGAGTGAGAAAACATGATTTTTTCACATCTCAAGTGCAGCCAGCCTTCCTCCCCTCCTTTCCACCTTTCCTCTTGACTGTTGCTTTTCAGGATCAGTCTTGGAATTCTTCCATCTGTAAGCACAAAAATCACCAATTCATTATTCTTGCAACATTGAAAATGTTGTATTCCAAGAAATATGAATGATATATTTCTGTGAAACATATTTTCTTGGCTCTAGGAAGATAAGGAAGTTAGATCTATTTTTCTTTATATTAGAAATGCCATGCCCTAAGCCTGGTTGTTTTTTTCTGGATGTCTGTTTTTACGTGAGGGAAATCTTTCTCATCTTTGAAGTCATGACTGAAAAAGCTGAGAACAAAACTCATAGCTTAATCAAGTTGTTAATCATAATTAAAAGAGATTTGTTGGTAAATGGCAGCAAAATATTTAATATAAAGGTGGAAAAGGAAAAGACAGAGAGGATTATCTGTTTGATTTGGGTTGTTTATGAATGCACTTTTAAAGGGTTATTTAAACCCTAAACTCAGCCTAAACTTTTGCAAGTGCATAGAAATATCTGTGGACAGAACAGGACAGAGTTAAACCACTGTCTCAAGTGGAAGTCTAAGTGTAAACAGAATCCATTTACCCTATTTGAATAAAAAAAATCAAAATGTTACATTCCGTATAGGTTGACAGTTTCAAAATAAAATTTCTACTACTATTTCTCATATCCATCTATTACCAGTATGCAATACTAATCTTCCAATGACACCGGGTCAATTACACTGCTTAAGATGATGCCTATTTTTTAAACAGATAACATTTTGCAGAACGAGGAAGTCAAATTGTAATTTGTTTTTTCTTTATGTTTTGGGGACTTTTTTTAAAAAAATGAAAAGAAATACTATCTCAGGGTCAAAGTGCAAAATGCTGGTGTTAGTAATGAGGTGTTTCTTGGTGGTTATCAGTACCATTAATGGCTTTTAAGTCCATTAAAACAAATCTCTGGAGCTGCTTATCTCTTTGTTAAATTAGTGCTATGATAAAACCTATATCAACACTTCTTGTGAATTGAACATGCACATTATTACATGATTTATAAGATTTTGGAAGCCATTTAGGTTAATGTAATAGTAGTAGGCATCTCTTATATGTTGTTCCTTGACATAAGAGAGAAGTAAAAGAGGAAAAAACCCAAACAAACATGAAAAACAACACACACACAAAAGACTGAATTGCTTCATATTTCTCTCTAAGCGATTAGTGCTAGAGGAGACAGCAGATTGCAATCCTCTATTACAACAGTCAGCTTCCACAGCCTCAAGAACAAATAGTTCTGCTCCTGCTTCTTTTATTCATTTTCTGAGATCTACAAATATTCTACTGAGAATACAGTTGGTGTTTTCTAGAAATCTGATTACACACCTTTAACTTATTGAATAACTGCTATAGGGTAGTGATGTTATAGTAAAAATAGTAAGACTAAAGGCAGTTTCCTAAAAGCATTCGTACAAAGGAACTAAAGTAACATCGACAAGATTGAATCTGGGCTCTTCTACATTTTGATTGTGCAACCATAACATTCTTTTAAGAAAGAATTACACTGCAATTATTAAATATTTAAGTTAAATTATGCAAATATTTACTGATATAATAGAATACATTGCTGTCCTCTCTTGTACAGTCTAATAATCTATTAAAGAGGAAAATATGCATAAGTTTTCATTATTGTTGTTAAACCATTACTAATACAAAAAACCCCTGTTTTTCTTTAAGATACATTGCAAATCCTGAAGTTTAATCTACACATCAGTACAGTAAAAAGCTTCCAAAGAAACTAATTTGAAATTGATCATTTGGTCATTTGAAGTTCTGCTGGTTTTGCTGTCTTCCACTTTCTGAATCGAAATATTATATGCTGTTACTTCAGTGCAATATTATAGTGTTAGATATATGGGGAGGAGGAGTGACGATGTAAATTATTTCTCATGTTTTAATAACTTCTACGTCTATTTTTTGTGGGGTATTTTTTTGTGTTTCTTGTGTTTTTGTTTTGTTTTGTTGTTGCTTTTTGTTTGTTTGTTTAGTTTCTAATGTCTACAATATGAGAAGAACTAAGTCTCATAATCTTTCTTGTGGTCCACGGAAGTGGGGATGTGGCCAAGTGAAGGCTGCTCCAGGATAGGGGCTCAGGTTCAGATTCAATGACTGAAAACAGGGTCAGACAGAACAGTGGGGCCATGGAGATGGGATGGGGCCATGCTGGGATGTCAGCTAGTAGATGTGACCCCAATCCAGTCAGACCCTTATGTGGCTGGGCAAGGCAGAGCTGGGGTGGAGCTGGACGTCAGTGCTACTACAGAACTGCTGGAATGGACAGCCCTGGATGGCCTGAAAATGGGTCCTGGATCCATGGGCATTTTTAGTTGTAAAAAGACATTAAAAAGCAAGAAATTAAAATTCAGTTATTGATTTATATTTAACAAATCCTTTCTTTGTGCTTTGGTGTCTTAGCATGGGATGTGAGTCTCTTAGCCAAGCCATGTCCTCTCTAATTGATATTGATCTCACCGCTGGGCTAGTCCCTGAACTTTTAACTCTCCTTTTTATGTTTTCTAACAGAGAAAAGGGTATATCCATGTCAACTTCTCCTGGGTAAAGTTTTTTTCTGTCACTTTGTTTCTCCCTAGGCTTGCAATCAGTTTGTTTCTTAACTTGTTTGATTTGATCTATTTCTGTTTATCGATTCTTCACAAGTGCATGCTTTTATGTTCTTCAGGATTACCCCAGAAGGACATTCATGCTGAGGGAGGAGAATGAGGTGTTTCCTCTTTGTCCTTGTTACCGATTTTCTATTTATATTACCACTTTATTTCCATGACATTCCCTGACAGGCTGTTACAGTTAATTGTTTTATTGTAACATTGATAAACTTCAGTAATCATATATCATGATTTGTACACAGAAATCACTAGATTAATAGCTTTCATTTCAGACTGTATAGCACCCACAACTGTGAGTTAATAGCATAGATGATAGCTTTGAAATTCGTTTTCTAGTAATCTGTTCTAGGGGTTATGTCAAAATGGAAAAATTTAGGTTTTTATGGACATGTGTAAGATGTCCTTAAATATAGATCTCATCACATTTAAACTATAAAACTATACTCAATCAACGCTTAGTTCCAGAGCAAGCCTTTAACAGAAGTTTTAAATTATTTGTCATAAATTACATTTTTAAGAAATTTGCTAAAATGAAGCTTTAAAATATTGAGTACAAGGTTTTCCACTAATCCAAAGCAAAATATATGTTTATCTTCAGAGTTAAATATTTTGCATGTAGATAAGTATTTGGGGAGATGAAAAGGCAAGCTCTATTTATGCTTGATTTCTTTTAAAGATATAATCTAACTCCAGTACTATGATACAGTTTAAAGGAAAGCAGATGCTATAAATGGTAAAGTGGAGGTGGCTTTCTCCTTAGCTTTCAAAATGTATAATACAATATCAAGAACTTAATAGGAAAGGAGAAACCAGAACAGTATCCTTACACTCAAATACAAATACAAGTAATAGTCTTTTTTTCCAGCAAATCTATGCATACTGAAATTAATATAAATAACTTAAGGGTGAAAATTAAGTCATTTTACATTAGGAGTAGGGCCTTAATATCCTTTATAAGAAAAAAATGCTTAAGGGTCTTAGTGCAAAGAGAATATTAAAGTAAGATAGACAATGGCAACAAATAATTCTAATGTCTAAGGAACAGCCTTTGCAAAAATCATATTTCTCTAAATAATACATTGGGTGTAATGAAATTAATGCCACATGAATTTCTCTTTTCCCAAAGGGAATGTGAATATTTTATCAGAGTCCAATATGATCAGGCCATGTTTTTTTAGACATTTCACACAGGGAATAACACCAAAATCACTTATTTGAAAATACTTGATTTAGTAGAGTGATACAGCAATGTAGTAAAACCACAACACAAACACTTCATGGCAATTGCTCTATGTAATTAGATCCCAACACAAACATGATTCCTATGCCCAGTGTCGACGTGCTCCCTAGCACATCCCTGAGCAACCCCAGTCACTGGGAAGGAATACAGATAGTCAAGTCTGTTGCTCTTTTCAAAATATATTTTGTTGGTCACTAATTTTTTTTTTTTTTTTACTTTAGGTTTGGCTGAGATATGTATACATCTCTCCCATATTGGTCTGTCTCAATCCAGAAAACATTCACAGTTTCTCTTGATTCACTTAGCAAAGGGTGTTGACACAAACAGTTGCTACGTCCAGCTGATAAAGAGACAGTTGATGCATTTATTTAAAGTCTTCTGGCCACCCTCTAGTCCCTTTGTTCTTTTTTTATGACAGTTGAGCTTACTCCTCATATTCTACCCTGAGCTTCACAAGTGCTTATGCTCGTTTCTTTCTTCCATGCTAGGGATTTTTTGATCAGTTGCACACACTCACTCCCACACATATGTACATACATGTAAAGGAAATATAATTTTGACAGGATTTTACTGGTATCAGATATTTATAGAATTAATTTGTGCCACTGAAGAGTGTGAATCCTAAAAGCATAGGTCTAATGCAATGAATTGGGTATTACAGTTATTGAGATGAGGAAAAATGTTTCTTTTAACTGGCAGACTGATGAATTTAAAATAGGAACTGCATTATTTTAGTCATGTCAGATATTAAAGCTTATGAACTGTAGAAATTAATGTGGTTGGAAATTAGTCTGCTTTCCATCACCCTTTGCATAAGTCTTTCCCTTTCCCCTCTCTAGATTATATAAAGCAGTTAAAAAAAAAGTCTAAAATTTAATTAGATTAATTCCTGGTTTGAGTATCTCATGTTATGCACCACAAATAGCTTACTAAGTTTTATGTCATTTGAAACACACTGTCAGTAGCTTCCGACCAAACACGTCTTTTTGTGATTTCTGTAGTCAAAAATTTCTGCAATTTTCTACATTTGCCTCCATAAAAGCAAGTTTTCCGACTGTACTTCTGATTAAAGGAAAATTAATATCCTATCATAGAATCAATAAAGTTGCACACTTTATTGTACTATTGTAATTATCTCTGGGTTATCAATTCATTTAAATAAGATATAAAGAGACTAGGCATCTGGACAGTGATGATAAGCCTTGCAGGATAGTAGCAGGCAAAGAAAATCAAATAGAAGGGTAAGATGGGTTGACTTTGACTGTATGCCATGTGCCCACCAAGGCACTCTATCACTTCCCTGTATCAATATGAGAGGGGTAAAAAAAACCATTTAAAAAGCCCATGAGTCAAGATAAGGGTTCACTTGCTAATTGGCGTCACAAGCAAAATACATTTAACTTGAATAAAATAATATAATTTACTGCAATTAATCACAAAGAAGGGCATTGAGAAATAAAAGCCAGGAAAGTATAAATTTTAAAACCCTAGCATATAAACAAAGTAGAAATAACTGTTACTGATATATTTCTTAGATAATAATTATTTACTGTAACTCTTATTACCATAGAGTGCACAATCACACCAACCTGTGTGCCTTCCTGCATGCTTTCCTGCTGGCCTCCTTCCCTCTCTTTTACTCAATCCATCCCTTCCTGCCTTCCTTCCTTCATGAATCTATGTTATTTTATTCAGAATGCATACACAGTGTATAAAAGACTCAAAAGTAGTTTCTCTGCCTTGAGCTAATTCAGAATTTTGGAAGGTTGTCTAACTGTAGGGAGAGGTAATTTATATTTTATGTTTTAATTTACATTATAATTTGGAAGAGAATCAGATTGATAAATATTGCTAGCACTTCCAAAATGTCGGTTTCATTTACTGAACATTTTTAGTAAATCCCAGCTGGTGTTTATCTTGTCTACAGTCAATGAAATACTTTAGTCAGTAAAGTTGAGTTAACCTACATCCTCTCTTATGCAGGTGTCTGGTGCAGCTTACCAGCTAGCTCTCTCACCAGTCTGCATACAGTGGTACAGCCCTGTACCTTTTAGGTTTGGTGGGTCTGAACCTCAAGCAGGAACGTGGACGGGGGAAGAAAAGTAGGACTTTCACATGGGTTTCACTAGGCTTTATTCCACCCAGAAGGCTGCCCACCTGCAGGGTGGCATCTGGTCCTTGGGTTTCAGCTTAAGTACAAGGAGCGTAGACAGAGCAAGGGAGTATGTAGAACCAATCCAGGGAAGTGGGGATGTGGCCCAGAACAGGGGACAGTTAGCAAAACTGTGAATGAAAAAGGAGGGTAGGGAACTTGAGAACTCGCTGAATCACTCAGAAGCCTCACTAGAACCTTTCAGGCTTTAGGGCAGGATGGCAGTGTGATTCACAGGACCCACCACCAGGGAAAAACCACAGGGGGTTTGGGCATGGGAGTGTAGGAACAAGCCATTACAAAACAAACATCAAAAGCATGCAGATTTTGGAAACCCAAAATGCACACTGCAACACTCTATGTAGTTATAGAGGAAGAGAAAGAAAAAGGGAGAGACCAAACCATCATGATTCCCAAGGTAAATATCTTCCCAAGTTGAAATGTAATCTAGACTAAGATCCTGAACTTAACCAAATGAAACCACCTAATGACAGGTGAGATTACACTAAAAATAAGACAATGTAATAGATTTTCTCTGGTGCCCCAGTTTATTCCAAATGTAGAATTCAGCTCTTTTTAATACTACCCATATTCAAAGAAATATCTGGGAAAAAAAATCCTTCATGCAACAATGTACTGCCCATGATAGAAATATAGATTATAATTAATAATTATATCTTGATATTTATTAAAAATAATATTTAAGATTACTATAAAGAATATTTACCTATCCAAGACAATTATTTGATGAAGGATCAACTGCCCAGGGGGAAAGCCTCAATACCTAGTTAAATTCAAATTATATCAAAAATGACATATTAAATGCAAGAATTTCTACTAAATGGTTAGTGTTACTGTAAATACATGAAACCTCTATCACTGACAATTTTTGTCACATAATTCTGCTTCAGGGTTTGATAAATATTAATAAGTGGGAGAAAACATGAATTTGTTTCCTGAAAAAAAAAAGAAAATGTCTTTAACTGTTCTTCTCAAGATTTATATAAGTAATGTAACTGTCCTCAACAGTGATGCAAACAGATTGAAATACTGAAATGCTGAATTACTGTGTACAGTTATCATACCTTAAAATAATGTGACTGTGTCACTTAGCATATTAAGTATATCAGCAGTTTGTATTTTAATATAGTTAAAATCAAATCTTTGTCATAACTGCCCTTCAGGTAGTTATGGGACATTACTATATCACACCTTAGGTTCCTCTATGCAAGACTGAAGAAAATCAGCTCTCTCAATCTTGTTTTTTATTTAAGTCCTCTAGGCTGCAGACCATCCTGGTAGCCTTCTGATGCTGTTGTACGCCACAACAACACAAGAGTCTGACTTCAGAAGGCTGAAAATGACTCCTTATTTTTGGGATGTGTCTCTCTTTTTATACTATTCTACACAGACCAGTTTGATTGGTGACAAGAAGACAAACCTCTTCAATCACACTGGTCAGACCAGAGGGACATCAAGAAGTCCCTCCTAGAAAAAGAATGTAAACATAGGTACAGTTACAAAAACATGTCCCTTGTTTACAGAAAATTCCCTGGGAAAAGAATTTCAGAAAACCAAAATATCTCAGGCACGAACCAGAGCTATAGCCTTCTCCAGTTTCTCCACATTTTTTTTAATCAGGGTGACCCCAAACTGGATGTAGTGTTCCAGGTGCAACCTCACCAGGACTGAGTAAACAGGAATAACCATTTCCTTCATTCACTTGATCATACTTCCCCTACTGCATCACAGAGGGGCAAGATTTGTTTTATTTAAGATAAAAGCACACTTGTGGGTTCATATTCAGCCTAGTGTTTACTGAGCTTCCCTTTTTCTTTCCATCTAAACAACTTCTTGGCCAGGTGCTTCCCAGATCCCACTGGTGGTATGTGCCTTTGTATTTCTGCTCCTTGAACTCCATGAAGTTTCCATTGGCTCAATGCTAAAAATCTCTCTGTTCCAAACTCAAGGTCTTAATTTAAATTCCTAATGTTATGGTGGTTTCAGGGACAAGTTCCTGTATAGAGAATTCTCAATTTCTTGATTTGAAATAAATTTCTTGACAGTTTTAACAAAATAATGTTCCTGGTACAACCGATACCTGCTCTTTGAACAGTCATGAGGAAGGGTATCAAAGCAGAATGAAGAAGACCTATGAGATATACTGAGTAGAATTGAAAAGAAATGTGTCCTACAAATTCATGTTGGTCAGAAGCCTGTGAAGTAATTAGGATTTGAGGCTCATAATCATGGATGTCTGCAGACAAGGCCACTGATTTTAACATTCAGTCTGCTTTTATGTTTGTTATTATCACTGTCTTTTGTCACTGCCTGCTTCATTGACCTTTTTGATTTTTGTCTGGTAGCAAGTTATGGAAAGAGTTGTTACTGTTTCTTGTATCCATAACAACAACAACAACAAAAAAACCCCAATAAATGCTGTTTATTTTCCTCAGGCATTCCTGTAAAATGAGAATCCTCAGCTTGTAGTTCCCAGCTCATCTATCCCTTTAACGCCATGAATCTGCATGTTTTGAGAGCACTTGTTAATATTTCTCAAACAGAATGTACACACGTAGCGGGTCCTTGGAATTTTCTCCTCAAGCTCACAGTAGTTGTACTAGGTTAATCAACTTTCTTCATAGCACCAGTATGTTGATGTGCTTTGCATTTGTCACAAAAATAAAGCTGAAGATACACCAGTGTTTTAGCTCTTGCTGAAGAGTCCTTACACAGCCTGAAGGACTTTCTGCTTCTTGCTCTGCCCTGCAGTGATTAGGCCAGGGTTGCAAAAGATGATAGGAGCAATCAGCCAGGACAGCTGACCGCTACTGACCAGAGGGATTTTCCACAACATATGGCATTGTGCTCAGCTATAAAAGCTCAGGAGGAAGTGCTTGTGTTCATGGTTGTGCCATTTGTACCTGTTGCACAAGCTGAAGCCCTGCCTTCCAAGTGGTGGCTGGAAATATGCTGGCTGATAAGAACTAGTGAATTAATTCTTTCTTTGATTTGCTTATTTGTGAAACTTTGCCTCACTTAGTAAACTGTCTTTATCTCTACTTGTGGGTTTTCAGCTCATGCTCCTCTAGAGGAGTCTTTATTCTAGCTAGGAATGTAAGTGAGCAACTGGCTGGGGGCTTAGCCTCTGGTCAAGTATTCCAGGATAGCTTCTGTAATATCTGCTATTTTTAAGTGCATTTAATTAAGTGTATTATAATAATGCATAACCCCCTCCCCCCAATACTATAGAATAGATTAAATACCTATTTTTATGAAATTTTGTTTGATGTAGAATTTAATGGAAGAATTGCTGAAGAAGCTTTCTAATAATTCTTGAAAACAGAGTTTAGTGTATCTAATATAAAATGCAAGCGCTTTAGGGTATGTATTTTAGGGTTGAAATTAAGGAGTTTATGAAGTGATTTTATGTAGTTTTAAGAGGTATTTAGATTCAGTTTCTGACCTATGTTTTTTTTTACTGAAAGTTGGCTATTTTCATCCAGTTTACTCATTACAGTCCCTTAACTGCTGTGCATGCTTTCAGTTTGTAATTTATTTTTCATATGATTTAGTATATTTTATTTTTATGTCTCTCTTCTATCAATTCTATTTCCTACACATATTTGAAGTATAAATGTTTCCCACCATTAAACTTTCTCTATTTGTGTCATTACCTCTATATTTAAAGCCTAACTGCTACTAGCTAAAAAAACAATTGAGTCCAGAATAAACATTGAATCATCAGTGACCAGTAGGATCAAAAGTAAAATATGGAACCACTTAAGGTAATGGGAAAAGAGCGGATTAGTTGCAATGATGTTATTAAATTTTGTTTCCATATTAATGTGATATCGATGTGATTAATGTGATATAGTAAGGAATTATATAATTCAGAGCAATTGTAGTGTCTACATATTGGATTATGGGATGCCTTATGAGACATCATAGGGAGGGCCAAATGTCTTTTTTTAAGCAGGATTCATGATTTCTTCTAGAGGGCAATTATGTATCCCATTGTTCCTCAGATGCACAATGTAGTCAGGGTTGAAAAGTTAACATCCTAATGTCCCTAATGCTAAACCCAGAACTATTGTCTCAGACAAGCAATAAATATTTGACCAAGTTTTTAAAAGGACATAAGCAATATCCTGTTGTTCCAACCGATAAGATTTACCTATTTATTAGTTTCATTTGGAAATTACACATTTGAGTTTGTGTGGATGGAATTATTTTTCTTTTGTTTAGCACAAACAGAGAAAAAAATACCATTCTTTCCTCACTGAAATCCAGAGCTATTAGTTCCTAGTTCAAATGAAGCTGAAGTTCTCATAATTGGAGACCATTATTTGGTCTTCCCACTGGTTTCACCCCCTGCTTGCCCAGAAGAAATTAAATCATAACTTAATGAGATTCATTAATACTGCACTCATTCACTGTGCCCAAAAGTACTTCTAAATAACTGGTTTTTTTCTGTCACCCCAGTTCTTCTGCACATCATCTCCCCTCATGCTGCTCTGCTGATGCATTACCACACCATCGCAATTTGGAAGAAAGAGTGATACATAGAGCTTAACTTCAGCTGGCTGTGTTGATTTACAGGACCTGGCATGATTTGACAAGTCTATCCCTAATCCCAGTTTTTGTCTCGTTCTCATCTATGAGAAGTCAGCTTCTATACACCTGTAAATGTGAGTGTGCATGGGTGTGGGCATGCAGCAGTGTACACACATGCACACAAATCACAGAGTCATAGAATTGGGTCAAGTTGGAAGGCATCACAGGGCATCATCTGGTCCAACCTCCCTGATCCAGCAGGGTCATCCCAGACCACATTGCACAGGACTGTGTCCAGATGGTTCATGAATTTCTCCAGTGAAGGGAGGCTCTACATCTCTGGACAAACTGTTCCAGTACTCAGTAATTCGGAAGCTATTGGTTTTATGTTGCTTAAAAGTAATCCAATAGTAAAATTCCCATACTCAATATTTTTATGTATTTTTTTTGTTTATTTGAAGTTATAATGAGAAAAAATAATGATTAAAAAGAACACAGCCACTCATGAGTAAAAAGGACACAGCCACTCAGCTGTACAAAGAGAACTCCTGTAGATCTCATTACACTGCCTGCACTGAACAAATCAAATACATACATGAATGCTAGTTGCCTTTTATTATCCTCGTAAAGTGGAGTTTGGGCTCATAAAAACTATAGCAGGCAACTTTATAAAAAACATTACAGCTTGATTTTAGTGGTTCCTTCATAGATATCAAAGCAAGCGGGTTTTTTCTCAAAAAAAAAAAAAAAAAAAACCCCTAGCAGACACTTATGAAACAACTGCCTTATTTGGCATTGTGAAACGAGTATTTTCTCTGTATACTGGTTCATAAAAGAGGGAGACTGTCCTCTCCTATCTGCTGTTCAAAACCAAATGCAAAAAAACTCTATTAACTTCTTGGATGTATTCTAAACATTAAGGATTATAGCTATGTAAATAATAGAGAAGTCATCTTTAGATGGATTCATTCAATTTCTGCTTAGACATTTTTGTACGTTTTATTGTTCATTTTCTGGATAGTCCTCTCTAAATATCCTATTCTCACAAATATTTAAGGAATTAATATTTTCATTAGAAGTATTCATTTTTCATGCAGACATGGATAAGATGTCTTATTTTCTCATTTGATACCCATCATCCCTTTACTCATTTTCCCATTTAAGAGCTTCAGTTAGGCAATCACAAAAAAAGATTATGTTTCACCTAGATGAGCCCTCCTGCACTGAAATGAAAAAGCATTAAGGAATAACAACAGAAGTTTAAGAACTCTCACAGACTGCATTTTATTTCAGTTTTTCATGGGAACAATTCACAGCTAAATAATACATTTTTATAAATCTTTACTGGATCACAAATAATCTGTTTTCATTTAAAAATAGCTTGTTTATCAAATAGTTTATTGAAAAAATAGCTTGACAGTTTCTTCCTTTATTGTGCCTCCAGTCATGAAAACTCCAAAGGTTGACTGTCAGAACTCACTCTACTTTTACCATATAAAATCTTCTTATTTCAAATGGATTGCATTAAAAATCAAAATAAAACAAAACCCTGCAAAAATTCCCATGCAAACTCAAGTAAGTTTTAATTTTGATCTGGTCTGTAATAAATTCTGACAGATTTATTTGCAATTAGATCTGTTAGAAGTAAAGCTGGGTCACCAGTTTCTGTCATCATTTACAAAAGTATTCTTTCTCTAGAATAGAATTCTTCCCCATCACCTTTAGGAAAAGAAATAGCAAACTAGATTATGCAAATTTTAGAGATAAATTTTATCCTTCCATTTCCTATCTAAATGTAATGCCCCAATTTAGGCATTAGTATAGCATGAACAAAAGAAATAAAACAACAACATCAAAAGTTCTCTTTTATGAGGGCTTTCTGTACCTTACTATACTAAGAAATTCTATAAAGAACCCCTGGTTGTATCAAAGAATTTGGATTTCCAAAGGAGTGAACTCAGTTAAAGGAATTCTAATATCAGATGGTGGTATGTATTAGGAGTGGCTGTTGAATAGATGAACCATCTTGCCTGATTTCCATTTTCCAGAGGTTGAAAAGACCTGAGGAAATTTTACCACACAGAACACAAACACACAAGGCCTTTGCAAGTGTTACCCTTCTTCCAAAATTTTCCATTCAAGGACTACCTTCAAAACTCTCAACTGTCAAATTGTCATCAACTTTAGCCCCTAATGGATTTATGGAGCAATTTTTGTAAAGCTAAACCAAAGTATTCCAAGCCTGCACCTGCTCAGAAAGTTTTTCTGATTCTGAAATACAAGTATAACAGGACTGGTTGCTGATGTTATTTAGGTCTTTACCACCCTAGAGAACCTCTAGCATTATAAATATGAATCCCTCAGTAGAGTCATAACATCTGCTGTCTGAAGGAGTTATCTGCTGGTTTAGTTGTATTACTTCACTAAAGCAAGCAAAATGAATGCATAATTTTTATTTTTTTTTTTTTCCCTAGCATAACAACCTTCAGGCCCGGACCTTTGCCACTAATTTCTGCCTTTTGATTTAGTCAATTCATCTGCCTTCAGATTTTCATCTTCCTTTGCTTCCTGAGACTGCAGTCTCTTTTATAAGCTTTGGTAAAGTATATAGGCTGTGAATTGGAACAAAAGAATAATTCTAATTATTCAGGATCAAAGATGGAAAAGTGTGAACCAAGCTTCCACTTTAAAATTCAGACACTCAGTAAAACCTTTGGAAAATGGTAAGCAATTTAGGGCAGTAGGTGTCTCTGTGATTTGCTTTACTGATGCTTCTGTAACTGGGAAGTCTTTGCATATTTATGGAAACTTCTGAACTTCTATTGCTGGAGATACAAGACAATGTATTTAAATAGCCCATTCGGTTCTGGATTGAGAAAACCACAAGGAAACTACTTCATTTAGTAATGCAGTTTATTTATGTTTTAGGCAAAAAACGTCTCTAAAGGTGATTTAGAGAGATTGTAAAAGAAATTTCATCCATGGTCCGTTACAATAAAATAAAAATTATAATAGTTTTAAATATTAAAATTAATGCAATAATGGGGTAACATTGATTAAGATGATAAATAGATTTATAAAAGATGTTATGCATGGAATAAATCTTTTCAAAGAGTAAACATTAAAGTGAAAACAAAAAAAAGCACATGTGGATAAAAAAAAATCCTCACAGCAGTAACAATTTTAGTTTTCAAAGAGATTCAGCATGTAGTATAAAAAGGTAGGATAGTTTTCTTATGTTTATGTTAAGTGAAAAAGTAAAACAAGTACAAAAACTACTCAAAAAACACATAGAATTTTAATGAACAATTTTGAAGTTGTGCTTGGACAAAGCCTGGGAATATGAAAATAATTACAAAGATTTTTTTCTTTTCCCCCAGAAATAATTACTTGGAGGCAATTTCCATTTTGGTGGGATTTTTAAAACTTGTTTGACGGCCTAATTCACAAAAGTCAATGTAAATAAAGATAGGTTAAAACTGAGTGTTTTGAAAAGGTTAATTACCTAATGAGCTTTTAGAAAGCACACAATGAGACAGTGAAGGAAAACATCAATATGCCCATATTTTTCTAATATGATGAAAGTAAAGCAAGACAACTGGGAGCAGCAATAGAATTTCTGTCAGATCTGTACTAAAAATCAAATAGCATTTATGTTTGAGTTAATGTAATTAGACCTTACTCTTGATTTCAATATTCTGTTCATTTTAAGCTTGTGCAAGGCAGCTGTGAAAAACAGATCCAAAGGACTTCTGAAGCTACACACAACTTTTACCATTACAGAAACTGGGCAAAATTTTATCTGTGATATTATTGAATTTCGGGAACAAAAAAGTCAGTTTTCTACTTTTACATAGAGGAGCAATTTCAGGGGTTGTAAACCATCTATTTAAAAAAAATTAGCCATAAGCTTTACCCCAGCCAATTAATGTCAGAAATATGATTGACTGATTTAGTTATATAATTTTAGAAAATAAAATATTTCCTTCCAGCATACACTGTTTAATAGTAATATTGAAATAATGCCTGTATATATCAATGTAGGATTGGTCCAATATGCATGTGTGAAGGAAAGATACAGATACTATCCTTATGATTTAAATATATGTAAAACTGAGACGAAATAATCTAAGGAAAAAAGTCATGTGGGACCCTAATATCTAAATGCAACTGATAGCATACTTTGTAGAAGATATAATTTAGTGCAGATTTTTAATGTCAGCTCAAGTCTATTCAACACTGCAGAGAATGATGAAATTTTTGCCCTCAGTGGTTAGTGGGCTGCAGTTGAGCTGGTTCTTTTTCTATAGAAAATCTGCTGGGAAATCTTGAAATGCATACACAACAGTTGTTAGAGTAAATAGAAATGAGACAAGGAAGGCCAAGGTCTATCTGGAATTAAATCTGGTCAAGTATGTCAAGAACATAAAAAAGAACTTCTTTACTATACAGGGAACCATGCACTGGAACAGATTGCCCAGAGAGGTTGTGGAGTCTCCCTCACTGGAGGCGTTCAAGGATTGTCTGGACACAATCCTGTGCTATGTGCTCTAGGATGACCCTCCTTGAGCCGACAGATTGGACCAGATGACCCACTGTTGTTTCTTCCAATCTTACTCATTCAACCCACTGCTGTTTCTTCCAATCTTATCCATTCTGGGACTATGAAATGCATCATTGTTTATTTAAGACTGTACCAGGAAAACCTCATTCAAATAATTCCTCCAGAATGTAAAGGTCGCTGAGTAATACAGGTATGTTTCAATATTAAGTAAATCTGAACTGAGGATATTCAAGCTTATGGTCTTGAAATATATCCTCAGAAATCAATTGCAGCCTCTCAGGGCTGCAGCTGCCAACTTGGATGAAAATCTAGTTGTATCTAGAACCAAATATTACGTAGCTCGAAAATATAAACCTGTGCTCAGATCCTTTGATATCGATTTTAAGGAATTTTTAGTATTATGAGAAAGAGAGCAAAGTTGTTTATTTGAAAGGTATTCTAAATTGACAAAAATAATACCATTTGCTTGTCTACTCTCTTCTTCCCACCAGAAAAGTTACTGTGCCAAACATGTAGTGATTAGATATAATAAAATGGAATAGATGGACCTAATAAAAGTTAATAATAACTCTAGTAATTATGGCAAATAACTCTTGGATTACTTATTTATTTGATTTGAAAATAACAGAGGCTAAAAATTGCCAGGAATTTCAAGAGCACAGTCTTGCTCTTAGAAAGATTAGTGACATTAATACTGCTTGAGTGATCTGGGTTTCAAGGCTCTCCTAAGAAGAAGAATCAGACAGTTGTAAGAGTCTTTGCAGAGATCACTGGAAGTTGCCTCAGAGAATTGCATTGGCTATCTGCTGTTTCTCTGTCATGTAAGATCTGGTGTAGCTCAGTGAAAAGGCCGTGGAGGAGGTCACTAGAGCTTGTCCTGGAATGTTTGTAGCATTCCAGCAAAAAACTGCAACAAGGATTTTAGCCTGGAAGTCACTCTCCAATCCAATGTCTTCTGTGTAGATGCATTTGCAATTTGTAGTGATAGACAGAAGATCCACAAAGTAGGAAAAGTTCAAAACTCAGTATCAATGGTTTGTAAATCTGTTCAGTGAGTTTTAGTGAGGCTACATGAATTTTAAATCAGCATGAAAGTAGAAAGAACACTTTATAGTGAAAAATTGTAATAAAGCAAGATTCTGTGTCAATTTATCTCCCATTTCTTTATTTCAGTCTTACACCTGCTATTCCTCTTTCTGTGTTTTTTCTTTATTGTTTTAATCACTCTTTATTTCATGCAATTTTTTATCATTTTACAGTTCTGTGTGATGTATTTTTCATTTCACCAACAGCTCCTTTCAAATTAGTGGTTTTATTAAAATTCTTTCTCATCTCAGCTGAAGCAGACAAGACTAGCATTCTTTCTAACAGAGTCTCTTTTGAATGTGACCTTTTTATCCCAGCCTGTTTTCACTTTTGTGGTGAGTTGGCCTCAATTAACAATTAAACACCCACTAGCTGCTGGCTCACTCCTTGCCCCCAAAGGAAAGCAGAGGGAAACCGTAAGAGGAAAAGTAAGAAACATCTTTGGGTTGGGATAAAGACAGTTTAAAAGAAAGAGGAAAGAGAGGAAAAAAATCACCAAAAAACAACCAAGTGATGAAGAGGCGAGCACTTACCACCTCCTAACAGCAGAAGAATGGCTGGTCCCATACAGACTCGCTGGGTACAAACTCCATGCCCAGCTTTTATTGAGCATATGGAGTGGGATTGAGTGTGATGTAGTATGGGATATTCCTTTGGTAGCTGAGGTCAGTGTCTTGCTGTGCCTGTTCCCAAACTCTTGCCCACCTCTAGCTGCCTTGGCTGGGAGGCAGCAGAGTGAGAAATAGAGGTGGTCTTGAAGCTGTGCAAACACTGCTCAGCAGTCAATTAAATATTGTTGTGCTGCTAGGGATGTTTAAGCCACAAGTGTAAAACAGGGTACAAGGTGATTTTACTGCTAAACTTGGGGAACATATGATGTCTTACACTTGCCATATTTTTTTGGTGATGTCTCCTTGGCATTTTTCAGTAAGATTTCTGATTTATGAGAATTCTGATTTACTCTATTTTGATTCTACTAGAAGAAGGATGTCTCCTGGTATATTTTATCTATTTTGTTCCATTTCTTGTGATGGAACTGACCTGAATTTCACCCCCTGGATGTATTTCATTATTGTACCCTCCCCTCCTTCTCCTTTGACTCGATTCCTCCTCCAGAGAACACTGGGGCTGTTGACCACAGCAACAGTTCTGCCTCTCACACAGAAGCTGTGTCTGTACTGTATATCCTACTTCTCATATGCTGTAACACTGTTATGTAGTTTGCACTAGATGTCAGAAAGTGAAACTGATTAGCATTGAGAAGTTAATATATTGCACAAAAATAATAGCGGGAAGACACCAAAACTCCTTATTTTCAGATGAGTTTCCCTACCAATGTTACCTCATGTTACCTCATGCATGTGTGTATCTTTCATCTCTTCCTGTGACTTCATATTTTTGAAACTATGTCAATGATCAAAATAGAAAAAGTCTGGAAAAGATTTCCTATCTTTTTTTCTGGACAAACCTATACCCCAATGAATTAGGAAATTCTCAGGGAAATTTGGAGCTCCTTTTTTTAACTTATGAAGGAAGAAACTGAAATTAACTTTGTTCCTCTTGAGTGAGCCTTTCCTTTCTTAGAACTGTTGTTGTGCAACTAAAAATGTACAATGCATAAATTTACAGAGTTCCTCCTCTCACACAAATAATAGCAACCTGTGAGAGGGCTGTAGGAGTGCTAGTCCTCTGTATAAAACTGAATTTAATCTAAAGCCATCTGACTCAAATCTGTTCTTAAATTTAAAACAGATATTAAAAGCTGTACTTACACTTTTTTCAAGACTCTTCTGTACTTAGCAGCAGAGCAATGAGAAATGCACTATCCACACACTATCATGCTCTAATCTTAAATGGAGACAGCTTCAACAAATTTATGCATTATTCCATTGAACTGAAGAGAGGCAGTGAAGTATGAAAGACTTTAAATTCTGTAATGCAAATTAGACAACGGCAAGCCAGATTTAAACATGTCTCTGAAACAGACAACAAGCTATTCTTTCCAGAATATGTAGTGTATTTCAGTGTATTCGTGTTGTTTTGATTATGAGAAAACAAAATACTACATAGTGATGGGTGACAGCTTGCAGCATCTGTCCTCTTTTCAGACATTGAAGGCTTTAATTTTGTTTTATTTTATTTTGTTTTACTGTTTTGTTTAGCAGTCCCACAAAAGCGACATCCCTGCTTTAAATAGCAAGAGTTCTTTCACCTAGTCTCCTCTAAAATCTTAATATAGCCTCTCTCTCATCCTGGGTTCCACGAACTGATGATCTATTAAAGTCATTCTGCTTCTGTCATCCACACTTTTCAGTAGAAATGATTTCCTTGGATAATAAAAGGATAAGGCAAAGTTTGCTTATTATATTTACACCTGAATCCTAGTATGATTGATTTAGAAACACACAGGCCTGTAATACAGTATTGGTGTTGCTAATAAAAAGCCGTAAGCTTTTTAGAGAATTTACAATGCCTCAGGACTCAAGGAGTGAAAGGGTGATCCTAACACAAGGAAAAGTGGTATGAATAAAGTGTGTGTATAACAATTTTAACTGTGTTATTATGCTTCCTTTCTGGTAAAGATGAGATCTAGATTTATAGTGATTCTTGAATTGGACGAGCATGAGGCAATAAAAGTAGTGTTAGAATTGATGTTTTCTGAAAGCAGTGTGAAGAATAAGAATAAAGAGGAAAACATTTCTCAAGTTAAAATTTTGGATGAGACAATTCTTTTTCAGTACTTATAGATTAGACATTAAAAATCTATGAAAATCAGTGCACATGACTTTTGAGTATGATTCTACAAGGTGTAAATTATCTGTATTACATTTTCATGATTATGTAATTATGTTGAGTGAGGTAATTTAACAGTTTTACCTCTTCCCCAAATCATGAAAAAAAATAAAAACTATTAAGATTAGGGTTTTTTTTATAATTTATGTGATTTCAAGATCAACCATGAAATTAGGAAGCTTGTTCATTTTCAGTGATTTTACTTTGCTAGAAAGCATAGTTCAATACCCTCAATTTTTCTTTAAAAATATTTATTAATTTTTAGAGATCTCTTATTTTTTGCTATTTTACACAGAACCTTGTACTTTTCCATAGAATTAAGAGCAGTTAATCAACAAAATTTGTGAAATGATTGAGTTCTGAAAAATCAAGGTTAAATCAACTTCAAAGGAAAGTAATTAGCTAAAATATTGAAATGAAAGCAAATAAAACAAATAAAATCGACGCAAACCTTAAGCTCAGGAACTAATCCAGAAAAAAAAATACAAAATGCACTTCCGATTTCAGTGTCAAGGATATAAATTATGAAACTTGATTAAAAACTAACATGGACTATCTGGTTATAAAACTATATCCCATAAACAGAAAGTTTACAAAACCATGGAAGCAAATTAAAAAAAAAAAAAAAAGAAAAAAAAAATTAAATGGGTGACGTATTTTGCTTTTCACTTTTTGTTTGTTGTTCATTCCTTTGTACGTTTCATTTATTTAGGATGAGACATTGAGAAAAAAGGATGGAAGGAAAAAGAAACACTCTTCTCTTTGGTCAACACTTCAACATAAAATCAATTTTGCAAATGAGACAAAAAAAACCAGAAGTAATGCCCTAAGTAGAAATAAGAAGCTAAAAAGACAAATTGTGTAAAGAATAACAGTTTCAAGTGAACATCAGTCCTTGTATGTTCACAGTTGAAATGCATAGATGTTCAGTTACTTCTTTAACCTTCATCATATATTCTTCAATATGTGTTTCACTGGAGCAAAGAGTGGAGTCTGTAGCAGAAATGTGTGTAAGCAGTTTTGGCCTGTGGGGAAAACACCATGAGCTGCAGTGTGGCTGTTCAAATGGGGTCCAGTCTGTCTCAAGACAAGGGAAAACCACTGTGGAAAATATTAATTGTGCATCAAAATTTCATTATACGACACCGAACTTGATCCAATCAGAGAAGAAATAAGAGCCCCTACCAAAACCTAGCTAACGAGGACACTAACAGCAATTAGAGGCTGAAGAGCCATGCTTTAAGAAGGCACTCCATGAAGCCACTAAAGGTACTGGGGTGGCTGCAAGGCTTGTGCCAATGCAGGGACACCCTTGAGGGACCACAATCCATGGATGGCCCACACTGGGTAATGAGCCACTGTGAGGGATGGTGGCCCTGGGTGACCCAGGGCAGGGAAGGGCACAAAGGACTGAAGAAGCAGAAATCATTAAAGGCAGAGATATCACCTCAACCTCCTAAGCCACTTAACCCCTGGCTGGATGAACTGGACAGACAGTATAAGACATGGTGAAAATACGTAAAATTAAAAAAGGAGCGAGAAGACAATATTTATGGACATGCAGGGATGTGTGTGTGTGTGTGTGTGTATATGTGAAAGTGTGTTGAAATGTGATCTTTTATTTTTTGCATGTGTTCTTTTTTCCACATTAATGCCTTAAAAAAGTGATCAGTTGTTTGTGTTGGATGTCAACAAATTAAGATAGGTAAAATTCACACTTCTAGAGGTTTTTTCTTGCCTGTGACAGCAATATACAGGAAATATACCATAATGTTTGTATGAAAATTGCATACTATTACACTAATATACACTTTAAATTGCAAACTATCTATCTTCACTTTATCTTCAGCTTACGATAAATACAGAAATATCTTAAAACCATATTTGGAGTTAAAAGTACAGAAATATATGGAATAAATATGCCCCTGTGTTTCCTTCTTTGAGGTAAATGTTTAAATGCATAAGTTCTAGTAGGCTAGAAGCTAATAAACAGGCAAGAAAACTTCAATGTAGAATTTATGCCTACACACTTGATTCCTAAACTAATGGTCCTAGATAGGGAACAGTATTACTCTTTTTAAGAAACTTGTTTCAGAATAAGAACAATATTATTTTAATTTTTCTGTAATGTAAGTCATTAAAAACTTATTGAAATTTAGTGTGCGACTTTATAAGCAGAGCAACTCATTGTCAGTCCATTCATTAATCAAAATGAATGAATAGGTCATTAAAAAGATATTGCAGGACTGAACTCTGTAATAAATATTTATATTATTTAATCATATGCTTTGAGTATTTATAGATCATGTAATTTTGCATATATTTTATAGAGTTGTTGCTGTATCTTAAGCCCACTTGTAACTAAGCACCATGCATCCGCTTGCTCATTTTCCTCTGATGGGATGAGGGAGAGAACTGGAAGAATAAAAGTAAGAAAACTCATGGCTTAAGGTAAGGCAGTGTAATAGGTAAAGCAAAAGCTGCAGGTGCAAGCAAAGCAAAACAAGGAATTCATTCACTGCTTCCCATGGTCAGGCAGATAAAAAAAAGCCAGGCTCCATCTCATGCAGCAATGACTTGGGAAGACAAAACAGCATCACTCTGACACTGCTCCCCTTCCTCCTTCTTTAGATAGATTTTATTACTGAACCTGATGCTGTAGAGAATATCCATTTAGTCAGCTGGGGTCACCAGTCCTGGCAATGTCCCCTCCCAGCTTTTTGTGCACCTCCACTCTACTCACTGTTGGGGTGATGTGAGAAGCAGAAAAGGCTTTGACTCTGTATTAAACCAATTTTATGACACAGTTTTTATAATAAGTTTTACTTGGCATAAATAGAGCCTTCAGGGTTCAGGGTGATTTCAGAATGGGAATATTGGACATATTTTAACTATATTAACATGGTGGATTTCTTGTGTTGTTCTGTGTGTAAAGAACTGGGCTTTTTTTTTTTTTTTTTTTTTTTTTTTTTTTTTTTTTTTTTTTTGCTACATTTGTTATAATTTTATTCTGTCTTGGTATGACAACAACAAGGTAACCTCAAGTACAGGCACAGCAGGAGCAGGCTGTCTTTATTGTTCTTCTTTCAGGGAAATATTCTTTTTTTGCTGGTAGAACTTGTTTTTAACTGATAGTGGAGCATAGAGGAAAAATCCTTCAGAAGTGTACTTATCTCAAGAAAAAGTCCATTGCTATGTAACATATTCTGTTGGTTTGATTTTTTTTTTTTTTTTTTTTTTTTTTTTTTTTTTTTTTTTTTTTCTGTGTAGTTATTTTGTCAATGGAACTGCTAATAAGTGTTTTAACCCTTGTTTAAGACAGGCAGTAGCCTCTTTCAGCTAAGATCCTTCCCACATACTGTAAACAGTGGAATGTTATTAAGGGGACAAGTTTGTTAAGCACATCCATGAATACCCAAAGCTGGTCTTAGTGAACTTTAAACAGCATTAGAAAGAATAGCTCTGACCATACATGTCTCTAGCTTTAGCAGTACTCTCTTGATTTCTGTATTTATCCTTCTTCTGTTATGATTCAAGCTTGCAGCTGGCACTGAAGAGCAAAGAACAGAGTAATTTCATGCTTCCTAATATATACTTTTGATGATTAGATGATGTTTAAGCTGAAAGTACATTAAGAAATTTCAGCATGATCCAGGAGATGTAAAAATAAATGAATTGACAGATGAACCCAGAGATGAACTAAAGCTCATTTTCTTCCTTTTAAAATCCTCTCTCATTTTCAGGATTTATACCAGTTGCCATATTTCCTTGACTAGTAGAGCAAGAATTATTTAGTGATTCTTAAAAAAATCTTCACTAAAATATGTATATATTGCATTTTACAGGATTGTTAGTGGACTGCATAACACAGTTTTATGAAAGACTTTTAGTCATAGCGTTCAGTGGAAGGCAGACAATAACCATGCAAATGCTTTAAAAATCTGTCCCATTGTCCTTGTAAGATGTTGCTGTCATATGAGAAAAGAAAGGTATTTGTATAAATATGTGCATGTAGCAAACTTCTCCTTGAGATCAACGATGGCAGCTTTAGCAGTATCATATAGCCTAAAGTTATATTTGCTACATTTCAATCTGTCAGTAATCTAATCATTCACTTGTACACAACTTCTTTCCTTTTATTTGGAAAGCTTAAGTATCGAAACTTCATATTTTGTCTGATATTAAGGACAGCTTTCCTCCCTCTCAGAAAAGGAGTTATGCATTTATTTAACTCACTTAGTGTTTTGGATGTGCATCCTAACTTTTATCCTTGTAATATGAGGCTCTATGTTTTATCATGTGTGAAGATGATAGACTCTTAGGTGTATACAAATGTTCAGAAACACATGTACATTATGGTAGATAAATGTACTAATGATATTTCTGGATATCTTGAACAGCAAAGAGAAACAAACTAAGTTGAAACTTTTGCTTCTTTTCTGAAAAAAAAAATCCTAAATATAAAATTCAGTTTTTCCTTCCACATGTAGTAGATCATCAAAAATCAGGTCACTGATACAGATAATTTTTTTAGATAGGAAAATATAATTTTTATAGTAAGCCTTGTGCATTCTCTTTTCAAATACAAAAGGTTTGGGTTTTTTTGTTTGTGTCTCACACTGAAGAAAACTCTGAATAAGATTCCCTGATATATTTCAGTATTTTATAGTCTATATAAAATTAAGTTAAACAGGAAGTACTCAATTCTCTTCTTTTTACTTGATCGTTTTCTCTAAATTTGAGATGCATTAGACCACAATTCTTTATGGACTGAAAATTAGGTCAGAAAAATCTTAACAGTGCTTTCCTTTAGCCTCTTTTTCTACTGTGCTTCCCTACTGAGGAAGATATTTTCACAGAAAACACCTTATCTCTGTGTAATTATTTCAGGAAAATATTACCAATGTAAGAGATTAAGTACGGTTTACCACCTAATTGGTAATGCATTTCATTGAAGTCCTGTAAATACTGATTATGAGATTAGTACTATTCATTTTTTTCATTTGCTTAGCTGACTGATAGAAACTGCACTTAGAAAAACAGTGTAGGATGCTCAGACTGGTGAGGTTAAAATTACTTCTTAAAATGATGATGTCAGAAGTTTATAAAAGTTTTGGACAACTACCCCTAGATCAATAGGGTTACTCTCAATAAAGTGTTTGAAAGGGGAAATCAAATACATAGCTACAAAATGAGGAGAAAATGGCTGGGCCCAGTGTTGTAGGGAAGAATGTGGAGGTTATAATGGACTAAAAAGTATTTTTGAAAAGATAAATCTAATTCTGAGGCAGACTAACAAGATTGCTGTATGTCAGTCAAAAATAGTAATAGCAAATAGAAACAGGGAAAGAAAAGCAGATTTCTAGTATCTGATCTTGGTGAGACTGCAAATGTAGTAAAGCATGTTTTATAAGAATGTAGACAAGATCTTACATTTCTAAAGCAATCTCTTCATCTCCTTTCCTCCCCGATTTACCTAATCAAGAAAATGTTCAGGTAGGAAGATACCTTATTATGTTGACTTTCATGCACCAACTGTTAAGGAAGACATTAGAGATCTGGAGGAAAGGAAAAAAAAATAGTAGAAGAAGAATTGAGTAGAAAACAGAAAACACACCTTTTAAGAGAAGATATAGGAAAACAAACAATTCAGAAAATATTGCAGCAAAACTGGTGAAGCAATTGCTTTCTTCAGCAATTTGGGTAATAGAAGCATTATGGGGCAAGGAGAAAAAAATAGTATTTTCTAAATACAAATTTTTGAGGTCTCTCCTTCTGGAGGTTTTTAAGAGTGGATTAAACAAGAAAAAACACAAGTGTTCTTATCCTCTCTCAACAAATGATGGACTATCCTCCCTCAACAAATTAGGCTTCCTCAAAGTACCTTCAAGACCCATGTATTTATGGATAAATTATTATGATGGGACATACGATATATCAGTTTACCTATGGCGTGCATATAAGATTATGAAAATACATCTTAATAGTAACCTGCTTTATGTATAACTGCCCTGTTGTGATTTGCAAGGATTGAAAAGACACAGTGAAATTTCATCTGATTTCAGAAAGGCTTGGGCACTTTTATTGCCATTTAGGTAACTTCTATTTATCTTTTGTTTGCAGGTAAAGAAAGAATAATTTCTTCTATGGATTCAAAATTTTTCTATAGATTGATATTGACCTAAGATATATTAATTGTAGGACTGAATTTCTGAAATGTACCTACAGGTTTTAGGGTTGCAAATTCCAGTGAAAATTAATATTCACTCAAGTTATCAAAGAGTTTTTCCACTGAATATTTGTCTCTTACAGGTAAATAGCCAGGACAGGCAGGGAGGAGGGGCAGTGCCTCGTGTAGAGTAGTGATTACACTGCACAATGCTTGCAAGTAGGTACAACACAGTTGAGAGACTACAGGTTTAGTTTAGGGGAAAAGCTAATAAAATAGAGGCTGTTGTGGGAATCTACTGTAGACCATCCATCAAGTATGATGACATCAATGTATTACTATATAAGGCATTAAGAAAAATATCTAGATCAATTGCTCTTGGCCTTACGGATGACTTCAACTTCCTAGAACTTAACTTGGGACTATCATACGTCATACACAAACAGGTCAGGAAATTCCTGAAGCATGTTGAAGACAATGTTTTGATGAAGATACTAAGACAGCAAAAGAGAAAAAGGGTAAAACCTGTTTGGCAGGCAGTCACTAGCGATGTTCCTTAGGGCTCAGTTTTAGGGCCAGTTCTCTTCAATGCTTTTATCAATAATGTGGACAGAGGAGTTGTATGCACACAAAATAAGTTTGCTGACAACACTAAGATAGGAGAAGCTGTTGATTCAATGGAGGATAGAGGCCTTACAGAGAGATCATGATAGACCAGAGTACTGAACAATTACCAATGTAATACGAAATGTGAAATTTACATAACAAGTACTGGATTCTGCACCTGAGAGTGTAATCCTGGATAAATGTATAGACTTGGGGACAAGAGCCTGGAGTGCAGACCTGCAGAAAGGGATCTGGAGAGCTTGCTTGATGACCAGCTCAATATGAGTCAACAATATGCCCTCGAGGCCAAAAGAGCCAACTGTATTCTGGGGGTTGTTAGGCACAGTCTAACTGGTGGAAAGGATTGCCCAGCTGGTGCATCCTCACCTCAAGGATTGCTGTGTGCAATTTCACCTTTCTAAATGTGAGAAGGATGTAAAAATATTAGAATGTGTCCAGAGGATGACAGCAAAGATGGTGATAAGTCTAGAGGGAATGACTTATGGAGAGTGGCTGAACATAGTAGTTTTGTTTGGCTTTGAGGAGGCTGAGGGGTGATCTCATTGCTGTCTACAACTTCCTCATGGGAGGAAGCAGGGAGGGAGGTGATGACCTTGTCTCTCTAGTGTCTGGTGAGAGGACACAAGGGAATGCCTTACAGCTGCATCACTAACAGTTCAGATTAAGTATTAGGGAAGAGTTCATTGATCAAGCAGTGGAACAAGCTCCCCAGGAAAGCAGTCATGGCTCCGAGCCTGTCACTGCTCAAGAAGCATCTGGGGAATGCTCTTAGCTATATGATTAACTTTTAGCTTGCCCTGTCTGGAGTCAGGAGTTGAACTCAGTGAACTTTGTGGGTGCCTTTTGACGCAGGATATTCTGTAATTCTAAATAAGGTATCTAGGAACATTTTTAAAGAAGAAAGAGATGAGCTCTTCTAAGGCATGACTGATCTCATTCTAAATTAGATTTGTACATATGGCTATCCAAATTGTTTCTTAAAATGACATGCACCCTATTTACTATGATGGCATTTTAGAATTCCAGACAGCTCCTTTAGGCATGCCTGAAGTTATGCTATTTGAACTGTATCCTTAGCCACCTTAGTACTTCAGCAGTGCTAAAAAAATTATTCACTGCTAAAAAAAAAAACTTCTAAAAAGAAAACAAAATAAAGAAATGCATTACATCTAAACTTCTTATCTCCTTTATTAAATTCAAGGGGTTTATACTTTTCCTTTGGGAATAGGATTTGAAAATAATCTTTGCTATGATGGTATTTCTTTCTTAATCATCCACTCATTGCACTTAAAAGTTGTTGGAAGGTCTTTTCATAAACTATAAATGTTTACATGGAAAAGCTCATTTAGTTAGTAGTTCACAATAAGCAACATAAAGGTAATGTTCTGAATTTAGGCTATAAGTAGTGCAATGAACTTCATAAACATTTTCAAGAAATTGTATTAGAAACAGATTAGGATAGAAATAGGCTAAAACAAGCAAAAAAAAAAAACAAACAACCCTCTATCCTATTTTTTCTTTTTTCTATTTTTTTTTTACCAGTTTTCTTTTCTTCTATTTATTATATTTCCTAATGGGAAGTGCATTACATTGTCACATACTGCAACTGCCTGCAGGATGTGACAATCTTTCTTGCTGATATGACTACAAATACATACACACAGATGCCTGGAGCATAACCTGTTGTTTTTGGTGGTTTGTTTGTTTGGGTTTTTTTTTTTTTTTCTATTAAAGAAATCTCCCCAATTGTCTATCACCAGTCATGTATATTTTTCTCATTTTAAATGTACATTGATATGGGTGAGAAAAATCACATTTCATAAAACCAAAGAGATCTAATATGATATGAAGATTCTGAATGAAATCTAATGAAGCAGAAAAACTCAAAAATATTTAATTCATCTCCTAGTACTTTGAAAGGGAAGCCTCTATCAATTGCACCAAAAAAAAAAAATCATCACATTACTAATTATTAATATGAGCAAGATAAACAAATTAGATCCCAGTATGGGCCCTCTGCTGAATGGAGCAGAGGTTCTAGTAACAAAAACACATGGAAAAGGCTAAAGTATGGAATAATTTGTTATCTTGATCTTTATAGTAAGACTGGCCTTTGGGAGTCTCAGGTCCCTAAAACATGAGGGAAAGTCTAAAGCAGATTCACACTCAGTAGAGGATGACCCAGCTGAGGAACATTTAAACAACTGGATACTCACAAGTCCATGGGATATACCCACAAGTGCTGATTAAGTTCCTCAATGACATTGTAAAACCACTCTTGATTGTCTTTGAAAGGTCATTGCAACTGTGAGAGGTGCCTAAAGGATAGAAGAAAGCAAATTTCTCTCATTTCTTTCAGAAACCTTCTGCATAGAAAAGGTCTGTGTCTAGGTCAAGGGAACAGATGCTCTCTCCTTCCTTTATGTCCTCACGGCATTTTTTCCAAGTCCATTTAAGTACAAGACAGATTATGTAAGCATTTTTTGCAAGTTTGCTCCTTGATTCCCACAGGAAAGATGATATGCACATATCATATGCATGATAGCATCATGATATGCATCATATCATCATGAAAGGGACTACAGTGTCATGCTCAGGGACCCAACTCTTGGTGACAGTGATACCTACCCCCATCCCTTTCCTTAATCACTGTCCTTATCCCACATAATAGGCCTGGCTCTCCCCATTGTATGTCTCTTCAATAGCCTGTCCCAGTGTATTGTATCCCTATTGTATCTTATCTATGGACACTCCCTGGTATTTGATGGCTCTGGCTAAGCCAGATGCTCAGCCAAGGTTTCAGGCATCTCCACACCCTTTTTACCCCAAAATGGCAATGTCAATCTCCCCTGTACCTAAATCACTCCCTCTCATCTCCATCAGTAACTCCTCTGTTCATAAAGGCAAGTAAGAGCCAAAAATAGACACACTCGCACGCTCTGGCACCCTGGGCCTTTGCCCTGAATAAACACCTTCTTTACCACCCAGTGTGAGTCTGCTCCTTGTTCCAAGCAAGGTCACGTCTCTGTCTGAAATCTGGACCCAAAGGAATAACTCATTTATATGGTATCTGAAGAGCAGAGATAGCTGGAGAGACAAGTTTGGAAGGACCATACAGCCCCAGACCTTGCTCCAAGTAAAGAGACAACTGGAGGCTACCTTATCAGGAAGCAATGAACGAAGGCACCCAAAACGGAGGGATTAGAAATTTGAGACTTCTGGCAAGAAATAACTGTAGTAGGTCTAATGCTGGCCAAATGCCCATGCACCCACTAGAAATGATTTACTCATTTCCCTCTGTGAGATATGGACCAAGAGAAGGAAGGCAAAACAGGCTCAAAACTTTAAAGGGTATAAAGAAAATTTTATAAACAGAATTAAAAGAAAAATGATAAGGAAAAAAATCTGAATAAACCTTCAGAACACTTCTCTCCCCATACCTTCTTTTTTTTTCCCACTGACAATGTAAAGAGACAGAACCTGTAACTTTCAGTCAGTTTACCACCTCTAAAATAATTTTTCTTCAGTCCACTTAGGGAGAGGAGTCTCTCTTGCCAGGCCATGGGGACTTCTCCATAAGAAACAGTTCTCTTATGGCTTCAGTGTCACAGCAAATCAGCTGCCCAGGAAAAGAAAAATCTGTTTGCAGTGTGAGAGTCCCTGCCATGCCTTGCAGCTTTCTCAAAGCTGCTTTCATTGGGCCATGGCAACTTGTGGGGTATTATTTTAAGGATGAGCCTGTTTTAGCATGAAAAGAAAAAGTTCCCCTTATTTTGCGGAACAGATTTTTTTTTCTTCTTCTTTTTTCTTCTATGGGGC